>NC_140580.1:1106159808-1107437308 GCF_964204655.1 Triturus cristatus | reverse complement strand
TTTCGGCGCTGCCGCCCGTATCGGCCCGCGTTCTATCGCGCATTGGGTTTCCTTCGTTGCTTTACGGGTGCCGCTCCGTTTTCAGGGCACCGCTTGCGTGGGAGCGCGTATCGCCTCCTGGTTACGGGCGTTTTCTGCCTGCATAACCTCATTAGTGGAGTGGGAGACGGGGAGCAAGGACGCGCGCGCTCTGCGAGCGCTGTCCTCTTTCTGGCTTGTTTCGGCCGTCCGCGCATGCGCGGCGGCCATATTTGCATACCGGCATTTCTCCTCAGATTTCACCGGTGATTTTGAATGCAGGAGCAGCGTTTTTTCAAGGCTCTAAACCCACAAGCTTGCCAGCCTCCCCAGTGACGTCCAAGTCTACATTAGGGCTTGGGCTGTATAATTAGCATAGGCTCTGCCTAGAGTGGCATTGTTAGGCTAGCCCTCCCTCCACATTTAAATATTTACATATTTCTACACTTGGATTTATTAATTCCTGTGTTGTTTGGCTTGCCTGGGGTTTGGCCACTCCCCTTATTTATCACTGTCATTCCCCTTCAAGTAGTAAAACCTCTGACAGTGCATATTCCTCCTGTAGGTATATATTGTCACTTCTAAGTGCCTACAATGTCTGAATTTTATTATGATGAAGCGGACTATTTTGAGGAGGAACCCTCTGGGTCTTTGGAGTATGAGCTCGTCGAAGCTCTAGATGTGGGAGTTCAGCACTCCGTTAGCAAAGCTATGGTCAGGGCTATTGAACCCTTGAGGCGCCATTTATGCAATTACGCCTTACAGCAAGGCTGGCTTCCTGCATCGACGTCCAGCGCTTCATCTGGTGTTAAACGGTCCAAAAACCCACACACTTCCGATTTTGCGAAACTCGCAAAAACCATGGCGTCGGACCATTCTTATGGCTCTAAGTTCAAGGAGACTCCTTCTAGCTCTCCTCCCGGAGATGATGGGAATACCTCCTCTGGTATGTCGTCGGAGTCGGAGCCTTCTCCTCCTCTCGTGAAGAAGTCATGTAAAGAGCGGTTTGTGGACGCCCCCTCACATCCCACTTTATTAACCTTTGAGCCTTCTACAATTGTCCATCCTAATTCTTCTTCATGGCTCCCCTCAACTGAAGTTACGACCTAAGTCCATTCCCACTTACGTCAGCCGTTTGACAAGGATGTTAGAGCACGTTTACGTTCTGAATGCCCACATCCAGACCTCAGGGACAAGGTGGCAGATACTCCTGATGTGGATCCTTCCATGTTCACGTATCTTAAAAAATATACCAAGGATCCTAAGAAGGGTCTAGATCGTGCTTGGAGATCCTGCCAGGATAAGTTGCTGGATTTGTCCGGCCCCCTAACAAAGATTTTGGATTTGGGTTACATATCCAAAGCCTCAGGGCAGATTATCAATCCAGATGATTTAATTGGTTGGGCTCAACGTGCAATATGTTTATTAGGCAATGCTAATTGTGCCATGTCTAGTGAGCGCCGCCGCTCTATTCTTTTAAAACTCGATCCAAAGTTAGCTGAGTTGTCTTCTTAGGAGTCCGGCCCTTTAGCTCAGGGTCTCCTCTTTGGTCAACCTTTTTTGAAGGAATTAACTAAATTCGTCGCAACCTTCAGTGGCCTGGATAAAGCGCAGGGTTCCTTAAAGCGGGCTTTTCGCTAGGTTTTTGGAAGGGCCAGATGACATAGGGGGCAGTTGTTCGGCCGTGGTTACCAAAGAGGCACCCAACGAGGCTATGATTCCCAACGTGGCAAATATCAGGAGTCCACTTCTTCCGCCAATTTCTACCCCACACGTGGATCCCATACTTACAACAAAAAGGGACCCTATGGAGGCAACCAAGGAGGTCAACGCGATGCCACTCCTTCAGGTGAGCTTAATTCCTTTTTCAGACGCTCAATTGGGGGGCCGTCTCCAGTTTTTTCTCCACAAATGGCAAGAGATCTCGCAGGATGCGTGGATCCTGGATACGGTACAGGGTTACAGGATAGAGTTTCTTCATTCTCCCTCTCAGAGTCTTTCCCCGCGACCGATGGTTTTTTCCCATCTGGATCAGGTTTTCATTTCCAGCGAGATAGATTCGCTTCTCCAAAAAGGGGCCATAGAGCGGACGGTTCGTCATCCTCACGGCTTTGTCAGCAACGTCTTCCTGGTTCAGAAGAAGGTGGGTGGATTCAGGCTTGTTTTAAATCTCAAGGATATCAATGGATGGGTCGTATATCGTCACTTCAAGATGGAGGGGATCCATCGTCTTCAGGAAGGGGACTGGATGGTCCGCCTAGATCTGAAAGATGCTTATCTGTTGGTACCCATTTACGGACCTCATCGTCGTTTTCTTCAATTCCAATGGCAGGGAATGTGGTACGAGTACAAAGTCCTTCCTTTCGGCCTCTCGTCAGCACCTTGGTGCTTCACGAAGCTTCTGAGGCCTGTAGTTGAGTTTCTTCGTGCCAGGGGCGTTCGCCTCATCATTTATCTGGACGACATTCTCATCATGGGTCAGTGCCCTCGTCTTGTTTTGCAACATATTGCCTGGACCACGGATCTCTTCCAGAATCTGGGATTCTTGATCAACCCTCAAAAATCAATGTTGATTCCAGCTCAGTCGGTGGAGTTTCTGGGCTTCCTAGTCGACTCCCTCACTTGTCAACTCCTCTTACCCCAGCAGAAGATCAGATCAATCAAGAGAGAGTTGAGGTTGATTTTGAACAAGCAGACTGTGTCCTTGAGGTCTGTAGCCCGGGTCGTAGGGTTGTTAGCTTCTTCTATACAAGCAATCTTTCCGGGTCCCCTTCATTACCGAGCGCGTCAACGCCTCAAAATCCGCCATCTCCAGAAAGGCCTCAGGTATTCCGATCAGATTCCTCTTTCAGAGGAGGCGAGGTGGGAGATGTTGTGGTAGCTGGAACATATGGAGTCGTGGAACGGTCGAGCCCTAGTCAGCATCACTCCGGAGGTAGTGATCGAATCCGATGCCAGTCGGTGGGGTTGGGGAGCCCGATGCGGTCAAGTGTCCACTGGCGGCGGTTGGTCTCCAGAGGAGTTGAATCTTCACATCAATTGCCTGGAGCTTCTGGCGGGCTCCTTTGCAATTCGTTGCCTCTCACCCTTCAGACAAATTGTTGCATCCTTCTCCGCATGGATAGCGTGTCGGCGGTTCGGTATGTCAATAAGTTGGGTGGGACTCGGTCCCGTCTTCTAGCAGAGATTGCCAAAGACTTTTGGCACTTTTGCCTTCAGAACAGTCTCTTTGTAGTAGCAGAGTATCTTCCAGGGTGGAGCAACCAAGTTGCGGATTGGAATTCCAGACATCTCCGAGTTTTCAGCGATTGGCGGCTTCATCCTCGAATGTTCCGGTTGTTGAACAAGATGTGGGGCCCTAGTCGGATCGAACTGTTTGCTTCCCATCTCAACAAACAAATTCTGGAGTTCTTCAGCTGGTGTCCGGATCCGGAGGCTCTGGCCACAGATGCTTTTCTGCAAGTATGGCCTCCAGTGCTTTGTTATGTGTTCCCTCCATTTGTAATGATTCCAAGGGTCCTAGCCCGAACCAAATGTTATCGCTCGGAATTGAGTCTGATCACTCCTCTTTGGAGGGCTCAAGCATGGTTCCCAGTACTTCTAGAAATGTTATGTGCGGTTCCGGTTCTTCTTCCCCTTCGGTGGAATCTGTTGTTAGACCCTCTCCAATCCCCACATCCGTTGATAACATCAGGTCAACTACGGCTTGTCGCTTGGCGAATTTCGGGGATCGTTGGAAAGTCGCAGGCCTTTTGTCAGACGCTACCAGATTTATCAATGAGGCTTGGTCGCCCAACACACACAAACGTTATGCTACAGCATGGAAACGATAGTGTGATTGGTGCTCTTCACGGAATGTGGATCCCGCTGCAGCAGATGTCTCCTTGGCGGTGAACTTTCTAGCATCCTTAGCTGCTTCAGGTCTTGCTTATCGTACTGTCAATAATTTTCGATCAGCCATCTCGGCAGGTCATGTGGCCATTGATGGCAAACCACTTGGTGATCATCCTTTAGTGTGTAAATTACTTAGGGGTATCCGGTTGGTAAAACCCCGTGTCCTAAATATTCTGAGCTCTGGGATGTCACCATTATCTTACGCTTCTTGGATTCATGACCTTTAAATCAAGGTTTGTCTCGCAAACAACTTTCTGCCAAGCTAGCTATGTTACTTTGTTTAGTATCATGTAAACGCGTGTCTGATATCCGCGCCCTCGATCTAGCGGGTCGTAGATTCTCTCCTGAGGGTGTTACTTTTTTGGTCACTAGACGCACTAAAAGTAACACCACGTCTGTCACTTATCCTGCATTTCCTGACAATCCAAAACTGTGTGTCGTACAATGTATCCGGGATTATGAAGTAAGTACTGCAGGTTTTCGTCAAGATATGGCAGGTCAATTATTGATTGCTCTACAGAAACCTTTTCATCCAGTGACCCCAGCTACACTGGCACGATGGGTAGGTTGGCACATGAGCGAAGCTGGTATTGATGTTTCCAATTTTGGTGCTCATTCTGCTCGTGGTGCTATGGCATCTAAGGCCTTTTCTATGGGAGTCAGTTTATTGGACATTATGAAGGCAGCTGATTGGTCCTCTGACTCTACATTTAAAACCTTTTATTATAAACCTATTGTAAATGTTGCATCTGATGTGGTGGCGCAGCTTTGAACAAGCATAATCGTAGCCTCCGGTCCTGACATAGAATTAAAAATTTGCAAACATTTGTGACAAGAATTTTCAATTCTATTAAGGACACGGAGGCGAGGATTATCCCACCCGTATTCAGTACTGTATTGTCTGATTTGAAATGCTTTATAATGCAATGTATATTTATGCTGATGTTTTTTTTTTTCCCTCCCTCTTTTTTGCTATATCTCTTCCTGGGAGTGTGGTATTACGGCTTTATATTTCTATTTCAGGTTCTGATCTCAAGTGAAATTTGCTGCCTTTTCACCTTTAAAGAAGGTTCTTTCATCGTCTTCCAGGACATGCTGTTACGTTGAAGCCGCCTTCAAGTTTTTCTGGTTGCTGCCGTTGGCCTTTGTATTCCTTCGGTTGAATGGACTCTTTCCAGTTGTTTCTCGGATTCCAGACTGTGACTATATTTTGACTTAACTTTTTTCACACAAAGAAAGAGGATGTAGTATTCTCTTGTGCTCCATTTATAGGGGACTACTCTATGGTTGTTACGTGATACCCACTAGGTTTATGGGTATTGTAGTACATATTTGTGTTTTTTCTACTTTCTGATTGGCTGCTGAGATTTTTCAGTAAAGAAAATGAGAAGCATAATCCTCACCTCCGTGTCCTTAATAGAATTGAAAATTCTTGTCACGAATGTTTACAAATTTTTAATTCACCTATGTAGCAGTCTGAAAAATCTAATGTAGCGCCAAGACGCCCACGGCATGTGAGCGCTCTGCAGAAATATATAGCATTACATATCATAAGGTAGGTGAGAATGGCCCAATGCTGAAGTCTATGGGGTGCTAAGGTCCTGTGAATGCATCCACTCCCATACCATGGTGCCAATGCCGGCTTTCATTGTAGACACATTCTTTGAGACTGCTGCTGTCTGCCCCAACAATGCTTTATTATTCAGTAGGAGAAGCAGCCTTGTTGCCAAATAACAACACTTGTGATAAAGCAAAGCGCAGTCCATCATTTTTTATGTCAATGACACGATTTTAGCTTCCTCGCCTGCGATTTGTTCCCATAAAGCTGACAGCTACGTGTGCATCTTAATTAGAATGTATTTTTATTTATCGCTAATACAATCGCCTTAAGCATGATGTATCTGTAAAACAAGGCCCCGTAATCCGTCACTGATTCATCTTAATTTCGGCGAAATTAAAGGAGTCGCTGCGATATTGCACCTAATTGCACTTGTAATAAAAAGGACGGAGATGTTAATCAAAATAAATTGAAGCTAAACAATAAAATCATTAAATTCTTTACTGCTGTAAGTGTAACTAATCAGTTTTGACTTGAAGCGACGGCTCACAAATAATGGATGTGTCACTGAAGACGGGCTCATTAAATCCAGCTCCGTCCGCCCAGATCTGGGAGACAGCCGAACAGCGAGGCATGAGGACGGGGTGCCCCCCCTTTACCCATATAGGCCCCCCACACACTCGCTATGCACATGGGTCCAACAGACGGGTGGGGGCCGTGTATGAAGAGGCAGGAAATATGCCCTCTCTTCCCACACTCTATCCATGAAGCACAGGCCAATACATCAAACATATTCCATTCCTCTACTGAATTTATGCTTTTTTATGCGGAATATCTTGGGTGCATAATTAGCAGTCACCTTCGGCCTTCTCCAGCACAATATGTCTTGGTTAGCCACACAATGCCAATTGTCTGAGGTAGAAAAGGCTCAGATCCGTCTAGGTCTACAAGAACGCAGATCCTACATTTCATTTATCAAATTTTGACCTGCAATAGACTGCATAAAGAGTTGTCGCTTACCATTGTAAGGCGCCTTCCTTGCTCTAACATTATGCGCCACAATGGCCGCCTCGTTTCACGCCCTCAGTTCTGGAAGCGAGAACAGACGGCGCTTTCTTTCAAAGTTCTGCGCTGGGAGCACAGGTTGCGGGGGCCATTGTGATAGGTGACTTCGAAAAGAACGTTTGCGGCCTGCCTACAAGGACGAAGGCTTCTTTGTCATCTTCAGACTGCGCAACCATCTCAATCGCGTCCTTCCTCTTGTGTTGTGCGCACTTTCGCTTCACAATGGTGCGGAAAAAGGAAAAGGCAGGATTGAAGAATTGAACTTTGAAGAAAGGCCCACCAAACTTTTATAAGGAGTTCTGAAAAGATGAAACACAATGACAAAGGAGAAACAACTGGAATGTTTCATTAGCTGGATAAAAAATGAGTATACTTGTGTGTGAGTCCCTCAGTGAGTGTCCAAAGAGACCTGCTGCTCCACAAGAAAGTGGTAAGCGTTTATTGTTGGCTTGTTGTTCCTTTTGGGACTTACCTTAATATTATATCTTTGTCTGTAGGCAGCCATGTTTGTAGCAGAAGATGACACACTTCCACTGAGCAACCGAGTGCAGAAGGTTTGTTCTCTGGTGCAGGATTGCAAATAATTATGGAAGTGGATTCCCTAAAATACCAGCAATAGCAGAAGTGACATAGTGCACACGGTGAGTCCATTGAAGCCTCTGGAGGATGCTATGAGGTCACAAAGTGAAAACAAGTAAAAATGAAGAGTGATCTTAGCCCCCGTCATTTTCATTTGTTGCTGTGGCCTTCAAAGCCCTTGAATCCAGGGAAGGCAAGGAAAGTGTTAGGCTGTTAGCGGGGACACGCTTTCGAGCGTTACCAAGCGCTTTATAAACCTCCCTAATAATAATAATTACCAAAAGACAAGTAACGGGTGGAAGCTGACATGCATGATGATGGCTAGTAATTGGCAGAGACCATATCTGCTATCAAAGTGGCTTTATGGCACTTATAATAATCTGGAGCAGATCCTCATGGCATCCACCTATCACAGCCCTTCTCAAAAAAACCTAAGTTGTATCCTTCCCATGGAACTAAAAAAGGTCAACCATCCTTCTATGTTTTGATGATGCATGCACTTTGCCCAGAGATCCAGCCCCTCCCCCCCATCACTCCCATAGCCATGGGCTCGTGGAGGGGACACAAGAATACCACCAGAGGATGGAACATTTATGATTTTTCCCTCCACAACCAGAGACCCCTGTTTCAAAGCATGGATACTCGGCGAAGCTCTTGTCTAGTCAAGGTGTAATTGTCTTACGTCATCTCATTTCCTGGGTGGGAAACAGTAGAAGTTGAGAAACAGTAGAAATTGGCATAGTTAGCCACACAGATATGCACCTGTTTGTAATACTTGTATTAACCTGCTTCTCCACTCCCTCTTGTGAGATAATTCACTTGTGGCAGCTCTTATCATGCTCAAGATGTTATCAAACTCTCTTCCAATGGGCGGATAGTCATTTTTAACATCCATTCTTCCTACTACTACTCTAACTAGCATTTACAATGCAATGGTCTCAGCATTGTTAAAGTTAGAGCTATTGGCATTGCTCATGACATTATTTTTGTTTATGTTTTTGTTTTTAAAACATTTAAAGAAACTGCATTGTTATTTACAATGTCAATAGCTTAATCACTCTCAAATGCGAGACCTATTGCATTTGCACCCACACACAGAGCCACACACACAAAGCCACCCACACACACAGAGCCACCCACACACACAGAGCCACTCACATAGAGCAACCCACACACAAATAGAGCCACCCACAGAGCCACCTACACACACACACACAGTTACCCACACACAGACAGAGCCACCACGCATAGAGCCACCTACAAAAAGGCGACACACACAGAGCCACACACACAGAGCCTTCCAAACACACACAGAGCCTCCCACACACACACAGAGCTACCCACACACAGCCACACACACACACAGCCACACACACAGAGCCACACATACATACACAGAGCCACATACACACACACACAGCCACACACACACCCACACAGAGCCACACACCCACATACAGAACCACACACACACATAGAGAGCCACACACACACACATAGAGAGCCACACACACACACATAGATCTAGACCCATACACTTTGATCTTGGGAGCCAAAGCAGAAGAGGCACCCACTTCACCTCCTGTTCAAATGTTAACTGGTCTCATTGTTGCTTATGGCTGTACTCACGTGTTAAACTGGTACTAATGGTGTAAAACCTTTGTCCATGTAGTTTTAACATGTAAAAATGACAAACTAATTAAGCAATACCATCACAAAATGCACTGCATTATGATGCATCCGTCAGAGCTGCGCGTCACGTCATGGGGTAGCTTCGGCCCGCCATGAACACCACCATCTTTAGCCCAAGGAGAGGGAGCGAGCGCCAGGGGAAGTAGAGCGAACAGCTCCAGCCGTAGAGGACAGGGGGAGGAGACTAGAGCAGCAGCCGGACACAGGAGCACCGAGGGAGCCGAGAGCAGGGGGAGGGGACGAGCACCAGCCGGGCTGTGTACGGGGTACCATGGTGGACGGGGATGACGGCACCAACCATGCATCTGCAACAACTAATTGCATCAACTGTTAGACTATATTATGTAACTGTACCAACATTTATGCACTTTTAGGAGCTATGAAACTGTACCAATATGCGTTTTAGGAGCTATGAAACTGTACCAACTATGGACTTTTACGAGCTGTGAAACTGTACCAATTATGCACTTTTATCAACTATGAAACGGTATCAGTTATGCAACTTTGACAACGATGAAGCTAAACTATACACCACCATCTTTCTCAGAGGTCAAGCAGAAATGCCTCGGAGAAACGCAGCGTCAATTTCGGATTCGGGGGAGTGTTTTCCTTTCTCTCCTCTTCCCATTGGCTGGAATGTTTACATTCCATAGGAGAGAAAGAAACTAAAAAACACACCCCCGAATCCGAAAAAGACGGGGCTTAAATGGACAGACGCCCCCCTCCTCCAATGGCTGGCCTCCGTTTAGGAAGCCAGCCAATGGAGAAGAGGGGAGTATTCAAGCCCCACACTAAGAAACATAAGATCTCGCCGGCGAGACTGCGCAAGCGCAGCCTACGCAGGCCGAGACCTAAAAAGGAAGTCCCGAGACGTGATGGCTGCGTTTGGTGCTGTCTTGTACAGTGAACAATACAGTTATGAGAAAACAACTAAACAGAAAGTACTAGCTGGACTGCACCAGGCTAATGAAGTTACATTTTGAAAAATGTCCAAAAAGAAGCAAAGCTGGAAAGCAAATTGTACAAGAAATCTGTTAAGGACAAAAAGAAACTAGAATAATAGGGGAAGAAGTACTAGGGCACATGCCTGCTTGAAGGTACTAAGACTAGGGTTGAGGCGGGATTACTGGGATGAGTGAGCTAGGATACTGATAGGAATAATGGTGCTAATTATATAGTAAAGACAGGGAAGAAGTGCAGGGGTATGTGCGGTACTAGAGGTAATACAGTGCAGGGAGAGGGCCTAGGGTAGAGGAAGAGGAAATAGGGTATGGGTAGGGGGTGAGGTATAAAGATAAGGATAGCTAAAGTACGAGGTAAAGAAGTGTAGACATACTAGGCATGTGCATAGCCGAAGATGTACCAGCCTGTAGAAGGAGAGGTGTATGGGAATAGGGAGTGACTCACGACACTAGAATAGAGATGGGGATGTACTAGGGTACAGTCATGAGCAGACAGAATAGGGTATAGCTAAGGGCAGAGGTAGTAGTCCATAGATAGGGGTAGAGGGGATAGTTTCACAGCAGTGTATTGGTACAGGGCTATAGGCTAGGGTACATATCCTAAATACAGGTAGAGTAAGAAGGATGGCTAAAGAAAAAAATATCATAGGCGAAGGGAGGGATCTAACAGGGTACGGGAAGAAAACCAAATAAAGGAAGAGAGATTATAGGAGAGTAGTGTGGAGACACCTTCATCCACCACAAACAAGGATCCAGGAGAGGGTAAGCATGGAGAGGGAGGTGGGAACAGGGGTTCATCCTAGAAGAGCTACAAGGGAATCACGTGGTCCTGGAATAAAGCCTGCAGAGGACTTTTGGGGAATGAAGGGCATCTTCAAGGAAATATTGAACAATCTTGTAATGCTTTTGATTTGGAAAAAATCAAGGAAACAACATTGTGTTGCACGTTTCTCCAGAATATGTTTCCTTAAGTATATTTTTGTACAACATCACTTACAACTGTGCACACAGCTGCCAAATAGTTAACATGATCTGCATTGTGTATCAGTCCTATTATAATAAACACACAGTAAAGAAAAATAGAGCAACTTTTAGCTGTCACCACCAATTTAGCACAGATTTTCCTCCATCTTGAAATTGCAAGGCCATCACCCACACAAACGTGGCATGCTTCATCAATGAGCACTGGAACTCACATGACCGCAAGTGGGCTGCAACTAATATTTTGGGAATGAGGGTTGTTTTGTTTTGTTTTAGAGGGGGAGAAAATCCCATTTTAATTCCAACATCATTTATAATTTATTTATTTGTATTTTAATTGAATGTTCTTTCATAGTGCTGCCATACCGATCAGGTGTCGGTGTGCTTAAGCCCTAGTCCTGTATCTGTGTTGTGTTATGGAGGGTAACGGGCTGGTTCTGTTAGAGTGTATGAATTGTGAGGGGAACGGGTAATTGTGTTCAGTTTTTGGGTTATCTACACTCTTGCATTGTGAATTTGTGGGACATATTAGTTGCCTGTGTATTTTGCCATGTTAAATCCCATTGGAGAATTGCCACCCTCTCCATGCCATGCAGGCCTGGACTTTTATTTGACAGTCTCGTGTGTACTGTAAGTTGCAGTTTTAAATTGTTTCCATGAATCAAATTGGGCTACCACAACGGGTAACAGTGACCTGGAACATAAAGCTCTGGTGCTGGGCACAGCACAGTGCTCCAAAGATGGAGACGCTATCTGAGCCTGTCTTGCCCTTGCTTTCTCTGTCACCAGAACTGGAAATTGTCCACATGTCGGAGGGTCAGCTTTAGCCTGCCTTGATTGCCGCCTCGTGAGTTCCCATCCTTTCTCTACACAGCTACTGCTCTACTTTCTCAGTTTGCATTTCAGCTACATTTCTCAACAGATCCCTCAAGGTTACAGACCCTGCGCAGCTTGACCAACTGCAGGTTCTTCATTCCATTGCGGCCTGAAGTTTTGTAAGCAAGACGTGTCGCTTCAGCCGGGTCCAGTAAGGACTGTCTTAACCTCAGTGAATGGTGGGATCCACTGGGCTAGAAGACTGTCACTCACAACAGTCAACAGTCAAGGGGAGGGCTATTTTTCAAGGAGCGGCTGATTGCACACGCGTGGCCTTAAGTAGCCAGTCAGAGCGCAAAGATGTTCTTTTATGGGTAGAGTGAATCTGGGCCACAATAAGTGCGCTCCTTTTTGGTACTAAGCTGGGTCTACGCTAAGCGCATCACTCTCCTTCGTTCCTCGGTTTATGGGAAATCATTACTCGGGCCTTTTAATTCCGACCCGGTCAGAAACTGGATTTACCACCTGAATGGGAGTCACAAGTGATGCAGTGTTACAGATGTTTTCAGGCACATACCCACATGCTACAACACGAAAAGAGCCAATAATGAGGAACACATGTAGAAAAGTTGCAGCATTTCTAGAGCCTTTGTGTTATTCCTCATTCCTGCCCGAACCTTGCAATGGGCAGTAGTAAATTCGGTAGCACAGCCAGGTGATAATAATATCGGTGTCTTATTCGTGCAACAATGGGGCCCAAAGTGCTGGGGCCCATTGTCCCACAAAAGGTATAAATGTTACTACCACAGACAGCAAGTAGCTTCCACTGCACATTTGTGAACTTGCTACATGTCAACAGGTGTAAGCCAGGCCTGGCTCTTAAGCTAATGCCAGTCTGGATTTTCAACACTAAATATGGACCAGAAGTCCCAGCATGCAGATTAACCAACAAGAGTGGAAAGGGAGTCCTGAAGATATGAGAACCCTTGCTCATGAATCAGACCCTTGTAAAACTTCACAAAACTTGGTCTGCAGCAATAGACTCACCACACGTGATCAAAGAGAAGTCCAGATCCTATGAGGGGACTTCATAACAGACTCCTGAGGTTGTATGTACACCTACCTTCCTATAGGACAACTGTTATGCAGGAACATACATCACCTCTGGTTTGATTATGCCTGACCTGTGAATTTTCCTATCCGCTGCATAGTAAAGATGACGTTCTTGGTATTGCCTTATGTCAATAAGTACTGGTCAGGTCTAGCATAACATTTACTGATTCCCCCATAGGCCATACTACCAAACCCCAACCAACCAAACAGAAGCAACAGGAGCACTTCTTAACCAATCTCCCGAATATGTTAAACATATGCAAAGTGACTACCCCTCTTACACCTTTCTGCCTCAGTCCATGCTTAGCAGCAGTCACCAGTTTACAGTAAAACAATTGGAGTACCCTTCCAGACCGCAAATATGACTCCCATATCGGTATACTGGATCATCAGTGTACCCAGGGATTTAACAGCACGCAGGAGGATGAAGAGGCTGGAGACAGGGGAACTGCATGTCCAACCTTAAAAGCAAGTATGGAGGAGTGGGTGCTCCCTCTAGCTATGCCCCTCAGTTTGGAGCCTTCCCTCTACCACAGCATGTGAGCACCAGCCATGGAAGATGTTCCCTCATATAGCTAAAGCTACTACGAATTGACACAAGCCTCTCCCTAAAAGATATTGGCGATGAAAAACAAAGATGGCCAAGCAACAGCTCTCTCTTCTCTTCTAAAGAGAGTCAAACTGTTTCTTCCAGAAAGTGGCTTCAAAACTGGCATTCAAGCCCTTGTACTCTTGCATCTGGATGGTGCTTATGCCCTACTCCATGGCCTCCCAGATTCCACACTGGCACCCTTTAAGGACATCTTACACACCTCAGGTCTCATCCAGGACCTGAAGAAGTATGATCACATCGCCCCCATTCAGATGGAACTCCATTGTCTCCCATGCCAGCCTGCGCCATCTTTTAAACCAGTGCATCATTTACAATGTCATTACAACCAGCACCCTGCTTCTCTTGCAGACAAGCTCACCATCTCTGGTGGTCCTCAACACACAGGCTGCCAGGACACCATTAGACTGGAGACTAAGAAGTGTTAAAAAGAAAAAAACAAGACAACAGGCCTTCTCCATCTATGCACCCAGGATCTGGAAAAGCCTACCTGTATTCTTCAGAATTGCTCCAATGCTGCTCCAATTTAGGAAAGAGTTGAAGACTCCCCTCTTTAAACAACACTACATCACAGTCAATTAACTGTCCACAACTCAGCTTCCCCTCATATTACTCACCAACTACAAGCTTGCCGTTGACCATGTACAGCGCTCCACTGTCTTTTGGCTATGTTCGCGCTATTGTAATACTACATACATTTTCTGCCCTGAGCCTCTCTTACACTACTGTGATGTGTGCATGTTGTACAGAGATATTTACCAGTCTTCTGCCATGTGAATATCATTCTGCTGCAATTAACACTTCATCTATACCCATGAGGCAACCAGGGAGAAAGAGAGCAGAAGAGAAATGATGATACAAGTTACAAAACAAGAACATGAAAAAGAGAGAAGGGTAGGAGAAACCAACAGCAGAACAGAAGAGGGTAATACATGAGATGAGAACAGAGCTAGGAAAGGGGGACAGAAAAGGTGAGAAAATGTGAAACAACACAATCAAAGTAAGCAATAGAAAATAAACAAGGGTTAGAGATAAAGGAGGTAGAGAATGCACAGCATAGGAGCCAAATTTAGACAAACAGAACAGACAATAATATAGTGAAAGGAAAAGATTAAAAAGAGAGAAAGCAAAAAAAAGATAAAATATGAAACCCACCTTGAACTGAGCAGGTAAAAGAGAAAAGAATTCATCTACAGATAACTATCAGAAGTATTTCCAGGTTCCATATGTATCAGGCTAAAACATTGGTGAAATATTATATGAGAATAATGCACTTCTTGCAGAGCCCCTGGTGTAATCCTTTGGTCATAGGTTCTAATACTGAGTTAGGACAGTAGGTTATTATACAGACTGCACAGACTCAAGTGGAATTCAGTTTGTACATTCTAATCAAAGTCAGAACACTTTACACATATAGTGTCACTGCAGAGATCTATGTTAATCCTGTGAGTCACCAACGGCAGTCCTATTAAGAAATCTCAGTGTTATGTTATGCAGTTGTGTACAGCGCACTATCACTCGGGAGTGTATCCTGGCACTGAATACCTTTGATTCTAGTCAAACCTAGGGCCTGGTAGGACGACTCAAAAAGCCAGGTCTTCCAGTTTCTTGTGGAATTCAAGAAGTGTCCATGATTTAGGAGTGATGTCAGGAAGTCTGGACTGGCAGATCTGGTTTTCAGTATGTGTGGTATATATATAAGTAGGAGTCTGGAGGAGCGGAGGTGTCTGGAAGGCTTGTGAAAGCAGATGTGATTGTTGGGCCAGTATTATGTAGTGCTTTGAAAGAGCGTGTGAGGAGTTTGAATCAGAGGTGCAACTAAAGCAAAATTTCGGCAGGGGCTAAGAAATTTTTTCGCGGGGGGCTAATTCTTCCAGCAGTCGGAAGTATGGAGATGCAAGGGCTCTAAGAAGGGGTGAAAAAACAACAAAGCCTCATTAACATGCAAATGGTCTGTGTGCGTGTGCGCGGGAAGCTGTCTCAGCCGGGCTGACACACACGACGGGGGTGCTGAAGCCCTTTGAGCCCAATGGGCGTTGCACGCCTGGTTTGAATTGTGTTTGTTTGGGTATGGACAGCCAGAGGTGCTCCTTCGGGTGTGGTGTGATGTGAGTGCAGTATGGTAGTTTGAGAGTGATTCTGGCCGCATAGGTCTGAAAGGCATGCAGCCTTCTGGTGAGTTTTTTGTTGATCCTTACATAGAGGGTGGTCCGTAGTAAAGCTTGCCCTTGTGATGAGGGCATGCATGGAGGTTTTGCTGGTGCTGATTTTGAGCCATTTGAAAATCTTCCTCAGCATCACCAGGGTATGGAAGCATACAGTGTTGACTTAGGTGGTCATGTCGCATTTGCTGTCAATGACGATCTCAAGGTAATTGGAGTGGGTGGTGGGGGTGAATTTGCTGTTGATGATGATCGCAAGGTCTTGGCATGGGTGGTGGCCACCTTGTGGGTGCCTGCATGAAAGAGAGAGGAGAATGTCTGTAACTGCAGATCAGTTGAGCCTCTTCCAGTAGCTAAATGGGACGCACCATGTAAACAGCAGCAAAGAGATAAGTCATCACAGAGCAGGATACTAGATGAAAACCGTGAAACCACCACTCACTGGCAGAGCTTTAGGGGTAGGGGCTGCTGCCTGGTCTGCTAGATCTCCTTTGCCTAGAGATGAAACTAGTGACAGGAGACAGGCCTCACATGGACCGGTCCTAGACTTCCATAATCACCTACCCCTACACTGCCTACCTGGCTAGGTGGTTGATGTCTCAGGAAGATCACCCTTTGTACAGCATCTTTAGGACAACCTGGCAACTGTAACTATGAAAGGTGTATGCCTATGTCTGAGCCGGTTTCAAGTCCATGCAGTTTTGACTGGTGGTTTTGATCAAATGTAATTGAACTAGCCACTAGCTGCCACACTTTTGCAGTGAAATTAATTGTGGGACCTTTCCATCTCCTTCCCCGCAAAACTGCATTTTAATTCTACTTTGTTTTTACCATTGCTGCAGCCTTAAAATGTTTAACATACCCTGTTGGCCACTACCGTCCCCAGAAATCATTGATGAATATGCTCAAAGCAAAAGACACACAATTGATGGACGGAATGCAGAACAAATCAAAACATTCACCCCCAGTCAAGAGATCTGGGTTAAATCCATCATTCTTTTGCTCACCATTCCACCCCAGTTCAGACCTGGCCATATGCAAATCAGTCTTGACCCTATGCCTCATGGGAACAGTCCAGCCCAAACTGCCAAGCCAGGTCCTCCCTGGACTGGAAACAAGCATCCAAGGACCGGTTTCAGGGTGTCACCCCTCTTCAGCCAGGATAGCTTGATTCCAGTGGCACAGTGAGCCCAGGACCCACGTCTGGGCATTCCTGATGCACTTAGGGTGAGAAAGCAAAAGACATACAATTCATGGACGGAATGCAGAACAAATCAAATAATTCACCCCCAGTCAAGAGATCTGGGTTAAATCCATAATTCAAAAAAACGATGGATTTAGGCCCAGATCTCTGTACTGGGGTGAATGTATGACATTGTTCTGCATTCTATCCATCAACTGTTGTTTTTGCATTTGTCACCCCGAGTGGGACGGGTATGCCCAGACGTTGGTTCCATGCTCTCCATGCCACTGGAATCAAGCTATCCTGGCCGAAGAGGGGTGAAACCCCGAAACCGGTCCTAGGATGCTTGTTTCCAGTCCAGGGAGGACCTGACTTGGCAGTTCGGGCTGGACTGTTCCCATGAAGTACAGGGTCAAGACTGATTTGCATATGGCTGGGTCCAAACTGGAATGGCATGGTGTGCAAAAAAACGATGGATTTAGGCCCAGATCTCTGTACTGGGGTGAATGTATGACATTGTTCTGCACTCTGTCCATCAACTGTTGTTTTTGCATTTGGATATGCTGGAAGCTACATGTAAAGTTGGTATACATTAGTGGTGAGAGAATTTCAGCTGTGCACATAAAGTTGGGTGGAATTGGGAAATGTCATTCTTCACTAACAGAGATGAAGTTTCCTGACTTTGGTCAAGATGAAGTTTATCTAGAGACTCCCAGCAGAGGACAGCTTCTGTTTTTAGGTCTTGTTTGAGACAGTGCATTTGCCTTCGCCTATGAGATGTTTTGTTTACTTACCGGGGGCTTAGAGCCCATTCATTACTTACCACTGGTACATCGTCACTCTCATTTCCTTGCTTAGCTTTGGTAAGTGCATGCCAGCTTCACTCCTCTTCATGAGTTTATCCGTCCCCGGAGCATGCCCCAAGTTCTGCTTCCTTGCCCAGTGTCCTTCCACTGCTCGAATTTTTGGAGCTACTTTTTCTGTTAACTGCAGCACTCCTTCGTTGGTGCTCGACTCCTCCGTTCTCCCACCCCGCAATGTTGCTTGCCCATGTTGTTGCTTGCCCTCCTACCCTTCTGTCATGCTTTGTGTTGCTTGCCCCCTCAAAGACTCATCCCATGTGGTTGATTGTCACTGATGTTGTCTGCCCCCTCGCACCCCACATTGTTGCTTGCCCTCATTGTTGCTTATACCCCCACTCCAGTCCTGCGTTGGTGCTTCCATCACTCACTCCTCCTGTCACGCACTGTTGCTTCCACCCCCACACTCCCATCCCATATAGTTGCTTTCACCCCACCACTCTCCTGTGCTGTTACTTCCACCCCCCATCCTTCTGTCCCACGTTGTTGCATACATGCCTCCTTCCTCCCATCCCACGTTGTTCCTTCCAACCCCCATACAACAGCCCCAAGTTATTGCTTCAACCCCCACCCTTGCATTACACATTGTTTCTTCCACCCTCTCAGAAAAAAAGCATTGCAAAATCCAATGCCAACGTGACCAATTAGCTTTGTCAATGTTTGTAGCCATGTTGGAGAGCAGCTCGGCTGAAAGGTTTTTTTAATGCTATGACGCGGCCAGCACTGGCAATGTCATAGCATTTTTTTGTATTGCTGGCGAAAGGGCTGGGAGGTAGGCATCTACACCCTCTGTGTTGTACGCCCTCCATCCCTCCAATATGCCTCCCGCCCTGCCCACCCCCTGCAATTAAAAAAGTGCTATGGCCACGTCACAGCATTTTTTATTTAAAGTTTCAGCCATGCTGCACAACAGCCGTGCTGGTGTGCAACATGGCTAAAAACATCGACAAAGGCACTAGCTCGCCTAGGAGTGACCTATTGGCTTTGCCATTGCTTGTTTTGTTTTTTTAAAGAAAATTGCATGCTTTGCATTTCTCAAAGCTTGAAAAGTTTAGAAAAAAACACAGAGGTAAGAGACAGTCAACTTAGAACTTTTCCTACCCCTACATGGAATACCATCTAATCAATGGTATTTAAAAGTAGGGATGTGAAAGCTGATCGAGTGTGCTTTAAGAAGTGTGTTTTTAAAAAAACACTTATTCTTTCAACGAGAATACCAATAATAAAAAAAACATCAACAAGCTTTGTGAGCAGAGACTGCACCTCAAACACTCTTTTTGACTGTTTGGTCATTTCTGGGAGCCAGGTCCTCTAAAACATATAAGTCTAGATATGTTCCAGCTTGGAAGCACCTTCCAGGCACTTTCCATGACACCCAAAACCTTCCCTCAGAGGAAGCACAATACAATAAACTGCTAGACAATAATACCACAACATTTATGTACAGCAACAAGAATGAAGAAGACCACAGATGTACATCGCTATTGGTAACCACACAACTAATGTTCAAATTTCTAAGCTGCAAAAACATTTTGAATTTGCAGAAGTACTGAAGGAAGCCTCGCCTTGGTTGTTTGACTCAACATCTTTCTGCATCAGTATTTTTTCTCTGATTTATTTCCTTTTCTTTTGAAATATTTATAGATGTTTACCAACCTCACCTCTAGAGTCATGTTTAATTCACAGAATTGCCTTAAAATGGCGGATGCCTTGGCCTTGTGACACCTGTCATCGCGTCACATTTCACACCGCCTAGTGTGACAGGCACACATCTATATATTCAAATGACACAATTGTGCCTTGGCTGAGAGAACCTGCAGTCACACCGGCCTCCCTGGGAATGGTTTGTGTGAGTCAGTAATTAGTGCTGGGTGGCCGTGCAGTGACGTGAGAGGCGCTGCTCTCAGACTCCATTTCCGGGGGCTACGGTAAGAATACATTTGCATGCCAAGAGTCCCGTATCGCGCTATCCATCAATATCGACCAGATGGTGAGTAGCCAATATAGGCTCGGGAATTGACGCATAAAGGGTATTGATACGCAGCCCCACGTTGAGGTGGGTTTCCCACATCAGGAGACAGTGCATAAGCTTTCCAACACCTTCCACGTCATCAGTTCTTTCACCTATGAATGAATCTCGATTTTAGCTTAATTGTTTGCATTTCCCGTTAGGCCACCCCTCTCGATTCCTAATGAACTTCTGTAAAACAATAATCAATTGTAATTAGACGGGGTTCGATCTACCAGGAAGGAAACTGTCAAAGTATGTGCAGGCATTTTCACGAAGCTCAACTATGAAGTATAAACTGTTGTATTCCCTCCAGCACCATGTCGTGATGCACTCGTCCATAGCACTGTGTGATTCTCTGAGACTGCCTGAGCATGCCATCACTTCTGGATGCTTTTACAAGGAATGCTAATGCAACCATTTTAAGATGTGAGTTCACTGATTATTTCAGAGTGATGTGCTTGTGCACAAAAACGTGTTTTTTACGTGCTGTGTGACATATGGCCTTTTTTAGAGGTAGGTGGTATAGGTAACACGTGGCCTTCTGCCAAGTGCAGCAAGCAAGACCAGGTAATGGGCCAGGCCCTGCAACCCAACCGACAAAGAGTTACCAACTCTCGCTGCGTTGGCCATGCACAGCCAGGTTTGGCTGCCGAGTCTGCCGAGTCTGCTCTATGGCCAGGCCCTACCCCAACCTGCCACTCAAAGCTTGAGTTTCTACTGGGTTTGCAGGTTCTTAATCAGCGGACCCGGCAAAAGCTCCAGCCTAAATCCAAGGCACTTGGCCAAGGTTTGGGGGCCAAACTGGGGGCCAAGAACCCAGCCTTGAGGTGCAAAATAAGGGTTGTTTTTTTTATCTTAACCTAGGAGGCGTCCCCTGCCCCCACCCCCACCTGAGCCAGTGCCAGAGAATGACTCCTGCAATAGCAGCCGCAGAATATATTTGTCAAGTGAGGCCAGTCAAAAAGAGCTTTGAGTTGCCAAACCTCGGTTTGGATTCAAGAACCCCAAATGGCAGAGCGTAAAAAAAGTCTCTCACCCAATCAATTTTAATATTAAAAAAAATGGGTTCACGGAGGTGCTTCGAACCTGTCTGCAGATTAACAGTCCACATATGTTGATAACTTAACATTTTACACACTCATTTCACAAACTCTGCAGCAGTAGGAGTTAGCTGTAAGGTAGGGGCTGTGGCCTACCCTTGTATTAATTGTTATATATTTCTAAGGGCGCACCTACCCAGTTTTGAAGTTCGCTGACCCATCTTTTTACCACGGACCCAAATTGCTTGGCAGGACAACGGTAGAAAAAAGCTCCCTTGTCCCACAAAAGGCTTTTATTTTTAGGTCAAGCCTGGGCAGTGCATGCTGTATTCTGGTAGGGACTTGAAGCACCGCCGACTCTCCGTCCATATTTAGCATTGGCTTGTGTCATTGTACACTATAAACTGTCCTTGTCTCATTTTGTAACCTCCCATGGCGACACCCCCGTTACGTGTGTTGTTACTTGGTAGGCTTTAATTACAGCCTCCGAGGACTATTTTCTCAAATAGCTCTGTCTGCCTGCTATTGCAGGCAGAACACACTCTCTCCTAATGCTTTTTATTTTTAATTTTTATAGCACGGGCGCCGTACGCATTTGCAGTGCAATAGGTCTCGCATTTGCGAGAGTTTAAGCTATTGCCATTTAAGTAACTTGACTATTCCTTTTGTAATGCACTGTATATCTAGTTTTATTTTGCCCATTTACAAAAGTTATATACTTATGAGTTTCTATTTCTTCTCTCATATGTTTCTCTGCAAGCATGCAAAGGTGGTTTAACTTATATGCAACATGAAATTGTTCAGGTTGCTATTGGCATATACTCTGAAATTGGGCCCCACATGAAGCTACTATCTTTCCTCTCAGATACAGCAACTGTAACTCATGGTATGCCATTCTTACATTTATCAATAGCTGTAAATTATGGAGGACCATAATTATGTATGTACATATTGTATTTTGTCCAGTTTTTGATTCACTATTTAAATTTTCTTTTCATGTTTGTCTGTTTTTTCTTTACATATGTTTCTATAAGTATTATGGTTTCGGAATTACTCGGTCCCAATTGAATCTGTCTTGATGATGATTGTGTTATTCGGATAAGGATCGAAATGCCGTCGACAATATATACAAACCCAGCTTGCATTGATTAATTGTATATCTTATGGGCTGCATCTCTGCAAATGCAATTATGACACAGAGTTCCTTCTTGTCACACATATTACACCTTTGCCTGAGCAATTCCCTCGCTCTATTCACGTCACTTTGTTAAGAGCACACTGCAGTACTTGGTTTTGGAATTTTATTTATGGATGGATTATTATATATTAAAAACAATGTTTTGATTTGCATATGTGGATTAGCATTTTGTGTTACTTTTTCTACCTAGGGACCACTGTTATTTTGTAATAATTCTTTGACTTCTGGCTTAAGCAAGGTTCTCGGATAAGCACAATAGCAGTGAGTCACAGTGCATTCCTGCAGCCACAGCCTCCCACCCATGTGGCTCCGGGACCCAGAACACAGATCTTTTGACCCTACACAGCAGATTCTAGACTTTGGACACAGCCACACCATGCTTCCTACTCCTCAGACTCTGCACACGCTTTGACTATGCGTAGTATGCTCTGGAGACAAAGAGCACTCTCAAACCACATATCAAATCCATTCCACTCAACGTGCTTGCTGTTCGAAGACTTTACCATGGGCATAAGCCCAAAAACCACGCTCTATGATGTGTCCTTGGGCCATATCTATACATGATTTCAAAACCTGTTGAACATGACTACAATCAAAGGCCATTGGCATTAGGTACAAGAACCTGTACATAAAGATTTTCACAACGCATGAAATAGAAAGCTAGCTTTTAAGTTCAAACGCCGCTTTGCTGTATTCTATCGCAATAATCTCTTGAGGGACATCAGATTCATGGTCTGCTTCTTCAACATCATGGCTAATTGTGGGTCGCTGAGGTTGTAGATTTTGATCTGTTCTTAGTGACTATTACCATCAATGTTTGCACATAAAAGCTCACTCAAACTGCACGTAACAAGACAAGAAAGTCCTGGAATACTGTAGCTGAGTCTGATCACAAAATCTGCACGAAATCCCCCGTGGATTTTGTGTTTTTCCTTTCCAAAAAACAAATTCTAACAGATGTTTGCAGGGGCCATCATTGCCTTGGAATTGACTCCCAGAAAGACACATTTGGTGCAACTCCTTCTTGGAATAGCATGAGAGGATGAAAGCACTATTCACGTATAATTACCTGACATCCTTGGAGCAAACACGTGCTCAGAGATGAGACTTTGTGTAGAGTCTGGGCTGAGAGACTTGGGTAACCATTGACATTAGTGGCTTAATTCTGAGCCATGATTCAGTGTGTGAGTCTGACTAAAATGTGAAAATATCCTTAATTACGAGTTGTTACTTAGGAAGTGCATATCCATATTTTAGAAGGAATCTATTTCAATATATTAAGTATATTTGGAGACCTACCAGTAACAATGTGTACAGCTAACATCAAATTGTTCACTTGACCTTCAGAGGTCATGGAATTCCAAACCAACACAATGAAAAATGCTTGCCTTTTGACTTGGAATGTTGGTGGCAGTATTCTGCATATTGGTGTATATCAAAGTGTAACGCTTTAGTTCTCAAATCCTTATTTTTAGTTTATCTTAAACTGCACATCTCATGCACGTTTCACTAAATATCAACGTAGTCATCTGATTCTACACCAAACATCAGAGTTCTTCTTTTCCACAACAACTTATGAACATGAGATGTTCCTCAAGACTGATATTCTCTCCTCCAAAAAGTAATTTTAACTTCTCCTCGTGCAGACGTCTCTTTGGTGAAGATGAAATGAAAACTGGCAAAGGTACCAAATATAAAAATACTGGGACACATTAGCTCTATCCCTGGGATACACTTCTTCTTGTGCTTTGAAATCAACTTTAACTATGTTGGAAATCACAAGAAGGAAACAGTCAAAAACCAAGTGGGAATATCTAAGCTCCATAGCATCAGTATCAGAACTTATTTATTCCAAAAATATTGACCAGAATGTTAGTAGTTGTAGACTAACACATGCTTTTTATCGTTTGTATTTTGTGCATGCTCTCAGACAGTAATATTTAGAAAGCTGGTGTCTGTTTTCAAGACAAGTACACTCACACCTTCCTTTTCTGCACCCTAGTAACCTAGAGTCCACTGTTGGTTCTTATAAATTCAAGATGGCAATGGAAATGCCCTGATGGTTTTTACAACACATGTATAACTTATCTCTTTCACACTCTAGAATTATTTTCAAATTCCTTTGTTTAATTTATTATCTTAGCATTCATATGTACCATATACATATAAACACACAATTACAGATATAAAAGCCATTGCATATTCAGAATATAACTGGAAATCTTTGGATACCATAATAATAAAAACTAATATTTCTTTATATGATAGATTTTGATTTATGTTTTTAATGCATTATGTGTCATTGTGAATGGTGACAGATTTTTAATGTGATTTTTATCTTCCGTATATTATTGCGGAATCCAAAGATTTGCGGTTATGTGCTGAAGAAGCAATGGCTTTTGAATCTGTAATTGTGTGTTTTGTGTGTATGGTATATATGAATGAGAAGATAAACAATAAATGAAATAAATGAGTTTTTCAATAATTCTGGAGTTTGACAGAGATTACTTATAAATGTGTTGTAAAATCCATCAGTGCATTTTCATTTCCTTCTTGAATTCAGAAGAAACAACAGTGGTTTCTGGGTTACTAGGGTGCACAAAAGGGAGCTGTGATTGTTTATGTACATTCTATCCTGTCCCTTTTGGCAATATTGGGTGACGACCATGACCAGTTGGAAACAGTAGTAAAAGCAAAGTACTTCCTACCTTTTCTCCAAGCCCTCAGAAGACTACCTATATCTTGAAGCATTTGCTACAATTCAGGAGCATCACCCAGGAAATGTATGAAACATAATATGTGAATAATTTAGTGTTCATACATGTCATCAACACTATTTGGCTTCATTTTCACAGATATCCATAATTGTTTTGTATTTTGAGCATGTGAACCAACCAACGTTAACTGTTCTTCAATCATTATATCTGTCGAGTACTCGTGTAGTTATAGTACTCACTGTATAATCTTCTGACCGTTAACAGCTCATAAAACTCTTTCCAGATTTTTCCCCCTAATTTATTTGGTCCTTCATTCTTTAATAAAACTAATACTACCAGAAACTATCAAACTTATACCTTTGTCTTTTAGAGACTAATCCACATTTTTAAAATGCTCCAACCTTCTTATTAAAATTATAATCGTTGTATATATTTTTGTTTGTGAATTAACGAAAATATTTTATAATTTGTGCATTAGTTTGATGTATGCTTGTTTCTGTAGTTGTATGTATTTTCTGAGATTCAAATTAGATAAATTGCTTCGGCGGGTCTATCGCTTCCAATAATAATTTGGTACGGGGTCCACAAATGTGAAAAGGTTTAGAACCACTGCTCTAATTAATTCTGCAGGTGCATAGTTTGGGATTTCAGGTTGTAATAAGAGTACACTTATTTGGAATAGACGTACAGCTTGAAATATTATGCTCTCACCTATTTTAGGTTACTAAAGAGATTCAGGAACTGACTAAATCCTTAAATAATTGTACACAGCCCTAAAAGACATTTTTCCATCGTACAATTAGTTAACATAATACCTGTTAATAAAACCATTTAATTCTGTTATACTAGATCCTCTCTGTCGCCAAGAACAACAGCTGATTAAAATCACTGATATTGTTTATTTTCTTCTATTTTGTAATTCATGTTGACATTGTTTGTATCTTGTAACTAGTAATGAACAGCAAACACAAATTTAGTTAAGTATCACTGCTGAACTGGCTGCTAGTAAGAGGTTTTTTTAAATTGGCTTTCCTTGTGTTCAGAAGTGAGCACTTTTTTCATAGATTTTCTGATACAAGTTCTTCCCCTTCATAATCTTTTTCAATATTTTTTATTTGAATATTGTTAGCTGCTTCTTTTATATTTCATTACTCTAGAGCTTTAGTCAATACCTCTAGATTGGAAATAGGACAATATGATTTTTATGTTGAGACTATTGTGGGATTACCAAGAACTTACTGAGGCTTACCGATTGCTTTATTGTCACTCTCATTTGCTTGCTACTTATTGAATGGCTTCCCTTGTCCATCTTGTGTGTGCCCTTCCCCTGGAGTAGAGCCTCCTTACCATCCTCTTGCATGGCTGAGTTTAGCCCTTCCACTGCTCAATGTAGAGGAACTACTTCTTTCTTTTTAGTTAAGAACTTCACCAGAGTGCATGTGTTTGCCAGCTGTCTCTCTCTTGTGTTTTCCCTCCCAAAATACTCACCCGTGCTCTGTGTTTGCTCTCCCTCTCTCGTGACTCCTCATTTTTTCTTCCATTTACACCGCCCCTGACACCCCTTGTGTTGATGTTTTCCTCGTGTGCTTCTCCAATGCCCCGTGTTGTTCTTTCCCTTGTGCTACTCCTTGTAGCTTTCCCCCAACTCACTCCACCCATCTGCACCTCCATTACCTCCTTCTTGAGCAGTTCTTTTTAAATATATTTTTCAAAAAATTTCTTGTGGAGGGCCAGGGTACACATTGATGCCAGCCTTCAAAAAATTTTTTTTTTCTTCTTGACAGATCTAAGTGGGACCCACCATCTTGAATCGATCATTTAAAAGAGATGAAAATGGGGCCCATTTCATTCTGGATGGGACGCGTACAGACGGATGCGACTGCCAACTGCAGCTATGACTTTGTGTCTTTTTTTTTGACAATACTAAATAGCACCAGCAAAAAGCACTGCTTTTTACGGATGCTCTTCAGCATCACCAACAAATATTGGCAAAGCCAGTAGGTCCCATACACGAGATCTTTTGGCTTTGCCAATGCTTGTTGGAAAATTATTTGTCTTCTGCTTTACAGAGTGAATTGTACAGATGTTCAGACATGATCTCCGCTCATCTTGGATAATATTACAGAGCGAGAGGCTGTCTCACTAGAAAACTACTCCAGAAGAGAACGTATTTGGCACATCATCAGCAACCTTTTATGATGCTTTGAAAGGAAAAATGTATTCCTTCTCTGCAGGATCCCCTTCTATTACCTGTTGCCCTCTTACAAAAGTACCAATGGCCAACACCAAGCACCCAATAACAGGCCTTGACCAAATTAGGCTTTATGTACCATTTGAAAAGACCCCTGTGGCCTTGCAACACCCCAATGAGGCTTTATGTACCATTTGAAAAGACCCCTGTCACCTTGCTCCACCCTAATGAGGCTTTATATACCATTTGAAAAGACCCATGTGGCCTCGCTCCACCCCAATGAGGCTTTATATACGATTTGAACAGACCCCTGCGGCCTTGCTACACCCCAATGAGGCTTTATATACCATTTGAAAAGACCCCTGCGGCCTTGCTACACCCCAATGAGGCTTTATGTACCATTTGAAAAGACCCCTGTGGGCTTGCTACACCCCAATGAGGCTTTATATACGATTTGAAAAGACCCCTGCGGCCTTGCTACACCCCAATGAGGCTTTATATACCATTTGAAAAGACCCCTGCGGCCTTGCTACACCCCAATGAGGCTTTATATTCCATTTGAAAAGACCCCTGCGGCCTTGCTACACCCCAATGAGGCTTTTTAGATACCATTTGAAAAGACCCCTGCGGCCTTGCTACACCCCAATGAGGTTTTATATTCCATTTGAACAGACCCCTGCGGCCTTGCTACACCCCAATGAGGCTTTATATACCATTTGAAAAGACCCCTGCGGCCTTGCTACACCCCAATGAGGCTTTATATACCATTTAAACAGACCCATGCGGCCTTGCTACACCCCAATGAGGCTTTATATACCAGTTGAACAGACCCCTGCGGCCTTGCTACACCCCAATGAGTCTTTATATACCATTTGAAAAGACCCCTGCGGCCTTGCTACACCCCAATGAGGCTTTATATTCCATTTGAACAGACCCCTGCGGCCTTGCTACACCCCAATGAGGCTTTATATACCATTTGAAAAGACCCCTGCGGCCTTGCTACACCCTAATGAGGCTTTATATTCCATTTGAACAGACCCCTGCGGCCTTGCTACACCCTAATGAGGCTTTATATACCATTTGAAAAAACCCCTGCGGCCTTGCTACACCCCAATGAGGCTTTATATACCATTTGAACAGACCCCTGCGGCCTTGCTACACCCCAATGAGGCTTTTTGGATACCATTTGAAAAGACCCCTGCGGCCTTGCTACACCCCAATGAGGCTTTATATACCATTTGAAAAGACCCCTGCGGCCTTGCTACACCCCAATGAGGCTTTATATTCCATTTGAACAGACCCCTGCGGCCTTGCTACACCCCAATGAGGCTTTATATACCATTTGAAAAGACCCCTGCGGCCTTGCTACACCCCAATGAGGCTTTATATACCATTTGAACAGACCCCTGCGGCCTTGCTACACCCCAATGAGGCTTTATATACCAGTTGAACAGACCCCTGCGGCCTTGCTACACCCCAATGAGGCTTTTTATTCCATTTGAACAGACCCCTGCGGCCTTGCTACACCCCAATGAGGCTTTATATACCATTTGAAAAGACCCCTGCGGCCTTGCTACACCCCAATGAGGCTTTATATACCATTTGAAAAGACCCCTGCGGCCTTGCTACACCCCAATGAGGCTTTATATACCATTTGAAAAGACCCCTGCGGCCTTGCTACACCCCAATGAGGCTTTATATTCCATTTGAACAGACCCCTGCGGCCTTGCTACACCCCAATGAGGCCTTATATACCATTTGAAAAGACCCCTGTGGGCTTGCTACACCCCAATGAGGCTTTATATACCATTTGAAAAGACCCCTGCGGCCTTGCTACACCCCAATGAGGCTTTATATACCATTTGAACAGACCCCTGCGGCCTTGCTACACCCTAATGAGGCTTTATATTCCATTTGAACAGACCCCTGCGGCCTTGCTACACCCTAATGAGGCTTTATATACCATTTGAAAAGACCCCTGCGGCCTTGCTACACCCCAATGAGGCTTTATATACCATTTGAACAGACCCCTGCGGCCTTGCTACACCCCAATGAGGCTTTATATACCATTTGAAAAGACCCCTGCGGCCTTGCTACACCCTAATGAGGCCTTCTATACCATTTGAAAAGACCCCTGTGGGCTTGCTACACCCCAATGAGGCTTTATATACCATTTGAAAAGACCCCTGCGGCCTTGCTACACCCCAATGAGGCTTTATATACCATTTGAAAAGACCCCTGTGGCATCGCTCCACCCCAATGAGGCTTTATATACCATTTGAAAAGACCCCTGCGGCCTTGCTACACCCCAATGAGGCATTATATACCATTTTAAAAGACCCCTGCGGCCTTGCTACACCCCAATGAGGCTTTATATACCATTTGAAAAGACCCCTGCAGCCTTGCTACACCCTAATGAGGCTTTATATACCATTTGAAAAGACCCCTGTGGCATCGCTCCACCCCAATGAGGCTTTATATACCATTTGAAAAGACCCCTGCGGCCTTGCTACACCCCAATGAGGCTTTATATACCATTTGAAAAGACCCCTGCGGCCTTGCTACACCCCAATGAGGCTTTATATACCATTTGAAAAGACCCCTGCGGCCTTGCTACACCCCAATGAGGCTTTATATACCATTTGAAAAGACCCCTGCGGCCTTGCTACACCCCAATGAGGCTTTATATACCATTTGAAAAGACCCCTGTGGGCTTGCTACACCCCAATGAGGCTTTATATTCCATTTGAACAGACCCCTGCGGCCTTGCTACACCCCAATGAGGCTTTATATACCATTTGAAAAGACCCCTGCGGCCTTGCTACACCCCAATG
Source organism: Triturus cristatus (assembly GCF_964204655.1). Lineage (NCBI taxonomy): Eukaryota > Metazoa > Chordata > Amphibia > Caudata > Salamandridae > Triturus > Triturus cristatus. The sequence goes on along the minus strand of NC_140580.1, from coordinate 1,107,407,824 downwards.
AGGCTTTATATTCCATTTGAACAGACCCCTGCGGCCTTGCTACACCCTAATGAGGCTTTATATACCATTTGAAAAGACCCCTGCGGCCTTGCTACACCCCAATGAGGCTTTATATACCATTTGAACAGACCCCTGTGGCCTTGCTACACCCAAATGAGGCTTTATATATCATCTGAAAAGACCCCTGCGGCCTTGCTACACCCCAATGAGGCTTTATATACCATTTGAACAGACCCCTGCGGCCTTGCTACACCCCAATGAGGCTTTATATATCATCTGAAAAGACCCCTGCGGCCTTGCTACACCCCAATGAGGCTTTATATACCATTTGAAAAGACCCCTGCGGCCTTGCTACACCCCAATGAGGCTTTATATACCATTTGAAAAGACCCCTGCGGCCTTGCTACACCCCAATGAGGCTTTATATTCCATTTGAACAGACCCCTGTGGCCTTGCTACACCCTAATGAGGCTTTATATACCATTTGAAAAGACCCCTGCGGCCTTGCTACACCCCAATGAGGCTTTATATACTATTTGAAAAGACCCCTGCGGCCTTGCTACACCCCAATGAGGCCTTATATACCATTTGAAAAGACCCCTGTGGCCTTGCTACACCCCAATGAGGCTTTATATACCATTTGAAAAGACCCCTGCGGCCTTGCTACACCCCAATGAGGCTTTATATACCATTTGAACAGACCCCTGCGGCCTTGCTACACCCCAATGAGGCTTTATATACCATTTGAACAGACCCCTGCGGCCTTGCTACACCCTAATGAGGCTTTATATTCCATTTGAAAAGACCCCTGCGGCCTTGCTACACCCCAATGAGGCTTTATATACCATTTGAAAAGACCCCTGTGGGCTTGCTACACCCCAATGAGGCTTTATATACCATTTGAAAAGACCCCTGCGGCCTTGCTACACCCTAATGAGGCTTTATATACCATTTGAAAAGACCCCTGTGGCATCGCTCCACCCCAATGAGGCTTTATATACCATTTGAACAGACCCCTGCGGCCTTGCTACACCCCAATGAGGCTTTATATACCATTTGAACAGACCCCTGCGGCCTTGCTACACCCTAATGAGGCTTTATATTCCATTTGAAAAGACCCCTGCGGCCTTGCAACACCCCAATGAGGCTTTATATACCATTTGAAAAGACCCCTGTGGGCTTGCTACACCCCAATGAGGCTTTATATACCATTTGAAAAGACCCCTGCGGCCTTGCTACACCCCAATGAGGCTTTATATACCATTTGAAAAGACCCCTGTGGGCTTGCTACACCCCAATGAGGCTTTATATATCATCTGAAAAGACCCCTGCGGCCTTGCTACACCCCAATGAGGCTTTATATACCATTTGAAAAGACCCCTGCGGCCTTGCTACACCCCAATGAGGCTTTATATACCATTTGAAAAGACCCCTGCGGCCTTGCTACACCCCAATGAGGCTTTATATTCCATTTGAACAGACCCCTGTGGCCTTGCTACACCCTAATGAGGCTTTATATACCATTTGAAAAGACCCCTGCGGCCTTGCTACACCCCAATGAGGCTTTATATACTATTTGAAAAGACCCCTGCGGCCTTGCTACACCCCAATGAGGCCTTATATACCATTTGAAAAGACCCCTGTGGCCTTGCTACACCCCAATGAGGCTTTATATACCATTTGAAAAGACCCCTGCGGCCTTGCTACACCCCAATGAGGCTTTATATACCATTTGAACAGACCCCTGCGGCCTTGCTACACCCCAATGAGGCTTTATATACCATTTGAACAGACCCCTGCGGCCTTGCTACACCCTAATGAGGCTTTATATTCCATTTGAAAAGACCCCTGCGGCCTTGCTACACCCCAATGAGGCTTTATATACCATTTGAAAAGACCCCTGTGGGCTTGCTACACCCCAATGAGGCTTTATATACCATTTGAAAAGACCCCTGCGGCCTTGCTACACCCTAATGAGGCTTTATATACCATTTGAAAAGACCCCTGTGGCATCGCTCCACCCCAATGAGGCTTTATATACCATTTGAACAGACCCCTGCGGCCTTGCTACACCCCAATGAGGCTTTATATACCATTTGAACAGACCCCTGCGGCCTTGCTACACCCTAATGAGGCTTTATATTCCATTTGAAAAGACCCCTGCGGCCTTGCAACACCCCAATGAGGCTTTATATACCATTTGAAAAGACCCCTGTGGGCTTGCTACACCCCAATGAGGCTTTATATACCATTTGAAAAGACCCCTGCGGCCTTGCTACACCCTAATGAGGCTTTATATACCATTTGAAAAGACCCCTGTGGCATCGCTCCACCCCAATGAGGCTTTATATACCATTTGAAAAGACCCCTGCGGCCTTGCTACACCCTAATGAGGCTTTATATACCATTTGAAAAGACCCCTGTGGCATCGCTCCACCCCAATGAGGCTTTATATACCATTTGAAAAGACCCCTGTGGCCTTGCTACACCCCAATGAGGCTTTATATACCATTTGAAAAGACCCCTGCGGCCTTGCTACACCCCAATGAGGCTTTATATACCATTTAAACAGACCCATGCGGCCTTGCTACACCCCAATGAGGCTTTATATACCATTTGAACAGACCCCTGCGGCCTTGCTACACCCCAATGAGGCTTTATATACCATTTGAAAAGACCCCTGCGGCCTTGCTACACCCCAATGAGGCTTTATATACCATTTGAAAAGACCCCTGTGGGCTTGCTACACCCCAATGAGGCTTTATATTCCATTTGAACAGACCCCTGCGGCCTTGCTACACCCCAATGAGGCTTTATATACCATTTGAAAAGACCCCTGTGGGCTTGCTACACCCCAATGAGGCTTTATATACGATTTGAAAAGACCCCTGCGGCCTTGCCACACCCCAATGAGGCTTTATATACCATTTGAAAAGACCCCTGCGGCCTTGCTACACCCCAATGAGGCTTAATATTCCATTTGAAAAGACCCCTGCGGCCTTGCTACACCCCAATGAGGCTTTATATTCCATTTGAACAGACCCCTGCGGCCTTGCTACACCCCAATGAGGCTTTATGTACCATTTGAAAAGACCCCTGTGGGCTTGCTACACCCCAATGAGGCTTTATATACGATTTGAAAAGACCCCTGCGGCCTTGCCACACCCCAATGAGGCTTTATATACCATTTGAAAAGACCCCTGCGGCCTTGCTACACCCCAATGAGGCTTTATATTCCATTTGAAAAGACCCCTGCGGCCTTGCTACACCCCAATGAGGCTTTATATTCCATTTGAACAGACCCCTGCGGCCTTGCTACACCCCAATGAGGCTTTATATACCATTTGAACAGACCCCTGCGGCCTTGCTACACCCCAATGAGGCTTTATATACCATTTGAACAGACCCCTGTGGCCTTGCTACACCCCAATGAGGCTTTATATACCATTTGAAAAGACCCCTGCGGCCTTGCTACACCCCAATGAGGCTTTATATACCATTTAAACAGACCCATGCGGCCTTGCTACACCCCAATGAGGCTTTATATACCATTTGAAAAGACCCCGGTGGCCTTGCTACACCATGCTGCACTCCTCTCTCGCAAGACTCTTCTTCCTTGGCAGCTTGTCACGTCTGTGTGGCCACTGCACCCGAGGGATGGGCGGCAAAGCGGGTTACCGAGGGGTAGTGTAGGGTCTAAACCTCTTCCCTTTCCCTCCAGGCATCTCGAACTTCTGGTCGGAAATGACGCCTGCAGAAAGGCGACCAGCTGAAGTGGAAATGACATCCAAGCCTAGGAGAGGAGAGTGCACAGGACGCTGGACTTCCCTTCACAGAGCTTGACAACTATTATCGCCACAATTTGAGTGATCGCTTGCCAGGATGCTGCTGTCTTGCACAACCTTCGAGATTCCATAAAGTGGTACTTTTTTTTTTTACTAAAGACATATCTTATGAAAAAAAAATCCTGTGAATACATTCGTACATGAATCTAATCTCTCTCTCTAAAAATGTTTTGAAAGTGTTTGATGTGTACAAATAATTCTACAATTCAATCTTTTGGCATGGCAGTAAAGCCTGCACCCGCAAATCGAATCCACATCACAAGCATTCAAACTACACATTTATGGGGCACATAAAAGAATAATGAACCAGCTCTTTTTTTAATTACTGGTAAGGATCTGTAAAAGTCCAAATAAAAAACCAAGTTGAGTTCTTTTTGGACTTTTGCTGCCCCCCTCCCAGCAAATTTACAGACAATTAAAGGGATGCAGCCTGCCTTTAAGTTGAAGTCCACGAGTCATACTGTGAGGCGTGACATTGTGTGAGCACTGCACAATGTGTTTATTTCTTTTTTATAGCTTTCAATTAAATGTAGCACACCCCTAAGTCACCAACCTTTAGCAGCAGTATAACATTCTTCCCTGGTATTAAGGCTCATATTTCTACTGCACCGTTGTGGCAGGCAGTAGGGCACAGCCTACTTGAGGAAGTACCTCCTTCTCTACTAACATGTGTTGAATTGGGGAAGGGTTCAGCCCTGTATGAGCTCAATGGGCCTATTCACAACAGATATTTTGGAGTTTGTAAAAGAGGACCCCAGTCCCACTGCTTCACCTACTACAAAATGAAACCACAAACCTATGACCTGGTGTCTCCAGCACTTCCTTGTCTATTTTGTCAGTATAGGGCGCTTCCTCAGTGATGACATCTCTGCACACTTAAATGTAGGATTTAGTAGAAGATGTGAGGGGAAAAAAGTGGAGGCGAGGGCAAATGGGGAATAATTGTACCAAAATGGGTGGAGTCAAAAGAACATGCTCATATAAAACACCACGCACAAAAGAATAAGCTAACTGCTATACATAAAAAATACACTTCTGTTTCCACCAGAGCCCTAATAGTTAGAAATTGGGCTTACATATACTCCAACCCAGCCTTAGAGTAAGTCAAGCACCACAAATGTACAGCCACTGGTACTGCAACACTGTCCCACACTAAACAATGGAGGCAGACTTTAAAATTAACACCACATAGGAAATAATGAAAAACAAATTAATTAATTTAAAATTGTAAATAAAGAGATAATTGTTAAAGTTAAAAAAAAACTATGTGTAATTAATGCTGAACTGTATTATTCTTACTTTAACACTTACCTCTAAAAATAAATAAATAAATAAATAGAGCTGGCGGTTTGAAAATGATGCCTACACATATTTTCAGACACACTTAAAAATCTAGCTGAGGTTTATTGTAGTCAATGACGTCTTATTAATGAGTTGTTTTTGGTTGAACACAAGACCTAAGTGTCTCTTTCCACAAACCACCCTCCAGGCCATATGGAAGAGTTAGGACTCGGAATACAATAACAGCAAACACACGTGTGGCTGCAGGCATGTCTGCACAACACCCCCGCAGATGCAGAGGATAGGGGATTCTGGTGGAACCCTACAGTCTGTTAAGTTACAGGGGCAGGGCTGTGGAAACGGCAGAGGGAAATCATTCTCAGATCTTTCCCTTCAGAAACAAGCCTTTGGTTTCTTGGAAAATACCCTGGACTGTTAGAACTTAGAGAAAGACAAAGCCAACTTCTGGTGACCTCTATGGCACCAAGCTCTATGACTCTAGCTACAGACATAGTGAAGTGAACACCTCCTGATCACAGAATCTACAGTATGGGATTGTGAGATGTGGCTTTTAGCAGATTTTTCTCTAAAACACTATGCAAACCGCACATATTTGAGGTTTTGGGGATAAGGTTGCGTACTCCCTTCAACACTCCTACTCAGGATGGGAAGGAAGTTGACATTAAAGCCATTGCCAGTGGTGAAGACTCCTTCAAACTGATATCGGAGGGGGTGTGAGCCACAACAATGCTGTGCCACAAAATCAGAAGCATATGTCAAATAAGATACTGACAGTGGGCTGGACATAAGCCAGAAGCAGTGTGATCAGTCAGGGGACATGGTCCGGAAAAGGTGCGCTCCTATCCTATCGTAACAGATACATATTCAGGTTGCACTCTCCGTGAGGAGTTGTAAGTGTAGGTATCTTGATGACTCAACTATTTACTGACCACAATCTCCGATGTTTGCATTGAATCCTGTAGCCAGGATTATGTTTGAGTTTGAACATACTTTTCCTGGAGAGCCATGTTATGAGATGTTGTCACCATCTCAGTGCTTGTAACAGGAAGGGCATGTCTCTACTTATCTAAAACACAATGAAGTGAATTTCTAGATGATGCCCAAATGCTGACGAAAAGCAGTTCAGATGAAAACTGAAGCTGACTAGAGGTAAACTTGAACAAAAACAATGACAAACACGCCAGAGAATGGGAGGAATTCAAGGTCCAGGCCTAAAAGGAGCCTAGAAATACAAAAAAGTTCAAAAATTTCTAGACCTAAAATGTAAGGGCAAGACAAAAAACGCTGAAAAAGGGAGCAAAAGCAGGCAGGGTCACAATGTGTTGGTTAACATTCAATCAATGGTCTAAAGGTTGGGATGGAAGAGCACAGGAAAAGGAGGAAGCATCCAAAGCAGACAAAAAACCCAAAGAGGAAATACGAAAGCAGCATAGTAGTGGCAGAGGCCGTGTTGAAAAAAGGTATTGTTGGAAATGGCCATCTTCTGCGTTGTATTTTCCCAGATTTTGCACTTTAGTTGTAGGCCATAGGACTCTGCATACTATATTCCTGCGAACCAGTGGTGAAGTGTTTATGCATTCCCTTTTAAACATGATCAAATTGGTATACACATGATTGGCACCTTTATTTACTGATAAGTCCCTCGTAGATGGTACTACAAGTACACAGGGCCTGTTAATTAAATGGTATCAGTGGGCCGCAGCACTCATTGTGGCAACATCTGAAGCAGCACTGTAAAACATGCATTAGGCCATCCAGTGCAGCCTAGGTGTGCAGTTTAAAACTGCCATTTTCACCTGCCAAAATAAAGTTTCTGCCAGGCGTTCATCTTTCCTATTAATACTTATGTCACCCCTAAGGTAGGCCCCCCCTAAATACCCATGGAGCAGGGTGCATGGTATTTAAAATGTTTTACATGTCCCAGCAGTGAAAAACATATAAAGATATTTCTCGGTGTAGCAAGGCTGGCTCTCCCGTAAGAAACACTGGGTTACATAATAACATCTTATAATGCTTAACTTCAGTTTGGGAAGAGATAGAGAAATGCTTCAATGATTCGCTTTAATAGCAATTAAAAATCTAACTTAACAGTAAAGTCATATTTTCTACTAATATTTTGGAAATTTAACTTTCAGAAATTTGTCAATTTTCAGCCAAAACCCGAAAGGCTTTACTGCCAGTGTCCAGTGGCTCCCCTGGAGTGTTATGTGATTTGCTCCCGGAGGACAGTGAATAAAAGTCCTTGGATGTGGAGAGGGGTGTTCCTCTCCTGAGGAGGGTAGCCTGGGGGGAGGGCTGCACCCAGCCCCTTCCTGACTTCAAAGGAGGCCTGCCCTGTCACTCTCAAGTGAAGGTCACACCTAGGCCTGCCTATTCCTTTATCTCTCTCTGGTCAGGCTGGCACTAAACCCAGTGGGAGGAGATGAATTAACTGGAACTTATTTAGGAGGTGGACAAAGACTTTTCCCCACCCACAGGCTGGCACTGGGCATAAAAAGTGGTGCCCCACAGACTTCTCCTCAGAACACCCTTGGAGCTTTGGAGTCAGAAGATGGATTGCCCTGCTCTCTGAAGAACCAGAAGACTGAACCTGCTGGGCCCCGGAAGTAACTCCAAGAGTCAGTTAGCTGACCTCCTGTTTGAGCTACAGGGACATAACAAGCTTATTGAGGCCCCTCTCCCTGCAACCACAAAGCTGACCTGTTCCAACTCGACCTGCCCTGGACCCTGCTGCTGGTCTCTGTTGGTGTGAGTCCTAACCCTCAAGCTTTCCCCCAGGACGTGGACCCTTAGCTGGTAATAGAGTGTTCTCCTCCGGCCCACACAGCAAATGCTGGGATTTAGAAACCTTTCGCCAACATTTCCTCCAGAGAACCAGCAGGAGACTGGGATAGCCATAGAGCTAAAAACCTCGAGGTCGAATTGCCATTCAGATTCAACTTGCTAGTTTGCCCTGCCTGAAAGAGATCTGACTTCCAGAACATTTTCTAAGTCCTTTGGACTGACAACGAACAGCAACCCATCAACGTCTTCTGGGCACAGGCTTCAGACTTAGCCAGCTTGGAGCTTTCCTGTCTTCGACTGCACCGGAACCTCGCTCTTCAGCAGCCCGACATTGTCGAGCCCTGCTTCTGTTCAGGGTTGCAGCATGCCCCACGACGAGTCATCTATGACGACTTTTCTCCATACACATTTATAAGCCTGAAGGTAAACTTTTCATCAAGACGAACCTGGTCCCTGTATACGACCCACCCTCTATCACTATCGGCCTTAACTTTTGACTTTGACCTGGTCTAACATGACCAGACAACCGCGGTTGCCACTTTGTTCTTTTTGGTGCTATTTTTCATTTTAAACTTTAAAAATCATATCTCTGGTTCTACTGATAGATTTTTTTCAATTTGGTGTTTTTGTTTATTATTTTATATATATTTCTAAATTGGTTTTGGACCTTTCTTGTTTTGTGTTTTCACTTCATTATTGTTTGAGTGTTTTATAAATACTTTACACGTTGCATCTAAATTAAGCCAGACTGTTTTCTGCCAAGCTACTAGAGGGTTAAGCACAGATTTATTTAGTGAGTTTTCTGGTTCACCCTGACAAGGATTGTAACTTTTATTTGAGGTGGGTTCTCACCTCCCCTTCCCCTCTCCCGTAAATACAACTTCAGTTTCTTACTAGCATGAACTGGAATCCAGTGTATACAAGTATTAAAGGAAAACATCATGGTACCCCATGCAAGATGTCGTGGAAGAGGGGGAGGACAGATTGGAAAGACTGGGTGACAAGGTGGCATAAGACCAAAAGAGAAGCAGCCTGTGGCATGTGTCATGGAAACGAAACCAATGCCTAGAAAGAAGGTTCCATAAATCTGTGGGTCAGCTCACAAGTGAAACTCAGCAAAGCCAACTCAGCCTTTCATTCTTCCAAAGCTGGCAATAGTAGGACTATTAAGCTCTATTGTTTCAAGGGGTCAGGAGGCAGTTGCCTTTGTGGTGGGGGCTTTCTAGATAGTCAATATTTTATTAGGTTTTGAGACCACTGAATCCTAATAGGATATACGTGTGATCATCGTTTCCGGTGGCACAAATGTATGATATTCCCTAAAAGCTGGAGAGAAGCGACTACCAGAGGTAACACGTTTTGCCAATGTATGGGGAGGAGGGGGTGGTCATTTGCAGGGGACTTCCATCATCCATGTCCAGTAGTGGTCTTCCACTGGCTCGAGAAGGGTACTGGTTGTATTGGGTTCCAGGCCAATACCTAGCTAGGCCTCACCTGGCAGGGCACTGTGACCCTATGGGACTCTTCGGAGCATGAAAGGGCCTTGGAAACAACCCCCTACTTAAAACTGTCCTTTCCCTTTCACGGAGCAGTAAAGAAAACGTATAACTTAAAATGTCTGCACTGATTTTGGTTTAGTGACCAAGGGCCATATGTATCAAAATCGGCATTAGCGATTCTCAAATTGCGATTATTTGTGAATCGCAATTTGAGAATCGCTAAACCCGATGTAAACAAAAGATCGCAAATACTTAGCGATTCCCAAATATTCGCAGAATAATAATGCGAATCGCCAAATTGTGATAACTTAATTGCGAATTCACAAAAAAGGAATCGGAAATTCAGGTGCAGCTTGATGACATCACAACCAGGAAGTGTGACTACCCATGCTGCACCTGAGTTTCAGAAGCAGAGTGAGAGGCTGGAAGGAGGGCTGAGGCACCAGTGCACTGCTACTGAGAGAGGGGACGTGCCCACACAGGATAAGCAGCAGGGGGTCACGCCCAGGAAGAGAAAACAGAAGTTTTCTGAAAAGGAGCAGGAGGTGCTCATCCCGGAGATGGCGGTGAGCCATGAGCTGCTTTTCGGAAAGAAATCCCTGCGTGTGCCAGAGACCCGCAAACGCAGAATCTGGGCAGACCTCCAGGAGAAGGTCAACTCCATTGGCGTCACCCACCGCAGCATAGAAGACCTGAGAAAACGCTGGTACGATATGCGCCAGAGGTCTAAGGAAGGAGGCAAAAAAGACCGGTGGTGGGACGTCCATTGCCACTGATTCCACCCCACTGGAGGAGTTGGTCGAGGGGACCCTGCTGCCGGAGAGTGTGAGTGGCGTGGCAGACCTTGACAGCTCCGAACCCCCAGATCCCAGACAAGGTAAGAAGCATGCCATCACACCCCTGATACCGCCCTACTTCACCCACACACCCAGGAGAGACCCAGGCACCTAACAGAAAAGCAAGTCCAGTGCATGCACACAAGCACCCACAGTAATGCATGTAGTCACATGCACCAAACAGTGGAGCAGTGACACCCAGCAAGGGTCAATCAGTATGTGTGTATCAGGAAAGGCAAAATACAGACAGATAGGACCCACTTAACTCCAAATAGTGTAATTTATTGCATGACCAATGCAAGGTAGGACACCAAATTAATGTGTGCATTTATGTCCACAGCACCGCCAGAAACACAGGGACCGATAGCAGGAGGGGTGGATGATTCTCACAGCGCAGAAGTGTCAGGGCAAGAGGAAGAGGAGGAAGACAGCCCAGTGATCCCAGCTAAACGCAGACGGTGCATCGCTGTACCACCATTGCCACCACTTAAGGTAGAAACACTGGACACAGATGAGGATGAGCATCAAGTCCAGGGCCAGTCTGACCCACAACACAGAGCACAGTCCCCTGCACATCCCACTCCAGCTATTCCAACCAGGCGCAGGGCACGGCCGTCCACAAGGCCAGCTGCTGCAGGAGAGGACACGGTTTTCGGAGGCTTGAGGGCAACATGCTGGAGGTACAGCGCCTGCAGGCAAGAACAAAATCAATCCAGAGACAAATGAGGGTGGGCTTCATGGGCCCGACGGGTTTCCTAGAAGCACTATGCACTGAGATGCGAGAAGACCGTGCAGCCAGGTGCAGGGAGAGACAGCGCCTCCACACACGCCTGGACTTATATGCGAGTGCTGTTAACCAGCTGTCCTCTGCCACCTCAGTGCTGTCACGTCGCTACATAAGCATGCAGCAGGAGTTGGCACACTGCTGCAAGGACATGGCCAGGGGACTAGTGCAGGTCACATGTGCGGTGGACCAGCTGCGGGCAGCAGCCACTGCTGGCACAGGAGCCCTCAGCTCACTGGAGGAGGATGGGCAATCGAGCAGGAGCAGCATCACTCCACCCCTCCCACAGGACAGGCGCCGTAGTGTGCATCAGGGTAGGGCTGCCGATGCTTCACTGTGCACTCTGAGCGAGGGGCTATGAGCCGTCAACGCCGCCGTTAAGGAGCCCTGACTAGCACATGGCAATGGGTGAGTTAACCCATTGTACACAGACTCTTGTTTATTATGATTGTTTTGCACTGTGTGTTCAACATGTGCAAGACATTTAGACCAACATTGTGTGCAACACAGGCTGTGTGATGGTAACTTTCCTGAATGTAAGGAAATAAAAACACAGTCTTGCACCAATCTGTAGCATTGTGTTATCATTTCTCACATAGAAATAGTTCTGTGTTTTCTCCTCTCGCCTCTGGCGCCCGGCAGCCGCGCCAATAACACCGACTGGCCTGCATCTTGGAGCTGGTCCCTCCTCATCTGATGATTCCGACTCTGTGAGCTCCACTGGGGTGCCTTTCCTGGTGGCGATGTTGTGCAGCATAGCACACACAACCACGATCTTGCAACAGGTCTCTGGGCTGTACTGTAGTGCCCCTCCACTCTTATGTAGGCAGCGGAAACGGCTATTGAGTATTCCAAAGGTCCTCTCAATGGTACAGCGGTTGGCTGTGTGGGCACTGTTGTACCTCTGCTCCCCAGCAGTGGCAGGATTCAGGTACGGAGTCAGTATGTAGTCACGGGCAGCATACGCACTGTCACCTGTAGGGTGAGAAGAATAAGGTTAAACACTGCCCTGCCGCTGCTGCGCTTCACTGGTGTGTCCTTGTTACCAATGTGTTTACCTAGTAAGTAGCCATCAGCAAATTCACCATTTGTGAGTCGTCAGTGAATCCCACTTTGGCGAAACATGAATGAGTTGTGTGTGCTGCCTGGGTATTTCGCTACGATGTCAGTGATGATATGCTTGCATTGCACACTACCTGTAAGTTCAGGGAATGGTAGGACTTGCAATTCCTGAACACACACTCATTCTGTGAGGGGGGTTTTGCGACATGGGTCCCATCTATGCAGCCAATGACGTGGGGGAATTGTGCAATCTGGTAGAACTCCTGCTTGGTTTGGTCTAGTGCCTGTTGTGTGCTGGGGAATTGGATGTGGTGATGCAGCCTCTGTACCATTGCATCAAGGAAGGCGTGGAAGAAGCGCGACAATGCACTCTGAGAGACCCCTCCTGCTGTGGTTATCACCCCCTGAAAACTCCCTGATGCCAGTAGGTGCAGTGAGCACAAGACCTGTACATGGGTGGGGATGGTGTGTGTCCTGCGTGTGGGGTGTTCAAGTATGGGTTTGAGCTCCGTTATTAAGTCCAGGATGCTGTCTTCATCCAGCCTGCAGTACACATGGATCTCCTCCATACACATGGATCGCCTCCACAGTCCACTGGAACAGGGTGATGCGCGCTCTGAAGATCCTTTCCTGGCGTCTACTTCTCTGTGCAGCAGCTCTGATTCGCAGCCTCCTGGCTATCGCATACAGCCCAGCCATTGTGGAAAAGGCCTGTGGCATTTTGGGCCTCTTTAAATAGGTTGCACCTGGTTTCTACCTGCTCATACTTGGTGTTAATTGCGATTAGCAAAATTGCGAATTTCAGGAATTCGCAATTTGCGATTTTTTCATGCATTTCATTTTGCGAATTCGCAATCTGAGTCCTTATTTGCGATTTTCGCAATTTGCCTGGCTGAGATCGCGATTCCGCAAATTTATTTGCAGAATCGGACAGAATCGCTAATTTTGCGATTAGCTATTTTGCGATCGCTATGGCTCTCATACATAGGGAATCTCGCTCTTGCGATCGCAAACACCTTTTTTTTTCGATTCACAGTGTTTGCGATCGCAAAACAACTTCATACATATGGCCCCAAATGTATCACAGCCCAGATTGTCAAAGCTCTGGTGGTAAACAGATACCGTTGTGTGTTCTTGTGACTCTGCCAGCGCTACACAAATACACTGAATAATTACATAATTTAAATGATAAATAAACTATAAGAGAAGATATTCTTAAATTTAACAACAGATTACTGAAGCATAGGCACTCACTGTTTGGGTAAACTGTAGGTGTTTGATCAACGCCTCATTAGTATTTTTTTATTGGACAAAAAGCGCCTGGTAGCTCAGGAGTTACAAAGTAGTCAGTGAAACAACCGAAGCATTCAACTGTCTTTTTGCAACTCTGTGTTCTTATTGGGCCTCAATGCGCCCTGAATCAGAAATGCCAACATGGTAGCGCTATATAAAACATGTATCAAAAAGCACACGCAAAAAGATTTTTGGTTGATCGGTTGTGGGTAAAGAGGAGGTACAAAGGTTTTAGTGGGCTGCAGAATGGAGATATTGCAGGTTAAGCTTGAAATAAGAGACATTTTTAATTAACAAAGGATGGATCATGCTGAGAGAAATGGTCCATTTTTCTTGTCACTTCACTAACAATTGAAGTTATGGTTCTGTTCATTTTCCGCACGGACTTTGAATGTCTGAAGGTCGAGGGGATGGTTTAAAGGAAGCCGGCCAGGGTCAATTGGCGAGCTTTACTGGCACTCAAAATCAAAACAGGAAGTAGTGCATCTGGCGCTGCGCGTTACAAATGTTTGGCAGCAGATATGACAGCATTCCTCGGAGCACTGTGCCAAAAGCTGCTGGAGATACGTCGGGGCAAAGGTCACGGTGACCTACGGGAGGAACTGCAACTGTGGAGCGACCTTTCTGATACAGTTTACGCAACCGCAGATAGCATAAGAGCGTTGTGAAAAACAACATGCGCGTCGAAGAAGAAATACTTGTAATACACAAAGGCTCATAGTTTAAAACGAAAAAAGTTGGTTGTTATGGAAATGGCAACTCGTCTATTTTTATGACATTTGCCACTTCTTGGAGAAATAGGAAAATGAGCACGAGTTTGGAGTCTGTGTGGGGTCTAAGTTGGCACACTGGATAGTTGTAAAAAGTGTCGAATATATAGGTAAAGCGTCACTCCTGATGATGAGGGTGTCAGAGATCTCCACCACATGTCACTTGTCCTTGACGTTTGGGGTGGTGTGGTTTGCCCGATGACCCACCAATCCCTTCTCTGCGACACCAGAAATTGTGGCAACAGATTCTGCAAATTTGGACTGTCATGCGCGGGCTTCCTGTTGCGTAGACTGTACTCTGACGATAAAGAGGACGTCAATCTTAGTCCTACTTCCATGCTATCACAGCTACACAACGCAGAGTACTAATCGCTATACGATCACAGCCCACCCTACCACAGTCAACGGTGTATCGGTCCCATGCTCACTCCCCTAGGGAGCAGAAATGCCTCCACGTTGACAAACAGATCTCCTCCAAGTTGTTCGGAAAACTCAGGCATAGTGACAGGAGGTCATCAGCCCTCTCACCTGGAGATCATCTCAACGAAGCTGCAAATCCCTTCAACAGACCTTTGACTCCTTCACTGGGCAGCCAACACTACGCGCATTGTGTCCTGCTGAGAACTGGACCTTGGTTTGCACTTTGCTCATCCAAATGAGTCTTGCAAGGTACGCCGCTTCATTTATTAATGTCTGTTTCACCAGCCAATCACCATCTTCATACTATTTTTAAATGTAATTCAGATTTTATCGAAAACCATTTTACAGACTCCAAACTTAGATCATGGTTAAAACAAAACCAGCAGAAGGTCACATGCTTTACAAAGATAGAAATCAGATAAAGTATGAATTAGGAAGTGAAAAGGGGAGGTAAATGTAGAGTCAGTGAAGAGATAAGAGAAAGAAACAAAGAAAGAAGAAAAACATGTGCAAACACAAATGTCAGAATTATCTAAATAATTATGAAAAAGAAGCAAAATAGCCAAGTAATTTGATGGCGATTTACTTGCATTTTCAGTTTTCTGAAAAAGACTCAGGGCCTCATTTCAAAAGCATATGCTTGAAAGAATTCAGCCCCCCCCCTTACAATTTTTAAAATCTTAGTACAGATTCTGTGGTTTGGGGGTGGAGGTGGGAGAGGTTATGACTGATTGAACATCAGTTTCTTATTTGAAGGAGTACGTTCAGCGCAGGGCTCTGAATTAGGAGTTGCGTGGTCGTTACCGCACATGGTAATTACCAGGTGGAATAAAAACCTCATCCTATATTACATTTCAGCAGGTGAAACCTGCTGGAATCTAAAGGGGAAAACTGTACGGTATTTACCGGAACATGTGCACCAAAATCCGCATGTTAGTCTCAAAAACTCAGAACATACAATATTTATCACATCTTATAAATTATGAATACCTCAGTGCTAGATTTTATTTGGAAGTGATAATTATCGAGATGCTCGTATGGCCTTAGTATAGGGTGAGGGTAACTTGGAGCTGTGAGCTACAGAAGTTCTTGCTGCAGCAACAGTGGAAAGAGACATTTCAGTGGGGTCGGTAAACAGGTTTTGGAGGTCTTTTGGAACAATGCCAGGGCCATTGAATTACGCGATTGTTCGGCCGCATCTTTTTTCAAATAATTATAGATTTGCCACATAATCCATCATCTGCCGCACAATCCGCAGATTTTAACAAACAAATGTTTCTTCCTCAAACAGTTTAAAGGTTATTAAAAACTCAGCAACACATGTTGCCGGCAGAGGAAGGCCCTTTGAAAAAGTTCAGTGGTCACCTTTCTGGTGCTTATTGCCATATGTGGGTGTTAAAATGAGGTGCAACCAATGCCCAGACAGTGCTAAAATATGTAGCAATGGCACAATGATGAAATAATACTATAATCATATGTGCCGCATAATTTGCCATTTCTGAATGCATAATTTACCCAACCCTGCAGCTTAATTTGGTCCAGTCGCACAATTCCAGTGGCCCTGATCATTGGCCATTGGGGTTTCAGGACGAGCGTCCCAAAATGGTGCAGTGTTTTGGTCGAAATAACTTAACTCTTCGCTATTTTCAAGAAATATTCCCTTATGATACCTTGGAAGTTGCCTCTAGTTCAGCATTTTTAAAGTTGTAGGAGGAAGCCTCAAAAGTGGATATTTTTAATTCATGTTGCCAAGGGAGATCACTATTTTGAATATCAAATATCTAAGCAAATGTCCACCAACATTGGTGGCTTCAATTAAAAGTTAATCTAGAATGCAAGTTACTCAGATACACAGCAGACCCCTCAAGGTTCCCCTGAGAACTTTGGCTACTCAAAGAAGCTGAAATCCCGCCTGAATATGAAGCCAAGACTATGGAATAAGCAGGAAACCCAGATGCATTAACTATGATTCCCTGGTTGTTCCTCATTCCTATGTGGAACCTCATGTTTAAACAAGTATGTGTCATTTTCTCCAACCTCGAGATGCTATTCCAACTTGTAATGTTATCTCCAGGGTGAGGAATTACTGGACCCATAAGCAGGTTAATGTATGTGCATCTCACTGAGGAAAACAAAAAGGAGGTCAATGGAATGCTTGCATTAATACCAGGCACTTGTAATTATTCTGGGCTCCCTCCAGGCTACCCTTTTTAGTTAAGAGAAATTCCAGGCAGGGGCCAACCATATTAAATCAGCCTTTGGCCTGCTCCAATAAGAATGGTCCAGCCGGAACTGCTTAGCCATGTCTCCATTAAACATGAACACAAGCAACCCAAGAGTGACTTGGGATCTGATTGGCCTTATCAGTTACATGCTGTTTGGGATCCATGGCTCAGTGAGCTACGGGACCCATGTCAGGCCATACCAGCCACACGTTCGGCATCTCACTGAGAAAAACAAACAAGCATTGGCATAGCCAATAGGTCTCGCCTTTGGGGCGTTCGTTATAAGTGTTTAGACTGAGCTATTGGCTTTGTTAACGTTTTTAATATGTGTTGTAGACCATTGTGAAAGTTGTGCAGCATGTGAAAATGTATAAGTTATAATAAACAAAGTGTTATAACTATTTCTGTCACCTTATATATAACCAAAAAAACATAACATACAACTGAAGTATTGTACAAAAACCAAAATTAATACAAAAAAAGTGTTCTAGGTTATTTGTTTATGCAATGCTATCAATTTTTTCTTGCTTGTTGTAATTCATTTTTGTTATAGTTTTTATTGTTAGGTGTGGGATATAAACAACCGGAGGGTGGATGTTGTGAAATAGTATTTTAATTAGATAGGAGTAGTGGAGAGTTATTTGTGGCGAATTAAATTTTTATGCCAAACTGAAGTGGTGTGGAGTGATGCTGAGGTGGTGTGGAGTGGTACTCAGGTGATCCGGAATGATATTGAGGTGATGCTGAAGTGGTGTGGAGTGATGCTGAGGTGGTTGTGAGCAGTGGCGGAGGTGATGCTCAGGTGATCCGGAATGAAACTGAGGTGGTACTGAGTGATGCTGAGGTGGTACTGAGTGATGCTGAGGTGGTTGTCAGTAGTGGCGGCGGTGATGCTCAGGTGATACGGAATGATACTGAGGTGGTACTGAGTGATGCGGAGGTGGTACTGAGTGATGCTGTGTGATGCTGAGGTGGTTGTGAGCAGTGGCGGAGGTGATGCTCAGGTGATCCGGAATGAAACTGAGGTGGTACTGAGTGATGCTGAGGTTGTACTGAGTGATGCTGAGGTGGTTGTCAGTAGTGGCGGCGGTGATGCTCAGGTGATCCGGAATGATACTGAGGTGGTACTGAGTGATGCTGAGGTGGTACTGAGTGATGTTGAGGTGGTGTTAGGCAGCGGTGATGCTCAGGTGATCCGGAATGATATTGAGGTGATGCTGAAGTGGTGTGGAGTGATGCTGGGGTGGTTGTGAGTAGTGGCGGAGGTGATGCTCAGGTGATCTGCAATGATATTGAGGTGATGCTGAGGTGGTCCTGAGTGATGCTGAAGTGGCATGGAGTGATGCTGAGGTCGTTGTGAGTAGTGGCGTGGGTGATGCTCAGGTGATCCAGAATGATATTGAGGTGATGCTGAAGTGGTGTGGAGTGATGCTGAGGTGGTTGTGAGTAGTGGCGGAGGTGATGGTCAGGTGATCCTGAATGATATTGAGGTGATGCTGAAGTGGTTGTGAGTAGTGGCGAGGGTGATGCTCAAGTGATCTGGAATGATATTGAGGTGATGCTAAAGTGGTGTGGAGTGATGCTGAGGTGCTTGTGAGTAGTGGCGGAGGTGATGCTCAGGTGATCCTGAATGATATTGAGGAGATGCTGAAGTGGTTGTGAGTAGTTGCAGGGCTGATGCTCAGGTGATCCGGAATGATATTGAGGTGATGCTGAAGTGGTGTGGAGTGATGCTGAGGTGGTTGTGAGCAGTGGCGGAGGTGATGCTCAGGTGATCCGGAATGATATTGAGGTGATGCTGAAGTGGTGGTGCTCTGGTTCCCAGGTGATGCTTATGTGATGCTGAATGATACATAGGTGGTACTGAGTGATGCTGAGTGATGCTGAGGTGGTTGTGAGTAGTGGTGGAGGTGATGCTCAGGTGATCCGGAATGATATCGAGGTGATGCTGAAGTGGTGTGGAGTGATGCTGAGGTGGTTGTGAGTAGTGACGGAGGTGATGCTCAGGTGATCCGGAATGATATTGAGGTGATGCTGAGGTGGTGCTGAGTGATGCTCAAGTGGTTGTGAGTAGTGGCAGAGGTGATGCTCAGTTGATCCGGAATGATATTGAGGTGAAGCTGAAGTGGTGGTGCGCTGGTTCCCAGGTGATGCTTATGTAATGCTGAATGATACATAGGTGGTAGTGAGTGATGCTGGGAATAGGTAGGGCCACGTGTTAAAAGTAAGGGTAGTAGAAAATACCGTCAATCAAGGAGGTGTCAGGTATCGGCGCTGACTAAGGCCCCTGCAGGGATTCTGACTTCCCATGCGTCGCTTTGGTGGATATGGGTATGAAAACTACAATACCCATAACCCCTGGCGAACTAGCTGAGGCCCTTCCTGAGGGGGTTACAAAAGCCTCGCCCACGGAAGGCCAGGGGCTTGTCAATCAAGTCCAGCCTGGCGTTCTGCGAGGTAACGGACCTCGTGCCGTCGGCGTCCCGTCATCTTCTAGACCAGCGATCCGTTCAGATTCACGGACAAGCACGCTCCCGCGACGACGTGTCCCGCGCTAGAAGGCGCGTCTTCGTGACTTTGCGAGCATCGCCGAGACGGAGGGAAGTGCCTGGGGAATCGACCAGCACCTCCGTTCGGCTACCAAGATTAAAGCCCCAACTCACTGAGTCGCTGAATATTGCAACGCGGAAACAGCGCGCAGCGCTACCGTGAGCACCCTTCTTACGGCACCCCTTGAGGGACTGGTTGTTCCTCACACACTGCCGCAACCAGACACCCCTTCTCACGCTTGGAGCCACTTGAAAGGCTCGGAGAGCGACCCAGTGAAGGAGAAACAGCAACGTCCACCCTGTCGCTCAATTCCTTCGCTTGAAAGGCTCGGAGAGCGACACCCTCGACTGCTGCTCGACTGCCACTGCATACAGAGGACACTTGCACAAATCACTCACTCAGATTAGTACCTGTGTAGGGGGTATCATGAGCATCGGCCTTCCCAGTGCTACCTATTTGTATGGACTACGATATGAGAGACCAGATGTTACATTCTAGTGAGTGTTCAGAGCTTTAACCCTATGTGCATGTCTTTGTTTCTACGCCACATGTCTGTCTAAAAGGAATACTACAACACAGCGTGTTCTTTCTCTTCCTACAGTGACACAGGAGTAGTCAGACTGAGTGAAGGTACCAACCCTAGGCCAGCCTTCTGGGGGGAGTCGTGCAGCCGCATCTTTCCTTTCCCTCTCCCTGTTTTCTTTTCCCTTTTTCCCCGGTGGTGATGTTGCTTGTAGAGTGGTACATGATTGCTCATAAGTAATACCGACGTGGGGATAGGGCAACTAGCTACAAGGATCGCTCCTGCTGTATCCGGCTTCTCAGGTTAGTGTCTAACCTGTCTGCACCTTGACAGGAGGAAAAAAGACTCACAACAGAAAATCTAGAGTTATAAAATTATTCACCTGCTTTCGAAAGAAAAACGAACAGATCAGACATCAGTCGAAAGTGTATTTTGTTGGCGATAAATACAACAAGGTTAGTTTAGGAATCCAGGGGAGTAAATATTCAGGGGAAGATGAAAGGGCAGGAAGGGTGGAATTGGATGGAATGTGAAACAACTACTGATGCTTTAAAGCCACCGCCGCTGTTATAGCTTCAATGGGACAGACAGTGCCATATATTCTGGGGAGTAGGTATCGGGAGACGGCGGCTGCGGAGCCCCTACCTGACTTCAATGCAAGCAAAGGGGGCTGGTATTTCAAAGGAGCACACCAATGTTATTGATAAGGCAAGCACTGCCAGCGGTTGAGCTCACGGCAGGTACATACACTGCGAATTCTCCATTGAAAGCACTGGAGAAAGGGACCGGGAGACAGTAGAAGACAGGAGGAGCAGAGAGCCCCGTCCCCTGCTGCTGGAACGTCCAGGGAGGGCGGGCGGGCAGAGGGGAGTGAAGCAGCAGGGTGTCACGTGGCCCGTAAGGTATGCAAACAATGCCGTGACTCTTCCAGCTTTGTCCTGAAGAGTAGTGTGGAGCTAAAGTTATAACAAGCACACGAGTGGTGCACGCGCCACAGCGAGCCATATGTTTTGAATTATCACACACGCGTCTAGGCACGATAATTCAAAACATATGGCGCCCGTGCGGGTAACCGCAAGCAATAGCTACACACGCACAAGCGTGTGGTGAGCTTTTTGAAGCCCCCTTAAAATAAGTCTCGCAGAGCAACGCATGCGCGCTGCTGCTAGGCGTGACCTAAAAACATCACCCCCCCCGCACCAGGGGGCAAGGGGGGGCTATTGTTACGCCACTGCAGTGAGAGTCAAGTACTGAACCGTTTGTACTTTTGCCTATTTTGGAGCGCCGTAGTAGGACGGACCCCAGGGCATCAGTGGCAAACAACCCCAGCCTCCACAGCTGTGGCTCAGTAGCCCCTACTTGCCCACTTGGCCGCCCCGAACAGTGTCTGACGTCTCCATCCTCCATACAGTTGTTGTTGCATATAGCGCGAACTCGACCCGAAGGTATTGGAGCGCTTTACATAGCACCGTATTTACATTACACATTCAGGCACGGGGAGATTAAGTGATTTGCCCAGCATCACAGGATGTGGAGGCGACCCGAGGCTCGAACCCTGGTTTCCAGCACCAGAGGCGGCTGCACAGCCGATGGACCACATCCTCTCCAGATCTCTCTCAGACAGAACCCTCTCTATCTGCAAGGGTGTGGCTTCGAGGTGAACAGGCACTTTAAATGTGCTTTGCAAATTTCTATGTGTGATTATATTTTAAAGCACTCACACATTCAGGAGGCCAGTTGAGAGCACTAATTAAAGGTCCAAAACCTCTGAAATCCTTTGATGTAGAGCTGTATTCATGTCTTGGTACTCTTTATTTAATGTGTTACAGATACATACATAGATTGACATTAATTTGATGACACCCAAATAAGTACAAGAAGCATAAGAGTGCATACAAGTGGACACCTCCTTTATGCAAGCTTGGCATGCCTTAGGTTTATTTTATTTTTTTGCTTCATTGCATGGATGGTTTGGTGCAATGTTTACAGATCCATTCATTATTTTTAATCTTAGGCTCATGTAGTGCCTCAAACATTCACTGATCTGCAGTGATAGACAAACAATTAAATATATAAATGTGTTGTTTACACACTAAATATACTGTGTACAATCATCATATATAGATATGTAAAACATTTTCTGCTCAATCCTTTTTACTGATTTTGAAAAGTAGAAAAAGAGAACATAATTCCACATATATGCAAAAGTAAAATAAACATGAGAATAATGTCGAAAATAGTTCATGCTTACGGGAGGGCCAACACCCTCACTGACTGGAGATGTCAAACTTCAAATTAAAGACAAGTTCAAGTCTTTAGGCATTATAATTGGGAAATCAGAATCGGGAGTTTCTGGAAGACAATCTAACCCCCTCCCCCCCCCCCCCCAACTGGAACATCTAAAAAGAGACGTGGTGCACTGGAGGGCCCTGCCAATCTCGTTAATGGGGAGAGCGGTGCTATTCAAAATGATGACATTGCCGCGCATGTTGTACGTCCTGCAAAATACCCCATATAAGATCTAAGACAAGTTCTTTAGAGACATAGACAGCGAGCCAAGGAAGCTCCTATGGGACGGGGGTGGTACTAGGATAGCACTATCCAAACTCCAGAGAGGGGACTACGAGGGAGGCCTAGCCATTCCATACTACTGGGCGGCTAAGTTGGTACCAATTAATGAGTGGATCTATGCGGACAGGTATGACCCACATATAGAGTGGACCATCTAGGGATGCGGCAGAGGGGTTACCCCAGGGCATTGTACCATAAAGCTGCAAACAGATATATGCCCCTACATACACAAGCAGTGCTTAACGCTTGGCGAAGAGCCACTAACGTTCTTGGGTGGGAAAACAGATTAACACAAAGAACCCCACTGTGGGACAGTGATATGCTACAAGAAGTAGGTATTCTACAGGGATTTAACAAATGGAAACTGATAGATATAACCCATCTGGGAGACATATGGAGAGGCTTCGCAATAATCCCATTTGAAGACCTACAGAAGGAATACCACGCACTCAGACGACACATTAGAGAAAGGGAACTGCTTCCAGAATTTAGCCCCCTGGAGGGCCGGCTTTTACTAGACCCGATCCTGGAAAAGGTGGCATCCTTAATATATAGAAAGATAATCAATAACGCGGCCGATTCACTGACGGCTTTGCGAGACGCCTTGGAAACAGATATCGGGTTGTTAGAAGATGAGGACTGGACCGAAGCCATACAAAGCTTGAGGGAGATAGGGATCAGAGTGAGATTTCGGCTGGTCCAATTACATGTCCTGCACAGATCATACTCTACAGGAGTGCTGATGCATAAGTTAGGGCGAGCCCCCACAGACCTGTGCGCAAGAGGCTGCGGCCAAAGGAGCACATTCTTCCATATCATTTGGGGATGCCCGGTCATACAGCAATACTGGGGAAAGGTGACAAGAGTTATGTCAGATGTCCTGGGGCAAGAGATTCCCACGGAGGCCAGATGGCACATCCTACGTGTGGTGGGCGATCGGGCCTTCAAAAATATCAAAAACGTTGGCTGATCGTAGCAGCAATTGCAGCCAAACGAAATATCGCCAGTGTGTGAAGGGCAAGTCTCCCCCCGAAGATAGGGCATGAAATTCCGGTGTAGCACTACCGAAAGGTTGTCTACAAAAGTAGAGGTTGCCCACGGAAATGGGGGAAAATATGGACCCTCTGGGTGGAATATAGAGGTCTTCGTGAACATGGTGAGGGAGAAGGGAGGAAACCACTGACAATGAGCGAGGTGAGTTGAATACCACTAAGCAAGCACCTCACAGGGGTAGGATTGGGAATGAAAGTTGTAACACTTGAAAACAGATTTGAAATGTAATCTTGTTTTGCTTAATATCAATGCTCCTGTGACTGAAACACTGTAATATGCAACTGACATTGTTTAATAAAAAGAATTCTAAAAAAATTTAAAAAAGTAAAAAATAAGCAATACAGTGGATTTGTCTATATGTCCCCAATGCACCGAAAGCCCAAATCGTGTCTAGCAATAACTTACAATAGTGCTCATCTGCCCTGACTGTTGTAGATACTCATGACATCTATATGCATGAAATGCTTTAAGCTAGGCATAAGGTCCCTGTCAGACTCTGTTCAGGGGCCACAGGGTAGAAAGGGACTACTAGGCAACCTCAAGCCTGGCGGTCGGGGTGATTTGCCACTGGTGTCCTGGGGTCCGTCCTACTATGGCTCTGCAAACCAGAAAAAGTACAACCAGTTTCATCCTTGAGTCTCAGGGCAGTGAGGTCGAGGAGCCACATGCTTCTCAGGGATGTAGCCTGGGGTACCCGTGTTCAGCATTCAACAATCAGTCAAAAGACACAATGCCAGCAATGTCCCCACCAGTGCTTGTCTTTTTAGAAAACACAACACTACTGAATACTACCCACTCCAACTCAGTATGTAGGGCAGTGACCATGAATACAATCTTTCCTTGTAGCGCTACACCCACTGAGTTCCTCCCGGATGACCCCTTTTTTGATTGTTCGCGACCGCTCGTGATCAGGTACAGGCATGAATCAGGCTCAGCTGCAGTCTTTAGTTTTCCCTAGAAGTCAAATGTGCACTCTGTTCAGTTTCTCTTAGTTCTCACCCTGCTGTTGTGCAGCAGGTAGGTGATCATCTTATCTCGCTCCTTTCAAGCAGCCCCTCGACACTTCCGTAAGGAGGTGAACGCTGTAGGCCAATACAAACCAAGGTATCTAGGTAGGCCAGGTGCAGGCTGCGTCTCACTCAGCACGCCTGCCTGGCTGAGTCTTGTGGTGCAGCGGCCCTGGCATAGCTGCAGTCCCAGCTTCTGTAACTTCCTCGGAAAACGGGTATGATGCAGATCCTGGATGGACAGACAGACCAATGGAGCCCCAATCAGGCTGGGGGTGATAATCGCAGCTGGCTGGCCGGGACCGGGCCAAAGTAATACAAACTGGACATCCAGCTTCAACTGGACCAAAGTCACTTCAATTTGAAGGGCTTCCTGCCAAGAACCGGTGGCAAGAGATTAGGAAGGCCCTAAGCAGTGTAGGTCACTCATAGCTCGCTCTCAATTAGACTGCTCCCTGGGGACATGCTAGGCCTCTCTTCTCCTGCACAGTCTCGCTTGCTGCAAGCAGGCTTCTTGACTCTTGAGGCAGATTCTCTGCTCCTCCAAGAGAAACTGCAGACTTCAGGTGATGTCTCGTCACCTCTGGGAGGTTGGCTGTCAGACCAACACCAGCTCTGGTTGCACAGCAGTATTAAGAGCGCTCGGAGGGACACTTCTTTCCATGGCCATGAATGGCTTATAACTTGCAAAATGTGGAGTGATCTAGTTCCCTCCCACTTTTCCAGGCAGGGGATGTGGATCCACTGGCACAAACTGTAGAGCTGCGTTGAAATAGTTCATCTTTGAAGTGTTGTATTCGGATGCTCTCCAGACACAGCCTTTTTGTAAAATGTTGGTTCTCACATCAGTAGCACCCACAACATAGGCACAATGAGGCTTGTGCACCTAGCTGTCTTCAGCCCAAATGAAGTAATCATTGACAGACAAAAGGACAGGATTAACCTTGAAACTTCTTCACTCATGGTAGCCCTGTCTCCATCCTCATCACAACACAGTCTTAATCTGCTCCTTCCTGGCACAGGAATGCGGGCAATTCACTTCCACAAGCTGTGCGAGCAGGCCTCACCCTCCGACTTGTGCTATGCCGGGCCAGAGGCATTCAAAACGGATCCCACTAGCCTTAGTCCTCAGGCTCAATCACACTCACTCACACAGCCCTACTACCAGACATGAGCTGCATGTACTAATGCACTCAGTATACAAACGGAGTGCTAGCTCAAGGTTCTGGCAAACACGTAACAGCTGAATTTTACATGAAGGAGACCAGTAGGTATCGCTCCCTATGACATAAGTTAAAAGGCCTAGTCACACTATTAATCTTTCCAAAATCCAGGAGGCTGCCACCTTCACTTTATATAGTATGCCCAAGACAGGGACAGGGGCCGGCTTCCGGAGGGGGGACATGGCGGCAGGCTTACGCCAGTCGCAGGAGCTCCCGGGTGGAAGAATGAGGAAAGAGCTAATTGTAAACGATCGAGGCGGAAAAGCTGCAATCCGTATTAGGCATTGCATTATCATGAAAATAACTATCCTACCTGCTGGGCCCCGAGAAACACGTATGGGAGCGGACCTGGCATAGACGTCCAGCGGGTGGTCTGGGGTTGGGCGGCCGCCTTGTGTTGGAGGTCACGAGCGGCAATGGCCTTTGACGGGTTCTGGACAGCGGTCTCAGCATTGAAGGTACCGGAGGTAAGAAGGAGTGAAGGACAGTATCTGAGTGGGTACAAGGTACAGCAGGGGTTGATGGAATACAATCTCCCCATACAGGTACCATTTCTCCCTATGAGCTCAGTGAATGAAAAGCTTGGGGCTGAGTGTGTTGGAGGAATCTCTGTGCAGGCCACTAGGGAGAGGGCTAAGATTAATAATACCCCCTCTGATAGTGAGTTACAAACCCCACATTTAAGGAACAGGTACTATCTGCGTCCAGCACCGGAGAAGAAAGGATCAAGCGGGAAAGTAAAAGACCAGATGTTGCGCGGGGCCATAGCGTTATCACCTGTAAAAAAGGTGCTAAAGGGGGCAGGGAAACCAAAGAGGTGCGGGCCTAAGGAAGTTTGTTTACCCCCAAAACCACCCCCTTACCTCAGGTCATACTTTAAAATCATGGAGCATGTTACTGCTGCTGCACAGGGTAGGGGGAATATGTAACCCAGTCCCCTCCCAGACGGAGCCGTTGTTGCTTGAAAATCGTTTATGCCCACTGGATAGGTAGGTGAATCTCAAAATACCCAAATCGCCCAAGATGCCCAAAATGCCCGAGATGCCCAAGAGGGTTTAAATGCACATGATGGGGGGTGCTGGATCAAAGTTCGAGGCAGACCCAAGACACAAATGAGACTTTTGAGATTGATAATTTGCGCCAAGTGGAGTCCTCCCCGTGGAATCAGGTTGAGAAATTGCTTCTTAATTTGAGGCAAGACCTTCTTCCGAAGTTCGAGATTTCTGAGGGTAACCAAAGAGGCATTCAGGAAAAGTGTGGGACACTTGAAGAAAAATTAGATGGAATTGCTCTACGTACTACAGTCCTGGAAGGTGAGGTAAAATCCCTGTCAGCAGCTTTATCTGTGAATGCAACAGATATTGCTGAACTTAAAGCACAGAATAAGCAGCTACAGGAGGATATGGAGAGGCTGGAAATACAGACCAGGCCTAATAACCTGAGACTTATCAATATCCCAGAAGGCTCTGAAAAGAAGGACATAAAAGGCTTCATATGCAAACTTTTGGGCGAAGGTTTATTCCAGGATAGGCTGGATATTGACTTTGATCAAAAGATTCAAAGAGTCCATAGAGATCCATACAGGTTAAATCCCGCCAGGAAAACACCCAGGAAAATCTTGATACATTTTTTCACATATGCTGTTAGGGTGTTAGTCCTGGGGCGTGCCTTGAAGGAATGTTCATTGAAATTTGGGGACTTTAGTTATCAAGTTCGACTAGATATTGGCAAGAGAATCATGCAGAGGCAATGGGAGCTGGGCTCTAGGATGAGTGACTTACGCCCAGGTCCAGATGAAGTTCCCTGCGACACTGAGGATAATGTGGCGCAATAAAATGCACAATATTAGTAACCCGGATGAGGTGGATACTTGTTTGGCCCAGATGGAGGGATCAGAACAGTAGAGGCCTGGAGGGTTCTGTCTGTGCTCTGTTGAGTTGGAGTCGCTTAAAAAGCAGCAATATAATCTTAATACATAGTTAGGTTTCTCTTTCTTTCTTCTTTTTCTTTGTGTTTATAATTTGGATTTCCTCTCTCCACCTGGGGGGGTCGCGAAGGGCGGATTCTATTGTCCAGGGATAGGAAAGGGGGTTCCCTGAGGTGGGTGGGAGGGGGAGCGCACAGGGTGGTGGGAGCAAGGGGGAAAAAAAAGAAAAATATGTCCTAGTTTTGCCATATGTTCATATGACCATAGTTCAGTTACTTTAGGAGGGCATCAGGCAAGGAGTTTCTATTATGATAAGATGTGGAAGAAGGTTCAGAGGAGTATAGGGTGGAATTTTGAAGATGAGTAAATTGAATTCTGCCCACCTGTTATCTTGGAATGCTAATGGTTTGAGGTCCAGGAAGAAGTTGGCTCGGGTGATTGAATATCTTAAGAATAGTGAGGCGATATATTATCTTGCTTCAAGAGACTCACTTGGAACGGGAGGAGTGTAGGTCATCCTTTAATAAATTGGGGTGGGTCCAGGAAATAGTCTGTTCGGACCAGAGAGGCTGCTCCCGAGGTGTTGCCTTAATTATTAGAAATAATTCTGGAATAAGGCTGGCAGAATATGAATCGGACCTCTCAGGGAGATGGTTGGTGGCTAACCTGATGATACAGGGGATTTCACTAGTATGTGCTATATATTATGGTCCAAATAATGACTCTCCAGAAGCCTTAATGAAACTGGAATCGTGCCTTCTGGAAGCCACTGCCCCAATAATAGTAGGCAGGGACTTCAAAATTGTTCAAAATAAGGATCTAGACAGAACCTCAAAAGCTAAATACGTTAGTCCCCCTAGAACATCTGCAATCTTGAACATTATTATGCTGGAGCTCAACTTCGTTGATGTTTGGCGTAGTAAGGAGGGGGGGTGTGAGGGACTTCATTTTTATAGTAAAAAGTATGGGCACCATTACCGCATTTACTATTTTTTGGTAGACTGGGAATTATTAGTTGATTTGGAAGAGGTTAAACATGTTCCTGCCATTCTCTCAGATCATTGAGCAGTTTTTCTGTCCCTAAATCACCATCTAATATCTGGTTTGAAAAGGTGGACCTTAGATAGGACCATCCTATTAGATGAGGGGGTGGTATCAAGTATCGTGGATAAAACTGTTGTCTTTTTTCAGGCTAATAGAGGTTCCGCGAAAATTCAAACCGTGCGGGATGCATTTAAAGTGTATTTAAGGGCAATACTTAGTTCGATCATGGTGGGTATGAGGCGTACCCTGAAACAGGAAGATGATGACCGAATCAATGAGATCAAGCGTAAGGAAAGTGATCTTCAGAAGGCATCACTGGAGGGCACTGGTAGAGTCCCTGCCCTTAGTAAATAATTAGCACTCTTACAAGCAGAATATCAAGGGCAATTGGATAAAAGACTATTAGACAGGTGGAAAGTAAGTAAGTTGCAACATTTCTCATATGGAGAGAAGTGTAGCTCGTTTCTGGCTCGGAAAGCAAAAATAGATAAGGCTAGGAACTTAATTCGAAATTTGAGAGATGCAGAATCAGGAGCATTGTTGAACACTAATTTGGAGATATGTGCCGAGGCTCAGAGATATACGAGTACTTTGGTTAGAGAAGATATCATTCCCAGGAAAGAGAGCATAGAGGCCTGGTTAGATAAGACGGAGCTCCGGCGATTAACTAACGAGCAAAAGAGGCTATTAGAGGACGAGATTACGGAGGAAGAGATCACAATACAAATTAGGAAGATGGCAGGGGGGAAGGCAGCGGGCCGGATGGCCTTTCTGTCGAGATTTACTCTATACTACTGGAAAATATAGCTCCAGACTTGAAAGTCCTATTTAATTTATTATATATAGAAGGCAAAATAGTTCCACGGTCATGGGCTGAGGCCACTGTAACGCTAATATTGAAACCAAATAAAGACCCATTAGAAGTAGACTCATATAGGCAAATTTCACTTTGGAATTCTGACTACGAGATCTTTTCAGGGATAGTAGACTCTAGGGTTGCCCAGGTCATCAAGGGAGTTATTCATCAGGACCAGAGAGGTTTTATCCCTGGGAGGCAGCTTAATGAGCTTACTTTTTTGATGCTAGGAGTTATAGATTTGGCAGAAGCCCAGAATTTACCTGTGACGGCAGTAGCTGTAGATGCTGCAAAGGCTTTTGACCAAGTACACTGGGCCTATCTTTGGGATGCCTTAAAGTGATTTGGGTTTTCTCAGAACACTGTGAGGGCGGTTCAAAGTCTGTATTATCTGCTCAGAGCTAGGGTGCTGGTGAAAGGGGAGCTGTAAGAGTGGTTCGACATCACTAGAGGCACAAGACAGAGATGCCCCCTGTCTCCGCTTTTGTTTAATCTCTATATAGAGCCGTTTGCATCCCTGATTAGAGCGGATTCCACCCTCTCCCCCTTTAAATCTGCGGCTTTGGTGGAAAAACTGGCTTTGTATGTGGACGATTTCATTCTTTATACCATTAACCCAGAGGCGGCAATTCCCAACTTAATGGTCAAGGCGCAAAGCTTTGGTAAGATTTCGGGCTATAAGGTGAAGAATGGAAAAACCAAAATCATAGAATGGAACCAGCCCAAGCACTGTTTGTGGGCAAAGGTCCAAATTCGGGTATCCAAATAACACACAAGCTAGAAGATGTGCCCAGAACTAACTGGAAAAAAGTCAGTCAAGAGGTGGGGAGCCTATTGGCCAGGTGGGCTAATCTACCCTTAAATATTTATGGCCATGTCAATCTCATTAAAATGATCGTCCTTCTGAAGATCACTTTTCTTTTTAACTCAATTCCCTTAGCCTTTTATAAAGAAGATTCAGCTAAGCTCCAGGGAAAGATAGGCAGTTTCATCTGGTCCTCGAAGGGGTCCAGGATATCCTGGAAAAAGTTGATGAGGAGGCTGAAGAAGGGGGAGGGGGGGTTGGCTCTTTCAGATCTCCTGGCATACTACCATGCATTTCATTTTAAGAATTTTCGTATGCTTATCAACAAAGTCGATCGGTCTCTCCTGGGACTACTTTTTTGGGCAATGTTAAAAGATGTGAGTCAAGGGCAGAGCCACTTTCTGTTTAAATATGGGGACCCAAAGGTTTTTAAAAAGGTGAGACTGAAGATCTTGAAGGAGGCCTTAAGAACCTGGATGTACTTCCAAAAAAAACGAGAAATACCTTACTATTCGTCCTGGGCCCCGATCTGGGATTCACCAGGAACCCCCGAATGTTTGAGAGACCAGTTCAGTCTGCCACTAAAATCTGCGGGTTACTTACCTGGGGAGATCTCAAAACGGCATCTAATCTAGTGACCTGGGAAGTGTTGAGTAACTGCACTAGGGGCAATTAACAAGGTTTAAATATAACCAAGTCAATTCCTGGTGGGCTACACAGGCCTGGGTAGAGAAGAAAGAGGACTCCTGGCCTGACCAGGCGTTGAGAGTAGGTTCCCTGAAAAAGGAAGTCGCCATGTGGTATTGGGTCTTGGTGTAGGCTTATGAGGACTGTATCTCGGATATCAACAAGCTTTGGGCAGAAGAACTTAAGGATGAAATCCTAAGCAAGTTTGGCTTGACTCATTCTCTATCTCACGAGCTGTGGTGAAACCTGCTGCATTGAAGCGTACCCATCTTTTCACTACCTATTGAGTTTATTGGTCTCCAGCCAAGCTGTCAAAAGCTACAGGAAATCAGTATGTATGCCCAAGATGTGTGCTCTCATCGGCAGATGATATCCACATGTTTATGACGTGTCCGAGGATTGCATGTTATTGGACTGAGATATGTAATTTCCTTGCAGAGGTAACGGGTAAACAAATCAAGGTAAGCCCTAAACTTGTATTCTTTGGGCCCTATCAAAATGGACCAGCTCGAATAAATACTGTTAGTTCTAAATTTGTTTACTATGCTATACTCCTTGTAAGATGCGAGATTTGTAGACTTTGGAAATCCGGAAGTCCACCTTGCTTCTCTGACTATCTCAAAAGCATGATTTCGACAAGTCAATCGGATATGGCATGTGACCCTAAAAGTCGGCAGAGAGTGTGGATAATGATGGTGGAGTGGAGTCAGCGCTGCAGTAGGTCCAATGATTAAGCCAAACCTGCTGTCAGTCCTGGCTCCCTCTGTCTCAGGTCTATCTGAGAAGGGATGAAAGTGGAAACAGCAGTATTCTTGTGTGGTAAAGCTCTTCTCCTCGCCTCTGCAAATGCGATAAGAGTAACATCAGCAAGAGAGTTGGCAGAATGAGGACAAAAAGAAAAAGAGAAATAAAAAAAGACAGAGACTGTGGTTCTCTATGAACAATGAGGACACAGATAGAACGCCTCTCTATGTCACCGTCGATCGAACAGACAGACAGACAGACAGACAGACAGACAGACAGACAGACAGACAGACAGACAGACAGACAGACAGACAGACAGACAGACAGACACACACACACACACACACACACGCTTCAGTGCACATTATAAGATTAGATTGTTACCAGGGTCCAAAATACAAGTTAGGATGCCAGATATGCATGAAGTTGGGCGCTCTAGGCGGGGGAATATGCCTGTATACCACACTCCTTCGCCATAGCAGAGGAACCGCTGCTGAATAGTATACTATCTTTTACGCAAAAAACACATATTATCTCTACTGCGCTGGAGCATTTTGTGGGCTGGCAGTAGGAGGGTCATCAAAACAAATGGCAGGAGTTCTTTGGTGCTGTTCACTGGGGGTCCATATGTGCTGGTGTTAAAGGGGAGGGATTTGACCTCACTATGTCAAGAAGTTGCATGTGCATGTTTTTTTCTTTGGGTGAAGGTGCCCAGTTTATTCCAAAGTAACAGTCGGAGAAATGTCATATTACCTGAACTGCGAAAGAAACACACCGATTCTCGCCAAGCATGTACGCACAGTTTGCTTGCTCATTTCTATGCAGAAAGGATGGTCTTTTTCTTCAGAGTTAAGAACAACTTTAGATAACCTTAGTCCAGCTGGGGTACATCGACCATTTCCTGGATACCTGCACAGGAGGCCAT
This sequence comes from Triturus cristatus, assembly GCF_964204655.1. Classification (NCBI taxonomy): domain Eukaryota; kingdom Metazoa; phylum Chordata; class Amphibia; order Caudata; family Salamandridae; genus Triturus; species Triturus cristatus. The sequence goes on along the minus strand of NC_140580.1, from coordinate 1,107,375,089 downwards.
TAGGCAAAGGGATACCTTAATGTCAATGATTTCATTAATATATTTACTAATTTCCGCCCACTCGTCATGAGGATAACAATATTTATAGATCATGTGTACAAGGTTACTTCAGGGGGCTTTTCAGTTCCACCAAGTATCCCTTGGAAAACTGCCCACATTGGTGAGTTTAACAGAGTCCAGTATAATCTACGTAAGAAAAAACGCATTTGTGCCATAGCTGTGGCTACGATGAGAGTCAATGTACTGGTGAATGCTAAAATCAACTTTCAATCAATCAATCAATCAGGGATTAGCAAAGCGCACTACTCACCGTGAGGGTCTCAAGGCGCTGGGGGAAGGTGGGATTTCAGGCAACTCCAACTCATCCGAAGAGCCAGGTCTTGAGGCTCTTCCTGAATGCTTGCAGTGTGGGGGTTCGTCTGATGCTGAGGGGGAGTTTGGCACCAGGTCTTGGCCGCAATATAGGAGAAGGCTCTTCCTCTCGGTCTGGCACTGCGGATGCAAAGTATTTCAGCAGGGCAAGGTCGGCGGAGTGGAGGATTCTCTTGGGGGCATAGAAGGAGATTCTTTCGTTGAGGTATTGGGGTCCAGTGTTGTGGAGGGATTTGTAGGCATGTGTGAGCAGCTTGAAAGTCACTATCTTTTTGACGGGGAGCCAGTGGAGGTCTCGTAGGTGCTGGGTGATGTGGTCTTGTCGTGGGATGCTGAGGACGAGTCTGGATGCGGCGTTATGGATGGTCTGGAGTTTGAGGAGTATAGATTTTTTTATTCTGGCGTAGAGGACATTCCCGTAGTCCAGTCTGCTGGCTAGGAGTGCAAGGGTGACAGTCTTTCTGGATTCGGGGAGGGATCCATTTGAAGGTCTTGCAGAGTATGCAGAGGGTGTTGGAGCACGTGGAAGAGATGGCGTTGATCTGTCGGTTCATGGTGAGGGAGGAGTCGAGTGTGATGCCAAGGTTGTGGGCATGGTCCGTGGGTGTGGGAGGGTGGCAGGGGGCCACCAGGTGTTGTCCCATGCAGAGGGGGTGGATCCGAGGACGAGGACTTCCGTTTTCTCCGAGTTGAGCTTCAGGCAGCTGCTGCTCATCAAGGATGCAACATCCTTAATTCCTTCCAGGAAATTGTGTCTGGTGATGTTGGGTTCCTTGGTGAGGGAGAGGATGAGCTGGATGTCATCGGCATAGGATACTATGCTAAGTCCATGATTTCTGACAATGGTAGCGAGATGGGCCATGTAGATGTTGAAGAGCGTGGGGCTGAGTGAGGTTTGGTTTCAGTGTCATCTTATGTGATACAGATAGTGCCGTTTACATCTCAGCTGTGACCGGAAACACAGGAGGATAGGAGATGGGTTTAACATCATATTCTGGGATGAAGTGGCGTCACTATGCATTGCCAATGCTAGTTAGTCCTCAATTCATTGTTCCTCACTTTCGGCATCTAAGGAAGGGCAGATTGGCTGTCGGTAACTGATCAAAGGTTTGCATCTGTAATTGCAGTCGTAAACCATTGCTACATACCTTACAGACTCACAATGTGGAAGGAATGGCTAAAATACGCCTCATCCAAATTCGATTCAGTAGGGGTCGAAACCCCCATTTCACAATTTGGAAAAACTTTCCAAATTGCAAATTGGGGTAAATACATTGGAAAAAGAGATTTTGCAATCACAAACTATGGGAGTTTGAAGCTCACAGGGTTTGAGACAGCAAAATCCCTGGGTAAACATGACCCTTAGTTTTATTTCTAAAAGACGAATAGACCATTGATGCTCAAAATTAGGCCCGGGGGCTGCATGCAGCCCTCCTAACCTTTACATTCAGCTCCCCGGTCAACAGCAACACTGGCCTGCTGTTTACTGGATTCCGCACTAAATGTTTAAAGGATATTAAATAAACAGGCAAGCATTTATTTAAAGGTTAATTGAAGTTAAAGAGAGGAAGCAACTAGAGCGTTCTATTTAACTTTAAGACCACCATCATTTTTCGAAACATCTTGCATCAAAGTATCAAAATATCACAAAGTCTCTTCCAAGTTCAAAAAGTGTTTTTTGAAAAGTGGTAGTTTTCACACATGAAATTAGAAACATTAATTTTCCCCTTGCTTTGACAACACTGTCAATAGTAAAATAAGAGTCAAGTCAGTTGTTATGTGCACTCTTTGGATGGCCTGGGTTCCTGCTATACATGAACGACATTATACATTACTAAACCACAGAAGAATGTTTTGTACAGCAGACATCCTGAAGTAATGTATTTAGAGGTCCTCATATATGATAATGAAGAAAAAAGGAGGGAAAGTGAAATAAAGGTACTGCCTAAGAACACACAATTTGGTAAAGTAGGGAAGCCAGGATTAATCCCAGGTTTTCTGGTTTCTCATTCAATTCAGCCACTAGATATATATGCTTCACTTCCCCAACATCTACCTTACAGCCATGCCCCTATACGCACGTCTCCCGTCCGACTGCCATTGCTTGCACAATAAGGCCCTCAGTCACATCACAGACCAAACGTTTTTGGGAAAATGGTGGCGAGTACCACTGTGTTAAACTCTAGCATATCACTTTGACGTTTTTGCTCCCTTAAAGGTCCACGGACACATTGTTAAGAACCACTAAAATAACCAACCCGATATGGGGCATGAGGCAGCTTCCCACCAAAACTTCTGGAAGGTAGCATAGGTGCCAAGTGGTTAAAGGTAATGTACAACATACTGAGTCTACTCAGGCACCTCAGCATACAGCACAATGCATTCTGGGGTTTGTTATTTTTTTAAACGTTGCAGGGATATACAATAACATCCTTGAATGCAGCATGCATTTGGCTAAAAGCAAGGATCCACCTTGAGTCACTCGATAAGTTTAACTACTTCAACGGGCCATGTGTCGCTTCTACTCGGATAATTCCTGATCTTTCTCTTCACTATACATTTAATACTCTCAGGAATGACTGTCACAAGACAGTCCTTCAGGAGGGTATTACATGTGGACAGCAAATCTTAGTTAACCTTACACACTCCATACCTAAATATTCTTTTCACAAAGATGTTGCTATGAATAGGCGTGTCTTACTTCTACAGTAGTCCTGGCTTACTTCTTAAGCCAGGAGTACTACAAACGTATGTCAAAGCCAAATCTATGAAAATTAGGCCCAATGAGTCTATTGTTCTTTTCCTTCGCTGAGTCTCACTGTGCCGTTTTTCAATCTTCTATTCTTAATGTCCTTCAACTCGCCCTCTCTAGTTATCTGTCTGTAAACCCGGAGCAATTTCTCACTCCAGAGTCTCAATTTCCACTCACACACAGCCCTCTGTACCTACCAGCACTGACATTTCAACATCAAAGAGATTCATTCTCTTCATTTTCATTCTCTAAACCCCTCATTCACTATTAACCTGTCTGCATTACTGTTCTTCGTTTCTGTTCAGCCATTCTTATGGAAATGGGCTTCAAAGAGTCTTAATGCATGAATAGCAGAAGAGTCAATGAAAGCTAGCCTGTGATTTGCCAGTATACACACATTATTTTTCACCACCTCTGTCCCTAAAGAAAATTACAGAATAACGAACAACGAAAGAGGTGACAGATCCTCCACCATAGTCTGAATCTCCAGGGGGCTCCCCCAGACCTCAAACAGCTCGCTCGGTAAACATCCCATTAAAACTAAAGGATTCTCCGTGAAGGGGACCACTTGTTTCAGGGTTCCAGGCAACATGTGTTTTCCATGCCCCTTGCCCTGCAGGTTGTTGAAACACACTGAACGTGTGCTGGTGGCACTGAGTGCTCAAGAACGTACCTTGGTCAGTAAGATTGGCGGGAGTGGGGTGAACTTCATATTTCCCAACAATCATGCTGGTTGAAATACATTTATATGAGAAGCTGAGCAGGAAGGGGGCTTAAGGAGCAGCAGGAAGGGAGAGGAGTGCAGAGTGTTGTGAGGGGTATCTAAACTCAATATTTTGTAAAATTAACATTTTTAAGATCTTTAAAATAGACACGAGTGCACGTGTGTGTTTTTGTCTGAACGTGTATATAAAAATCACAAGTGAAATACGACAAACACCTCACTATCACCTGTACCCAACAATTTAATACACAATACATTTATCAGGGGTGTAACATCTCAAACACCCCTCCCCTGAAGCTACGCCCCTGTGAGTGCAACCCAGTGCTTATACATCGCACCGGGACAATTGTCTGCGTCCGGCCAGAAAACAAATTCTGGCTGGAGATTAGCTGCTTTAAGCAGAATCCATCCAAGGCCCACTCCATTCCAGCACTGGTATCCCTTCATATCCGCTGCATATTCTATAAGGGATCAATAGTCCTTCTATCTGCCTCCGGTATAAGCATCTTCTTGATTGTTCATACTTTTGTGTTTCTTGTAGTGGTCTCCCTTTCCCCAAACAATAAAAAATACTTCTTTATTTCCATCATCTATAAATATGGCTCCTGTGTTCTCTCTATTTTTTTTAAGTTTGCATTTATTAAGCAAAAAAGTCAATAGAAGTAAAACAGTATATACGATAAGTATAATATATCTCAATTACATATAAATATTATAAAGAGAAAAATAAAAACAAGGTACAATAGTTATCATGAAACATGCTGTGTGAAGTAAAGGAGCAAAATTGAAAAAGAAAATATAAATAAAGGGGTAAGGAAGGGAAAGGGTGGGGAGGAGGGAGGGTAGAGAAACAAGGGATGAAAAATGTATCATAACTTTATAACACTAGAAGAAAAACAGCTTATGAAGATAGTCACTTTAAGCATAAAAACGTTTAAGGATAAATAACATACTATGATATAAAATACATATGTAAGAGATAATAATGACTTGTTATTTTAAGAAAAAAGACTACATAGTGCATTTATGGTGGTTTCCGGACTTCATCCGAGGCATTAACAGGTTGAACAATAGACAAAGCGGCCCAGGTTAAGTAGTTAGTCAAAGGGAGCCATAAAAGATCTCTTTTAATAGATAGAGATATGGGGGTGACATAATTAGTATCAAGTCTGTGGTGGAAACATACGGCATTCCACCAGGCTCTAAAGGTGACTTTGTCTGCTTGTTTCCAATTTGAGGTTATTAAATATAAGGCTACTGCTAGTAATAGATCTATCAATTTAAAGTTAGAAGGTGATTGGGGCTATTGATGTGACAAGGAGCCTAAGAATATGTTAGAAAGAGAAAAATATATATTAGTTTTAAATATTTTGTTAATTTGGGCCCAAACTAGTTGCCCAAATTGAGAAATAGTAGGACAATCAAAAAGCATGTGTTTTAAATCAGCAGTCATGCATGGGCAGGACTAAAAGGTAGATGACGTGTTCAAAGAGAAGGATGCTAATGTTGCAGGAGTAAATAAGAGACGCTGATAGACAAAATAAAGGGTTTGAGAAGTATTGGCAGCTCTAGAAGTTTTGTGAATCTTAAACCACAGTTTATCCCAGATGGGGTTTGACCAGCACTGTGATAAGTCCTTTTCCCACGCCAATTCAGCCTTTGTTTTGTTTCTGTCTGAAGATAGGAATAAGGGCGTATAAATAGAAGATGCAGAAGGAGAGGAATTTAGTATAGGAAAAAGAGAAGAACATGTCATGAATGGCTTAGGGGCAGATGATAGTGAGAGAAGATAGTGTTTAAGAGAAGGAAGTAAAACATTATATTGTGATTTAAAAGAAGACGGCAACGAAAATTTGGTTGCAAGGTCATTGAAGGATAGAGGAACATCATTGGCAAATAGTTGCGAAATCCAAAACAACCAAAGAAGATGGTAGAAGAGGGAAGAGAATTTTACGAGTGTAGGCAATAACGGGAGGACGAAAAGAGGATATGTTATTAGTGAAGGCAAGAGTTTCCTTAAAATCAAAGGGGGAAACAAAAGACTTCTCTATAGAAATCCATATAGGGGAATGAATACAAGGTTCAAGGGAAAGCCAACGGGAAGATTGCTTTAAAGAGAAAGCATAATGATAAGATTTTAAATCAGGGAATTTAGGCCACCACTAGATTTGTCTTTCTTTAAGGAGGATAAAGCTATCCGAGGGGGTTTGCCTTTCCAGTGAAATTTTGTTAAAAGGAAATCAATTTAAAAAAAAAAAATCCGGAAATGTGTACAGGGACCATTGATAGAATGTATAGAATCAAAGGAGAATGCATCATCTTGATCAAGTCTAGTCGTCCCCACCAAGAGAGAAAAAGAGGGTGCCAACGTGCAATGGTTGTGATGATATGGTCAAAGTTTAGTTTCAATGTTTCTGAAATATTCGAAGAGAACCATAGGCCCAGGTATTTTATTTTAGAAGGTTGCCAAGAAAAAACAGTATGTATAAAATAATGTTTAAAGCATAACACATTGAGAGGTAAGACCTTGCATTTATCTGGATTAAGTTGATAGTTGAGAAAAAATATCAACCTGACGTAGAAAGGAGGGGAGAAACATTGCAAGATTAGAACAATATAAAAGAATATCATCTGCATATACAGACATTTTAACTTGATAATAGTCGAGTTGGAAACCAGTAATCTGAGTATCTTGTCTGATCTTAGTTAAGAAGGGCTCTAATGCTACGGCAAATAATAAAGGGGATAAAGGACATCCTTGCCTTACTTCCCTGAAGAGAGGAAAGAATCTGAAATCTTACCATTAACGAAGATAGATGCTTTGGGACCTGAATATATTAAGGAAATAAAGGAGATCAGTTTTGGAGGAAAACCTATCCATTTTAAAGCCTGGAACATAAATTCCCACCCAATCCTGTCAAAAGCGTTTTCAGCATCTAAAGCTATAGAGGCAATAGGGTAATCAAGAGAGGAATCTTTGCTGAGAATGTTGAAAAAGACTCTAGAGTTGTCGGATGATAGTCAACCTTTTACAAAACCAGATTGCTCAGGGCAATAAGTTCAGGTAGGATAGGATCAATGCGGAGGGCGAGGATTTTTGCAAATATCTTAAAATCTGTGGTGACTTAAGAAATGGGGTGATAATTTTTTCAGCGAGAAGGGTCTTTATTGTCTTTAGGAATTAAACATATCATGGCTTCCTGAAAAGTTCCGCGAGAAGAACCAGCTGTAATAAAGGAATTAAATAAATGTAAAAGATTTAGAAGGAGAAGGTCAGCTAAGTGTGCATAAAACTCAATAGTAAATCCATCGGGTCCAGGGGTTTTCCCTCTTCTTAGTACCGAAACTGCATTAGTAATTTCTGTTAGGTAATATCAGATTCTAAAGAACCAAAATCAATATGATGAGAAGGAGGGAAATCAATAGATTGAAAATAAGAAGAAAGATCCAATTGAATTGGTTGCTTCTCAGGGGTATATACATTTTTATAAAAAGAAACAAACTCATTTTAGATATGATTGTCTTTAAATAATGAAGTACCGGCAGCATTTCATAGAGACTCTATTTTAGTCCTTTCTCGTCTTATCTTCAAGTAGTTAGCCAATAATTTCCCCATTTTAGTTTGGCCGCCATAGTAACGAGAACTGCTTTTTAAAAGATAAGAGGAAGCAGCTTCCGTGGATATTTTGTTAAAAGTGAGTTTCGCATCGATAAGATTTTTTAAGGAAGTCATTATAAAGCTTCGAGCTGCGGCCTTAAAAGAGTCTCAAACCATTACAGGGGGAGAGTCTGGAGTTGAGTTAAGAGAGAAAAATTCAGAGATAAAAGAGCTGAATTGGCTAGAGAAATAAGGATCGGTTAATAACGTATTATTAAAACGCCATCTGCCACCATGTGGAGCAAAAGGTATTAAATCAAAGTCAACATAAACCGGGGCATGATCTGATATTAAAGTAGAACCTATTTCAGAATGAAGAACATGTTGAGATAAGGATTTACTTAAAAGAGGTAACCAATTCGGGATTGTGATTGGTGCGGAGGGGAGTAAAAACTATATTCTCGGAGACCTGGATTACAGAGCCTCCAAATATCAACTAGAGATTTGCGGCGTATAGTGGAGGTAAATTGCGAGTACATCTTAGTGTTGACAAATTTAACTGATGAATGCCTGTCTAATACGGGATCAAGTATTTCATTGCAGTCACCACCAAAAACAATATAATCATCATCAAAGAAAAGGAGTTTATTAGAGATCCGAGTCCAAAAAACTTTGTCAACATTAACTGGAACATAAACATTAAACAGAACTAAAGGTATCTGATTAAATAAGAAGCTTAACAATAACACAGCGGCTCTCAGAGTCTGATTCTTGATGAGCAACTGAAACATGAAATTTTTTGTGGCAAAGAATTAAAACACCATTGTTCTTACCTAAAGCCAGAGAAGAAATACATTGCCTAACCAACATCTTTTCAGTTTAGATGCCTCAGCTTCAGATAAATGTGATACTTGAAGTAATGCAATGTCCGTTTTTAATCTTGCTAAATGGGTTAATACCCGTTGTCTTTTAATGGGATTACTTATTCCCTTAACATTCCATGTAGTGACTCTGAATGCAACCAAAAGATTTTAACATGAACAATTAATAAGCGAACAGCGAAACCACTAAATTCAAAATTGAGAAAAAGAAAAAAGATACAAGTATGAAAATAGAAGTACTGTTTTAGGAAGAAGAAAGGGAGAGAGGATGTGATAGGATAGATATTAAAAAGGATGAGAGGAAAGAAAATTACGAAGTAGAGAGGTAGGGAGAATGAAAGACCAGAACAAAAAACAAAGAGATAATACAAATCAAACAACTGATAGTGATGAAAGAAAACAAAAAGGCATACCACAATCAGGCAATGAAAGTGGGGTTGGTGGAGCCACATAAGGAAGACAGCATGCCGAGCGGGAGACTCCAGGACGAAAACGGCAAGGGGGAACATCCTCCAGGCGGATTGAGGGGACATATATCGTGGGGACCACAAAACCGCACCTGATAAAGAAGAAAAATAATTTATTCGCAAAAGACATAACAATACTACAATAAAGTACATCAAGAAGGAGGAGAAATTAAAGCAACAACAAACATTAATGGAACAATCAAATCATTGATGACCGAGGAATTTCCATAGACTCGTCTTTGCAAGTGTCCAAGAAATGCTGACGAAGTGCTGGATCCTCATAATTTGTTGTTTTATTATTGTAAGTCACCGTGAAAAGGCAAGGGTGGAACAAACCATATCTAGCATTCAAATTTCGAAGGGCAGGTCTCATGTCCAAGAACTTTTTTCGGTGATCCGCTGTTACTTTGGCATAATCTTGAGTGAAGAAAAGATTAGAACCGTTCTAGGAAATTTTTCCTTTCTGCTTGGCAGCATGTAGGACCTTAAGCAGGTCGGTATATTCCAGAAAATACAAAATAACGCCTCTGGGTTTAGCTGAAGAGGATGATGAGCGAGGGCTTTGCCCCAAGTGGTGCGCTCGCTGAATATTGAATGATGGGGGCTCAGGAAAACCAAGAAGAGTTGGAAGAAAGGATTGAAAAAAGGAGAGAGGATCTGAGCCTTCAAGTCCTTCTATAAGACCATAAATGCGTTTGTTATTATGCCTGTTGCAGTTTTCCAGGTTTTCCACCTGCTGTTTAAGATGTGATATCCCTCTGTGCATAGAAGGAACTTGGTCGATGACAGCTTGAACAGATTCAACTCATCTCTCTAATTATTCAACTTTTTGCTCCGTATGTGACCAATTGTCCTCAAGGCTATGGAGACGGATATTGGTTTCCTCCATGTAGGGCTTAAGAGCACGAATTTCCTCTAGAAGTAACTCCATAGAAATTGAGGAAGAAGGAGTAGTAGGAGAAGGTGGGTCTTTCTTGACTCGTTTGCCTGACGTAGAGCTTGAGGTGGAGGGTATTTTGGAAACTGGTTTGGAGTTCGAACGAGGTGTATTGGGTGCCGAGCCACTTGTAACAGAATGTCCAAAAACTGTATCCTCCATATTGTTTTGCAAAATACTGAAAGGATTATACTCTTCTAATGCGGTATAGTTAGAAGGTTGAGCCCCACTGGGGGTAGAGCGTGGTTTTGCCATGAAATATATTGAAATAGAAACCTCCTCAATAGTAACGTAGAATACACTGCTTTGACAGGAAAAGCCAAGCTTCAAAGAAGATTTCCAAATACACAGAGTACAGGGCTTTTGAGGAGAAAAGAAAAACAAATAGTTTATGCCCTGTAGCTTAATTTGCCCATAATTAGCAGTCAATTGGATATGAGCATGCTGAAAAAGGGAGAAAAATGCTGGAGAAATGCTGGAGGAACATATCGTTATGAGGCAAAAGGATTCTGAGGCGGCCAAGCGGCAAATAAGCAGAGCAGCAGAAATACAAAATGGCGGCCGCATACACGCATCAAGCCGCGGCCGATAGCGCTCACCTCGGTCACTCGCGGAGGTCGCAGATGGTGGAGCAGGAGTTCGTATCCACGTGCGGGCTGGTTGGAGCCCGAACAGCAAGACTTGTAGCTTGGAGGACACCCGTCGCCTCACACCGCCACAGAGCTCCTCAGATCGGCGGCCATCTTCGCTGGCACCGATGCCACGCCCCACTCCTGTGTTCACTCTTACTCAGATCCACCTTCTTCTTTCAAACCTTGCTTAGCAACCCAGTTTCTAATTTCGATCCTCTATCCCCCCCCCCGCCCCATTTCCCTTCTCACTTTCGTTGTTACTTTTGCCTTGGCCCAAAACTTTGTCATTCTCTCCCTTGCTGTCACTGTGTTTGTTAGAAATGGGGTGTCTAGCTAGCAGTGGTTTGCATTCTGTCCAAGTAGGGACCCTCACTCTAGTCTGGGTAAAAGGATTACAGAGCCAAGCTCACCCCTTTGGTAGCTTGGCAGGAGCAGTCCGGCTTATCTCAGAGACAATTTGTAAAGTATTTGTACATGCAGGCACAATAACACAGTGAAAACACTACGAAATGAGTCAACACCGGGTTAGAAAAATAGCCAATATTTATGTGAAAACAAGACCAAAACGACAAGAATCCATCATACACAAGTAAAAATATAACTTTTCAAAGGTTAAATCAGTTCAGTCCATAGAAATCTATGGATGCGTCACTTTTAGCACAAAGTACCTTGGATGTTTCAAAATTGAAAGACGAAACAGGTGCAATGGAGGTGAGGCTCTGGAAAAGCAAAGCCATGTGTCGGTTCCTTGCTCCCAGGGGAGGTGATACGTCAGTTCCTTACTGCCAGGGGAGGTGATGCACTGATTTCTTACTGCTACGCAGGGAAGGTGATGGGTTGGTTCCTTACTGTCAGGGTAGGTGATGCGTCGGTTAATTACTGGAAGAGGGTTGATGCGTCGATCTCCGGACACACAGCCTCGGTTCCTTACTGCTGGGCAATGTCGATAAAGAAATCAGTGCCCAGGGATGATGCGTCGAAAATCCAGACATGCTGCGGCGATTCCATGACGATGAAGCAGGCGCTGCGTCAGAGTTGGATCGGTGCATCACTGACTTCGGTGATGCAGTGCTCGAAACTCACACTGCGGCTGTTCTTCTGAAATGCTGTGACATAAAACTGGGCCAGCTGTGAAAGCTGTGGTCGATCCGTCAATCGGGAACCACACTCCAGTGCTGGCAACAGAGATGCGTTGAAGTTTGTAGCGAAAAACAGACGCTGGGAGTCGATGCGTGGATGTTTTCCTTCAGTTCACCAGATTCCACTTCCAAGGGCCCAGGGACTGGATTTGGCACCACTTGGCAAGTCAGGACTTTCAGCAGAATAGCCCAGGCACTGGTAGGTGAAGTCTTTGCTGGCCCCGAGACTTCTTAGCAGGAGGCAAGCACGCACAAGCCCTTTGAAGCAGGATACAGAAAGCAAAGTCTAGTCCTTTGACTCCCAGGCCAAAAGCAGCAGGCCAACACAACAAAGCAACCAGCAGAGTGTCAGTCCCTCCTACAATATCCAGCTCTTCTTCCTGGCACTATGTCCTTAAGTCCAGACGTGTTCTGATTTGGGGTGTCAGAGGTCCAATACTTATACCCATTTTTGCCTTTGAAGTAGGCAAACTTCAAAGGAAAATCTTTGCAGAGCTCAATCCCCTGCCTTTCCCTGACCTGGCTCCAGAGACACTACAGGGGGGGGCAGCTTTGTGTGAGGACAGGCACAGCCCTATTCAGGTGTCAGTGACAACTCCTCCCAACACTCTAGCTCAGAAAGGCCCATCAGTATATGCAAAGCACACCTCAGCTTCCTTTCTGTGACTGTCCAGAGTGAATGCACAAGAAGCCGAATGTCCTCCTAACCCAGATGTGCATTCTACAGATAAGCAGTGGCGAAGAGTGGTTAAGGAAGAAAATGCCCACTTTCTAAAAGTGGCATTTTCAAACACAAAATTTAAAAAACAACTTCACCACACAATGTACTTTTAAATTGTGAGTTCAGAGACCCCAAACTCCAAAACTCTATCAACTCCCAGTGGGAAAATACACTTAAAAGATATTTCAAGGCAATCCCCATGTTACCCTATGGGAGAGATAGGACTTGCAATAGTGAAAAACGAAATTAGCAGTATTTCACTATTAGAACATGTAAAACACAACAGTACATGTCTTACCTTTTATATACACTGTACCCTACCCATGGGGCTGCCTTGGGCCACCCTTAGAGGTGACTTACATGTAGTAAAAGGGAAGGTTTGTGCCTGGCAATGGGTGCACTTGCCAGGTCAAAATGGCAATTTAAAACTGTACACTCAGACACTGCAGTGACAGGTCTGGGACAGGTTTGCAGGGCTACTCATGTGGGTGGCACAATCAGTGCTGCAGTTACACTAGTGCCATTTGATTTACAGGCCCTGGGCACACCTGTGCACTTTGCTAGTGACATACTAGTAAATCACATATGCCAATCATGCCTAAACTAATCACCAATACACTTTACACAGGGAGCACTTGCACTTTAGCACTGGTCAGCAGTGGTAAAGTGCCCACAGTCCTAAAACCAGCAAAAATAAAATGCAGCACACAGTCAGAAACAGGAGGCCAGAAGCAAAAAGACACAGGAAAAACATGCCAAAGATGCCAGGTCTAACAGTGCTGCTCCTACTCGGGCTTTCTTTCACTTGCCTTTGTAGGAATATCTGCTAGCTGCAACTCCATGAAGCTTCTTTTGTCACCTGTGACTATCAACTTTACTCTTACAAAGTACCACATGTTAATGGCATGTACAGTTCTTTTGAGATTCTGCGTTAAAAATCAATAAATAACGAAACAGATACAACAAACCCAACAATTTCTATGATCTAGATAGCCCAGAAATCAACACGCTCTAAACAACACTCCTACATAAACAAACAAATATACCACCTACTAAATGGAAATACAAGAAACACAAACATGAATAAAAAGTATATAGAATAATCCTTAAGTCATATTATTTAATCATATTTTAACATGTGATTGGTTGCTGTGCACCACTCTCATGGGTCAATACAAAGTTTTCTCCATTACATCCAAAAGTTCCACTGCCATTCACGAGGATACTTTTCCTTGATGCCTTCATTGTTTTTTAATTTATGTTTCAACTGTTAATGCATTGTGGGGATGGAAGATCGCCACTGAGAACACAGTGTGGCCACTGTCAATAGATCTGGGTCTTCTTCGCCATCACTTTGGGAATGATAAAGGAGCCCTAGGACATCTGCCCTGGTTAGAACCCTTCATTTGACCCGGGCCTCAGTCCCCTTCGAAAACAAACACTGGCAAAGCAAATAGGTCTCACTTACGAGAGAGCTTTTGGCTTTGCTGTGCAGCATGGCTAAAAGAAAAACAAAATTAAGCGCTATAATGCAATCAGCAGTGGCTGCATCACAGCGTCTTTTTTAGGTCTCGTCTGACCCAGCGCATGCGCTGGTCTGGCAAGACATTTAATGGGTGAGTTTTGAAAGTGCTACCCACATTTTTGTGCTGGCTACAAGCTTGAGTGCACGATGGCGTGCATGCGCACAGCTGCTCCCCGCATCCCCCCCTCCCTTCTCGCCCAGCCATCTGCCTTCCCCCGCTGCTGCGCGCGCATCACTAGCGCGCTTTAGCGCGTCATCACGATCGCGATCACTTTCGCTTTCAGAGTGATCGCGATGACTCGCTTTTACGGCCGCGCTGCGTTACTTTTACTGCCAAGAGGCCAATGCTTGTTGAATTTTTAAGGCATCGTATATTCTGACATGATTGTGGCATGATGTACATGCCCAATATTTTTTGAAAGCTCGGCTTGAGCTCTTTGGCCCAGGGCCCACCCTTGGCTCGGCCCTAACTCCGCTCTCCCTCTCCGTTGGCTCACCACGTCTATGCTGAATTCTTTGCGTCTCTTTTACCTCCCTTTGTGTCCTCTTGGCTGCCCAGCCCTCGGTTCACAAACAGACTCACGGGGAGATTAACTTGTCCAGCCAGAATGGTGTGATGCTGAGCCGTCGCCATTGTATTCTCGGCGGCTCTGACGCTAACACCAACGTCACATCCCCCTCCTGGCCTACGTCACATCCCCCCTCCCGGCCTACGTCACATCCCCCCACATCCCCCTCCCGGCCTACGTCACATCCACCTCCCCGTCATGTCACATCCTCGCCCCGATAGAGGAGCTCACAGCTGCTCTCTGCAGCTCATAATAACTTCAGTTAATCATCGGATTCACGCGCGTAATTCTGAACGTGCGTGGACCGGTTCAGGATGCAGCAGCATTTCCATGTGTTGGGCGGTATCATTTATGCGGGGCTTCGTAGCCCGTTCCAAAATAGGGCAGACCGACAATTTCAACACTTGGGACTCTGTAGCGTCTGCGATTGGTTGTAACTATACTTTACCAACATAAGGCATTACGCTTCTAGCCATTGTGTTTGTCATTGTATTCTTTAACAGTAGCACGAGCTGCTGTGCAGCATGGCCCACACTAAAAAAATGTAAACAAGCATTGGCATAGCTAATAAGTCTCGCTTTTGGAACCTTATAAGTATTTAGTTATGCAGCACAATATCCTTGGTGCAACAGTTGATGTTGTTGCACCAAGGATATTGTGCTGCATAACTAAATACTTATAAGGTCCCAAAAGCGAGACCTATTGGCTATGCCAATGCTTGTTCTGGTTGGCGGCGTGGGAGACAACAAGGAGGGAGAAAGGTCATGTAGGAGGAGAAGGGCGCAACCCACACAATGGAGGTTGTGGGGGGGGGGAAAGGCTATGATGCGGCCAGCACAGTTTGCATCATAGCACTTTGTTTATTGCAATGTGGGGGCCAGGGCAACATTGAGGCAGGGGCGGGAGTGTTGCCGGGTCAGGGTTAACACGGACAACAAGAGTGGGAGGGATGGAATTGGGGGCAAGCACATGAAAAACAGAGGGTGGGAGGGCTGGGGGCAAGCAACAACACAAATAACGGAGGGAGGGCAGGCAAGTCTGGGCAGGCAACACAGATGTGAGAGGGGGAAAAGAACACGGAGGAGTGAGAAGTACACGAGGGAGCCAGCTGAAAAAGACACACACTGGTAGAATGCTTTAGCACACAGAAAAAAGTAGCGCTTGAAAAAATGAGCAGTTGAAGGACACAAGTAATGAGTCCATATTATGAACCATAACATTTACCTCAATCAGAATGCCCACAATTCATGAGGCAATATGTCCCAGCATTACGGCACCTGTCAATACATCACACTATTAGAAATACAGACAACTTAGCAAATGGGCCCACTCAATAATTGAGTTCTAGACCAGTGGAAAGATTTTATTACAAATTTTAAAAAATAAAGCAACACAGAATCACTGCCAAAAAGACTCTAAGTGAATAGGGTAATTCAGAAAGATGCAAAATCAAAAATTAGTCTAAGTCCCAAGTGGGAAGCAACATCGAGAGTAACGGACAGCATCCCTAGTACAAAAGGAAAGTCTTCTTGCTGACCCCCAAAATCAAGGGTTTTTATACATTATTATTGCATATGAAATTATCAGAACTGCCAAATCACAATGGTGTGAGCAAAATGTATCATTGTATCAGAAAATCAGAGCACTGTCAAATTAAACTTCATATTGCTTTAACACCTAAACACTATTCCACTACATTAATAAGTATTCTGTCACCTTCTATGGCTAATGTCACCCAGAGATGATAGAACAAACTACATATATAAACAACAGCAAGTTTTATGAATGAATAGGCACAGTGATCTAGCAGAAAGGCCTTGAAGAAATAGTTTCGGTTTCATGACTGAACCGGGGGGAAGTTCATAGGAAGAAGCATGAATAACAATGGAAATAAACATATAATCATCTACTTTGATTTCGTGCTGCAGAAAAGACAGGCACTGAGATGTGGCGGGAGAGAGAAAGACAGTGACAAGGGGGACTTACATCTTGGACAAAATGGCGATCAGGCCCAAATTAAGGCCTAGTAAACCAGAGTCAGGAAAACGCACTTCTACGCATCATAGAGAATTCATTTCAAAGACAATATTATATCAATGTATACAGGTTTCATAAAGTGTGGAAAAAACATTCTGCTTGTTGTTAATAATGCACAGACATGTAAATACACAAACATCCTTAAACACTCCGCCCCCATTAATATATGACCACTAAAACATACAATTAATGGAATTAAACTAATCAGCAATTATAGTCCAGTCTGCATCTCTTTTTTGTTCCTTTCACGTTGATTTTTAGAGGGCGGTAAACACAATCCGTGGCATCCTCCAACTCACATTTGTTCACCTTTCTCTTGCCGATTTTCCTTTATCCTCACACCCACATTTTAGAAATAAAGACTCAGAGAATTTAAACAAGAGAAACTGGCCAATTGCACAAACTATTATAATTATTACAGGAGTTATAATTAGTCTTAGCACATCCCCTCCCAGACTATCAAATCATTCACTAGCCTTACTAAAACCCTCCCCTATTTCATTAAGCCTGGAATCCACTGCTTCCCACAAGCCATGCTCTTCTAAAGCTTCAACTTCAAGAGAGATGTTAGCTGAGATACTCACAAATGCAGATTGGCTTATGAAGCCTCCCTCCTATTGGGCTTACAGTGTGTTGTCATTCACAGGTATCTGGCCCTTAATGGAGCAGATTGCAGGCCCTCGGCCGCACCAATAATTTGGACAACCTGGCTCGTATGAATTACACTTGTCAGATCGCCAACACATGGGCTCATAATGAGACTAAAAGAAGTAGAAGAGGAGAGGAGATCAGTAAGGAATTGGGTCAAAGCAACATAAGGACTTTAGAAAAGAAAAAACAATGACAAGAGAACAAAATGGCCGAAAAATGGAAAACGGGCAAACAATATATTAAAAGTAACTGCAAGAAGCAGACCAAGCAAAAAAAACAATGAAAAAGGAGGAGAGTAAGGTGGAATATGTGAAATGAAAGAAAAACACAAAGAATTGGGACGGTGGAAGGAGATACAGAAGAAAACCAAGGGCACAGAGATACAGAAGTTGAAGTTGAAAAGTTTTATAAAGCGCTCTACTACCAAGCGGTTTCTTGGCGCTGAACAGAGATTATCCCAAGGAACGCAGGGAGGAAACTACAATGAACAGCCCATGGAGAAGAGGTGGGTTTTAAGAGCTTTGCGAAAGTCCATGTAGATAGAAATGGATCTGATGGCGAGAGGAAGTGCGTTCCAGAAGAGGGGAGCGAGGGTAGAAAATCTCGAGCCACCAAGTTTTTTCCTACGGTAGCGAGGGACGCTAAGAAGGAACTGGGTAGAGGAGCGAAGGTTTCTGCCAGGGACGTAAGCACTGATCTTTGATCTGATAAAGTCTGGAGCCGTGCCGGCAAGTGACATAAAGATCAGGCATCCCATCTTGAATAAGGATCGTTCCAGGATGGGAAGCCAGTGAAGGGTCTTTAGGAGGGGGGTAATATGATGAAGTTTCGGAAGCCTGTAGATAAGACGAGCTGCCTGGTTTTGAATGAGCTGCATACGGCGGCGTTCGTACGCGGGAATACCGACATACATGACGTTGCCATAGTCCAGGCGGGATAAAATCATAGCCAGGATGTTGAGTTTGAGGGCTTCCACAGAGAAGTAGCGGGAGATTTTACGAATGATTCTAAGGGACAGGAAGCAGGATGAGACCACCGAGCTGATCTGGGCGCGCATAGAAAGGTCTTGGCAGATTTTAATACCCAAGGTTTTCACAGACACAGAGGGAAGAGGAGGGGAGCTGAGGGTAGGGGGCCAAAAGGCGGGGGTCCAGGGGTTAGAACGACCACCGATAAGAACCAACTCCGTCTTGTCGGGATTTAATTTAAGTTGGTTTAAGTTCATCCAATTATAGATGAATGTCAGAGTGGAGCGGAACTTGAGAATAGAATCAGGAGTAGGGGAAATTTTGAAAATGAGCTGAAGGTCATCAGCATAGTTGAACACCGTGACCTCCATTTCCTGCAAAGCGGCAATCAAAGGGTGTATATAAAGATTGAAAAGGAGAGGGGAGAGGGACGAGCCCTGGGGCACCCCGCAAGAGACTGGACGAATGGGGGCGGAAAAGCCCTCCAGTCTAACGGCCTGGGTGCAGTCCGTCAGGAAGGAGGTGAGCCAGGCCAGAGCCGAACCCCGAACACCGGCGCCCCCGACACGGTCTAAAAGAGTAGAGTGGTCGACCGTGTCGAAGGCGGCGGACAGGGCAAGGAGGACCAGGGCCTGTGGAGAATTAATGTCAGCGCTCCTCCTGAGCTCATCCACCACGGAGAGAACAACGGACTCCGTGGAGTGAGCAGGGCGAAAACGAGCCTGGTTGACGGCGAGAAGGTGGTTATTTTCGATAAAAGTGGAGAGGCAGGAAGTGAGGTAAGTCTCCAGGATCTTGCTCAGGAATGGGAGTAAGGAGATAGGTCTAAAGTTCGAAAGAAGGGTAGGGTCAGCGCCCACCTTTTTGAGGATGGGAATGACTGTGGCGGCTTTAAAGAAGTCAGGACCAATTCCCTGAGAGATAAAAGAATTAAGCAGGGTAAGGGGGGGATCCGGGCAGCTGGAAAATATCTCCCTCAGAATATGGGCAGGACAGAGGTCGGAGGGAGAGCCTGTCTTGACTTTCCTCAACAGGGTGAGGAAGGCCTCCTTGGAGATCAGAGGGAAATGGTCAAGGGTGGGAAGGGTAGGCGGTAGTAGAGGAACAGAGAAAAAAGGGGGAGGCCGCGGGATGTGGTGCTTGATCTTGGCAATCTTCACAATGAAGTAATCATTGAGGCCATTGCAGAGGGACTGAGAGGGGGTAGGCTTAGGGGCAACTCTGTCAGAGGCTGCGAGCTCGTGCACGATCGTGAAGATCTCTTTGGGTTTATTGGCCGCTTGATGGATTTTTGGGGAAAAATAGTCCGATTTGGCTGAGAGTATGGCTCTTTTATAGTCCCGGAGAAGGGCCGAGTAATGAGCCTTCAAATCCGGGCAATACTTGTGTCTCCAGCAGCGTTCGGCCTGCCTAAGCACAAGTTTCTGGGTTTGAAGATCATTGGTGAACCATCTGTTTGCGCCGTGGGAGCGACAAGTTCTAACCCGTTTGAGGGGGGCAACTTGATCGCAAGTAGCGAGCAGCCAGCTATGGATGGTGGTCACCTGAGAGTTAGGGGAGGTGTCAACTAAAACGGGGGAAGAAGACGCAAGGGAGCGGCAAAGGGCGGGCAAATCCACACGGTTCCAGTTACGGGCAGAGATGTTTGTGGGAAGGGAGGGATTAGTGGCCCCCCGCAGGTCAAGAAGGAAAGAAATCAAAGAATGATCTGACCAAACACAGGGAAGCACCGAGGGGGTGGAAATTGGCTGATTGGCGGACCAGACTTGGTCCAGGGTGTGACCGTGTGTGTGGGTGGGGATGGAGATGTGAAGTTCATGCAGTGAAGGGTATTATTAAAATCTTTGGACATGGGGTCCTCGCGAGAATCACCCGGCCAGAAGTTAAAATCTCCTAATAGAAGTACCGCGGAATTATTGACAACAAGAGTGGCCAACAGTTCCTGTATGGCAGGAATAAAGTGGGGCATTGCCTGGGGAGGCCGATAGAGAAGCACACAGGTAAGAGGGGTCGCTAGATTGGTGGAGCGAACAACCAAGCAGTCAACTGCTGCAATGGGGGGGTGGGGGAGAGGTTGAAACTGGAGGTTGGAGCGGGCTATCATCGCCACTCCACCGCCGGTCTTCCCCTCTGGGCGGTCGGCATGAAGAGCATAGTAAGGGATTGGGAGGGCTGCCAACACATCTGGCAAAGAGTCAGGAGTGAACCAGGTTTCGGTCAGGAACAGAACATCGGGCTTGGTGGTATCCAGGAGATCAAAGAGCTCCACTTGATGTTTGACTGCACAGCGGGTATTGAGGAGGTAGGCGGTGGCTGTAGGGGGAGGATTTACTCGGGGTTGAGGCGGCGGATGCAGGTGTACAGAAGGCAACGCCGATGTTTGCGGTCTAAGCAGGTGGGTCGGCAAGTTGGTATAGTCTAACTGAGAGATCCCAAGAATATTAAGGCGAGCCATCAAGGAGTTGCTAATAGGCCAGTCGGCACGGAAGGCAAGCAATTGTGCAGCAGAGTATATAAGAAAATTGGCATAGTGAGGGGCCCCGGGTCCCGGCCCGTCGCGGATGGGTGCAGACGGGCTTGCCTTTGGCACGCCTTCGGCGCGCCGCCTGCGCGGCCGGGAGAGGGACATCCTCTTATGCTGATGAAGAGAGGGCGTGGCCTAGCGTGAGCAACGTCACCCAGGGCTTCCCCCGCAATGGCGGCGATCCTCCCCGTAACCCGCTACAGCACCTAATCGGCTGTGGAGGTAGGAGCGGAGAGGGAAAGTGAGGAGTGAGGGGGGTAGGTGCCCAAAAGCTAAAAACAAAATGGCAATAATTAAAATAACAAGGTAGCGTTGCTCCCGGCTTTCCGCCTCAGGAGTTTAGTCAATATCTGATTGCGCGCGCTGCTAGGGCGCGGTTAAGTAAAGGCGAGAGTGGGCGTGGCCTAGCGTGAGCAACATCACCCAGGGCTTCCCCCGTGATGGCGGCGATCCTCCCCGTAACCCGCTACAGCGCCTAATCAGCTGTGCAGGTAGGAGCGGAGAGGGAAAGTGAGGAGTGAGGGTGGTAAGTGCCCAAAAGCTAAAAACACAATGGTAATAATTAAAATAACAAGGTAGCGTTGCTCCCGGCTTTCCGCCTCAGGAGTTTAGTCAATATCTGATTGCGCGCGCTGCTAGGGCGCGGTTAAGTAAAGGCGAGAGTGGGCGTGGCCTAGCGTGAGCAACGTCACCCAGGGCTTCCCCCGCGATGGCGGCGATCCTCCCCGTAACCCGCTACAGCGCCTAATCGGCTGTGCAGGTAGGAGCGGAGAGTGAAAGTGAAGAGTGAGGGGGTTAAGTGCCCAAAAGCTAAAAACAAAATGGCAATTATTAAAATAACAAGGTAGCGTTGCTCCCGGCTTTCCACCTCAGGATTTTAGTCAATATCTAAACAACAGAAAACAACAGAGGACAAGGCAAACGGAGAAAGTATCAAAAAGGAAAGGCGATGAAAGAAGAAAAAGGGAAAAATAATAAAAATGGAAAGAAAACTGTACAGAAATAAACAGCCACTCTACACTGCTGTCCTATGAGCCATCTGTGGGACAATTTTTGTGAGGTATTTTACCATGTTTAGACTTTCTGCAAAGGCCCGTGTTAAACCAAGAAGTCACAAATTATAATCTCAGCCAAATAATTCAGCGGGTAAAGTCACTGACTGCATAAAATGTGTGTAATCCCCAAGCTACACATTCTGATCTCCCTGAAGAAGCCCAGCTGGTTAGTGCAACCATGGCACAGATCTGTGCAGTGCTAGTTTAGAGTGCCTCACAACTCCGGCTCCATACACTATTCTTGGACTGGAACCTGCCTTTTGGTTGCCCTCTGGAACTATCCCCACAGTGTCGGCAGCGCAGGCCCATCGGGGCACATGCGGCAGTGCTAGCTCATGTCCATTGCGGGATTCTTTCACAAGGGGAGGCCCTTATTTTGTTTCCCAGCGCAGAACATTGCAAATTCTTCACTTTTAGTAACAGCTTCTGCAAGTTGTGCCCTGACTAAGAGAAGCTAAATGCCAACAGTCTCTCACCCCCATCACAGGACATTCACAACTTGTTGCTCAACACTGCAAATTCTTCACTTTAATGACAAAGTATAACAGTTTTCTCCAAGCTGTGCCCTGATGAAGAGAAGCTAAATGACATACGACTCTCCCCAAAACACAAGACATTCACAGCTTCTTGCTGTCCATGAGCGGAGAAGCATACACTCATCCTGTCACCTAAAATTTAGCAAGGCGCTGCAATTCCAAGATTCTGCGGCGTTTTCTTCATAATTATGAATTTACCCATAATCCATCTTTCGCTGCATAATCTGAAGATTGTAACAAAAAAATCTGTTTGTAGTTCAGACTGATCAAATACTGCTAAAAATGCAGCAACAGATGTTGCCATGCAAAAGAAGGCCCTCTGCCAAAGCTGGCTGGTCACCTTTCAGTTGCTTATTGTTGTATTTGGGTGTTAAACTGGTACTGAGGAGAAACCTTTGCCCAGACAGTGTTAACAAATGTACAAATGACAAAATAAAATGTGAACTAAGAGTGTCGAAAAAATGCCAGGTTACTTCGCATAATTTTACTTTTGCTTATGCACGGTTTAGTCCACTCTGCCATGTAATTTGGTCCTCCCTTGCGGCATAATTTCAGTGGCCCTGCCTGAAAGTTATCAAGATATGAACTGAAATTTGGAAGTGTTTTTATTTGCTGAAGCTCCTTATATATGGAAGTAATGTAGGTCAGTGCAGGCCTTGTAGGAACATCAGGCACGTTTGACTGTGCGTTATTAACTCACAATTAACATTCATATAGTACACCATAAAAACTGTATTTGTCTGCGTTTGTCAAGTCTAGCACTACCTAACAGAATCAATTGTACCAACCACAGAACAAAGAAGCTAAAACATATGAGAGTTAAACCTGTCTTGCAAGTTACTTGGTGATAACCAGTACCGGTACCTACTAGTAACACAAAGATCCAGGCAACAAAAGCAAGGACCCGCAAACACCTCTTGCAAAAAATACCAATCTGTGACTGCTACATTACATGTATATGTAATATATATATATAATAACATATAGAATATGTGGGGCTTCTGTTTTTACCGATTCTAACTATAACTGTAACCTCACATTTGTGTCTCCTTTTGTCCCTATGCTCCCAGCAACCCCTACCCCGCCCCAAACTCTGTATATTTCTGTACTTGAGACTTTTCTGTTTTTCTGTTGTGTACCTCTGTAAACCATGTAAAGCGCTCTGATACCCTCACGGGTCAAATTCGCGCTCTATAAAACATTAAAATAAATAAACATGCTAAGCCCAGCAGTAGGCGCTTTAACCAGCTCTATTTTATGATTCAAACCTGTGACCAGAAACTGGATACACATTTTCATAGCAAGTGCAATCAGCGTTAGTGCCCTTAGCAGAAACTTGCTGGATACAAATAAATAGCTAATTAAAGGCTAAAGAACCATCTAAGCAAGACTTCTCCAACAAGCAGCCCATGAGCTATTCTGCAAGTAGCTGTCCTGTGTGCAATCCAGTCCACTAAATTAGCTTTTGAACTGTTATATGAATACATGTATACCAAAATTAAAATATATGTATTTGAGATGAAAATAGACTTGTCTGTTGATTTTGAGTTTCCAGGTGAATTTCAAATTGAACTAATGCAACCATTCAGTCGATTATAAATAAACATATGATATTTTAGCGCCAAGATACACTATAGGGTAAATGTCCACTTTGCAAATACACGTTACATTTAAAGCCGATATGTGAATAATAATTTATGCAGCATTTTTTTTAACAGAGTTTTATATAGCGCAAATTGACCCGAAGGTATGGGAGACCAGTTGCATTACATGAGGACACATTCATTTGTTTTGTTAGGCACAAGTAGATTAAGTGATTTGCCCAATCAGGGCCGGACTGGACGTAGTGGGCACAGGGCAATCCCCCAGTGGGCCGCACGGGTGGGGGACGGTTTTGGGCACCTGGGGGCCATTTTTGTTACAGGGCCATTTTTGCAGCATAGCTGCAAAATCGGCTCTGTAACAAAATCGGCTGAAAACCGACCCTGGTAAAGAGCTTGGCGGCACCCCCAACTACCCCGGGGGGGGTGGGGGGGGGGGGCTGGCCGAGCACTTTGCCAGGGCCGGGGTTGGTTCCCAGTCCAACCCTGCCCAGAATCACAGGATGTTGTGCGTCCTTGTCGAGACTAGAACCCGGTTCCCCAGATTTGAGGTCGACCGCCCTAGCAGTTAGGCCAACTCCTCTCCCCGCATTGAGGAGACTTATTATCTTGGTGACACAATTACAACACTAATAATCCTAGTAGCTCGAGACGATATATATATTTTTTTACTTTAGTAGCTCGGATTACAGAAAAGGTTGGAGACAGCCGTGATCAACGCTAACTTAAGTGCAGTCTTTTGTGTCAATCAAGTAACAAAGAACAGCTCTCTTGCTATATTTTCCATGTTTCTAAGTTATTTGGGGGCAACATTTTGCATAAATAATGCATAGGCTATCGTTTATTCACCCCTCATTAACCCGCCATCTTTTTATAACCTCTACCTTGTTCCTAATTTACTTATTTCCTCAGTAACATTGTCCCATTCCCAGCACTGGATCCGTGTGTAGTCTGTATGTGAGTAATGCCAGCAGTAAGGTTGTAAGTCTTGGAAGACAGCTGCCTCTGTGGGCAGTGGGGAACATCCTAACACTGGGGGGATGATAACTGCTAACTTCTCACCTTCTGCAGCTCTGTGCAGGTGTCGACAATCGACGATTTACAGATCACAAAAATAACTATCATCTAATTAACAGGATTAAATAGTTATCTCCAAGTGAAAATCACAGAAAATATTCAGAATATGTTGTTCTTTTAGACACACATCTGACCCTGGCCACATTGTCGAAACCCTCTCTACTCACAATCAGTTCCCTCACATTGGTTATAGACTTTGGACACTGTGAACACGACTCTGTGCTGGAAAAGAAGGGAAAACAGCCGAATCCCAGATCTGGCAGCTAATACTGAGTCAGATCAGGACCCAAGCGTTGCTCTAGTGAAATGTGCTGTTTCTCGGTGCAAACCAAACAATCACAAGGAGATGATGAACTGAGCACTGAAACTTTTCAGACACTGACCCCCAGTCACAGATCTGGGTTAAATCCATCATCATTATTTAGCTCATTTCGCCACTTCAGTTCAGACCCAGCACTATATGCAAATCAGTCTTGACCCTGTGCCTCATGGGAATAGTTCAGCCCGAACTGCCAAGCCAGGTCTTCCCTTGAACCGGAAACAAGCATCCTGGGACCAGTTTCTGGGTAACACCCTTCATCAGCCAGGCTAGCTTGAATCCAGTGGCAAAGTGAGCAAGGGACCCACATCTGGGCATACCCTGCCAACTTAAGGTGAACAAAACAAACACAAGGAGATGATGGACAAAGCGTTTTTTTAGTCTTGACCCTGTGCCTCATAGGTGAATGTATGACATTGTTCTGCATCCTGTCCATCAATTTTTGTTTTGCACTTGTCACCCTGAGTGTGACGCGTATGCCCAGACGTGGGTGCCGTGCTCTCCATGCCACTGGAGTCAAGCTATCCTGGCTGATAAGGGTGAAAACCTGAAACCGGTCCTAGGATGCTTGTTTCCAGTCCAGGGAGGACCTGGCTTGGCAGCTTGAGCTGGACTGTTCCCATTGGACACAGAGTCAAGACTAATTTGCATATGGCTGGGTTCAAACTGGAATGGCATAGTGAGCAGAAAAACGATGGATTTAGGCCCAGATCTCTGTACTGGGGTGAATGTATGACATTGTTCTGAATTCTGTCCATCAATTGTTGTTTTTGCGTTTCTCTGTGCGGTTTGCAAACACCAGAAAAGATTCAGCAGTGCACAAAACAAATGCCTGATTCAAATGTGTTGGACGAGTTCATTTGTTTATAACTGCTTGCCGATTGTTTCGAATGAGTTCTTAGTGAACCACTGTTTCTTATACATAAGGGCAAAGCACTGATGAAGATTAACTCCTTGATGCTAAAGTCAAAGAGGAAACACAGACACTCAGCTCGTCATGTCACAAGTCCTTTAGATACAATACCAGGATTAGGAGGAAGAGGTGTTTTACTTTATTAAGCTCTGTGTACCCGACATAAGCATGCATCAGAATGTCAGATGCAGCCGTCTATAATAATAATCCACATTTGTAAAGCACAAATAATCACCCGTAAGGGTCTCTAGGCGCTGGGGGCCGTCGGGAAGATTAAGCAAGCTATTGCCCAGAGTCACATGGTGCTGGGCTAATCTGCCGCTGGCGCCGGGGATCAAACCGTGATCCCCAGATTCCAGAGTCAGTCGCCCTAGCCGCGGCGCCACACCTCTTCCATATCTATATGAATCATTACACCAATAACCATATACAATGCACTTACTGCACAAAAGTACCTGCAACAAAAGTAGTCCACTAAGCTATTTACAGGAAATACAAATCTTTGACCTGCATGTTACACACTGTACTTTGCAGCAGGAGCATTAACCTTCAATGGTATTTTATGTAGAGTCAAGCTTGTGAGTATAGTGGACACAGATTTGTTCAACAATTGCATTAACCACCTGAGCTATTTACAGCTATCATACCCCGAAACCTGCTGGGAACACAAAGATCTCTGCTGCAAGTAACTGGACACTACCAGATTTTAAATAAATGCAATCTGTTGATAAGCAATTAAATAGAAAAGCTTTACTGTCACATTTATTGTAAATTTCTTTGCAGTAGAATTTTTAAATATGTATAAACTGACTATCAACACTGTTTCTTTCTGTTGCCAGCTCTTGATCCTAGAGTACATTGTTTCCATTTCCTCTACACATTACTCACAACAAGCACATTTCCATTCTCCTAAAGCAATGGGAAGAAGCTACGTGCCCCCTAACAGAATACTACAATGGCGCTCAGATGCTTAAAAAAGAAGTGGTTTAGTTCAGAATCAAATACTGCATTCTTCTGAGTAAGTACTATATTATTACTACAAAAGATAGTACATATTTGGGTAGTTGCTTCACTTTTTGGAACGTATCGGGGAAGCCTGCCACCTCCTTAACTGACAGGGTAATATTTAGTTAGAATCAGGCACAGGCGACTGGAGAAACACCTTTAACGTAGAGGTGATTGAGCAACTGAAAGCTTGAGCCAGGTTGCAGCCTGATACCTGGCTCTGGCTGAGCTAGAGTTTATCTTGACCCCTGAAGGCCAAAACAGCTGATATTTCAAACGGCTTCTGCCTGCCAGCCATGCTCTAACCTCATGTTCAAAGAATTAAAAACACAACAGTGACCTTTCAAGTAAAACAAGAAAGACAAAGAGATACCCATCTACTGTCTGAATTGTACAAAGTGAAACCAAAAAATCAGGGTTCAATCCTTGCTTCACCTATTGAGAAACCTGTTTGATCCTGTGCAAATGTTTATTGCATAGAGCCTCATCTTTCTTCATTATCCCATATGAGATTGTACCATCCCTGGAGCTGCATGGGTGGA
Source organism: Triturus cristatus (assembly GCF_964204655.1). Taxonomy (NCBI): domain Eukaryota; kingdom Metazoa; phylum Chordata; class Amphibia; order Caudata; family Salamandridae; genus Triturus; species Triturus cristatus. The sequence goes on along the minus strand of NC_140580.1, from coordinate 1,107,347,544 downwards.
TCACTTTTCTAAGATCTATGCGGCACCACCTTCTGCGGCGGCCATCCCAATATTTAATAGCCCCCCACGGGCCGATGTATCACTATCTGAGGTAATGGAGGCCATCGCACAGAGCGCGGGGAATAAAGCCCCTGGCCCAGATGGCCTCCCAATTGACATTATTAAGACCCACCCTGATTTATGGGCCCCACTTTTATTGAATGTTTTTAAGAACTTAAATTTTACTTCCTTACCACCTCCAACCTGGTCATCTAGTATCATAGTGCCTATTTTCAAGAAGGGTGACCGTTCCCAACCATCATGCTATAGGCCTATCTCCCTTATTGACAACACTTTAAAGATTTTAGGGAGAGTACTGTATAATAAAATCCTGTTATGGGCCGAGGACAACCAAATTCTAGAGAGTTGTCAGCTGGGTTTCCGCAATAAAGTGGGAACTGCGGAGCAATGCCTTAATCTGAACCTTATCTTGGGCAAGTACACCGTAGCACGTAATTGCCCAATTTATCTGGCCTTCATGGATTTATCAACGGCTTTTGACCTTGTTAATAGGTCATTACTCTGGAAGGCCTTATTGGATTACGGCTTGGATGAATCGCTGGTACACTTTTTGGCCTATTTGCATAGGGATCTGAAGGCCTGTGTCAGGATTGGCACTGGGGGTGAGGTTTCCGAGCCTGTTACAGTCAACAGAGGGGTTAGACAGGGATGTGTCCTAGCCCCCCTTTTATTTATAATATACATTAACGGCCTACACAAACATCTGGTCTCTCTAACCGGTGATGTCCCGTCCATAAAAGATAACCTTCTCCCCGCACTGCTATATGCAGACGACGCGGTCCTTATGGGACGCACCCCAAATGCACTACGTATATTGGTGAATGGCTTTGTTGCACATATGGATTCCCTAGATCTGAAGACCAATTTTAAAAAGTCTTTTGTAATGTCTTGCGGCCCGAAGAGGCATCATATTGGCAGCATAGTTGTGGGGGCAGAAAGACTGGGGTCAACTGGCAGTTTCCCGTATTTGGGAGTGGTCTTTGCTGCGAACAACTCCTGGAGTGGGCATATTGCCCACGCCAGGAGTAAGTTCTCAAAGTCCATTAATTCAATTTTGAGCCTCCCCCGTCCAAAATTGACCGGGGCATTGCCTGCTATCCTAAAAATATACAAAACTCAATGCGTCCCGGTTGCTACTTATGGCGCTGAGGTTTGGGGTACTGCCAGTTGCTCAGACATAATTACAGAGGAACATAGATTTTGTAGGAAACTTCTCTGTGTTCCCATTACTTCCCCACATTTTATATGCCATAGGGAATTGGGTTTGCATTTTATAGGGGATTTTATCCGTGCTCGTCCAGCCCTTTTTTGGCTGTCGATCTGGAAAAATCCCGCTGCCAAACTGACTAGGGACATCATTGAGGATTGCCTCCGCTGCGACAGGGGTATGACCATTCCCTGGCTATCAGGAGTGCATAGCATTTTTCGCAGCGTGAACTCTGAAGACATTTTTCTTAAACCCTCCACCACTAAGCACCCCACTAAATGTGAACTTAAAAAAGCACTTTATACGTTATTTGATGTTGAAAGGGTAGCAAGGGAGTCCTTGAAATCTAGTGTTTCTGGTTATTTAGCCTGTAATTTTATAATATATCCTACACCCAGATATTTAACCCTTCCGTTGAGTCATTGGGAGCGAGGCCTTATATTTCGCCTTAGGGCAGGCACCATTAAACATGTACTTAGCTTCCCTCTATGGAATTTTAATGACCAATGTGTTGAGCCATGCCCCTGTGATTCCCAGAGTAGGCAAACAACTCTACATTTTTTATTCTTCTGTAAATTTTATATGAAGTATATTAAATGGTTTTTAACTCCGTATTTTAAAAAAAACAAAACCTATTAGCCTGGAACTTGCATTTTCAATGATTTTGGCCCTGGACGATGATGAACTTGACTTTCGTGTGAGCTCTTTTTTAAAAACTGCGGTTCGTGCCCGGTCTACTATGTCTTAAAGTTTAGATGGACTATTTCCCATGTGCAAACAGTATTTTATTTTATTGTATGATTTTATAATTGTCTTTTTGTACTTTTATGGATTCTCAACGATCCGAATAAAGTTTTCATTGATTGATTGATTTATTAAGCTCTGTGTACCCGACATAAGCATGCATCAGAATGTCAGATGCAGCTGTCTGTAATAATAATCCACATTTGTAAAGCACGAACAATCACCCGTAAGGGTCTCTAGGCGCCGTCGGGAAGATTAAGCAAGCTATTGCCCAGAGTCACATGGTGCTGGGCTAATCTGCCACTGGCGCCGGGGATCGAACCGTGATCCCCAGATTCCAGAGTCAGTCGCCCTGGCCGCGGCGCCACACCTCTTCCATATCTATATGAATCATTACACCAATAACCATATACAATGCACTTACTACACAAAGGTATCTGCAACAAAAGTAGTCCACTAAGCTATTTACAGGAAATACAAATCTTTGACCTGCATGTTATACACTGTACTTTGCAGCAGGAGCATTAACCTTCAATGGTATTTTATGTAGAGTCAAGCTTGTGAGTATAGTGGACACAGATTTGTTCAACAATTGCATTAACCACCAGAGTTATTTACAGCTATCGTACCCTGAAACCTGCTGGGAACACAAAGATCTCTGCTGCAAGTGTCTGGACACTACCAGATTTTAAATAAATGCAATCTGTTGATAAGCAATTAAATAGAAAAGCTTTACTGTCACATTTATTGTAAATTTCTTTGCAGTAGAATTTTTAAATATGTATAAACTGACTATCAACACTGTTTCTTTCTGTTGCCAGCTCTTGATCCTAGAGTACATTGTTTCCATTTCCTCTACACATTACTCACAACAAGCACATTTCCATTCTCCTAAAGCAATGGGAAGAAGCTACGTGCCCCCTAACAGAATACTACAATGGCGCTCAGATGCTTAAAAAAGAAGTGGTTTAATTCAGAATCAAATACTGCATTCTTCTGAGTAAGTACTATATTATTACTACAAAAGATAGTACATATTTGGGTAGTTGCTTCACTTTTTGGAACGTATCGGGGAAGCCTGCCACCTCCTTAACTGACAGGGTAATATTTAGTTAGAATCAGGCACAGGCGACTGGAGAAACACCTTTAACGTAGAGGTGATTGAGCAACTGAAAGCTTGAGCCAGGTTGCAGCCTGATACCTGGCTCTGGCTGAGCTAGAGTTTATCTTGACCCCTGAAGGCCAAAACAGCTGATATTTCAAACGGCTTCTGCCTGCCAGCCATGCTCTAACCTCATGTTCAAAGAATTAAAAACACAACAGTGACCTTTCAAGTAAAACAAGAAAGACAAAGAGATACCCATCTACTGTCTGAATTGTACAAAGTGAAACCAAAAAATCAGGGTTCAATCCTTGCTTCACCTATTGAGAAACCTGTTTGATCCTGTGCAAATGTTTATTGCATAGAGCCTCATCTTTCTTCATTATCCCATATGAGATTGTACCATCCCTGGAGCTGCATGGGTGGATCACTTTTCTAAGATCTATGCGGCACCACCTTCTGCGGCGGCCATCCCAATATTTAATAGCCCCCCACGGGCCGATGTATCACTATCTGAGGTAATGGAGGCCATCGCACAGAGCGCGGGGAATAAAGCCCCTGGCCCAGATGGCCTCCCAATTGACATTATTAAGACCCACCCTGATTTATGGGCCCCACTTTTATTGAATGTTTTTAAGAACTTAAATTTTACTTCCTTACCACCTCCAACCTGGTCATCTAGTATTATAGTGCCTATTTTCAAGAAGGGTGACCGTTCCCAACCATCATGCTATAGGCCTATCTCCCTTATTGACAACACTTTAAAGATTTTAGGGAGAGTACTGTATAATAAAATCCTGTTATGGGCCGAGGACAACCAAATTCTAGAGAGTTGTCAGCTGGGTTTCCGCAATAAAGTGGGAACTGCGGAGCAATGCCTTAATCTGAACCTTATCTTGGGCAAGTACACCGTAGCACGTAATTGCCCAATTTATCTGGCCTTCATGGATTTATCAACGGCTTTTGACCTTGTTAATAGGTCATTACTCTGGAAGGCCTTATTGGATTACGGCTTGGATGAATCGCTGGTACACTTTTTGGCCTATTTGCATAGTGATCTGAAGGCCTGTGTCAGGATTGGCACTGGGGGTGAGGTTTCCGAGCCTGTTACAGTCAACAGAGGGGTTAGACAGGGATGTGTCCTAGCCCCCCTTTTATTTATAATATACATTAACGGCCTACACAAACATCTGGTCTCTCTAACCGGTGATGTCCCGTCCATAAAAGATAACCTTCTCCCCGCACTGCTATATGCAGACGACGCGGTCCTTATGGGACGCACCCCAAATGCACTACGTATATTGGTGAATGGCTTTGTTGCACATATGGATTCCCTAGATCTGAAGACCAATTTTAAAAAGTCTTTTGTAATGTCTTGCGGCCCGAAGAGGCATCATATTGGCAGCATAGTTGTGGGGGCAGAAAGACTGGGGTCAACTGGCAGTTTCCCGTATTTGGGAGTGGTCTTTGCTGCGAACAACTCCTGGAGTGGGCATATTGCCCACGCCAGGAGTAAGTTCTCAAAGTCCATTAATTCAATTTTGAGCCTCCCCCGTCCAAAATTGACCGGGGCATTGCCTGCTATCCTAAAAATATACAAAACTCAATGCGTCCCGGTTGCTACTTATGGCGCTGAGGTTTGGGGTACTGCCAGTTGCTCAGACATAATTACAGAGGAACATAGATTTTGTAGGAAACTTCTCTGTGTTCCCATTACTTCCCCACATTTTATATGCCATAGGGAATTGGGTTTGCATTTTATAGGGGATTTTATCCGTGCTCGTCCAGCCCTTTTTTGGCTGTCGATCTGGAAAAATCCCGCTGCCAAACTGACTAGGGACATCATTGAGGATTGCCTCCGCTGCGACAGGGGTATGACCATTCCCTGGCTATCAGGAGTGCATAGCATTTTTCGCAGCGTGAACTCTGAAGACATTTTTCTTAAACCCTCCACCACTAAGCACCCCACTAAATGTGAACTTAAAAAAGCACTTTATACGTTATTTGATGTTGAAAGGGTAGCAAGGGAGTCCTTGAAATCTAGTGTTTCTGGTTATTTAGCCTGTAATTTTATAATATATCCTACACCCAGATATTTAACCCTTCCGTTGAGTCATTGGGAGCGAGGCCTTATATTTCGCCTTAGGGCAGGCACCATTAAACATGTACTTAGCTTCCCTCTATGGAATTTTAATGACCAATGTGTTGAGCCATGCCCCTGTGATTCCCAGAGTAGGCAAACAACTCTACATTTTTTATTCTTCTGTAAATTTTATATGAAGTATATTAAATGGTTTTTAACTCCGTATTTTAAAAAAAACAAAACCTATTAGCCTGGAACTTGCATTTTCAATGATTTTGGCCCTGGACGATGATGAACTTGACTTTCGTGTGAGCTCTTTTTTAAAAACTGCGGTTCGTGCCCGGTCTACTATGTCTTAAAGTTTAGATGGACTATTTCCCATGTGCAAACAGTATTTTATTTTATTGTATGATTTTATAATTGTCTTTTTGTACTTTTATGGATTCTCAACGATCCGAATAAAGTTTTCATTGATTGATTGATTTATTAAGCTCTGTGTACCCGACATAAGCATGCATCAGAATGTCAGATGCAGCTGTCTGTAATAATAATCCACATTTGTAAAGCACGAACAATCACCCGTAAGGGTCTCTAGGCGCCGTCGGGAAGATTAAGCAAGCTATTGCCCAGAGTCACATGGTGCTGGGCTAATCTGCCACTGGCGCCGGGGATCGAACCGTGATCCCCAGATTCCAGAGTCAGTCGCCCTGGCCGCGGCGCCACACCTCTTCCATATCTATATGAATCATTACACCAATAACCATATACAATGCACTTACTACACAAAGGTATCTGCAACAAAAGTAGTCCACTAAGCTATTTACAGGAAATACAAATCTTTGACCTGCATGTTATACACTGTACTTTGCAGCAGGAGCATTAACCTTCAATGGTATTTTATGTAGAGTCAAGCTTGTGAGTATAGTGGACACAGATTTGTTCAACAATTGCATTAACCACCAGAGTTATTTACAGCTATCGTACCCTGAAACCTGCTGGGAACACAAAGATTTCTGCTGCAAGTGTCTGGACACTACCAGATTTTAAATAAATGCAATCTGTTGATAAGCAATTAAATAGAAAAGCTTTACTGTCACATTTATTGTAAATTTCTTTGCAGTAGAATTTTTAAATATGTATAAACTGACTATCAACACTGTTTCTTTCTGTTGCCAGCTCTTGATCCTAGAGTACATTGTTTCCATTTCCTCTACACATTACTCACAACAAGCACATTTCCATTCTCCTAAAGCAATGGGAAGAAGCTACGTGCCCCCTAACAGAATACTACAATGGCGCTCAGATGCTTAAAAAAGAAGTGGTTTAGTTCAGAATCAAATACTGCATTCTTCTGAGTAAGTACTATATTATTACTACAAAAGATAGTACATATTTGGGTAGTTGCTTCACTTTTTGGAACGTATCGGGGAAGCCTGCCACCTCCTTAACTGACAGGGTAATATTTAGTTAGAATCAGGCACAGGCGACTGGAGAAACACCTTTAACGTAGAGGTGATTGAGCAACTGAAAGCTTGAGCCAGGTTGCAGCCTGATCTCTGGCTGAGCTAGAGTTTATCTTGACCCCTGAAGGCCAAAACAGCTGATATTTCAAACGGCTTCTGCCTGCCAGCCATGCTCTAACCTCATGTTCAAAGAATTAAAAACACAACAGTGACCTTTCAAGTAAAACAAGAAAGACAAAGAGATACCCATCTACTGTCTGAATTGTACAAAGTGAAACCAAAAAATCAGGGTTCAATCCTTGCTTCACCTATTGAGAAACCTGTTTGATCCTGTGCAAATGTTTATTGCATAGAGCCTCATCTTTCTTCATTATCCCATATGAGATTGTACCATCCCTGGAGCTGCATGGGTGGATCACTTTTCTAAGATCTATGCGGCACCACCTTCTGCGGCGGCCATCCCAATATTTAATAGCCCCCCACGGGCCGATGTATCACTATCTGAGGTAATGGAGGCCATCGCACAGAGCGCGGGGAATAAAGCCCCTGGCCCAGATGGCCTCCCAATTGACATTATTAAGACCCACCCTGATTTATGGGCCCCACTTTTATTGAATGTTTTTAAGAACTTAAATTTTACTTCCTTACCACCTCCAACCTGGTCATCTAGTATCATAGTGCCTATTTTCAAGAAGGGTGACCGTTCCCAACCATCATGCTATAGGCCTATCTCCCTTATTGACAACACTTTAAAGATTTTAGGGAGAGTACTGTATAATAAAATCCTGTTATGGGCCGAGGACAACCAAATTCTAGAGAGTTGTCAGCTGGGTTTCCGCAATAAAGTGGGAACTGCGGAGCAATGCCTTAATCTGAACCTTATCTTGGGCAAGTACACCGTAGCACGTAATTGCCCAATTTATCTGGCCTTCATGGATTTATCAACGGCTTTTGACCTTGTTAATAGGTCATTACTCTGGAAGGCCTTATTGGATTACGGCTTGGATGAATCGCTGGTACACTTTTTGGCCTATTTGCATAGGGATCTGAAGGCCTGTGTCAGGATTGGCACTGGGGGTGAGGTTTCCGAGCCTGTTACAGTCAACAGAGGGGTTAGACAGGGATGTGTCCTAGCCCCCCTTTTATTTATAATATACATTAACGGCCTACACAAACATCTGGTCTCTCTAACCGGTGATGTCCCGTCCATAAAAGATAACCTTCTCCCCGCACTGCTATATGCAGACGACGCGGTCCTTATGGGACGCACCCCAAATGCACTACGTATATTGGTGAATGGCTTTGTTGCACATATGGATTCCCTAGATCTGAAGACCAATTTTAAAAAGTCTTTTGTAATGTCTTGCGGCCCGAAGAGGCATCATATTGGCAGCATAGTTGTGGGGGCAGAAAGACTGGGGTCAACTGGCAGTTTCCCGTATTTGGGAGTGGTCTTTGCTGCGAACAACTCCTGGAGTGGGCATATTGCCCACGCCAGGAGTAAGTTCTCAAAGTCCATTAATTCAATTTTGAGCCTCCCCCGTCCAAAATTGACCGGGGCATTGCCTGCTATCCTAAAAATATACAAAACTCAATGCGTCCCGGTTGCTACTTATGGCGCTGAGGTTTGGGGTACTGCCAGTTGCTCAGACATAATTACAGAGGAACATAGATTTTGTAGGAAACTTCTCTGTGTTCCCATTACTTCCCCACATTGTATATGCCATAGGGAATTGGGTTTGCATTTTATAGGGGATTTTATCCGTGCTCGTCCAGCCCTTTTTTGGCTGTCGATCTGGAAAAATCCCGCTGCCAAACTGACTAGGGACATCATTGAGGATTGCCTCCGCTGCGACAGGGGTATGACCATTCCCTGGCTATCAGGAGTGCATAGCATTTTTCGCAGCGTGAACTCTGAAGACATTTTTCTTAAACCCTCCACCACTAAGCACCCCACTAAATGTGAACTTAAAAAAGCACTTTATACGTTATTTGATGTTGAAAGAGTAGCAAGGGAGTCCTTGAAATCTAGTGTTTCTGGTTATTTAGCCTGTAATTTTATAATATATCCTACACCCAGATATTTAACCCTTCCGTTGAGTCATTGGGAGCGAGGCCTTATATTTCGCCTTAGGGCAGGCACCATTAAACATGTACTTAGCTTCCCTCTATGGAATTTTAATGACCAATGTGTTGAGCCATGCCCCTGTGATTCCCAGAGTAGGCAAACAACTCTACATTTTTTATTCTTCTGTAAATTTTATATGAAGTATATTAAATGGTTTTTAACTCCGTATTTTAAAAAAAACAAAACCTATTAGCCTGGAACTTGCATTTTCAATGATTTTGGCCCTGGACGATGATGAACTTGTCTTTCGTGTGAGCTCTTTTTTAAAAACTGCGGTTCGTGCCCGGTCTACTATGTCTTAAAGTTTAGATGGACTATTTCCCATGTGCAAACAGTATTTTATTTTATTGTATGATTTTATAATTGTCTTTTTGTACTTTTATGGATTCTCAACGATCCGAATAAAGTTTTCATTGATTGATTGATTTATTAAGCTCTGTGTACCCAACATAAGCATGCATCAGAATGTCAGATGCAGCTGTCTGTAATAATAATCCACATTTGTAAAGCACGAACAATCACCCGTAAGGGTCTCTAGGCGCCGTCGGGAAGATTAAGCAAGCTATTGCCCAGAGTCACATGGTGCTGGGCTAATCTGCCACTGGCGCCGGGGATCGAACCGTGATCCCCAGATTCCAGAGTCAGTCGCCCTGGCCGCGGCGCCACACCTCTTCCATATCTATATGAATCATTACACCAATAACCATATACAATGCACTTACTACACAAAGGTATCTGCAACAAAAGTAGTCCACTAAGCTATTTACAGGAAATACAAATCTTTGACCTGCATGTTATACACTGTACTTTGCAGCAGGAGCATTAACCTTCAATGGTATTTTATGTAGAGTCAAGCTTGTGAGTATAGTGGACACAGATTTGTTCAACAATTGCATTAACCACCAGAGTTATTTACAGCTATCGTACCCTGAAACCTGCTGGGAACACAAAGATCTCTGCTGCAAGTGTCTGGACACTACCAGATTTTAAATAAATGCAATCTGTTGATAAGCAATTAAATAGAAAAGCTTTACTGTCACATTTATTGTAAATTTCTTTGCAGTAGAATTTTTAAATATGTATAAACTGACTATCAACACTGTTTCTTTCTGTTGCCAGCTCTTGATCCTAGAGTACATTGTTTCCATTTCCTCTACACATTACTCACAACAAGCACATTTCCATTCTCCTAAAGCAATGGGAAGAAGCTACGTGCCCCCTAACAGAATACTACAATGGCGCTCAGATGCTTAAAAAAGAAGTGGTTTAGTTCAGAATCAAATACTGCATTCTTCTGAGTAAGTACTATATTATTACTACAAAAGATAGTACATATTTGGGTAGTTGCTTCACTTTTTGGAACGTATCGGGGAAGCCTGCCACCTCCTTAACTGACAGGGTAATATTTAGTTAGAATCAGGCACAGGCGACTGGAGAAACACCTTTAACGTAGAGGTGATTGAGCAACTGAAAGCTTGAGCCAGGTTGCAGCCTGATACCTGGCTCTGGCTGAGCTAGAGTTTATCTTGACCCCTGAAGGCCAAAACAGCTGATATTTCAAACGGCTTCTGCCTGCCAGCCATGCTCTAACCTCATGTTCAAAGAATTAAAAACACAACAGTGACCTTTCAAGTAAAACAAGAAAGACAAAGAGATACCCATCTACTGTCTGAATTGTACAAAGTGAAACCAAAAAATCAGGGTTCAATCCTTGCTTCCCCTATTGAGAAACCTGTTTGATCCTGTGCAAATGTTTATTGCATAGAGCCTCATCTTTCTTCATTATCCCATATGAGAGTGCCTTCAAGTGTGAGTTCAGGATGTGAGGTATACAAAAACCTATTGTGTTTAATAGACTTTACTGTTGTTCCATGTAGAATAAGAATGTAGGCTACATTTAGGGTACACGTGACTGACTTGCCTCTTAGTTGAGTAATGGAATTGTCATCAGGGCGGAGGGCTGGGTTGTATGAATGGTTCTAATTTAATGTTAAAAAAGATCTCTCTAATAGGCTTTAACAACACCTTTCAATGTAGTTAGCTAATCTGTCTGCCAAGGTGAGAACACCTGCCATATTACACAAGAAACCCTTGCTTTTGAATTTTTAAGAGATTTTACCAAATTGGTACATGATTCATGTAAAATATTTTATTTATTTCGTACAATTTTCTACAACACGAACATCATACGAGGGCGTTGGAGCGCTTTACACGAAAACTAGACTTTACACCGTTTTCTTTTTTACACCAGGAGGTTAAGTGAATTGCCCAGAATCACAAAATGGTAAATAGAGGCTGGGATTAAAATCCAGCTCCAAGGTCAGCAGCTCAAGCAGTAAGGCCACAGTGCGTGCCAGGTCTTGGCTCAAAACAAGCTCTCATACATGGCAACATTTGACACTAGAAAGAGACTTTGGGAAAAAAAATTGGGGGCTTTATTTTCCCCATGGACGTTCACTGAGGCAAAGACAATTTTAAACTGGGGACTACTAAAATAAAACATTTTTGCAAAAAATAAAATCGGGAGTCTCCCACGAGTTGAGTCTGTTGGTATGTATGAGCTCTTAGCATACTTGCCAACATTTTAAAAGAGGGAACTAGTGGGAGAAAAATCGGGGGGGGGGGGGGTGTATTTCCTGCACTGATTAACATTGCAACTGAGGCACATTTAGGTTGAGCTAAAATAAAGCAACTTTTGGCTTTAGAAAAATCGAGAGATTACCATCGGTATCTGGTCTGTTGTAATGTATGCTAGGGCTAAACCGGACCCTTGTCTCGGCTCTTCCCATAAACTTGTACACTAATCATACATGCTAACATTTTGAACCTGGTACGAGGGAGATAAAAAAAAAAAAATCGGGAAATTAATTTTTCCCATTGACTTACAGTGAAGAGCAGGAAAGTTTAGGAGGGAGGACGCTATGATAAAGCCATTTTGGGGAATAAAAAGGGAGTCTCCCTCCTGAATTGGGTCTGTTGGCATGAATAACGTTAAGCTACGTGGGAAAACCGATAGCAGTCAGTTGAGAAGAAGCGCATGCACACAGAGAGAAGCTTAACGACCAATAAACATTCACAGTACGTTGTCTAGATGTTCATAAGACCAATGTAATAAAGGATGGCTAAAAAACACATAAATAAATAACATAATTTCTTAAAACAGCTGCACGACTCTCCCATTAGAACCAGCGCGCGTCCCGTTGCGAAAGAACATCAATGAAGGCGTCCAGCACAGACTCAAATTCAAGGCAGCTTTCGCGTGGCACCATGGGGAATGTAGTTCTTTTTTGTTCCAGTTACGCTGGGTCTGGACAGCGATCATGTGACCTAAAGACTACAATTCCCAGTATGCTTCCAAGGCTCATGTATACTAGACTACTGATTGGAACATCTACTTTGTGTTTGTCAGCCATCTTGGCTCAGTGGCGGCCATGCTGGGTGTTGGTAAATTCTCGTCTCCTCTTTGGAGCAAGGGGTATTGCTGGTTTATCCTCATCCAACATGGCTACAACCACGCCTTTATTCCACTTCGCGGTCTAGTCGTGTAAGATGTCTGTAGCTGTGCGACTGCTGCCCATGGCTTCTGCCAGCCTGGTGTAGACAGAGGCAGAGGAGAGACACTGGCACCTGAGGCCCCACAGCAGCACCCAGAGGAGCAGACATGGGCTCCAGGATAAAGTAAGTGCCCGGGGTTCTATTCCCATTGCTTGGCATGTAAAAGCATGTCACGCTCAGTGATCTGTGCTACAGCAGGCCTCTGTCTCCTGGCTTGTACTTGTTGCAGAGAGGGCACTTGTCAAACCTTCGTTACACTGTAACATTTGCTCTCTCCCATGTCTGGCTGCTCCTACGGTTTGTTATTATTCATTCTGCATTGAACTCAGAAACAAAACATCCAGTGATTCACTCCCACGAGCCATGTTCTCTGCTTCCTCTAGCGTTGTTTATATATCTATAAGGTCTATTTTTCTAATACTATGTAATGTAGTTGCGTGCGCTGGTATGATTTGATTGCTAGCATGTTTTTTCTGCCCTCTTTTTTCTTTATAATGTTTTTTTCTTGTGCAGACCAGACCTGCATTGCCTTTCACACAAACTGTAATGATAATCATAATAAAGACTATATTGTACACATAGCAACGTGTTGTCTCATGAAACAGATATAAGGACATTATATAACAATATATGCATAACAGAGCCGTCTATACAGTTTCAGCTAAGTTTATTGTTGTTACAAAATTAAGGTACAAGATTTTTAAAGGTAGATGATCCTCAATAATGAGCACGGTTCTAAGGAGTAGGGTTCACTCGTACCTCTGCTATCCAAGGGAATGCTACCCTTTAAGATTGGTTTGCAAGTTTGTTCTACAGACAACCATAGAGCTAGGTAAACCGGAGATTTTACACACTGAAAATCAAAATAAACAAAATGTGTCTCTTGTTTTTACTCCTTAAACACTGACTAACGTACAGTGCAGATTTCTCCGAGTGCAATCCTCCAAGTACCTTTAGACAGTCCCGGCTTCCTAGCCAATAGCACATTGCATGTTTTGTTTTTTGAGGCTATAAGTACAACATTGAAAGCAAAGGTAACCATTCCAGAGTGAAATGTGATGTTTCTTACTTTTTTGGGAAGATTTAAAAGTACGAGTCTAGTATGGTTTTCCAGATGGTGCGTTTGGTGACAAAGGCACTAGGGATTACATGAGAATCGCTGGGCGTTGTTCAATTAGTAATATCTTGATTTTGAGTTTGCAAGCTTGGGGAAGGATCAGTGAGAGAGTGGGAAGTGAAAAGCCAGGCAGTGTGGGAGTCATACCATCGTGCTGAATGGTCCTGAGATGAAGTGCTGAGTGCACGTTTTGTTTTGCAAAGGTGTTTCATGCTGGTATTTCTCGAGTAGCACTTGGTGTGGCCCTGTGCATCTAGCAGTCTTTAAGTGACTAGTGCAAGTGAGCGGAAGCAGCCACTCGTGTGTCTTCAATCAATCAATTAGGGACTTGTAAACGCACTACTCACCTATGAGGGTCTCAAGGCGCCGGGGGGGGGGGGGGCGTGATATGCAGATCTGCTTAGCCGAAGAGCCAGGCCTTGAGTGTCTTTCTTCAGGTGCTTAGGGAGGGGGCGCATCTGACGTCCGCCGGTAGCTTGTTCCACGTCTTGGCCCCAATGTGAGAGAAGGATCTTCCGCCTGCCCTGGCTCAGTGGATGCGCAGGGTTTCGGCTAGTGCAAGTTTGGAGGATCTGAAGTTTCTCTTTGGGTACGTGGACGTTGATTCTGTTGTTTAGGTCTTCGGGTCCGATGTTGTGTAGGCATTTGTAGGCGTGGATGGGGATTTTGAAGGAGACTCTTTTCTCCACGGGGAGCCAGTGGAGCCTTCATAGGTGTTTGCTGATGTGTTCGTACCGGGGGTGCAGAGGACGAGTCTGGCGGCGGTGTTCTTTATGGTCTGGAGTTTGCGGAGTAGGGATTTGCTTATGCTGGCATAGAGTGCGTTTCCATAGTCCACTCTGCTGGTGATGAGTGCATGGGTGACCGTCTTTCTTGACTCGGGGGGGGGGCATCCATTTGAAGGTCTTGCAGAGGAAGCGGAGGGTGTTGAAGCAGCTGGAGGTGATGGCGTTGACCTGTCACCATTTTGGTGAATGTGTGTGGCCCAAGCTGCAGTCACCCATAGCTTTGAGAGAAGGGCACAGATGGAGTCGAACTGTTTTTTGATGGATCGGCCCTGTAGTGCAGTTTGAGAACAGAGATAGCTATGTGTTCTGCCCTCTAGGACTTGCAAACAGTTTTTGACTTTTGGATGTGGTGGTGGTTGTCAGTGAGATTGCCTTGGGACAGAGTTAGACACTAGATTCATGCTCATTCCTACTGGCTTCTCGCTTGGGTCTGTGAGTTTCGACTGGAATGTACCAATACAATACAATACAATACCATGTCTATGGTGGAAGGCTGCACTAAAGACCTTCTATACAGCGAGGCGAGTGAGGGGGTCTCTAGTATACCTGTTGTTATGGACAGCTTTACTGTGGTCCATTAATTGTAATGGAGACAGTTGAGCACTCTGTTGGGTCAGGGGTGTTGGAAGAAACTGGGAGCAGATCCACGCTTGGGTACTGGGGGGAGAAAGCTACATCTTTGTTTTTTCTAATGGAAGGGAATGTCTGAGGAAATGCCTTTTTCCCAAGGCAGTTGGCTAGGACTCACAGCCACTGACGGCTTTTTTGTGGCTCATGTGAGGAAATGACGAGATTTGATGCTTAGCGTGCGAAGAAACCTGTTCAAGAAAGTGTACGCAGGTTTAAGCTGCAGCGTACCTGGCAGCAAAGCCAACTAGCTAGGTCAGGCATGTGTTTATGGAACCAGTCCTGTAACCAGGACAGACTGGAGGTTTTTCAAGTGTAATTTAGAGAAAAGTAGGTTTAGTAACTAGGTCAAGCATGAGTTTTTCATGGGAGGTAAGATCCCGGTTGAAGACAGATGGAACATAGGCAGGTCAGGCAGACATTTTCAGGATCAGACGGTCGCATAGTCACAATACAGGACCAGCCCTAGGCAGCCAAAGAGAACCCTTCCAAAAGTGCAAGAGAGATTTGTACAGATCCAAAAGTCCTAATCAAAATCATGCACTCAGAACTTTCCTCTGAAGCACATTTTAATGGTTACATGCCATCATGCAGAGTGACAGCTTGTTTCTCACCCGTTGTTGACATCAGAAAACAAAAGTGGGGAATGTGAATCAAGGTGGGGACAACCGGGTTGAATTACAAAGTACCCCAACCGTGAGCACATCCCACAGGCAGGCAACTCTATAATTGATTTATTATGAATTGTGCTATGTAAATGGAACTTTAAGCAACTGGAAATGTTGCTTGGCTTCCTCAAGACAGTAGTCACACCAGCTTTTTACGCGTTGTTTAGCAATATACAGACTCTCTAGGAATCACTTGGCTAGGGAGACAGGAACTAGCCCATGTCCGATCTGCCAAAAGGGCTCGTCTTGTTGGGATCCCACTATTTGTGATCCCTCTATTTGTGATCCTTGCTATGTTTGCGATCTACAGAGTTAAGTTGTTTCTATCCTCTTTGGTTATTCTTCCTCACAAATACATAGCTGCAGCCTTGGCTGATAGTCTTCACCCTCTTCCCATTGTAGTTTTGTTTTTCAGTCTTTCTATTCCCATTACAGGACTTCATGTAATTTTCTTTATCCAAATGGTCCTCTTCTATTTTCAAGCAGCTTGTGGTTTTCATGTTGTTCTGGTGCTGATCAGAAGGGAAGAGTATATCCCCCCCTTTCATTTTCCAGCAGGAACTCGTGTGATCCTATGGAGCCATAAGCATGCTCTTATTTTATTCTGCACTCCCTGTTCGCTTACTGGCACTAAAACATAAGTTAGAGGCGGGATGTGAAATAGCTCAGTTCATCCAAGAATTTCTAAAGCCAAGGACCCTGTTCTGATTTCATGTTGAGCATCCTTTTCAAAGATCCATTCTTTACTCTTCTACATGCATGTTGTAGATCACAGGTATTGCACTATGAATTATCCCTCTTATTTTCCACACTACAAATTGGGGATAAATATTCATAAAAGTCTAATTTACCTATTGCGTAGTTAAATAATTCAGTAAAAGCTAATTGATTCGTCTCAGATATTTTCTTTCATAAATTAGTTTGCTTTTAAAAAAATTGTAGTTTACAAATGTCCTTGGAGAAACATTTTGGTGAGAGAGGGTGTGTTTCTCGTATGTGGTGAAATAAAAGAAGTTATATTTCCTGTTAAAAAAATAATTCTTCGAGTGCATGGATTGGAAGGGACTTGTATTCTATGAAATATTCATAAGGCTGGATTTTTTTCTTTACCCTTTTGAAATCATGCATGTGTGACTTATGTAGAGCAAAGTTGGTCCCACAGCATTGGTGCAAAGCATATGACGGGGTTGTTGATATGGTTTTGGTGATGCCAGGTGTGAGTGTATTGTTGATGTATTGTCAGATTCAATCAATCTTGTCTTTGAATACTTTATAATTTGCTGTTCTTTTCTTGGAGCGTTTGAGTGGGGAGTTTGGCATAGAGATAACATGGTGCATGATCACTTTGAAGAATTTACTGCTTCTGTTTGTGTCATCCTAGATTACTGTCTTCAGGAAACCTGACACTGTGATGATCTGTGTGTGTGTGGCGCAGCAGGCCTCCTAGGTTCTTCAGGTCTTTGTACATTTGTGGTCGCCACCACTTTTTGAATGTGGTTTGCCATTTGCTCCCGTCTGGATGAGCATTTTTTAATGACAGCACTAAAATCATTCTGGCTGCCACGGGTACCAGAGTGCCAAGGAGAACATTTCTCAGGAACTGTTTGAAGTATCTTGTTCTCTTCTTTGATGGCTTTGTTTGTAGTTGGTGAAAGAATATGGGGGCATGTCTGGCCCATTTTGTGTGGGTTGGTTAGGCTGGTTAAAGAGGTGCGTGCAATAGCTAGAATGCTCTCCTGGCTGTGTGGAGGCAGTGCAATGAGTTGAGCATAAGAGGTTGAAAAGCTCGTCATTCTGATGGAACCATCGTTGGTAAGACTGAAGTCCCCAAGGAACATCTGGTACATGTAGTTCATTGAGGGTGCACTAACAAAGGCTACATTTTCATCTTTGAAGATCGCATTGGCTCCAAGTGGAATGTAAAGGCGTTGGAACATGGTGTACTGTTCGGGCAATTGAAGAAGGTGGCAGAAGGTAACCTCGAAGAGGCTGAAGATGGGTTGGTACTGAAGTGTGCATCCCCATGATGATGGATAGGCATTTGCAATGGTGTCATCACTTTGGTTAGTTCATTCAGTGTGCTGGATGCTTTAGTTCTGTGGGAGCTGGACATCTGGAATATACGTGGTGACTGATGTGAACCAGGTCTCTGGAGTAAATGTGGACTTGATGTTGTTTGTAGTGATTAGATCGGATATTTCTGCTGTGTGAACTGTTGAGGAATGAGCACTGGTCAGCTAGAAAATATAAGTGCCCTCAATGTGCTCGTTGTGGGAGGCAACGAAGTACATTTTGAGTAAGATGGCAATGACGGTGTGGGCTGGACGTGCATGAATAATTTACAGGGATGTGACTTTGGCATGCGTGTGTGTGTGTGTGTGTGTGTGTGTGTGAGGTAGTTCATGGAGAAATGGAGGGGATGCACATGTTGTTCTTTGTTAGAGGTTCCTTTGTTATGTGTGGTGCAAGATACAGTGGTTCTGGCCCACAAGCCCTAATAAGTTAAAGCCAGTGATCTCCTTGTCTCCATCCACCCTTTGCTTTCAATGCACGCAGAATGAACGCTGCACTGAGGGATCTGAGGAAAAAGCAGTTTTAGGCAGGAAATGTCGCTTGTGATTGAGCGGGGGTGCCAGGTCACAGGACCTACCTTGTCGGGAGTCGCGTGCCAAATCACCTCCCAGTATTAAGGACTGAGATGGTGCTTAGATCCTGGCTTGTTTCCTGTCATAGATGTGAAAGCCTTACAGAGGGATCTAAAAAGGGAAGATATGTAAATGATGGGGAAGATTACATAGTAAACAATTTTACTCCTGAAAACACAAACATGAAATTTGTAATTAAAGACGTGCATGTTTTAAGTATGTAGTATACTCATACGTTTGTTTATTTGGCTGTTTTTTGCATATTGTGTTATTACATGCCTGTACATCGTCATTAACCTATGTCATTTCATATAAGATAACGTGTATGCGCCCTGCTTTAGTAAATTTAAATAAGTGTTTTCAATAGAAAAAGTACCTATGAACCAGAGTTGGACAAACAGGGAAAAGACGCGTTAAAGTTCTAAGCTGAGATCTTTCTAAGCACTGCAGTGAGGACAAGGCCTCTCTTCAGTGTAACCTTGCAGCACCTTTGTGAATTTGAAAAGGCAGCGTGTCCTAGAAATCTCTGACCTTGTTCTGGAATAATCTTAAATCTTTGCTTTTTTTTGTACTTGCTGCTATTTTTAAGAGTTTAGCTTGTTTTAAAGCAACCTCAATTTTATATATAAGAGAACTGAGGCACAGATAGCTAAGGTGGGTTGCTCAAGGTGGCACAAGGGGGAAGGCTGCAACTACAATTCTGGTACCATTGGTTCCATAATCAGAAACGTAACTCCTAGACTACATTTACGCCACACGATTGAATGTTACCAACTGGGTAAATAAGAGTTTTATTGTTTTTAGTTATTTAAAATTGTAACAATTTGACATAAAAATTGAAGATATCGCTAACTTCATTCTTAAAATGAGACGTAAGTAAAACACTCCCCTTAAAATCATTTAATTCTAACGTTGTAGTTGTAAAACAATTAGCAAAATGGTCCATTTGCTGCTCTTTTTGAGAGTATAAAGTGTGCATGGTGTTGACCAGGTCTATCTCATCATACATATGAAATCATATTGCCCATCTGTTAACCCAAATTACTTGCCCGGGACTGGGTAAAGTGCAATAAGGACTGTAAAAAGTGCTGTGGGTCATGTGGAAAAACCGCAACAGTTTGGTGTTCTGCTTAAGTATAGTAGGGATCAACATTGTTTAATCAAGCTCTTCTAGTCACCCACCCGCTATTATAATAAAACCTATAGAATGGGTGAGGGGTATAATGGTGTGTTAAAACATAAGAGGAACTGGATTTCCAATTCTATACGGGCAGGGCGTTCTTATTTATGACTTAATAAGCGTTCTTCAGGAATTTCAGAAATCTGGATGTTAGCTGGACGTGGGATCCACTTAGACATATTTCTATTTCTTTCTGGCATTGCCTGATTCCTAAATGGTGAAATACTGGTTTTAGGCAAAATTGCCTTAAATCCTTCAATTTGTTACAAATACAGACTGTAGCAGCAGGACTAGGAGACATTTTCCTTACGAGGGTCATCCGGTGTATTATTATTGATCACCACTAAAGCATTGGCAATGTAGATTTAACAAAGTGCTGACAAATATGTGCCATTTGGTCAGGTATGGGTGTCCCAGGTAAATGGAGGAAGATTGGATGCATTTCAGATTTTCAGGATAACCGTGGATAATCTAAATGAGTTCCATATACTTTTTTACATGTGTGTTTATAAATATATATGTGTATATCTATCCTATCTATATTCAGAGACGTTCTAATTTGGGTCATGTTTTACCCATGCAATATCATGGAAATTCAGCAGTTATATTTATACTTATACGTATGTTAAGAAACTATAACTCATGGTCTTAAGTTACTTAACGGACCGAGTTATAGTTTCTTCAGATTAGTGTAACTATAACTTCCAAATTTCTATTGGTTTGTGTGGATGAAACTTGAACCTAACTATAACGTCCCTGTAACCTTTGATTTTTTCAGTGAATTTCTATGTTTTTTTATCATAAAGTATTAAATAATTACCATTAGTTATTACAACCACCGCTGCACACTAGGCCTTTGATCCGCTGGGACCTGTAAATACCTGATTCAGGCCTTAAAACACTTTTGTGCCAATTTCTTGCCTATGAGGGGTCCCTCAGGGACCCCTCAACGTCTCTTATGGGGTCAGGATACCTATATCCTGGCCCGTTATATGTTTCACAGTTTATTTTTTCCTCCCCCAGGCCAAGCAACAAACAAAACAGCAGCCGCAACTTTCCTTTCAGGTTGCTTTTCACCCTGATCCATGTATCCCCCTCTGGTAGATCCATGAAGGATACCCGTCCCTAGATATCAATATTTTTTCCCTTAAATAACTTTGAAACTACTGAGCTGATTTATAAAAATGTTTTACAAAAGTTCTCTTTTTAGAGCAAGATCTATCTACCTTTATGCAAAATTTAGTCAGGCTGTAGTTGTGTTAAAGAAAAGCAAAATCCCCATAGACATTGCATGGGGAAAAAGCGTTTTGGGACCCCCCCCCCCCCTCTTTTTCTCTGCCCCTGCTTGACCGATCACCATGAAACTTTCCATGCAGAACTAGACCAAGTAGGGTACTTTTTTATATATATACTTTTTTTCTTTCTTTCTCCAACTGTTAAAATATCCTTCTTTTCTTAAACCAGTTCACACCTACTGAAAAAATATTTTGAACGCTAATTTCTCGTAAACTACTGAATTGATTTACTTCAAACCGAACATAGACTCTTCCTTGGGTAAAGTTTTACTTTCATGTCTAGTATGGCGTTATTGGTTTTAACCGTTTTGCTGTATTGAAGACACAAGCATCCTATTGGAATTGGAATAAATATGTGAAAAATGACTTAAGTGACAATGACCACATCTCTGTTTTTGGGCCCCCATATGATGTATCTGTACAAAATATTCGGACCCAAATTGAATGAAATTTATATTGGTAAGTTTTGTGCAGATTCGTTGAAGTGCCCAAACGTGATTAAGAAATCAAAACTGCCTTTTCACTACAAAACTCTGGTCTAACCATAACTACACACCGGCTACCACCATTGTTAAAAATACATTTATATGGAACTTGTGTATATATAGAGAGCAATGTTCGGAAGCCTATCCCAGTGGTAATGGTGTGAGTGAGCACTTTTAATCTAAGTGGTTCAAATGCTCACTTCCGCTCATTAATATGACTGATTTATTGTAAAGAAAAGTGCTTTGCTGTCCCACATTACTTGTGTAACTATTTTAGGATTGTTTCTTGTGCGTTGACTGCCTGGCAGTGTTTGTGGTGTATGAGTTTTTATGTGGATGAGGTACCTCAGTTTCTGTAATGTTGTTGATATGTCTGTTTGTTCTGTGTGTGGAATAGGGCAGTGTCATGGACTATCTATTTTGAATTTCCGGAATGGTGTCATGGTCAAGAAAAAACAGAAAACCAGGCAAGATGTTTGGAAAAAAAATTATACACATCCTTTGCCAGTTTTTCAATTGAAGGTGGAGCTAGCTGAGGATTTTTTGATGCTCGGGCACAGATAAAATATTTTACAGCATCGTACTGTGTCGTAGAATGGGGAGCTTGACTGAAAAGAATGAAATCCCACTTCCTCACCATTCTGGTCACCTGACTGTTTCTGACTAATCAGGTGACTCATTTCCACCTGAGGTCTCTATGGCTTAGCCAATGACTAGCAAGCGCTTGGATCGGGTTCCTTCAGCGTGCTGCTTGCTCATAGCTCATGTTGCTCATTGTCTGAGATGTTCCCAAGAGTGTGTTGCTCACACAGTGGGGGGATTCAACCACATGGTTTTTGATGTAAACCTTTAGGAATAGAATGGCCGGTAGAATCTCAAGATGGGAAATTGAAAGGAGCTGTTTTGAGACCTATGCTTGGTATTTCCTTGCCCTATCCAATCACAGACCAGTGGCTACCTCCTGCAGATAAAGGAGCGTTTAAAGAAAGCAGAGTTGGTGGAATCACAACATTTGATGTTTAAGTAGTACTGGTAGGTTCATCCCGTTTAAAAGTTCACCTGCTTACTCGGCACCCAGGCCTATGTCTCCGTATGCTTACCCCTTGCGTTTCATAGTTCTGCTTCTGTCTGCCTGAGGAGTTTTTGAATAACTTTGCTGTCTTTTTCTCCATTGGTTCGTCAAAGAAGATGCTATCTACTAATTCTATAAAATCATAATTTCATGCACTACTACAGAACTACCCTCCAGTCTCTGGGTCGCACTAGCTGTACAGGGTGGCAGGCATTTCCCAGGGAGGCTTTAAGGGTGGGGGCCGGTTTTATTACTGGGGGTCGGTTTTGCAGCAGTGCAGTGCTGCAATATCGACTCCCAGTAACAAAAGCAGCAGTGCTTCACATTTGCATGTCCCCCCCCCCACCCACCAACCCGGGGCTGGTCCAACAAAATTGCCAGGGCTGCTTTGAGTTCCCAGTCCGGCCCTGATCAGTTTCATATCCTTGCCCCGAGTAGTTTTATGCTGCAAAAATATTTCCTCTACTCCTAGTGCCTTTCAGACATTTTTGATATCGCTATCCTGGACAGAGTTCCCCTTTTCCTGCTAGTCTATAAACAAATAAACATATTTATGTTTATATATGTCTACATTTGTGTTCACTGAGTAACATTGTTTAATGGAATTTATGGTTCTTTAATTGGATGAGAAGAAAAAAATACACAATCTTCTGAAAATATTAGATTAATTTACTTTATGGGTACAATGCAAATCTCAAAAACAATACTACAGTTTAGCAGTCTCTATGAGCAGCTCAACCATACCTCCCCCCAATGCCCTGCTCATGACTTCACACATAACTTCACAGTTCCTTCATCTTTACGCAGAGGGTTTTAGGCCTATATCATGTCCTCTGGCCCCTCAATATGCATTAATCGGTGAAATCTGGATTAGAGCATTGTTGTTTAATCCCAGAGTACTCTCTCATTGCCTTACTGGCTGTTCCAGAAGAAAACTGAAGAAAGGTAAAAAGAGGGGAGCTAAGAGGTGTGTAATATGGTGGCAGTCCATCTACTGCATGCAGATCGTTATACTCAGCTTGGTCAGATGGACCCTCACGCCACCGGTATCAAGCCGCTGCTGGTTATTTCTGGACAATTAAACCTCCTGCAAGATTGACCTGCCTCTCCCCTCTCTCTATAGCAGGTTACCTTACAGGCATATGTGGTTAGGGAGAATGCTTCAGGGGATCGCAGCTTCTTTACAGGCAAACCCCCAGGCGATGCCACTTAACATCTGGGAAGTTGGCTGTCGGGCAGACTCCAGCTCCGGTTCCCCAGCAGTCCTGTGAGTAGTCTGTGGAGCACTCCCTTCCTCGGTCAAAGAGAACTTAAATATGGAACAACGTGTGAGTCAGGGGATCCCATGTTTGTACAGTGAAAGCCGACAGGGGGGGGGGGGGGTGGATTATTTGTCTGTATTTAGAGAAATGGTTTGGGGTGGATCTTCTTTTAAGTGTCCTCTCCAGATTGTTCTCCAGACACCCCCTTTGTGAAGAGTGATGCTCCTCAGAGCAGGGTAGTCTCCAGCATGAAGTACACAAAAAGGTGTGCGCTTTCTACACCTGGTTATCAGCATCCACAATTAACAGTGATAGTGAAAGAGACAAAAGGCAGTCCTTACTTAAAGGACCATTCTCACCCTGAACAGAGACCACCGTCCAACCATTCACCTCTACCATCTACCAAAAATGGCAGTGCTCATAAAGACCACTCCGGAGCCGCTCTCTGCAAAAGGACACAATCAAATTTCTAAAAGATCCCTGCCTCCTCTTTTCACACTTTCCCCACTTTAATGAGTAGGTTTCTTCCTTCCAGCTTCATGAATGTCAGCAATACACTTCCACTGTCTGGGAACAAAACTTCACCCAGGTCTTGTGCATCAGGCCAAGGGGCTCCAAAACGGAACACACAGGCCTCCATTACTCTGGTTCACTCATACACACCATGCATGTACCACATACAGGTGCCCCCCACACACACTCCCTCTCCCTCTTGCTCTCCCGCTTCCTCTACCTCTCCTTCGTCCTCTCTTTGGAATGTTAGTGCTAGGATCTGGGATAGTGATTAGAAGTGGACCTTTAGATGAGTGGACAGTAGGCCTCCAATCCATAGACAGAGATAAAAGGGTCTAGTCACGTCAGTAGCGATGATTCAGGAAGTTCCTGACCGATCATCACTGGGACAGATTCGGCACTGTCTTTTTAGGTCTTTCCTAGGCAGTGCATGCCATGTGTCTTTTAAGACTTTTTATATTCAAACAGTTTCCTTAGCTGATACCCGCACCTAACCATTGTTTGGCCTCATTATCACCCTCATTGGGTTACTTCCTATTGGTCAGGTGACATAGGCTTCCATCCTCTGTGTCTATTTGTCCCTCCCCTGGCGCATGTGCCCATAACTTGTGTGCTTCCACTGCACTTTTATTTGTAGCTACTTTTGATTTTGTTCAAGCACTCTATCAGAATCTGAATTTTTCAGCTGACTCCTTTGTGTACTTCTCACCCTTTGTGTTCCTCCCTCCCTCTCACATCCATTTTGCTTGACCCACCCGCCTTTCCTCGCTCCCCTGTTGTCTGTGCTGTTGCTTGTCCCCAAGCCGTCTCTCCCTCCTTGGTCCGTCTGCTTATTATCAGACCATCCTTCCCACACCCCATTGTACATCTTGCCCCTGACCCGGCTAGCCTCACTGTGTGGCCACCCCTTTCCAAGTTGCCTCCCGCCCACTGCAATAAACAAAACACATGCTATGGCACGTCCAGTGCTGCCTGCCTTCTTAGTGCTTTTCCCTACAACCACCATTGTCTGTGTTGCTCTCTCACTCCCTGTTGCCTCCCATTCCGCCAGCAATAAAATAAAAAAGGGCTGTTGGGTGACCACTGCTGGCGGCGTCATAGCGCTTTTTTCGTTTTAACTTTCAGCTGTAATGCACAGGAGCCATGTTGCTGTACAACATGGCTAAAATAGATTTTTAAGGCCAATAACTCTCCCATAGGCAAGACCAATTGCCAATGTTTGTTTTTGATGGTGACTGAGGCCCAACCGCTGACTGTTCCCAACTAGAGAAGCAGTCAGCTGCCACAGGCCTCCTTCATGCTCGCCAAAGTGAGGGCAAAGGAGCCCCGGTTCCATTGACAGTGGCCAAAGAGCCCCGTTCTCAGTGGGAACATCGACCAGTGCAGGTTTTAGATACCTTTGGAAAGTTTAAACACACATTCGTGCAGTAGGCAAGGAGCTGTGAAAGAACCTTGTTATCCCCACAGACATTTTTACAATGAAAACCCACATTAAGCAATTGTTGTGTGATCTTTCCATCACCCCAATTGACACGAAATTGAAAAAAAATCAAGGCTTCAAGGAAAGATATCCTCGCGAATGGCAGCAAAACTATTGGATGTTATGGACCAGTGAGTAGGGTGCATAGCAACCAATACTGTTCAACTATGATTCAATTATATGATTTAAGGGTTATTGTTTGTACATTTTGTTCCTGTATTTTTGTATTTCTTGCATTTTCATTTAATAGTTTGTTGATTTATGTAGGAGTGTGTGTGTTTTTGAGTGGTTTGACTTCTGGACCATCCAGAGCACAGAATATGATGGGTTTGCTGTATTTGTTTACGTATTTCTTGATTTATAAGGCACAATCTCAAAAGAATTGTACAACCCATGAACCAGTGGTATATTGTAAGAGTGAAATTGATAGTCACAGGGGACAAAGGAAGCTGCAAGGAGTCGCGGCTAGCAGATACGACTACAAAGCCAAGTGGAAAAATGCCCAAGTTGGAGCAGTATGGTCACAGCAAGGAAGAGAACTCCAAAGTTCTTGATCAAGAGGAGCAGGAAAGAAAATGAGAAGGAAAACTAGGTGGTTGAGGATCGAAATTAGGAGTTTGGTTGCTAAGGAAGGTTAGAAAGTAGAAGGTGGCTCGGAGTAAGAGAGAACACAGGAGGAGCAATGCCATATTTATTGATGAAGCAAAGAAAGCATATTTTTTTATTGTGTGGGGGGAAAAAGATCTAACTAAGAAAAGCAAGTTAAATAGAAATATGAACAATAGAGCAGAGGTTTGATCCGGAGACAGATAAAGTAACTATTGATCTTTTTAGAGAATTAAGTGGATATGGAGGGATACAAGTGCTAAAATAGAGTGGGACCAGTATGGATTCGCTTCCAGCCGCTTATCTTCAGCCAGAATTTTGTTCAGGCCGGACCCATATGAAGTGCATGTAAAGGGGTACCAGTGATCGAATTGAGCGGAACCTTCATGGATTTTGCTTCCAGCCGCTAATTTTCATCCAATAATTTGGTTCAGGCCGGACCCATATGAAGTGCATGTAAAGGGGGTACCAGTGATAGAACTGAGCGGGACCTTCATGGATTCGCTTCCAGCTGCTAATTTTCATCCAATAATTTGGTTCAGGCCGGACCCATATGAAGTGCATGTAAAGGGGGTACCAGTGATAGAACTGAGCGGGACCTTCATGGATTTTCTTCCAGCCGCTAATCTTCAGCCAATAATTTGGTTCAGGCCGGACCCATATGAAGTGCATGTAAAGGGGTACCAGTGATAGAATTGAGCGGGACCTTCATGGATTTGCTTCCAGCCGCTAATTTTCACCCAATAATTTGGTTCAGGCCGGACCCATATGAAGTGCATGTAAAGGAGTACCAGTGATAGAATTGAGCGATCCCTTCATGGAATTTGCTTCCAGACGCTAGTCTTCAACCAATAATTTGGTTCAGGCCGGAGCCATACGAAGTGCATGTAAAGGGGTACCAGTGATAGAATTGAGCGGGTCCTTCATGGATTTTGCTTCCGGCCGCTAATTTTCACCCAATAATTTGGTTCAGGCCAGACCCATATGAAGTGCATGTAAAGGGGTACCAGTGATAGAATTGAGCGGGACCCTCATGAATTTTTCTTCCAGACGCAACTCTTCAGCCATAATTTGTTTCATGACCAGACCCACCCAATTGTCCCTGTGCGATGTCTAAGCACTGGGGAGCACTTAGTGCCACCAGCGCACTTTCAGTTTGTGTTTCAACATTCAGGGAAGGGCCATGGCCATGGAAGACTCTTGTTCCTCACCATCCTGGCACCCTGAAGCAAGTGAATCCCTTCACTGAGACCTTCTTTGTCTGAATTGTATGCTGAACTGGAGCAGTTGTTCGAGGACAAGTGGTGCCCCCTGGAAATACTGACTGCAGTGGCAGACCCGTCACCTTACTAGGGGAAACATGGAGACACTCCGCCTGTATCTTCTCAAGATCACCAGGAGCAAAATAGTGATATAAAAGTGTATTTATGTTATTTCAATCAAACCAAGTTGGATAAGGGTATCTAGGTGTGTCCTGTGAGGATCTGTCATGTTTAATCACAATAAGCATAGCCGTTTCTAATGTGTACGATGCAAACGGTATTGTTTCACAGCACTAAGTGATAAGTGTTTACTACTATAGAACAAATTAATTTACAAAATCTTAGAGTAACAAAAGATTGCATTCAAACCTGCAAGGATTCAAGCTTATTACTTGCAGGTTACATGGAGCTGTTTGCCATTATTGTACAGAACGCTTTACATATACACGCTCATATACATGTAGCCAGGGCCGTCTTAACAGCATTCTAGGCCCCAGGGCTAAGTAGTGCACTGGGCCCTGCCTACACAACCACTCACAGGAATAAAAATGTTTAACGTAAAATTAGTGCTAAATCCTGGTCTGTATAAGGCCCCTATGCTCGTGGTGCCCCTGGGCAACTGCCCAGCATGCGTTAAGATGGCGCTGCCTATAGCATGCTTTATGTACTGTCCCTTGATTGTAATTTGTGCCCAGTTGGTTACACATGATTCCTGCAACTAATTTATTAACCTAATATGGTGCGTTGCATTGAATGAAAATGTATGATCTTCCTGTTTCTTTTAAATTGCTCTTTATTAAATATTTTACATGCACGATACAGAGTGAACACCTTGTAGATACAGTTATCATATCTCAACATTTACAGAGCTTGTCAGTTGTTGTTTAACATGTTCAATCGGGTTATACAGCGAAGTCTGGGCGGACTCACTTGCGACAGCGTGTAGGTAGTGGACATGTCAGGGTGCCATCTGACGTGCGCATTGTCATTATCTTGTGGTAGGGATCGTCTGTTGTAGGAAGCTGGGTTTCTGTTGCAGTTATCCCCCCCCCCACTTTTTGCCAGACTACTGATGCACTTGATGTGCCCTGGGTCCCTGCCAATCAGGTTCCCTTGACCTGTGTTCTTTCCTAAAACTCTACCTTGTACCCTCAATTAGCACCAATTGGAGCAGGCCCCCTTCCTGTCTCCCCTCCTTTTCGTTAGGAAGACAAGCGGGAATAATTAGCATAGCTAAGAAGGTGTGCCCACCTCTGCCACCCCCACCCCTCACTGGGGGAGGCGAGGCGAAGCCCACTTTTCGGTGCCCACCACCTTGCAGATAGCAGGCACTCTCCAATCAGGATTAGGGATTGTGCAAAGTCCCCCACGGGGGGTGAGCACACAAAGGGTGTAGTCACCCTAAGGTCAATAGCCCATTGACTACTGACATCGAGACCCCTAAAACGCCCCCCTCAATACAGTACTTAGGGGAAGCCCTGAACCAAGATTCAGATTTCCGCAACCTAAGAAGAAGGACGACGAAAGAAGACACCCAGCAGAGAAGACTGCAGAAAAGAACTGACTTGGCCACAGCCCTACCGGCCCATCTGCAGTTTCCAGAGATCCTGCACTAAAAGACACCTTGTCCTACAGCCAGCGACTTCCAGAACCCCTGGGAGGACTGACTACCTTCAACAAAGACCGGATCTCCTGTGAACAGCAGCTCTGTTCAAAAGAATCTCCAAAGCAAGACTCTGAGCCTGCTGTAGACAAAGAAACCAGATGCCTGGAACAACCACTGCACCTGTCGTCTATGGCCCGAGTGGCCCACAAGTCCCCCAGCGCTCCTGATTCTGAGTCCACCATGGGTTGACCCATTCAGGACTCCCTGATGTCGCCTGAGCCTCTGCACGGAAACCCCCACAATCTCGATTGGCCTAGTAAGGTGAAATCTGATCTCAACAGACACCTATGCATCCAGCAGTCCTGCACCCTGGGGAAAAGAACCCGAGGTGCACCTATGTCCCTGAGCCCTCCAACTTACCTGCCCAGCTGTTGGTTCCTCCCGGATGTCTTCCTGGACCGAGCCTGCAGCTAAAAACCAAAACCGAGAATCCCCATTGAAAAGAACTGGGCACCTGATGCCAAAACAGCACCCTGCACCTAGCCGCCCCTGCGCCGCCGCTGTTGCACCTTGGCTGCTAACATAGATCCCCCTTTGCCTTGAGCCTAACACCAGGTGCATTGCTCCCCCAACCTTGTGGCCTGCTTGTGAGCCGCCACCATCCGGAGGTCCCCTATCTCTCTTTGGATAACATTGGGCCTCAGCACTGTGCACCTGGCCGCCCTAGTGCTGCTGAGCGTGCTTTCAGATTGCATCCTTGACCCTGGGGGATCTCTGGTTCTAACTCCAACTCCCACAAACTTGTACTGACCTGCAAACTGTTAACTTAATTTTTCTCCATAGGAATACATTGACTGTTTTTCCTCGAAAATTGTTTCAAGTGTGTAGTTGATTTTGTATGAAACATTGAAAAACTGCAAATAACTAAAAACTGCTTTACTTACCTTTTCTCTAGGAAATGGCCCAGTGTAATATCTAGGCATATCACATGGAGTAGAAAAAGTAATCCATAAATTAATCAAAAGTAATCTATCAGTAATTTTAACTGTATTCAAGGTGTTTACAAACCTGTAACAAAGTCATTTTCATTCAGCTTGCTTGTATTGCTCAACCTGCCTTGAAAAGTACCATTTACACTTACCTGTACCAGGCTTGCTTGGTTCTTAAAAAATAAATATAACTAAATAATATTTTTTATACAAAAAAAATTGATATAAGTTCAGTCTATGAGTGTGTGACATCATTTGCTGCCAGAGTGTGTTCAACAAATGCTTAACACTACCCTCTGATAAAGCCTTGCTGCTCGCCCCCACTACCACAAATAGAGAGTAAGGTGCTGTCTACTTTTACCTCTGCCTACCTTTGATGTTCCACTGGACTCTGCACACTATACCTCATTTTGGTATGGTATATACAGAGCCAGCTTCCTACATCTGTCTGTTTGTCAGGAGGTGTATGTGGTCCGTGGCAACTGCATGGGGTAAAGCTGGTGTGAGTGTGAGGGCGCTGTGTCCTTGGTGCACGTTGAGACACTGTTCCACTTCCCCTATGTCCACGGTGTGGTGTGCTTCTTCGACTAAGGAGGTTGCAGATACGATCCCGGCTATAGTGCCAGTTCTATGATGTCCTATGCTGGGATTTGCAGGTTCCTACGTGGTCGAATTTGCAATCTGCCGACCACCCTGTGCTCTATCTTTGCCCAGTTTCAGAGCCCGAGCTTCTATTTGGCGATGGGAGGGCCGGTAGTTGCCTTCCAGTTAGAGGTGGACGAGCCATCGAGAGCTCGAGCCAGGCTCTAGCCTGAAGCCTGGCTCTACTCGAGGTTCTGTTGGAACCATGACCTCATAACAAGCTGACCTTTTATGTATCTTCTGCTAATCATCCACCCTCTACCCAGAATGTGGGGCTATGGCAGTATCTGCCGACAGAGGAACGGAGGAAAACGGTTTAAGTCTGGCATTGGCTCAACTTCCTGTGATTCTAGGCAAATCACTTAACATCCATGTGTACTTAAATTATTAATGTGAGCTTGTGTAATGTGATGTATTAATGTCAAAGCTTTCACATGTCAATAAACCTTTTTGAAATTTGAAGAGACTTAGGCGTATTTTACATGATATTTGTTGTATGATTTCCATAATAAACATTTTTAGGGCTAGGCTTGTGCATGGGCTCTAAAATCTGATACAGACCCTGGGCTCACTCGCATTGCTATCGCTCGTCACGCCAATGCCGATGCCAGGTCGACAAACTAGGAGACTGTTCCATCTGTTTGGGGACGCGGCATTAGGTCCTATATGCTCTCTTCGGTGAGTTGAGGTGGTGTATGCCTATGATCTGCGTAACATATGTACATATCTCCTTCCAGTAGGGTCACAGCGCGGGCCATTGCCAAGTCATGTGAAATAAGTCTGCGTTCTCCGCTCTACACCTACGGCGTTCATCCAATAGTGATTCAGAGTGGGTCCACAAAAGTCAAAAGTGATTTCAGTACTTAAATATTCTGTGTTTACTTATCCTTTTATGTATCATTTGCTCTTTATTTATATATGATGGTACTTGATATGGGTCAACATTTGTTCTTTTTTCTTTTCTTTGAAAAACCATTAAACAATTGAGATACAAAAAACACAAAATGAGTCGCTAGTTTATTTTGTAGTGTTTCTGCGCCCAAGAAGTGAAGCAGACCTGTAGTAGTAATATTAAGCGGTCTGGTAGAAGTCTTACCTCCCAATTTAGACAGCTTCCTATGCAGCACAGGAAATGAGTAACACCGGGCCCTGAGAGCAGAATGAGCAACAAACCATGCTTCATTCAGAAGTGCTCGGCTGTGTACCTGTTTCCTCAGCAATGCTACAATTAACTCTTCTTAAATCATGTCTGAGAACAGAAATCTCGGTTTGAGTTCAGGGAGGGGAACAAAAGAGAGCTGTCATGAAGTATTTGCGCGTTAGAATGCTTACTGTAGGGCCCCTGCTCTGTTTTGCAGCCCCTCTTTTGGTCTCTCTTAGTTATTCTCCATCTGCTGTCTAGACAGCAGTTCCCACCGTTCTGTATGTGGAAACCACGCACAGTGTTTCCATGTGTTTATTCTTTTCAGCTCAGAGGGTTTTAAACTTCCTCAATTTGTCCTTTAATAATCAGCGCCCGTTTCTCGAAACTAGCTGAGTGTTAGCCACAATTACACACATAAACAGCCTTACTTAGAAGTGCAAAACCACATTTCTAATTAAGACATGGGGGTGGATGCCCTGTGAGGTTGTGAACACCCACATACTTCTATATTTGTTGGTGGTCACAAACGTATCTCCGAACACATCCCACACAAAAAGATGTACTTCAGTCAAGGGCAGGAGTAAGTCCATTGTCAGGCTGGAAAGGGAACAGCCCCAGAATTGTTGATGTGCAGGCCGAGGAAAAAAGCTAGCAAATGCATTTGTACAGCTGTTGCTGAGTTTGAGGGTTATGCCCAGAAAGCTGCACGGTTGCAGGTTTACTACACCTAGACTGTCTGCAGCGCACACACACAACTTCCAGTCACTTGATAACATCTCTCCTGAAAGACGGTTTTTGTACTCAAGGTAGGGTGGCGCACAGCAGTCTTAACCCTTGAGGTAGTCTACCGCTGTGTTGGTGCGGCCTACATCCTCAACTTTGCAGTCTCTTTTGTTGTCTTACTCTTTGGTGTAAATGCATAGCCCAGGAAAATATTAAGTCTACAAAAACAAAAAAGTGATGCTTGAATTTATGTCAAGTACTGCCAATTACTCAGCAGCACATTCCAGTTCATCATTTGTAGCCCCCTATGTCACCCCAGAAAATGACCACCATGTGCAAATAAGACCTGGTCTAACTGCTACTATAAGACCAGTCTGGCTTGAACTGCCTGGACAGGTTCCCTCTAGATGGACAGACAAGCAACCGAGATCTATTCCTGCGTTATATCGTCTCATCAGTGAGGTGTAGCTGGAGGCCTTTGTCACAGTGAACATGGGGCTCACGTTATACCTGTAGTACTTAGGGTTTCTTACTTAGAAAAACAAAAAGGTGATGGAGATACCATGCTTAATGGGCCACATTGTCCACACCGCACCCCACTGATGAGGCCAAACAAACATGAATCCAGACTGGAGTTGCCTGTGTTTCCATTCATGGAGGATGTGGCCTTGCAGTTTGGGATGAGCTGTTCCCATTGGAGCAGTGTGAGAAGTTGGCCTGATGTATGATGTCACTAGTTCTAGTGTACACCTTATATCAGTCCAAACAACCCTTATGGTGATTGGTTGTAAAGTCAACCTTATAGACCAGCTATCCTAGTGGTAGCATGGACAAGAGCAGTTTTAGGCTAAACTCTGAATGGCATGTGAAGCCAGCTGTGATACCATATATAATCCCTTGAATACCAAATGAAAGGACACCACAACAGATATATATATAAAATAAAGTGTATTTATTCTAGTCAAACCCTCAGCACTCTTTATGAGATTAGAGGTAAGTACAACACAGTCTTATTTAAGCATACATTAAGTCACACAGGTAAATTCAAATTTATTTATTATGTTTTGGCTCTCAAAGAGGGCCACATAAACATGTACAGACAAAACAACAGAGTCATCACAAGTACAAGAATTATAAAAACATAGTATTCGAACCGTAATAGGTACACTGCAAGCCATCAGTCCCACAAGGCCGGGCCGGCACAATCTTCCAGAGAATTTAATAAATAGCTAAAAATCCTTTAAAAAAGTTAAAAACATAAGCACAGAACATTTCATTTGGTGGGCAATAAAGTGCATGAAGAAAATCTTGTAAAGTGACAATGCTGAGGCGAAGACAAATTACTTTAAGCCATCGCTTGCGCAAGCTACGTAACATAGGACAAATCAAAAGTACATGCATACAGTCCTGATTATTTAATTTACATAGATTGCACAACGGTGAAGTGCCATGCCATTTAGACAGCAACACGTTAAGAGGGATTAAGTCATAACGTAATAGAAACCAAAACCTACGTATCCCATGTGGCAGGTTCCACAGGGCATACGGTTGGGGCTGTTTCAACCTATAGGAGGAGATCAGCACACAGGTAAGTAATACAGTTAGGCCCTAGGGGCCACGCAAACCATATACTAAGAAAGTGGTATAAGGACCACTGTTAAGGAAATAGGATAGGCCTAGGCCTAGGGAATCGCTGGGGCTACACTACACTAGCAACAGTTAGGAAGTGGGAGGCCCACGGGATTCAGGTGCAGAGTGGAAACACTCAGTTAATGCGTAAAAGTCGATAGAATCACTAGCAGTTAGAAATAAGCAGTTTTAGGACACTTCTGGTATAGCTAGAAAGTCGAGACTCGGAAACTAGACCCTAGGATAGTCAATACCCTTGTGAGCACCGAAGTACCCAAGTTACCTAGCCCACGGGCTGCGGGTGCATAGGTGTGAACTTGCGTTGGGTTTCGTCGTGGACTTCTATGGATGCCTGAAGGAAAGTTGCTGACAGGCAGTCAGTGAAGAGTGTCCGGTGGATCCCAAGGCTGGGATCAAGAAGAGAGGAGACCTGCAAGCAGAAGGGACAGAGTCAAGGTCACTAGCCAGTGACCACGTGGAACCAGGAAGGAACCAGGCGATGTCGTGAAGATTGCAGGTGAAGGTGAAGCTTGTCGCTGCAGCCACGGGGACCAGGAGACGTCGAGGACGACCAGGACCAGGAGGCGAGCTGTCCCACAAAGGCTCTTGCTGTCGGCGGTGTCGAAGTTGAACTAGGACTCACCAAGCCTTGGCAAGCGGAACCCCCGAAGGACGGAGGACTTGCTTCTGGTGCAGACCGGGAAGGTCTGGGGTGCTTCTCTTTTGCAAGGAAGCGGGAGCCAGTCTGGAGGAGCCAAACCAGCGGTGAAGATTTCAGGATGCGTCGTCACAAAGGCCACTAGCCAACGGGCAAGCAACCGGCCAGACACGGCAAGCAGGAAAATGCAGAAGGGCCCCACGCAGGACTCGTGGAGTGTGGGGGGCTGATCTTCGGTGCAGATGGTGCTTGGGGTAGGGGCTTCTCAATCCCCGGTGCACAACTTCGAGGGTGCCTCAGAAGCTGCGCTTGAAGATACTAGGCACTTTTCCCAGGTAGCCGGTCCCACGTCTCTCGTCACCTCCACGGATCTCAGCTCGGCTGTGGATGTGGATCAGGGTCGGAGAAGTCTGGAAGTCAAGGCTCTGGTCGGGCTCTGCAGTCGGTCCCTCGTAGAACTTCAGCAAAGCAAAGGGTAGTCTCTTGATGGTGCCTGTTTGCACAGGGTAGCCACTCCTTGGCCACAAGGGAGATTCTTCAGTTTTCTTCTTTCGTCGAATGTCGAAGGTCCAGAGTTTCTGTTCAAGTTGCAGGTTCAGGATAATCTAATCTCCTGGGGCCCAGCTACCACTCTTATACTAATCTGGGGGGCTGGGTTACCTGCTAGGTCACGCCTGATGGGTGGGACCTGGGAGGGGGGTGGTTACACCCCCTTCCCTTTGTCCAGTTTCGTGCCAGGACTGGGGCTGGAGTGCCCCAGCACCGGTTTGAACTGGACTATGCACGGGACACCTTGTGTGCCCCAGGCATGTCTCATTCTTTTCATCCCTCCCTGCCCCAATACACTAAGGCCTGTCTGGGGTGGTGCTCACACCTCCCAAGGCAGGAAACCTATTGTCCAAGCCTCCCTTGCCGGGATCACTCCCAGCAGCAGGAGGTCAGACTCGTGTCTGTGGCAGCAGCATCCATTTTGTGATGCTGGGGCTCTGGTTAACTTTAACCGGGTAAGTAGGTTACAACATGTCTTCTCCCTCTAGAAGGGAGGGATAATATCCTCATCCCCAGAAATGGGATGGGGGTATTATTCCAAAGTGTTAGACACCTTACACGACATGTTTTGATAAAGCCAAACCATAGTTACCATAACCGTTTAAGATTATAAGGCACTTTAAGAGTATATGGTAGGCTATATCATAGAACAGCTATAAGGACATGGTTCCGAAAGCTGCAGACAGGCTCAGCTCATGCTAGAGCACCATCTCACATGTTACCAAGCACTCTGCCTCCAGGATTGTTAAGGCCTGCCATAGGAGTGGCTGATAGGTACACATGTGTCTATATGTAAGTTAGGTATAGGAATACTACACCTAAGCAAGGAGTGATTACACAACCTTGCCCCAGCTGAGTGATCAGCCAGTTGTGTCATAATGGAAGGCCAGGCCATGGGTGGCATAATACATGCTGCAGCCCCTGGTAGGCCTAGGGTACACCTATGCCCTGGGTACCTAAGGTACACTGTACAGGGGCCATAAGGTGATCCTATCCAAATGGGTTATGCACCTAAAGTACATAGTATCAATTTAGAGAGAGAACAGCAGGGCTGTGGGTCTGATTAGCAGGCCCACAGCCACATCTAAGTCGAAAACCAGTAAAGCAAAAGCAAAAAGTGGGGGTGAACATAGAAAGCAGACCCTACTCTCCTACAAGCAGGACCAAGACTGATTTGCATGTGGTTACTCCCCATCTGGAGCGGTGAAGTGAACCAAAAAACGATTGGAATGTAGCCTCGAGGTGTTGCTAGTGGCTAAGATTTTCGCAAGCGTTTCCCCTTCAGGTTTTGTTGTTTCAATGCCTTTAAAATGATGTACAAGTCCTTCTCAAGCCACAATATATACAATACTGGTACTACTGTAAACACGTTTTTGTACCGAAGTACACAAAGCATCTATCGTAGCTGCCTATAAGCAAACATTATTGCCAACAATCGTCACAGTGTGCACAGGCATGCAACAGGACACATGAAACACAATACCCCACAGACATACCTCACTGACATACAGTGGCGTAATGCAAAATGATGGAGCTCCCCTGCAGAATGTGATGTGGGGCTCCCGAGTCCCCCATATCCTACAGATATCCCTTGGCCTGAATAGAGGACCCCCTATATGGGTTGGAGACCCCTTGGAGGGCTTGTGGCCCCCTCTGCACTGCTGAGACTGGAGGGCCTGTGTTACGCCCCTACTGACATACCACATAGTTGGTTGTCAAGTTACTCTCAACCCAAATTGCCGCTAACATATGGCCCACACAGACATGCAAAAGAGCACACTAACATAACATCTCACATACATCGCCACAGCTCACAGATGCCCTACAGACCCCAGCACCTTTAATCACTGGGCAAAGGGCATATTATTGACTTAAGAGATGTCTAAGCCATTCCTTAATACCCTATTTGTTATTTGAAATATCTCTCTGACAGGAAATTCAGACATGCGTATCTCATTGAACGTGTCCCTGCCCACATCCAGAGGTGGACCAGAACTCAGTACCCTAACCCTAAACACATCTTCACTGTCCCTCACAGACTCCGGACAGGGATAGAAACTCAGGGATTCTGTGACGACACAGCGGCAAGACTTTACTAATCTCAGACTGAGCGCTATACAAGTGCCAGGAATGTAACAGAATATGGCTGGTGATTGCTTTTTCCTGTTGTGACAAAGATCGGTTTGTTGTAGTCCCGCCCAGTGCAGGGATTTTGCTGCATGTGCAGAGGGACATTCTGCAATCCGCTGTAACACAATATGGTGTCACAATGAAGAGCAGCACGACCGACCAATGGGACAATAAGCAGCGAAAGCTCATCTGTTGCTGTGGGAGCCCTCCCTCTTTTAATGATTTCGTCTGTTAATGCTGAGCTCGAAGTATTTTTGCCTCCCTGGATAAAGTTACATTTTCCCCTCGACTCTAACTTGTCATTTCGAATTAACACAATAACAAAATTATATAAGTAATCAGTGGGTCAATTAGTAAGAAAAGGGGAAACCTGTGTTTATTTGATATGCTAAGCTCCAGAAACTTAAAGGATTCATGGAGGCTAATATTAATATGACAGCATACATTGGAATGTTCAGGGTGCACTGGTCTGCTGTTCACAGCTCTGAAGTATTTGATGTGAAAATTAACCGCAAGCCCCTCAGAATGAGAACAACCGATTCTTTTTCTGCTGCTTGCTCATCACTTGCGGCGGCACCCAGCTCTCCGGCTCTACTGCTCGCATCCTTTTGATTAGCTCTTCAGTCTGGATATTGTTGTTAAAGCTCTAACGTCTGTTTTGTTCTAATGCATGTAGTTGTATAACATACGTTACTTACATGCACAAATCACAGTAAGCATATGTCAGAATTGCATATTCAACGTAGGCGGGTGGCTGCGTATGGATGCTGTTGTGGAATCTTCCAGTTTTGGAAGTAAAGGATGTTCGTCTTCGGGGTACCATATTACATGATACAGTCCAACCGTAGAGCCTCCATCTTAGGTGTTCAATCCATTTTATTGGTAATTATTAATATCTTAATTAGTAACCAAACCTTGTTTTAAGGTCTTGTTTGACAGGGCCAGACCTTATGTGATCATCCAATATAGAGCGTAAGATGCACTTCCAAGAGAGTGTCTTTGGCTGCAGCCAAATGATAGTCAAGACTTTGATTGGGCAGCAGTTATGTTAGTCCATCTACATTTTGGTTTAATTGCTTCAGATGTTCCATTGGGTGGTCTGTCACAAGCTGCTCTGGCACCATTGACCCATCGAGTCATGTGTCACAAGCTGTTTTGGCACCAGGGAGCAAGGACATTGACTCATTGGTTATTGCAGCATAGGTTAGAGTGCAGAGGGAAGAATTTACCAGTGGTGCGTTCCCTTATTGGTTACATATAGTGCGTCCATATGCAAGATGGCTGCTACTGTAGCCACGTCTAGTGTGATGATGCAGCAAGGAGCGTCCTTGTTAATTTAGACTTTGCACAATGTCTATTTCATGTTTTTGGGGGAGGATAACCCATCTTCTGAATACAGGGAGGGGCATAGAAGCCTTCTGCACCCCTACATTCCAGACAAAGGAAGGAGACCTCCTAGACTGTGCAAACTACCATACAATTTCTCCAGTTTCACATGCAAGCAAGATGATCATCAGGATAAATCAAAGCAGGTTAGAGACCTACATGGAAAGAGAATTACTGAATGTACAAGCAGCAGTCCCGAAAGGATGGGAAGCAAGAGACATTAATGCCGACGCCCACTGCATAATTAAAAAGAAGGAAAACCAGGAGTAAATTCACACGCGTTCTATAGACTGCAGCAAGGCCTTTGATTGTGTGGAACATGTCAAATTCTTGATTATCATTAGGAAAATGGATATCCCAGAATATCTAGTTGATTTTATATCTAATCTAAACACTGGACAAGAAGGTTTCAATCAATAGAATGTAGTGAAATAGACTGATTCCAGATTGCCAAAGGAGGTGTGCAATGCTGTGTTCTTTCACATTACTTATTCAATTTGTGTCCAGAATACACAAAGAGAGAATCTGTTCTGGCAGATGAGCGTGTATTCAAAACAGGCTGAACAAACATCAACCACCTATGGTATGCTGATGACACAACTCTCGTAGTCGAATGCTAAGGAGAATTTACAACCCTCACAGTAAACGTCAAGGAGCATAGCGAAAGAATGGGACGACAACTAAATGTAAACAAGACCAAGATGATAAACCGGTTCAGCCACCAACTTTAAAGTTGGTGATGAAGGCTTGGATGTGGTGGACAACTTCTGTCTTTTGGGAGCAGCAATCGATAACAATGGATCCGGCAGTCATCACACAGATTAGCAATGAGCAGAGCTGCGCCAAAGAGTTTCAAAATCATTGAGGTATCTACAGAAAAAAAGTCCAGATTGTCTTAAATTGTACAAGCAATTGTTTTGTCCATGACACTGTGTGCTTGCAAAAGTTGAACAATAAAGAAAAAGGACAGGAAGAGCATAGTTGCCTTTGAACTGTGGTTTTGGGGGAGACCAACACTTATGCTGTAGAACAGCCAGGAACATAAGGACATGTATCCTTGATTAAATCAAGCCAGAATATTCCGTCGTGGCACTGATGTTCAGATTGAAGCTCTCATTCTTTGGACAAAAAAATGTGGAGTCTGAGTTTCCTGGAAAAGACTGTGATGATTGTAAAAGTCTGTGAAAAAAGTGAAGAAGACAGCAAGCAGCCAGATAAATTGACTCCATAATGAAAGCAATGACCATACTATTGAGAAATCTGAAGAACCAAATAAGACATCCTGCGGGTGTGAGTGGGGGAATTTGCCTCCTCTCTCCCTCTACATGCCCTTGGATTGAGGGAGGCTAGCACAAAAAAGGCGTAAGGAGCAGGTGCCAGATTACACACGCTATTGCATCCTGTTCAAAATGACGGACAGGGTAAGGAGAAGGTGCAAGCTGATCTGCTGCTTCATGACTTGCGGAATGCTGAAGGTCATGAAACTGTGGGTCGGCTTGCACACACTCCTGTGCCCTGTACCTGGTTACGAATGGAGGTCAGAGGAAGATGCAAGGGGTCTGCTCCTCAGTGATCTACTGCAGTTCACAGAGTAGTGGGTGGGCAAACAGATCACTTGCTCCTCATTTTTTCTTTTGTTTTTTCATGATCCTTTCGCCAAGGTGACATAGATGGGCAATTCTCCACCTCCACCCCTGGCAAGGTGAGAAGGGCAGTGATGGCTCCTCTGCTAAGGCGGAGGAGTGTCGCCCCACTACTCTTTAGCAGTTACAGTTAAGAAAGGAAAAAATAAAATGATAATAACATAACGTTATCATTTTATTTTTTCCATTTTATTTTGTCCTGCTGAGGTAGCGTTGCGAGAGGGGGCGGGACTGCCGAGCAGGGGAGGAGTGGTTTGCCCACTTTTAAGTGCGCAATGACTGTTTGGTCGGCAAGGTGTTATTCTTATTTTGTATTTTTTTTACATTGGAGCCCGAGCTGTCGACCGCGTGCCCACCCCGCCACCCGCGAGCCGTGCCAGCCAACACTGGAGATAGATTCAGTGAAAAGGCTCCCCTACTACCCTATATTTCTGTAATGTGTGGGTGTGAGAGTGTAAGGGACTGTTCCCTCCTCTTGTCCATTGTTTTTAAAAAAAAAATTATTTCAAGGTCTTCCTTGCTCTTGGGCAAGGCGAGGGTGGAGGGAGCAGGTTCCCACTCACCTTTGGGAAAGGTGAGAGAGGGTTGAAAATTTTTTTTCCCCCCTGTGCACCGGGCTGGAATGGCCGTAGCAGCCACCAGGCATTTTCCCGGTGGGCCTGAAGGGCGGAGGCTGGTTCTGGAGCACTTTGGGCCATTTTCTTTATACTGGGGGCCGGTTGTGCAGCAGTGCTGCAATATCGCTCCCCCCCCCCCTGTAACAACTTAACTAAAGCAGCAGCAGTGTTTCCCACTAGCAACCCCCACCAGCACCCCCCCCCCCCCCCACTTCCTGGGGCCGGACCAACTTAATTGCCAGGGCTAGTTTGTGTTCTCAGTCCGGCCGTGCCTGTGCATTTCAGCAACCACATGGGCAGCAGTTAGCAGACCCTTGGGCAAGGAAGGATGGTGTGGTCGCTTTTCTTTTCCCAGACCCTGGGGAAAGGAATGGAGGATGAAAGTTATCACCCTGCACTTGGGCTATGTTCAGTGGAGAGGGCGATTTGTCCCTGTGTTCCTGGCCCGTCAGGCTAGGTGGCCAGAGTCAATGGTCTTTTTTAATCTCTTCATGGCATGTCAAACGGACTGGTTAGAGATATTTATTTGCAGGGGTTGTGTTTGTCTGTGTGCGCACCTTTTTGAGTTCAGGAAGAGAGGTGCGGCGTGAGAGCTTTGCCTGTGTGAGAGCAAGGTGAAAGATGAACCTGTGTGAGTACAGGGTGAGATATGTGCCAGTGTGAGTGCAATATAAAAACTAAAATTAAAAAAAAGCAGAGGGCATCCATCTCGCGATGCTATTGTATAAAGTATATCCATGTATTAGAGTTCAAACTTAGCTGCTACATTTAGAGGCAACGTGCTGGCCATCTTGGAGCTGCAAAAACAATGCTCAGTACTATTCCAAGATAAATGCTCAGTAAACATTGCAATCTGTAGACGATTCCATTCCAAGATGGCTGCCACACAGGACGCAGCACACTGCAGATGAAGTGTAGAGGAAGTGGGAGGCAAGCAATCTGACTAGTAGAAATGTATGGGGAGCTGAAGGATGCTCTTAAAAAGAACAAAATGAAAGGGGACATATGAAAGGAACAAATAGAATTGTAAAGGACTGGAAGCCCGCCCATGCACTAAATCACGCTCAGTTTAACACAGATGTGCTCATATGATTAGGCAGAATGGCATTACTCTCAGGTTAATAGAGGG
Organism: Triturus cristatus; assembly: GCF_964204655.1. NCBI lineage: Eukaryota > Metazoa > Chordata > Amphibia > Caudata > Salamandridae > Triturus > Triturus cristatus. The sequence continues at coordinate 1,107,305,357 of NC_140580.1, read as the reverse complement.
AATGGCAAAAATTATCTAACCCCTAGCACCATGCAAAATGCTCTCAAGGGGAAAAGCAATATGCGAATGACACTCAGGAAAAAAAAGACCTGACCCAAAGATCATATATATATATGCCGCACTCTTCCTGGATATGATCGTAGTAATTTTAATGACCTCCTCTCCACCAACGCGTTTCGAATTACAACTGTTCCTGATCACGGTGTTTACACAAGTCCATCATTTGTTTCACATATTTATACCAACTATTCCCGCCTGCCAACAATGAGGCATTATGGGAGTGGTAGTTTTACATTTCAAAATTTGAAAACGTCATTATCAAATCACGCTGTAACTGCTCAATAATCATTTGCGTCTATGTTATATGCATATCGTGTTTACAATGAACATATCACCTTGTTAATTCGTGATATGATTTTTTAAAACACATAGTTCATTTGGTTAGTCCATGCGAAGTAGTTATGCATATTTTACTCAACAATGCTAGGTATGTCCATAAGCATGCGTTCACTTGAAATGGAGTCGAAGATGTCAACAAAGATAACTTTAGGCTGAGTGCCCAACTTTGATAAAGTTTTGTTACAACTTTATCCAACAGATTTTTCATGCATGGTGAGGATACCAGTTACTCAACAATGCTGGACTTATCTGTGCGCATGTGTGTACTCGAGTGAGTGCAAAAGCCGCATTGTTGGAGATTAGGGCTGAGTGCCCCAAATATTAATGCAAAAAGACATTATAGAGAGCAAGCAATGAATAAAAACGGTTTGAATTTTTTTTTTCCTAGGTGCACGCAACCACGGCACCGCTGTGGACGGAAGGGGGCCTCGTTGTGGGCATGGAATAGGCATCACAGCAGCTTCTTTTTCACGTACTCTTACCCATTTGGGGCATATTTTTGCATTTTTTCCACATGATTTTACTGTTTGGCTGCACTCGGCGCCCACTGGGGTACATGATGAATCCAGAGTCCATGTGATGATTTAACTGGACTATGTTGACCAGGATGCTTAGCGCCGATTGTGGCGGGACTTTCTCAAATAAATATTCAGGATTCTAAATGCTGCAGGTGCTTGTCCTTTCTTCAGCCGCTGACGAAGAGCGCACAATGCTTGAAACGCGTATGGCTATGGAGGCTTGAATGAATGCTGCTGTGATGCTAGCGACAGTGGTGTGCTGTAACCCCTTCTGGTAGAGATATCCTCACTGAATTGTATGTGTATATATATATATATATATATATATATCTATCCACAGCCAAAGGTTACGGAAGTCCGGTGCTTCTAACGCGGCGGTCCTGGATGGGCTCCGTAAACCAATAAATTCGTCAGCACCTTTTGTTGATCCAAAAGAATACCAGGACACGCAGGAGTGTACTCAGCAAGTTTTAATGGGCAAGGTCACGCCACACCAACGCGTTTCGCTTTACAGCTTTATCACGATGTAATCCACCGAGTTTTACTTCCTGTATTTTAATACTATACAGTTCCTAAACATAAAGAAAGGACTTCAGAAAATAAACCATCATAGTTGGGTGTAAACAACAGCGCCATTTTAGCATGTTGAATCGGAGTCTATCAGCATTGCTCTAGTATAGTACTACTGACTGCATAGACAAACATATCATCTGATATTGATTGCAAATAACATTACATTCGCAAAATTCATTATAACGTAACTCTCTCGTTTTTAAGAGTGAAATTTAAAAAAAACCAAAAAATATTTTTGATTATTACCACATGATTATACACTCATATAGATGATTTATAGCTTGAAAATAATACCCACACAGCTAAATGACTTGTGAATTCAAGTCATCAGAAGAATACTGAAAAACCAATTTCACCCCAGTGGGCTCAAAATCTTCTAAAATATTGTAGCATGGTCTGCATGATTGAATCACTCAAAAGAAACATCAATTCAAGTTAATTTCAAAAAGTACTACAAAAGGTCTCGCCTCAGTGGGCTGAAAGTGTGGGTATGATGAAGAACTGTATAATAAAAAATGTAAATAAAGAACATTTTTGAGGAAGAAACTCCAGTTTGTAAATCATCTGGACATACAATGTTGTTATTTAACAACTTGCTAAAATTTCAATAGAATGCTTCGTAAGAATCTTAATACAGTAAATCAAATTTAATTTAGTAGAAACCTCATAATATTTAAATTTCAAGATGTACGGCCATTTCTTCGCTAGAATTGAGTCCTTCCGGCATCACAGTGTCAAAATCAATAATGTACCTCGATTCCAAACATCTGAGTTGGCGCTCTCTGTCATCACCTCTCTCTTGTCGTCTGATTGCATCTAAAACAACATAAGATAGCAATTTTTCATTTTGTTTGTGTACACTAAAAAAGTGACGAGCTACTGGGTATTGGACATCGTGTTTTTTGATGGCACGTAAGTGCTCCTGAACTCTTTTCTTCGCTTGATGCACTGTGCTTCCTATATAAAATTTGCCACATGGGCAAATTAAACAATAGACACAATAATCTGTTTTGCAATTAAAATTACCTTTTATCACAAAATCCCTTTTCATTTTGGGCAAATTCAGAATCTTACAATCTGTACTATGGGCACAGGCCTTGCAACGTTTGCAAGTCATAAAACCTGAGGGACATTTGAGGTGATTTAAGTCTCTGGTGGTTATAGCATTTTTGCTTAATATATATATATATATATATATATATCACCAAATGCTCCTTAAACAAAGAGACACACCGACTCTGGCTGAAAGCTGCATTTCGTTTATTCATGGAAAAGCACGAAGGCAATAGGCATCCTTTTCCCAACGTTTCTGCTTCTGCAAGCCTTGATCACGGGAGGAGTCTCTGACTTTTGAATGACCCACGTGGTTTCTTAAATCACTGCAGGCCGTATTCTTTTGCAGAGCACGCAGGGGGAAATTATTTTCAATTTTAAACAAAGCGCTTTGTTAAGCATGTTCTTCTTTACTTGCCAATCCCCCCGCGCTAAATACAGTCAGCCAAAATGCACAGTTCGTTTTTCAGTTTCCATTGACTAGAAACACAGCATCAGCTCGCAGCCTCAGGCATTATATATAATCTTTTTAATGTCAATAACCTGGCAGACAACTATATCTTCCAGGTGCTTCTAATATGGTCTACCAAGAATTATCACAGTGCAGATCTTCAACCCCCCAGGGTTTATCTCAGAAAACAACCAGCACCACAGTGTATATATACATAGCATATATATATACACTGTAATCTAGGAGATTCCTCCTGGCTTTAACCTATGATTTGCACTACAAATAACCCTTTGTTGTTAATTTTCATAATAAATGAGTCCGACCTATGGTATTGTAACATAACTTTTCATAATGAACCAATCAGGCCTATACTCATTATTAATGGCTCATCACCATAACCAATCAGAGCTCCTCTATTGAGCATAGGCTTTCCTCCAAGGTAACCATCATGTCTACAGTCATAAGATTAGAAATATGAACAAATTACGGTTGGCAAAACAATACGCATCCCCTCCCAAAATGACATAACAAGGATTCTCACAGCACAGATTGTCTACCCCAGGGCTTTTGCAAGAGAGAGAACCAACACCAGACTTTTTGCCTGTTATGGTTATCTATGAACATCCATGTAACACAAGACCTGTTTACAGGTAGTGTACTAACAATCATCCATTAAAGGCGTATTGGCTATAACATATGGATCAGACCTATGGCATCTGACCTACTTCTCCCAATCAATCAAGCAAGCCTATAGACCTCATCATTAGCTTCTAACCATAACCAACTGAGGGCTCCTGTGTTGCACACTAGCTGGCAACCATCATGCACACTGTCATAAAATATAAAACCTTTAGAAATTTACAGTTGACAAACAATATTCTGTCCATTTGCAGATGTTCTGCTCCAAGTGTTTGTCAGAGGTGGCAACCAACACCAAAACCATTGCCTACGATGGAAATCTGAGATGCTGTGCAACAAAACATCTGGCTACAGCCATTAAAACAGAGTAATGATAAGCGACCCGTAAATGCCTATTTGTGTCAACAAACACTTTTCACAAGTGTTTGCTCTGCTTTAAACCCTTAGTCGCAGCTTTTCATAATAAACATATCCGAGCTTCGGCATCTGACGGAACCTTACTTAAAGACTTATTTTGGTCTCTAACGTTTACCACAGGCTTTTCACCATAAACAACTTCGCCTTACTGTATTACGCCTAAGCTCCCTCAAAAGGCAACTATTAGTAAGTAATCATGATCCTACCAATATGCACAAAATTACATTTGGAAAAACAAGGTGCAACTCTTCCTAAAACCTAACAAGGCTTCTTAAATTGCAAATCTTTAATGTCAAGAGTTTGTCATAAGAGGTAACAAACACCAAAATTCTTCTCTACTATGATAGTCCGTGAGATTCCCTGTAGCAAAAATATCTATTTACAAGATTTCACACAGAGTAATGACAATTCACCCTTAAAGGCCTTTTGGACGTAACATATGTTTTTTCCAACAAATAAGTCAAACCTACTGTCTCTTTCGTAAGGTTTCATGATAAACATATCAGGCCTGTAGACTTGAACGGTGGCTTGTTACCATAACCAATGCAGTCCCTCTGTATTGAAAATAAGCTTTCCCCTAAGGCAAAAAGTGCAAGACAGACACTTTTGTCTGCTGAAGCAACTTCTGCCCTATCGAAATCTACAGTGAAGGGAATTAACATTTGAGCACAGCCAAAGACAGTCTCTCAATAGTTTCGAAACTACAAATATGGATCAAAAAACAGTTGACGAAACAAAATACAAGCCCTTGCAAAACTGTATAACAAGAGTTCTCAAAGTACAAATATTCTACCCCGAACGTTTGTTTACGGGATTACTATTGCCAAAATCCTTGCTATTATGCTAATCTGTGAGACTCATTGTAACAAAATGCCTGTCTGTCCAATCACTTTGGCAGAGCCAAAGTCCCTCAATCAATGGTGCTTCTTGAAGCACTTTCTCTGTTGATCACAATCAAGTTATTGACACTTGCTCTATCAAGCCAGACCTAAAACCTGTGACTGTGCCCAGCCTATATGTGTTGCGGTTTTCTTTCACTGGAGAATGAGGGGACTGATCTACTATTATTCTATTTGCAAAAAGTTGGAGATTTGCACCGGCATTTTCTGAATGAAATAGAACGTTGCTGACCCTCCTATGTATTAATAGGTTTGTTCACAAAATACTGAATTGCAGGAGTCATAGAACCACATGGTTAATCAATATTCATTCGATAGATCACAATTTGTGACCATCTGTGATTGGCCACAGCCACATGCATGCATGTTACCATGTCTGTGATTGGGTTTGAAGAAAGCTTGTGTTTGTTGTTTTAAAAAGCAGGTCATTTTCTCCAAAGGAAACCGAGAGACCAGGACTGTGAATTAAAGAAATTTAAGTTTCTTTGCTGAAAACATTTCACCCAGAATTGTCAGCCGTCTCGCGGACCACTGTTTACTCTCTCAAACGTTTTCAGAATTCACAAAGGGTTAAATGGAGACGAATTCCCTTTTGCAAATCAGTTAAAACCCCAACTTGAGAGTCTGCAACTGATCAAATGGTTTATGACCATAATTAAGGTCGCAAACCATTGCAACATTAGGAAACGATTCCCAGTTTGGAAGGGATGTCCACAAAACGCTCCTTCCAAATAGCGACTTGGAAAAATCAATTTCTAAATCCATTTACCGATTTGGAAGCACTTTTCAAAATCAGTAAATCTATTTAGTAAGTACTAAAATGATTCTTAATGGTTACCAACACTCTGACTTGAAATATTCTGTACATAAGATGGACCTAAACCTTCCAGTAGAAATAACGTGCACGTTCCACATTGTAAATGGACACTTTTGACAACAGATTTGTATCAGTGGCCCATGTAGCTGTTGTGTTTTCTTTGAAACAGTATCTTCTGTCAGATGCTACATTTATAACCTATGTTGAAATTTAGCAAGTGTGCTTTGAGGGACAGACTTCACTTGCAACCAGATGACAGACCTGCTGTAGGAGGGAAAGCTTAGGGGCGCGTTGCTGCAGATCGTCAGAACCAAGCGCATCGCCCCAAAGGGATGCTAATGCCAAGTAGCACGGAGCCTACAATGATTTACTTCTGTCTGGAGAAATATGACATCAGACACGTGGGCTCTTCGACTGCCATCCCTGAGCCCTGCAGTTGTCTTCTGCAAATCCTTTTCCATGCAAGGAACAGTTTTAAAGTTTGTCAATTCCGTCTTACTGACACTACTGTCTGGGTGGTTGCAAGACATTGAGCAACTCACAAAAGAGGTAATGAGTTGACATAATACATTGAGCAACTCACAAAAGAGGTAATGAGTTGACATAGGGAGTACTGAAGCAAATGAGTTGATATTTTGAACATTATCACCAACAGAACATGTAGAGAGCCTACATTTCTTGCCGCTAAAGACAGTTATCAATAAAGCTGTCCAGACAATTATCCATTCTGGCTAGTTGTCTTCCTGGTCTCCGACTTCTTCCGCTCCATGCTTGACTTATCCTGCTGTAGCAGTGGTTTTCATACTGTCAGGTTCTCTGTTCATCGAGTTCATTCAATCACCTCTCTTCCTGTTGACATACGCTCAGTTGTGTGGCTCGCTGTGCTACCTTTTGCACTTCGTGCTGCTTTCCTGTCTCTGCTCTCTTAACCCTTCCTGCTGCGCTAATTTTGTGACCGTATTACATTCCGTTTGGGACCCTATGCCAGCTGCCACCCACTGCCACTACACTTGCCTGTGATCTTTCCATGTTCTTGTTGGCAAGGAGGTCCAAGGTATGATCGACATCCGCCCTCTTTTTTTGCTCCACCCCTCTCCCCTTTCCTCATTTTGCAGCCAGCCAAATATTAATAGAAGGTCAACATCCTTTATTAGTTTGGAAAATAAAACAGTTTAGTGCCAAATAATCATTGCTCTAACTGTATAAACTCTTCACAGCAGAAGCCAATGGTGAAACCAGCAACTCAAAATCAAACATTCTCACAAGGAACAACCCCGCAAGCGAGCCTTCTTTTCAGATGCACCCCGGCAGGTGATTCACCTTCCCCTGCAGCTAAGAAGTGCTCCCTCAAGAACCACCTGACCCACCTTTACCATTTTCCACATCTCCGAGATCTAATCTCCAATTTTCCTCCACACCCATGATTTCCCTGATTTCTCCCACTGTATACCGCGAATGCTACTGCTTCTAAATGTCGGTTTGCTTCAGGAATTCTGCATTTGAGACACATAATCCTGTTTCTGTCTCAAGCACAAATATGTGCCCAAGGGACTGTGCTCATGGTCCACACATACTCATAACAAAAATAATACCTTTTGTCTTTTTGACTTTGTCTCAGTGTTTTTAATGAAAGTTACCTATTTATTCTTTTGATTACAACCTACGAGTATATTTCATAATGAGAGTAAGAAAGTCTTTATAACTGTCTCGTGAAATTAGGAAATAAATGAGTGAAAGCTTGTTGGTTTTGCCTTAAAACTGTTGGAGTTTGTAGCACCTCCTAGGGATGACTGGAGGGTGAGCAGAGGTTGCCAACACCGTCTTTACTGTTGTTGATAATCCCAGCCAGGACTTTACACGCACTGTCCAGCTCCATGATGCCCCGGTAGAGTGTAGGAAAGGGATTCTGAACTATTGTTGGTGAATGTACCATACGTATTCAACATGAAGAGCTTGCAATAATGCTGTAGAGTAAGGAACTTGACGTGGCATGCAAAGACTACCCTAGTACCATGTAATTATTATCTGAATTAAACCAGTGCAGTGTAAAGCAAACCTACAGGAAAAGAAATGCGTATAACCTCAAATAACCATCGCTGGCCACTCAAACAAAGGTGACTTAGCCATATGTAGCAATAATATTAAATACATAGGAGTATGTAGTAGCACTTATGCTTGGGTAGGGTCTCCAATGGCAGTTCCTGTAACATCCACAAGTTGACCTATAGTATCGCATTGCAACATTTATATAGTGCTTACTATCCCTATGTCGCTACAGGTCTTTATAGTGTTGGCTCTTGGCTTGTATATGTGTTCGGATGCAGAAGTCTGTCCACTGTTGTGTCGGTTGTTACTCAGGGACCGCCTCGTTTTATGGACAGTGTCCGAGAATGTTATCCCCTTTGTGGGAATGATGACACTGAGCACATAGCACTCGGGCCTCCAGGAGTTAGATAATGGTTGTGTTCTGAGACAGAAGGCTGCTTTTCAGAGAAATGTGTTTTTAAACAGCTCATGGATCTTCACATGATGGTAGGGGCTATTCCAGAAAGTTGGGGCTAGGGCAGAGAAAGTGCAGCCTCTTCTATCTTGCCGTCTGAATGCTGGCATTTGCAACAGGAGAAACAAAAATGAGCAGAGACGATAGCCAGAAGTATATCTTTAAAGACTGTAACTCAAGAATTAGGGAGCCATGCAATATTTGAACAAATGGACAATACAGAGGACCTTAAACATTGATCCTGCAGTCGGGTACCAGTGTAGCGAGTGCCAGTGATGGAACATACTTACGGGCCTGTATGACAAATCTATTAGTGCCATTGTGGATTCATCTTTTTGGACCGTTATCCATTTTTCTAATTCAATTGCAGCTAGCGATGGCCCATCCACACCCTAATGGCAACAAACCGGCACAAATTCTTACAGAATCCTCACAGCCTAAACCATACATGCCAGCGGCGAGTTTATCATCCACACATGTGTCAAAATTGAAGCTGTGGAAATAGTTTAGTGCAGCAAACAGCCAGATGTAGGTGATGAATAGTATTGGGGACAGAGATGGACCCTGGAAAAGTTCACGGCTTGGGAGTAATGAAGAAGAGGCAAAAGGGTGCAGGTAGACTGTTTGTGATTTGCCACCTAGATGGAAGGCAGTCCTTTCTGAACAAAGGTTTGTTGATGCCAATTTCCTCCTGGTGACTCAGTAGAATGAATTGATTGGAGTCATAAGCCCCTAGCGGCTCTTATGAAATGAAGTAAGGTGATGACACTGTTTTGGATTACCTAAGAGAATCAGCATTCACGCTGATGGACCCAGAGGTTCACTTGCCAAAAGGCCGGACCAGACATGGTTGGATTCAAGAATACTCTGGAGTTGGGTGGCTGAAGTGGATGGCAACAACTTTGCTTGCAAAGAACTTGAGAAATTTGTGACAGAAATTAACAATAGAGTAATCATTGTTGCACCCCATCCCAGAGAGCAAAGTAAATGGATGATTTTGAAGACCTCTCTTTGAGTTTATGTGATACCTTAATGAGATGTTATGTTTTTTGATAAGGATTTAGCATAGCGCAAAAACAGCCCACCACATATTAAGTATTACAGGGCTATTCACTCAAAGAAGAGGTAGCAAAAAGTATCACCCATGCATTCACAGTGAAGTTAAGTTAAAAATCTATGTTTTAATTCGTTTTTTAAAAATAACAAAAAGCTACTGAAGTGAATATGAACCAGCAGCAAAGCATAGTTTGTGTTGTATTCACCTATTAGAGGAGACCACTAATATAACTATAACCTTATGTAAGCTAGGAGAGAGGTGAAGCATAATAATGGCATCCTTGGTTTTTCACCACTGGCTGTGTTTTTTAAGGACATGCAGTTTGGTGTACCACGGTGGTGATTTAGGTGGGTGGTATCTTGGAACAGACTGGATCAATCAGATGAAGGTCGGAGATGATTCAAGAAGATAATTTGGAATAAGTAAGAGAAGAGTCCTCCTTTGAAATAGAGAGGTTGGGTTGAGCAGAGCTGATACTTCAACTGTAGTGTCTGCTTGACCTGTACTACGCTAGTTGAAAGCTTGTTAGATGATGGCGACTTAAGAATGTCAATTTTTAATAGAAGCCGGTGACACCAAGCCTTGACGACTTTATATCCTGGTGAATGGTACATAAGGACAATTGTTAGTATTTGTCAGTTAAGTCCAAGTGGAAATATGGTCAGAAGAAACCAGTGCAATGATAACACCATGACATTTGTCTGGACATAGCGTGTTATATATAACTCCTCCGGCCTGGAATCCCAACAATATATGATGTTCACCCTGTTCCTCTACTCCTCACCCTCCTCCTCTACCCATCACCCTCCTCCTCTACCCTCCGTCTCTAACTCTCACCCACCTCCTCTACCCTCCTTCTCTACTCATGACCTCTAATGTTTTGATTACTCTTTCCACTTAAAACTAAGTATTGTTTGCTTTTCTATGTAGGTTCTTGGTCTACAAACCCTGTGGTATCCTTGGGAAGATCATGCTTTAGAAAAGCAAAAATAAACAAATAAAAGAATATAGACTCCAAAGATAGTAAAATAGCTCTCCCTGAACTATGTTGGAACAGTCTGAGACAGCATACATTGAGTAATATTCATAAACAAGCTGGAGAATAGGCAGTCTGGGACGAGATAGCCATATATAATTGCATATTTACAGAAGACACATATTCAGTGCATACTTTGTAAAAGAAAGAGTGTTGTCGCCCAATGGTCTGCTCAGAAGCCTGCTACCGATGCTATTGCATATCGGCGAGCCGAATGCCGACGCTGCGTAGTCTGGAATCCACCTGAAGCCTCTCTAAACTACTACCAGGCGCTCTCTGCCCTTCTCTCACTCTCACAGTTTCCTTCTTCCTCTCTTTGTGACAGTTTTTCCTCCTTTCTCTTCCTCCTTTCCTTTTGTGTATTTTTCTCTCTCTCGCTAGCTCTCTGGAAATATCCAATGAGGAAAAATAAGCGCAGCTCCCCAAAAGTAAGTGCCTGTGGCCCCACCGGCTCAGATTAGGCACTGCACATATTTCATTTAGGGGTCAAGCAATGTTTCGCCAACTTGGGCTCAAGGTAGCTGTAGGTTCCTCTGAAGCAGTCGCAGTCTGAGGAGTCACTAGCGAGATCTAAGGATCTACAAGTGAGCTGAACTCAGTCTGATATGCAGGGGCAGGTGGGTAATAGCTACCTTAAAATGTAATTGTGATAAATGTATGTTGTGTTCCATCTATGGTCCTAGAACGGACGATCTAGCGTTGCTTCATAGAGATAGATGCTACCAGCCCTAAAGCACCAGATTACGTGAAAAAGGTTTGAGCTGCTTCTGCTAAATTGATGGCTGTGCGTGGGTTAATTGATGGCTGGAGGCTTTACCCGAGAAGGAAACCTAGGAACATATATTATTCATAACATAACATAACACGTGTATTTGTTTGAACTTTATCTGCATGAACAATGGTCTAGAATTGGTCTATTTTAAATAGACCACAACGTCCACCCATTTACGTGCATGGATATCTATCTCAAAAAAACATCTGATCATAATCCTCTTTCGCTCAAAATTCGGCAGGTAAACCATAAGAGATATGCCGCTCTGGAGCATTCCTCCTACTCTGTTTGCTGACACGTAGTTTAAGGAGTATATATTGAATTAAATTAAGGAATACTTGAAATGCAATGCAATTACTTTGTTTAATTGCAATTTAAACACCGCGCTAATTGCTGTTGTTTGGAATGCTTTAACACCAGTTATTAGAGGTGTTCCCAGGTAGCCACAGTTTAAGGAGAAATAGGAATAGACTAAAAGCATTTCTTAATTAAGAAGAACAAATTGATATGCTAGAGATAAAGCATGCAAAAGCTATAATTGATAAACTAGCAATGTCACATGAGATTTACTTAAGAATATTACATTGTTATGTACATGTCCCCAAATGGCTTAGGGAGACAGCGGCAACACTTTAGCTACAGAACCGCACCAGGATATATGATTATAGTGAGTCTGTGGGGCATTAATTAGCATACAAGGTAAAAACCATTCTGTCAACTTTATGAAGCACTTTGGTAATGACAATAAGCCACTAATAAGCAGTGCTACTAAGACTATTGAACAGTCCCAACACTGTTTATCAAATGAGGTGCATCGCAATGAGGATCCGTGCCTGGAAGGTGATGTAGGTACATGCTTAGGAGAGGTTGCATTGCGCATGTTAACACCGTTGTCTTGCTCAAACACAAGAAATTGAGTTACTATCAGCAATCAATAGCTCTCCTAATGGGAGAGTACCAGGCAAGGGCCTCATCCCCGCAGAATTTTCTAAAACATTTTCTGAAATGTTAGTGTTTTTATTTTTTGTGATCATCAATGGCATTTACAGTGTAGAGAAAATTCCAAACTCATGGGATTGTATGTATATCACATTTATTTAAGAAAAAGAAGGGTAAACCAGCTTAGGATATAGGATTGGACTGGCCAATTTCTTGGATAAAAGCTGATAGTAAAATGTTAAATTCTTCCTACAAGACTTACTGAAGTGATAAGGGGCCTAGAACTGGGGCAACCACGGGGTTCTAAACACAGTTGTGTACTACCTCATAATCATATGGCCATTACATTACATTACACTTTGGAACAAAGCTGATCTGAGCGCTATTGATGGTAAAAAAGCGTTTGATAGGGTGTCCTGGTCATCCATGGGATTTGGTCCATTACTCATTGCAATTCTGCAGAGTCTCTATATGACTCCCACTGCTGGCAATGCTTCTTTAAGGGTAATATCAGATTAGTGTGTGATCGCTAGGGGCACACTACTACTGATTTCCCTATATTTTGACACATATCTTAGATATAATTTTCCGATGCATACTTTCAGTTGAATTTACTAAGTACCAAACAAAGGTCGCAGCCATAACAATTCCAGCTGTCCCAGATGTAGCATGAAGCATGATCTGCATGTGTTTGTCAAGTGTGGAAAGATTTTAGAGCATGATTAGTCAAACATTATGGAGTATCACGCAGTCCAATATTACGATCAATGCTGCAATAATAATGCTCTGCTATGAGGAAATCATCGATCGAACCAATGCTGGTAATGTATCATATCCATTGGTGTAACCTGTTTGTACATTGGAAAATACGGGATTGATTCTGAACCTTCCAGCCCTGAACATTGGTGGGTACGCTTGTTAAAAAGGGCTTTAGTCATTTGCGCAAGGGCTTCTCCAACATTTCTGTGAAATTTTATGTTCGAGGCATGTGGGCTGCTGAATTCATATCTGTGCATAGAGTTGGGTCCGGATGTTTGCACGTTGTTGTCCTGGAAGAGTCTTCGAAGTATCCTTGGATAGGTGACTCCTCCCCTGGACTACGACTGCAACACCAGCACCCTGCTCGACAACCTCGCCAATCTTGGACTCAAGCAGCTGGTATCCACCCCCACCCACCTCGCCGGACACACACTCGACGCCGTCTTCTCATCCTGCAAAGACATCGTCTTCAGCCACGCCACAGAGCTCCAATGGACGGACCACAGCTGCGTCCACTTCACCTTCAAGAGAACGACGACCCACCACCACCAGCAACAGGCCGCCCGCAGAAGCTGGAACAAGATCACAGCAGACCAGCTCGCCACCTCCCTGAGCCAGCACCCCCCTGCCAGCTCAGCGAACCCCAGCCAGGCCGCCAACAACCTCACACAGTGGATCAGCAACTGCGCGGACGAACTCGCCCGCTGAGGACCCCGCCCAGCAGACCCGGCAGCAAGAAAGCCCCGTGGTTCACCGACTAACTCAAGAGCTCCAAGAAGAACTGCCGAGCCCTCGAGAAAGTCTGGAGAAGGGATCCCACACCGGACAACAGGACCACCTTCAAGCTGGCCACCCGGAAACACCACCAGCTGATCCGCGCCGCCAAGAAAACTGCTTTCAAGGACCGGCTGGACAACAACGCACACAACTGCAAGGAACTCTTCAACATCGTGAAAGAGCTCTCCAACCCCAGCGCAGAAAACAACGACATCACCCCATCGCAAGACCTCTGCAACTCCCTCGCCTCATACTTCCACAACAAGATCGCGGACATACACAACAGCTTCAGCAACCAACCAACGCACACCAAGACCGAACAACCACCCCTCACCACCACCCTCCAAGCCTGGACTCCGATCAGCACCGAAGACACCATCCGCACGATGAACTCCATCCACTCCGGATCACCGACCGACCCCTGCCCTCATCACGTCTTCAACAAGGCTGACGCTGTCATCGCACCCCACCTGCGAGACATCATCAACACATCCTTCGACACCGCCACCTTCCCTGAGAGCTGGAAGCACGCCGAACTCAGCGCGCTACTCTAGAAACCCTCAGCGGACCCCACCGAACTCAAGAACTACCGCCCCATCTCGCTCCTCCCGTTTCCAGCCAAAGTCATCGAGAAGACCGTCAACAAGCAGATGGCCGCCTTCCTCGAAACGAATGGATCCCTCGACCCCTCACAGTCCGGCTTCCGAGCCAATCACAGCACCGAGACCGCCCTCATCGCCGCCACCGATGACATTCGAGCCCTGATGGACAACGGAGAAACAGCGGCCCTCATCCTCCTAGACCTCTCCGCAGCATTCGACACTGTCTGCCACCGCACCCTAGTACAGCGCCTCAGCAACGTCGGAATCCAGGACAAGGCGCTGGAATGGATCATCTCCTTCCTCGACGGAAGAACACAGAAAGTCCGTCTACCGCCGTACAAGTCAGAGGCCACCGATGTCATCTGCGGCGTCCCTCAAGGATCCTCGCTGAGCCCCACCCTCTTCAACGTCTACATGAGCCCCCTCGCGGCCATCGCACGGCAACACCACCTCAACATAATCTCCTACGCCGACGACACCCAGCTGATCCTCTCCCTGACCAACGACCCCGCCGCCGCCAGAGCCAACCTACACGAAGGGATGAAGGACGTAGCCGAGTGGATGACGACCAGCCGCCTGAAGCTGAACTCGGACAAGACGGAGGTCCTCATCCTGGGCTCCTCACCATCCGCCTGGGACGACTCCTGGTGGCCTCCCGCCCTGGGCACCGCACTCAAACCGACAGACCATGCACGCAACCTGGGCTTCATCCTGGACTCCTCCCTCTCCATGACCAGGCAAGTCAACGCCGTCTCCTCGGCGTGCTTCAACATCCTACGCATGCTACGGAAGATCTTCTGGTGGATCCCCACCGAGACCAGGAGGACCGTCACCCAGGCCCTCGTCACCAGCCGACTGGACTACGGCAACGCCCTCTACGCCGGTACCACCGCCAAGCTCCAGAAGAGACTCCAGCGGATCCAGAACGCCTCAGCCAGACTCATCCTCGACATCCCACGAACCAGCCACATCTCCGGACATCTGAGAGACCTTCACTGGCTCCCCGTCAACAAAAGAATCACCTTCCGCCTCCTCACTCACGCACACAAAGCGCTACACGACCAAGGCCCGAGCTACCTCAACAGCCGAGTCAACTTCTACGCTCCCAAACGCCACCTCCGATCAGCCAACCTCGCCCTCGCCGCCGTCCCCCGCATCCGAAGAGCGACCACAGGAGGAAGGTCCTTCTCCTACCTGGCCGCCAAGACCTGGAACTCCCTCCCGACCGACCTGCGCCTGACCCAAGACCACCTCTCCTTCAGGAAGAAGCTGAAGACATGGCTGTTCGAGCAGTAGCGGCACCCCCCCACCCCCAGCGCCTTGAGACCCTACGGGTATGTAGTGCGCTCTATAAATGTCACTGATTGATTGATTGATTGATGGGCATCCTCTCCATCCTCAGATTGTTTTTTTCCGCCATTGGGTTTGGATGTGCTATCTTAACTCCAGTTAGGAAAAAACTTTGTCGAGGCCAAAAGGCCTTTAGTTCGCGTCGGTACTGTTCACTCGATCGGTTTCGACTCTACCTGTTAGCTTACTAACTTTGGAAACAACTTTTCGCTTTTTACCTGACCATCGACGACACCGACGATGGAGTCGAGGACACCATTCAAGAGGTGCCCGGTATGCAATGCGAAATATCCCCATATCGACGTCCACCCGGGGTGCAACAAATGCTTGTCACCGGACCACAACGAATCGACATGCATGGCCTGTGCCCGGTTCCGTTCCAAGAAGACTCTACGGAATCGACGAGCGGCGAGACTCGAAGCGCAGCACGCGGCACCGGCCCCGGCAGACATCTTCAACGCCGAAGATGTCGAGGAATTGGAAATCCTACCCTCCAATCCCGGTTCCGAACATGACTCCGGTTCGGACGACGTCGACGAATCACTCTTTCGCAGAGATGAAGACAACACCGAGGTAGGAGACGGCGATGAGGCCTTAGGGGCCGAAGAGAGTAGCTCCAATGACGAGCAAGGCCTACCCGTTCAGACTGACGAGAGCCCAGTGCCACAGTCTATGGCTCCGGTCGAGGGATCGCCTTCGGGCCTTACCCGAGACCTATCCCGCAGTTCTTCGGCCCCGCCCTCGGGCCCGGCCTCGGACGTTCAGCGGCAGCCATTATTACCTAAACCGGCTGGTTTCCCTTCTACCAAACCGAAACCGAAAGCTGCACTGGTACAAATGAAACCGAAACCGAAAGTGACGCTAGTCGGATCGAGGCCTTCCACACCTTCGACGCCAGCGACACGCATCGGCACCGAGCGCAACAAACGAGACTTCGGTGCCGAACTTGAAGCGGCCGACGTCGGAGTCGGCATACGGAAAAAGGCCCTCGGTGCCATCAAACCTGCTCGGCTCGCGTCGCCGACGCCATCGACTCCTAAACCAAAGGCCATACTGCCTGCTGCGTCTCACGTCGCTTCCACGGCAACACCAAAGCCTCCTGCATCGAAAACGTCGACGGCCATTTCCGCCCCTCGACCCGATGACCCACCGGCGCCGAAAAAGTCCACGGCCGCCTCTACAAACCTGGTCGGCGCTAAGGCCTCGAAAGCGCTTCAAGTGCGAACCGTTGCAGCACAAGGCAGCAAAACCCAAACGGTCCTCCAGGACACATCGGGCTCCGGCCCACTAAAAGCTCAAACAGCCTCTTCGGCGCCAGCCAACATAACTTTTGGCCTGCCGCCCTCCACGATCCCGAAAATGTTCCAACTCAGGACACGGGTCACCCACACCACGGTTACACCTGCTGAGACGTCTCCGTCACATTACATCGACGCCAACACCGGCAGGATGATTATCCATGACCGGAGGATAACTTCGGAGCCACCCTTGGACCCTTTCAGGATCCCACTAAAAAGAAAGCTGCCTGTGGACTCAGAACCTGTGCTTTGCGAATCTTTCGACTCGCCCTACCAGGATCCACTATCATTCTCTCCCACACACTCCGACACGGATGCGTTGGCAGACTATATGGATGACCAAGTCCCTTACCACGGAGACATGGACCCTGATGACCAACAGGACCCTGATCAAACTTGGGGCGACCCTGCAGACCCCAGTGCACCTCTAGATGCACAGGACCCACAACTCTATGGAGTGAAAACGTCTCCCACAGAGGACACTGCAGCGTTTAACGCTCTTATTGAACGTGCTGCGAATAATCATGGAGTGCAGCTTCACTCTGACACCGTGGAAGACGACTTCCTTATGGACACTTTCGCTTCCTCAGAAAGGCATGTAAAGACTCTGCCCATGTTGAAAGGGGTCCTCAAACCAGCCAAGGACATCTTCAAGGAACCCACCAGGGCAAGAGTGATAAACCCCAGGATCGACAAGAAGTACAGATCAGCACCTGGGGACCCTACTTACATCAGAGGCCAATTACCTCTCGACTCCATTGTCGTTGCGAATGCTCGCAAGAGGGCACACTCGCAAACGACAGGTGACGCTCCTCCCCCGGACAAAGAGTCCAAGGTGTTAGAGACCTCTGGCAAGCGAGTTGCCGCCCAGGCTGCCAACATATGGCGCATAGCCAACACTCAAGCGCTCCTCGCTCGCTACGATAGAGCGCACTATGACACATTGGAGCAACTACTCCAACATCTCCCTGACCCGTTCAAAGAAGGTGCAGAAATTCTTATCAGAGAGGGACAGCTACTCACAAATGCTTCCATCAAGTGTGCACTAGATGCTGCAGACACGGCTGCCAGGGCCATAAACACAAGCGTCATGCTGCGACGACATGCCTGGTTGCGAATCTCCGGGTTCAAACCCGAGGTGCAAAATAATATACTAAACCAACCTGTCAACCCCGACTATTTATTCGGGCCGGAGGTTGACACAGCCCTTGAGAAAATAAAAAAGGACACGGACACTGTAAAGTCCATGGGGGCTCTCCAGACTCAGTCCTTTCGGAGCAGGAAATAGAGGAGCAGGTAGAGGACAGGGGTCACAGCAGACATACAACAAGGGCAATACCCAAACCACCTACGATAAAAACACCCGGGGTGGATATCGTGGCTCCAGTACAAAGGGCAGAGGACGCGGCTACGGCAACACCAGGTCCTCCCCCAAGAACAAGCAGTGACGCCCTCTCCCTTCCTCCCGACCACATAACACCTGTCGGGGGAAGGCTACAAAGGTTCCTGTCCACGTGGAACTCCATCACCACGGACAGGTGGGTCAAAGATATTGTCAAATACGGTTACTGTCTAGAGCTAACCTCCACTCCACCCACAATACCTCCAAGAAACCGTCCTATGTCCTCAGAGCACTTAACGCTCTTACAGCAAGAGGTGCAAAGTATGCTTCTAAAAGGCGCTATAGAGGTCGTACCCGTCCACGAGCACGGTACGGGAGTGTACTCCCTCTACTTTTTAATACCGAAAAAGGACGGGTCACTCAGACCTATACTAGACCTAAGACCCCTGAACCGGTACATTCTTTCCGAGCACTTTCACATGCTCACTCTACAGCAAGTCCTTCCGCTTCTCAAGCAGGGAGACTTCCTGGCCACACTGGACCTCAAGGATGCGTATTTCCACATACCCATTCACCCCTCACACAAAAAATACCTCAGGTTCACTGTTCAGGGACAGCACTATCAATTCAAAGTCCTGCCCTTCGGCGTGACAACAGCACCCAGGGTTTTCACAAAGTGCCTAGCTACTGTGGCGGCACATCTACGGAGGCAGCACATACACGTCTACCCCTACCTGGACGACTGGCTCGTTCAAGCGAAGTCAGCCCAGCAATGTGCCAGCCACATGTCCCGCACCATTCACCTCCTTCACAGTCTGGGATTCTCACTAAATTACCCAAAATCCCATCTCCAGCCCGCACACGTACAACAGTACCTGGGTGCGACTATAGACACTCTGGCGGCCACAGCTCAGCCAAATTTAGTGAGGATCAACAGCATGCAAATGCTGATTTCCAAGTTCAAACCCCAACACTCCCTTCCTGCGCGAGTGTTCATGCAGTTGATAGGCATGATGGCCTCCTGCATTTTCATAGTCCCGCACGCGAGATTACATATGCGCCCGCTTCAGGAGTGCTTAGCACGTCAGTGGAATCAGGCTCAAGGACAGTTGAAAGACCTCGTGTTGGTGAGCGGTCGGGCATACAACTCTCTGCATTGGTGGAATCCACAAAACCTTTGCAAGGGCCGACCGTTCCAAGAGCCTGTTTCACAAATAGTACTGACAGCGGACGCGTCTCTCCAGGGATGGGGAGCTCATGTACTCCACTACACAGTGCAGGGACTATGGACGACACAACAGAAGAAAATGCACATCAACCTTCTGGAACTGATGGCAATCTTCCTGGCCATGAAGGCATTCAAAGTACATCTGTGCAACAAGGTCGTGTTGATCCGGACGGACAACATGACCGCAATGTACTACATACAGAAGCAGGGAGGAACGCACTCTCCACAGTTGTCTCATCTGGCTCAGAGCATGTGGAAGTGGGCCATTCAGAGGAACATGTTCCTCATGGCGGAACACCTCCCCGGCAAGGACAACCAGATGGCGGATCTGCTCAGCAGACACAGCCACCAGATGCACGAGTGGGAGTTACACCCATCAGTACTCCAGCCGTACTTCCAGCAGTGGGGTCATCCAGAGATAGACCTGTTCGCCACAAGCGAAAACGCAAAATGCCAAAGCTTTGCCGCCAGGTTCCCACATCCGCAGTCGCAGGGCAATGCGATATGGATGAACTGGTCCGGCAGATTTGCGTACGCTTTTCCCCCAGCGCCGTTCATACCGCTGGTGGCTCGCAAACTCAGACAACACTCCCTGACACTCGTCCTAGTTGCTCCTACGTGGGCACGCCAGCCATGGTACACCACCTTCCTCGAACTTTCCGTGGTGCCGCATCAAAGGCTGCGGATCAAACCCGCGCATTTGACGCAGAACCATGGAGAGATTCAACACCCAGATCCGCAACAGCTGAACCTGGCGATCTGGCTCCTGAAGTCCTAGAGTTTGGCTACCTCAACCTGCCACCTGACTGTATGGACATCATCAAGGAGGCCAGGAGACCCACTACAAGAGCTTGCTATGCAGCCAAATGGAAAAGGTTCGTCATTTATTGCGGTAATAATGACATTAACCCGCTGGACGCATCCATCCAAAACATCATTTGTTACCTCCTACACCTATACCGATGCAATCTGGCGTACACCTCTATACGTGTCCATTTGACCGCAATATCAGCCTATCTACAAACCAGGCAGCACCTCTCTCTATTCAGAGTGCCTGCCATCAAAGCATTCTTGGAAGGACTCAAACGAGTCATTCCACCAAGCCACCCACCGGCTCCAATGTGGAACCTCAACCTGGTCCTCACACGCCTGATGGGTCCACCCTTTGAACCTCTCCACTCATGCGAGATTCAATTCCTCACCTGGAAAGTAGCTTTCCTGGTAGCGATCACTTCTTTAAGAAGAGTTAGTGAACTCCAGGCACTAACAGTTCAAGAGCCATTTATACAGGTTCATGCCAACAGGGTCGTACTACGTACCAACCCCAAATTCATGCCCAAGGTAATATCGTAGTTCCACATGAATCAAACTATTGAACTGCCCGTTTTCTTCCAAAACCCACAAACTGTCGCGGAAAGGGCACTCCACACACTAGATGTCAAAAGGGCCCTCATGTATTACATCGACAGGACCAAACCCTTTAGGAAGACAAAACAACTGTTCGTTGCCTTTGCCCCACACCACAAGGGTAACGCCATCTCCAAAGCAGGGATAGCCAGATGGATAGTTAAGTGTATCCAAATTTGTTATCAAAAGGCAAAACGCACATTAACTATTCCCCCACGAGCCCACTCAACACGTAAGTTAGGGGCCTCCATGGCTTTTCTAGGAAATATTCCCCTGCATGATATATGTAGAGCAGCCACCTGGTCCACTACACACACATTTACCAAACACTATTGTGTAGATGTGCAATCAAAACAGCAGGCAGCTGTAGGACAGGCTGTTCTCAAAACCCTTTTTCAGACCGCTGCAGCTGGCACTGGTAGCCGCCGCTAATAGAGGGCACTGCTATATATTCTATGCACAGATATGAATTCAGCAGCCCACATGCCTCGAACTGAATATGCTACTTACCAGTATGCATCTGTTCTTGGCATGTAGGGCTGCTGACATTCATATCGCCCTCCCTCCTCCCCGGCGCCTGTAGCAGCTGCAGCTCTCAGAATTACTGTAAGCATGGTCATCACTTTCTGTATCTACTCCATCACTGCCACAATGGCGAAAAACAATCTGAGGATGGAGAGGATGCCCATGCGCACTGTAGTCCAGGGGAGGAATCACCTATCCAAGGATACTTCGAAGACTCTTCCAGGACAACAACGTGCAAACATCCGGACCCAACTCTATGCACAGATATGAATGTCAGCAGCCCTACATGCCAAGAACAGATGCATACTGGTAAGTAGCATATTCATTCCCCTGGAACCTCTTGCAGTCTTAAACTTCAGTATATTTTATTTTAGTTCAATGTAAGATATGTTTTCTCAGAAACAAATTAACATCAAAGCTACCCTTGGGCAAGACTGAAATAAAAGTTAAGTAGTCACACAGTTTGTGAAGAGGCCTGGATGAATACAATGATATTTTCAGCCCTAGTTAAATAAATTGCTGTCCCCATTCCCACCTACGTGGCAGAGCCCATCATTTGATGCATGTTTATTCAGTCTAGTGCACTGCTGCAGATGGTTTTTAGGTGGCCACCTAATAGGACAAGGGCTTTCATAAAGCAGTAGCAGGACACTTGCTGCACAGGCCAAGTGAGTGTAGGGCGGGAGGGTCAGTCCTTGGTCTTCTAGTGGACGCAGGGTGCAGCATCTGAACGCTCAGTTTGTCAGGATTGGGCCTGAAGGCTCTCTCTTACCCTTGACTTCATTGGGGTTGCAACCTCAGAGAAAATCCATTTTTGGCGGTGAGCTCATACAGACCACAGCCTCCTCCATGGCCTTCTTCCCAAAGTAATGCTTCTGAGCTCTGTCAGCTGCTGGCCCATTACAGCCTCTCTTTACACAAGAGGCATGAGTCGATCGCTGATGGAAAGAGAGCACTGAGTAGGGACCTTTGATGTCCTCAGAAAGTACCACCATCCTTCTTAATGATCTCACTGTTCCACCTGATGCTCCTGTCCACCAGGATGGAATGTCTGCCTTACTACTCTGGTAGCCACACTACCCATTTTATTCAGTTGTTGTATAATTGAGGCCTACTTAGCTTCAAGAAGTCTGAAACCTGGGGCTCGAGCGGATTGCAAACCTAGCCTCACAATATGCAATACAATTTTGAGGTTTAGAGTGAGCTGCTGTGGCCCTGCTATCCTCTACCTGAGGGAAACCAGAAATATCCCACTGTTCACAGATTAACTAAATTAAAAAGGTTCCATTGAGGATTAAACTGGAACATCAATTCATTAGACCTCAAAATAACCTAGTATCATAAAAACATAATTTATTATCCCATGAATCATCTCTTCATACAGTTCACTTTGACTAATGTAAATAGTCAATTTATATACTAAACAATGCTTAGACATGAATTCAAAAACTTACAACAACAAAATTATGACATCTGTGTGTGCAAACACATAGCACAGATTTAAAGTTTCCTAAAAGAACCCAGGCCAGTTCAATATTGGCATCCAATGTGCAGAACAGATTCTTTGGGGCCCTTGCACAATGCTGCCTTAAGGAGGTATGACCACATTACTGACCACATCTGCCAGGTTCCTAGTCTTCCAATTTGGAAACAAATTTGATTTAATGTATGTTTTGGCCTACAAAATCTTCCATGATAGCGGTCCCTCATTTCCCAGGGAACATCCTTTGGAATTCTGTCCCAGACATACGTCTCGTTCTGGAGCAAATATTATTTTTTGCATTTCAGACGGGGGGATTCAGCTCTTTTCACTACCAAGATGTTCATACATGGACGTGTCAGTCTTCAGCACTCAACTATCCCTCCTGGAAATTCGTGAAGCTCTGGAATCGAGGCTGTTTAGCCATCAATCACCGTTACAACTGTATTGATTCTGTTTCCATTCTACAGTGCCAAGAGACTCTACTTTGAGAGAACAAGCACTTCATAAAACTATAAAAGAAAATAAATAAAATAAGTCTACAAAGGATTTACAATTTTAGAACAGTGTTGATTTTGAACAGGTTGCAGCTTTCTAGTTTTTGTTCCTAGCAGTGGCAACCATCCATGCTCCAAGTCAGCCATATTACTCCACTCAGATGGACTGATCACTCCATCGTCCACTTCCACATAACACAGCACCGACCTCCCCTATGGAGTATAGCAACACCCCAAGCCGCGGCAGGAAGAAAGTTACAGAAACTGAATGGACTCTCCAACTAAACTACCCACACCCCACCAACAACCTCACTAATGACACAAACAACTTGATCACTACCTGTGGAAACACCCTGACACCCCTGATAAACACAAACCCAAAAGATCCACCAAACAAGCTATCTGGTACATCTCTGACCTCAGAGACTCCAAGAGAGCATGCATACAACTCAAGGAAATAGAGAACCACCCAAGGAATCCCCAGAAAAAAACACCTATTCGGCTGCACTTAGACACTATCACCAGCAAGTAAAAGAGACCAAGGAAAAGGCCTTGAGAATCGAATCTAGCTCCAGTAATTTCAAGGAACTTTTCACCATTGTCAAGGAATTCACCAACCCAACATAGGCAACCAACACCATCACACTTACACAAGTACTTCAACAACCTCTCCAACTTCTTCTATGAAAAAAATCCCCCAAATCTACAGCAGCTTTGAACCCCAGCCACCCCCGATGGGCCTCCACCCCCCCCCACCACCTGCTAACCTCTTCAACCAAAGACTACCAACTGACCGGATAGAATCCTCTCTCCATTGACAACGCAGCAATAATAAAGACTGTGCTCTCCGGGGCGACCACAGATCCCTGCCCCCACCATTTCAACAACCTGGGAAGAGCCACAATCGGGGCTGCACTAATTTCCGTCATCAACACCTCCCTCAAAACAGCCACCTTCTCAGATAGCTTGAAATACGCCAAAGTCACAACTCTCCTCCAAAAACCCTCAGCCGACCACAAAGTACTCAGCAACTACCAACCCATCTTACTGCTCCCCTTCCCTGATAAAGTCACCAGGGAGACCATCAACTTTCTGACCACCTAGAACACTACAAACTCCTGGATGACGCCCAGTCAGGATACTGAAACTACCATAGCACCAAAATAGCCTTCATAGCTGCCACAGACGACATACACACCATCCTCAACTGTGGACAGACCACCGTCCTCATCCTCCTCGACCTCTCCACCAACATCGACACACACTCATCACCAGACTACATACAGCATGAATACAAGGAGCAGCCCTCAAATGGATAGCCTCCTTCCTCTCCAGAAGAACGCAACAAGTCAGGCTCACACTGGGCACATCAGAACACTAGGACCTCATCTGCGGAGTCCCACAGGGATCATCACTCAGTCCCACACTTTTCAACTTGTACAGGACTCCTCTGGCTAACATCTTCAGATCCCATATCCTCTCCTATGCTGATGACGTCCAGCTCATTTTTCCTTCTCAGATGACACCGTCACCACCAAGACAAACTTCAAACAGTGCATGACCAGCATGATTAATTAGATGAAAGAAAACTACCTCAAGCTCAACACAGACAAGACTGAAGTGCTGATCTTTGTGACTCCATCTGTTGGCCCACCGAACTTGGACCCACACCAACCCCTACCAACCACGCTAGGAACCTAGGCCTTGCCCTGGACGCCAACCTCACCATGAAGCCCTAGGTCAACGACGTCCCCATCTCATACTTCCACATCCTCTGTATGTTAAGTGAAATCTTCAAGTTGCTCCCAATGGACACCAGACGTACCATCACGCAGGCCCTAATCAGAAGCAGTTAAGACGACGGTGACATACTCTTCACCGGCATCCCAATTAATCTTCTTCACAGACTTCAAACCATTCAAAAGACCGCTGCCAGACTCATCCGCGACCTCCCGCACCAAACCCATTCCACACCACTCCTCAGAGCTCCACTAGCTCCCCCATCCAGCAGCACTGTAGTTCAAACTTCTCACACACACATTCAAGTCACTCCACAATACCGGACCCACATACCTTAGTCACTGACTTTACTTCCATCAACCCACCAGACAACTTGGCTGAGCATCACTCTCACTCGCGCACACCAGCCCGCATCCACAGAAGCAGAAAAGGAGGTTGATCATTCTCGTTCCAAGCCGCCAAATCCTTATACGACCCCCCCCACCCCCAACACATCAGAGCCTCCTCCTCACGTCTTGAATTCCGCAAGAAGCTGAGGACCTGGCTCTTCAATAAGTCTTCTTGCGGTACCATTAAGACTGCCTGTATTCAGGTCCAGCCTCACCACGCGCCTACATTCAACTACTCATTACCTGGATACCCTCACGAGTAACGAGCAGCTCTCTAGAAATCCACCTTACATTGCATAGCTGACTGCTGCAGCATTTGAGGCATGATAGCTCTGCATCCTTGATTAGTGATAGTTGTGGATTTAATTGAAGTTTTGTAATATGTGGGATGAAATGCAATGTAGCAAACATCTTGTCCTTTACTTGTTTTACTAGATACAAAAGGGTGTATGTTGGTCGATATAGCAGGTTGAGGTGGTACCTCCTTGTAATGATAGTTGTCAGATGTTCAGTAACTGCTCAACCACAGAGTTCTCATTCAGCCCTCACTCCTCCGTAAGAAACGCACTACTCTAGCTCCTGTGCACAGCCACCAAGCCCTCATTCAGCCCTCAGTCCTATGTAAGTAGTCAGAGGCCCCCTACAGCACATCACTCTAGCTGCTCCGCACAGCCACCAAGCCTTCATTCAGCCCTCACTCCTTAGTAAGTAGTCCAAGTATGGCTCTTCTTACAGCGCATCACTCTATCTGCTCCGCCCAGCCACAGAGTCCTCATTCAGCCCTCAGTCCTATGTCAGCAGTCAGACATTGGCTCTGGCTACCGCACATCACTCTAGCTGTTCTTTACAGCCACTGAGCCATCTTCAGCCCTACATCCTATGTAAGCAGTGAGACTGGCTTAGGTTTCTGCGCATCACTCTAGCTGCTGCGCAGAGATTGAGAGTCTTCATTCCGCCCTCACACCTATGTAAGAAGCCAGATTCTGCCTACAGCCCATCACTCTATCTGCTCCGCCCAGCCACATAGCCCTCATTCAGCCCTCAGTCCTATGTCAGCAGTCAGACTGGCTCTGGCTTCTGCGCATCACTCTAGCTGCTGCGCAGAGATAGCGAGCCCTCATTCTGCCCTCACTACATTGTAAGCAGCGAGACTCGCGTTGCCTACGGCGCCCTACTCGAGTTGCAGTAGAGTTCTATCTCACCCACGTAAGCCTAGCACAAATGAGAGATGCGTCCTGAGGAACTTCACAAGTCAGGAGAGTTGGAAGGGAGCAAACATCCTCCAGTTTCACTAGTTGGGAGAAGTTCTGAAGAATGGAAAGCATACTGTGGTGGTGCCCATCAGACCTGCTTCGGGCCAGACACACTTTGATTATCAGAGGTATTGAACGGCATAGGGTGTTCAAGAAACTATGAGACAGTCGATTATCTGAAATCTAATGGAGTGGTCAATGGGCTTCAGAGCTGCAAAGGCCTCAAAGTTCCTCGAATGATTGATACTTTCCTATCCCCGGTAGTTCTATCCAAAGATCCAGAAATGACGTCTCTACTCTTCATTGATCACTGGATGTGTTTGAAAGTGAATGTGTGAGGTACATTTCCATTTATATTGGTAAAAGTAGGTATATTTCAGATTGATGTAATGTTGACAACTTGCTTTTTTTGTGTGTTTTTGCAGAAACCACTCAAATATTACTTTTCCTTCTCGGTGGAAACATGCTTGACCCAGGAGATCTAGAGACTGGGATCTATATCTTTTTCACATGACCTGGTGCCTTAGATGTATAGAAAGAAGCACATGATACTCCGCCCAATATAAACCCGCCTTTAAATAGATCAGGGACTTGACTCTTAAAAGCTGGTATGTCAAGGAGACGGGTGTCCGATCTCTGAATACGGTCTTGGCCCCCTGGGATGATGACGACCAGGTGTTTTTTTGGTAAGCGATTGAAGGTTCCAGACTGCAGTGTGACACACATACTCGTATAGGTTTCCCCCAGTTTTCGTGGGTGTGTAGGACACTGGCACACTTTCAAGTTGACACATATACCATTTGAATAGCATTTGTGCCATAGTAGGAGTTTGACCCTGTATAACCTCAAAGTCCCTACTCAGTTTTGCAATGCAAGGAAATAGAATCCGCTTTACACAATTTCCTGGCACTGTCCGCAGTGGCAGGGTGGCACGGTGGGCCAGAGGAAATGCCCCATTCCTCTCCCACCCACTCATGTACACATTCACTGATCATTCGAGGGACCATTTTTGTTTACGAGCATAGAATATAGTCTTTTCATTTGTGAGCACATCCTTTTTAATATTTTTTATAAACTATAACATTGATCCATTCCAAATTTACGGCAAGACATCATTCTTTGGTATACTTTTGTATAAAACATTAACAAAAATCATCCCCGTCCATCTGGGATGTTCTCCAAGTATTTTATTCCACAGTCTGCCTTTTTTTTAAATTTAAAATGTACTTCTATGTTACTCCATCAAAAAATATATATTTCCAAACATCATCCAGTGCTTAAATGCATATTTATATTTCAACCCAAAAAGAGACGTAATTGTTAAGGAATGCGAGTGCCTCTTTTAACATCCAAAAGGCCTTGCATGATGGGCATGCTTCAATCACCCAGCAACAATATCTTGAATCTAACAGTCCTTTCTCTCTGTCTGGTCTTGTAGCTGTAAGGCTTCCTGTGGAACACCACTATATGTCGCTATATAAGACATGAGACTCCAAACCAAGCTGTCCTAGAACCGTGCCCAGTTTTTAGAACTACTCTTTTTTAAAAAGTCATTAATTTCAAGGTGATGTAGCATTGACAGTAATAATACCAAATTATCACATTCATATGTTCACTCTGTATTTCCTGCTTCTCTCACTTTTATCTTAAACATACACACATATACTCGAGTGAGATGTTATACCTCTCCCATGGAAAGTTCTACAGTAACACTTTTAAAGAGATGAATGCATTTGATCATCTCCGCTGTTGCCTTCCTAAATGTGTATTAATCCCGTCCCCTTGTGTCCGGTCGCCAGTGTCGCATTAAAGATTTTGGGGGGCCCTGACCAAGGCACATTTTGCATGCCCCTTTTTGAAGTCCGTTTTAATTTTATTGCCCATTTTCTGCTAATTCAAGGCTTGTGTTGCCTAGCAATATTAAATTATATGTTGAAGATTGAGATGGAGAAATACACAGAAGAGAACTACAAAGAAAGTCCACTTTGTCAGGGGGGCCTTGGAAGGTGGGGGCCCCGGGAAATTGCCCACTTTGCCTATGCTTTAAATGTTCTTGGCGAGCTCGCCTCAAGATAATACAACACATACTATGACATCACACCACATCAAACACCCACCACACAACATTACTCTGCACCATACCACATCTCCACTGGACACCACACCAAACCATGTCCCTTTACAGGATGCGATTCACCACCACATATCCAATTATATCCCATTAGGGATCTAAACACAGCCTGTATGTGCACACTTCAGCAACCAGTGCAGCACACCATGCCAGCGCATACCACAACACAAACATCCATAGAATCCTTCTAACAGCACACCACATCGCAAGATAGCTCACTGCGGAAAGCGAAACGATACAAGAACATGCCTCATCACACAACATTATATCACACCCCTCCACACCACACACTTTCTGTGACAACCTCTATATCACATCCTTCCATGTGGCATCGGACCTCCCCAAAACCAGCCCCATGAGAGGGGGACGAGAAGCCTCTCCAAACTGGACCCGCTTGTTTACTGTGCCAGAGGACTCCTGCTGAAGCTCTCTGATGAGGCTCCGCTAGACTGAAACCGTTCTCACTTGTGGTCCTCTACAGAGGAGGACCACGCCTAGCGGTACAGGCTGAACAGTTACCTACTGGAGCAGGGTAACGTCTAATTTGCACATGGCTTGTCTTTGTCGCGAGTGATGGTTTAATGGGAAAACAAAATGATGAACTGGACTAAACCCCAGCGGCCCTGATGAATTTCTATGTTCCGCCCATCCCATATGTGCTTTTCTATGTTATGTTTTCTTAGGGTGGGGAGGTTTAGGGCATATGCTTGACCTGACTCCGCCCTGTGGTGAGTTTTAGGGGGTAATGTGGTCAGAAATGCCAGCCTGCATTTGGAGGCTACATCATATTTAGAAACCATGTTTGCTTAGCTGTGAGCGATGGCGAGACCAACTCCTGGTTGTTTTTGATGTTGCGATGTGAAACTAGATATGCCCCATAAAGAGTTTAAAATAGGTGGCCTTGGCGGATACCAGGAGTACTGTGTTCTATGCATTCTGTTTACTTTTAACTGTCCTGGTGTCTTTATTGAAGTTGGGGGGGCATTGATATTGTGCTCTCTGGGCTGGGGGGCCCTTGTAAACATTGCCTTCTACTGAGAAAGAGCCTGCTCAGTGATCTGGTATTTACACTGTGTAGTGTCAGGTGCTGTTTGTCTGCTATTCACAGCTAAATGTGTGGTTCTTAGATGTACCTGGTGTGTGTGTGTGTTGTCGTCAAAGGAGTCTTGGAAGATGAACAAGATACACACTGGGCCATATACTTGACATGACTCCTTGAAGTAACAAAGCTTTGTGTGTCTCTTCCTGCACAATCACAAACGCATTTCACAGACGAGTATGAAGTCGTGTCTCTTGTAGCTCCGAATCTACACACTACCCAATCAACAAATATATTGATCAAACTGCAGGGCTCACTTTTTTCCCATAATTTCCCCTTGATTTTTTTTTTTTTTGTGGTCATTTTATTTTAACTGCAACTATTTTGTTATGTGCTTTTCCCCCCAGATATATGGAAAGAGTATTTTTACACCTTTTCAGTTGTAATCTCCATGTAAAAGAAAATACCATTTGTACAGGATATTAGTTGGATTTGTTGAAAAAAGGTTGTGCAGCACCGCTGCCTTGAAATAGAACAGAAGATATAGGCAGACAAGCTCAGTTTCCCAGGGAAATGTCCCTTCACGTTATCTGTTCTCAGGATTGTCAAAGAAGCTGACATAAGATTTCCATATCTTTGATTGAAGTTGCTATTTCTTGTTTCGTTGCAGGCAAAACCCTCAAAGCACGTTTGAAGTATACGTTGAAGTGACCCAACAGGGGGCAAGCGGCACGGGTGCAGGTATTGTGCTTCCTTCCGCCTCTCTTCGTCCTAAAGCTCGCTCTTATGCATGTGACAGTGGTACTTTTCTGTGCTTTGCTCCTGCTTCTAAATATACAAAGTAAACTGCTTACAACCCAGATTCCTGTTTATTTTGAGACCACATAACTCTATTTTAAACCGAGTTGTGATATGGAAAGCGGAAATCATATCTGCTGATTGAGGACATTGCCTTGCCACGTGGGTAGTTCCTCGCTTCGAACTCCAAGCACTAGGTCAGGCTGTCTTTGCTTATCATGTTTCAAAGATTGTTCGCTACCATAGCCTGATGCTACCATGATTTCGGATAGCAAAGCTTTGAATCCCGTTCTGTGATGGTTTGTATATCTCTCCTTGTCTACCGCTTACTACTGTCAGGGTTTGTTGCCCACCACAACACAGCGGTTTCAAGCAAACAAGGGAAGGCCATAACTTGGGCAGCAACATTGTTGAAACATTTCAACAACGCGTGTTACTGCTGCAAGCAATCTAGCTGCATCGTCTGCCCGCTGCTAACGGTACCCACAGTATTGGTATGAGGTGTTGCAGCAACTCTGAACCAGGAGCCGGTGTAAAGATTTTTACTGCCCAAAGCAAGGTTACACTTTACGCCTCCTTCCCCAAGTCTATCAGACACTGCATTAATCTGCTGAGACTGTGGTTCCCCGGACGCTTGTACTACTGATTATCAACCCCCAGAATATCGCGGTGCACGAATATCGTGAGACAACATATCAAAAGGTAAGTGCACACATGAAAGTACAGATTTACTAATCCTATCTCCACATCTACGTACCTTGACGATATATATGTGGCGTTAGCTATGGAAAAATCTAGACTTGCTTACCTGTCGATATTTTATTTTTAATATTATGTCTTTGATGTTGGGTTCCATCGATAATCTGGTGTCGATGTTCTTGGTGCACACTACCCTACACACCTGTCAAGTCTTTACTTCTTAGAACCGTCCCTCATTACGCCATGAAAAATCAGTCGCATCCCTACTATGTTTGTAGTCTCAAAAAATCAGTTGGAGAATAAAGTTGAATATCCTGGACAATCCAGGAGCCTTCAGAGCCCTTAGAGCCTGCTGTGCAGGACAGCACGTTGCCTTACAGTGCCTGGGGTCAGGATTAAGGGTTACTCCTGTTTGTGGAATGTGTTCAAACTCCTACCATGTTGGCGACACTGACTACTAGAGGTATATACGCACCCCTAATGTTGAAAGGTCTTCTGTTCAATAGATTGCATCTGGTCTGGGTAGATTCCTTCTCAAGCATTAATCGGAAAGGCCACCCAGATCCAACAGTTCTCCCGGGCAGCCAACAGCATGACCTGAGAAACTTTCAGCCAGTCTGTAGGTGCTATATGTAGCTCCCCTGCTCGGCCTAAATACTTCAGGTGGCTTTGCACATCTAATTCCTTCCTAACCTACAGTATCGTTGCTCTTTGTGCAACATAAGGTAACTGTACCAAAAGTCCAATCATTAGAATACGCCCTTCCCAAAGTAATCTGGTTAGTTGTGGGGTTCCTTTGCTAGGCAACCACTGTGCAGAAACATCAGCCTTTACTTGACCTTGGTGACCACAGAGGTCAGTTTGGTCATCTGCAACAGCACCATTAGTTTGAGACTACTGAAGGACTCTCTGCTTTTGGCCACCATTGGTGTCGCGAGATGCGTTGCAGACACAGTGATATGGCCCTAGCTGCAGTGCAGCACCCCAAGACCTCAGCCTTTTGAAAGGTCAAATCCAGTGGTTCAAGGTTATCCAAAGTAATTCTGTCTGATGATAAACCATTCTTGTTCCTGGAGCAGCTGAAATCCAATCCCTTTGGTCCTCACTGGCTAGAGAGCTTAAGATGATCACATTCAAGATACTAAGGATTCAAACAAGTGCTCCGCCCACCCCTCACTGCCGCACGCATTCACCGTTCCACATCCTGAGTCAAACTGTACACGTATGGAGTGTGCTCTTTCTCGAGTGGATGTTTCTGTCCTCCTCTCAGGAACCATGCTATGAATTGAATTAAAACAGGGGGAGACTGAAGCAAGATATTAGCAGGCTTAGCAGTGCATCTAAAATAACCAAATATATATTTCGCCATACTGACCAAGGGGGAAACTGTTGGGGTAGTATATGAGACAAATGGACTTCTAGTGCAAGGATTACTCGTATCAATGGCATACTATATCCTTATTTTTAGGTCTGGGTTTCAAGAGAGCACTGTTACACAGATGTGGTGCTAACAATACAATACAATAAATACGGGTTTTGAGTTCACCAATTTCAGCCGCTGGCTTTGTTGCTTGACTGGGGGTGAATGTTTGATTTCCTCTGCATTCCGTCCATCTTCTGTGTGTCTTTGGCTTTGTTCTACCAGCATCTTTCAGCAATTGACTTGAAACTGTGTCAAGCACATTTTGACTCACCTCTGGCGCGTTATTCATCTATCAACGATTGCTATTGGCTGTTTGGGTGTATCATTCCGCCTGCACTCAGGTTCTTGTACTGAACTGCATGAGGAGCTATTTAGCAATTTTAGACCCCTCTGTCCGCTCCTGTGTGTCTATGCTGCATGCTTTTACAGCTTAAACCCAGACCTATAGGCTTTGTGAGTGCGTGTTTCCTGAGCAGTGTCTCCATGAACTGTGACGCTTCCTTTCAATGTGTTTATCCTCTTTACGTGAATGTTTTGTCTGTGTGTATGTGCGCGCATCCATAAACGCACACAAAAGAAGCTGGAACTGATGCCAATGTTGTACCTACTCTGTAGATTAATGAAGCTTGAGAAATTCTTTTCACTACAGAAAAGCCAAAACAATTGCATTGTCTGTTTGTTTTCTGTCCATTGTTGTCGTCGCCGGTGCATTCAAATAAGTTGGGGGCCCCTGTATCCTCCAAGGTTATTTTTTCTCCATTTTCTAGAAACCAGCCATGCTGAAGATCTCCTTTGCTAATTTGACTCTTTTATTCCCCCAACGGTAGGAAGTGAAGCGCGCTTTGTAAAACACCTCAGCGCTGGTCTTGAAGACCATCTGTGTGTTAACATATGTTGACGTGGCCCAAAATGTTATTGGATGAAATGCAAATATTCCTAGACAGAAATATGTTTTTTTCAAAAGGGACACGAATCCAGCTGCAGGGCAGGTGACTTGTCAGATATAACTCACTGGAGGATGCCAGCGAGGCAGCCACCAACTCCAGCATTGTTTAACTTTACAAGATATAAACAGAGAGTCGCTCTCTTGATCAACTACCCTAGCGTCTAAACTGATCACTCATTGGCTAACAGACGAATGTTGGTGAAGCAACTCTTATTTTCAGCTATATTTGTAGGTTTCCACACATTCTTTTGTCCATTATTTCATGCAGCGTGATCACTGTTGTGTATAAAATGTATGTCCACGGGGAAGGAACAGTGCCAGCATTGGAAAACGAGATGTTGGTGATGCTCGTAAGACTGAGCCTGACCCTTATGGATGCTGCAGGATCTGAAAGGACCAATGCAAATTGCCAATTTGGTCAAATGGGTTGGCCAAGTTCTTGGAGTGGTTGTTATTGTGCAGGACGACATAAAACCTAGGGATAGAGAACATTTTGCAATTTTTATTTATTGTATTTACTTATTTGAGTTTTATATAGCGCTGGCTAGACCCGGAGGTATCAGAGCGCTTTACATAAGGTTCCGCAATATGACATTTATTTAATAGATACATGGTGTACTATAATATCCTCACTATAATCATCCGGTACTAGGGGTGTGTGAAGTCACATACTTTTTAACTCTTGAATTACATGTGATACTTGCAACATTACAAAAAAACAT
Source organism: Triturus cristatus (assembly GCF_964204655.1). Lineage (NCBI taxonomy): Eukaryota > Metazoa > Chordata > Amphibia > Caudata > Salamandridae > Triturus > Triturus cristatus. Next base: position 1,107,270,882 of record NC_140580.1, on the reverse strand, counting down.
CTTTGGGACGCATAGGTCAGGGCGGAAGTTGTTTCTGCATGAAATTCGTGACTTCACCCATCATTTTTAGGGGAGTGTTGTTTGTGTTTGAGGCACTCATGAGGAACTGCTAAACAAAGTGTGCACTTGCATACACAAAGCTTGTGAGTTAACAGCGCAGCCGTGTTTGAGTACTTGAAAGAGAATGCTATGCTATTCTATGCAAAGTTCCTGCAAGTTAGCGGCATGATTCGGTAAAACTCATAAGTAAACCTAAGCAATATATGGAGTCACATTCTGAATTCTTTCACGTTACTTGCACATTCGTATTTCCGTGTACTTCTGAGAAAACCCTGTGCAAGGTATGCACTTATGTACAGTTCTCGCAAGTTACCAGTGTGGCATTAATTGAGAGTACTTGCAAGAAAAAGTTAATCAAGTAAATGCACTTGAATATAAAATGCTCACAAGTTACCAGTGACAACTAACACTAGTGAGAGAAAGGGACGTGTAACCATAGTACAAGAACAAAACTCTGCGAGCAATCAAGAGGCCAATTATTGTTAACTCGGACATTATTTTAGCATTACAAAAAGTTTTACAATCCCTTCAAACATAAAACTGAGGTGCCTTCTGTTGCATGAAATAATGAAAAAACTCCGACCTCTAACTATCCTGGGGCAGATCTTCTTAAATTCAAACGTGCCGCAACATGTCAGCTTCTGGGTCGCTTTTATATGTCAGTGGGATCACATCACCTTGGGTCGAGGCCTCCATCCATACGCATCATGCATTATCTTTTCGGCAGATACCTTTGTTCCTCCGGGAGGTTTGCTTCTTGTAGGTTGCATTTCTCTCTTACTTCCATGTACAGTACCAGCTTGATGGTTTAAATGTTGTTGTCATTTTGGAAAGTCACTCTTTTCCATGTACAGTTTTCTTATTTTGTCCTTTCCCTGGTATGGGTGTCTCTTAAGATCTTGTCTGAGGAGTGACAGCAAAGAGCTGTATGTCTCTATTTTATCATCCTCTGCAACAGTCTTCAAACTGGTGATGTTTTGAGATCCTTCTGTTACACAGACTAATACTTGCTTTACCGTCTCCATTCCGCCTGAAAAAATCATGAATTAGCCAGGTTACAGAAATGTTGATGTGTCTTTCATTAGATACACTCCTGTTACCTCCCAGGTAAAGATGCATGGAACAGATGATAGTGTGTGAATGTGTCTAATACCATAAGGTGTAGTAAGATTACAGGAATATAATCTACACATCTCCCAAAAGTTATGACCACCTTACCAAGAGGTGATGACGGGATCACTCTGCATCGACTCAGGGGTCTTTGTGCATCTGTCTTAGGATGCTAAAGTCAGTAATTTGTGCCTGTGCTTGCGGTGGTGGACACTGGCCGTCATTTCTGAGGACCACGGTCAACATCAGGCTGTGACCAAGAGCAAGCATGACCAAGATATAGAAAAAAAAGGAAAGGAGGAGGAAGAGAAAGATGGTGGCAAAGAGAGAAAGTAGGGGTGGAAGTGAACCTGCCAGCATGAGGTGAAGAGACAACCACTGTAGGGCTGTTGAAGGATGTTGCTTGTTCACGGTACATCAGAATTAAAAATCTGAGTCTATGAGATAGCAAGAAGTCTAGGAGTATCACGGTGCTTTCTGTTTTTTAAACCAGGTTGGATGCATTAGAGACGTTGGTACATTTCTGTTTTGAAAATAGATGCGTTGTATGTTTGGTGACTGTTGTTTACTGTAATTATATGTTTCCTGGGATGTTGTGGTGTATTTTTTAGGGTTTGGGCTTTGATTTAAAACGTTTTATATGGTGGTGATAGTTTTTAGATCACTTGTTTTCTTTCTGATTGACTATATGGAATCCACTGCATCGTTCAGGGATGAGTTCCTTTGTTTTTTTAATTGTTTGTTTAGCATTTAGTATCTGTAAAGTTTTGCTATTTCTATTTGTGACTTAAAACTTATCCAGTTTTGCATTCTGAGATCTTTATGAATGATAAACTAAACTGCAATAAGCCCTTACATATGAAGAATTTAGAGATGGTTGTTTCCATTTACGATGATTTGTAGGTTGGAAGACAACGTGCAGGTAGTGGTAATCATTTTGTGGGAAACTCCAGGTTCTCTGTTTGAATTCGCATTATTTGTGTTGCTCGAGGCCTTTTTGTTTGTTATTCAGGGTTCAGGTACGTCCTCCCATCCTAAGAAGAGACCACTTTGCTTGTATTTTGGTCTCACCACAAATTTATTTGCTTCTGAATCAACACTAAAACGCACATATTTTTTAGATCTTAAAATAACGTGCACCTGAGAAAGTGTCCTTTGACTGGTTCTGTTTTGGGTCAGTAACTGAGAAGCCTTAATCTTCAAGAGAAGCTTTGACATATCTCCACTGCTGCAGCAATGGTGTGTGTTTAGAGAAGATGCAACATTACAGATGCTCAGAAGAGTCTGTAGTGTGTCATTTAAGCTAAGCCTGTGAAATGACCTGCGCATCTTTAATTGTATGACTGAGGCTTTATGGAAGTGATTGGCTCTCATGCAGTGTACATTCCATTTGTTGAACTGTAGTAGTGACACAGGAGACTCAGCTCATAAAAGCGCTTTTAGAAAAGCCGTAACTTGACTTTCCTGCGTTTACATTAGCACTTTTGCTGTTCTAATGCAAACATAGGTGCACCAAACACTTTGAGAATCAGGCCAATCCTCATCAGACTGTGCACCGCCCTCTGTGGTCCAAGGACTGTGTTGTAAGGTCTGTTTTATATGTAAAAGGAGATTTAGGAAAGGTAGAAATAAGGAAAATAAGAATAGACTTGGGGTTAAGTAGGTGAAGAATGAACCACATGGACAAGAAGCAAAGTAGCATGACATAAAGAAGCAGGTATATCTTGTCAATGAAATAATTGTAACATTTTACGTCTTATGTCATTGTCCCAAGAAATACAATACACAATCACCTGTGTGCTTTTTTTTAACTTCATGTGCAAAGTGACGTGTGACCTATTTCCTTCCTTCCGCCTCACCGAAGACAAAAGCATGGTTTTTCTGTAAAAGAACTTGAACAATGTTGTAGGAGTGAAATCTAAAAGATGCCAGGCTGATCAGAATTACTTTGCAATGGCAGCTATTACCTTTCTACCTAGGCGTTCTTTGTCATTTTTATCCAGTTGCCATCACTTGCACGAGTCAGACTGTTGTCTGGTTGGCATTCATGCTTCAAGAAGGCGGGTTCATGTATAGAAATGTGTAGACTGTGAACCTATCTAGGGAGCACCTGAGTGCTGATGTTATATATTACTTTTAAACACCCCTCAAAGGTTTCATTTAAAAACTACACATATTTGACTATCTCCAGACATAGAATGACACCTTTGATGGTGCCTGGTTGTGTCCCTGATCTCATAATATTCTTAAATAGGGTCATGACTCGCCTTTTGCCTGTTCTGCGGCAGCAAAGAAGAAACACGAGTGGCAGTCGATCTCTTAATTCCAGCTTGCCTTTTCTGTTTGTGTGCAATCATTCCATGTTTGGCAAAGTCAGCAGAAGAGTTATTATCTAATAGAATGGATGTGTATATCTGTTTTTATTCTCTTCTATAAATAAACAACAAAAGTTGATTTCTGTCTTACATTTCTTTCAAAGTCTACATATGTGTACTTTAGAGAAAATTACTATTTAGTGCCATATCTTTACTTTTTCACAATTTGCCGAAGATACTTAGATTTGTAAGGTATCTCTGTCATTTAGTTAGTGATTTATCCATCTTTTCTTTCAAACTTCGACATAATTGCTTTTTATCTCCTATAAATCTGATTTTTAAAGCCTTCCTGTTTTCATACATCCTCTTTACCCAGTAGTCATGGGGGTTTAGTATAGTATCAGTGATGTATTTATTTTGGGTAGCATAAATGTGATATTCTATATACATATTATTTTGTGGTTCATTTACCAGTATGGCTTTGATTCCAATAGCTAGCCTGAGCAAAGATTATGTTTATATTATATATACGTTTTCCCTTTCGGGTATGTAATATGAACTATTTTATTTATTTATTTATTTATTTTAAAGGTTTTATATAGCGCTGGCTAGAGCCGGACGTATCCGAGCGCTTCACATGAGTATCAGATCATAGTTGCAGGTTACATCGTTACAAAGGTTACATAGTTTTAGAGCATGGCAACATAGTTACTTGAAAAGGTTGTGATAAACAATAAGCACATATACGATAGGGAAAAAGCAGGCAAGGGGAGAGATTCAGGGGAGGCGGGGTAGGAGCAGGGGAAGTAGACAGAGAATGAAGGAGGGAAAGAGGAGGGGAGGGGAAGAGACACAGCGTGGAAAGAGGAGGGGGGGGGGCGAAGGGGACACAAACCGGTAGACGAGTCAAAGCTACGTCCAACGTCCAGTAAGCTGTGATCCATGGGGAAGTGGTATCATTTCCCCATCTCTGTTGCGAGAGGCTCCCTTGACGCAGTGGACTCTCTCAGAGGGGTCTCAGACTCCAAGGCCTACATACTGGATCCTTTCCCAAAAAGGGGAGAGGGAGTGCTTTGGCAAGGGGGGCCATGCCATACCTCAGCTGTGAGTAACTCCCTTGGCGCTGTGGACTCTCTCAGTGGGTTCGCTGAGACTCCAGAGTATAAATATTGGATCTTTCCCCAACAAGGGGAGAAGGAGTGCTTAGTCAAAGGGCACAAAGGACAGGGGCTAGGCGGTGTAGCAGGCAAGGGGAGAGATTCAGGGGAGAGGGGATAGGAGCGAGCATTTTACATGAGGAACAATGTTACAATTTTACAACAGTGACAAGTTACATAAGTATCAAGAAAAGCATTTAAAGAACATAGGGGACAGGTGAACGGAGCAAGGAAGGGTAAGGGGATAGGGTAAAGGGGTAGGAGGAAGAAACAATCGACCCAGAAGAAACAATCTACCCAGTTAATCAAGAGAAGAGCAGGGGGCAGCCATTTTAGAGAGAGGGAGGAATCCTTAGTAGAGGAGGGGGTCTTGCACTTGACCCAGAAGTTCCAGGGAGGCGGGGCGGCCATTTTAGAGATATCAGAAATTCCAGGAACCGGGAACCTGAAGTCATTCAAGGGGCATCCACCCCAACATCAGCGTGTGGAGTGAGATTCCAGAATGAGGCCACCAAATCAAACCAGTCCTCGGAGCGAGAGTAGACAGCTCCCGGCGTTGGAAGTGCAAGAGCCAAGGTCCCCCAGGCAGCCACGGGCGAGAGCGACTGTGGGCACCAGAGACTCACCGCAGATGCCCAGAGCCCCACAGCACCTCTCAGTTGTGGCTGGACGCACGCCTGGGACCCAAGGAAGCGAAGATACATCGGCGTGGTGGCAGCAGGAGGTGGGGACATCGGCGGGCACAACGTTGTCACCCTGCGTCCCAGGGGATAAACACGGCTGTGCCATGCCTGACACGGCAGGGTGGGCCGCGAACTGCGCGATCACCTTGGCTCGTTGGTCATCCTGGCCCCTTGTGGATTCACCGGCTCCTGTGTGACACAGCACCCTGCCACTTTCAGCAGACCTGGAGCAGTCGCTACTGCCTTCTGCCTCGACCATCTGCGTGGCCCGAGGCACGAGACTGATCGGATTTCCTCCTTCCCCCTGCTTTCTGGCCCATGGCCTCTGTATCTGAGCTGAGGCTGAGGATCGCTCTGCGACTTGCCGGATTCGGCCCGAGCCTCCGCTGCACATCGGAGGCCGGTTTTAGTCTGTTTTGGTTTTTTTTTTTAAAGAAAAGGTTGATGGTTAAAGATTTAAAAAAACAAATTACTGGCTAATTCAGTAGGGTTAGGTGCAACAGCAAGCAGCAAATTACCTGATCATGAAGAGAAATCGGATTGGGGGTCACAGTATGAAATATTAATGATATTGACTATTTTTCAAACAGCACTAAGTGTACACCGATGTCCAAACTGGCAAGTTTGGGTTCCCTGGCACTTCTGGCATTCTTAACCTGAGTTGCTCTTGAAGAGTCTAGCACTAAAGTCCCGCTAGGGGCTTCCCGGCTTTTCCTGGGTCTTGGGCTCGAGGGTGCTCTGCAGAATCTATCCAAGATGCCATTCAGGCCATATGTCTAGTGTTTCTCAATATGTTCTTGCTGAGGGCCACAACTTCCAGCTGAGGCAAAGATGCCCCTCAGGGTATAGACTTAGGAACACTGTGAAGCCTAATACTGGCCACGCTGAACACCATGTGGATTTAAAACTGGGCTTTCAACTGGACACGATGGAAGCCTTCTAAGTTTACCTCCAAGGTGCTATACACAATGTCTAGGCTCTTACTCTGAATCTCCCTGTCTTGTACTTTTCTGGTCCTCCCACAGGTGGATGTGTGCCTCACCCCTACATTGATGTTCACCGGCATGCCCTTTGGGGTATGAGTCTTGAAGCAAACTACCCCCCCCTCCCCCCCCCCCCCCAACAGCTCCTATCATCTGTAGTGACCTTGGCCAGGACTTACTCTTTAAGCCCGTTCAAGTCTGATTAAAGTTGTGCCCAGCTTTCTACCGTTGTCAGCCTGTGTTATTCTTCATGCCTGACTTTTTGCTCCTTCACTGCATTTCTTCACGGAAATTCATCTCTCTAGTTCCCATCTGTGGTGGCTGTGATTCTCTCCGGTTCATGCCATTGCAGTCTTGAAGTGTCACAAGTGGGCTTGCTTGAAGCATGGCATGATCCTTAAAACTAGTTTATTTCCCTTCCTTCCACCAACCACAGCCAAAGACTGAGATTTTGACTTCAAGGATTCATACTCATGCGCCGCTCTATCCCTCCTAAAGACACCTTTTGTGCCTTCTGTGCCTTGTCCTCTGGAGCTCTTTCCTCCAGAGGAGTTTTCTCTTACTGGTGGTGTGATGTTTCATGGTACAAAGTTTGTTGCCTCCCCCAAATGCTGCATCCCCTAAGTTTTTTGTCAGTGTCCTTTTTGGTTTAGGCTTGTCGGCCCTTCTGGTGGCTAGTTCAAACTTTTTGTCCCCACTGCTTCTGAATTTTGTCTATTAGCCTGGTATCCTATCCGCACTACAGTTTTTGTCCTTCAAGGTTTGTGACGTCGACCTTCTACGGTCTTAGGATGAATTGTGTCATGTTGTGGGTTTCTGCTTTCCTGCTAAAAGTACTCATATCTTCTGACTTTCTGTGAAACCACCCCTATCTGAGGCCCGCTATTCTTTGATAGGGTTCTGGTTGTGTTCCCAATCCATCTATCAATCAATCAGGATTGATATAGCTAATCACCCGTTAGGGTATCCAGGCCTGGAGACTCATTCAAACTGCCAGGTCTTAAGGGCCCTTTGGAATTCTGGAAGTGAGGTGATGGTCCAGAGCTGAATGGGAAGGCTGTCCCAAGTCTTTGCAGCAATGTGGGATAAGGAGCATCCTCCACTTCTGCTTCAGTGGATGCCGGGCGTGTGGGCAAGTGATTGGGAGGTGGAGCGTAATCTTCTCAGCGGTAGGTGGAAGATCAGGGCGTTGTTAATGTAGGTGGGTCCTTGGTTGTGTAGGGCCTTGTTTGCGTTGGTCAGCAGCTTGAATTGGCATCTCTTCTGTACGGAGAGCCAGTGGAGTTGCCTGAGGTGGGATGTGATGTGGGTTCTTTGGGGGGAGGTTGAGCCTAGCTGCAGTGTTCTGTATGGTCTGAAGTCTCTGTAGGAGGTGTGCGGCGATTCCTACATGAAGAGCGTTGCCATAGTCTCCGATCCAGGCAACACTCTCCACGGCAGCTCCGCCAGTTGATCACACGCCCGCAGTCCGTCAGCAGCAGAGTTCGAGCCTCGCGCCCGCCTCTGCTTCAGGTCTTTTGTGATTTTCATTTGAGCTGTGTAATTCTGTGTTATTACTGTTTATCTAGCGCCTTGGCGCTTCTGCCACTGTAGCCTTCTTCCCGCTTGTCTTTTGCTTTCTGCTGTGTCCTCCACACGCCCTGACCCAGCCCCACTCCCGCCTCCACCTCTACTCCTGCCCCCCTCCCCTAAATAATGGCGACCGCTGCAGGGGAGCGCGTGTAAAGCCTTGACCTCCGGTCCAGGCAGCACTCTCCCCTGCAGCTCCGCCAGTTGATCACACGCCCGCAGTCCGGCAGCAGCAGAATTCAAGCCTCGCGCCCGCCTCTGCTTCAGGTCTTTTGTGATTTTCATTTGAGCTGTGTAATTCTGTGGTATTACTGTTTATCTAGCGCCTTAGCGCTTCTGCCACTGTAGCCTTCTTCCTACTTGTCTTTTGCATTCCGCTGTGTCCTACACACTCCACACGCCCTGCCCCCTGACCCAGCCCCACTCCCGCCTCCACCTCTACTCCCGCCCCCCTACACAATGCCAACCGCTGCGCGGTTGCACCACGGACGCGCTGCTGGAGCGCCTAAGGCAAGCCTGTCTGCGCCCGACCACGACCAGCGCCAGGGACCTTGGTTCTCCTGGTCCCCACCGCTACGACTCAGCCACCCTCACAACCCCGGAGGCCTCACGCAACACGACCCATGGACAGTTCTCACGCGGACACTGCCGAAGATCTTTCACCGTCGACAAGACACCCGCAGCCGCCGAAGGACCACCGATTGAACAACCCACTGACACCCTGACCTGCATGCTCCTCAAAGTGCGCTCCGTACACCGACACGCCTTAGAGATTTGGGACCTGATCGACACCCTCTCGCCCGACGTTGCATTCTTCACGGAAACCTCGACCAACACCACCTCCGGCTCCAAATTTGCGACAGCAATCCCTGACGGCTACAAAATCCAGAGAAAGGACCTCCCACACCGCCCAGGAGGAGAAATTGCCATCGCGCACAAGACCCTCCTCCGACTCTCCACATCCAGCACGAGTGATCCCCACTCCAACACGGAACACCTCCACTTCCAGATCCAGATCAGCCCCAGTACCACGCTATGTGGCACCCTCATCTACAGACCGCCAGGACCCCGCGCCCAGCCTGCAACCACCATCGCCAAGCACGCTGCACCCCACGCCATCACCTCTACGGACTACATCCTGCTTGGGGACCTGAACTTCCACCTCGAAAACAGCCAGGACCCCGACTCGACCACACTCCTCGAGAACCTCGCCATCCTAGGACTGAAACAGCTCCTCAGTACTCCCACCCGCATAGCAGGCCACACCCTCGACCCCATCTTCTTGGGAGGGTCAAACATCCGCTTCAGCCACACTACCCAGCCCCTCTGGACGGACCACCACTGCGTCCATTTCACTTTCAACACCACCACCGCTCCCAAGCCTGCCCCACGCCCGCCGCGACGGAACTGGAGTAAGGTCACCAAGGAGCACCTGAACTCCACCCTCCTCCAAGACCCCCCCCCCCCCCAAGGCCGCGACCGACACCAACTCCGCAGCCAGGGAATTCCACCGCTGGGTCTCCTGCTGCACCGACAAGCTGGCACCTCTCCGCCGCACCTGTGAAATTACACCCTCCCAGGAACTCTGCGACAAACTCAACTCCTACTTCCACCTGAAGATCAAGGCCCATTACGACAAATTCAGCGAGCCAGCAGAAAACAGCACCACATCACCAACCACTGCCGAGAAGCCGATCTTCACCTCCTGGGCACCCGCGTCCGTCAAACTCATCTCTAGGCCTGAGCAGTAAATTCCGTTCCGCTCACGGAATTTGCGGAATGTAGGTAATTTCGCGGAGAACGCGGAATTGCCCAAAATTCTGCGTTCTGCAGCTTCGTGGAATTTTTTCTTGTTTACGTTCTCAAAATGCGTGTTTGCAAGATATTTTCCCCCCGAGCACGCAAACAGCGTTCGCGAACAGGAAAAAAGCATCGCGAACAAGCAATTCCGCGTGTTCACAGAATTTCTGCGTGCTCGCGGAGATTTTTTACCGTTTCGCGGAGCTTTGCGTAGCGGGACTACGCCAATTGCGCCTATCCCTACTCTCAACCATGAAGAGGACGCACTCAGGAGCCCCAACGGACCCCTGCCCCCCTCACATCTTCCACAGGGCCACCGCGGTCATCGCACCCGAACTAGGACGAACAATCAACTCCTCCCTCATATCCGGCATCTGCCCAGATGACTGGAAGCGTGCAGAGGTGAAACCCCTCCTCAAGAAACCAACGGCCTACCCAACTGACCTGAAGAACTACTGGCCCATCTCTATCCTCCCCTTCGCAGCCAAAGTCACCGAAAGACTCGTGAATGCCCAGCTGACCACCTTAATCGAAGAAAACTCTATCCTAGACGCATCCCAGTCTGGCTTCCGCAGCAACCACAGCACCGAGACCGCCCTCCTCGCCACCACCGATGACCTCCGCATGCTGCTAGACCAGGGACACACCGCAGCCCTCATCCTGCTAGACCTCTCCGCAGCCTTCGACACCGTCTCACATCGCATGCTAGCCACCAGACTCCACAACGCAGGAATACAGGGATCCACCCTCGACTGGATCCAATCCTTCCTCTCCGGCAGAACCCAGAGGATCAGACTCCCCCCACCTCCCACTCCTCTCCGACCCCACTGACATCATTTGCGGAGTACCTCGGAGATCTTCACTAAGCCCGACGCTCTTCAACATCTACATGGCCCCTATCGCCGCCATCGTCAGACAGCACGGGCTCAGCATCGTATCCTACGCCGACGACACACAACTCATCCTCTCCCTCACCAAGAACCCAGAAATCACCAGACTCAGCTTCCAGTAAGGAATGAGAAACGTAGCAGCCTGGATGAAGGACAGCTGCCTAAAGCTCAACTCCGAGAAGACCAAGGTCCTCATCCTCGGACCCTGCACCTTCACCTGGGACAACACCTGGTGGTCCTCCGCCCTCGGGAGCCCACCCACCCCAACAGACCACGCTCAGAACCTCGGCATAATCCTCGACTCCTCCCTCTCCATGAACCACCAGATCAACGCAGTTGCGTCCACCAGTTTCAACTGCCTCTGCATCCTCCGTAAGACCTTCAAATGGACCCCCCCCCCCCCCCCCGACTGCAGAAAGACCGTCACCCACGCACTCATAACCAGCAGACTAGACTACGGCAACGCCCTCTATGCCGGAATCAACAAATCTTTCCCACACAAACTCCAAACTATCCGGAACGCCGCAGCCAGGCTCGTTCTAGGGATACCACGCCATGATCATATGACCCAACACCTACGCAGCCTCCACTGGCTCCCCGTCGAGAAGAGGGTCACCTTCAAACTCCTCACCCACGCCTACAAATCCCTCAACAACATTGGACCCAAATACCTCAACGACCGAGTATGTTTCCACGTACCCAAGAGGAACCTCCGCTCCGCTGACCTTGCCCTGGCAGAGGTCCCCCGCATCCACAGAAACAGAACCTGTGGGAGAGCCTTCTCCTACATCGCAGCCAAATCATGGAACAAGCTCCCGGTCAACATCAGACTCTCCCCAACCCTCCACACGTTCAGGAAGGACCCAAGACCTGGCTCTTCAACTGACCCGGAGCTGCTCCCCCCACCCCCAGTGCCTTGAGACCCTCACGGGTGAGTAGCGCGCTCTATAAACCACTGATTGATTGATTGATTGATAGATAGTCCAATCGGCTGGTGATGTGGGCCTGTGTCACAGTGCGTCTCGTGTGCAGGGGTAGCCATTTGAAGATCTTTTGTAGCATGCACAGAGTCAGGAAGCAGGTGGAGGTGACTGCATTGATCTGTAACTTCATGGTGCACTTGTTAACAGTGAGGTGTCGCCGGGTCTGGGTGCTGGTCTCAAGTCTGGGGGCCACCAGGAGTTGTTCTAGGGGTTGTTTTTGTTGCCGTATATCAGTTCTTCCATCTTGTCTGTGTTCAACTTCAGGCAGCTGTCGTCCATCCAGTTGGCGACGCTTGGCATGCATCTGTGGAAGTTGGTCCAGCCTTCTACAGCTGTGGTGCAGATGTGGACCCGTACCAGGTTCTCCTGTTGGGTCTGATTGTTTCGTTTTATTTTGGACTCAAGGCTTCCAGGGCCTTATCTCTCTGTGAGTGATCCTCTGATGTGAATATGATTCTTGGAAAGGCTTCTGCATGTGGTCCTATAGATTTTCCCTTGGGAGCGAGTAAAACTGTGCATTAGATGTTGGCTCCATAGACCTCGCTCAGCTGTGTGGCTTGGGGTTCATGTTAGGCCATTGGAAAGACGTTAATTAACTTGTCTCTTAGCTTCCAGGCTTCCTTCAGCCTGTGGCATCCTATGGCCTCCTCTAGTGAGACTTGCATTTTGTATGTCCAGTCGTAGAATTCGATGTTTCATCTCCAGGAGGATTCTTGTTGAGCCTTGTGAGACGTGTGTGTTTCTGAGCCCTGTGGTCCCGCAGATCCTCCAGGAAGTCCTCCTAAAACACCCATTTCATGTTTATCTGGCCCACTTGCTAGTACTGTTTGCTTTTCTTTGCGCTGCGTCGAGTTAGTCAACTCTGTGTCCCATGTATAGGAGGTGCGTGATAGGATTGGTAGGATGGTCCTTTTGGGCCACGCCTCTTCCAGGTACTTACTTTTTCAGGGTCCTCTGCTCCCCTATGGCTGTTGGCCTGGTGGCAGTATTTTGATCTCTGGAGGACTCTTTGATCTGGCTGCAGTTGTCCAAACACCACATCCGGCTGCTGCCTGATGGCCAGAAACCCCTCAAAAATCATTCTTTGTCTTGCTCTTCAGTGTGTGGTGCAGTGTTCCATCTTTCTGACTTCTGCGATCTTCTTTTTGGGGGCGGGGGGCTCTAGTTTTCCCCCAGAAGGGAACATAAGTCACCTGTTGCACTTTCAGACCTATAACCTTACAGCGACTCACCCCACATATTCCGATATACCTATGGAGGTTTGTCCTAAAACCACTCTTGGTCGTTAACGTGAGGACACCTTTGAATGGCCAATGGAGTTGGTTTGAATGGTCCGTCCTAGTGGGGCAGGCAAGGTTGGTAACACATGTAACCTCTACCGCTTGGCAGATATGTGGGCACCTAGGAAGTATTCCTAACTTTACTCTCTTGAGGTGGCGTAACAGCACCTTTGAATTCCAGCTGGCACAGTTGTGGCTTGTGCCATCTTTAAGTCCACAGGGCCTAAACCCGTTCAGATGTTTTCTACATCTAGGTTGAAGGATGTCGCTTCCGACCAACCTTCACGTGTGTCATAAACTGGTTGTCCATCTTGTAGTGTTTAGAAGTAGTATATTGGACTCATTCCACTATAGACGGAATCCTCTTCATAAAGGGAGGCCGCGCCACCAGCGCTGGGCACACCGAGCCTCCTTCCTTGGCGCCAGAGGGGCAGCGCCACCATTGTTGGTTAAGGAGTCGTGTCGACCTTTGTCTGGGCCCCAGTGGTCGCCCATTATTCCCGGACTCCATTAGTTCAGAACAGTTACCCTGTAGATGGCTGAAGCGCGGGACTCTCAGACCTGATCCCCGGCATTGCTGCCTGGCCGGCACCAACTTCAACAAAAGGAGGGGTACAAAGAGGAGGAAAGGCGTCCCCGGGTGGGCTTTGGAGAGCCCGGAGATTACATCTCTATTTGTCCATCCTTGGCTGCCCTAAATTACTGTCTTCCAGCCCGAGTTCATTGGGTCGTTGTATTAGGCCGCTCGGCCTTGGTGTATTAGCCGAGGGGGGTGGGAGGGTCATTGAGCAAGCAGCCATGGGGGCACGAGCGATGAGACCAGCCAAGCAAATGAGGGGCCACAAAAGGTGGGACCTCTTTAAAACGTCTCTGTTTGGCCAACGCTGCCCCCTGAACCCGCGTCTCACCTCGCGGCCTTGTAATTGTATTTCTATAGCGCTTACTACCCCTGACGAGGCGTCGAAGCGCTTTTCGGCGAGTAGCCAGAAGGGAGATCTCGAGACAATTGTATTGCTGTGCATTTCATGAGCTTAACGGAAATTCACCAGAGACCCCTCTGCCTCTGGGTTGTGTGTCGGGGGGAGTTCTTGAACACATACGCGAATGGATTATTCTACCGATGTTCCCAATCAATAAATACATATAAAACGCTGTCGTGTTTCAATTCTTTTTTTCTTCAATTCCATTGGCTTTTATTTTCAATGCACATGTGGGTTGTTTTTGATTTATCAATCGCATAACATGTTTTTTTTGGGGGGAATCTGGACAGAAAAAACATCTACAGTTATCTGTTACGTGTGTTGTCTACTGCCTGCTTGCACAGAAATACCGGGACCTGTCACCGGCTTTCTGTAGACACTGAGATACCCTTGATGGCACGGTATAATAGCGACTCGCACAGCTGCCATGTTTCTAGATACTTGAATAACAGGTGGTGTTATTAGTCACTTAAATGTTACTTATGTTTAGAGTTCTGAATGATGAGAGGCGAGTCGGCCCTGCTAAGATATAATAAGCCTGTGAGCTGTCGGTTTCTGGGCAGGCTCTGACCTCTCATACCAGCTACATTGCAAGATCACCTCATGAGCGTGTGTTCACGTGCTGCGTCATCACAGTTGGCCCAATTAGCGCTGCTGACTCATTTTAGACGGGGTTTCCAGCGTCTGCCTGGTACAAAAGATTATTAAAATGTTTGCATCTTTGGTAAAAACGTAGGAACCTGCTGATTGAGGGTAAAAAGGGTAGTCCACGCCCAGTAGGCATTCCCACGCTTGTACCACATTTAGTCTTATCCTCCTTTCCCTTATCCTCATATCGCCCTGTATTGTGGTTCTGCTTACCTTATGACGCGCCATCCTAACTTCCACTCCACCCTAGTTGCGCCTCTGATCCCAGTGGCCAGTCCATGGCCTCGTAAATCCCGGTGGGGCTGCTCAGCCGTTCACTCTCCCAAGGTCGATCATTCGGGTCAAAACTTGTACCAGCATCTTAAACTGACATAAATAGTAATACTTTTTTTATATTTGTATGATTTATTATTATGCGGCTGAAGTGTTTTTTGTTCAGATATTCTTTGTCCTTGGTTTCTCCTTGTCACTTGTTTCAGACACACACTTAACTCTCAGCCCCAGGATCTCGTTCACAGTCTGCTGCTGAACCCTCGTGTTGCCAGTAACGTGTCTTCTCTTTACCGCCTCAACAAGCGGCTGCTCTTAGCTTGTCGTTTCAGATAGGACGGGTTTATTGTAACATTTTCCGGAAGACTACTGTTGTCCAGGATTCCGAGGTTGTAAACCTGCCATTATGGCATAAACGTAGACACTCATCTGTTTTGTGGGATTGTTCGGTGTTATTTTTTTAAAAGAGAATGCCAAGGTGACATAATATTACTGAAAGGGCTTGACTGGGCACCTTGGCAAACACCATATTAGTTTCCTTAATCCGACTGGTGGCTGCTCCTGTGAGCCCACGAGCGCCCTGCATTCTGTACAGTGTTCTCTCACACCTCAGGCATCCTCACACATTCAGACAGCGCCGCCAGGCTGTTCTAGGCCATTAGGAAGGGCCTAAGTCACACATATGGTCTGAACACGAGTCGGCCAGGTCATCCTATTTTATAAAAATCTGCACGGAGGTTTCCGGAATTTATCACATGCCTTAATTATCACACATTCCAAGTTTGGGGCAAATGATGTGGGTTGTGTCCAGCTAAATGATAGGCCTTTTCACCTTGTTACGTTTCAGCAGGTTGGACCTTCCGAAGTTTAATGAAGGGCGCAATCTTTATCACGTGCAGTCAACACTGCACCACCTGGTGTTGCGATCCCTGCCAGGGCCGGACTGGGAACCAAAACCGGCCCTGGCAAAGTGCTCGGCCGGCCCCCACGGGGCTGGCCGAGCACTTTGCAGGGCCGGTTTTCAGCCGATTTTGTTACAGGGCCGATTTTGTAGCTATGCTGCAAAAACGGCCCTATAACAAAAACGGCCCCCAGGGTCCCAAAACCGGCCCCCACCCGTGCGGCGCACCGGGAAAATGCCCGGTGCCCGCTACGGCCAGTCCGGCCCTGATCCCTGCAGTGGTCGAAGTGGGCGGGATCGGCAGGGCACGGCGTACCCCTACATATTAAATTCCAAAGATTTCGTTCCCCTACTTATTTATTTTGAAAATGCGTCCTAGGACGCAAGAAATCGGCAAGGTCTATAGATAAAGCTCGGCGTTCCTGGCGTTCGGGGACAGGCGGGGCGGCAGAGAAGTAACAGGACTCTGTCTTTTCCTTCTTGTCCAGAGAAGGCAAAGATCATGTCCACTTCTGCTCTGCTGCTTCAGCTGCCCCTCTCACCCTTTCCTTCTTCCCTTCTTCCCTCTCTTTCTGTCTAGCAGTTCCTCTCTTACTGAAAACCGTGACTTCAAGAAGGGGCTCTCACTCTCTTTCCTCTCCTTTCTTTTATGTGCTCCCCTGTGAAATGGATCCAAAAAAAGAAAAACACTTTTGCTGGAAGTGTGGTATTCTTCTGACATTTTAATTCCAAAGTGCAGCATCGGTAATAAAAGATTAAAAAATATGAAAAATAAATAACATAAGACAGACTGGTAGCAAACTGGCCAGATTGATTTTAGTCACACCCAAACACATTAGCACCACTTTTACAAAGTTTGCTAGTGAAGCGCTATTTTTGTTTTCTTCTCTTTGTTTTCCCTGGGCTTGGAACTAGTGCACCAATCTTGGAGGTACTGTAATGCATGGTTTGAAAAACAAAATGTATACTGCGGCGGTGCGTTCAGGGATGTGGTCTTTTTAGGTCTCGCCTGGCGTGGGCTGCGCACATGCGCAGTCTCGCTGGCGCGATTTAATGATTTGGGGTATTTGCTGTAAAGGGCATTAATCCCCGCCCCTCTTTTCCATTGGCCGGCGTCACCGTTTATGCTAAACGGTGGCCAGCCATTGGAAAAGTGGTGTTGGTGATGTTTTAGTTCGGCTTTCTGAGCCGTCCCATTTGGACGGGCTCGTCTGCCTTCCTTCTGCCGTGAAAGCTTTCTTTTCTTTATGGGGCCATGTGTTTCAAAACACATGGCCCCATAAAGACAAGAAAGCCTTCACGATGGACG
This sequence comes from Triturus cristatus, assembly GCF_964204655.1. Lineage (NCBI taxonomy): Eukaryota > Metazoa > Chordata > Amphibia > Caudata > Salamandridae > Triturus > Triturus cristatus. The sequence continues at coordinate 1,107,253,944 of NC_140580.1, read as the reverse complement.
AAAGTGAAAGCGGACCGTGCTTGTTACTTAGTCATGCCTGTCCTTCAGTTTGTAAATGGAGTGTGCGCTAGCTTTCTGTTCCAGGGGAAATGCAAATTTGTTTCTCCTTCACACAGGCCTTATCAGCAAATGAATGGTGTGTGCAAGCCCTCCTCCGCTGAGGATTTATCAGGGGACGCCGGGCTTGGGTCAACAGCGCTCGCTCAGCTTTGAGAACCCGTGCTGAAGTGTCTTCAGAGGACGAGCGGCTGGGGGGAGCCGTGCACATGTAGGATTTTATTGTAGCCAACATTACCAGCTTTTAGTGTGTTTTAAAAGCTCACGATTTGTAAATAGAATTAAGTGAGGCTCACACATTGTCATTTGCCTACGATCACACCGCTCATTTATCCATATGGGGGTAGCTATGGTTAGAACTCTGTTCTTCAACTACATTTACCATTCGGTTAACCACCTGCTGGTGAGATCTGTATGTCACCCCAAATGGAAGAGATGCGGTTTAGTTCCTAAATTGCTGAAGCCACTACACTTGGGTTTTAATGATGGCTTTGCGCAGGACAACATTTTGTATTTTTTCGCACATCATCCTGTCTTTTACTATAATCTTTATCATGTTTGGCGAAACTGAGAAAGCAAACAAACAGGCTGGATTAAGCACCGAGGAAAAAACAGAACCTCGCTGTTGAGTCAGGCAGCGCCTAAAAACGATTGTTTAGAACTTTGCACTACACTAATGTATTCTGTCAGCCACGCCTCTGGTAATCACATATGCGACCCCTGCGGGCTAACTCCGCCTTTTATCCCCCAAGCTAGACAATATGAGTACAGTTGTTGAGGTAACTCTTGTTAATTACAGCGTTTGGAAGAGACAAGCCTGTGGCAGGGTTATTAGCTTTTTTGTTATTTTTGCCAGTAAAGTTTGCACCGCCAGAGGACTGCTATGACCTGCGGTGACTGAGGGAGGGGAGCAGGAGCATGTGTAATATAAGGATCCTTTGTAAAGATGCACAGAAAGTGGCTAACGACTTGGCTCGTTGAGAAATTAATCCTGACAAATGTCTTTATTTGTTGAGTATGGATTACTTGCCTCGGAAGACGCTACCAAACCTGTTTTGGTTTCGCCCTGTTCGTAAGATTCTCTTTGGCCCTGTGGCACTGCAGACACACCCCGCTGGTAGGCCTCGCGTCTCCATGGATGGCAGGGGAGGTTCACCCTCTGTCTCCAAAGCTGGCAACGAGCTGACTAGACAACTTGCAATATTTGTAATTTTTTTTAAATGTACCATTTGACTGTTTGGGTAAATCCAAGATGGCCGCCGTCGAACATGCTCACCAAAATGAGGTGAACACCTCAACGTCTCCCCTTGACAGGCTACAGTCCTGTATGGGGAACTCTTCAGTGGCCTAGTGACCATTGGGCAGGGGAGATGTGGTTCTGGAACAGAGTTGAACAATGTAAGAGTCTGCAACTTCTCTGCTTCACTAGATGTTGTAAGTGAGATATGAAAACTTGGACAGTGCCCCAGGGCTCTGAGGGTTCCTTACTTTTACAAGAGAAAAGGCGAGGGGCAGGCTCTGCCTTAGAATGGATTTGTTTATTTTCGTTCCGTTGGGGAGAGACTCCTAGCATTTGGGATCCCAGTCTTGTAACACTAGATTTAAAGAGTCCTTACATTTTCTTACCAAAAATGGGCCCTATGCTTTAGGTAGGAAAATCAGATTGGCAGAATGCTTAAAGGATTAGTTAACCTGTATTCAGCAGTTGCCATCCTGAATCAAATTTGAACACTTCCGCCTTTCATCCTTCTGAGGTCGACAAAAGTAGCATCTTTGTCCTGTTAATATTAGCAATTATTATTTGCAACTTCAAACAACTTGGATTCTAAGCAAATATTCCCAAAAATTAAATATACGTTTGTTCTGTTACTTTTGGGGTCTGTAAAGATGTTTTCTAACTGTGGTTGGCTGGAGCACCTTCCATTTTATGAGGGTTGTGAGACCGCTGCCCTGCGCTGGTCTTGCATTTGCACATCTGTCGACAATATTTAACTTAGATGCAAACCTCTATTGGCCTCCTTCAAGGACATGTTCGGCCACTCAAGTCTCTGCCCACTTCAGTGGATTGTCTCCCTCACTTCACCCACCCCTCCCGACATCAGTGGTTTGCACTTCATGAAACTATGACTTTACACCCATTGAGAGGTCTGTGAGCAGAGAGGCCATATCCTCTCTCCAGCAAAGGCTCGCGCACCGGAATATCGTAAATTCTGATTTAAGGCATAAGAAAACATTTTGTTTTTCCAATATGTTGCAGCCCAGTCTGTGGGTGATTTGCTAAATTGTAAAGCTGTGAATGGATTAAACTCGATATTGATCACGAAATTGAGTCCTGAAATCGAATACAAAATCAATTGACATTTCTGTATTCAGAATTTTGACTCCTTCTATGCCAAGATCACATCTTAATGACAAACCTCGAGTGAACCTCAACCATGACTTTGTCCCCAAATATTGAGTCATTTGAGGACCCAGATCTGCAAATGGTGGTGCCCAGTTTCATCCAAACTGAAACCAAGATAACTTCCTGTATGCAAATTCTAGGCTGAAAGTATGATTCTCTGGGTACCAGCAGCTCAATCCTGGCATTCTTTTCACTTTTGTCTTCCGAAGTTCCCCTTGATTTTTACTTTTTTGTTCTAGGAACACTTACTCCAAGGGGCCCCTACACAGCTCTAGTGCTTACCATGAACACTCTTGTTGCCCCGCGTGCAGGGTATGCCCCTATGTGTTTAAGGGGTATCAATCAGCCTGGACCCCATTCCTAGTTTTATTTACATCCTACCACAGCTCTAATTGTGCTTTTGTGTTATCATACATGTATATTATGATTCCAATGAGAACCATTGTTGTTGATAAAATTTAAGACACTGGTTTATATTGAGTAGGGTTGCCTTTGTCTTCTGATACAAGCCGTAGCTCTACCGGTCCGCAGTTAGGAAGCTTGCACTGTTTGCTTTTCCAAGGTTTAACTTTTCTATTAAGAGAGGGTTTTCCAGTGGTGTTACCCCATCTTATAAAAATACAATGACTATTTTGAATGCACTTGCGTAACATGCTCATACCAGTCAGAAGCTTTTGTGGACCAAGGGCAAAAACTAGTTATGGAGCCCGGAACCAGAGAAATCTGGTTTCAGTCACAGCTTCCCAGATTGACCAAACTGTGTGACCCTGGACAATTACGTTTTCTCCCTTTGCCAAGTTTTCTGTGATCATTACATTTGAGAGCACCTTGAAATAGTTCATTTTAAGGCATGCACTGCACAAAAATCTTCTCTCCTATTTAGTTCAATTGACAATGTTGTTTCATCTCTTACAGCAACCAAATGCCATGTATGGGTGTCACAAGAAAACTGACTTGCCTCTTGCTCACTAATAAAATTGTCATCAGGATAGGAAGGGGAAAGAATGAGATGGCCCATCCAAGATCATAATTGCAGTGTCTATTCAAGAAACCAGTTTTCAATCCTGGCTTCCAAGGTTAATCAAACAGTGTGATCCTAGGCAATTATATTTCTTCCTTATGCCTCAGTTTCCATGATCATTACATTTAAGAGCATCTTCAAATAATTCGGCTCAGGATGTGTGGTGTTAAAGACGCCTTGTATAAAAATAAAGGCTCATATAGGAGAAACAAGACAACTGGTTTGTGTCTCCAGTTATGAATAAAACTGTCACAGCAGCAAGGTTGGTTTACTAATTTTAATAAAGGCCACCTCGTAAAATCTAAGGTGCTAAAGTGAAGCAATCTAAAATAAACTTATTTTTGTAAAAGTTTGTACCATAGTTATAAAGGGCAGTCAGTGACACTTGCAGTAGGTAGGTCTAGAAAGCTGGCTCAGTATATACTATACAAAAGTAAAGTATAGTATAGCGTGCACAGAGTCCAGTGGGTTCCCAAAGGTAGGCAGAGACTAAAGTAGAGAACACCTTACTCTCTATTTGTGGTAGTGTGGGTGAGCAGTAAGGCTTTATCAGAGGGTAGTGTTAAGCATTTATTGTACACACTCAGATAAGAAATGATTTCACACACTCAAAGATTGAATTCTGACAAATTTGTTTTGTATTAAAAATATTATTTAGTTGTATTTTATTTCTAGAACCAAGCCAAGCCTGGTACGGGTAAGTGTGATAGTACTTTGCATGGATAATGCAGTTAAATACAGTTTGAATGCGGTTGAATGCACTTGGATTGGGTGCAGTTACGTCACTTGTTCATAATCAGTTGAAATTACTTTTTAAGTTACTTTTCAGATTACTTTGTAAGTTACTTTTTCTACTCAGTGTGATATGCCTTGATATCACACTGGGATATTTCCTAGATAAAAGGTGAGTAAATCAGTTTTTATAACTATACAGTTTCTTAAGGTTCCATACAATTTTCCAACTCCTCCCATAGAACATTTTTCACAGTAAAGAAGTCAATTCAATCCTATGGGAGGAAATTAAGTTATCAGTTTACAGCTAAGTATTTAGTTTTGGGAGTTGGTTTTTTAGGGGTTAGAGCAAGGGTTCCCCCAGGGTCAAGGATGCACTCCAAGAGCGTCCTCAGCAGCACTAAGGCTTCCGGGTGCAGAGTGCTGAAGCCCAGTGTTATCCAATGGGGGATACGGGGCCTCTGTTTGGTAGCTGCTCAAAAGCAGGCCACAAGGTTGGGGGAACAAAGCTCCTGGAATTAAGCTCAGGGCAAAGGGGGGGTTCAAGGTAGCATCCAAAGTACACCCACAGCGGTACAGGGGTGGCAGGGTGCTGTTTGGGAGTTGGGTGCCCTGTTGTTTAAAATGGGGATTCTCCGGTTGCAACAAACACTGCAGGCTTGGGGACGAAGATCTTCTCGAGGTGACCACCGGTTGGATAGGTAAGTTGGGATATCGAGGGATGCCGGGACCCTGTCGGTTGGGCCACCCAAGGCCATGGGGCATCGGGTGCAGGGGTGTCTTCTGGCGTTGGGTTTTCCTTGCCGGCTCCAGTCGCAGTTGGGGGGGATCCTCCAGAAAGGGGCTGCAGGCATCGTGGGGAGACTTGAGGCAGGTCAAGGATCACCAGATTCCAGGTTTGGGTCACCAGGGAGTTTGGTGTTGGGCCACTTGAACTCTGGCCGTGGGCGTCAGGGCGTCTGGTGCAGAGTGGTGCAGACTCGCGGATTTTGCCAGAGCCAGAGTCTGTTGGTGAGCAAATCCAGTGCTCACGGGAGACAAAGTCTGGTTGGGGAAGGCAGAGCAGGTCCTCCGGGTGGGGGGGCTGCTGGATGCAGGACTCACTGGGATTTCGCTGGAGCAGGTCGAGGTAGGGACAGGCAGATAGGGCTGGGCCAAGTCCGTTGCTGGGGCCAAGTCCGTTCGGTCCTTCTTCTTGTATCTTCTTGTCTGAGGAAGCAAGGATCAGGGTTGCCTCTTAAATACTACATTTAGGGGCGTTTCAGGTAGGTAAAGGTTGGGACCAATGGGTCTCTCCCTTGTGGTGGGTAAATCCCATATTATGCCACCCTCCAGTGGAAGGGAGGCATAAGCCTCACTCTGGTTGGCTTTGTCCCCCCATCTTCAAGATGGCTGGGAGTGAGAGTTGTTCATCACTTCCCCCACGAGGGGTGGGGTTGGCAAAGGTGGGCACACCTCTGCTCCTATCTTGCTTTTCCCACTGCTTCTTCTGCCAAAAGTGGAGTCAGACCCGGTGGGGGCCAGTTGCTGGGAGCAGCAAATGGCTGGGGTAGCTCAAAAAGACGGCAAGCCTTTGAAGCTTCCCGTTCGTGGACCCTTGCCCATCCTGGGGGAGGAGGCTTGGCACCTCTGCCCAGGATGTGCTTTGTTTCAGGTCCCCGAGAGCGGGAGGCTGTCAACCTAGGGGTCCAGAAACATGTCTGGGGGTGGCAGCTGGCAAGCAGCCAGTCAGCCAAGGCACTAGAGTCAGGTCGTTTTTCAGGGGGCATCTCTAAGATGCCCTCTGAGTGCATTTTACATTAAATCCCACACTGGCATCAGTGTGGGTTTAATGTGCTAAGAAGTTTGATATCAAACTTCCCAGTTTTCAGTAAAGCCATTATGGTGCTTTGGAGTTCGTAATGACAGACTCCCAGATCATATACTCTTTATGGCTTTACTGCACTTACAATGTCTAAGCATGGACTTGCACACTGTAGGGTACAAGGCTCATGCATCTCTACCCTCACCAGTGGCTTAGAGCACCCAGCTACAGGGGTGGCTGACCTATGCCATAGGCAGTGGGTTGTAGGCATGACACACAGGGATGTGTGCCATGTCGACTCTTCACTTTGCTCTGCACCAAAACACTCAGCCTGCAATGGCAGTGTGTGTGTGTAAAGGTACAGGGCCTCTAAGGGTGGCACAATAAGTGCTGCGGCCCTTAGAGGCCTTTCCTTGCCACAGTGCCCTTGGTACTCATGGTGCCTTTTACAAGGGACTTTTATGTGGCCAGAGAGTTGCCAATTTCGGTGTGCAACAGTACAGATTTAGGGAAACACAGGTTCCACTTAGTCAAAGAGCATCAGCATCAGGCAAAAAGCGGGGGGGGGGGGGCAACCATGCAAAAAGGGGCACTTTCCTACAGTAGGTCCAGGACGAGCTATGAGCTGTCCTCGTCAGTGTCCATGGTGCTGCTTTTCCAGAGAGGCTGTAACAAAGAAGGATCTGATCTGAATTTTGGGACCTGGCCGTAACTGCCTCACTACAGCTGCTCTATTGGCACTGGTAGTGTGCAGGAGATGCTTTGGTGTTGAGTGCATGGTCCACGGTCTGAAGGCTTAAGAACTCCCGCTTCTTACACCCTGGTTGCTGTGAGTGCGGCTAGGCAGCTCAGGCTTGATTTGTTTTAAAGGCTACAATTACAGTAACTCACCCTTCAAAACATGCTGCACGTGCTGATAGCCTTGCCAAAAGCATGTTGCAAGGCCCCTCCAAGGAGTGGGGCCAGAGGGAGTTTGCCTAATTTACCCCCCCCCAACCCCAGTCCGAGGCTGTTGAATATGCTGTATGGAACATGGACTGTTTCACAATATATGATGTGAGATACCTATATTCCTAATGAAGGCTCCTGACTCCTCAGGGGTAATATTGAAGTACCAAAACATGGTGATGGAATAGAGAACAAGCATTGAAAATGCAACAGGTCTCGCCTTTGATTAAGTTAAAGCCATTTGCTTTGCTAATGGTATTGTATAGCAAAGCAAACGGCTTTAACTTAATGAAAGGCGAGACCTATTGCATTTTAAATGCGTGTTTACCACACTGCTTACGTTTTGTAAGGATATAAGCAATGGACAGGGCCCTGTAGTCATGTCCTTAACTTTTCAGGCAAAAGCGCTCACTGATTTCTGAATAGTGAGTGTAAAAACGTTAAGGTACCATGTTGTTCCTGCTTATATTTCACATGGTTTGCTAAACTTTGCATTCCCTATGAGTGTTTGCTTTTTCCGAAATGATGTTACTTTTTTTTTGTAGGCCGCATATTGCTCTTGTCTAGTGCGTAATTTAAATTGAGCCGCATCCAGGTGTTTATAGCCGGCAACAAATGGGTTGTAGTTGAAGGCAGTGTGAGTTTTTCTCAGTCGGGCAGTATGGTGTTCAGTGGGGTAGAGGATGTGGCACTTTGGCCAAAGCTGCTGAATTTGGAACTGGGGAACCAGGTTCAGCCTTAATGACCAGTCAACCAGACCACTCTCCTGAGAGAACACAATCCCTTGCTAAACCTTAGAAGGCTGCGCAAGAACTTAGATGCCCTGGTGTCTTACCACCAGCAGGTGGACCCTAGCAGTGGCAAGTGTTGGTTAACTTTCAAGGTTTGTCCACCACAATCCATACTGATGTTCACCTCCAGTCTTGCAGACAGGCCTATGAAGCAGCATACCCTAGAGCGACAGTGACTCTGTCACTGAGGTCACAGGACACTTGAGAAGGGCTAGCTCTAGGGCAGTGCAACCGGTGTGACCGCACCGGGTGCTGACTTTGGGTTGAGGCCTTATGTTTGCAAGTATATTAAGGTTTTGAAAGCACTTGCTGCCTCCTTCCTGGCCTCCAGCAATTTTCGGCAACAATAAAAATGTCATGATGACTGGTGATTAATGTTCTTCCTAGAGAGAGATTGGAGTTTTGTCTAGTGGAACTTTTGACTCATGGAAAGGTAGCTCAGAGGGATAATGTGCCTGCTGCAAAGAATATGTACCATGCAGATCATAAAGTGCACATAATTTAAATAGGTCAGTGGGCTATTGCTTTTGTCAAAGAGATCCTTTTGTTACTTGCCGTTTATAAGTTAAAATCCTAACATTGAACAGTGAGCTATTAACTTTCTTCTAAGAGCTGCATACAAACTGCAAGGTATAAATTAGAGTGTCATGTTTCCCCCCCCCCCACCAGTCTTTGATTATCCTAATGTTGCAAAAAGGGTTCTCTTGGATAGAAATCAATTCTGATTATTAAACCCCAACCATGGTATTACGTTTTAAATTATGAATTTGTGTTTCTCTAGACCAATCACTATTAAACTATACAGCCTACTAATATGGTTGTCATGTGACTCCTACACCTTGTAGTCCTTAGTCTTATGTAACATTTTCTATACAGTGATTTACACACATATTAATTGTCTCTGTATAATGTAAAGTGCTCTGACACCCTGCAATGGTATGAGTGGCGCCTTAAAATGTTGCAAAGAGTATTCTTTTGGATAGAAATCAATTCTGATTATTAAAGAGAACCCCGGCCATGATATTACGTTTTAAATTATGAGTTTGTGTTTCTCCAGACCAATCACTATTAAACTATACAGTCTACTAGTATGGTTGTCATGTGACTCCTACACCTTGTAGTCCTTAGTCTTATGTAACATTTTCTATACAGTGATTTACACACATATTGATTTTGTAATGTGTGTGATGTAAAGTGCTCTGACACCCTACAATGGTATGAGTGACGCAGTAAATCAAATTAAATGCAACTGAGAGAGAGTGTGGTTATGGAGACTTGAGGGGCACTGTTAAAGGGTGGTAGTGAGGGAATCCATGGCGGAGGTGGTCATTGGGGGGCACCAACAAACATTATTGCACAGAGCACCACCTGTGCTAAAGGCGTCCCTGCCCTTGAGGCCAGTCTGCCTCTCCCATAGGTACCTCCATTGCCTTGTTTCAGCAGTAGTAGCTGCAACTCACCAGGGATTGGCAATGCAGGAGTTGCACTCACACCAAACTATGTTCGCAAACTTCACAATCTCTCTGCTTCATTCACAAGCACTTTTAACATGTGCTGCCTGCTGTGGGGCCACTGGAATTAATTATGCAGCAAAGGAGGAAACAATTATGCTGCAGTGTTGACTAAATTATGCATTTAAAAAAAGGCTGCAGCGTAATGCAGTATATTTTCTGATATTTTATGATTTTGACATGTGTACCCACGCTAACCGTCTCTGGAAAGATTTTGCCTTATTAGTACCAATGTAACATACAAATGTAGCAGTGAGAAAGGTGATCAGTCATTTTTTGCAATAGGCCATCCACCTCGCAGCAACACAAGTCACATTTTTTAATGACTTTTGATAAGTTTGAGCTATAAACAATTTATTAGTTTAAATGGTCAGATCATGCAGCAGATCTTGCATTATGAGGCAAATATGGCACAGCCATAATTATATAGAAAACATTTGTAAACTAGGATATTTTGCCATTCATGTTAGAACCGCTGTTGTGGAAAAAGGGAGAAGTGCTGATAACAGAAACTTCAATGGCTCGGCGACAAATGGCTTGGGCTTCTACGTTTTGTCGTATTTAGGACATTCAGTGATTAGAAGCATATGCCACTTTGTGAATATATTTTAATGCTAATAACTCATTATTACCTTAAATAATCATGTGTATCCATTGGTTCATTAAACTGGGCAGTGAAATGCCAAACAAATATTACAAATTGGGATGTTTGCGCATTCTAGCCACACCTCTGGCTCCGCCCACTGATCCAATCCTTGGGTTTTTCCCGCCCTCTGATTCTCCGCCCACAGTTGCCCTACTTTTTTCCCCCCACTTCGACCACTGGATCCCTGTGCAAACGGGAGTGTACGTGGGGGTTCCAGTTTAAAGGGCCGCTTATAACAAGCATGGAGTTCGAAGCGCCTAGAAATCAGCATTGATGTTTTCTGCGCAAGTACTTGGGCTGACGTCATAGACCTTGTTAATGTTCGTCCAATATGTCAGACAGGGCTTTAAATGGAATTAAAAAACTGGATGTGGGGGGGGGGGCTCTGAAAGCGGCGTGGCCAATGTAATTAAGGGCGTGGCTTAAAAACACGTAAGCTAAAAATCAGTGTTTAGCACAGTGTGCCGCCCGACTTGTATTTTGCTCTTCCTCTCATTGCATCCAGATATATGATACAACTTAGTAACATCATACCTACAACAACTCAGGACTATTGGCTTTGTCAATTGTTGTTAGTTGCATAAGATAAATAAGCAGCAACTATGATAGCTTGTATATAATATTGAAAAAGCTTCCACTTACAGCCCTGGTGACACCAGGACAATGTTGCTGCACCTGAGTTCCAAAAAGAGTAGGAAAATTCAGAGAGAAAATGACTCTCTTTAAAGGTTTTCCCTTCCCCTACAACACTTACCTGGCATGACGTCACGCCGTATCTTCTCCACTAGTGAGAAGTGAGCAGTCGCACATGTTGTGCCTGCTGTCTCTACAGTCCGGAGGAAAAAAACGAACCGCCTGTGCCAGGGCACAAAACCGAGCCCGATAGAGACCCGTTTCGAGGCCCCTTTAAAAAAAACTGCCGGTGCTCAGCACCGGTGAGACCCGGCCCACTTAAAGCCCTGATGGCTGATATGTCAAAGAGTGTCTCTCTTTGACCCTCATTCTATTGGTGATTATAAAGATTGCATCCCTGCGCACAATAAACCAGGTGCTATGTGGCAATTTTTATGGACAAGTATTGCAGAATTCCACGTTTTGCAGTTTTGAATAGGGTGAAACCTGCAGTATTACTGCGGTAACTTGAATCATACCGTGTCCTGTGGCTGTGGTGTTCACCAGGCGCTGTGTTACCGCCTCAAACACCGGGGCACTGGACATGCAGCTCTCTGTGGCCTACACCCAGCGGCAGCTGTGGGCTTCGGTGTGCATGTGTAAGTGAAATTGGTGCCAGAGCTGATGGACGGCCCCGGCCCGTGAGGCGATGCGGTCTCCCCCCATGTGTTGTCGACGGATGAGCGTAGGCCGGACCTTGACGCGGGCGCACATGGTGGATTAGCGTGTTGTATGGACGTCCCCACCTAGGCCGGGTTGGGATTATGCAAACCATCTTCCATTGAGGACAGCCATGGTGGAACCACACCAGACACATTCAGCTAGGACACCGCTGGCCTATAGCACCACCCACAACTGCAGACGCATGCTGTGCATCGAAAAGTGCCCAGAGGCCAAGCGATGGGCAAGGGCGCGCTTTATAAGCACTACAAGACATAGCACATATGTGACGGGTATACCTGACGCTCGGCCTTCTGCACCTGTGGAAAGAGTCCGTGTCCAGGCTTTCTGCACAAAGACAGGATATCTGTTCTGGTTTTGGGTAAGTGCACGTGGTAGATATGTTACTTTTACACCCGCCTGTGCCTCGTACTTGGTATCCCCTTTGCCGTGTTCACATTGATGTTCAGTTTTACTCCAGCTTTCAACAATTTATAACCTCATTCATCACATTTTATTCACTATTAAACACTTGGAATTTTTTTTACGCTTTGTTCATTAACACTTCATCACTGTTCATTGAGACTGAACTGGCACTTCTAAAATATGTTATACCTGATGAATAGCCTTACCTCGGCCCAGAACCTTTAAAAGTAGTCATTAATACTCCCTGGCCAAGACTCCTCGGGGACCCTAAAACATTTACATGCGTTTTACGTGTGTTTGTTTTGCTGGTTCTATAATGTGATACATAACACTCCAGCCACCGCGGAACGTTGTGCGTGAGTGGAGAATATGAAAGTTGTGCAAATGTTGCAGTGATTTACGTAAGTGTTGGTGTGCCTAATGCAGTGTTGTAGTGATACGTGAAAGTGCTGGTGTGCCCTATGCAGTGTTATAGTGATAACGTATAAGTGCTGGTGTGCCCAATTCAGTGTTGTAGTGATACGTAGAAGTGCTGGTGTGCCCAATGCAGTGTTGTAGTAGTACGCATGAGTGTTTGTGTGCCCAAGGCGCTGTTGTAGTGATACGTATAAGTGTTGGTGTGCCCAATGCAGTGTTGTAGTAGTACGCATGAGTGTTTTGTGTGCCCAAGGCAGTGTTGTAGGGATACGTATAAGTGCTGGTGTGCCCAATGCAGTGTTGTAGTGATACGTATAAGCGCTGGTGTGCCCAAAGCAGTGTTGTAGTGATACGTATAAGAGCTGGTGTGCCCAATGCAGTGTTGTAGTGATACGTATAATAGCTGGTGTGCCCAATGCAGTGTTGTAGTGATACGCATGAGTGATTGTGTGCCAAAGGCGCTGTTATTGTGATACGTATAAGTGTTGGTGTGCCCAATGCAGTGTTGTAGTGATACGTATAAGTGTTGGTGTGCCCAATGCAGTGTTGTAGTGATACATATTAGTGCTGGTGTGCCCAATGCAGTGTTGTAGTGATACGTAAGAGTTTTTGTGTGCCAAAGGCAGTGTTGTAGTGATACTCATGAGTAATTTTGTGCCCAAGGCAGTGTTGTAGTAATAAGCGTGGGTTATTGTGTGCCAAACGCACTGTTGTAGTGGTACATATAAGTGTTTGTGTGCCCACTGCAGTGTCGTAGTGATACGTATAAGTGTTGGTGTGCCCAATCAATCAATCAATCAATCAGACATTTGTAGAGCGCACAACTCACCTGTGAGGGTCTCAAGGCGCTGGGGGAGCTGCTACTGCTCGAACAGCCAGATCTTGAGAAGTCTCCTGAAGGTCAGCAGGTCCTGGGTCTGCCGCAGGTGGATGGGGAGAGTGTTCCATGTCTTGGCGGCGAGGTGGGAGAAGGATCTGCCGCCGGTGGTCGTTCGGTGGATGTGTGGAATGGTGGCATGGGCGAGGTCAGCGGAGGGAAGCTGGCGGATGGGAGTGTAGAAGGTGAGTTGTTTTTTGAGGTATGCTGGCCTGGCGTCGTGGAGTGCTTTGTGAGCATGGGTGAGGAGCTTGAAGGTGATCCTTTTGTTGATGGGGAGCCAGTGCAGTCCCCTCAGGTGGGCAGTGATGTGGATGTGGCGGGGGATGTCGAGGACGAGGCGTGCGGAGGTGTTCTGTATGTGTTGGAGTCTCTTCTGAAGTTTGGCCGTGGTTCCAGCGTAGAGGGCATTGCCGTAGTCCAGCTTGTTGGTGACATGTGCCTGGGTGACCGTCCTTCTGGTGGGGATCCATCTGTAGATCTTGCGAAGCATGCGGAGGGTGTTGAAGCAGGAGGAGGAGACGGCGTTGACTTGCTGGGTCATCGACAGTGATGAGTCCAAGATGGACCCCAGGTTGCGTGCGTGGTTGGTGGGTGTTGGTGTAGCTCCCAGCAAGGCCGGCCACCAGGAGTGGTCCTAGGCGGAGGGTGTGGATCCGAGGATGAGGACCTCCGTCTTGTCCGAGCTTAGTTTCAGGCGACTGTTCTTCATCCATTCGGCGACGACCTTCATTCCTTCATGGAAGTTGCTTTTGGCGGTGGCAGGGTCTTTGGTGAGGGAGAAGATCAGCTGGGTGTCATCGGCGTATGAGACGATGTTGAGATTGTGTGATCGGACGATGTTGGCGAGTGATATCATGTAGATGTTGAAGAGGGACGGGCTGAGGTATGATTCCTGGGGTACGCCGCAGATGATCTTGGTGGCTTTGGATTGGAATGGAGGGAGGCGGACTCTCTGGGTTCTGTCGGTGAGGACGGAGGTGATCCAGTCCAGGTCCTTGTCGCGGATCCCTGCGGTGTGGAGGCATGTGCGTAGAGTGTGGAGGCAGATGGTGTCGAAGGTGGCCGAGAGGTCTAGGAGGATAAGGGCCGCTGTTTCGCCGTTGTTCAGCAGGATCCTGATGTCGTCAGTGACGGCGATGAGGGTGGTTTCGGTGCTGTGGTTGCTGCGGAATCCGGACTGGGATGAGTCCAGGGTGTTGTTTTCTTCGAGGAATCGAGTCAGTTGTCTGTTGACGGTCTTCTTAATGACTTTCGCCGGGAATGGCAGCAGGGAGATGGGACGGAAGTTCTTGAGGTCCTTAGGGTCTGCCTTGGGGTTCTTGAATAGGGCGTTGATCTGTGCGTGGTCCCTGATTTCCGGGAAGGTGGCGGTCTCGAATTAGCTGTTGAGGATCTTTCGGAGTTGGGGTGCGATGATGGAGCCCGCTTTGTTGAAGATGTGGTGGGGGCAGGGGTCTGACGGTGAGCCGGAGTGGATGGTGTTTATGGTTTTGAGGGTGTCTTCGTCGTTGACGTGGTTCCAGGAGGTCAGGAGGCCGGTGTGATCGCGGGGGCGGTGAGTCTGCATTGTCGGTGGCAGTAGGGGGGGGGGGGCTCTGAGAGTTGAAGCAGTCGTGGATGTCTCTCTCCTCACCGCTCAGCGACTGCCATTAAGAAGGGGAGATGGGAGGGAGGGGCAGCTGGGAGGTGGGTGGGATAACAAATGGGCGTGCGAGGGGGGCGGGGCAGCAGGGGATGCAGTGGCGGGAAAAATGTAGGGCAGCGGGACCGGGGGGCTACGGGGATAGGAGGGTGCAAAAATGCAAAAAAGGACAAAAGCAAGCCAACAGGAGATCGCGCAGAAGAGAGGGCGAAATTACGGTGAGAGAAAAACCAGTAAAACCAAAAGCGAGGCGAGAGCGGCCACAGGAGGCTAGAACTCGCTTTTGCAGCGGTGGAGAGGCACGGCACAGGCAGGTGGTGCTAGCTGTGTGGCGTGGGGAGCTACCTGCCTGAACACAGGGTCAAGGGTCGCTCCAAGGCAGTGTCGTAGTGATACGTATATGTTTTTGTGTGCCCAAGGCAGTGTTGTAGTGATACGTGTGAGTGTTTGTGTCTCCAAGGCAGTTTTGTAGTGATACACGTGCATTTTTGTGTGTCCAACGCAGTGTTGTAGTGATACGCGTGCATGTTTGTGTGCCCAAGGCAGTATTGTTGTGATACACATGCATGTTGGTGTGCCCAAGGCAGTATTGTAGTGATACGCGTGCATGTTGATGTGCCCAAGGCAGTATTGTAGTGCTACGCATGAGTAGTTGTGTTTACCCAAGGCAGTGATGTAGTGATACATATGGATGTTGGTGTGTCCAAGGAAGTGTTGTATTGATATGCGAGTATTGGTGTGCCCAAGGCAATGTTGTAGTGATACATATGGGTGTTGGTGTGCCCAAGGCATTGTTGTATTGATATGCATGTTGGTGTGCCCAAGGCAGTGTTGTAGTGATACGCTGAGTGTTTGTGTGCCCAAGGCAGTGTTGTAGTGATACACATGAGTGATTGTGTGCCCAAGGCACTGTTGTAGTGATATGCATAAGTGTTGGTGTGCCCAATGCAGTGTCGTAGTGATAAACATTCGTTTTGGTGTCCCCAAGGCAGAGTTGTAGTGATATGTTCGACTGTTGTTGTGCCCAAGGCAGCGTTGTAGTGATACACATGAGTGTTTGTATGCCCAAGGCAGTGTTGTAGTGATATGCGTGTGTTGGTGTGCCCAAGGCAGTGTTGTAGTGATAAACATTTGTTTTGGTGTCCCCAAGCCAGTGTTGTAGTGATGCACATGAGTTTTTTTGTGCCCGAGGCAGTGTTGTAGTGATGTGCATGAGTTTTTGTGTGCCCAAGGCAGTGTTGTAATGATACGTGTGAGTTATTGTGTGTCCAAGGAAGTGGGGTAAGGATACATGTGCATATTAGTGTGCCCAAGGCAGTGTTGTAGTGATACGTATGAGTGTTGCTGTGCCCAAAGAAGTGTTGTATTGATATGCGCAAGTGTTGGTGTGCCCTAGGCAGTGTTGTAGTGATACATGAGTGGTTGTGTGCCCAAGGCAGTGTTGTAGTAATACGTATGAGTGTTGGTGTGCCCAAGGAAGTGTTGTATTGATACGCGTGCATGTTGGTGTGCCCAAGGCAGTGTTTAAGTGATATGTATGAATGTTTGTGTACTCAAGGCGGTGTTGTAGTGATAAACGTGAGTGTTGGTGTGCCCAAGGCAGTATTTTGGCGATACGCATGAGTGTTTGGGTGCCCAAGGCAGTGTTGTACTGATACGCATGAGTGTTGGTGTGCCCAAGCAGTGTTTTACTGATACACGAGTGTTGGTGTTCCCAAAGCAGTGTTGTAGTGATATGCGTGAGTGTTGGTGTGCCCAAGGCAGTGTTGTGGTGATACGCATGAGGGTTGGTGTGCTGAAGGCAGTGTTGTAGTGATACATATGAGTGTTGGTGTGTCCAAGGCAGTGTTGTAGTGATACACGTGAGTGTTTGTGTGCCAAAGGCAACATTGTAGTCATACACATGAGTGTTGCTGTGCCAAGGGCAGCATTGTAGTGATACACATGAGTGTTGGTGTGCCCAAGGCAGTGTTTTTTTTTTTCTTTTTTTTTATTTGTTCCTCATTTACTGCCATGGTTCCAGACTGCTGAGAGCCAACTGTATGGGTAACAAGAGTTGCGAGTGTACCGTTGCGCTGACACAGCCGATGCTGGAAGGGAAGTAGATGAAAAGTCAAATACAAGAGCCCTACAGCTGCCGCGGCCACCCCAGCAGCTCAACCCTTACTAGCCAGCTGACAGAAGTTAACCAACTTTAAGGTTATACATGCCGTTGCCGATGAAATATGCGACCTGGGTGAGAAAAGAGGAGACCATCGGAAAAGTTAAAGAAACAGCAAGACAGTACTATGGCAGAATAATCATCGGAGCTGGGGAGAAAGAAAATAAAAAAAGAAAACCCCAGCTAGTTCAAAAGTTCAAAAAAGCCCATCCAACAACTTCCAAAAGTTTCTCCTGTCATGGTTACCAGCCCTAGCTATGTCTAATACAGAGAACTGGAGCAGGGATCTACGCCACTCATAAAAAGATGGTACAGTGGGTTCTTTCCAGCGTTTGCAGATTTCTCTACGAGCCACCAGCATTGCATAGAATAATAGATTACCAGCCATAGATCGTGTACAGTCTACCGTTCCAAAAATTACTAGCTTCAGGTCTATTAATATCGGACGACCCAGCCTGGCCGATAGTTTGCTACTGATTGCGTCCCAAAATGGAGTTAAGTGAGGACACTCGAGAAACATGTGTGAATCAGCAGCCTCCATAAGTCCACATCTCGGGCAAGCCACCGGACCTCCAGTTGCGAATTTCGAAAGTCTTTGTGGGGAATAGTAAGCCCTATGTAGTGTAAACAAGTCATTCCTGCGTAGCCGAGCTGGTTTCACTAATTCCCACAACAGTTTACAGGACAACAACCAGAGATCTACGACGTTGGAGGTCGGTATCAAAGAACTCCACAGCTGTTCTGGGAGAACAAAATCACCATCCATTTCATTATTAGGGAATACCATAGCGAGACCTCTTTTTTTTACAGAAGGCTGATCAACTAAGAGGGTTTCCAAGTGACTTCCTCCCCCTAGAATGAACTTATTAAGTCGTGTAGGTCGTGTTGTTACTGCTTGGGCCCAGCTTACTATTTGTACATATTTAAATCTTGAAAGATTGGGCCCAACTTTACGAACCAAGTCCTCCCAGGGGAACAAAGTCCCTTCCACAAAGAGATCCCCCCCAGACAGCCATCCCAGATTCCCTGAGTGGTGTAGCAAGTGCATCATTTAGCAAGGTTGGCGCCTCTGGAAGGCCCCATAAAGGAGCTCTACTGGAGTAATACCCTAATTTAGTACAGGATTTGATTTTTGCCCAAGTTCTTGCCAGGCCCTGTAAGATCTTCAACTTGACCTTTTTGAAAAATTTGGGGTCTCCGAATTTAAACAGAAAACCAGACTGCCCAGCTCCTTTGCACTTCAACAGGGTGGCAAACAAATTGCCAGTCCCGACGCCAGAAGGTGTTTTTAACAGCATATGTGAGTGGGAAAGCTGAAATGCCCAGGCATAAACCTGTAAGTCGGGCCCTGCCAAGCCCCCCTTCTCTCTTCGACGCCTTATCTTTTTCCAGGCTATCCTTGGGTTTTTGTTACACCAAATAAAATAACTTATCTCACTCTGGAGTTTAGCCAACAAAGCGGGTTCAAAGTAAAGAGGGATTGTATTAAACAAAAAAGAAACCCTAGGGAGAATAGACATTTTCACCAGGTTAACTCTACCAATTACAGTAAGGGGAAGGTGTACCCAAGCTCTTATCAATTTGCGGCATTCTTTTGCGATCCTAGCAAAATTAGTAGAGGCGATCAGAGAGATATCTTTAATAATGTTTAAGCCCAGATAACGAAGACTCTTATTTGAGCCATTACTAAAGCTGCTGCCGACATCGTTCCATACCAATGTTTCTGTTTTAGCTGCGTTTACCTCATAGCCAGAAACATTTCCAAATTCAACAGCCAACCTAATGACTGCCGGGAAGGCAGAGTCGATGTCAGAGGTCATAACCATAAGGTCATCCGCGTATAACGCAACCTTCTTCTACCATTCCCTATATACGAAGGGTATGATGGAATGTTCTTCGCGTATTTTTTGAGCCAAAGGTTCAATGTAGAGATCGAACAGGAGAGGGGAAAGGGGACAACCCTGGCGGGTCCCTCTGGAGATTGCAAATGCTTCAGAAAGTCCGCCGTTAACAAGTACCCGAGCTGATGGACAATTATATAGCAACCGTACAGCCCTTCGAAAATTTCCTCCCACGCCAAACTTGGTCAAGGCCCCCGACAGGTACAACCAGTTGACCCTGTCGAAGGCCTTGGTGGCGTCGAGCGTAAGAATGGCCAACGGAGCTGCATTCAAGGTAGCCATATCGATGGCCCCTATTAGGTCATATGTTAGCTCGAAGAGCTGGCGGCCTCCAATAAAGCCCTTTTGGTTAGGATGTACTAATGTGGGGATGACTTGACCCAGCCTTCTTGCCAGCAGAGAGGCAAAGATTTTGTAATCTGCATTTAATATAGATATAGGGCGGTAGGAGCCACAATCGGTGGGGGGTTTGCCAGGTTTTAATATAAGAGTAATGGAAGCTTCATTCCAAGTTGCTGGTGGTATGGCCCCTCCTACTAAGATTTGATTAAACAATATTGTGAGAAAAGGAGAAATTTCTTCAACTAAGATCTTGTATAGTTCTGCCGGTAAGCCATCCGGACCAGCAGCTTTTCCTGCCTTGCTGGCTCGCACAGCCCCCTCTACCTCTTCGCTAGTTACCTCCTTTTCCAATATTTCACATTGCAGATCCGACAATCTTGGAAGAGAAATACCCCTTAACCAACTCTCAATAGCTGCTGACTCAATGTTATTGTCCTCCTGATAGATGTTCTGGAAGAAGTTTTTAAAAGCGGTTCTAATCTCCAAATCCGAGGAGACAGTACCCTGGGGAGATGTCACAGCAGTTATTATATTACGCCAACAGCTTGCCAGCCCCTTCTCCGTATTCAAAATGCGATATTTTACTCGCTTACCATTTTTGCAAAATTCGTTCATTTAATACGGAGGCCAAGTCCGCTTTGAGGGAAGCCAATTTCTCTTGGAGTGCAAGATAAATGTCTGTAAGATCTTGACTAGTGACATTAATTTCCGCTTGCACTTCAAGAAGCGCAACTTCAATGGATGATATCTCCTGCGCATATCGCCTCCTTCGATGTACTACCTTGTTTTTAATTAATCCACGAAGACAACACTTAAATGCATCCCAAACGACCCGAGGGTCTGAAGATCCAGTGTTAATACGCATAAATTCAAGAGTGTCAGCTCTGATAGACAGGACATCTTGGGGACAAGAGAGTAAAGATCTATCAAATGACCAGGAGGTAGTGAGAGGTTTAGTAACTCCGACCATTTCCAGAAGAACAGCAGAGTGGTCTGAAAGGTGCGGAGGGAGGTAAGAAATATCTTTAACCGACCAAAACGTGACTTATCAGAAAATAATCGATTCTAGATTGATGGTGATACTTATAATTGTGAAATGAAAAACCTGGTTTTGTACTTGCTCTTGCCCGCCAGATGTCAGCGTACCCATATTGCTTCATGGAACTCAGCAAAAAGGCTCTAGCTTTGGACGGGGTCAACTGTCTACTGCGGGGAATCTTATCTAGTGTTGGATCCAGCACTATATTAAAGTCC
This sequence comes from Triturus cristatus, assembly GCF_964204655.1. Classification (NCBI taxonomy): domain Eukaryota; kingdom Metazoa; phylum Chordata; class Amphibia; order Caudata; family Salamandridae; genus Triturus; species Triturus cristatus. Next base: position 1,107,233,675 of record NC_140580.1, on the reverse strand, counting down.
CCTGCAAGAATGATAGGATCTGGAAAGTGCAAAAGACTTGAGAAGAGAGACTCTAAGGGAGCTGGATCGTCCTGGTTGGGACCATAAAAGCCTGCCAGTGTTAGTTTTACCCCACCAATGACCACCAGAGTGATCGCTCACCTACCTCCCGGGTCGACCTTCTGTGTTATGATTCTTGTGTTAATAGATTTTTTAAACAAGACAGAGACACCCCTCGTGTTAAACGACTGGGAAGTGGATACCGAAAAATCAATCCACCTATTCCTTTTTCACTAAATCGAGCATCTCCTCCTCGATGAGATGTGTCTCCTGGAGTACAATGATCTGCGCATCAATATCGCGAAGATACTGTAAAATTCTATTTGCCCTTGGTTTGGTGCGCAGACCATTGACATTCCAAGAGAGAATCCTAAGATTACTCATAGGTCAACTTCCCACCATTTACACAAGACAGAGTATAAGGGAATTTGAACTCAAAGACAAGAAACCTAAACATGCTCCTGAGGTAGCCGTCCTGCCGGAAAAAAACGTACCTAAATGTAAATTTATACAACTGAATCTGAGACCAGACTGAAAACGAGGAATTTTTTTTATTTTTACTAACCCACACCCCTAACCTTACCCCTACACCCCTGTGGCCTAACCTCACCCCCCCACCCCCTGAGGAACCATTGTGAAAACCAACCGGAAACCGGTTTGTGGTACCCCTTACCCAACCCCACCCCCCCCAGAGTGAATGCACAAATCGTGGTTCCATATGTGTGACTTGTGATGTATATTTTATAGAAAAGAAAGGTTTTTTTTTGTTTTTTTTTTTCCTTTTTTCTCCAAAGGCAGCATTGTAGTGATACACATGAGTGTTGGTGTGCCCAAGGCAGTGTTGTAGTGATACATATGAGTGTTGGTGTGTCCAAAGCAGTGTTTTAGGGATACACAAGTGTTGGTGTTCCCAAGGCAGTGTTGTAGTGATATGTTTGACTGTTGCTGTGTCCAAGGCAGTGTTGTAGTGATACGCATGAGGGTTGGTGTGCTCAGTGCAGTGTTGGAGTGATACGCGTGAATGTTTGTGTGCCAAAGGCAGCATTATACACATGAGTGTTTGTGTGCCCAAGGCAGTGTTGTAGTGATACATATGAGTGTTGGTGTGTCCAAGGCATTGTTATAGTGATACACAAGTGTAGGTGTGTCCAAGGCAGTGTTGTAGCGATACATATGAGTGTTGGTGTGTCCAAGGCATTGTTATAGTGATACACAAGTGTAGGTGTGTCCAAGGCAGTGTTGTAGTGATACGCATGAGTGTTTGGGTGCCCAAGGCAGTGTTTTAGTGATATGCATGAGTGTTTGGGTGCCCAAGGCAGTGTTGTAGTGATATGCATGAGGGTTGGCGTGCTCAGTGCAGTGTTGTAGTGATATGCGTGAATGTTTGTGTGCCAAAGGCAGCATTGTAGAGATACATATGAGTGTTGGTGTGCCCAAGGCAGTGTTGTAGTGATACATATGAGTGTTAGTGTGTCCCAGGCAGTGTTTTAGTGATACACGAGTGTTGGTGTACCCAAGCAGTGTTTTACTGATACACAAGTGTTGTTGTTCACAAGGCAGTGTTGTAGTGATACATATGAGTGTTGGTGTGTCCAAGGCAGTGTTTTAGTGATACACGAGTGTTGGTGTTCCCAAGGCAGTGTTGTAGTGATACGCATGAGGGTTGGTGTGCTCAGTGCAGTGTTGTTGTGATACGCGTGAATGTTTGTGTGCCAAAGACAGCATTGTAGTGATACATTTGAGTGTTGGTGTGCTCAAGAGAGTGTTGTAGTGATACGCATGAGGATTGGTGTGCTCAAGGCAGCGTTGTAGTGATACGCGTGAATGTTTGTGTGCCAAAGGCAGCATTGTAGTGATACACATGAGAGGTTTGTGTGCCCAAGGCAGTGTTGTAGTGATACGCGTGAGTGTTGCTGTGTCCAAGGCAGTGTTGTAGTGATACATATGAGTTTTGGTGTGTCCAAGGCAATGTTGTAGTGATATGCGTGAGTGTTGGTGTGTCCAAGGCAGAGTTGTAGTGATACACGTGAGTGTTGGTGTGTCCAAGGCAGAGTTGTAGTGATACACGTGAGTGTTGGTGTGTCCAAGGCAGAGTTGTAGTGATACTCATGAGGGTTTTGGGTGCCCAAAGCAGTGTTGAATGTGTTGGCCTCAGAGGCTTGTTTAAGTCATGGACAAAGTAGGAAATTGCACAGAAGTTCCCCTTCCAAGGATCCTCTGGGAAAGTGAACCTTTTCTCTATCTTATCCTATCTTGTTATGTATTTGAACCTGCACTTATAATTCAAAATTGTTTGGCATCTCTGGGCTTAAATATGTTGAAAAAGGGTAAATATTATCAACGTTGCGACCAAGGGCCCCAAAATCCTCAGGATGTAACTGGATGCATTTGGTTTATTGAGAAGATGGCTCAGCCTTGGTGATGGAAGTGGAAGGTTGCAGAGCCTCCACATCCTCAATCGATTGTGTCTTGTAGAATGTGTACAGCGCTCCATAACCTTACATTGTGGAGTAAAGAATGCAGTTCAATAACACGTACTGAAATGACACATTCCATCAATTCTCAATGAATGAACCAGCGCTTGTAAGACTCACTAGGAAACAGATCAATGGTTGCTTCACTAGTTTGTCGCAGGTCCCCTTGGCATTAAGCAGCAGACTACCCGCAGCCAGGAAGTCAGCACTCAATTTGCAGAGGCTCCATTTTGGATTACACCTATGTATCTCAATCGCTTCTTATTCACTGTCAGGATTTCAGCCAAAAAGGGACCACCCCCCCTTCCTAACAACTTTGAACCTTGCCCCACCAAGAGCCAATAATCTAGTTCACCTCAGCTATGACTCGGCAAATAACACATTATGAAACAAAATGGACTACGAAAAGTGAGGAGAAACTGTTCAAATTGAAAACTTCCTGTGACATCACTGAAGGACAAGATATCTGGGGTGATGGCACCAGGGAATATGCTATCTATCTAGAAAGAACTAATTCAATCCATTCTAAAAGCTGTTTTAAAGGATTATACACAACTGCTAAGAAACAGCTCTTCGTCGGCTACTTTAATTCGGAAAACAGTTCCTTCAGCTTCATCGTCTCTGAAATATAGATGGTTTACACCAGAGGTCAAGAAGCAAAAAGCACATCTTTAGTACTCAATCAAAACCAGAAAGAATGGTATAACTAACCCCTTTCAGCAGGAAAGTTGCATAAACGTAAAAAATACTACCAAAGGGAAGTATAGGAGGAGAAAATAAAAACAAGCCTTACATCAGTGACTCACAGTTCACAGCTTCTTAAAACTGAAAGATCAATCTAGATTCTGGAAATACATTAATGACTTAGACAGGTTGAGTACCCAAAGCAAGAAAATGGAGTGTCACTTGATAATTGAGAGAATATTATCCCACGTCTTTATTACGATGAATGTGCTACCAAGGGAAGCCAGGTTCATTATTCCGTCTGTCCAGCTACACTTAATGATCATATGAACCTGGTGATAGTATCTTTTTCCCAAAAAGAGACATTGAAGTTTTAAACAAAGTTAAGATCAAGCGGGTCTCCAGGCGTGAATGGTATTCAAACTATCCTGTTTAAATCCAACAAAGATTACTGGGAGCCCTGGCTGATAATACTGTTTAGAGCTTAATTTGAAACCGGCACAATCGTTCAACCCTGGTGCCGTTCAAACGTATGCCCCCTATACAAAATCAAGGACAACAGAACGGATCCTTCCAGCTACCCCCACATTGACCTGCCAGATGTTGAGGGTAAGCAGATGCGAAGATTCTACTTCTAGAGCCTGAAACCTGGTCAACCTACAGCAAGATGATCCCTTTCTTTCAAACAGGTTTCAGACCAAACTGCAGCACCACGGACAACATCATGGCCATATCATTTTTGGTTCATCGTACAATTTGTTTCAAAGAACCCCCAGTATTTCCTTGTTTTATCGACTGCACTACAGCCTTTGACAAGGTTGTTCGTCAGACAATAGAAAAAGCTGGCAGCATGGGGCATTTCGTCCAACTTACTCCAAGCTATCATTTCATTGTACTCAGACATTTGGGTTCTCATGAAAGTCGGAAAAGGACTGCCTGTCTACTCACAGGTTGTATCCTTACCCCTCTAATTTTTAGCGTTTATACCACAGACATCTACAAAGTTTACAGGATGCAGATGTTACTGTTGTTCTTGACCACACATACCTAGGGCTGCAAAGGCTCATACATGAAATACACATATACAACTGTGAAAATAAATTAGAACTGAGCCCACCTGAGTCAAGTGTAATGAATGATCTTTGGAAGATATCTGAAAACTTCTGAAAAGGTACGACATTCTGGCCATTCGACTTTGAGATACTCTGCGTGCTATGAATACTTGGACATGTGACTCACGGAAAAAGGCTCACCAAGATATCAACTGGCGAAGCTGAATCATAAAGGAGCCGCAGTAACATACGCCCTTTGCAGGCTCAATGCAACGCTCTACAACCCTTCAGCAAGCCGGGTCCTGACTTTAACCAGAGAAATACTATTACCATCAATGTCCCACGGTAACCAATACTTCCAAGGCCACTTTGCACCCATAATAGTACTCGTGCAGTGCAACACATTCCAAAAGTTGTTTCATTTACCCAGGAGTTGCTCTAAGTCACATTTCTTTTGGAATTTGGTTTAGTCCATCCAGATCTTGCTATGATAACATTTTATGTGGGTATTTTAAGCAAGATTTTAATTAATCAAACATAATAAACTTGCCCCGGAAGCATCAGTGAGGCTCTGCATTCCTTGCACCATTTTTGGGCGCATGGGAGCTTGGTTGGTAAGGTATGGGTTTTATTGTGAGCTTTGTGGGAAATCTTGGTGGAGGTCGGGGCCACTTTGGGTGTGTGAAGGAGGGATGAAACTGAGACTGGTAACCTGCAAGCAGGGCCATCAGGAATGCAGTGTTGTATGGATTGGTGGCTGGGGCCTAATGCACTATGTAAACCAGTCTCTTTAACTATCCAGTGACCTAGACAGCCAGCGGCTCTCGCCGCAGAGGGGGGATACAAGTTACTGCAGAAACCTAAACGCTGTGATCCACTCTGGTGCAGGGATTTTTAGACAGAATTATTTTTTGTCATTTTGGCATTACCAGCCCCAGGATCATAGCCTATTTGAACCCATTGTTGCATTTTGCCTCCTCCTTGTGGTGGCACTGTATGGCGACTGCCTACGATCCCTCTTTTGTTTAAATGTATTTATTCGATTTTACATAGAACTATTTATAGGGTGCTTTTCAGAAGCATTACATTACAATCCCCTTAAGGTAGTACCATCCCTGACAGAGATCCATCTGAGGCAACTAACACAACGCCTCTCCACATATATCCCCTATACTTTACATCTTGGTAACAGGCACTGTGAATGACGCAGAGCTGGTGTACACCTACGCCGTCTGCTTCAGGCTCTACATTAAGGGCTATGCCCACTAGAGAATGTTTAGAATGCAGGCACACGACCCACCACAGACCTGAAGTAAAGAGACCAGCCAAAGCTCATAAGAACCTCTGCATAGCTCCACCAATCCCACCAGACCAGGATAAAGTGAAAAATCATCATCTTTATCTTCATATCATAAAATAACTTATGTACGATGATTGCTGCCGTGTCTTTGGCATTGTGTAAATAACTTTATACCTTTTACCAAGCTCAATGTTGTGAATATTCTTAACAGTAAGATGAATGGCTGGTTGACCATGACGTTACAAGCCGATGTCTGCAACAATGCTTAACTCAGTGAGCTATCGAAGAGCTATCGAAGAGCTATCTCACCGGCTTGTCTACCCCAACTATCATCACCCACCCTAACAGCTGAAGAGGATCTCCCTTGCAGCATCAGCACCGCCTTTATATCCTCTGATGTCGTGAATCTCATGTGACGTAAGGACGTCACATTTGACTCTGGTTCCCTTCAATGTCATTTTGTCCTCACAGCACAGTCTTCCAATCCTCACCTCCAACAGAGTAGCCACTAAACTATTCCTCTTTCCTTATCCATGACCTCCATTAGCTTGGGGGAGGTGGCACCGGCACGGTTGAGGAAAAGATCAACTCCGTCCATCAACTGAGGTCAAGTGATAGTGATGCTCCAGGTCTGGGTACCAGTTTAGAATACACGGCTATTATCCCCGGCATACCCTTTCGTGCTTCTGGTCTCTGGTTCACAAAGCCGCCGCAGGAAGAGAAAGTGCCTTGTTTTATGTTGTACTCTACACTCTTTACCCTTCTCCCAACCCCTCAACGACCAGCAGCAGGCAATTAAATGGCCTCATGGTGGAAAAAAGGTCAACCCTGTGTTATCATTATCACCCTAACTGGTCAATTTAAGAACACATTTGTAAGTACTTATGTATTATTGTTTATTACTCACCAGTGTCGAGCTTCCAAATGTTTTATTGAAGTCAACAGGAAACTCATCTCCCTTTGACCATAACTTTCATTCAAGGCCAACATTTCTGTTACTTTGTACCCATTGTGCCGATTTGGTCCAGGAGAGGGTCTTATCCCCATTGGCAGCTTTAGGTCACTCCCGTTTTTAGATATCTTTGTATCTTAGTCTCAATCTAGTGCCTTAGAACTGTTCTGTCCAAGGCTTGACACAGGCCTTACACAGTAATGACAACTTTGGTGATGGTTTGCAGTTGTTGGGCCATCATGAACTTGGTGATGAACTTTACCCAAGACCATTGCTGGCCATTTAAATTTTTGTAGCTTAGCTAACTCAAATTTAGATTTCTCAGTTACTTCAGTGTGCATTGGAATTGATGCTCGTTGTTACTGCTTTTACTTCCATCCAAATCCTCCTCGTTTGTAAACTATGAATCGGCTGATGGCAGTGGCGGCTTTCATCTAGAGGCCTTTTATCCCGTCTAAGGATAACCAATTGAAATGTCCGAGCGGAAGACCTTAATTTTACCCCAATATCACATTCCCGGTGTGTATTCAGGAGGCAGGATTGAAAGCAGACCCTGCCAATCTTGCATTGTTTTTGGGCCTCCGGTCGAGACACCTGCTTTCCCAAAGTCCTGACATGAGCAGAGCTCCGCCTCCAGGTCCCTGCCTTGTCTACCCTCTAGACAATCAACCAATGAGTGGAGGAGGCGGGACATAACTCAAGGCAGCCATTTCTCCCTCCATGTATCCTTTCTCTCCTTATTGCTGGCTGCCTCCCCCACTGTCACCTGATGCACACTTCCCTGTCCTCCGAGCCAGCAACCCGTCAGTCCACCGACTTACCATATTGAGCCATGGCCTGCTCCATGTAGATGCTAGGCGTCCTCAGGGATACAGGGAGCTACTGCCAGCAGCGCCTCATTTCGTGAGCCCTGAGGCATTTTTGCACTCACACCTCAGGGCAAAATGACTCCAGAGCTGCTGATATTAGACTACTACCACTTACCTGGTAAGCTGGGAGAGGGAGGTATGGTAACAGGAATGCAGAAAGATTGTGTGTGTTTTTATCGATGTGCACTTGTATGCTTGTCTACATCCAGAACAAAAATACAGTATTTTTGTTGTTGTTGGGACATGAGTTATCCTGAATCACACTCTTGTCTTTTACTATGAAATGTATTTTCAGAAACTGTTAATATTTTCAGAAACTGTTAAGGAGTTAATGTGCAAGGCATACTGACTGCATTTGAAGAATTATAATTAAAGCTAATATGAGAAGGCTAATCCATGCCATGTTTGAGAAGCCAATTGCTGATGTTAGTTACTTGGTACCAGAGGGCACTTACTCCCATGGCTGTTCTTTCATGACTTTTGTGAAGGCAAATCTATATTGGGAAATCTTTCTATGATATCACTACTGCTATAGAGGGCACTTGCATGTGAGATTTATATAACCAGCCTGATGTCTTTATATTCTGTGTACTTTTGTTAAAGCATTACAGTTTCAGCTTGTAGGATTCGTCTTGTGCCTGCTGTCTGCAGCCTGTGACTTTGAGACTAGATTTATATACATTTAGATTTTTCCAACTGACTGTTCCAATCAGATTCTGAGTCATAACATCTGATTGGAATCTCCTTGGAGGTTGAATATCAGAGTATCGAGGACAAAAAGAAATGTCAACCTGCTATAATACTAACTACTAGACCAGCTGTAAGATCTGTAAATATAGGTAAGTGAAGAGTTACCTTTTTAAACTGAACATCATGGCAGGGGAACAAGTCATAGTTAGTTTCTCTGTATTATAACTGGCAAATTTCAGTTTTTTACTTTTTAAACCTTAGTTCTTATCTCATTTCAGACCCTAATAACAATAATATCACTTTAACTCTTCTTTTCTCAGTAAATTTCTGGGTTTCCTTTAAAGTAAGCTAATATCTTATTACCATACCCTAATTGTAGCATCGCTTTACCCTTTAGTTTTTTTATGAATTTCTTTGGTTTTTGATCAAATGTTGAGCATGCTCCCAACCCTCTTTGGCAATCTGCTCCCAACCCCCGTGGGTGCCCATCCACCACTTCCCACGGTCTCTTGCTGTGGGCAGAAGAGGTTTGGTTGATGGTACTGGCCTCAGGCCAGGCCCTGTATCCAGCCCCCTGATGCACATGTCTGGCCATAGTCAGCGTTGGTTTGGCCCGGTGCCCATCCCACTGCAGGCAGCCGTCACCCACTGTGCACACACCCTATGGCCAGAACAACGGCAGTTAGCTGCAGGGTCTGGTCAATGATAGTTCTGTTTTTTGTTTTTAATGCTTTTTCGGTACTATGGTACCAAGCCTTTTGCCCATCTCCCCTTGGTGCCCAACCCCATGCAGGTGCCAAATATCTAGCCATACTATGCCCCCATCCAACTCCCCCTAACATCTACCCTCCTGCTTCACAAAGCATTTTGCATTGAGCAGCAGGTCGTTTGGCACAGGGACTGGCCTCCAGTCATGCACCAACCCCATGAGTTCCCAACCCCTACTATGCACGGTCTCCGCAGCTCCGTGCCCAACTCCCCAAGGCTTCCCAAAGCTTTGCCAACCCCCTGCTGGTCTGGCGAAGACCTGTGGCCATGCTCCATGGTGAACGGGTTCTGAAAGAAATGGCTCCTAGGCAACACAACACCTGGCGAAAATCAGGTAACAAGCATCAGAACAAGGACTCTATGTACTACCAAAACATATTTAAAAACAATGCATTTTATTCTTTATCACAAATTAAGAAGATTTCTTTTTTTATAAACACTACATCAAAAGACAAATGACAAAACAATGACATGATTATTAATAAGGTCATGCGTATATTATATTACAAAATCTTTTGTTGTAAGAAAGACCTATAAACATAACATAAACAAACAATACATGGTGGCTAAATCTAGGTAGATGGAGATGTAAGTCTGGTGAACGGGTCCCAGGATCCGTCCGACAGCCACTACACCAAGGGTGCCAAACCCATTATGGGCACCCAGTCCCCTGAAGTGCACAGCTCTGGGTTGGCCCTGCGCCCAGCCTACTGCAGACAGCCAACCCCATAGTGCATGACCTAAGGTCTATGAGTAAACCCTTCTCGACATGCGGAACCGGCACCAGTTCCACACCAGGTACCAGGTGCTAGTACCTCAGTACCCTTGAACCTAACTTCTACGGCCACATGGCCATGGGGATCAGGGTGTTCCCACTCTGCCGCCTTATGTGGCCTTTGGTTCTTTTTTCAGGGCTCAGTGATCAACTTCCTGAGCCCTGTAATGGCTGCCACAACATATTTCCCATGCAGTGGCCACCTAACCAAGATCCACCCTTCCACTTTGAATTGGCCAATCCGAGCATATCTGGACACCATTGGCCAGAGATCTATAACTGTTTGCCAATGTTCACACCTTCTTGCCCAACCTGAGCACCTTTTTGTATGCTAATTTGTAAAAAAAACAGGTGACTAGATTTATACCAAATGGCAAAAAACACTCTGAGTAAAGTTCTACATTTTTGCCAAATTTGTTGTAATTCCATTTAGCTGTTTTTTCTGTATCGGAGAGAAACCCTTCTTATGGTAAATAACAGGAAATAACATTTGTGGTATCCCCTCTTGTTCTTTGCCTCTGCTTGATGTATCTGCACCACAAAACATTCCATGAAGAAGCCAAATTGGATGAACATTCTTTTAGAAAGCTATATATATGTTAATTTAGTAACAGCCATGGGTTTGCCTACCATTTGATTACACTGTGTAATCTGTCACAGTAGTCATGACGTTTGCTATATAGCCCATGAATTGTTTCACTACAGTTTATTTCCTAGAGCAGCACATGTGAGCTATTTGCTGGCTTATGTCTTTATTAAGGAGACAGTACTTTCACAATAGAGCTTTGTACAGTTTGCATTACAATATATAACCATGAAGCAATCACATTTTCATTACATTGTGTTTAGGTTTTACACGATCACATTTATCAAACTTGTCATGTCAATATGCCTGCCATTTCTGACCAGGATCCATCACAGTTGCGTTTTTGTGTCTCTCTTCTATTTCTGTTGTTTTACTTTCGTATTTAAGATGTTCCAAGTGTTTTGAATTTTCATATATATACAAATTAATTATGGTGACCATCAATTATATACATTAAGGCAGTGGTCTTCAAAAAATGTAATGCAGCGACCCCCGTGTTAAAGATAAAATAAAATCATTGTGACCCCTAAAACGTTTCACGATTATTCTATTGACAATGTTTAAATATGACTAAACTTAGTTAAATATTCTAGTTACTTTGCATAGGCCCTTTTAAAAATGCAATCAAATACATGACTGCTTAACCTATTATTCTGGCCCACAGACAGGCCTTACTGAAGTGTAAGTAGCCAAAGTGTGGGTGTCAGAAAAAGGGTAATGAAGGGGGGGGAGTTGTTTGAAGAATATTTGGAGACCCTTCTCAATTGACATTTACTCCCAACCAAAAAATAAATGGCAAAAATATGTTAGTGATGGCCTATAACAAAGTGGCTTACTGACACTCCTTTTTTTCATCTAAAAAACTGTTATCAACATGATGCTTCTCTTGGCCAGAGTCAGGCTCCTCAGGTCAATTAAGGCCTCCCAGTTTGAAGACCTCTGCATTAAGGTATGATTGACACACATTATTGTAATTCTGTTTATATCACGGATATTCTCGACACACTTTCCGAACATGCAAGATATTACAAGAAGGCCGCTGTTTTCAAATTGGTGAATTTGAACCTTTATGTCCTCTTTCTATTTTGCACTCTTTTCATGCATTATATTATGGACATTTTGTAACTGACGCCTTGACATGAGACAAAGACTTATGTTGAAGTGCTTTGGGTGTTTAGCATCACTCATTAAATCCTTTTGCACAGCTTTCCGTGGGTACGCGTTTCCATGCTGGAATGGGAAGGAGATTTTTGGATAAATATATCATCACTGGGTAGTTATAGTTAGGTCAGCTGTCTCATACGAAAGGCGTTTTTTGTGTTGCTAATAACTTTGCCCCCATTTGACGAATGCATTAATTTTTCCAAAAAGGTGCTACTTTTTGACTAGTTTGTGCATGGAAAGATTTGGGGTGATCCGTCAAGTGGGGTCAGAGAAAAAGGGGAGAAGCTAGATCTCGGTTTTCATCTTGTGCTGTTTGTGATTTGGTGTAAATTAGTTCTGTCTTTTTTAATAGAAATTAAAGGTCAAAACTATTTGCATATCTGGATGGTTAGTTCCACAAGAGGCTCAAGAGACAGAAGCGTTAATTTAAAAATGAAGTAGTCTGACTGGCACTGGGAGCTTTTTTTCCCATGTACCAATTCGCTCCTTCTCTACCCTTACCTTGTAATTAGATTGAAGGTGGTAGATGCAATATTTTTGTCATGTAATTTAGTGATATTGTCGTGTAGTTCTAATAATACATAGAATCTGCAAGTTTAGACAACTTAAACTAAGGGATTGTTGTCCAGACTGATTCTAGACGTCCCTAAAGGATATGTTCGCCCGCAGACCAGCTAGCTCACAGTGCCACCATAAACCCCCTAACTTTACCAAGTAGCAAATAGTTTCAGGCAACTATCGAACATGACAACCCTTGATCCTTCAGTGATTGTGGAAACAGTGCAGTACTTTTCGGTCAGTCAATCGTGATCACTTAGTCTCAGAGAGATATACAGAACAAACGATGGGGACGTTTCAAATAAGCATTTATTGAACCAGCGTCATTCTAGTATAAAACATGTTTGCTGCGACAATCATTAGACGGAAACAGATATATAAGATTACAAGCACCGACAGAGTAATTAAAAAGGTCGAATTCTACCAGGGTGCTAAAACAGTAAATATATGCAGGCATATCGATACATGGCAGTAATCAAGCGTACTCCTATGATGCAAACCCTAAGTGTGCCTAATGGCACCTAGCATGTATGTGTATAAATCCAAGAATCCCCTAGGAAAGAGCCATCCCCATTAACTGATTAGAGAGAATGAAGGACCTTGTCTTGGCCTCAAGTTAGACACCAGGCAAGGAATGTCAGACCACCGGCATGCTGGAGCCTCTGCAGGCCGGGACCTCAGTGTCTAGTGTCAGTGTGGAAGCTTCTCCTCTGGTTCCCCAGCGATGATGTGGTTCTTTTATACCCACAAAATACCCACAGGGGTTCTACCTAGATATGTAATGGCTTGCCATTAGGTATATAGTGGACCTGTCGTCCAAGGATGACATTAGCGGTGACTTTCATTTAGAGTTATTATACAGAAGATGGTAATCCTGCTTTGTACATCCTGAGCAGGGGATTCAGATATAGTACTAGAAATCCTCATGCATAATAAATTAGGCCAGTTTTGGAGAAAACTGATCGACGTTTATTCAGCACATAACGAGGTAAAAGGTTAGTGCCAGAACAGTTATGTAGAGCAAGGTAGGACAAAACTAAGTAAAAGGTCATATTTTTACCTAGGCCTATATTGGGGTTCATAACAATGTTAGACTTTTAGGATGCATGAAATCTTTGCATTGGATTGCTGGACAAGTCCAGGTGAACTTTAAGCTGGAGAGTCTGAGTTTTTTAGGACTTCCCCAACCTCAGCCAGCCTCCAAGGGAAGGTTGAGGAGAATCGTAGTGCTTAATTTTAGCCCATGGTTTCCGGTACTGGGCCCCAGCACTTAATTGTCAAAACCGGCACTTGTGACAGCCTGCCATATGGTGGCGCCATTTGTCTAAATTAAAGATGAACACAACAGCAGTTGTTTAATAATTCAATATACATTAAAATTACTAATAATTTCTGCTTAAGCCATTCTTATAGCTTTGGGGCCTGCAGTAGTCTGAATTCTCACACTTGTAGGGTGTGATAGTTAGTAGCTGTCTTGGTTCTGTCCTTGGAGGCATTGGCAGGGGCAATAGGTGGTGCAAGCCGCAGTGGCCTTCTGGTGAGGGCCTCAGCCCTTGTGTTTTATTTTTTTTATTTTTACAAATTAAGCACTGTGCCCCAGTATCCTGTCACAGCTTTGGTTCATTCCTCTAAGTGTGAGTTCTAAGGGGAAAGGACAACTTGGGGTGAAATTATCAACACCTCTCTCACATGGCAATCACTTTGTCTGTTCCATAAACTCCTTCAATCTGATCTGTGATATCCTTAGTACCTCTAGTCTCGTCTAGTCGTCGGTGCCCTGTGATTTTTGGACAGTCATTGCCCCTCAACTTCTCATATTAGAAACAGGTGACTATTTGAATCAACTCTCAAGTCATATTATGTTGGTTGCTTTCATAGTACTGCCTTAAGTCGGATCAAAAGTGCTAAGCGGCGGCTTAAGCTGACAGCAAATGAACAATTATGAGAGCTTGTTCAGTGAATGAAAAATTGAGTCAGAGCATTGCAGAAAAATCAGGTAAGATGTGAAATATGTTAGGAGGGATTAACTTAAGAAAAGATGCATTACTTTTGGTCGATCAAGAGTCTCCCTTCACAAAATGAGTTTTGAGCAGATACGGTGATGCAGAGTTCCTATGTTCCTTAGATCTCAGTTGCTCTCTCACCCCAAAAAAGGATTTCAGCAATTTTCTCTCATGTTCTCTCTCTCTGCCTCCAAAAGGAATGTCATCCGAGTGCAAAACCTGCACCGTGGAATTACATGGAGGCAGCTCTGTTCCCAAACACCTACATAAGGTCTGAAGTTTCAGAGAGCAGCAACCTGTGGCTTCCATGCTCCCCAGAGTCCTGAAGAATAAGGCCAGACTTTTCTTTTGGTTGAGGTCAAGTGCCTCGTGGTCCCCCATCTCACCTTGCCTTTCCAAGGCACTGAGCGCAGGTAGGTCATTGGGTTCTATGCCCAGTGGGGTTCTCCTCGTTCTTTGTATGGACTATGTTTTCATTCTGCACCAAGTTAACCAAGTAGTTACCGAGTAGTTTAACTTTCATTACCCCTCCTCCTTGGCTTTGTTGCTATATTGGAAACGCCCTGACGACCGAGTTTTCTCTTGGTGCAAATATGGGGGGGGCATGACCCACCTGCCTCCCGAAAGGAAACTGGATTGTCCGTATACTCACCATGACGGAGGTGGGAAAGGGCGACAAGAGAGGTTACAACCTCATCTTGGCAAGGACTGGACTCTTTGCATGGATTTTAGATGTTTCATGGCAACAAATATGCGAACATTGACTTCACCAAGCGAAGTATGGATTTTATAATACTTGAGACTAACTATATTCGTGACCCAATTTTTTTAACAAGTGGTACTGCAAGTACAGAACGCCATTAGGCATAACTGATATTATCTTGCAGTTTCAAGAGCATTATGGGACATGTAGTTTATATTGTGACTCACACGTTTGCGAGAATATTTAAACACCTGTCGCTTGTGAAGCAATTCCTATGTTTAAGGCACTTGCAAGTTTGGAGCCTGCAATATTTCAATAAATACTCTGTGAAGTCTGGAACTGGGCTGTGGCACTTCTGTTTGGTGTACCGGTATTTCCGTCCCTGGCAGCCATGGCCACCTTGCAGGGTCGGGGGACCCCCGACGACTGAGTTTTCTTTTGATATATATAATATATATATATATATATATATATATATATATATATATATATATATATATATATATATATATATATATATATATATACCTACTGGCGGTCGCCAGTAGGTAGTTATAGTTAGGACCCCTTTTCCATAGGAAATCCGCAACATTCTATTTTGAATAACTTTGGCGCCGGTCGATGAATCCTCGCGAATTTCTCAAAATAGGTGGGGCGCTACGCTCCGCCCCTACCCTGAAAGTCTCGGGAGGATTCGTCAAGCGGGGGCTGAGATAAAAGGGGGGTCCCAAAACGCGTTTTTCCCATGCATTTTTCCATAGGACCTTTAGACAGGGCTACAGCCCGAACGGCTGAACAGAATTACTTGAAATTTGGCAGAGAGGTAGTCCTCAGGTCAAGGAAGTGCCTTTTGTAGGCTTGGTGTAAATCTGTTCAGTAGATTCTGAGAAAATAGCCTTTAAATCAATATATATATCTGAGCCAGCTTACGGTACGCTTACCGTAAGCTTACCGTACGCGTACGGTGGCGTGCGCGAGCGCGATTCTGATTGGCTCTTAGATCTTAGTAAACATTCGAATCGGCCAAAACCAGGAAGCGGCGGCCGCCATTTTCTCTCTCGCACTGAGAGTTAGGTTGTTAAATAAAACCAATACACATGTAAAGGAGCTGTTTTGACAGCTCACACACACATAGCCATGATGAGGGAGTCCCCCAAGACCCCCCAAGGCCAAAAATGCCATTTTTATTTTTTCGCTAATTTCGCCGATTACGCTTACCGTACGCGTACGGTAAAAAATGTAAAAAAAAAACCACTATCCACACTCTCCCCACCCCCTGTGCTTTTGGTGGCCGCAGTCCACCAAATGTGCAGGGCTTATCAGTGGTGTGAAAAACCACAATATTTTTAACAAAAATAATAAAAGAAAAAATTATCCACACTCTCTCCACCCCGTGTGCAAATGGTGCCCGAAGGGCACCATTTGTGCATGGCTTATAAGCACCGTAAGCACAGTAAGCACCGCATGCTTACTGTGCGCGCACGGAACGAACTGCGTTAAGTGGGCGCGCACGCCACGAATGGCGTAAAGTAACTTAGCATTTAAAAAACCGTACAAATTCACTGAAAAAACCATAGGTTTCACACACGTTATAGTTAGGAATTAGCATTTAAAAAACCTTGCAAATTCACTGAAAAAACCATAGGTTTCACACATGTTATAGTTAGCGGAAATTTTACTGATAAAAAACCAGTGAAATTCCCCCGTTATAGTTAGTGCAGGCAACTATAACTCACGCGACCGCAATCTTCTGCTGATGACATATGTGTCTTTATGAAAAAAAAATATTTGTAATATATGTATAGCTAAAAATGTATGGAAGAAGACATGGGCAAATAAATGTCTAAATACAGTATTAGCATCAGCAGAGGATTGCGGTCGCGTGAGTTATAGTTGCCTGCACTAACTATAACGGGGGAATTTCACTGGTTTTTTATCAGTAAAATTTCCGCTAACTATAACATGTGTGAAACCTATGGTTTTTTCAGTGAATATATATATATATAAATATCTATATATATATGTGAGCATCAGTTGCATTACAGAAGGTCACAGTGATTTGCCCAGAATAACAGGATGTTGAGAGGATGAGAGACTCAAACCTGTTACTCAGTTCCAAAGTCAGCAGCTCTGGCCGTAGCACCACACCTCTCCCAGTAATTGCAGATAATGTCAACTCTCACACCTGGTAGACTTCTCCAGAGACCCCAACCCAGAATATGTGGTTCAGGGACCTCCGGGGAGGTGACTTGTCCAAGTTCCTCCCACAGAGGGCCACCCCAGACTCTCATATCCCATAGACTTGCCAGTGCCCAGCTGAGGACGCTGCACTCCTCCTGGAGTGGTGCTACTGTCTATTGTGAATTCACGCAGAGCCTTCTTGTAAGTCTTTCAGGCTTGACCTGCATTATAACATGAAAAACAAGAACCAGAAGGACAGACATTACTGAAATGATATGGTAAATCTATGGATAGTGCTCGTTTTAGTGAAGTTTGACCTAGACTTGCAATCCAGTGGTTATTATTCTTCGTCATCATTATCCTCCTTATCACGATCTTATAAAACCCCCCACAGCCTTCGCTGTACAGTTGATATGCCTCCACAAAAGCGCAGAGATACTCCTCGGAGTCAATTCTGGCGCTATATAAACCCTTACATAAATAAATATGTGGAGCTTCATATCCAATTCTGCTGTTTCTAAGCGCAGTTAGTAGACGGTGATACTACTACCCAGATCGGCGGCACTCTGGTAAGGTACCTCAGAAGGATGAAACGCAGAGCCTATATTCAGGCTCATGCCCTGCAGATCACTGCAGATGAGCTGTGACCGTTTAGCTCGCTGAGCCATCTTCTCCGCATTCCTTAATGTGAACGTCCCTTTGAAGTATGAACACAAAAGCTGATGAGTCGAATCCTTGCAAAAGTTGCAGCTACTAGTAATCGATTAGGCCTCTTTCTATTCCATTGATTTTGTTCCCAGTTCACCACTCCAAATGGGGATCAGCCATATGCAAATCATTCTTGATCCTGCACCAATAGGAGAAGTCTAGCCTGAAGTGCCGGACACGCCCCCTCTGAAAGTGAACACAAGAATCCCTATTCCATTTTCAGCCTTTTGGGGCCCCGCCAGCAGCTTGGGCCCTTCGGCACGCACAGCGAGCATGGGACCCATGACCGAACGTACCAGGTGCACTTAGTTTATCACATTAAAACTTCTAAAGGTGAGGTGTGCAACTCTTGCCACTGGCAGGTGCTCGGTTTTATATAGGATGTGATGACAACATGGCTGACTTTTTTGGGGGCATTGAAAGCGTTCTGTAGTTATCTCAGTTAGTTAAGTGCTTGTTTGTAACCTGCTCTTCCTTGGTGTGACTTCAGGCGGGGCCTACCCAGCCTTCTCTCCTTCCAAAGTCTGTGATTAGAGCAGACATGAATTGGGCCGTAGTAACCTCGTTTATTCGCAGGACAATGCTGCAATGTTGGTGTTCATGAGCGATCCATCTACGCTAACCAGACTCAAGGCGCTAGAGTCACCGGACTCAAGGCACTAGGGTCACCGTGCCGCTGTTGGTTTCTCCTGCTCACTTGCGCCTCCTGACTGGACCCGGATGTTGCTGCCCTCAAAAGGATGCGATGATCTGCCTTTGGCAGCCATCCTGCCCAGCTCTATCCTGGAATGTGTTTGTTACTCCAGGCCACACTCAGGATTGCCTTATCTTCTTGAGGGAGGAATCAAAGCGCTACAGGGGAAGCGGTGCCTACAACTGTGCATTTCACCCTTCGTTAATGATTAAATTACCTGCACCCAGGTGAGCAAAGTGTTTCACACGTGTGCATCCTTCCCACCTCACAGTTTCCGGCACCACCAGCCATCCCAGCACTGGACTTCCTCAACGCCTTGCTGTCTTTCACGTGATGACGCCTTTGCAACGCTATGAGGCCATAGTTTAGCAATTACCACCTGACAGTAACGGATTCTACATGTCCAATTTGCTCAGCGGATCGGGCCTTTTTTGTTGCCAGGTTCGTGCTCAATAACAAAGTTTTTAAAAAGTAACACTTTTTTTAGTTGTATTTTAGGTCTCGCGCCTAGAGTTGCAGTGCGGAGCACTGCTTGCACAGCGCGAGACCTCTTGTACGGTGTTTAGAAAGCTACCCACACGCTCATGCGTGTGGTTTTGCTTTCCCCGTCTGGCATTGGCTTGCGCGTTTTTTTTTTTTTTTAAACGGCACGCAATTGGGCAAAGGCGGGACAATGTCCCGCCTTTGAAACGCCCATTCCGGACGGTGGCCAGCACGCGCAGCAGCACGCGTTCGCCTGCTGTCACTGCAACGCTCCCTCCCCCTCCGCTCCTCTGTGGTGCACGTGCACCACTAGTTGTTGACAATAGAGATCGCGATCCGATCGCTTTCAGTGCCGCTTGTTTTCTTTACTTTTGGTATAATCGCCGTACCCGCGCTTTACTTTTGATGTTATAAGTAAAGCGCGGGTGCCGCGATTATACCAAAAGTAAAGAAATAGAAAAAAACATCTATTTCTTTACTTTTGGTATAATTGCGGCAGCCGCGCTTTACTTTTAATGTTATAAGAAAAGCGCGGGTGCCGCGATTATACCAAAAGTAAAGAAATAGAAAAAAATATCTATTTCTTTACTTTTGGTATAATTGCGGCTCCCGCGCTTTACTTTTCACATTAAAAGTAAAGCGTTGGTGCCGCGATGCTTGTTTCACCAGTGCCCGGGCCAAATTGTGATTCCCAATCCGACCCTACAGGCGATAACATCCTAAAGCCATTTGTCAGGTCATAAACACATCCCATCTCAAACACAGATGTACACAAACGGCAATGCCCCGGTGTGTGGAAGAAACAGGCTGTGCAGGTTAAATAAACGCTGAAGGTCGTGTTCTTATGTGTTTCATCGGAGCCGGGTTCATGCTCTTGAGTGGCAGGGTGGGCAGATCTCGGAAGCAGGAGGGCCGAGGTCTAGGCACCGATACGGGGCCAGCACATCAATTTAACAGCTCTAAAACCAGAACACAATATAGGGGATGATCACAGGACTCGTGATGTGCGGAGGATGCATTCATTTTTCATCTCCGATTTCAGAACATTTCACAGCCTTGTTTTAAAGTGTTACCAATTTGGATTATTTTGTTATTTCAAAAGAATAAAAAAACACCTCGAATGACACACAGATTCAGTGTAGTTAAACACCTTACCAAAGCCTAAATGCTCACGTATTTCCTACGCGCACGAACATCTCTCGCAGATGATTCTCTGTAATAAATAAACTAATACCTTGAATTTGGAGATCGTGATTCCGCCGCAGCAGGTTAACCCGCTGTGCTGCTCAGATATTGGGAGCCAAATAATTACCAGAGGCATTGCAAACAAGAGAGAAGGAGCACTTGTCTCAGACTGCACAAGTGCCCCGGACCTACAAGATCACGACCAAGACCTTGGTCTCTGCCCCCCCCCCCCCATTCACCCCACCCCCCCAAAAAAAATAATTTGCACCCATCAACCTTGTCTAAGACTGCACAAGTGCTCCGGACTTACAAGACCAAGACCATGGGTCCCTGGCCCGCCCCACAAAAATGTGCAACCATCAACCTCTACAAGATCAACAAGCATTTGCAATGCAATAGGTCTCGCATTTACGCAAGTTTGAGCTATTGGTATTGTAAATGACAATGCGTTTTATTTATGTTTTGGTTTTCAAAACCTAAATAAAAGGCATTGTCATTTCCAATGCCAATAGCTTAAACTCACGTAAATGCGAGACTTACTGCATTGCAAATGCTTGTTTTACTTGTAATGTAAATTTAAATTTAAAAGTATTTCATTCCTCCAGGTACCACCGCCAAAAATAATGTAGTCGCCAGCTTGCCTCTATGATAGGTCTCTTCGTCATCGTAATCTTTCAGATTACATTTTGTATCCGGATACAACATTTTTTGAATCTCGAATTTTGTTTTTCGCGCGCAGAATGTCTTTAGGCCCAAAAACAAATTTCGAATTTCGCCGTTCTCCGAGTAAACTACTTTAACAAACTCTTTTTTTCCGCATCCAACCTGGGGTTTGAGCTCCAGTTTACCACGCCCTCCTTGTAAGCGGCCCTTAGCGCAATAACAGGCGGAAAAAGTTGGTCGCGTTCTGGGGTTTACCGAGCGTTCATTGGATTAAAGCGGGGGGTGCGCTGCCCACCACGTCCTTTGTGCCCGGGCATTTAAAAGGTCCTTGCTGCAAAGCCGAACATGTGTTTCTTCCCCTCCTGCAAAACATGGCGCGCACTTGAAAAGAGGGGCCGGTCCCTCGCAGGGAAACTATTAACTCCGAGGCCGAGTATCTTTGTTTGAGAAAGGGGGCCGGATTTGCATCTGAAAGCCTCTGAGTCCATAGAGCGCCCCTAATCTTGTTCCTACCAGAAGCCGGTGAGTACTTGAAGTGCTTCCTGCTTTACATTTCATTACTGGCCCTGTCTCCCAGCCGATCTTTGTTTCCCCCCTGCAGCGCAGGAACATCTAAGCTTAAAACAGCTCCAGTTCTGGCCTTTGCGCATCTTTTTTGAACATTTGGTTTTTCTTGACGTATTTGGTAGGATAGCGCAGGACAAGGCATGTCTGTGTGTCCCAATAACAAGTCGCAGCACGTGTCCACAAGACACCGCACCACTGATTGGTTGGATTGCCGATCCAGAGCAGAGTTGACCAATGTCATCAAAGAAGCTCTACCAGTGGGAATTTTCAAGACACACATTTAAACTATACCCATTGTGATGACATTGCGCTTTGGGCCTGCATCGTGCAGCGTTTATTTGAGAATTTCTGAAAGATGAGCCAGTCCCAGAAGAATCTATTTTGGCACCCTACTGGTTTAGACACTAAACACAATACAAATGTCCCCTCTGGACCGCTGTTAAAATGGCTTGCTGCAAAAATGAAGTTATCTGATTTGGAGAAAAGTTGTGTGACTCGTATTTGCCTTTTTTTGCTGTTGTTACTCTAGAGTTGTCGCGTCTAGTGCACCGGTAGGAACCCTAAAGTAGGGCCACTGGAATAATTCAACAGGGGAGCTCCAAATTATACAGGAGTGTTGACCAAATTATTTGACAAGAGAAGACAAATTATGTGGTATAATTAGCATTACTTCTTTATTTTAACTTTTATACACCTTAACAAGTTTGGGCACATTTCACGTTATTAGTACCAGTTTAACAGCTATATATAGCAATAAGAAACGGAAAGGTGGCCAGTCCACCTTTCTGAAGGGCCTTCCATTGAGCAGCCAAACCTGCCCCAGCGTTGTCGTTTTACTCCATTTGACCTAGAAACACAACTTGTTTGATTGTTGAAATCTGCAGATTTTGCAGCGGACATTGCATGGTGTGGAAGATGCATAATTATGCGGAAAACACTGCATCCTCAGAATCCAATAATTCCAGTGGCCTTGCCGTAAAATTGTCAGACCCCCCCCAGGTTGGCCTGCAAGGGCGGCTTTAGTTCTCAAGCTGCAGCGAGGGCAAGTGTTGGCCCCGCAGGCGGGTGCTGATTTGACCCCGCAGCTGATGGGGTTTTCATCCAAATGTGGGACTTGATGTAGGAAGTCGTGCTCACATGACTCTACAAGCCGAAAACCTCTTTTTGTTGGTTTTGTCCACCCCCTCCCCCTCCCCCAGTAGAAGTTTGACATCTGCATCAAGTTCACAGTGGGCTCGCTTTGTTTGCTTTCACTTGAATGCCCCCTAAGCCTGGCAGGCATTGTCTGCTGCGGCTAGAGCAGGCCTTGCCATGGCTGGGTAGGGTTTTTGTAAGGGCACAATATGGCCATTGTCTACGCCTGAATAATTGTGGCGGTTTTTGTATGGCCAGGACTAAGGCTTTTCGATGAGAACAGATCCCGCCTTAGTGTGAAAAGGGTCTAATCCTTGTTAATACAGCCCAAAAATAAAGCCTTACAGAAAAAGCGAAAGGCGGCTAAGCGGGAGGACAGGGGTCAGCAATTTAACCTTTGACCTAACACATAAGAAGCATGAAAATTTGCGAATTGGTTTACAAAGACAAGCCCCTGTGATCTGTCAGTTTTACCTTTTGCCTTGCATGGGGGAGACCCTTGAATGACAGGCACTGCCTTTTAACTGCAGGCCGCACTATAATGTTTGTGTAT
The DNA here is from genome assembly GCF_964204655.1 of Triturus cristatus. Classification (NCBI taxonomy): domain Eukaryota; kingdom Metazoa; phylum Chordata; class Amphibia; order Caudata; family Salamandridae; genus Triturus; species Triturus cristatus. Next base: position 1,107,210,890 of record NC_140580.1, on the reverse strand, counting down.
AAAAAAAAGCCTGTTTTGCACAGAACGTTTTTCAGGCTGAAGGGTTTGTTTAATTTCGGGGGCTGGACCGGTTGGAGTAGGACTTGTTGGGGTTTCATTCTGAGCACAATATGGGAACTTTGTCCACAGACTTCATTAAAGATTAGGTAAAACTTTCCAAGCCAGTGAAAAATAATGTATTTGGTAAAATGCTGTTGGGGCCTTAACAGAAAGAAGAGATTCTTCTGAGAGATGTTTAAGTTATATGATATAAGCAGTCACTAATTACGCGCATTTGGTGAGTTACACAATAACTGTTTGTGAAGGCGCCTTTTAGATAATTACGTTTCTTTCCAACATGTAATTAAAGTTCTGCTGTCTGAGCCAGCTCAAAAATAAGGTTTAGCTTTCAGGTTGTGTGCTCTGTTTGTATAATTAATCTGCTGTTAGCCTCCTCGCAGCATTGTTACTCACAAAGAACATTAATTGCGTTTTCATTCGATTAAAGAGAAACAGTTGAGTAATGACTTTAAAGTTGCACCCCCGTAGTTTAGTCAGAGTCCAAATTACCACTGTAAACTCCGAAGTCGGTAGGATGGGCTTTCACTGCTCTGATGGGCATCTGTGGAGTTTGTTGTGCCCTGGCCAGGTTGGGAATTTGCACCTTTATGCAGCGTGCTCCGCATTTAATTAATTAACCTGGGGACCTTCATATAGGAATTATTTTTTGTTTTTGATAGGGGTTTCCTGACATTTTATTTCGACCGTGAATGTTCCGTTCTTTTTTTTGTTATTTGACATTTGAAAATTTCTCTAGTGTGAAATTTTGCCCCCTTTTAGTTGAAAACTGATTTCCGCAGGAAATGTCTTTTGGTAGACAGACACCTTACCTTCAATTCAATCCCCTCGCCGGCAAGCCCCTGACCTGTGAAATTTGAATACAAGTTTTTGCTTTTAAATTAGACACCAGATCCCATTTTCAATTCAATTTTTTTCAATTCAAGAATCTTTATTCGGTGATTAAAAAACACCATAAAAGCACACATACATATACATAGATAAAACGGCATTAAATATTAGTCAAGATCCTTGTGCATAAATAACAATAAAATACTAACATACAAAGCTGTAAATTTAAAACAGGGAGTCACAAGTCTTTTAATCCTCTCCCCTCGTCTTCCTTAGTCGGACCGCAACCTTGATAAAATTCATAACACAACACAAGGTTAGCGGGTCAGAAGCTTTTTGCAAGTAGATTAGTGCATCTCTGGCATGTTCCAGGTGGGCCTTTTTTAGGATGTCTACTAGGAATCTACGCCTGGGCATTGAATAAAAGGGACAGAGCAAAGTAAAATGAAGGGAGTCCTGCGGAGACCGATTGTCGCAGCCGCAGGGTCCCTTCTGCTCGATTGACATGGTAAAACCTGCTGGCGAGGCCAACATAAAAGGAAGTAGGCTCAGTCTGAAACGGCACATAAGAAATCTGTCCTGTGTATTGTGTACAAGATACAGGTAGGGCTCCATACCCTCCACACTCTTCACCAAAGTATGAGCCCTTATTGACTTTTTTTCCCCTTCAGCCAGAGCACGGCATTGGGTTTTCCGCTCTAGGGAAATTTCCCCTACTTGTTTCTTGTGCTGTGCTGAAATGGTGGTGGGGTTCTTGAAGAGGTTTCCAAACCCTAGTTCCTCAAGAGTGTTTCTCACATATTTGAGCCATGGGATGCGCATGCAGTGGGTCCTACCTAGGCAGTCCAGTAAAATTTTTCTACTTCGATGCGCGTCTGGATTTACCCAGATTTTTAGCCACGCCACAATTGGCCTAAGTTTTAACAAATCGACCAGATATGGCCTCCCTAGCTCCCTGTGAGCTATAAGTCCAGCAGTGCTGGGTGGTACCCTCAGGATAGATTTCAGATGTTTGTTCTCTTCCTGGTCAATTCTAGAGGTATTCACGAAGCCCCAAACTTCTGCCCCATAGCTTACTTTAGCGCATGTTATGGAGCCGTACAGGTTCATCACCTGTTCCGGACTCCATCTGCCCAACCTCCTGCCATATCCGGCTATTGCCCCGTTAGAGGCAATCATTTTGTTACAGCGCTCTTCCACCAAGGAGTTAAATTGAAGAGCACCATCAAAGGTTACTCCGAGATAGGAGAACGTTTTAACCTCCTCTAAACAATGGGAGCCTATTGTGTAAGAAGATTTTGAGGAAGGTTTTTTGCCTGCCAGGAGCACGTAAGATTTGCTTAGGTTGACAGATAAGTCCAGATCGCTCATAAACTTGACGAACCCATCTATCAGAATCTGTAGGCTTCGTGGTGTACGCGCCAGCAAGACCGCGTCATCTGCGTAAAGCAGGACAGGGATTTGCCGCGTTCCAACCCTTGGGGAATCTGCCTTTAAGCCCAAAAGAAACTGTTCCAAATTATTAATGTAAAGGGAGAACAAAAAAGGGGCAAGAATACAACCTTGTCTGACTCCACTTTTGCATGGAAAGGAGTCCGTCAAACCTCCCTCCCTGTTAAATCTAACTCTAGCCGTGGTGTCGCTATGCAGCTCTCTTAGTATGGTAATTAGGCCGCTCTCGATCCCCATCCCTGCCATCATGTCCCACAACTTCCCTCTGTTGACGTGATCGAATGCTGCTGCCAGGTCCATGAATCCCATATAAATGGGTTCCTTACTGGCCAGAGTATATTTGGCAGTCAGCATATATAGGTTCAGGCATTGGTCGCTGGTGGACCTCCCTGACCTGAACCCATATTGAGTGTCCGAGAAGATGTTGTTCTCTTCGGTCCACTCGGACAATCTGTTCAGGAGTGCCCTTCCCAGAAGTTTAGCCGAGACGTCAATCAGGGAAATAGGCCGATAACACTTGGGGTCGTCCTTGTTGCCCTTTTTAAAGATTGGCACAATGATCGCTTTAGACCATGATGGAGGGAGACCGCAGGTGATAGCAGTGTTTAGGACCCTGGTCATCAGTGGAGCCCAAAGATCTATATTACTAAGAAAAAGGTCAGGGGGAATTCCATCTGGGCCCGGAGCTTTATTCTTAGTTAGACTCTCCATCCCTGCCGTGATCTCCTTAAGGGTAAATACTACCGGAGGAGCCTGACTTGGGGTTACTGATGACTCTACGTGGGGACCCGATTCATGGTTATACAGGCTCCTAAAGTGTGTGACCCACTGCTCCGGGAGGATGTTAGCCCCTATCTCCGGAGAATCATTTTCTTGAAAGGTCGGTTTATTGATGATTCTCCAGAACCCCGCTAGGTCCCTTCTTTCCCCTGCCTCTCTCAGATCTGCCCAAGCTTCTGCCTGCAGGGTGAGTTTCCTCCTTTTGGTCTCTTTTTTATATTTTTCTCTGCATGCCCTGATTACTTGTGGATCTCGTGGTTTTGACTTAAGGGAGCATGTCAGTTCCCTCAGTGCCTTGGAACAATCTTTATCAAACCACCGGGGATTGACCAGATTACGCGTGGGCGCTCTGGACCTTAGTAATCCGTCTATCAGGTTGGCAATGTGGTTAAATGCTTCTAATAACCTTGGTCCCTGGACTTCCAGATCCAAACATTCATTTATGGCCAGCAGACCCTTATCGCTCAGGTTTTTATAGAACTTTGCCCCATCTATTTTGGACCATTTCAGTCTCCTGCCTTGATCGGTGACCCTCTCCACGATTGAACGATGGGCATTGGAGCCAATACCCGCCCTATATGCGAGCATTAAAACAAGTGGGTTATGGTCGCTGAAAGTGTTCCAGTCTATCCCTACACTGACTACTTTATTAACCAGGGATCTCGAGACCAGAATATAATCTATAATAGACGAGCAGCCCCTGCCCTTAAAAGTTGGTGGGAGTGTACCATCCGACTGTGGGTCTACCATATTAATGGTGTGCTCTAGGTCGTACTTAAGCCGAAGCAACCCAAGAGCCGACCCAGTAGGCGAGTGAGAAAAATGCGGTCCCTTCTCAATTGGGCATTGCGCCCAATCTGTGTTCTTTTTGACCAGTACCGGACAAAGGTGACAATTAAAATCCCCCACCACAAGCAGTCCACCAGACGGTCCCTTATTCTGGGATATGATTTCTTTTCCTAACCTTTGGTCGAGTTCAGTTAATACCGGGGTGTGGCTATTTTCTAACTCGGTGCTATATATGTTAAAAACAGAGAAACGTAACCCCTTTCCCTGGAACCGAACCGCCTGTATCCCATATGAGAACCAGTCTGGAAAGGACCAGGTGCCTGGCAGGTCTAAATCTACATAGATGGACAAACCGCCCATTGCTCTCCCTGAGCTAGATTTTCGGGCGGGAACAAAAAAACACTTGTACCCCTGCAGATGGTAGTTATTCTCCACAGCCCATGTCTCCTGTACACACATAATGTGAAATGTTCTAATGAAGTCCACCCATTCCTTATTGTTGAATTTGCCCGCTATACCCGCTATATTCCATGAGATAAGTCTCACACCCTCTCCACTCCATTCAGCACCCCCCTGGGCCCTTGGTCTTCTTTCCCACATTGATCTTTGCATTCCCTGCCCATGTCCCCCTCCTGTCTTGTCTACAACTATTTCCTTTGGCACAACGCAGTTTGGTTCCCCCTCACCAACCACCAGGATTTGCTGAGCCTTGGATCTTTGCTCCTCCAGTCTTTCTACCGTACCTCCAATTTCTATACAACCCTGGGGGGCATTGTCTGTCTGTCAATCGACCCCTTCAAGGCCATTTAGGCAATGGAACCGGTTATAGGAAAAAAAGGGTTGTTCAGGTCGGCCAAAAAACGGCCTGGGGTTAAAGGCCTGGTGACTCCCCCTCCTGCCAACCCTCTCCCAGTTGTCATGAGTTTGGGGTTGCTGAGATAGGACTGGGATGATGGGAAAAAAGAACGACACATGGAGGGTTTGGATGGTGGATTCCCTAGATCTGTTTTTCCCTTGACATATATGGGACACCGTTCCTGTGTCCCTAAAACTCACCAGTATGCAGTCCCCTTTAATAGATTTTTGTGTTCTTCCCACCCATGGTACCCTTCTTACCATTATAATTTCGTTATTAAAATGTGTCGGGAGGGGTCTATTTATGTTTAACCACTTGATTACCCTACTTTTTAGGGCACAAAAATCTTCCGTTTCACCTTCCTCAAGTGGGGGGACACCTGCCATAACGACAGTAAAAGCATTGGTCTCTGGAGGTAAATTGGGTCTGCGTGGTCTCAGGGTGAGCTTCATTAAAGGGGTCGGGGTGCTCTTGTCTACCGGCTGTGCCGGGGGTACAGATCCTAAAGGAGGGTTGGGCATATTGGTGTTAGGGGGCTTAGCTGTTACAGGCTTTGGCCTTGTGGGTTGTTGCGAGGGTGCCACATTCACAGCTTGTAGAGGGACTGGATTGGTGACACTATTTGCCGACTGCTTAGGGGCTACAGTGGAGGGAGTGGACTCTGATTGCCTTCCCTGTCTGCCAGCTGGAGTTTTCAGACTGCCCAATGTGGCCTCTAAAATGGTTAGTCTGATCTCAATCTTTTTAATACTCTCGCTGATCGGTAATAACAGGGACCTTAGCAAAAATTCTAGGTTTCCCAGCGGGACAACAGACAAGGGAATATTAGCAATACCAACTCCTGTGTCTTTTATCATAATAGGAGCTGGATCCTCATGAGCAATGGGTTTAGGGTGTAAATCGACCAATGGTTTCTCTACTAATGTGGGGGTTTTTAAAAACTTCCCAAAATCCGAGTGTGGAACCTTGGGTTTGCTCTTTCCTTTAACTCCCCTCGATTTCCTCCTGCGTTTATTTGGAGGAGGTCCAAAGGCTACTTGTGTGTTAGTTGGCTTAGATTTAGTTTTCCTAATCTTCGAGGCTGGAGGGGCCGGAGGGGGTTGGGACACTAAATCAATGGTCACCCTTGGGGGGCTAGAACTAATTTCTGGGGCTATACTCAAGGCTTCAACTGGTGATATGTTAGTGCAATCCCTCAGCAATAGTGGGACATCATCAATTCGGGACAACTCCTCCCTTGGTAAAATAAGTTGGTCTCCGAGGGGCGTGTTTTTCATATTATCTATTGAGCGTCTCCGTTCTGCCCTTAACCTGGACAGATTACACTCTTTGTCCCCCTCCCCCACTGCCCGGGAGAAATAATTCTCTAGAGTCCTATTCTTTGCTCCACCCGGTTTTAGTGGGGTGCTCTCCCTTGCAGGGGACGGCATAATGTTCACAATAAATTAAACTCGGCGGGCGGCTCCACCGAGTGTAAGAGACCAGGGATCGGAAGCACAATCCAAGAGGGTAGGCCCAGCCCGGCCACCTTCGGCCCCGGACGGCCACAGACGGTCCCGCCCTTGTCCCGGGCTTCTCCCGGCGCCCTCCCGCGCGCTCCCGCGCCGCGGAAGAAGCTGCACCTGATATAGGGGGAGGGTGCTTAGGGGGCGTGGCCAGCAGGGAGAGCGTCCAGGTGCAGGAAATGATGGCAGCACAGGGACTCCTGGGCAATGGAGTCCCTGATCCTCACCTGGCGCTCGCAGCCCTGCTCCCCGAGATTCAGGCAGCTCCCCTGTCAGGAATCAGCAACGATGCGCCCAGGCACACGGGCGAAGCGGGACCCGCGGAGCGGGTTCCGCGAGGTGCAGCAGCAGAACAAACAGCCCAACAGGAAGGACCTCGCAGGACAGAGCTCGCGCTCACAGGTCAGTCAATGTCTCCCAAAGAGCTAGGGACAAGCAGGCTCTTTTCAGCTGTGCTTAGGGGGCGTGGCCAGCAGGGAGAGCGTCCAGGTGCAGGAAATGATGGCAGCACAGGGACTCCTGGGCAATGGAGTCCCTGATCCTCACCTGGCGCTCGCAGCCCTGCTCCCCGAGATTCAGGCAGCTCCCCTGTCAGGAATCAGCAACGATGCGCCCAGGCACACGGGCGAAGCGGGACCCGCGGAGCGGGTTCCGCGAGGTGCAGCAGCAGAACAAACAGCCCAACAGGAAGGACCTCGCAGGACAGAGCTCGCGCTCACAGGTCAGTCAATGTCTCCCAAAGAGCTAGGGACAAGCAGGCTCTTTTCAGCTGTGCTTAGGGGGCGTGGCCAGCAGGGAGAGCGTCCAGGTGCAGGAAATGATGGCAGCACAGGGACTCCTGGGCAATGGAGTCCCTGATCCTCACCTGGCGCTCGCAGCCCTGCTCCCCGAGATTCAGGCAGCTCCCCTGTCAGGAATCAGCAACGATGCGCCCAGGCACACGGGCGAAGCGGGACCCGCGGAGCGGGTTCCGCGAGGTGCAGCAGCAGAACAAACAGCCCAACAGGAAGGACCTCGCAGGACAGAGCTCGCGCTCACAGGTCAGTCAATGTCTCCCAAAGAGCTAGGGACAAGCAGGCTCTTTTCAGCTGTGCTTAGGGGGCGTGGCCAGCAGGGAGAGCGTCCAGGTGCAGGAAATGATGGCAGCACAGGGACTCCTGGGCAATGGAGTCCCTGATCCTCACCTGGCGCTCGCAGCCCTGCTCCCCGAGATTCAGGCAGCTCCCCTGTCAGGAATCAGCAACGATGCGCCCAGGCACACGGGCGAAGCGGGACCCGCGGAGCGGGTTCCGCGAGGTGCAGCAGCAGAACAAACAGCCCAACAGGAAGGACCTCGCAGGACAGAGCTCGCGCTCACAGGTCAGTCAATGTCTCCCAAAGAGCTAGGGACAAGCAGGCTCTTTTCAGCTGTGCTTAGGGGGCGTGGCCAGCAGGGAGAGCGTCCAGGTGCAGGAAATGATGGCAGCACAGGGACTCCTGGGCAATGGAGTCCCTGATCCTCACCTGGCGCTCGCAGCCCTGCTCCCCGAGATTCAGGCAGCTCCCCTGTCAGGAATCAGCAACGATGCGCCCAGGCACACGGGCGAAGCGGGACCCGCGGAGCGGGTTCCGCGAGGTGCAGCAGCAGAACAAACAGCCCAACAGGAAGGACCTCGCAGGACAGAGCTCGCGCTCACAGGTCAGTCAATGTCTCCCAAAGAGCTAGGGACAAGCAGGCTCTTTTCAGCTGTGCTTAGGGGGCGTGGCCAGCAGGGAGAGCGTCCAGGTGCAGGAAATGATGGCAGCACAGGGACTCCTGGGCAATGGAGTCCCTGATCCTCACCTGGTGCTCGCAGCCCTGCTCCCCGAGATTCAGGCAGCTCCCCTGTCAGGAATCAGCAACGATGCGCCCAGGCACACGGGCGAAGCGGGACCCGCGGAGCGGGTTCCGCGAGGTGCAGCAGCAGAACAAACAGCCCAACAGGAAGGACCTCGCAGGACAGAGCTCGCGCTCACAGGTCAGTCAATGTCTCCCAAAGAGCTAGGGACAAGCAGGCTCTTTTCAGCTGTGCTTAGGGGGCGTGGCCAGCAGGGAGAGCGTCCAGGTGCAGGAAATGATGGCAGCACAGGGACTCCTGGGCAATGGAGTCCCTGATCCTCACCTGGCGCTCGCAGCCCTGCTCCCCGAGATTCAGGCAGCTCCCCTGTCAGGAATCAGCAACGATGCGCCCAGGCACACGGGCGAAGCGGGACCCGCGGAGCGGGTTCCGCGAGGTGCAGCAGCAGAACAAACAGCCCAACAGGAAGGACCTCGCAGGACAGAGCTCGCGCTCACAGGTCAGTCAATGTCTCCCCAGATCCCATTTAATTTACAAAAAACGTGAATTTTCACTTATTTTTTTGTAAAACGTCCTGAAATAAGTGCAGTTTGGGCCAACACCACTGTTTTACGGTCAGCTGCAGTTTTTTCACTTCTCCTTTGAAGGTTCAACAGTTCACATATTTTTATTGCATAAACCGTGCAAGCTGCCAAGCCCTCTGGCACATTTTACAAGGCTGAAAGCCTGGAGAAAAGTGGGATTACAAGAAGCAACCTGCATCCCGGCAGGCGTATGGCCATATGATAAACATATTTTTAAATACCTCTCAGTTGTGTAATAATAACCTTTTTTCACCTACAATAGTTTGAAAGTGCAGGTCCAAGCACTAAGCTCAATTAAAAAAAAAAAGTAAATTTTTATTGTAGATTCTCTTTTATGATTTGAGTCGATTTCCATGTTTTCTGTGATTCACAAACATCCTCAGAAATAGATACTGGTTTCTAAACAAAAACTACAGCTTTACAAGGATTTAGTTCTAGATCAAAGTAGCCCAAAGGTTCATGGCTGAGCTGCAAATGAATATCACTGTTTATTTTTCTCCACGTACAGAATACATTTCGAAATGGATAAACTCTACGTCTCTCAGCCCTATCAACACGTGAATGTCTGTGGTTTTTGTCACTCCCAGTTTGCACATTTATTTATGCGCACGTGGTAGTGATGATTGGTGCACAGATTGAGTGTGAAAGCCATTGACAGGGTTTCTGGTTATCCCCGGGTTCTGAATTTCCCTGTGGCAACTCTAACCGGCCCACTCCCAGAGGAGCCCCCCACACATGTCACAAGACTAACCTTCCTTAAGCCCTATACAGTTTAAAATATGTCCCGCTTGCAGATTTTTGGTGGTAGTAACAGGCAGAAGCTCCCACAATTCCCCTGCTTCGAGAGGCCCTCTCCCCTAATGCCCCAGAGGAGGGCCCGTGAGCTCTAAGCCCAGCTGGCTCGTTGTTCCCTTTTACGAAGAGAAGAAAGCAGCTTTGAAATGTCCGCGACGTCTCAACTGTGACAGGCCTCAGGGTTTGGTGGCGCCATCTTGGAAGAGTGTGTGACAGGGCGCGGGAGCTGTCCAAAAGCCAGATTTTGTCCCTCATTATGAGCGGCCTGGATAATTCCGTTTCCTGAGCAAATCTGCACAAACTTAACAGAAGAAAAATGCCCATTATTGACTGGGACATGTAGATTTTGGTGCCTTAAGCACCAGGATCAGCACGTCTTCCCCACTGTTGGAGGAAATCTATAATAAGTGCTATATGCTTCGCAACCGATGAACTCCAACCCTGCAGAGTTGGGTTTCATTAGACATGATACAAATCTTACCTTTCTCCAGGCTACTTACATTGATGAAACCCAGAAAAGTTGGTGGGAGGAATGCTTTCCATTTGTCTAACCACTGGCAATCGATGCCGGTAGCATTCCAAACCATGGGAATTTTGCCCACCATTCCACCTCAGTTTGGACCCAGCCATATGCCAATTAGCCATGACCCTGCTCTAATAGGAACAGTCCAGCTAGAACTGCCAGGCCAGGTCCTCAACGACCCGGAACTCAAGCAACCTCGGACCGGTTTCGCCCTGATCATGGCTCATCAGCCCGGGATAGCTTGGTTCCAGTGGCACATTGAGCACGAGACCCACGTCTTCGATATACCCTTGCCACTTAGGGGGGGTACATCAATCACACAAAATAGTTTGGACCCAGCCACATGCAAATCAGCCTTGACCCTGCTCCTCATGGGAACAGTCCAGTCCAAACTTGCAGACCAGTTCCTCCCTGAACCGGAACACCAGCAGCCCAGGACTAGTTTTGCCTTGATAAGGGTTTGCTATGCATTTATTAGAGCAATAAGGGAATGCATTGCCATGAATGCTCAAACTGAGGGTTCGAGTGAGACTGGAACTGCGTAAGGCGCGGGCCCAGCCAGGTGAAGTGACGGGGCCCATCTAAAGACCCCTATTACCACATGTGGGGGGAGGGCGGTTACCTCAGTATGTCACCCACCCATGGTGTGCAGAGCACATGAGGCTCAGTGGAAAAGGTTAGATTTGGATCCAAGTCAACATGCAGGAACTCCTCCCATCTTCCGCCATTTAGGGGTGGGTTGTGTGTGTTTGTGTGTGTGGCCATGTGCTTGTGACAGTCTGATTGTCAGTAAGTCCATATGAGTGAGGGAATGACCGTGAGTGAGTCTGTGCATGCGCCAGTGTGAAGAGGCAGCAAATGTGTGAGTAAATGATCGTATGTGAGACATTGTATAGGGCATTAGTATGTCTGTGAGAGAGGGAGAGAAAGTGTGTTAAGATGAACAATAATGGGTCAAAGACAGTGTGAGTGACAGCATGAGGCTGTGTGTGTGTATGTGTTGAAACAGCGAGCACTGGAGTAAATTTGTTGCATGCGTAACAGAGAGACCTATGAATTTCAACGGGTTCTACCTGTTGGATACATCCACATATGTTACGGGACACTGGATGCTCTAGAACAGGGGCTCAACCACACATTCATTGCTCCCGACATAGGTCATTTATGCATATGTAGAAACAGCCTGCGATGAGGGGGCTGGGATAGTCCTGGAGTGTGATAGGGCCTAGGACTCCAGGCGGACATTGTCAGCGGTGAGGCCGGTGGATGGTCTGGCCAATCCTACTGCGCTGTCCCCTTCTGCGCCTCGGTGTCCATCACAAGTGTCTACTCTCCCTGCATCCTCTCTGTTGTAGATGCTCCGCTTCCAAGAGCTTTACTTGTTACTGCGCCTTGTTTGCTTATGGGCTTAACACTGTTTAACCCCGGGTACCAAATTACACAACAGTGTCAGCCAGGGCACAAGTCCTAAAAAAAGAAGTGGGGGGACGCTGTCACCGGAAGTGACGTCACGACAGGAATCTCATGGGTATTCATATGCCTTTAGATGAAAGGTGGTCTGCACCCTACCTCGCGGAGGCTGCGTTTAATCCCCCCGCAGTGAATGCAGGTAGACAGATGTTCTGAATGAGCTCTGATCTCGCTCCAGAGAGGCCAAAGAGTGAAGTCCAGCTTTTGGGCAGGGGGGACGGCGTCCACCTGGTAAAAACCTGGTAAAATAAGTGGGGGGACGCCGTCCACCCGCGTGGTACCCCGACTCGAGCCCTGGTGTCAGCGCCGCCATCATGCCTCTGGCTTGTAACTGCCTGATTCTTCCTGTCTGAAGGAATATTGGCTATCCCTTCTAGATCAGGAAGAGTTCCCTTTGCCCCCGCCCACCCCCCCATGGATCAGTACATTTCCCGCCTTCACTTTGCACCGAACCTTGCTCCTCACAGACACACTCATGCCTCGATCCTCTTTCCGGCCTGCTTGGACTGTCAACGTGACATAGCAGTTTATGTCGATTTCAGCGACAACGGGGTTTTGCACCCGATTTAGTATTAAACATTGTGTGAAAGTTGTGCACTTGAGAGGTTTCCCTGTGGCATTTTCAACAGGTAATGGTTGGGGAAAAATTGTGGAATTTGGGTACCCAAAAGTTAGTCCAGTTATCGAGTTACTGTCTCTGTGCAGTAGCTGGTCACATTCACCCTAGTATGAAATACCGACCCGTAGTTCCTTCGAACGTCGAATGAATGGTCTTCCCAGTTCACTAGACGCGGTTTGCCCACACAGAGCGGTTGCCTTTCACCAGGGTAGTTACAGTTCTTCTAAGTGCTGTCAGTGGTTTAGCGTGAGGGGGTCGATTCTTGTGTCTGTGCCTGAGCTCCAGTCCGGCTCAGGGGCATCCCAGGGCTCTGCCCTACCGAAGGTAACCCCAATCCATAGCTTAATATATGAAAAAATAAGTGCTGGGGCCCTTGTCAGGGGCCACTGCAGCTTGCACCAGCCCATTGCCCCTATCAGTGCTGACAATGCCAGCACCAACACAACTACTAAGCATCACACTCCTCCAAGTGGGACAAACCAGACTATTCAAGGGCCCCAGAGCTATAAGAACGGCGTGAAAGATCGGCATTAGGCCATTTTTAAGGTATATTGAATGAATAAACTGTTGTTTTGCTCGTCTCTATATTCGTCAAGCAGCGCCACTATGTGGCAGACTGTGATAAGTGGAGGTGTTGCCAATTAAGTTTTGGTGCCGAGCACTGGAAACCACAGGCTCAAATTAAGCACTGCCCCAATCCCATAGATGTATAGTACACACAGCTCAAACTGAATTATCCTCCTTTGCTCAAGTAACTGGTTTCATCCCATAACTGATTCGTTTTCATTTTATTGCCCTTGGAAGGAGACCATGCTGGGATTTGAACCTGTAACCAGCAGACCTCCGGGTGGATGCTCACCCCTTCACTTTCTAATATTGCTTACCGGCCTCTACTCACTGCTATACGTACACTAGAGTGGGTAGGAACTGTACTCCGGCTTTAAGCCATCGCAACACCACACTAGCGGTACTTAATAAGACATGCACTCCTTAGTGTGTGTGTGTGTCGCTTATGTATCATGTGCATCTTGGAATGCTATGTTCGGATAAATGAGACAAGCAGAGTACCTATAGGTGTTACTCTGCCTCATGACCATAAAATACTACACACCTGATGCTCTGATAATCCGGCGGAGGTGGGAGAGTGCTCATGTACCGGGAGCGTTAAAAGGCCGTCGAAGTCTTCGTTCGGAGCTCTCACAGCGCCTTGAGGCAGTTCCCCTATGGACTATGTACCTTAGTGAAAAAATAATTGGCAACAGGTTGCAACAGCCACTTCACAGGACACACAGTTCCCAATCTTTCGACATCTACATTAGCTACCAAAGACTAATACATAACGCGTGTCTACTCTTGGCAATGACTAACAGGTTAGAGCGGTTCAGCCCTCACCGCCCTGCCACCTTTGGATTGTAGAGTAGGAATACCTTCTACTGTTCCAACCTCCCCCGGTGGCATCTGTCATCTTCCCTGGGATTCACGCTTCCTCTGGCATGCCCCACCAGCTTGGCCCTTCCTGCAGTGAACTTTGATTTCCAGCACCCCTCACCTGCTCTAGATTTCGTCTGTTGCACAGCAGGCACTGAGATGTCCTTGTGGCAGCCGAGTGCTCTATAAAATGTATATAAATAACCCACTGGTTGTCGTGACGAGAGCTATAAATATATAGATGGCTCATGGACGCCCACAGTAGATCGCAGCTGGCTCGTACCTGTGGAGCGGAGTCGTGGTTATTGTATTTACCACAGGTACACACTGTATCGGAGATCCACGATTCCTTTGTAAAGTGCTGCTTTTTATTTAAAATGACGCCCAGGGAGCCTGATCTCTAGGCCAGGACGCACGTCCAGCCAGTGCTATGTGTTTGTGATGTAAACCAGTAAGATCTGGGTAAGAGGCATGCTTTTAAAGGCCGTGGAATAAGTATCTTCTTGGATGGGTCAGCCGTTCATCAGTGTAACGGACCCAGAGGTTATTCTAGATGTCGCTGGTGAAGGGGGTTCCCTTAGAGATGCCCCCATCATCAGCGAGACATCATTAACAGAACTGGACCCACATGGGCTCGCCACACTTCCAGAGTTTATGGCTTGATTAGGGACCGGCCAGGGAAGAGACGCCATGAATCCTATGGGTAAAAACCCTAAATGCGGAAGCCTTCAAGGACGTGAACTCGGAGACACTGCCATACATGTAACACAAGAGCATACATGTAACACAAGTGCAGCAGAATTCGTGTTACGTGTAAATACGATAGATAGTGGTGCACACCACGATGTGGCTTGAGAGCGACAGAGTATGTCATTTATTCGTGGAAAGGCCGGTGCCTTTGTGGCAGTGCAAGAGGGCTAAAGCACCGCAGGCACCAGGGGAGGGGGGCAAGTTGTGCAGGTAGATTCATGTGCAGCAGAGGGGACTGGCTGGTTTTCGTTGGCTCCGCTTGTCGCTAGCGTTAATGTTTAATGTTGAATGAATGATAGAACGGTGTGGCCCTTTATGTTTAAAGAGCTCTAAATTAATAAATGTTAAATATTGGCTACCAGTGAAACAGCTCATGCTTTCTTAGGAACTGAACTCGCCCCAACCCTTAAGTTAACTCAGGTTGTCTAATGAATATGGTTGTGACTAAATATTGCCCACAAAAAAGTGTTTCAGTTAGATATTATGCCGCCACAGAGCATAACACCATTATTATTCCAATCCTCACAAGAGATAGGGTTTGCAAGGCTATGCAGACACAAGGGGGTAGTCTTAGAAAGGGACTAAAGTGTGAGACATCTAATGTCTTATATATAAGTTCAGGGGCGGGTGGGCGGTAAGAAATAAAATTGGGCCAGCTCGTTTTCTTCTTTCCATTTCTACTTGTACCTAAAGAAGGGAGGGTGTTCACATTGTCAGGCAAAACATACTAAAGAGGAAATAAGAGGGGTCGTGAGCCAATTAATGGGACACATGTTATTGGGGTCAGCCATTTTGAATAGTGCTTATGGGTATTCATTGTTTACAGGCAGCAGAGATTACATCGTGGTTGTGCGCTCTTTAAAAGATATTCCTTATCATTTTCCTTATAAATGACTTCCGGCCTACTTGCTGTGTATGCAGTGATGATTGTACCCTTTTGAAGGGCTTAGCTCTCATTCGTGGAGAAGGTACATTGATAGCGGATTCCAGGATTGCAGGGGCCCACTGCACCCAAATTATGGATTTCTTTAACTACCCAACTAGATGTCAGGGGCCCATTCTCCTTTATACCTCCCTGACCTTTGCGTTCCGTGGAACTCCTGGCCAAGAAGCTAAAGCTCTTTACGGTACAACAGTGCTGTAGTCTATCAATGCAGGATGCGTGTCGTTCACCCTTACTAGCGTACCTTGAGTGCATGTGAATGCGTGGCTCACGTGTTCCTCTACACCGCGATCAACAAAACAACCTACCCCGCTTCACACTTCAAGATGGCGACTCGTCTGAGTCATCCATATGGTCCCACCAAGAGGGTTACTCTGTCTGAAAAGTGATCCAGCGATGTTCATCGAATATATCGCCTGAGAGATGATTAGCCCAGCGTATGATGCTCCTTGAGCCTCTGCTTCAAAGCACGTCTTTTTAGGTCTCAACTGACCCAGCGCATGCGCTGGTCTGGCGAGGCTTTTTGTGAGGGCTCAAAAAAGTGCTACCATGGCCAACCTAGAGCTACAGTGCATGTGCGCGGGCGCGCGCGCCGCACTTGATTGCGATCACTTTCGCGGCCGCACGGCCGCTTTGATGTTCTCCGTGAGCCAGTTCTTTTTTTTTTCCTTCTGTTTATTACTTCTATGTAGTAATGGTGGCACCCTTGCTTTAGCTTAAATATCTTAGGCTAAAGTCGGGTGCTGAGATTGCTTCAAAAGTAAAGAAATAGACAATTCTTTACTTTTGAAGCAATCTCGGCACCCGACAAAAGTATGTTTATTACTTGTGATAGAAAATAGCTTTATGCATTCTATTAAATTTGGAGAAAACGGCATTTTTGTGAAATTTCATAAAACTCTATCAAAAGTTTGCAAAATTACCCTTCTAGAGCACATTACATTTTTTCACTCGCAACATGGCGACAGCTTCAAACAGGAAATGTCTCTCGGTGCAACATTTCCTGACTGAAAAAAATGGCACTAAGTTGCATATTACGGAATTTCAAAAAATGTTCTGAATTTAATGTAATGTGAAATCTGCACATTATACACATTTATTTTTGGCTGGCAGAATACAAACTTTGTCCAGGCCTGGTAAAATGAAGTGAAATGAGCACAACCTTGTTATACAGCCCTCAAATTCGGGAGTCACTGCTTGTGAGGTGCGGCTCCGTGTGGCATTAGTTACCAATGTCAAAATGTGTGTCATATAAATACATATTGCATAACGTTACAAGGAATCATTATTAAAGGGGATTACATATTCTTGCAGGGGGCATTTCTGTTTTTTACGCTAGCGCTCTCCAGTGTATATAATGAGTCGGATAAACTCTTGTTTGAATGCGAGCAGCTCATCTTAGGGCACATTGCTTGATGTCTCAGATTTAAATGCCCTCTTCTTCGGCGCTGTAAGTGGTGAAAGACAACATTATTGCCTTCTGGCTTCTGATGGGAAGTGACAGGCTCCCCTGTGTCCTGGAACCTGATATATGTCTACTCTTTACATGGAAATTCTTATTGTAGGACAAATACGAGATTAAATAACTCCTTAAAGCTGTCAGATGTCATGATCCAATTTACAGCAGCGGGGTTTGTGCAGAGAGCGGTGGGCTCTTTAATTAATGCAGCAACTGCGGGCAATTTCAGTTCCTGGATGCTCTCGCTTCTAGGATGCTGTTGTAAATTGCAGTGAGACCATTATGGAAACCTGCAGAATAAATTTGCCAGGGTGCGTTAATTTCTTGCAAAATGTTTTGCTTAGCAGTATATTTACAAAGTGCATCCTGGTGTTTTTTCTCACAGTGTAGTGGCATTCAATGAGACTTATTCCCAAGGTTACTTGCACACCTAAGTGTGCCAAATAGCTGTGCAAATTTTGGTTCCAGATTCAGAAGATCCGTAATGGTGTAAATTTGCAGTAGGGGCTATGATTCACCACATAGAAATTTCCACCAGTGTGGAGGTATTTCTGGTGGGCAGATCTGCTCACATGGGCAGGTAAAAGACGTCCAAAGGTGGGCCTTTCTCTGACGTTGATAAACACCTGCAGACTCACAAGCGTATGGGCAGATACTAACCCTTTGCAGGTATGTTCCCACCTTGAGAACAGCCAGAGATATACCCCTGTCAATCTTGAAGCAAATTTGATTTCAGCGTTCGATTGGGAAGGGACCAACCCAACAAATAGCAGGGGGGTTTACAAAGTGCAAATACATATTTGGCTTTAATTTCTGGACGTATACATGTGGATACATACCCTTCCATTTGTATTAATAGTTATGGATTTGAGCACTCCTGGGAAGCTTATCATGGTAATGTTTTTGAAGTTAATAAAAGTACTAAATATATACTCAAGGTATAATCCCCACTCATCGCCCTGCCTGTCATCCCCACCCTAAGTCTTCCGGTGTGTTGAATACTAAAGTCATAAAGATTTCAGATATTTTCTGCTCTCAAACTTTTCCTGCTGGACCTCACATCTAAAAGTTTATATCTCGGCACATACTTTGTTCTGGGCGCATGCTGAGCATAGACACCTGTTGCACCGGCATTTATCTAAGAAAATGTCCTCATGGACTCGGATTTTTTATATTTTTAGTTAGACCAACCTAAAAAACTAAAATGATCTGTTCTACTAAATTGATTCATGATAACTGTGTTGGTAATTCTCATTCTATAGCGGGGTATATATGTTGACATCCTTAGCTCCGCTGCGTTGTTTGAGGTGCGTTGCTTGAGGCTGCCCGCATCAACGCAACCAGCCACTGCAATGAATGCATGGAGGTATTTAGGCAGTGTATATATGGGAGTAAAAGCCTATATGACTGAAAGGGGACAGTTATTAGGATCTATAAATGAAACGTTTACAAACTTGGTGCATCGTGAAACTGCAAAGCATTATGGTAAATGTGTACGTCAGTCTACTCTGGCAAAGTTTTTAGGTTTTGAATAATAGAATGGATGGGCACTTTACTGTAAATATTAAGCCACCACTATTTTGGGTACAAGTGGCATCCATAGAAACCAAAATACTCTTATATTTGCTTTTAAACCAATTAAAACTATTCAAAGGACCTAATCCCCGTGACCAGACTGTGTGTCTACTGCACTTCTATTTCCTTCACTTCTTTTAGAACATGTTTCCAACCCAGCTTGTATTCCAGTTCAGGGAAGTCCCGGCTTGACATTTGGGGCTTGACTGTTCCCATTGGAGCAGGGCCGAGACTGATGTGCATGTGGCTGGGTCCAAACTGAGGTGGCATGAAGAGTATAAAAACGATAGATTGAGATGTGGGCCGAACGACTGCCATTGGCCGAGATTAATTTGAACATTCCATCCATCGCCCTGTTGTTGCTGCAGTTGACACCATAAGTGCGCCAGGTATGCCCAGGCGCGGGTCCCCTGCTCACTGTGCCACTGGAATCAAGCTATGCCTGGCTGCTGAGCCCTTATCACCTCGTCTTGGAAGGAGGTTTATGTCTCTTGATTGTATCAGATCCGCCTATGACACCTCTAAAGATGGACCCATGTGCTGAATTAGCAATCCATGTTGTTGAGCTACAGATAAGAAAGGATAATGACTATTGTTACCGTGATGCCTACAGGCAAATGTCTTAATGTGTATATTGTAGATGAGCATTGTTCTGTCTGGTTTAGAATGTCATTTTCTAGGTTCTCAACTGTGAAAATATTTAAGCCTCTGTGGGTGAAGACTGTACTGCAATGTAAGCACTCAAGCTCCTTATTTTTGTACTACATGTCACAGAATAGAAGACAAAATCACAACTGTTGTACTTTTAAAAAATTACATCGCGGGGAGTGAAGGGCACAGAAAACTCAAGTTTTGGTGCAAAATCAAGACTTTCCTGATTTCAACGTTGCTCCTATTTTGTCAAATGGTGAATATTGTTTTTAAAATCTCTTTATGGACTATTAGTTAGACTATATTTACCAGACCTAAGAAAGGATGGTTGCAGGTTATCAGACTCTTATCTCATATCATAAGCTCATTAATTAATTCGGAAAACCCATTTACCTGTCAGGAACTCGTAGCAGTAAGAAGATAAAGGGGATTTTATAGTCGAAGAACATACATGAAAAGTTGAGGTCAAATGAAACCTTAGAACAATAACTACAAGATGTTTTGAGATCAGGGTGTAGCTGCCAGGCTTATTTCACTCAATGGACAGCAACAATCACCATGAATAAACCTCAGTATTGCTATAATGGCCAAGGAGACCGTTCTTTCTCTCCGATACGTTGTATACAGCAGAAGTTATTTAATTATAAGGAAGACGTATTAGGATTTTTAAAGTATTTATTGTATTTATTACAAAGAAGAGGTAAATACATCTAAAGAGCATTTTGCATGTTTACCCATGTTCTTTACTCCGGATCCATGGCATATAATCATAATTTAGAAGTAATTCTCGGCTAATCCTAGTCGTATTTTTAGGTCCTGGCTACAGACCGCATCAGTTCTCTAGAGTCAGGTTTTGTTTTTAACACAGCGGGCTTTTGGTGAGGCCTTCAGTAATGATTCAGTGGCTTTGTTGTCTTATCTCAGTCGTCCGCCCTTAAGTCAAAGGCTTTCTACCCTACTCTTTTTTGTCCTGCCCAGGAAACATTTTGGCCTCATGGTGCTCCGATTGGGTCGGTTGTTTACCTCCACTGCACTCTTGAGGGAATAACACTGACATATTGTTGGCCATGTGTACGTGTCCGCTTGACAACATGCAATGGCAAAGACAATCGCATAGTGTTTTAGAGCCGAGACCGATTGGCTTTGACCATGTTGTTTTCAGTGCAACGTCAATGTGAAAAAAAGAGCTGCATTCTTCATGTACAGTCTTAACTATCATGTATACTTTGTCTTAACATTTTATTTGTCTAGTCCAACTTATCTGATTCCTACCATGCAGAGTCTTCTTCAGGACATAGTATTTGTAGAGTTATCCACCTAACTCCAAGTATTCAAGCCATGCAATTTCAGAATCTTTCAGATGATCCACGGACAAATCTTGTTCTTTTTTATGAACGATTTGTTTCTTAGGTGTCGGAAAGCACTAATACATTCTTTATGATACCAGTAGGAAGTAAAGTAAATTGCATGAGCTCAGTTAAACCAGTTAACCAGCATGTACCACATTTTGATGTTATTTTGCTTTTATTTAAATGTTTTAAATTGATTTAAAAAATATTATTCAGTGATGCAGAAAATGTGTCATTTCTTTTTGGCATTTCTCTACACGCATTGTTAGTTTACGTGTGTCCTACTAGATAGACAACAAGACAAGACATGAATATGTTTTCAAGGTCTGGAGTTGGCTGTCAGCTGATTGGTTTAGCCAATGCTTCTTAATGATTTTGTAAAGCTTTATTACTAACTCATTAAAAAAATGGCCACCCTCTGCATATGCATAACATTTACGTGTTAAATGTTATACTGCAGCAAATACCGGGTAGTCAAGTGCCAGCTACACAAACATAACTTGATCTGCGATTCCAAACTGAGAGTGTTACGAGTAGGAAGAAGAGGCGGGTCCATCAAACAAGCTCTCATGAAGGTCCAAGAGCCGAAAAGATGTTTGAGATTTGCAAAACAAGAGCAAATAATATGCCCCCACATATGCGTTTTAATATTAGTTTTTTATAAACGTGAAATAAATCTTTTCTCAGAGGCAATTTGAAGGAATTCTACATTTGTCGTCTTTTCATTTTAGCGGACTGCTTTCTGCACTGTTGGGTCACTTCTGTGGCTGCAGAGAGATTTTAAACTTTTTCTCTCACCAGTCTTGTCTGATTCTATGATGGTAGCAGGAGGCAACCGGTTCCATTGATTCGCAAACCTTTCTAAGCACATTTAGCTTGGACACAAGTTATTTTTTTAACTTTTTTGTGAATCGCTGACGCATGCACACGTTTTTTCCCGAGCCTGCTAGGTTCTGCCTGTTTCTATTTGCTCCTCGCCTGTGCTTCTTTGTGAACTTGGCCTCCAGGTATCCAGGCCTGTGTCTTTCTAGAGCCACAAGGCCACAGATATAGTGTATGGATGTCTTCCTCCTGGCTGGGGACCTTCTAAGCTGGTTCAAATGGCGCTTGCCCAAACATTCAAAGTTACCAAGCAAGCAGACTCCTAGAAAAGACGCTAAATATAACTTTGATACTCAGGTGAGACTATCTAAACCTGGAATCCTCAGACCCACATGGACAGTCACAGGTGAGATCTATTAAGATTCCAAGTAGAGAAAGATTTCTTTTGGAAGTGAGTATTTTAATGTTAGAAGATATGGCCACGGGTAAATCCATTTTTGATATTGTGTGTTGAATGGTTACATTTATAACGTGTGTGTGCTATTTTTATATGAAAACACAACAGAAGCTGCTCCAAGGACAGTGACTGAAACCTAGAGAATCCTAAATTTAAGAGGGTGATGGCATCTCACAAAACGTGAAGGACTGTCCTCGCACACCACCAGGTGTCCTGCTTCATCATCGGCAGTCCTCGCTCTCTAGAAACTTGGTTTGGTAGAGCGCGGGCCTACACCTGGAGACAGGGAGGCACTTCTAAAACTAAGCGGGGGCCCGTGAAGCGAGTGAGTGTAAAAATCAGTATAATCGCCAGAATACATTTATTCGGAATAGGGGATTATATGATACTAAAATATCCGGAGGTATTCGGTCATGAATGCCCCATGAAGTGCAATCCGGATCTGTTCTTTCTTATTTGCAGAGAGGGCTTCCCATTCATCTGAATTTTTCACCGTCTGGGCTACAACTGCATCCGCCAACAGGGATGGTGCGCTCAATATCTTTGCGATCGTTGCCGCATCGAATGTGAGTTCATTGTCCATTGTTCACTAGGGTAGGGTAACAGGTCCCACCAGGTTGGGGTGACCTGGAAATCTAATAGAGGTAAATTCCTTATGTTCGAGGTACCTGTGTTTATTAGCTACTAAGCAAATTCCTCATAACTCGAGAGAAATATGTATGTATGAGCCTCTTAATTTATTCCCACAGCCGACAGCTGTACAAAACATGTCACTGTCCTTGGAGCAGCTTCTGTTGTGTTTTCATGCTTGCTCCAAGCACCCTGCGCCTCTATTTCCCCCGTACTTACTGGGGTTAGTGTGTTACATGCTATTTTTATATAACACTGAAATAAAACAGTGGCCTAATAGATACTTTCTTTGCTAAATAGAGTGCAATCGAACAGGCCTGCTGGTAAACTTATTAAGATTACGCAGTGAGCGGAGTGCCAGCACGGACACGCGCAGTCCACCGACTCAAGTCAGGCTGGCTAGGCCCTGACATATCATGTTTCTGAGGGCAGTAAAAATTAATACTACTGATTAGGGCAATAAACCGTCCCTATTGGTCAAGCGCTTGCAGACTCTTCAATTTGTGGTGTCTGCTTAATAATGCAAAATATTATTACTATTTTCACTATTATTACTAATAATGTTATTTTCATTACTATTATGGTTAATGAGATTTGTATATTGCTGTTACTGTTATTGGTATCATTATTGTCAATGACATTGATATTAATGAATAACATTATTCGAATTAGCAATAATAATCCACATTTTATTTTCATTATTATTATTATTTATGTTGTGGACTTAGTGAATGATATTGATATTATAATGTTTGCAATAGTTATACTACTTATTAATGATAATAATAGTAATTATTATAATTCCTAATAATTCTAGTGGTGGCCTGTATTATTCTGTAATATTTTGACATGACGCCTTTTATCGAGTGAGGGGTACACTTCCGGTTCTAATGTGACTGCCATAGAGCTGGCATTACATGTATAGCTAGTCACGGGGGGAGAGTGCATCTGACTTTGGTTATCCTGGTTCCAGGGGGCTGGTCATGGAAACAGGAAGTGCTTCCCATGCTCATCTCCCCTCATCTCTTGCCTGCATTACCCCTCTTGCAGTTCTGGAATGGTATGTGCCGCTTCAGGGAGTGCTTAGCTCCTGCATCTCTTATGCTGCTCGCTTTGTATGTGCCTGTCATTGGTTTAGATCTCTAAGTCATCCAATAAATCACATGATGCTGTTTTGTGTCGTTGTCTCATTCCGTCTCACAGGTGCTCCCGACTGTGTCATGTGCACAGTGGGGTCTGTGATCCAGGTGCGCACGGCATTGGAATCCAGAGGGCGCCAGTCTTGAAACTGAGTCACATAAAAGTGGACATTTTCCGTTACTGATTTCTGGCCTGGCACGGGTTAAGATTTCCGGCCTGCGGGAGTTTACAAAAGAATTCCAGACAATGGAAACCTGCCGCGTAATATCAGCAGCGGCTCCTCCATGAGAGCAGCGGAGCATAGCCCCGCTCAAAAAATGCCCCCAGAGCTGGAAAATAAAATGGTAATAAAGTTTATTTATTACCATTTTATTTTTTAAACAACCCATCCTGAAGGAGTGTCAGGATGGAGCGGGGCAATTGCACTTATATTTAATGTACGCATGTCCCTTTGGCCGAGCATCGTGCCACGGCCAGCCAGACATGCACATTTTAAACCTCTCTAACCCAGCTGTCAGAGACCGTTTGGTGGGAGAAAGCATAGGCCTCCAGTGCTCTTAAGAGTGCTGAGAGGCCGCTCCCTCCAATCCTGATGCTTCTCGCATGCTGTTTAACAGCATGAGAGCAGCGCCAGGATTGGTTAGTGCAATTTCCTGGGCGAGGACGTCATGTGGGCAAGCTAGGAAGGTAAGTGGCATTTTTTTAATGTTATTATTGTACCACCCATATTTTGCCTGCCACACCACTATAAATACATGCCGCCGCCGCCACTGATTAATATGTACACGCTAAAGAGAAAACAGGTCGCACAAGTGCTCTTGCTGTCGTTTTCTTTTTTTTAGAAACCGCTTCCCCGACACCCCCATCAATGAAGAGGCCGGTCCCTCGCCTGCCGACCCTCGCATCCGTTGCACGCGGGCTCTTCCACAGGGGCAAGTCTCTGACTTTTTCCAGGGGTGGAGGGAAGAACATGAATTCTCCCAAACTTCTAATTTTGTGGGTGTTCACAAACTCCATAATCCTAATACCGGCCATCAGCTACTGCTGCTGATGGCCGGGTAGGGGAGAGAGAACTTCTGGATATAGGATACAGCTTCCCTAGTCAAATGCTTGCTGCAGCAAGATATCCTATTAACTATGCCCAACAAAGTTATTCATTGGAACAGAGGAAGAAACAAACCAAATGCATCCCACTAAAAACCTGTTTATAGGACTATTATAAAACCTTAGCAGGTTTTCCGTGGGTTGCGTTTTGTTCCTTCCTCGATTCCGATGAGTTACCTTGTCGGATATAGGTTGTAGCATACCTTGTTGTGACAAGTAAGGTGATCACAAACTCACAAGTCATGTCTGCCCTGTTGCGCCCACTCCCCACCCAGGCTTATACATTTATGTACACAAACTTTATTGTGTGAATAAGTCCATGTACCTGAATGAAACCAACATTTTTAAATTGCAAATGTAGTTTTGCTCGTTTAAATAGGACTAGTTGCTTGTCTTAGACTTTATTACATTCACAATTAGCTTTGAGAATGGGGCCCACAGATGCCCGGCCACACTGGGCACTTCCTTTGCCCAACAGTGCATGGGTACCTCTCGGCTGATGGCATTCCGCACTCCTGGCAAGTCAATGACGCTGAGCGTCATTGATGACAATCAATTCTTTCCAAACAGTGACTTGACTTGAGAGACCCAATGATCATGTCCTCGCACATTCAAACCAGGACAGTGCAAGACCGAGTCTGTTCAAATGAGGTCCCAGGTCTGTCTGTGATGATGGGTTTATTCTGGGTGATATATTTTTTATAATGTGGCAACATTATCTATCGCCTCTCAACTGATCAATCAGTAAGATGCTGGTTTGTAAACTGCCTTTCTGAAGCCTCAGACTTCCTTTTGCTGCCTTTCTTAGAGCGACCAAGTATCTTGCCTTGTCATAGTTTAACACCATATATGGTGGAGGCAAATGTGTAGCTGCACATGTTCATAGGGTGAAGCTCAGAAGAGTAAGAGGTGCATTTTTGGATGTGCTCACTATCTTTGGGTTTGTAGCTAATGCAGGAGTTTTGGGGTGTAGAAATGCCTGTGTAGGAAGAGGATGCTGTCATGTATGTGATATGGGTGCGTGCTCAATGTGTTGTGGTGAACATGCCCTACAGTTGGACATGGTCAACGGTTGGCTCCACAGTGCTCAGGGTATAGGAGTTATGTGTTTGTGAACAACCAGGTCTTTACCACCTTCTTGAATTCAGGTGATCCTGGATGTTACCTATGAGTGCCAGAGTTTGGCTGGATAGGAAGAGAAAGAAGTACCACCAAAGCATGTTTTCTTGTAGGACCCATGGGAAGTGGGGGGTTAGGTGCCGGCTAGAGAGACCTCTGCTGAGTGTATCGCAGGAATTTCAATTGGATGAAGGATGATGGGTGCAGTGTATGGCAATGTGGTTGAAACAGGGAGCCTTGAAAGAGGTTTATCTAGCCCTTGGTAACCAGTAGACACTGAGAGTACTGGGTGTCTATTTGCACGGGTGTAGTTGTATCGGCTGTCTGGTAGTGGCTTTCTGGATTCTGTGTAGCCTTCTTAATAGGTAGACGGGGGCTCTGAGTTATAGGTGTTGGTGTAGTCCATGCCCATCAGCACCAAAGAGATGGTTGTCTGGACCCACTATGAGAATCCTGTATGAGGGGAAATCCTGCAGTGTGTAGCGTTCTCAAGGTGAAGAAGGCACATCTGGTCACTTGATGCAATAGGGAGAGATCACTCATAGAATGATGTGGTCTGAGATTGTCTAATGTCCTGAAGCTGGAGGTGGTGGGGAGATACTTCACTCTGCTGTTGAGAATGTTTGCTCTTGATGGGTTGAGCTTGGGGTATTTGAAAGCATCCACTGCTCTGCAGTTTGGAGGAATAGAGCTAAGGGTACGGGAGCCCGAATCGCCTGGTTGCCAACTTGAGGATGATCTGGGTGATGTCTGCACAGCTGGAACAAGTTACACTGAACGATTTGAACAGGTATTGTAGAGACCTGAAAGCGACTTACCTATGATACAAGTGGTTATAGAGGAAAATTAGAATCTAAGCTGGATTCTTTTTCTGTTTATTAGCCCTCTGGCATTTCCATTGCAGATTTAATCTCCTTTTATCAAAGTGACCATTTAGTTGGTTGGGAATAATACATTGCTGTCAACTAGAGCTATTACGTAATGAAGTGATTTTTTTTGTTTAAAGGGCATGCCGTGTAGCACTGAAACTAATAATTATTACTGCTGTACTCCGCATTGCTTATCTGGTCTGGTTTGTCGTGATAACTGTCCCTGATCGGGTCGTACTGTGGAGCAAGCCCAGAATCGGGCAGCATGCTACAGGATATCAGTGAGCCTATCCCTACCGGGGATGTTCCCGCTTGATCGTTTGTCCTTTTCTGTTCCCCTTCCACCAGCATCTTGGATGCCCCATCTTGTGGTGATGCATACTGTGGTGGTGGTGATGGTGGTTTATGCTGAAATGGGCCCACTGTGACCTGGACCGAGAATGCCGGCTCGTTCCACCCAGGATGGAGGACACGGTAGCCAATGTCCTGAACTTTGGGCGTTTGCCTGGCGCAGTTTTCATCTAATAGTCAATATAAGAACTACTTCCAAGCGGTGCACCACAGCGCGCCTCATCTTCCCACTGGAGAAAGACATTTACAGATCAGTGAAAATGAGACATCCTGCTCTGCATATTGTCCTTTGATTGCATTTGCTTCGCTGCCACGAGGCCCACAGGTGTTCCGCAGCCTGACAGAGGAGGCCAAGGAGCCTTCCTTTGTCTTAACAGCCAGCCCCAGAGGATATTAAGAGTTCGTCAAATATGACGTGTTCCATTTCACTCCAGTGATATTGCCTGTCTGTTCAAAGATGGCCCGAAATGAAGCAAATTGACTCTGTTTCAAGGTGTGCCTTTTTCAATTCTCACCCCGTGCGCATGTCAGAGGGGTGTTAGCCCAGGCGCGGGCCTGCTGCGCGCGGTTTTCGTGGAGCGCTTTCTCAAGATGCAAAGGTTAATCAGATTGTATTGTTGTGTCGGCTGAAGTTGTTCGGTGTGTTTATGCATGAACCTTTATTTTAGATGCATGTCACTTTGTCCGAGTCTCTGATGTCTCTCTAATGATGTTTGCAAGCCCAATGTTGCAACAAGACATTTCTGACTGCAAAAGGCAGAGCATGGGGTGAAAATTGCATGGCGAAAAGGAAATGGTAGACTTGGGCATAAGGGGTAAGAGTGTAAGTCTTAGATCTTCTGTTGCACAACATTTGTCAATTTCGAGGAGCCTCTGTGGCCACACTCAAAGGATCAATAGGGTGTCCTATTTGGGGTCTCCAGTGAAGCTTCACGGTAATCCTCGGAGGTAAAAATATTTTCAAAGCATCATCTAGGCTTCTGCTGTATTGATAAACACCTATTCTGTTAAGGTTTAAGGGTTATCTATTGTTAAATAAGGTTTTCTAGAAAGATCCATATCTTGGAGGAACCCAATAGTTGTCTGTACATAAATGGACAACTTCTGTGTCCTGGTGAACACGGTAAGTGGTGCCCTTTGCACTGCTTCCTGCACATGGGGCTTAGCTGGCCCACATTTCTTTGTCTTCAATTGTATATGTGTATCCTACCAACAAGGTTGAGAAATGCACTATAGTGTCACCACAAAGCCCATCGCCTGGTGCTACACAACCTTGAAAGTGTGGGAGTTGTAATTACTGCACTGACACCCCTTATCTTCCTACAGAAAACTCTAGGTGCCCAACACAGGAAGTATGCATGATCAGTGAGTTGCGCTTGGCATAGTCATCCATTTTAATTGCCTTGGTTGCTTCGATTTTAGTGTACAGAGAGCTGATGGTGCCCTCAGTCGTTTCCACTCACAGCGACTCACTTCCGAGTGACTCAAGCGAACCATTGTTGCTCAGCGAAGTTTCTACTCCTTCTCTGGAAGGCGACCCTTTCAGGTGCCTGAAGATTTACCACTACCTCCGTTCATTCTTAGCAATAACACTGAGTAATAGAAGTGATCAGTTTTGCACCACAGGCTCCAAAATATATTGTCTTGGCACTAAATGTAAGTAGCAGTATAGCCCACTGACAATGGCATTACTAAGCCTTCTATGCTCTCTTCCTGAGTTGAAGGTCCGAGCTGCAGACGCGCCACCTACAGGTCAGTTCTCACATTCCACTCGTGTGGTGAATGAATGTTCTAAATTAAACAGGGATGAATAGAAACACTGGGCACAACCACTATTTCCGGCCACTTCATTCTGTGAAATAGACCCTAATTGTTTCATCATTGTTGCTGCTAGGGGATGTACCAATCGTTTGATGCCCTCTCCCCAAGCTACTGGTCTGAACAGTGGGCAAAGGGCAGTAACATGATCGGGCGCAGTGGATGACCATTAGAACATGAAGCAGAAGGGCTGTAATGCTATTAGACATACACCCCTTTAGGCATGTCACGTGCACACCTCCCTCCTGAAAGTGGGACACATGACCCCGCCACCGCCCTGCTTCGGCGCCAACAAAGTGTACTAAAAATGTTTTTCCAGCCTTTGCGGCTTTGTCATGCACCTGTTCCACGCACCACCGGTGGCTATCCTCATGCCCCACGGGACGTGACCTAATTCGGCCAGCCTCAGAATCTTTCCTGTTACGATCAATGGGGTCCCCCTGTATCCCTCGGAACCTGGGTTTATAGTTATAAAGCTACAAGTGGAACCACTTGTAGCTTTATAATCAGAATCTTTCCTGAGCTGGGCCATGTAGGTATTGCTATTGGTAGCATTGTACGGAAGCATTCTAATTGGGTGACAAGATGCTAACATTCCAACCCAGTTATATTGGATATTGCTTCCCTTTGCCGTGGTTCTTATTCTAGCACCCTCTGAAGGATGAAAGCCTGATACAGTCCATGGTGACATGCAGCATGTACCCGAACTCTGAAGCAAAAGCACACTGTGCTGTCTTTCTTTCAGTCACTCCCAATGCTGCGGCCACGCCCTTCTGGTTTATATCATGTGATGGTGGTACCCAAGATCATTGCGTGCTGCGGGTACCCTGCCAAAAACGCCTGGATGAGTACGAACGTTTCAGAGTTCAGAGCTATCCTGGTGGAAGTTGTGACCAGGAATAGTACGGCCATTGATAAATTAAAAGTTATGCTCCTCTAGGTGACCGGCAGTATACTTCAATTTTCATACGATGGTCCGATTTACAGACAAGGGAAAAACGTAAGCTTTTTCACAATTTTATAGTAGAGGGAAGGTTGCTTTGTGAACACCTTCACCTTTGGATGTAGGCAAAAGCTGGACAGCAGAGTGCTTTAGTAGCCTGGGAACCCCAGAAAATTCCATTGTTCAAGATTCTGGGCATTTGTGATCAAAGAGCTTGTTTTGTGCCAGCAACCAGAGACCGGGAGGCGAGGTGGTCTAGGGGTGAATCTTCCTACTTTGAACCTGGGGACCAGCTTTTTCACCCCCATCCTTAGCGTTTGATTGAAAATCATGTGACCCTGGGCAAATCTCTTGATCGTCCGTGTCTCTGATTCACAAAGATTGTTCTGTGAGTAGCTGCCACACGCTTTTGACCTGCTTCAGATTTTCTGGGAGTACTTAACACCATCTCGTGGTTTGGGAATCAGGACCCTTGAGCCTAAAATGATAATTATGTGGAATGTAGTTTCGTTTTCCAAGCATGTAAATTGCCACTGGATGCGTATGATCAAGTTTAGTCTTCCAACATCTCCTGGATGTGCAGCACCCCATTGTTGACCAGCTGTGTGTGTACTATATAAATACCAATACTTTCCTACATACATACGTACCTCAGTGTTTTTCTGTCCACCGTGGGCCAGGGACACGCTGCATCAGTAGGTCTTTGGAGAAGCAAAGCCGTTAGTTGATGGTTCCCTTCGACCAGTTCTCGCGGTTGCTTTCTTCCCTTGCAGCTGAGGTTCTACTTTCCGCATTGCCCGAGTTGTATAACAAGGCTATATACGTTGCTCTATAAAGGTCATTGGGCTGAGTTAGCCTTTTGCGTTCTTCTAACAAGCGTGTTAGTAAACTGAATAAGATCGAACAATGAAAAGAAACTGATGGTCACACTCTTGTCTTGTTTGATGGCTGTAGGGGTGATTATTTCATGCATACCAGTCCTGGAGAGTGATTGATCTGTGAGTATTGTGTCTCTCTGTCACAAATAAATCCGCAATGTAAAGTAACAACAAAAGAGGAAGGGTAATAACACGACTGATCCCCTCGAGGGAAATTGTGTAAACCAACGAAGTCAGTGTAATCTCAAGAATGCACTCACCATCCAAGAAAGCACCGGTCACCAAGGTCAGAACCTACCCAATCCCTTATAGGGAGGAAAACAGACCTGCGGAGATAATACAAATTATGTATGAAAAGCCCTCACTCACCAACCTAGTTGGTGACATGCTTCATCATCGGGCTCCACCGGGCATGGCCGAGTGCCATCCCAGTGTGCTGCAACGCCAGGTTACTGCGGAGCGGGGTTGTGTGTGGTGACAGTGAATTTAAAATTCCCAATTAAGTCAAAAAAGTATTTTATTCGTTTTGCTAATTGGAAAATTAAAACATAATAAAAAGGAGTGATGGTCAAAAAAATATAACAGACCGGGTTCACTCCATGGCGGTCAACATGTTTCTGCCTTAAAGTGTAATTTACAGGCTTTCATCAGGACCAGAGTGGAAGTGTGGGTGCCCCGGTGGTGTGAACGCGCTAAGGTTCACCCTCCCGTGGGCTGCTGTGTGAAAAATGATATATAAACACAGGAAAAATCCGCCAAAAAATATAATGGTGGAGAGAAACGAGTTTACTCTATAATGAGAAAAGAGACGTACAAACACAAGACAAAACACAAAAGAATCGTAAATGTGCGTAGTCATGACATTATAAAGCGCCATATTAAAGGCTCAAACATAGTGCGTGGATGGGGACTGTGCCAGTAATCCGTACCTCAGGTGCATTAACAATGTGCCAACTGTGCACCTAGAAATAGCCAGATACTGGTGTCAGGGAAGTAAAACAAGACTTCACCTGAATAGCGTGACTAGCGATGTATCACGGAATCAACGTGGAGTCATAATGCTACGTGTGAGACTAAGAACATAGCAAGGGCCAGGAGAAAAATGAACGCGGCCCGTGAAGCATTCCTGGTAGGTAGAAATGCCGAGAGGAATAGAGAGGTTCTTACTGTGAGGCTAGACTGTTCGTCGCCTCAGGGATCCCGGGGTGGAGGTGCGAGCAAATATGGCACACCCTGGAAGAAACAAGGAAGAAAGAGCGGCCACGAGCGGCTGAGTAGTAAAAACAAGCCGAACAGTACTGTAAGCCTTACCAAAAGGAGACGGGAGCCAGAAGGTACACTTACGCCCTCGCTGCTCGGCACCCGTTAGGAACCTACACCGCCTCGAGCCACCGGGTCCAGGGAGAGAAGAGACCTGGTGCGTGGTTCCTAAAAGCAAGAGTGCAGGAAGGAAGCCCGTCGGTGATTGGGCAGCACCTCACATGCTGAGATGTGATTGGATGAGCCCCCGCCAATAGGACGCGTTTGATTGAAAATCATGTGACCCTGGGCAAATCTCTTGATCGTCCGTGTCTCTGATTCACAAAGATTGTTCTGTGAGTAGCTGCCACACGCTTTTGACCTGCTTCAGATTTTCTGGGAGTACTTAACACCATCTCGTGGTTTGGGAATCAGGACCCTTGAGCCTAAAATGATAATTATGTGGAATGTAGTTTCGTTTTCCAAGCATGTAAATTGCCACTGGATGCGTATGATCAAGTTTAGTCTTCCAACATCTCCTGGATGTGCAGCACCCCATTGTTGACCAGCTGTGTGTGTACTATATAAATACCAATACTTTCCTACATACATACGTACCTCAGTGTTTTTCTGTCCACCGTGGGCCAGGGACACGCTGCATCAGTAGGTCTTTGGAGAAGCAAAGCCGTTAGTTGATGGTTCCCTTCGACCAGTTCTCGCGGTTGCTTTCTTCCCTTGCAGCTGAGGTTCTACTTTCCGCATTGCCCGAGTTGTATAACAAGGCTATATACGTTGCTCTATAAAGGTCATTGGGCTGAGTTAGCCTTTTGCGTTCTTCTAACAAGCGTGTTAGTAAACTGAATAAGATCGAACAATGAAAAGAAACTGATGGTCACACTCTTGTCTTGTTTGATGGCTGTAGGGGTGATTATTTCATGCATACCAGTCCTGGAGAGTGATTGATCTGTGAGTATTGTGTCTCTCTGTCACAAATAAATCCGCTCCTTTACAAGTACAAGAGGTCTCCTTAAGATTTTCATTATTTTTTTATTTTTGGGATTTACAAAAACACAGTGTGCATTTATCTACAACAATCCAGGATTTACATGGACATCCCTAACCCTACACTGCAGGTTCCTCAGCCAGATGTAAATGTGCTCGTGTATATTTAAGGATGAGGTGAAAATGCACTTTCAATATTTTCCTTTTATTTCTCCACCAAATCAATATCTGCCAGGGTGGAACAATTAATTTCAGTCATCACTAGAAGAGCAGTTTTTGTTTTTCACTGAGCAGTTGCTCCAGCCTTTTCTTGCACAGTGTGTAGGTGTGCAAACTGGGTGTGAAAAACCATTGGCAGCGATAGTGGATACCCACATTAGGACACCGTTGTGAGTGTTCACTACCTCCCTGCCCTTGGCGCATCCTGGTTTTCAACCTAAACCTTATGACTGTGTAAAATCTTCCCTACTTATGAACCTTCTGTAATTGTGATTCTAAAAATCAGTCTGCGCTTGTGGTGGCAGGTGCCGTCTTTATAGGTCGAAGTTAAATCCATGGATGCATTGTTTTGAAATTGCGCCCATAGAGTTTAATGCAGACCAATGTTTGGGGCTCTAGCAGTCACTAAAATCGCTCTCCCCGAATTGTAGGCTAGAGCCACCAACACAAGACTCAATCGACAGTTGTTGCCCAAGGCTGAAGGGTTATAATGGTATTAGAATACTCGGGGCATATGTATCAATTAAACAGGGAGAAACCAAAAGACCAAAGATCCCTGTCCACAAGAGATGCCAGTTCAGGTTCCTGACCCACGCCTACAAAGCCCTTCACAACATTAGACCAGGCTACATGAGCGACTGCTTGACCTTCCACCAGCCCCCCCGTAACCTGTGCTCCGCACACCTCACCCTTGCACGGATGCCACGCATCAGCCGCACCAGAGGATGCTCGTTTTCTCACCTCGCCCTCCACCTCACACTCGCTCAACCTCTTAAGGAAGGGACTCAAGACCTGGCTCTTCTACTGAGAGCGGCAGCTCAGTGCCTGGATACTCCATGGGGGGAGGGGATAAGCAGCGGTCTACAAAAATACTGAGCAATTGAAAGTTTGGAATGGTGGAGCAGAATTTCCATACGAGCCATTATTAGCCCTCTTCCACTATCTTGTCTATAACAGAGCTCCTAATATTTTAGTCTTCTTATGTAGTACTATAGCCCACAAATTAGGGTTATAACGGCTGTTAAAGGCCCTCTACCTGCGTTATAGAATCGAGTGCACTTTGGGGTGTATAATGAGGGAGAGGACCCCTAATGTTATTATAACCTTCCACCCGCTGAGAGCAGAATGTTCTAAAATAGCAGGTATAAATAGAAAGGCAAGTATTGGAATGTTGGAGTAGGAGGTCTATACTAGCCATTAATGGCCCTCAGGCTTCTCTTCAGTGGATCGCCCAACATTCAAGTGCTCTCCTCTGTTTTCAGTGAGTCCTAATTGGTGCAGGGTTCTGAGGTATAAACTGATGAAGTGGTTTGCTGATCTCATAGTTTTGGTCCGAGTGCCAGATCTGAACCTAGGTTTCCATGTTCAGATGTATCTTGATGATAAGCCTTGTGATCCTCACTTCTTTTAGGTTGGAGTGGCAAACATGTGGCATAGTGTTTTCTCATTGAGTCCAATCACAGCTATTTGCTAAGTGGATGTTTTTTGTGTTTATTGTGAAAATAAAGTAGGATCTTTTTCAGGGGTTTGTGCCTGTTTCTCATGCATTCTACATTATCCGGTTGATTCCATTTGCCCTGTCGTTAGCAGGAGGCACTCATAGAAAAATAGCTGTGAATAAAAGTTAGCTAATCTAGCCATTTTTAAATAACTCAAACTAGTATTGCGTACTACAGTTCACTTTTGTTTATTTCTGAATTTGAAACCCTAATGACCTCTCTACACCATTTTAATGATTATCATTTTGAAACTCCTGTGCATATTTTAGCTTTTTTTTTTTTTTTTAAAGCCTTGGATTTTTTTTCAACCGAAAGAAAATAATGAGAAGAGACAAAGACACATCAAAGAGGTTTTCTCTCTGATTGCCGTGTTAGAAGTTTTGCCGGAAAATAGGTTCCATTTCTCCCTTTTTTCAGCGGAATCCTCATTAGCTGTACATTTTAATGGCGTCCAGAATGAAGCATTACATTATATGAGATGCCTTGGCTTGGAGCAGAGCCCGAAGGTCTCACTCCAAATGTCTGCTTCTTTGTGGTGGTATTAGCTCCACCATTAAAATTAATAGCAAACCCTAGGAGCGCCCTAATACAGCCGCGCGGCTCCACACGCATATTATTGCAATATGGCTGTACCTAGCGGTCCTGGCCTTTCACTTTCCATTTTATGTTTGTTTTTATTTGCATTTAAGATGAAACTCCAATTCTGCCAGCTGGAAAGAAAGGTCTGTGCATCTGGATCTCCGTCACATAAGACGTCCTGCCCAGCGGGATTAATATAAAAGTTTTATCAAAACGTAGATCCATTGGTCTGTACATGGCCCTCATCTACTGACAGTTATGGGTTGAAAAAATGAAATAGAATGTAGAAATGGGTAAAAACTGCTATGTTCATGTTGCTGTTTTTTGCAATGTATGATGTTTCGCATAGAGCAGTGGTTTTGCTTTCTGGTGCCCGAGGGCACATTTTTACAGCTGCGTTTAGTAGACTTGCTTAGCCCTATGAGTTTATGCAGTTGTTTATTAGGATTCTGTGGGGTTGTTAGCTGTGGATTTTGATTGTGCATGGACGTCAGAGGTAGCTAGAGATAGAAGTTATTTCTACCCCGGGCCTACTGTTTCTTTGCCCCTTACACTTCCCATGTTTCCCCCGGTCTCGGCATTATGAAGCCAACAGGGCTCTGAGAGTCCGGCTCACCATCTGTCATTCCTACTCCCTACTTAGGTGGAGTCAGGTTGTCAACTCTATGATGGCGCTGTCACTATGGGTCCCTCCTGTTATCCCTGGAATTTTAGTGAAGTAACATTGATGTTTTTCTCACTTCTAAGACATAAGTAATCAGAAGCCGAATTAATCAAAAGTTTGAGGTATAAATCTAAATCGTTATAACAGCATTGTATGTTAATAAGAAGGAAGAGAGAGAGTTGCAATAAGGATATGAGTTTCGATAAGAGAGAAATATAAAATATAAAGAACATAGACCATGAATATAAAACAGAGTTAGCAGAAAAATGAAGGGTAGAATTAATGGTAAGATGATGAGGATATAGGGAGTGAGAAATGTTGACTATTAGAGTGATAAGAAGTGTTATGTAAAAGATTGTAGGAGACCCCAAAAGTGAAAAAGAAGAAAAATTGTAAGACAAAACAGAAGACAAAATGAAAGACACACCTACATTAAGGGAAGAAGAAAGTGGGGGAAGGTGAAACCACATGGAGCAGACGAAACATCCAACGAGGACCGGTCCATGGAGGAAACGCGCCATAACATAAACGTAACTGTGGAAGCAAATAAGAGGTAAAATAACAAGATAATCTCTGGTTTATATACTAAGTGTAAACATAGGGGAAACAAAGACTTGTAAAGTTAATTAGTGATATCTAGGATATAGTTGGAATATAGAATTAATAAAAACATATAATAGCATCAATTCTATAAACAACAAGAAAGTAACAACTCAATTAAGAGACTCAAAAGGATGAAGTTCCGCGTGAGGAGGATGGTATCGAAGAATCCATGAGATCTGTCCTGTGTGCGTTAATGAAGCTTTGCAGGCGTATTGGGTCATCATATGAAATTGTTTTGTTATTGTAGGTTACTTTAAAGAAGCATTGATGGAATATGCCATATCTGGCACCCATGGAGCGAAGAACTGGTCTCATGTCGAGGAAAGCTTTACGTCTTGACGCAGTAGCTCTGGAGTAATCCTGTACGAAAAATAATGTAGCACCGGACCAGGAGATCTTTTGAAGAGCTTTAGCAGCAGCCAGGACTTTTAGCAAATCTGTATACTCCAAGAAATATAAAATGACTCCTCTCGGTCTCTGTGGAGATGACGTGGTGGTGGCAATGCGACCTAATCTGTGAGCACGTTGTATGTTCAGTGTGGTATCCTCTGGCAGGTGGAGAATCTTAGGCAGGAAAGACTTAAAGAAAGCAATAGGGTCTGTACCTTCAACCCCCTCTGCCAAATTATAAATACGCATGTTGTTTCTCCTATTCTGATTTTCAAGGTCCTCAACTTGTTTTTGTAGGGTTGATACTTGAGAATGTAAGGAGGTGACGTGTTTGGTGGTGTCCTGAAGAGAAGAAACATTCTATTCTACAGTTGTAAGTCTGGTATCTAGCTGCGACCAATTATCAGACAGTGTTTGCAATTTGGTATTTGTTTCCTCCACAAACGGTCTGAGGGCCCTTATTTCCTGTAACAATAGTTCCATTGAGACTGGAGAGGCTGACTTAGGTGGCGAAGGGGGATCTTTTTTTAAGCGTTTCACATTAGATTTCCCTGTAGGCATCTGCGTAGGTTGCATTTCTACATCACACTGGTCTGCTGCAAAAAGACCCAAACTATCCAGATTAGAAAATTCTGAAAAAACTTTAGCGTTTTTGATGAAGATGCGTTTAGGTTTTGGAGGGACAGAGATGGTACTTTTTATTCTTCCCATGAAGCTATAATAGCACAGGACCGGGAGGCAAACACCGACTGCAAAATGGAGAAACCGATTATGAGGTGGAAGACACAGCTGAGGAATTGTGCAATGTGACGAGATACTTCTTGAAAATGGATGACGAGAGACAAAACAGGCCAAAAACGAATGGGTGCTCGTATATATCAAAAGTTTGTTTAGTCACCACCACAGGATAAACCACTAAATTACTCGAAGAACTATGAAGCGTTGTAAAACAAATCCATGAAGCGGGAAAGTGACCCAATAAAGAGGAATGAACTCTATAAACCGCACAAAATGGCGTAATTGAGCTAGTGCATCACTTATTGATTCTGAAAAAATGACATCCTGGGGATTGAGCTGGAGGTCGAAATGGCGGCTGTAACCACATCACCTCAACCTCTATGTAGAGGCGAAGTGAAACTTGGTCACTATACCACCGTAAATCTCTTGCAAAAAGGGAATAGAGCGTAGCTGAGACACAAAAAATAGAATGTGAGCAGAAATGTGAGCTTCTTATGGAGGTAAATACACATTTACATTTCTGTCAAAAATGAAGGAAAAAACCTACCGCTGCTCCACAAGCGCGCTGGCAACAACGAGGGAAGGTGCTGGATAGGGGCGAAACCGTTCATGTATGCAGTCAATTGAACAAAACAGCAGTTGATTCTTATTATTATCGTTTCAGCAGTGCGTTGGAAGCATGTAAAATCCTTAAGATGGTGGCCGGAGATGCATTCCCTCAAAACATATAAAAAGCCAGGACATTACACTAATGTTGCACTGGTGTCATGAAAGGCCTCTGAAAGCAAGCTTTAAAATGACTTGAAAGTGCAGAAGGTCCGAAAATGAGCTTAGAATCAGTTCCGCCAAGAATAACAGTGACCGGGATTACTTGCGGTGAAATCCAATAGGGCAAAATGGCGGCTCTCGCAGCGCGAACCCGTAAGGCTGCATTACCTCTGAAAAGCAACAAAAGGACGTTGCAGGTGATGACGAAGTTGCTCCCGCCAGTATGAGATTCAGTTCATGAAACCTCCCAGCTGGGAGAATTCACGCTGGATGAGAGAAGAGTGCGTTTCCTCCACGCCGGACCGGGAGCCTCACGGAAGCACTGCCATGTCCGTTGGGCTCTAAGCCACACCCCCGTTTTTCTCACTTCTTAGTGGCCTATTGACTGGTTAGTGGGCAAGTTATTAGTATGAAGATGGGATATTGTAAGGTGTGACTCAAGAGTTGGTAGAGTGAGTCTAGGATGCAATTTTTCTTGTCTGTTCGTCTTTGCGGTACCGCACCGTGTGGCACAGGTGAAGGGCGGCTATGGCCTAGCCATGAATTGAGATTCAAGTTGCCAGGTGCCTTCCAATGACCGAGAGGATATGTAAGCAATGGCTGTCATAACCTGGTCATGGTATGAAGACAAAGGATCTTTATCCAAAATTAATAGTTTTTTTGTGTCCCAGATATCAAAAGCTGAGTTTTCAGGTTTCTTCTCAAGGGACCTGTCCTGCCTTTGAATGGTTGGGCATCCCTACTTTTTCATCTGATGTATGTTTGTTCTCTGATGTAATATCAGAAATTATGAAATATTATTTTTCTATTATGTCTTTACCCTCCTAGACATGTAAGATGGTTGAGCTTCCAAAAACTACAGTGTAATGCGTCCTTAGATGATTCCATGTTCACAAATGTCTGTGTTCCTTAACGCTAAAGGGTCTTTCTACTTAATTTTCCACTGTGTTTCTGAATTTCTATCAACATTTAGTGCCTTTCCTGGGCAGTGTTGTTTATTAAGTCCTGTCAGTACATTCTGCTAATGCAGAGTCTTTGGTAGTAACCTGGAGGTTCTTTTAACCAATGTTGTGCTTTGCGTATGAGACAGCGTACCGACTCCGTACACCGCTTCTTGTGAGCTTTATATGGAATTACAGACTCTGCTGATTTGCATCATGATTCGACCGATTCTGAATACAGCAACTTCATATCAGCACAGTTGGTGTGATGTAGTATGTATAAGAGGGGCTTACTCACAGATCAGTTGAATAATTGCCCCGTGGCCAGATTTGCCTCCTGCAAAGACAACATTAACTGTGGTGACGGTGACGTTGTTTGTTCTCTGTGTCCACTGTACAAAGAGACGAGAAGCACCATGAAAGGGACAAACCTTTTAAATAACATGAATCAGCAAGAGGATTCATAAACACTAAACAATTTCAATGTCATTGCATGTGGATTAATTGGAAAAACATATTTTATTATAATTAAACGAGGACACTCCATGGTGGAGCCCTTGACGAAGGTGAAGATACCTCCTCTTTGGGATTCTGAATGAGCGGGCAGCAGAGACCTTGCCTAGTCTCCAGGGCAGAAGATCTAAGGGAAAGCTGTCCTTGAAACACACTAAAACCCCCCTTTGATCTCAGCCTAGAGGGAGCAGAAGACCCGGTGGGATGAGAGCAATGCCGCCACAAGAGCTGAGCCACACACACCAGCGCCCTGGAGTCTGCGCTGCAGGCAGTCATTGCAAATATGTTTGCAAAATGAGAGCCAGCAATATGTGCGTAGAATCTGATTTCCATTAAAAGAGAACCTTCCCTTGAAGCAGCAAAACTTTGGTGTTTCCAACACTTGGCTACCCTGAGTCTTCTAGCTGAAGTTTAGTTGTCATTGTGTGTGTTGTACGACGCAGCGGTACTGTTCCGCTTGATACGTCAGATGCACACAGGTAAAGGAGTGAGCCAGCGTATGTGTAGTGCACACTTTCCAATGGAATAGCCTTTAGGCACTTCGTTTCATGGTGTGAATCTAGTACTTGTGAATTGTGAGAGATACCAAGCACTGGACTCACAGACCCGTTGGACCCAAGGGC
The DNA here is from genome assembly GCF_964204655.1 of Triturus cristatus. NCBI lineage: Eukaryota > Metazoa > Chordata > Amphibia > Caudata > Salamandridae > Triturus > Triturus cristatus. The sequence continues at coordinate 1,107,170,748 of NC_140580.1, read as the reverse complement.
AGACGGCCTCCACTGTTGTTTACCATCCCACTGCGTCCCATACCTTTTAGCTTTTATTGTGCACCTTCCTCTCCGGAGAAGGCATGTCGCTGAGTAGTTAGGGATCTCCTGGCAAGGGGTTCAATATGGCAAGTTGCCTCTTTGTTTTTGCTGGAGAGATGTGGGAAATGGAGCAGCAGGTGGGATGACACACCAAGGTGCACACCTAGACTGCTTAGTGATAAACTCTTCGCTGAAGTAGGGTACTCGGGGTTAGAAAGTGGCTCACGGGGCACGATCATGTGCAGTTGTTGACCCGCTTTCAAAAGGCGCCATTATCTCTGGTCTTGGTAGTATAGGGCTAAAGTGGTCACTTTTCACTTGACCACGTCAAATTTCAGTACAGCCACCAACTTAGTTGATCTTGAGTAACAAACAATTGACCAGATAGTTGGACGATTTGATTGTTCACAAATTGGTTGAGATTTCATCTGCCGACCTAAAAGTGAACAATTCTGTAACTCGTCCCGTGCAATTGTGCCGTCAGTTTCCTATGTTTGCTGTTTTGAAGGCAGTAGATTTTAGATCACAGTACACATGTTATTTTTACTGTGTTTCACTACTGGTTAAAAAAAAGCCTCTTGTAAACAGGGATTTTGAATTTGTAGGAAAATATATATTTTTTGCTAATAATTGGGGACTGTTTTGATAATACCTAAATTATCAGAAAAGCTCGAATTAAAAATGACAAATCTTCCTTTTTTCTGAAACCTTGAATAATCCCATATCATCTTGAGCTCAGGTAAACTTGTCCCTTGTTTGACAGAGTTTTGTCACAAGAATGCTTGACTGGAGATGGACTCTGGTCTTGCAGCAAGAACTGTGTGTGCATTCGACACCCGCGTGTTATTGCTTTGATCATTCATTACAATTTATCCATCACAAGATCCAAGAAATGGTCGGTGTACTGAAGAATGTAGGGTGGTGGCTCAGTTCCTACTGCAGCTATTGGTTGGTGATTTGTCTGATGTAACCCACTCCCCGACCCGCAGTCCATATGTCCCACCTACCTGTTCACTGCAGGAAAGGGTAGCAGGTGAAATCCAAGACTTTACCAAGTCAGCATAGTTGTGTAGATCCAGCAGCGCTATGCACTTTATACCATCAATAAACTACTGGGAAGCACGTATTAACAGGTTTATGAATTTCTTTAATATCCATGCGTATTGGAAGTTGTTCTAGACCACATCGAAAAATCTAAATAATTGAGAAAAGTTTGGAATGTTAATTATGCCCTGGTAAGTCTAGTGGTCTCTTCACCAGACTACCGCTTCCAACGCCTCATCTCCAATGATGTGTCCATCTCAGTTAATCAAGGTTTGTTGACAATACATGTTTAATATTGAACCTTCCCTATCTGTAACCTACCATCCGTGAGAAGCTTGGAGAGCATAGTTTATTGGAAATTGATTCTTCATTTGATTGAGACAGAACTGTGCTTTTCTGGAGTCATTCAGAGTATGAACATTTATTTCCAGGGATTTGCTTCGGAGAATTGAAGGGATGAATAAACTATACCTTCTTGTCAGTAAATAAGGCATGTCATGGTTCAGTGGTTAAAGTTCCAAAAAAGATAATATTTGTAGATAAAAACAGCTATCATTTCAATCAACTTTTTTTTTATATTTCATGTTGTATTCCATTTTAGCACAAAGTAATGTTAAATAGTTGTTGTTCCCTACCTAAAAAAGACTTTTGATAAAAGATACTGCTAAATATTAAGTAATATATTTCATATGAGAAAATGGAAAAATGTTCTGTACGTATTATACAAACTGGTATTAGTGGAACAAATCGAAGCCCTTGAGGTGTGTCCGATATAGACTCATTTCTTTTAGGCTATTCTTCTGATTAAATATTCATGTTCTCCTTCTTTACTATCATACTCTGCATAAACAGGTACATGGCTTATTTTTCATAGGTCAACATTGCTATTGAATCCTTGGTGGTGAAAATGTTTGTTTTTTGGCTAGATAACTGCTTGGCCTATTATGGTACCAGTTAGTGCCCATCGCTGTACTACTTGGATATGCCCTTCTTGCATCCATATAAAGAATTGATGATGCAAGTACTTGCCATGATGGGAGGAAGACGTGCAAGTAACTCTAGGTTGAGTATTTTTTTTACCAAACAGCACAGGGAAATGTGTGACGAGCCTCCAAGTAATAACCAGAACATTAGTTCTATTTTTGGTGCCTTTACCAGATTGTTAAGGTGTATGGCTATAATTATGTTAATCAAGGTGCATTGAGCCACCAGCTTTTTATTTGAAGCCGAATACTGAAAAGGTTACACAGACATTTGGAGTGGTAGAAACATCTCCCAAAGAAACAAATAGGCTTCAGTTGACATTGCAGTGGAAAGAAAGCATTGGCAAAGACAATTGGTCTGGGTTACAATTTAAAATGTCTGGATGCATCCACCTGTGCAGTTTTTGATTCATCCTAGCACTTAATCACTTATTACCTTGCACTCATGGATCAATTTAAAAACCCATCCATTCACCCATTCACAATACCACAAACACACACAATGCCTGTATTTTGACTTATGTATGTTATTCATAGAGCGCTGTAGGTGCCAGAATGAATGGACATGGTTTTATAATCTTGCTTTTTACCTAAAAAGTGTGTGTGTGTGTGTGTGTGTGTGTGTTTGCGTGTGTGTGTTCGCGTGTGTCTGTGTGTTCGCGTGTGTTCGCGCTCGCAGTGCTGTTGTCAATGAAGTGCCGGTTTTGTGTGCAGTGGCGGCTGGTCATCTTTGAAAGTGGATGGGCGTAATACCTGGCCCGAATTTCAGCAACATACTCCAGAGGGTGTGGAGAAGGTTAGCCCCTGACTTCCCTAAAAAAACATAGATGAAATCATGCATTTTCCAGTGCAGTTTTCATACAAAAAGTTTAAAGTCAATTGGCTCTGCAATAGCTTATGAATTGCAAGCTGGTATTTCAGCCAAACACAGGTATTATTCTGCCAGTGGACAGCATGGACTTGGGGCACACACACATATAAATGAATGTTGACCAAAAGTGAGGCTGTAATAATCTTACCCGGTCGAAGTTCTGCAGGGACGTCACGCAACACCAATTTCCAATGTAGAGAAAGTCCCAACCTTCCACCCCAACCTACTGCCTCTATCAAGCCCTAGAGCACAGAGGTGGTGGCGGAAAGAGGGGAAACAAAACAAGGATAGAGGGGGAAACACAGGAGCTGCGGTCTTCTTCCTTCTGCTGTGTCTATGGAACTGTGTCTATGTCCGTGAAACAGTGTTCTGTAAATGGTAAAAAGAACAACATAAGTGACTCTAACACACCTATGAGGACCCTGGGAACCCCACCCCTTGTGTAGCTTTTCCTATCTGAGTACCTTACTGCTAGAAGCCTTCCGCTATCTATAGGGTTGCACAGGAGAACGGAAGAGGTCAGGCAAAGGCAAAGGCTAATCGTAATTCCCTCTTCAATACTGGAGTGGATGCAGTTCGACCCTATAACATAAAAGGGAAATCCATAGACTAGTTCACCAACGGAAATTCTAATGAATCCCAAAGTCCCCTTCCCACTTATCTTACTCGGAGAATCCGGAGGTCATCAAAGGTTAGGGAGTCTCACAAGGCACCTGGAGAGACGTCTTCTGGTTGATTCCGGACAAGACAGCAGGAGAAGAGCTCGTGAAGAAGGAGGGGTGAATATGGCATAAGCTGGATATAAGCCTACCTCAGGGGTCACTGGTAGGACCACAGCTCGCATCTGGGTTGGAGGGAGACAGGGCAGAGACACCCGGCCGGCCCGCGGGACAAAATCCGGCAAGGTGGGCGGAGCGCTCTGATCCCTGTGCACCCAGGACCCAAACCGGAAGAGATGAGGCCAGCTAATCCGTAAGGAGGGACGGGACAAAAAAGAGGACTGCGGTACCAAAAAGTATAAAACAGAGCTCTGCTAAATGAGAGAAGCCTCTCATTCATACGTCCGATAAAGGAACGTACTTCCGACCACCCGCAAGGAGGACGGGGAAACAAGGAAGTCCAGTTCTCGCAAAACGGACGCCGAAGCGCCCACTCCCAGAGGAGCAAACAGGAAACAGGAAGTCCACGGAACAGCTTGCGTGGCAAACATTAGAACGCGAAGCCCCGAGCCTTCCGGATGACAGGCTTTTCTACTGGCATGCCGCCATCGCGCATGCGCGATAGCCAGACGCTTCAGGAGATTTGTATACAGCGGCAGATCGTCGTTCTCGGCAATCATGACAGAGGCATAATGTCTTCAATAGAAGTCCCTTGTGCGTATTTCCAAATTGGAAACGATTCCCAGCTTAATAGGTTCCAAGTATTAAGTATAATAGAAGAGGCGCTAGCTGGGTGTCCGATCATTGGTCGCAGAGCAACGACTCTTTGAATAAAAGCGATTTTAACTGTCCTTGTTACAAGTATCACGAAAGTGTGAAACTGCAGACTTATGGTCCAGTCGTATCACTGTGCCAGGCAAAGCTGTTATAGGCCAGACAGCATGCATGCTGATTGGCTGTAGCAGGCCACACTTTGTACTTGTCCTGTCACTTTGCCAGACCATACCCTGGTGTGCCTAGTTATGTGCCAGGAAAGTCCCTTTCCTGCCCAGACTCTGTGCCAGTTAACTGTTTTTGCCTTTTAACTGAAACAGAGGACAGGCCTCCTCCGAATGTAATTTAACTATTTCCAGGAATGTCCTCTCTGGAGTTCCAGCCACTGTCTTCCAGAAATTGCACTTATCCTGCCATTACATGCAACCATTTTGTGACGATAAGCACAAATAAAGGGAGCAATGCTGCTCACTCAATGCCATCATAAATTGCAATTGTGATGTTTTCCATTGGAACACCACCTCACATTCATGTCATAAACCACTCTCACGGTAATTTGAAAAGTCCATCCTGAAATATGAACTGCGATTGGCAACTCAAAGGCAAATGGTATTATTTAAAGATCTGGAACACTATAAATATTGCTGCTGCTTATTAATGTATGCCCTCTAGCGATTTGAGACCAATAACATGATCGACTATGAATTGCCGGCTTCCTTTTTTATATTTTAGGAAGGGGGACTGTGTGGCCCTTCCCTTTCACCCTTTTGGGCCCCTGGGATCCCATCCTCCTGGGGCATGGCCATTTATTTTTTACAATGTGCACTTTTTTGACAGGAGGGGAGCCGTGCGGCTGCCATCCCCAGGCCGCTTTTTGGCTCCTGGGACCCAATACCCCAGGGGCATGTCTATTTTTTTTTTTTTACAATTTGCACTTTTTTGACAGGAGGGGGGCCGTGCGACTGCCATCTCCAGGACGATTTCAGTCCCGGGTACCCGATCACCCAGGGCTTGGCCAAGTTGTTGGGGACTGCGAGGGGAGAATCAAGGCCCCTGTGGTCCCTGCCGGCTCCCCGCCTCCTATGGGAGCCGGCATTACTTTTGCGCAGATGGAGCTGCAAACATGCAGCTCCCTCTGCCCAAAAGCAATTCTGCTCCACTTCATGTAAGAAGTGCTTGGATCACTGAGCTATCTTACTAAAGGACTTGATTCTGTTAACCCCAGATCTCTATAAGAAGTGCTTGGCTCACTGAGCTATCTTACTAGGATGGCTTCTGAGTGTGATGCAACACTTCTAGGTGCACAGACAGAATTCATAGAATCATTCAACCAGCATGACTGGCCACAAGTCAGGCCCCTGTGCCCAACCCATGCTGCAGGTTTGGTGTAGGGCCTGGGCTGCTCACTTGCACTGTGTTGATCACAGGATCTGGCCACAGGCACGAAAAAGCACAGCTGGACATGTTTTGGCCACGGTCAAAATTGAATTCAGTCGAAATGCGTCAGCGTTGTCTCTTTTTCTTTGCACTACATGGTTTTCTGAAGAAAGTGAACAAAACTTTTTTTTTAAATGTATATATCTACAATTTTGGGGGTCCCTGAGTCCCTCTGCTTTCTCCAATATGATAGAATGTGGCTGCCCAAATAATGTTGGATATATATATACTTAATTCTATATGTGTGCAAAATTAAATACCCGCAGGCTACTCTAATGAAAACAACAGGGAGGATAAGTTTGCTGGAGGACCAAATTGTCATACATGGCAAAAGTTGCGAGGGTATTATACCCTTAATGATGAAAGCCGCGTAACCTACCTTAACCATAAGAATAATGGTTTTTAATCTAATTTAAAAAAAAAATTATGAGCACCTCATTATTTGTAGATGAAACACTGTGTTGCCTAAAGTGAGTTTGTGTACCTTCACTGGTAGGAGAGCACTAGCACTTTAAGTTAATGTAACCACTAAACAAGAGCAGATGGAACCAGGGGAGGGGAGCCCTTGGTAGGACATCTTTGTGGGATACGTTTATTAGAATATCTTGATACAGTGAAACTATGCATTCGTGAGGCAGTGCACGTTTGTACTCGGATAAATGCCTTTATGAGGAATGCTGGTGTGGACTTCTGCTTTTGCGAGGGCAAATTTGGAGCATTGATATATGTATGTGTATGTATGTACATATATATGTATATATTACCTACTGGCGGTCGCCAGTAGGTAGATATAGTTAGGACCTATTTTCCATAGGAAATCGCAACATTCCATTTGGAATAACGTTGGCGCCGATTGACTAATCTTTGCGAAATTTTCCAAACTTTTGGCCAGGTCCGGTTCGCTCCTATCCTGAAAATTTCATGGTGATTCGTCAAGCGGGGGCCGAGAAAAAAGGGGGGTCCCAAAACACGTTTTCCCCATAGGAACTGATGACGCAACTACAGCCCGAACTGCTAAACGGAATTACACCAAATTTGGCAAAGAGGTAGTCCTTAGTTCAGACTCGTGCCTTTTGCTTAAATGGTGTAAATCCGTTCAGTAGTTCCTGAGAAAATCAAAAGTAAAATCATAGATATATCTATGGCCTCGGAGGATCCGCGCACCCTCCCCGCACCCAGGTCACACCCTGCCGTGCTCGAGCTTTATTCTAATTGGATGTCAACACTCCAGATCAGGAAGTGTTGGCAGCAATCTTGTGCCCCGGTAGAACCGAGGCACAAGAAACCTATAAAACAAACACGAAAAACGCAAAAAGGGGGCAGGGTAGAAACACCCTGACCCCCTAGGCCTGCTCAGGGTGCCACAAGGACCCCCAGGGCCAAAAAAAGAATTAAAAAAAAAAAATCGGCGAGATTCGCGCACCCAGCGCGAATTTCGGCCCAAAATTTTAAAAAAATTCAGCGTGGGCTAAAGCGCTGATTATCCTAATTTGCCTCCGGGGGCCAAATCCCGGGGGCATAATTTTAAAAAAAAAGTGTGTGGGGGGGTCCCAATCCCCCCCACACTGCCCCGGGGACTGCCACCCCCTGGGGCACAAAGATTGTACATGCGGGGGGGCTCACGGCCCCCCGCAGCCCCGGGGACCGCCACCCCCCGGGGCGTAACGCAATTTGATGTGGGGGGCTCTCAGGCCCCCCCAGCCCGGGGACCGCCACCCCCTGGGGCAACTTGTACGTGTGGGAGGGGGGCCATGTGGCCCCCCTCCTGGAGCCTTGTATTGGCCCTGGGGACCACCACCCCCCAGGGCCGGCTCCTGCAGTGTCCTGGGGTGCCCATCCCCGGGACACTGCTGTTTGCAATGGCAGGGCGGAAGCCTCGCAGCTCCCACCCTGCCATTGCAAACTGCTTTGCTTCATTGAAGCGAGAGCAGGGAAACCTGCTCTCGCTTCAATGAAGCAAAGCAGATTGCTTTTCCACATTGGGAGCAGCAGGTTAGCTGCTCTCCATGTGGAAAAGGAAAACCGGCTCCCGCAGGAGGCGGGGAGCCGGCTGGGACCGTGGGGGGGATTGGGGACCCCCCCATGGTCTCCAACGAGAGGCCAGGCCCCGGGGGATGGGGTCCCCGGGGCCTTAAAGTGGCCAGAGGAGGGGGTCTACGCAGCCCCCCTCCATAATTTTTTTTTAAAAAGGTCCATGCACCGGGGGATGGGGTCCCCGGGGCAAATTATGGCCTCGGGAGGGGGGCCATGCGGCCCTCTTCCCGATTTATTTTTTCATATATAAAAATTGGGGTCAGGCCCTGGGGGATGTGGTCCCCAGGGCCAAAAAAATAGAAAAAGAAGGGGGGCTACATAGCCCCCCTTCTAAAAAAAAAAAAAAAAAAAGAAAGGAAAAAAAATGAGATCGGGCCGGAGGCCACGCCCCCTCCTTACACCACTCTGCAAACGTGCCCCCTGGCGCGTTTGCAGAGGGGAACTAATTCCCCTTGAATACTGGGGGGTCCCTGGGGGCCAACTAGCCCACCAGGAACCTCCAGTATGCGCCAGGGGGCTGCGTTGTAAAGAGGTGTAACAAGGCCACGCCTCTTTTTACACCTCTCTGCAACGCAGCTCCGTGGCGCTTACTGGAGGTACCTGGTGGCCTAGTTGGCCGCTAGGGGACCTCAGGATTCAAGGGGACTTAATCCCCCAACTTAAAACGCGCCACGGGGCGCGTTTGCACAGTGGTGAAGGTAGGGGGCGGGACCTGAGGTGATACTGTGCAAACACGCCCTGTGGCGAGTTTTAAGTTGGGGAATTCATTCCTCTTCAAATGAGAGGTCCCCTAGGGGGGGCCAACTAGCCCACCAGGTACCTCCAGTAAGCGCCACGGAGCTGCGTTGCAGAGTGTTGTAAAAAGGGGCGTGGCCTCTGAACACCTCTCTGCAACGCAGCTCCCTGACGTATACTGGAGGTACCCGGTGGGCTAGTTGGCCCCCAGGGGACCGCAGGATTGAAGAGGAATTAATTCCATAACTTAAAACGCGCCACACGGCGTGTTTCCACACGTCACCTCAGGCCCCGCCCCCTTCCTTTACCATTGTATAAATATTCCTCTAAAATCAGCCGAACTACGAATTCCGGTTTACTCACCTGTTATCATTAGAGAACCCAGGGCTTCATCTTTTAGACCAGCACTGACCCTGAAAAGTAATTTTAAGCGTACTTAACAGTAACTTGTATTTCCTTCCATAGGAATCTATTGTGTGCTTTTAAGTAGAAAAGTTTCTTAGTGTCTATTTTCACAAACTAAAAATATTCCTAAAAAATCGTCTGTATGACTTAAACACATTCTTTCAACTGTTTACAGGAGATTCACCTGTGCTGGATCCAGGATCCACCACTGAGTAAGAAAAAGTAACAATAACACTACTTACCTGCTAAGTGAATTTTCTGCGATAGGATAACATTGGTGATTCTATGTGAAAAATGTTCTAAGTTTAAAATACAATAATAATCCTTAAAAATCACTACTGTAACCAAAATGCTTTTACTCAACTGTTTACAGGAGATGTCCAAGGACTGAATCTAGCATCCAGTCCTGTGGTTAGAAAAGTAATCCATAAAGTAACTAATTGCATTTGACTAGAAATTCACATTGAGCTCAATGTTGCTTTGTGTTTGAAATTGTGTTGCCCATTGCAACAACTGTAACTACTGTACTTAAAAGTCTAGTTTAAATACTTTGCAAATAGGCAATAAAGTAATTCATTCTGAGAAAGTATATTTTGTATTGTAATGTATAATGTAATTAAAAAAATAAAATATCTAAAAATAAACAGTTTAAACAATGTAGTAAATCTGTATAAAAAAAATCAGTATAACAATTAATACATTAAAAATTGTCATTTACAAAACCTTTGAAATTCACTGAAAAAAACATAGGTTTCAGTCAGGCCTGATACAGTTAGGAATTAGCATTTAAAAAGCCTTTGAAATTCACTGAAGAAAACATAGGTTTCAGGCCTGATATAGTTAGGAATTAGCATTTAAAAAACCTTTGAAATTCACTGAAAAAAACATAGGTTTCAGGCCTGATATAGTTAGGAATTAGCATTTAAAAAACCTTTGAAATTCACTGAAAAAAACATAGGTTTCAGGCCTGATATAGTTAGGAATTAGCATTTAAAAAACCTTTGAAATTCACTGAAGAAACAATAGGTTTTAGGGGTGTTATAGTTAGCTGGACATTTCACTCGAACAAAACCATTGAAATTCCTCCGATATAGTTAGTTGTACTAACTACATCTCGCGCGCCCGCAATCCACTGCTGATGATGTCACATATTACATCATTGTGTGTCCTTTACTGTTCATACTGTATTTACAGTTGTGTGGTCAAAGGTTTGGCAGCTTCTTGGTGTGCTGCCCTTGTGTGTGATCCTGCTTGGTCCTGTGGAGTGGGTTACAGAGGGGGAAGTTGGGGCATGCAACCTTTAGCCAATCCTAGTGCACCATGAGAGCGAGGACGGGCCGTGAATATTGTGCCCGGTGCAGTCTTGAGCCTACCACTGTTTTATAGGTAGGTTTATAATAACTTGTTAGGAACATAGTCACACACATCATTTTCCATATAGGATTGACTTGTAGCTTTGGCAGGGTATATTCTTTGCCCTTTACGAGCTCTAGGTAGTGTATAGCACCTCATTTGTTGTCCCATTTCGGTGTATAACACCTTGTTTGTTTCTCTATAGTAGACATGGATATAAATCTGATGTTGAGGTTATGCTATAGCAAAAACGTGATGGGTGGAATGCTTGAATTAACCTCGGCCGCTGGCAATTCCCTGCAGCCAAATTCCCACCATGCAATTCTCAAGACAGATGAGCCATATGTGCACCAATCTTGGTGCTGCTGCAGTGAGAACAGCCCAACCTGGACTGTCAGGAGATTCACCCTCCAGATGGGAACAGAAACAACCCCAGACTGCTATTGGGACTTGTCAGTGAGGTGCAACTAGAGTCTAAAGACACAGTGAGCACGGTGCTTAATTTGAGCCGGTGGTTTCCAAGGCTCGGCACCGGCACTTAATTGTTAACACCGGCTCTTGTGACAGTCTGCTACAAGGTGGCGCTGTCTAGCTAATTTAGAGATGACCACAACAACAATTATTGATTAATTCGATCTACATTTAAAATTATTATTACCTGCCGCCCAAGCCATTCTTATAGCTTTGTGGGCATGAAATAGTCAGAATTGTCACACTTGTAGGAGTGTGAAGGTTAGTATCTGTGTTCTTACTATCATTGGCAGCATCGCAGGGGCAATGTGTGGTGTCCGCTGCAGAGGCCTCCTGACGAGAGCCCGGCACTTTTTTTTTTTTTTTTTTACAAATGAAGCACTGCCCACATCTGGACATACAAGTCACACTTAGGAATGCTCACTTAGAAAAATAACAAGCATTTGCAATGCAATAGGTCTTGCATTTGCGAGAGTTTGAGCTATTGGCATTCAAAATGACAATGCCTTTTATTTATGTGTTTTGAAAACCTGCAAGCAGTGCATAAAAACTCACTTTGTACTTCTAGTCCCTGCTTACGAGAAGCAAGGCTGGCAGTAAAAGAGGCGCAGTTACTGCCAGCCTTGCTTCTCGTAAGCAACGACTGCAAGTACAAAGTGCTTGTTTACGCACCGCAGGTTTACAAAACACATAGTCATTGTCCTGTACAATGCCAAGTGTTCAAACTCTTGCAAGTGTGAGACTTATTGCATTGCAAATACTTGTTGAGCTCTGAGACGGAGGCGGCAGCAGCTATAGGAAGGCCGAGACCGTGGCGCAAGGCCGTGCGTTTCAAAAGCAGGAGGGAGTAGGAGGCAGCTGCAGCCAAAACAGACCTCGGCCTTTGAATGCACCACAAATGTGGCAAGATAAGAGCAAGATTTACAGACCTGTTTACAACAGAGCGCTGTAAACCACCAGTACTGGTCTCAAGTTCTCCCTCTTTAAGAAAGAAATTGTGCTCACCAGCTCTGAGTAACAACACATGTAACAGGGGTAGTCCTTGAAACTGGGCAGTAGGTTTTAAAGCCCATTTGCTTAATACAGCATGTCTCGCAGAGACAGCGCAAGTGCTGGCTTGGCAAGACCTAAAAAGTGATGGGTGAAATGTTTGAATGCATGTACATCATATGCCTTCTTGTACCATTTTATACTGTTTGTGTGGCATAGATTCGACCCGAGCCTGGCTCCATTGTAGGTGCGTATTGAGTTTTACTCCAATTTATTGTTCACAAATTTTGAGATCTGTTAATCTTTGGCATTCTTGCTTTCGCCTTTGAATTTCTTTGGTGTTTGCAAACATTTAGCAGATAGGTGCCTAATCTACAACTGTGAAAAGGCCACTTACAGTTTTATTTGGAACGTAAAAAAGGTTGGAGAAAAATGCACAGGGCCGGCATGGCAGCACATATCCTGTGCTTCTGGGGTTGTGCATAGTGACGGGCTCGCACTCAGTGTCTGCCGTGCTGCTCTTCACTCCCTCAAAATTGCAAATTCGAAGGTGTTCAGAAACATTTTAAGTGCATTTTCCAACCCAAAAAAAAAGGTTCTTTCTTTGTTCCTTTCAGAGGAACCACCAGATCAGTTTCTATGATGGGAAAAGCGTCGCCTCACCTCCATGTATGCCGGGGTGTAGGGTTTTTTACGGGAAAACATTTTTCCCCCACACTTAAAAAAGAATGTTTGTTAGTGCATAAACTTTGCCGTTTTCTGTTTATACATTTCCCAAATTTACACATGCATACTTGTTTACACATGATATTACCCTTGCAATTGTTTTCAAATATCCAGAAAGTCTGAAATGTACCAAAACTATAGGACTGAGCCAATGTGAGTACATTTCTGACTTCTTATTGACTCATGGTTCAGCAAAAGCATCAACCAGTGGTGTAACACAATATAATGCCCCCCCCCCCCACCCCACGCCGGATTTATTGAGGGCCCCCTACACTCCAGTTTCTCACATATATATGTAGGCTCTGGACTGAATTGGGGGCCTCTTGCCCTGCAGGGGCCTGCGTTGCACCCCTGGCATCAGTCTGCCCCCTTCGGCTCAGTTATCCAGAACCTGTGCAAAGCATCCTCCAGTTTCCAAAAGCTGCGCAAGAGCACACAAGTGGTAGAAACACCCATTAAAAAAGCTACAACATAATGTATAGGAACCAAGACTCTTCAATCCAAGCCACAGGTCAGGCCTCCATGGGTTGAGCACTCCTGACAATGTAAAGTTTAAGGAAGGCCTCTGTGTGGCTGCACACTGTGTCAATAATGTCAATATTTATCTACTAGGTAGGGGCGCATTTCCATTTCTTATCAGATAGTTTTCTTCTGTGGTTAATAGCACATATATTTCAGCCATGGTTATTGTCTTACTTTTCGTGGGATTCGTCAAACTGTGCGCAGTGTACACTAGACAAAAAAGTCTGTTTGTAAATGTCTCCTCTCCGAGGTCAGGGGCACAGATACTTGGCACCGTTCCATGAAGGCCGCCAGATAAGGGGCACGCTGTTGTATCTTCCACCACTCTTTCCACGAGCAATCTCCTCTCCGTTCTCCTATTTTTATCGGAATAATATTAAAAACACGTGATTGGTTTTTCATGACTACACTTTAGGTCAATGTGCAGCTTATGCAAAGAAAACGCTTCGCCGTCCTTCTGCAGATGGCGTTCTAGCGCCTAGTGAGCGGATATTTGTTGTATCTCATCCCTTCACTTCGGGCGCTTTCTGGCAGTGCTTGAGGAGTGTTTCTACTCTGTTTCTTCGGGCTATGAGAGTGCATTCCTTTAACTATGCTCCTCATTGCGTGTTAGTGGTATAGCACATATCTGTGTTCGAGATGGCTTCTTGGCGCTGCCTGCATTATGCACTGCCACTTGGTCTAGGAATCACATGAACCTCGGTTAGAAGGTGTTGTCATGTCTTATGATTTTGGTGGTGTTTGCACTGTGTGCATAATAGTGTCACATTGTGTGTCTGCACTACGTAGCGCACCACTATGAATGGCAAATGTTATCGTGCAACAACCCCTGGCAAGCAGCGCCTGATTACCCCCAGGCACAGTGGGCACTGGCCTATGGGCCCCACTCCTTTCCTTTTAGGGGCCCGCGACAACGGATCAAAAAAATATTGAATCGATTTTGAAAGAAAATTATAATCAAGCTTTCTTAAATTTTGTTTCCAAAAGATAGAAAAAAATGACTCAACTCAAAGAAACAAAAACTTTACATGAAAGACTCAATGGGCAAAATACTGTATTCATGTAATGTACGCATTAGCAACTTAAAGTACATAAACCCGAGACATCAGATTCACATAACAATTTGTCTATTATACGCTCATCTTCTGGAAGCTGTCAGTTTGTGAAAAAATCGGGTGCATTGGGTATTGGGAAATAATTTGTGAGGGGGAGGGAATTTCGACTGGCCAGGGGCCTCCCCATGGTTCGACTGACACTGCTGGGAAGCCACATAATTCATCAGACCCATTATCACCGGGAAAAAGTACTGTGGTCATGCCTGTTGAAAACATTCTTCCCCAGCCATTGCATGCAAAGAAAGTAATCCCTCCTCCCTCATTTCCATCAACTGCTGCCAACAATTCCTCTGCGGGCACTTTCATCTCGGTGTAATAGTCAAGACCTTTTTGAGTTTACTAAATTATATATATAACCCACGTATACCAGCTTTAAGCGTACCTTCTTCATCCATTGGTCTGTTGTCGTGTTATTCACATGTTTCTTCCGCCAACGAAGCATACAGCATGGGGCCGTGAGCCAGCCCCCTTCAGTCATTGGCTAACTTCTGTGAGTGACAGCATTTGCTCTTTCACAAGGAGCACGTTCAACATGCAACGCAGTTTACTTCAGTACCAGGGGCTATGGTAATGTGTATTTTTTTTAGGTCAACATTTTTTTGCTTTTGGACTTTTTTTCTGTGATCGAGGGCCCATCCGCTCACTTAACAGTAACGTTTTACAAAGGCATTGAAAAAATCAAGCATTAGCAAAGCCAAAGGACTTGTTTTCTTATGTTGACTGCATGAATGCATGCAAGCCCATTGATTTTTCATAAGTTAGTCACTCTGCCCTCCTCCTCACTCTAAGGAGAAAAGGGGTCAGGACCTTCAACGACCAGTGGTGAGGAGAGAGTCTGGCAGGGGAGATTTAGTGTTACTGGGTCGAGAGGAGAGTATTTGGTGGATAAGGCCTGCTGACCTGGTCCTCTCCAGTTGGTATGGCAAGGAAAGCCGCGATGGCCTACTAGCTACCAGGCACAATGTAGTCTTTCACTGATTGACAATGTTAAAAATCATAATGGCAGGGAATCCTTCGACCATGCTAGAAGTCGACATTTTGTAGCCTACACAATATTCCCCTACATGTGTCCAGGGCTTTCCTCATGTACGTACCCTCTATATAATCCCTACCTATCACTATGGAGAATCAGAGGTCAATGTAGCGAGGTGATGTAGTGTTGAAACTGCATGTATAGCCCAATTTAAAGGAAGGACATTCCGTATACTAAATCACAGGGTCTTAGTCCATGAGTGGTCAGTTGCGCCACCGTATGTGGCAATCTGTAACAACATGAATACAAAGGACATCATTTCAGACGGGGACTCGTAGTGATGTATTCTGTAGTAAGTATCAAATCGCGTGGGTCCTAATTTAGTTGGTTACAAAATCGCCGTGCTTGCGTCCATCTTTTTCACGTGTGAGATAAACAGCCTACAATGGCCCAAATGTGCTGAAATACTGTGAGGTGAAGTTAAAAACTAGTGAATAAGAAAGAAGTGTATTCTAAAATAACACCTCACTCACATGATGCCCCTTCCATGATCCCGAATGAAAAACTTGTCCCATCCTGTGAGTAAAAAGAAAATCCTTTGGCTGGCATTTCATGTGGAAAAAAAAATCTGTGTATCCCTTCTGTTGATGGCAAGAACCCTTCTGCTGGTATTCCCACCTTACACCTTAAGGATTGCAAAACACTCCCCCTTGAGTAAAAGAAAAGAAACCAAATTGAAACTATTAAAAGAAATTACAGGCTCATTTTTCACCTTGCAAATTCGAAATTTTTCTAGTCTGTGTGCCGAACTAGCTAGTTCTTAGGTCTATAAAGCCGAGCTCTCAGCAATTAAATTAAATCTGCCTTTTCCCTACTGAGTTAATATACATCTGTGATAACATTAGACAAACATTAAAAATTAGAACCACTCTGATCCAACATGCTAACCTAGGCTAATAGTCCAGCAATGTCCTGCACACAACAGACATTTTTTATTGCTTTTTTCAAATCCATTGGTCTAACCTCAATAATTGATGATATTCTTAAAAAACCTTCTCGAAGTTTACATCAAATTTAAGCCCCTCATCTGTTTTCTGCTCATCATATTTATGAAAGAATAGAATACATCAGGTCTCTTTCAGATTGGATGAGAACACTAGATGAACCAATAGTTTTAAGGGCACACAGTTGACTTGCTACACCAAATTAGACAAAGGCTGATGCTCATACTAGTGGACCAGAATGTGGAGCCTAAAATGTCCTCCATTTCTTCACTATCAAGAGTTTATACTTTTCAGTTTTTTACTGCAATTATTTGATGCCCGTCCAAGCCCTGGACTTGCACCTGGAACTGTTGTAATTTTATAACTGTGCCATCCAATCACCCTGCCGATCAAAGTGAATCTAACTGTTGGGGTCATACACGTCGCCGTGAAAACCAAAGGATCGGATGATGCTAGCAAGATGAGTGAGAGAGATGTTCTAATACCCAAGGAAAGCGAGGATCCCTGAAGAACACTATATTCAACCCAGTGTAGTTGGGATGTAGTCTGTGGTCAAAGAAATTGATTGGCCTCACCTGGTCCAAAATGGCTGTAACCAGTTGATGATTGCCCATCCACATCTGTCTGAGGAACCACAGCAAGACTAAGTAGTTGATGTATAATGTTGTCGACAGGTCAAGGAGGATCCGGTCCAAGACTCTGTAGTTGTTAACCCCCAACCTGATATTACACAGCATCGAAAGCAATATGAAGTTTGATCTGAATGTTATCTGGATCCCATCTGAGCATGGGGATGACATAGTGCATAGGCTTGCTCAAATAATTCATTTTGAAACCGGAGTTGAGCTGGAGCAGCGAAATGGGCTGAAAGTTTAGTCGATGTCATGATAAAAGACTAAAAATGCCTTTTTAGGAGCAGACCTAATATAGTTCTTGTAAAAAACAGACAGCGAAAGATAGAGTAGATAAGAGGTAGTTGTACTCATTCAATTTGTTTGAAACGCATCCCTATTTTAAAAAGCACCAATTGTCTCCACAGCCAATATGTTGAAGTAGGAATAAAAAAATCTGATAGACATGTTTACGTATCAAATCTAATTTGTGGAAGCAAACGCTGACTACAGTGTCTGTCGTACCCCATTGATGGGGTCCACTGAGACCTGTCGGAGACTCATAGCCTTTCTAACAATGGCTCATCCTACATAGGAAATTGTTTGACTATGGGACTACTGTAGTCATTTTGGTGCCTAGATGGAAACGCTGACGTCAGGATTTGCCATCAGTTGCAGATCACTTTATAAATACGGGGCATGGTGGATGTAGTAGACCGGCTAACGTCAATTTGTATCTGCTGCACCAGATGGTTTGTGAGATGGGCGTAAATTTAGATAAGATTACGAATGACTTTGATGCAAGAAAAAACTCCCGTGTACTGTAAATTACCTGAAATATAACATACTGAACATCGAAATGCCTCATGTTAATTTTACTTAAGAGGTTGTGCTCTCACAAGGCAAACATTGCCGGTCTGCTTCGCATGCTCCTCAAAGTGTTTGAGCATTGAGCATGACAGTCATTTTCTTTTCCTCTGTCATCAAGCAGGAGGCCAGGAGCTCTGACAACAGCAGTAGGAGCTGTACTGAAATCAGTGCTTATGTGTTTGTTTCTCAATCACACCGTATTATTTGGTACAATCTGTCACAATTATGGATTCTTTTCAGTTACTTTCCGGCGGCTTTGTTTCTTTCTGCCACAACATTTTTATTTATTACTGGGGTGCTTGTTGAAAAGAATTATTTCTGATGAAAAAAATTCATCATATGTAAGCATATTCCAAATAGATAACCTGGCGATCTGCCATATATCCAGCTCCCTGGACCAGCAATCTAGACTCTTGACTGAAAGGGTGTTAATCTTCCTGAAATCTTTATTTGAATTTTTTAATAAGGCATCCTACCTCCATTTGTCTAGATTTCACCAGGATGAAAAATGCACAAATCCAAAGTTTCTGACAGTGGAATCTGCGTTTACAAAATCTACCTAACCATCAGTTAAGTTTGTAATTAACCCCTGGCCTAAGACCAGATGCACATGCGTTTTTTTCATAACATTTGTGAATTTTTCAAATGCTGAAATATTTTTGGGATATTTCTTGGACCATTGAAGTGCCTCAAGACTATTGGGGTCGTGTTGAATGCTATGAGCACATTTTTTGGCAGCCTTTCAGAACTGGAATCGCAAATCTATGTGTTGATGTCACATTCAGCGAGAACGGTTTCTAGGCTGGCATATTTCCTGGTGGGATCCGTTGTGTGCTAATGATAGAAGATTGTTAATTAAACATTCCTGTCATTTGCGCTGCCCGTCTCCCTTCCTCACAGGTTCCGCACTCCCCCGCTTCCCTTCGAGTGCTCGGCGGCTTTGTCGTGGACGCCTTGGACCGCACAATGGCGGAGGCTTCAGCTTTGTGTTTGCCATAAAGCGCGTCACTGTAAAGGATATAGTCTGCAAATGATAGCAACTCATTTATGTCATAAGCTAGTGCTCTTAATTAATGTTACCTAGGCTTGGGCATGTTGGCCGACATGGTAACAGCGTGTGGCAGCCTTTATATACGCATCTTCTTTTTTGTATTTTGACAATGCCATTTATGCCTTTCAAAAGTACCTCTGTAAGGTTAAATGTGTTAAAAGGACAGAATGACAGCACGGGCTGCCAGGAAACCTTGATCTGTTGCCAAACTATTTAAACAATTTAGTGTTTTGGTTTTCTAGCTCCAAGCTGCTTCTGAAATCCCTTCCTAATTAATCCGGTTAATTCTTTGTAGGCGCAGTCTGTGCCTTGCATGCGCTTGCACCGAGAACCTACGCCCTGGTAGGAAGGTTGCGACAAAGTGGGGGCTGGCAGATGTGAATCAGATCTCTTTAGTGACTAGTTCTTTAATGGGCCCACTGTGGCCTGTACTCCTGGCCATCCTACTGAACAGGAATAACCCAAACACGTTGCCAAATAAATGCACCTGCGAAGGCAAAATCCCATTATTAGGATTATGAACTGGGTTTAGCAGAACCAAGCCCTCTCAAACGAGATCGACAGAAACATTATCTTGAAATTTCTGATATCTCCAAATTAGGGCTGGGCTGAGTTTTTGTTTTTGTTTTTTTGCGCTGAAGGGAGATCTTACCTGCAAAGGTAGTTCACCACCCGTGGCCTCTTAAGTTACTGTGGATTCACCTATCTCTCTGGAGGTGGTTTCTCACTTCTGGAAATACAGGTAAATTTACTCCGGTCAGGGTCAGGCGTATGAGTGCTCCCAGACTGCCATAGGGAAAGGAACACTACCATATGTTTTGGCAGGTGGCAGATGGTTTCGCCACAGCAAAATATTTTCCCCCTGGGGAGAAAAACGGGAAAAGTGCTAATTATATTTTATTTGCAATCTTTATATAGCTCCTCGTGCCCCATCAACTTTCATCCTTCGATCTTGTTAAAAATAGAAGAGGGTTATAAAAAAGTTTCTTGTACCATATTTTGTTTGTTGGTTGCATATTGGTCCCATTTTGTATCGCGTCTCCACCCCCTTTTCGGTGGGCTTACACGCCGTTGCGTTGAGTGAGACCATCGTTGCTAGGCATAATGAAGATCACCCACCGTAAAGGTTGTCATTCTTATCTAACTCGCTTTACACCGTCCTGTCGCGCAGACCTCATGAGCTCGTGCATCCATTGTGTGCCAATGTTAGTAGGCTTGAATACAAATCTAAAAAAGTCCACTCGGAGCACCTACGGGTGGACCAACTTCACATCACAAAACATCTGTAATGCTGTATGTGATGAATAGTAATCAGATGTATGTATACACTGCTAATAAAACAATGCGGCACAGTGGAACTCCACACATTCCAGCTGTGGTAAGCTAAGTAAACGTTCAACATCCAAAATGAACTCCTAGGTGGAGAGTGGACTGAGGGTTGATTCCTCAGTGGAAGGGTTTGGTGGCACACAATGAATCTAGTTTAAACCATTGAATTAACTTGTATGACATCATTCGTGGAGCATGCTATGTTCAAATTGTGGCTTGGAGAGAATGATAGATCCTTACAGATAAGTTAGTTATTTTTTAAAAATGTATATGATTTGTTTCAAATTAGGGACATTAAATGCCTGCACCTATATGGTTTTCAATGTAGTTGTCACTATTTCCCTGTGTTCTGTCTACACGTTTTCACTCTCATGGTCTTCTTGTACCCTCTCTCTTCCCTCACAAAGAGCTTGCATTTTAGAGGAACTTGATCAAAATGACTTGATGATGTTTCCTTATTCACTTGATTGGCTTCATACGAAAGGGGACAAGTGTTTCACTCGCTTCCTGTATATTTTTCGAGACACGCTGGCGAATCTTTTTTGCAAGTAGTTATATAGTTTGCTCATCATTTATTTGACTCTCAGAGAATTTTCTTAATTTGCCCTGACTCATTTTATCCTGGTACCTTTTTAGCAAAATTAAATATTCTATTTATTGGTAAATACTGCAATTGTCTTGTTAGTTCAAAAGAAAGAAATCTCAGGTTGAAAAGCAGCGATTTTAGCATTTCTCTTACTCTTTTCAGTGTGGGAACAGTTTATTAGGTTTGTCATAACTCTTCCCATTTTTTATACATGTCAAAATACGCTCACAATCCTCGGATTTCATTTCACCACCAGGCAGTGGAGCAACTTAAAGATTGAGTGGCCAAGAGGGGAGGACTGGGAGAGGACAGGAAGGCACGAGCTCAAAGGCTGAGCGGGGAAATTGTTGGATGGCAAGCCAGTTGGAAGAGTGGTGGAGTGAGTATCTAAGTGGTGTACAAAATAGCAACCAAACCACACATAATTGTGGCATGTGTTATTGAACCTCCAAGGCCATCTGGGCAGAGGTGGGAAAGGGATTAGGATCTTGCACTGGTTGGTGAAGAAAGTAACAGGGCCTGGTGTGAGCGGCCAGAAGATGAGCTCTGGGAGTGAAAAGAGTCCTTTAGACTGAAGCCACTGCCTGGGTTTGGTGAGCAGGATAACAACATTGCAGTTCATCATGATTAATGATCAACGGAGGTCTTAGATATCGAAGGGGTGCAGAGTAGAGTAGAGAATGGATTCAGTCAGACCCAATAGTGTACCCAGAAGGAAGAGGGCAACGCTGCTTAGGCTTGAACAGGCGCACTTATAAACAGAGATGAAAACATCAATGTGCTAATGATGTGGTTCAGTGGTGAAGCTGGAGGGTGGCATATCCTTATGAAGGGCCAAGAGCGTAACTTCATGGCAGGAGCGATGGTGTGGAGGAATGTAGCATTAAGCGGCAGAGTTGTGGGCCGTATGACACAGATAATCAGAGGATTGAAAGCTGGAGTTTGCACAAGATGATGGTGTGGCAGGAATCACCACTGAGGAGGGGAAAGGTAGGTTTGTGGGAGAATCAACCCAAGAAGACTAAGAGAGAGGGCAGTGGACAGTCACACTCAAGCAAAAGGGGACGTAGACGTTTTGATGGATGAGGCTGATGTTTTACAGAAGTCCAATGGTGACTAGGTTTTGGAAAGGGCATTTGAGAGGCAGATATTGAAGGTAGTAATGCTAAATAAAGAGAGCAGTGGAGGGGGAACAGCTGAGACAAAGTGAGAGGCCTTGGCTGTGGTGACTGGTGGCACTGTAAAGGCTATTAGCGCCCTACTGGACCTCTGGCTTATGTGCAGGCTATCCACGGCCAGATGAAGGGTTAAGGAAACAGTTAAGGCCTGTCACATAGCCCAGTGTGCAGGGCTTTAAGTGGGCCGGGTCTCACCGGTGCTGAGCACTGGCACTTTTTTAAAGGAGGCCTCGAAACTGGTCTCTATCTGGATCTGGTTTGTGCCCTGGCACAGGCAGTCCGTTTTTTTTCGGACTGCAGTGACAGCAGGCACATGTATGTTCACGTGCTCACACTGCTCACTTCTCACTAGTGTGCATTGCTCACTTCTCAATAGTGGAGAAGTTTCGGCTTGATGTCATGCCAGGTGAGATTTGTGGGGGAAGGGAAATTCTTTAGAAAAAGTCATTTTCTCTCTGGATTTCCCTTCTCTTTTTGAAACTCAGGAGCAGCAACATTGTCGTGGTGTCACCAGGACTTTAAGTGGAAGCTTTTTAAATATTATATGCAAGCCATAGTTGCTGCTTATTTATCTTATGCAGCTAACAATCATTGACAATGCCAATAGTCCTGACTTGTTGTAGGCATGATGTTATTTGTTGTATCATATATCTGGATGCAATGATGGAAACCACAAAATACAAGTCGGGCGGCACACTATGCTAAGCACAGGCTTTTAGCTTATGTGTTTCAAGCCACGCCCTTTTTACATTGCACCGCCCCCTTTGAGAGACCCCCCCCAGTTTTTTCATCCCACTTAAAGCCCTGCCAGTGAAGGAGCAAGTTGAATTCAAACGAAGGGTAGCAAGCGGAGTATGAAGCAAAAGGGCAGGAAATGAACACTGCCACTTTACCAAAGGTGGGAGCGGAATCAGGCTTGCCAAGAAATGAAGAGTTATGTGGATGGAGAGATTTGGCAAAGTGATGGGAAGGAATACTGATGCAGGCAGGGGGTAGGAGTGGGTATTGAGCTGTGGATCGAAGAAATAGCAAAGGGAACTGGATGACTGGAGGGACAAATAGATTTGGGAAAATAAGAGAAGAGGTGGCAATAGCACAAAATAGGAACTGTCATGAAATTATGACAAAACATCTTCATTTGGGCCTTACAAAGCCAGTGTAGGATGACATATATTTTTCAATGAAGGTGAAAAAATAGGAAATGGAGTGTGCAGATGTAATGAAGGGTGCAAGGAAGAGGAATGGGCCGAAGCAGTAGTGACATGGTTGACTATTTTGATGCAGTGTGTTTGGAGGGGCGGTTGGAATAAACATAGCAAAGAAGGACGTAAATATGACATTAAAGTTTTTCCCAGCAATGGCAAGATTTTGGTGCATGCAGATACATTACTAAATTCACCTCTTTTTCCCATTTAGATACTTTCTGCAGCCTGGCACCAGCGCCTTCTTGAGGCCTTTGTTTTTTGCGTTCCTTTACTCTTTGAATCCACCACTCCCGGGGGTGAATGTGCACTGGCAGACAAAAGAGAGCCATCTATAAGGGCAGCTGATACTCATGCTGATTAATCCGTGGTGGCTTGGAGAGCCCCATGCCCGCTTGTGATTGACGTAAGGAAGATCTGCCTCATTCAGGATTCGGGGTCTAGTTGGGGCACCCCTCTCCTGAACTAAGCGATCAGTGCGTAGGACACCAGGTTATCAGGCACCCTAGAGCCTGAGGATGGCCTTCGAAGTTACAAAGCAAATTCAGTTTCATTGCTGTTGCCTCAGACCATGGTCAGTGGTGGAATGGTTCAGCCTCCCAGTGGGAGGCATGGTGACATGTTTGGATTTAATATATGGTCATTTACTCTCCTACCATTGCTTGCAATGCACATATCAATCTTCCCAGATGACACGTACACGAATAGTTAAATATATCTGGCAACTCTCACCAACAACACTTACTATCAAAACACGTGGAGCCAAAAACACAAATAAAGCACTGACGGTTGATTCATCTGAACAAAAATGAGAAAAGAGACTCCAGTCTGATTTGGATTCCTCTAGACTAAAGCTTGAAGGTACGCAAGCCTTAGGGCCGTACAAGAGGCAACGCAGCACTAAACAAATCTCTGTAGCACAACATAGCATCATTGTCCACATTAGTGGCAGCCACTTTCACAGCACACAGCATGCTAGCATCATTTGGTATCGGCTCCCATCCCTGCCAGGTCTAATGAGCCTTGCAAAAGTTGTAATCCTGAAGTATTTGTGGCCATAAATTGTGTGCACAACACTTTCGATAAGAGTGCTCTATGGAAACCTAAATCACCCTTATTAGCGTGATGCCCGCACCAAGATGACTCATCCATGAGATAAGAAGCATATTACACAATCCAACAAGAATCCCTTCAACCCCCTGCTTTAAAGTTGGATTTTGGGGGCACCTGCTGTCCCATCCCGTGTCCTCCCAAACCTTGATCTGTCTCTCGTTTGATAACAAACCAGCAGTTCTGTCAAAAATAAGTATAAGTAGGTAAGAATTTCGTACAGGGATGAAAAAATGATAATATTTTGAGGTCAGTTGCCCCTTCACAATTTGAATTTTCTTTTTAATACCCGGGTTTGTTATTCTACACCAACAGGAAGTGTATCCGCGAAATACCAATAATCGTAACATTGTTCTTTTCAACTCTGCCTGTTCTGGCAGGAGCGCTGTTTATGCACGTGTTATAAAACGTGTTCCTTCTTCCCCACCAGAGCTCTGATTGTCTTCTGCAGCTCAACTTTAAAATATAACATATTGAAAAGTTTGATGGGTTAGGTATAACTCAAACCATCCATATCTAAAAATCAATAAGGAGAACTAGTGTAAAGACCAGCCACAAAGGATGCTAAATCTAGCTGGTATTATCAAATCTTCTAAGCGGTCACTTTACCTAGACCTGTTCTGAACTTGAACGATTGCCATTTTTGAGAGCCCCGCGCCTCTAGTCGGATGCAGTGCTTAGAACTTAGCTAAATTAATTGACAGAAAGCTTAACAACTGGCCAACCTATCAGCATTCAAGTTCTAAAGTGATTGTGCAGTTCTAGAAATCTGTATTCTAATTTGAAGAGTCGGAGGAGACTATTGGTTAAAAATTAAGGGGTCACTTTAATAATATTTTAAAGCATATACGTCCAGAGATCGTAGACTGTTCCCTGTCAGATGCGAGAGGATCAGCCAGTCCGGGCTTTGCTGCTCACAGCATTTTGCTTCACCCCATCGGAAGTGCCTGTCAATTGTGTTCATTTTCCTACCACCATAAATTGAAACAGTCATTTTCACAACTGTCATCTCTTATTAGGGGTCTATAAACAGCCTTGCTCAATCTCCCTAAAAAAAAAGCATGATCAGTAGGTGATGCAGAGCAGAACCACCAGATGCACACGCTGGAACCATATCCCCCTTGGCACGCACAACAAATCCACGCATGCTTTTACCCCGCATGCCATTACAACGCAAATGGCTTGCTGTGGGGGTGGATTTAACGCCAACACCTTCCCTACTGTTGCATAGACTGGAGTTGGAATAGTAAATTATACTATTCCAAACTCCAGCGCACCCCGACAGCAAGTCAGGATAAAAAATTGTGTTGTAACAGCATGCGGGGTAACATCATACAACCCAAATCCACACACCCACACCACCATGATTTGTCACAGCCTAGCCAGGAAGTCACAGAACCAAGTGACTTGAGTCCAAAGTGTTGAATTGTCAGAAGCACATTAAAAGCTGGAATCCTTTTATAGGATTATCCCTCCTTCCAGGAATCTATCCCTGTGTGGTCGGTGTTGAACATTCCTGTCATTTGATAGAATACCTCCCCTTAGTCAACTGCCTTTATGTTTTTTAAGCCTTCTACTCCAAATTCTTTTCCTAGTCTTCTGTGGTTGCTAGCTTCGGTGTCCGTTTCTGAAGCCATTTCATCGTTGGTGTTGACTCAAGTCATTTCCCATATCTTCCTAGGTGATCGCTCTTAATGAACCTTGTTTTGAGGAGCGTAGACAGTGGCAATAGTTCATGAATTGCAAGTTTAAGTCATGGCCCGTGTTCAAGAGCCCAAATTCAAGCCTGACTGCGCATGAGGATATAAGACTGATTATGAAACGGATGGCCGCACTCAGGACTTTTGGCCAGGCTGCCATATAGTTTATCCCCAAATGTAAACTCCCCGTCTGCCACTGCTGGAGTAAATTTGGTCTTGACAATCACGTCATTACCAGTGGAACTGTAGAGTTGTTGATACATGTTACTAAAATAAAATCGAAGACGGCTTGCTTTGTATTTCAGAGCCTTGGGGTGACAGGCTTGGTCCATAGATTATTGTGCCATACTTCCAAGCATGATGGGCAGGAATCTGTTCAAGGTGTTTTCCCGTCTATATTCCAAGAATAGTATGGGGGTTTGTATTTGTTTTGGGTATTTCTCAGGTTTGTGCTTTTTTTAGGCTTATTTCTGTCAGGATTGTGTGCCTATTTCATGAGCGGGATTAGTAACACTTGCAACTCGCTTATCACGATATATAAAAAAGCCCTAGCGCAGCCAATAGGACTGGCGTTTTGTTAGAGGAGGTGCTTGTAAATGGCCGGGTGACTTTGAGTGCATTACCCCCGGCTGACTTAGAAGATGGCATAATGAAGAAACATCCAGCGCGGCAGCAGAATGGTGGCAGGGAGCAGGCCCCCGCTGCTGGGGAGACTGAATTAGCAGACTTAAGCTCTAGCCCCATCGAAAGGGGCGATGAAAAGGGCAGAAGAGGAAGCTTGCATTGTAAGTGGTGAACCTAAAACACATGCAGGGCACAATAGTACTTTTGACACAGGACCTGTATTTTTGTTGCACGTTTTAGAAGGCCTACGTCACCTGTGTCTTCACTTTGTGAATACAAATTAAAAGTGTAAACAATGTGCTATCATGACAGCAGAGTAAACAAAGTGTGATTGGTAAATTGAATTTTTTTTGCCTATGACAGCTTAGCCTTCCAAAGAGTCAACAATAATGCATCAATGAACAACACTGGCTGTCTGTTACAAGCTGCACATCATGTTGTGTCTGCAGTTTAACAATGTAGTACTTGATGCCCCCTCTCCAGAACCAAAGGGGAAATCAAATAAGATGATTTAACCATTCATGAAGTGCCGTGGCCATGATGGAAAGGCCTTCCAAGCACTGGTAAGCCATGACTTGGCTGAAGGGGCTTGGACCAAAGCTCTGTCCATCTCTGAACTTCTTAATTATGCTGCCTTGAAGAATTAAAGGTTGGGGGCCTTCTACGTAAATAAAGCTGTGTGTAGCCAGACCTAAAGAGGTTAGGTTTGACTGCTATTACATTTTGTGCGCTGGCCTCACCCCAGTCATGCAGGCAGCACACCACGACTGTCCTCAACATCGCAATAGGCAAGTCAAGCCCTATGTGCCCCCAGAGTGTAGTTAAGTTCAAACCAACATGATCCAAGACCCTTCTGGCCAGGATCCCTCAAGGTACCAGCTCTAAATCTCACCGTCATCCCACATGCCTTCAGCCGCATGATTTGTGAACTCTGACCATGGCGGATGAAAGGTTTGGGATTCCTGTATTAAAAAAATATCTTGTGTCCTCCCCACCCCCGAATAGAAGCATCTCAAATTGCAGGATTGGAGACACATATGTGCACACAGGGGGCAGAAACTGAAAGGTGTGGGAAAAAAACACCATGAAAATTTAATTTGTGTGGTGTCAGTGATATGACGTAGACTAAGCACTGCAAGGACAAGAAAGAGGCAAGGAAGTTTGTTTTTTGCAGTTTTTATATAGCGCAAACTGGACCCGACGGTATTGGAGCACTTTACATGAGCACCAGTTACATTACACAAGGACACGTTCATTTTTGGTAGACACTGGGAGATTAAGTGATTTACCCAGAATCGGGGGATGCTGAGCCGAGGCTCGAACCTGTTTCCCCAGCTCCAAGTCGGCAGCTCTGGCCGTGAGGCCACATTCCCCCCTAAAGTTTTGCAAAACTGCAGGAAAACCAGGAACATCAGTAGGAGTGAACTCCTTGCAGCTGTCGCCAGCTGTCGGCAGCGGTCTCCTTTGTAGGTGTTGATCTTACTAGGTTTTGGACTTAAAGGTGGAAGTGTCCTTGATTTTTTTACTGAAGGACCTATCTGACTCCAGCAAATCGGATTTACATCATTTTCCCAAATATTAGTAGGTCAAGCGATCATACTGTTATCTTTGGATGGAGAGACCGCGTCATGGTAATGGCGACTGTAATACTGAAAAACAATATTTTAATTGCTCGCATCACAAACTAAAATATGTCTCGATACTTTAATAACTGGTAATGTCACTACGTACCTCGATGGTATTCATTTTGTTCTTGCTTAGATGTTGAAATTCTGAGTCGGCCCAGATGAGATTTGTGCCTGAAGGTCTAGAAAACTGGATTATCCTGTAGTGTCCTGGAGCCTCACTAATTAGGTGTTTGTTTTTAATACAAACCTGGTTTCATATTCTGTTCCGTAAATAATGTAAAACATGTAATTAATGTAAAACATTAAAAAAGGTGCAAAATAAAGGTTGCCATAAAAATCAATCCACCTCTGACCTCTCCCACCCAGTGTGTGGACAATGCCAACCTGGCTGTAGAGCCCAACTAGGGTGCCTGGGTTGCCTACATAATTAGAGGATACCTACTAGTTAAACAGTTGCCTGCATCATGGATCTCCTCCAAGAAGTCACTGGTTATCCTAAAAATAGTGAACACACCCATCACTGAAGGCAAAGCCCAGGCTCTTTTGAAGCACGTCGGCATCACTCCCCTCCTGGGACAGGTCAAAGCAGACCATGAGTTTCTGTGCACCTTTAGACCGATCTCAAGCCACTCATAGAAGTGAGCGGTCCAGCGAAGTAACTACACGTGTGCATGGGATGCCATTACCTTCTCCATGATTGACAGTAAGGTCTGCAGGCGGTAAATGACCCAGACGGAAAGACCAGTTCATTGCTCCGATACGTCCTCGTGTGTTCAGAAGGCTGAGTGAGTGGCTTTAGATCTCTCGATGGTTTTAGTTAGCTTTTGATTATTTCTTCACGACTGCAGGCAACAAATTAAAGTTGAGCGCATAATACTCACATTCCGGTCCCAAAGGGGGCTGTTCTTGTTCAGTGCCCGCCAGCTCAGTTACTGAAGCTGCACAATGGACACTTGGTGAATGGCTATTGATGATCTGCAGATCCAAATCTGCCATTTAATGGTTCTAGGGATCAATGCCTGGCTCAAGTGAGTTTTGGGTGAAGAAACATCTCCAGAAA
Source organism: Triturus cristatus (assembly GCF_964204655.1). NCBI lineage: Eukaryota > Metazoa > Chordata > Amphibia > Caudata > Salamandridae > Triturus > Triturus cristatus. The sequence goes on along the minus strand of NC_140580.1, from coordinate 1,107,141,661 downwards.
GGTGGTCATCTTTGACTCCGAACTCTCCTTTGGAATCGAAGGAAACAACGTGGAAAAAGCGCCAGTTCTTGTCTCTTATTGCAGGGGAACATCCTACAGGTTCTGGACATGAACCCTCAGAGAGTGCTGAAAAGTACCATTGTACTGTCTGTTCTGCGTTGCAAATCTAGGAGGACAATGCCGAGCCTTCTATCTTCATATTAGATGGATTCAAAACCAGTAACCAGACTGAGCATTAGTCTCAGAATTTATGAAATAAGAAAACAATAATCGATGCCCTCCAGTGGCCATCAGTTGAGTCTGAGGTTAGATTCAAAGTGCTGTCTTTGATGAATAAAGACTGCTGGATCCGAGGTCCAGGATCTCTTCGGAAGCTTCACAAGCTGCCCGTTAAAGGGCTGATATCAGCCAAGTCCAAACGAATCCTCCACCTAAGGGTAAAACAACTATAGCACGGTGCCAAATCCCAAAGATTCCATTGCCTGAAACTCCAAATGCAAAGACCAGCCACCTTCTATTCTGAAACCGAGTGCAGAATGTTTCAGAGACACCTCTAACTCACCACAAACAATGTAAGAAAGAGCACCCAGCAACTAATGAAAGAGAGGGTTGGGAAACGTTAATCTACATCGTCGCCACATCATCAGTTGATTGCACATTCAGAGCTTACAGCAGTGCAACCCCAAGTGGAAGGGGGGCTCAGCTAAAGGAAACCCTCAGCGCCACCTGAACACCTGGGCCCATCTTACATGCTCGCATAACGCAGAAGCAAATTGTCTGATGCTGCTCAACCAGCAGTGATCAAGGAAGGCCAATGGGAGCCTTCGCTTCATACTGGAAGCAATCAACCGTTTTGGCTATTCGCTCTCCTAGCCCAATCTGCACTATTTTCCTCTCACACTTCCACATCTTTATTCTCTTTCGACCGACACTGATAACCACAAAAGCAACAATTGTAGAGCTGTAGAAAACGTTTTCCTTTGCTGGTGTACTAGCACTATGATCTTGTGCACACGGTAGCAAATGCATGGAACTGTCCAAAAGTAACTATGTGAGAGCGTTGCGAGATTTTGTAATAAGTAACATGTTTATATTATAATCAGCTTGGAGGAAATTTCCTTTTAATATGCAATTATAGAGCAAGCAGCGTCTGACTTGTGCTTGTGTAAGAATGGAAGACATCATTTTGCAAATAGAAACCAGATGTGACTGTTGTGTAGTACCACGTGTGGTGGTCGCATGTTGGAGGTCGGTTGATGATGCACCTACTCTCTCTTTCTAGTTGTGTGGCATGACTTTTGTCATCAGAGCCTGCTGCCACCCAAACTCCTTACTGTGACCCCTCTTCACTGCCATCTCCTTAAAAGCCCAGGCTGCCCGCCTCACAGCTCCTGCCCTAGCATGCATCAGCTGTCCAGGGTTGTCGCATTTCAACGTTGGCGTGAAGTCTTAGCTAGCTATGGCCCTGCACATAGCCAGGATGTCGGAGGCTGTGCCAGCTGCTGTTACAGTAAATGGGCTGTCACCAAGCAACACTTCTGTCTGAGTGTATTAGTACAAAGGATCGGAGAAGAAAAGACCTCACTATGCATGGAGTCAGCACTTCAAATATGTCTCCATTAAAATCATACCAGTCAAAAGGAAACCGGAAAATGAACTCATTAGGAACAGACAATGGGAAAAATACTTAAGACCTGTTTCTATGAGAAAATCATTGACGACTCTGCTGTTCACAGTTCAGAATACCCTATTATATGTATATACAAGAAGCAAAGTGCTGAGGTCGGTGCTGGAGGGCAGGACGCTGATTGGGTGAGAGAGCGGACGCTTGATCCTCTGGTAGGCACAGCATATGTTTTCTTTTCAAGGGAACAAACTTCACAGTTCTACCCTATGATCTAGGTTACATTGTGTGAATGCCATTGGCTGTCTTCTGAATGCACACAGTAACTTGAGGCTGCTCTCTGGGCTTTTAGAACAGCACGGTTTATTTGTCCATAACATTTCTTGAAACTTATCATTGGAAATCCAGTCCTAAAATCATTCAGAAACGCTTGTTCAATTCTTAAGTTGCATTAGTAAATAACTGCATCTCTGCAATCCTAGTCCTGATCTCCATTTGGGTGCAGGTTTATGTATTTTTAGGATTCACAAAGATTTTGAAGAGTACTCCTGGGATTGGGCTACAGTTACAGACTGCCATCAGTACTCAGGGAAGGGGGTTGTGAATTCCCAATTTCGTCAATATGAAAGCATTTCTACACATATAATTGTGCATAGTACACTGTTGTGCATGTGAAAAGGTCTTTGCGTTAGTACTGTTATTTATAAATAAATAAAAAATACCCATAGGGTTAGAAGCATTTTCCCTGGTAGCCCTATCCGTTTTGAGGCTCTTCCTGTTAAATCCCCCCCTTAGAATTATATTTCCTGTGCCTTTGACGGGGTTAGATCCAAGCGTGTCGAGAAATTAGTGGGATAAAATTTGTGAATGCGCACCAAACTCCCAAACCTACCAGAAGAGCTTCTCTAGCCTAAAACATCCACTCCCAGCACTTGGGAGAAGACATGTTCATTCATATTGTTTTACAACAGTGGGATAAAGATTATGTATTAGTAAATATCTTTACAGTTGCAATTTCACCTTTTCTGAATTTCAGAAGTGAATTTGGCTATAAAATGCGAGATCCCGTAAAGGGATGTAGTGGTGGGGGGGGTAATATACGGAAGCATGCAGGCTACGCACTTGGCAGCTCTCTTTGACCTGAACCATTAATTTGGCATACCTAGTACAAAATAAACATGCCAATATTTTCTTCGGATAAGTTGAGACACGAACCAGCTCCATATGTGGGTATGTCTGTTATGCCAAACCCAGCCTGTGGAGTGCAGAGGGCATAAAGCCATCCAAGTCAATGCATGTTTTGGTCTCTGCGCAGCTCTTTCTAGGTAACCTGCTCGCTCTCCGATTGATTCCACGAATCCAACCAAGATCGTAGAAGCTTAAGCGTGGCTCAGATCTTCAAGATCAAATGGTCAATGCTCTTCCTTGGAGAGGTGAAGTCGGCTATAAATATCTAAAAGTCAACTAAAATGGCAGATTTTCTTATCACGCTTTAAAGAGCATGTGCACCTCAAACTTGATAATGGATGAAGGCCTCCCATTTTAAAAACCTCTAATTTTTGTGTTCTGCCACAAAGATTCGGTCAATTTGGTTTCTGTGGAGTCGGTACTTTGTATTTCCAGATTATCCGCATGTAAGCCATAGGATGCTAGAGATATGAAACTCCTCCCAACTTCTGCTGAGTAGGCCATCTTACCCTCTGAAGAAGACATCTGGTTTATCAACCTTGAACACATTTTCAGCCCCTACAAACTGTCACTGTATATTTCTATTCCTGTTGGATTGTCTTCAACAATATCTATAGTTGGTGTACTCAGGGAGGTATCTATCTTTAAGGCACCAGGTGTCGTTGACAGGTTCTGTCCTGAAAATCTGTTTCTCCACTGTAGTCCATTACCTTTTTCTTTTCCCCCTATTTTAGCACCAGAGCAAATTGACTACTTCTCAGTTTCATTGTGTATTCCCCCACGCCCTTGGGACAGTGCTTTTTCACTTTCTTCAGTCCAAGTCCTTTCCTTCCTTTGAGTTGGTAGTGATCTTACAAAGGTCACTCCATCCAGGGCCGGACTTGCTGTGTGGGCACTGGGCATTTCCCTGGTGGGCCGCCAAGGTAGGGGTGGTTTTAGACCCTTGGGGGCCATTTTTAGGTCTCGCCTGGCGAACGCAGCGCGAAGCGCTGCTGTCGCCAGCGAGATCTATTGTTGCTGACTTGCCGCGGAAGTGGGACAGGAGATGGGCACGCGCAGGCTTTAGGCAGATTGGAGCCTGTGTACGCGCTTACTGCCACGCGGCGTGCACATGTCATGTCCCCTTCCCTCGCAAGCCAGCATGCAGTTTCATTTTCGTTTGTTTTGGGTTTTTTAAACTCGCCCTTTCGTTGGAGCGGCCCGCAACGGCGGGTCCGCTCAGGAAGCAAACATTGACACTGTGCCTTCATCGGCACAACCACTGGACAAATGGAGAATCCCCCACTCACCCGGTCTGCGGGGGGAATCCTCCTGAACGGCGGCTGGCTGCGGCGCTTCCGGAGCACTCCAGCTCCACTACTGCCAGCACGACGCGGGGCTCTCTCCCTAGGCATGGGAGCCCCGCACAGCTATCTGCTGCTCTTCACCCGGGCCCCCTCCTGGGACCCGGGACTTCAGCTCCCACACTTCCTCTCTGGCGCCGGGGCTCCCTCTTCACCACAGGAGCCCCGGAAGGGGACAGGCGCTGTCTGCACCGGCCGCACGCGCCGCCACTGGGCATGCGAAAGTGACAGGTACCGCGCATGCGCGGGGCCGCTCCTCCCAGAGCTTTGAGATTGCTGCACGCTCTGTGAGTGTTTATGCCACCGGTGTTAAAAGGCTACTTCAATTCCGATGTACTCTCTTCCCTGGTTAGATGTTTGTGTCGTGTTTCCAGGGAGAAGTTTTCGGGTTTGGAGTAAAAACATTTTTTTCCTGCACTAGTTGGAAGCGCTAAAGCAGGTCCCTCCAGCAGGAAAAGAGGTGTGCCGCGGGCTGCTAGAGGCCAGTACACAGCCGCAAGTAAAACAACGCCAGCGGCTCGTGTGAGCTTGGGAGATCCATTGAAATACTTCTCTGCATCCATCTGCTGCTATGGCCTTAACAATGTCTTTGCTGGACTTGGGTTTAGCCCGCATGTTATTGGCTCCGGCGCCAAGGTGGGTGGTTTTCAATGGTGCATTATCTGAAGGTATATTCACATGCCCATGTTGCCATGGTGCCCTCTCTGAGTCAGCCCTTATGCTCTGTTCTGCACCTTGCAAAGTTGGCGAATGCTTGGTATTCGCAAGATTGCTTTGCACATTCAAAACAACAGAAACATTATTTGTTTACTTACATTTCCTTGATGATAATACTTTCTAATGCGTGCATCCGTTTATTGCTGCAAATCGGGTGTAACTTGGGCAAGCTTTAAAAAAATTGTCCGACAATAGCGACTTTTCGCCAGCATTTTTGTCCCTTTTTTCATATTTACCGTTGCAAAAACTTGCACAGAGTGCAGTCGATGTCAGGAGTGAGTCAAAAGAAGAAAGCTTGGGAGGGGATATCACAAACAAAATGCACAGTGCACTTCATAAATTACAGCTGAATCTATCAACACTTTCAATGTAATAACGAAACAACTGACGTGCTGCAGTGCAATCTGAAGAGAAATCTTAACTCCGGAGGCATCGAGGTGGAAATTGCCCACACACCTAAATCAAGGTGGGAACCCAAATGGGCGGTGTCTCTAATGCACCCCAAGTCTTCGTAGGTACCTTGCAATAAAGATTTAATCGCACATGAGTTCAAAGTTTGTTGATAGTCAAGTGGCAGTTTCATGACAATGCCGCGCCCATCCTCACATCGAGTTTAAAATAACAGAACAGTTCAAAACTCCCAGCACTGATGTAGAACAAATTCGGGGTTGGGGAAGGCCGTATGAAAATAACAAGCATTTGCAATGCAATAGGTCTCGGATTTACGCGAGTTTAAGCTATTGGCATTGTAAATGACAATGCCTTTTATTTATGTTTCAAAAATGAAACCAAAAATAAAAGACATTGTTATTTGCAATGTCAATAGCTCAAACTCGCGTAAATGCGAGACCTATTGCATTGCAAATGCTTGTTTTACTATAGGTGTTATTAAGCCATGCCTTTAATTAAACGGGCAATGCCCCTTTGAGAGACCCGCCAGTTTTTTCATCCCACGTAAGCCCTGGGTACATTGCTACATTTACACTATTACAAAGCAACGTTTTTTTTAATCCCAGTGAGTGGAGTTCCACACAGATAACAAAAGCGAAAAAAGCCTGAAACTACTCCAGTCTACTCATCCTTTGAATATTCTGGGAGTTACCAGCCAGCAAAATATGGCAAAAGTATAGGAACTGTCAATCCATATTCCGCATAATATAATCAAATACTGTAACAGAATACTGCACCAGTAAGGTTGACGCAACCCATGCAGGGCACAGATTAAGGAGCCCCGTCTTAGTCGGCACAAAGTGATAAATGCAGCATGGAACATGCAGGCCACCTCAGACCCTACGTCCATGAGAGAGCTCTGGAAATGGGGCGGGACACCCAGCGAGAGCGCGGCAGGTCCACCCAAATGGCGGGAGCTTCCAGTAAGCACCACTGTGCTGCGTTGCAGAGAGGTGGTCTAGGCCGTGCCCCTTTTTACACCCCTCTGCAACGCAGCTCCGTGGCGCTTACTGGAGGTACCTGGTGGGCTAGTTTACACAATGGTGAAGGGAGGGGACAGGGCTTGAGGTGACGTGTGCAAACACGCCCTGTGGCGCGTTTTAAGTTGGGGAAATATTTCCCCTTCAATCCTGAGGGACCCTGGGGACCAACTAGCCCACCAGGTGCTTCCAGTAAGCGCCGCTGCGTTGCAGAGAGGTGGTGCAGACCGTGCCCCTTTTTACACCTCTCTGCAATGGCGCTTACTGGACGTACCTAGTGGGCTAATTTGCCCCAAGATACCCTCAGGATTCAAGGGGACTTAATATCCCAACTTAAAACGGCCACAGGGCGTGTTTACACAGTGGTGAAGGTAGGGGACGGGGCCTGAGATGACGTGTGCAAACACGCCCTATGGCGCGTTTTAAGTTGGGGAAATAATTCCCCTTCAACCCTGAGGGCTCCTGCGGGCTAACTAGCCCACCAGGTGCTTCCAGTAAGCGCCACTGCGCTGCGTTGCAGAGAGGTGGTCCAGGCTGTGCCACTTTTTACACCTCTCTGTAACGCAGCTCTGTGGCGCTTACTAGAGGTACCTAGTGGGCTAGTTGGACCCTAGGGACCATCAGGATTCAAGGGGACTTACTAGCCCAACTTAAAACGTTCACAGGGCGCGTTTACACAGTGGTGAAGGGAGGGGACGGGTCCTGAGGTGACGTGTGCAAACACGCCCTGTGGTGCTTTTTAAGAGGCGTTTTAATCCCCCTGCCCTATTATATACTAGGGGCTTACAGAGGAGGTCATGCTAATCACAGGGGGACCCCAACGCATAGTGTTCCCTAGTGTATGTAGGTGTTTTCACTGTATTCTAAGTGTCTTTTAACATAGCACTAGCTCTAGGACTGGTTAGTCAGACTCAGTTACCACCAGTATCCGTCTGAAAAAGTTGAGGGCACAGGATGATTTTGCAACAAGGCTTCTTTCTGCTCTTCTGTTTGTTCTTTTTGCATGTTTTCCTTCTTCCTGCACTTTTCTTCATCTTTGAGGACTTCTGTTGCTTCTTTCTGCATTTCTTTTTTTTTTTTTCTTTCTGTGCGTTTTTTCTTCTTTCTTCACATGTCCTATCTCTGTAGACATAGTTAGGAATTAGCATTTAAAAAACCTTTGAAATTCACTGAAAAAAAACATAGGTTTCAGGCACGTTATAGTTAGGAATTAGCATTTAAAAAACCTTAGAGGAGTAGACGGGCGGACTCAGGGGTTGCGTACTCTCATGACATAGCTATTAGCATATTAGGTGCATATATGCTCCCCATCTCTCTTTGATATGGTCGCTTTTGTGCTGCTTATTGTTTGCTGTGGGGAGACCTCACCGTGCGGGAGGGAGAAGCCGGGGGTATGTTTTGAAGGCCCTCCTCCAGTTTATTATACTTTCTCTACCCCCCCGTCTGGTGGGGTTCTTTTCTTACTCCTTTTTCCCTGTTTCTTCTATATTTCGGGTCTAGTTCCAGGGCGACAGGCACACTGCTGGGGGGGGGGGGGCCGTACTCATTTGCAGAGGTGCAGGGTGGGGGGTTGGGGGAGGGGATTCTTTAGTCTTTCATCTCTTTTTCCATGGCCTCCTTTTTCTTCTCCGCTTCTTCTTGTTTTTTTCTTTTCTGGGATCAGCGTGGTACACCTCCTTTGTGGTGAATCGTTGCCTTCTCATGTGTGCCACAGTTTCCGGGGTGTTCTCTGGGCGTTAGGGCGGGGGCCTGCAGGCGCAACTGTTTATGATATTCTTCCCCATCCTGAATTTCCTGTGTCTGCGCCATTGATCCAATAGATTGCTGTTTATTGCTTACGTCTATTATTCTGCCTGCCTCTTATCGCTGTTGGGAAACTGTTTGGCACCTGATCCTACTGTCTCGTTCCATTATAAAATGAAAAACCCTTTTTCTCCTGGTGTCCTACCTGGGCTGCTCACTGGCTGGACTATACTAGCATGAAGATTCTGCTCTCCGAGGTGCCGCCTGTGTTCACATTTGATTTTTATTGTTCTGATTGCTTAGCGGCCGGCCCCGGGGGGTTGTAGGCCCATACTTGTCATTGATTGAAATGTCAATAAAGGTTTTTCAAAAAAAAAAAAAAAAAAAAAACCTTAGAGGGCGTGGCCAAGATGGCGGGGTGAGCGGACGCTTCCTCCCGTAGCTCCTCCGGCCCGGCCAAGCTTGAGCCCTTTTCTTATGCTTTTCTCCCCCCGCTGAGGCTCAGCGTGGAAGAGGAGCGTGGCGGAGCACCTGGTGCACACGTTGTTGCCGTTTTGGTTCTGATCGCCTCGGGGGAAGCCCCCAAAAAGTCCGATCGAGCTCGAGGAGCGAAGGAGGGCCTGAGAGGCGGAGCGCATCGGAGTGCTGTCCGGGCGCCTCGGCTGGGCCTGGTGCTGAAAGTTGCGATCTGGAAGGAATCTGGCCCGTCGCTCGACGGAGGGTGAAGGAGCCCTGCGGGAGGGGACCCGACGGTGCGGAAGACTTCGGACGGGTGCTTTGGCACTCAGACCTGTGTCGGCGACACTTCGCACTGTGTAGGCCCCTGTCCCTTGGCCGAAGTACGGCGGACTCTCTGTTGGGGTCGGACCATCTGGGCCCCTGCGTGTGACCGACTGACACCGGCGGTGGAACCTATTTGATTGCTGTGCGTTTTGGGGGCCCCGGTGGTGTCGCCGGGCCTGGTCGCTCTGCCCTGCCTCGCCCTGCCGCCATCTTGTCCCCGTGGGATCAGTGGTGTTGGCCTTCACCGGAGCCCTTGCTGGTGGATGTATGTGACCGCCGCGGCTGCCGGGCTGACTTTTTGGGGGATGTGCTGACGAGGAGCCCCTCACTGTAGCTTCCATTCCTGTCTCGGATGGGCACCCGCGGCTGGCGGTGACCGGACTGGACCGCCATCTTGTCACCTGTGACGCAGCGACCCTGCTTGTGGGGGGACACCCACGTCGAGTGCTTGCCAGCAGCTGGGCATCCCTGGGGCGGCTGGACCAGGGCCCGACCGCAGTGCTTGCGATGTCTGGAAGAGGAGGCTCGAAGAAGGGGGACCGCACCCTGCCGGACATGCTTGGCAGGGCCCAGCAACTGAGGGACAGAACACAGCCTTCGCCGGGGACCTCCCGGGCCTCGGCGGACGTGACTGGGGGGGAGCCACCCGTCACGAGGACCTTTATGGAGGAACTGTTTAGCTCCCTCAGGGAGGACTTCCAGACACTGAAGCGGGAGGTGGCCAGCGAGGTCCGGGAAGTGCGCAGGGAAGTGGAGGGCCTTGGCGAGCGCGTTGAAACGGTGGAGACGGAGGCCCAACGCCGGGAGGAGGAGATAGGCCATCTTCAACAGGACGTTCTCCGCCTCCGGGAGCAGTGTGTTGAGCTCCAGGCCCACTCTGAGGACCTTGAGAACAGATCACGGAGGAACAACATTCGAGTGCGTGGTGTGCCGACTGCAGATGAGGGGTCCGATCTGGGGAGCTACCTGCGGGACCTGTTCCGAGAGATCCTGGGGGAAGCTGCAGACTTCCCCGTTAGCATTGATAGGGCACATAGGGTTGGCAGGCAGCGCCAATCATCGGCACCTCCACCGGACATTCTGGCCTTCCTGCCCGATTTCCCGCTGAAGGAACGCATCATGACTGAGGCCCGCAGGAAACAGCCCCTGACTTTCCGGGAGCGGCCGGTGGCGCTTTACCAGGACCTCTCTGCCATCACGCTGCAGAAACGCAGGTCCTTCAGGATTGCCACTGACTTTTTGCGCTAGCACTAGACGCCGTACTCTTGGGGTCATCCCTTCCGCCTGATCTTCCGATGGAACGGGGTGCTACACCAGCTACGCTCCTTGCAGGACATTTGTGGAGTCCTGGGGCTTACGGCGGCGGAGGAGGAAGGAGCTACACCGTCGTGGAGGGCCTCGGAGAGACGGAGCCGGCGGAGGTCGGCGAGGCGACGATCAGCGGCCAGCGCAGGGCGTCCTGATTCCCCTACCATCAGGGCGGACATGGCCGACGCTTTGAGGGCGGCGGCCAGGGACTCGGCCGGCTCTACCGGCGTGGCCTTGACGGCCTAACACTCACTCCGGGGGGAGATGCCTTTAGCTTCTTTAACTGCTGGGTTCGGGGCGGGGGGGTCGGGGGGGAGCGGCTGGAGGTGAGTGGCTGGACGTCCACTTCGTTCCTTTCTACGGACTTGCCCGTTTTGGGGCTTGACTAGGACAATGGGGTGTTTGAGTTTGCGTTTGGCTAGTTGCCAGGGTTGTGTTTTGGGTGGGTATAGGGGTTGTTCTGGGGTTGGGGAGGTCCCGTCCGACGTTGTCCATGCCCACGCTTGGTCTGTTTTGGCTTGTCCTGCGCGGCTGCCCCGCGCGCCCCACCCGCTGATCCCCTGCCCATTGCACGGCGCTCCCGATCCCCGAGAGGAATGTCGGCCCTAAAGGTAGTGACCCTTAATGTTCAGGGTCTGAACAACCCCGTGAAGCGCAGAGCGATCTTATCTTTGCTGGAGGGGACGCAGGCGGACATTTGCCTTTTACAGGAGACCCACTTATTGTCCCGGGATTGCCATAGGCTGCGCTCTGCTAAGTTCCCTACCCAGTTCTTCTCCTCGGCAGCGAACAAGACGGCAGGGGTAGCCATTCTTCTAGCGAGCTCCTTTAGGGGGGAGGTTTTGTATAAGTGTGCTGAACAGAAGGGGAGGCTTCTTGCGTATCGCATGCGCTTAGGAGGCATAGCGTTTACGGTTGGCTCCGTTTATAGCCCAAACGACCACCAAGAGCGTTTCCTAGACTCCGTGTTGGTGGATTTCACTGCTTCCCCCGACCGCCACGTCATTCTGGGGGGAGACCTTAATATTGTCTTTGATTCTGTGATGGACAGATCGGCGCAGCGCTTCCCGCAGACGGGGGAACTGTCCCAGGCTGTGAAGGCCCGGATTGCGGAAATGGACTTCCACGACCTTTGGCGCTCCATGCACCCCACGGATAGGGACTACTCTTACTTTTCACACGCACATCGAACCTACTCACGGCTGGACTACCTTCTGGTGAGTGGACCGATGCATGCCGCTGCCACGGCGGCGGACATCGGGGTCCTGACCTTGTCTGACCATTCACCAGTCACCGGCGTTTTCCAGTGGCCGGCGGCCTCCCCCTCTCGGGGGGTGTGGCGCCTCCGGGATACCCTTCTACACAAAAAGTCTGTAGTGCAGCGCATTGGGGAGGTCATACAGGACTACCTAACTCACAATAGCAACACCGACACTTCGCAGGCGACACAGTGGGCGGCATTGAAGGCAGTCCTCCGGGGGGAATTTATCTCTATCTCCGCAGCCGAAAATAGGGAGCGGCAACGGAAGAGGGACGAGCTGACCGTTCAGGTCCGGGAGCTTGAGCAGGTCCACCGCCGTACGGGGGCGCCAAGGGTGTGGAGGCAGTTGAAGGCTGCGAGGAAGCTTCTGTCGGCATTGGATCTTGATAGGGCGGAGTATGCCGCCTTGTGCTTGAAACACGCCTTCTACACTGGGGGGGACAAATGTGGCAAGCTCCTAGCACACCGGCTCCGGGTCACGCAGCAGCGTGGCGTCGTGAGGGAACTGGTGGGCACGGACAGGGTGGTCGTCTCCGGGGACGCAGAGGTAGCGGAATCTTTCCGCGGCTTCTACGAGGCGCTGTATGCGGAGGAACCCTCCTCGCCACAGGACGCCGAAGGCTATTTGGAGTCGGTGACCCTTCCGGTGCTGGATCCGGCTCGGGCGGACCACCTGGAGCGGGATATCCATGTTGAGGAGGTGATTTCCGCTATCGCGCGGCTGAAGCATGGTAAGGCCCCGGGCCCGGACGGGTACACGTCTTTGTTTTACAAGACTTTTTGCACGGCTGTGGCCCCTGTCCTTACTCGGCTATTTAATTCCTTTTCCGAACCGGGAGCCATCCCACCGGATCTCCTGAGGGCGACGGTCGCGGTAATTCCGAAATCTGGGAAGGACCGGGCCCTCTGCGGTTCGTATCGACCCATCTCGCTCTTAAATGTCGACCTCAAGTTGTATACAGGGATTCTAGCGTCCAGGCTGGGTCCACACCTCCCCGGATTGGTGGAGGCGGACCAGGCTGGCTTTGTACCCGGCAGACAGACGGTTGACAATACCAAGCGGGTGGCGCATGTTCTGGAGAAGGCCTCGCGGATCCCGGGGGAGCGGATGTTGCTGTCCGTCGACGCGGAGAAGGCCTTCGACAGAGTTCACTGGCCGTATCTCGAGCTGGTTCTCAAGAAATTGGGAATCGGGGATAAGTTCCGCACCATGGTATTCAACTGTTATAAGCATCCTTCAGCGTCGGTGCGGGTCAACGGGTGTAGCTCCGGTGGATTTGCCATCGAACGCGGCACAAGGCAGGGCTGCCCCCTCTCGCCGCTCTTGTTTGCCCTCTACATGGAGCCGTTTGCTCAGAGGATTCGCGATAACCCGGATGCGGTTGGGGTCCGGATGGGCCAGTATGTCCACACGGTCAGTCTCTACGCGGACGATGTCCTGTTGACCTTGGACGACCCTAGGAGGTCGCTGCCTGCTTGCCTCCAGGAACTAGACGCCTTTGCCTGTGTGGCCGGCTTCAAAATGAATATGAGCAAGTCGGTGGCGTTAGACGTGTCCCTGGCTGCGGACACCAGGAGGGACCTTCAGCGACTCTTCCCCATGCAGTGGTCCTCCTCCACGGTGCCATACCTGGGGATTCTGCTGGCGCCCACATTACCGGAGATGGTCACGGCTAACTATGCCTCCCTCAGCAGGAAGATCAAGGAGGAGCTTGGTCGCTGGAGCAAGGGCCTACTGTCCTGGCTGGGGTGAATCGCGGCGGTTAAGATGACGGTGTTGCCCCAGATACTGTATCTTTTCCGGGCCCTCCCTCTCCAGCCCCCGGTGGGCTGGATACGACAAATGCAGGCTGACATCTCCCGCTTTGTCTGGCAGGGCCGCAAGCCACGAATGAAGAGGGTCCTCTCCACGCTTGCTCCGGAGGCGGGAGGCCTCGGTATTCCGGACCTCCGTAAGTACTTTCAGGCGGCACAGCTGCGATATTTGGTGGAGTGGAGCAGGTGGGAGTCCGACAAACACTGGCTCTTTCAAGACCAGGCAGTGGCGGGCCGCACTTTACAAGAGGTTCCATTCTTGCGCTGCGCGCACCGCCCCCCTAACCTTTACGCTTCTTTTATTACGCGGGTCCCCCTGCGGGTGTGGGACGCAGTCTGTGAGGCTCGGGGCCTCACTACCTTCCCTTCGCCGTTCACACCCATAGCGGGCAACCCGGACTTCTCCCCAGGGATGGAGCCGGGAGTTTTCTCCCATTGGGTGCAGGCGGGCTGCAGGGCGCTCTTCCAGATCTATGGCCCGGAGGGAGTGATTCCGTTTCAGCAACTCCGCCAGGAGTTCGGCCTGACGGAGCTGGACAGATTGCGCTACATGCAGGTTCGGCATTGGGCCCTCCAGCCCCAGGTGCGTGACACCGCTGCTCGTCAAATTACACCGTATGAGAGGTGGCTGGCTACCCGGACCTCCGACGCTAAGCTAATTACCGATCTGTACAAGTACCTACAACCCCCGCCGTTTCACTATTACAACCCGGGGAGGGAGCGCTGGCACAGGGAATTGGGTAGGACACTCAGCCACAAGGAATGGGACAAAATTGCGTATCGGGCGCGGCACTCTGCATATCACACGGGCCTTACGGAGACCTTCACTAAGGTGTCCACTTATTGGTATTACACCCCGGAGCGACTGTATGAAATGCATAAATACACTGACAAGGGGTGCTGTCGGGGCTGCGGGCAGGAGGGTACCCTCTCACACATTCTTTGGGATTGCCCCGTGCTGACCGCTTACTGGAAGGAAGTTTTGGACGAGGTGGATAAGCACTTTGAGATAGAGCTGCCACGCTTCCCGGCGTATGTCCTGCTGGGCCTCCCCAATGACCTAATGTACCCACTGAAGTCCCGCAGGGGCAGGCAGATCGCGATTGCGCTGGGGTCTGCGGTCCAGAACATCCTTATCCACTGGCGCACCAACACTGTCCCCTCCATCACGGGTTGGTTGCATAGGCTTTGGCATGTGCTGGGAATGGAGAAGTTGTCGCTCACGGTGGCGGGGGAAATAGACCAATTTGAAGAGCTGTGGCAACCCTTTCTAGTGCTGCTGTCCACCGAATTCCGGGAGCTCACCTGTCCGAGGTATCTTAGGCTTCTCAGGCTGACGCCGCCGGTCATCCCGGCGGACTAGATCACATGTGAGATAGAGGCCTCGGGGGGGGGGGGGGTGCGGGGCTTCTTGGTGAGGACTAATCTGACGCGGGACCATAGGACGGTGGGGGTGGGGTATTGTTTTTTCTTCCTTCCTTTCTTTACTGGGGGGATGGGGGATGGGGGGGGGGAGGATTGTGCTTTGTCCAGTTGCTGCTGGTTTTCATTGCTCATATTTGGGGTGTTGGATATGCACGCAGGGATTCCACAGTTTGCATTTCTAGCCTTTCATTTACTGTGCTTTTCCCCTGGCCCATCGAGCTATCCATCGCCAACCCTCTTGAGTGGCACCTTTTTTCTTTGATTGTATTAAATGTACCCTAACCTCCTACCCCCCTCCCCCATGGTTTGTTTTGTTTCAATAAAAACGTTTTAAACATAAAAAACCTTAGAAATTCACTGAAAAAACCATAGGTTTCAGGGGCGTTATAGTTAGCTGGACATTTCACTCGTACAAAACCATTGAAATTCCCCCATTATAGTTAGTTCAGCTAACTATAACTCGCACGCCCGCAATGCACTGCTGATGACATCACATATTACATCACTCATGACATGGTCAGTGACATCACTCATGACATCACTCATGACATCACTGATGACATCCCAAATGACTTCACTAATGACATCATCCTTGTGATAGAGTGGAAGACCTCCTCTCACCCTAATATAACCTTTGATACACACATACAAAAATAGAAACTAACATTTTCAAAACAATGGACATACCAATACCAGTTACAACCACTTATTCAGTAATTCTAAGATCTACATACACATCCACTCATTCACCAACAGTCCTATATAGTCACTCATACATGTACTCACTCATCATATGTACTCATACACCTATACATCCTGTTACACACTGCCACTCATCCATAGTTACTCACACACATAGTCACTCATGCTAACAAAGAATCAAACATCCATTTACTTGCATATACAGTTATACACACACCACCAAACTTACTTCTACAGAGACTTACACATACTTACTCCTTTGAACAATCACTTATAGAAACACATACTTATTCATACAGGAACTCTTCCAATCTCTCACTCTCACATATACTCACTTATATACACCAATACTCACATATACCAGTTTAAAATATATGTAGTTACTTATAAAGACACTATTGAGACAGTCATTCACTCACTAACACACCCATACACACACTCATCCACCCATACAGTCCTACACACATACTGTCTTCAACACATACAAATAGTGACTCACTCATTCATGCATGTATGCACTAAGTAATACCCCCCACTGAACCATACAGACACTCAGACACTCATACTGATACTCGAAAGATCAAGTAATAACCATATAGACACTCATGTAGCTACTCACCAACCCATGCAGCCACTTACACACAAAGTGAGAGACTGATACAAATATTTATATATTTAAACATTACTCACTAACCCATGTATTCACTAAGATGCGCTTAATCAGTCAGTTATACAATCAATTTTTCATTAAACAAAACATCCATTTAGACACTTATATACCCATTTATTCTTCCATCGACCTTGAGATATACATATATAAAACATATTTAATTTTCAGAAAAACACACATTCACTGGATGATGTCATCAGTGATGTCATCAGTGATGTCACTGACCATGGCATGAGTGATGTAATATGTGACGTCATCAGCAGTGCATTGCGGGTGCGCGAGTTATAGTTAGCTGAACTAACTATAACGGGGGAATTTCAATGGTTTTGTACAAGTGAAATGTCCAGCTAACTATAACGCCCCTGAAACCTATGTTTTTTTCAGTGAATTACTAAGGTTTTTTAAATGCTAATTCCTAACTATAACGTACCTGAAACCTATGGTTTTTTCAGTATATATATATATATATATATATATATATATATGTCATGTGATCAAGGGCTGTTGAGCCCGAAACGCGTCATGGCGGCATAGCACACAAATAAAATAAAACGAATTGGGAACAATTAAGTGGAGTCCGTCCCCTTCTTGATCGATGGTAAAGACGATCGCGTGTAAGAATGGTTTGCTGCGATATATATATATGTATATATATATATATATATATATATATATATATATATATATATATATATATATATATATATATATATATATATATATATATATATATATATTCTATTACAGCGACCCAACCTCCCGTGGGTGGCATTCGTGTAGTTGGCCACCCACGGGTGGTTGGGTGCAGGCCCTGGTCACAGTCTTGGACCGGTGCCTTGCAGAAAGGCATGGGCAGTCCGGGATTGGCCACCAACTGGAGGTTGGGCGCATGGCTTGGCCACGGAGTAGGTGACGAACCACGCCATGCACCATATATAGCTGATAGTGATTTTATAGGCCTGATTATGATGTCGGTCGGTGTCGGTGATGGTCCAACCCACGGACAATCCTTCGGTTTCCCCCAACCCCCGAACCTTTTCTAGGCCATGAGGACCCCATTATCCTAGGGCGATGTTGCTAATTAGGGGACGGGGACTGCGGACGCCTTCCCTGAGCCTCATTGAGGTCCGTATGACTCCATCCGCCAGTGACAAGACAGAGCGCGAGCAGGGAAGAATTCTATGCTCTCACCCGATTGGAGGAGAAAGGCTCCCGCTGGGTGAGAGCACAAATTATTTTCTCTTCCTGCACTCTTGTCCTCGCCTCACCCAAGTATAATCTTACTTTAACCTGTGATTTGCTGGTCTGCAACTCTACCGCCTAAGTGCCAGTGCTGTGTGTAAGGCGCAGGGTCCCTGAAGCAAGTCTTTCCTGATCGTCCCAGACTGGGCAAGAAAACCAGTCTCCGGTGAATAAACTGTGAATTATTTGTTGCATGTGCTGTAGCTCTAAGATTCCTATATATTTTGTTTTATTTTCTGTGACCAAAATAAAATGACAAGTTATCCTTGTAATTATGTTCTATTATGATATGAATGCAAATTTGTTTTGAGTGAATTTATGGACTTGAAATTATATATTCAGTTGAAATATACA
The DNA here is from genome assembly GCF_964204655.1 of Triturus cristatus. NCBI lineage: Eukaryota > Metazoa > Chordata > Amphibia > Caudata > Salamandridae > Triturus > Triturus cristatus. Next base: position 1,107,124,056 of record NC_140580.1, on the reverse strand, counting down.
AATTTATTCTAAATAGTGTTTATATTTTTTTACTCGGCTTTACTGACGTTCCTTTAATCGTAAATAAAAAAAAGTGTACTTTATCTGAGACCTGTTAAATCACTTTATGACTTTTATGAAGCATTTGAACAGCCACATGGAGAGTTGTTTTTAAGTTTGTATTGATCATTTGCACGCTTCTTACAAATTTTCAAGTAATCCGTACTTAGGGGTTTCCCTAGGGTTAGATGTAAGATGTTCTATTTAATACCATTGGTATTCATGTTCCCAACCCGCTTCCAAAGCCGAGAAGTTGGGGCTCCGTGTAAAAGAGCAGCAGAACACATTCCCATCCTATCAACTGGAAAATTAAATCAGGTTAGAACACGGATTAATCTCCAGACCTATGGGGACACCATAGACTTTTGCTAAACTCTGTGAAATCGAGCAATCAGATTATACAGGTTAGAGTTAATTTAAAAGCTATCTTTAACTTCTTGTGAAGCTTCCTTTTAAACCGCTCTCACCCTCATCCTCCATTTATTCGTGTTTTCGAAATAGGAGTACAAGCTTTTTAGGATGCTGTGCTATTTTACTTTTTACTGCCTTTAATTGTGTCTGTTATATTTACATACATTTTCGATGGACAGTCTAGTTGTATGTAATAAAAATTTTAAGTTCAGCTCCATTGACCTACCCCCGTAAAATGTGGATTATAGGGCCACAAGTATCATTTGATGTTAAACTTCACATTGTCTGTTTTAGATATGTGAAACATTTAATTAAAGGTTCTGTACAATATCTGTAAGACATGATTTGGGGCTCCTATTGAAGATACTGATTGAGGGCAAGTGCGAACATTGTTACCCTCAACTATTGCAACATGTGGAAACATTCAGGATGTATAAGGACTAGCATTTCATGGTTTCATACCTATCCCTATTGTTTAGGTCTGAGCTAAGATGCTGGTTTATAAGGATGGTGACATTTGCTTCCTCGAGACTTTGAATATTTCCTCCCAGTAGATATGTGATTCCAATGGCTGAGCTTTTCGTTGACCCCCACTGCAACAACAACAACAACTGTAGGTGGGGCAGACAGATCACGCATCCCAGATACGGTCCACCAACCAGAAGCATTACCTGGTGGACCATCCCTCTGACCGCCTTCCTGCCACTCCAGCTCCTCAGTTGGGCCAGTTGTAGGCCTCTCCATCTCTGAAGCAGAACCCCCCTCCAGAGCTGCAGATCACTTGGCACCTGCCGAGCTGCCCTGCACCGACCTGCAGCTTTCCCTTGTGGAACCGGAGCGGCTGCCTTCTCTTTTTCCCCATCTCCCAGGTCCTCATGGGCAATATTTGACCAGATAAGGGCAACTCCTGTTTCGTCCCAATGGTTTCTAGTCCGAGCATGGGTCCTCACTCCTGCTTCTCTCTCAACTGAGCTCCTTCCTTCAGGGCAAACACCATGTGACTCCTTCCAGCTTAACCTGCACCATCAGAAATATCACATACACTCATCAATCATCACACACTCCACTGATACATAGCCAACATGACTTAAAACCCCATCATGATACTCCGTCAACTAAACACGCTACACCTCATGCTCATCAATATTCATAAGTGTCCCACACATCTAACCTCACAGACATCGCAACAACACGCTTACTAGACGGTCTTCATCATGGATTTCAGTTATCTATAAGAGTTGAATTTGTTGCTGCTGAGTTCAGATCATACTTGGTAAATATATAAGTTATAACATGGAGACCACGCTGATCCCTCACAGTAACGTTGCGCTACATAGACATGGCTGAAGCATCTGTAGAAAGATGTATTTTAAGGCCCAGCATATTAAAGACCTCCAGCCTTTCGTCATATGTGTAGGAAGGTGGAATCTGACTGCATGGTTGCCCCCACTTTTTACTGGTGTTTTGCTGGTTTTCAACTTAGTTTGGCTGGGAGCCTGCTATTCAGGACCCCAGCCTATCTGCTTTCCCTTTAAATTGATTACATGTACTTTAGGTACACTCCAGATTGGATTCTGGGGTACCCTTATGAGTCCTTAGTATATGGTATACTACGTACCCAGGGCATAGGTACCCCAGAGGCCTCTCAGGGGCTGCAGCATTTATTATGCCACCCCTGGGAGACCATTTAAAATGGCACCACAGGTCTGCTACAGCAGACTTGTAAGGTGGTGTATGCACCCCTTACTCAGATATAGGTTCCCTATATCTATTCATATCACTGCACATATGAACCAATCAGTCACCCCTATGGCAGGCCTTATCAATCCTGAAGGCAGGGTGCTGGGTTTTATGCGAGAGGGTGCCCATGCATGAGCTGAGCCCCTCTGCAGCCTTCGGAACCTTTATTCCGGGGTTGTTTGTGATGCAGCCAAACCATATACTCTTAAGTGCATTATAACCTCGCGGTAAATGCTAACTTTGGAATGGCTGCATGGAAACATGTTGTGTTTGGTGTCAAACACCTTGGAATCATACCTACCCGCCAGTAACTGCCAGGGGAGGTATGATTCCACCCTACTAGAGGGAGAAACATGATCTCACCGGTACACCCGGTACCAGCTTAACAGAACCCTGGCATCAGGGAAGAGGTGTGACGCCGCGGCCAGGGCGACTGACTCTAGAATCTGGGGATCACGGTTCGATCCCCGGCGGCAGTTTAGCCCAGCACCATGTGACTCTGGGCAATAGCTTGCTTAATCTTCCCGACGACCCCCAGCGCCTAGAGACCCTTAAGGGTGATTGTTCGCACTTTACAAATGTGGATTATTATCACAAAATGGATGCTGCCAGCCACAGCCACGCGTCTGCCCTCCTGCTGCTGGACGAAACTCCAGCAGAGAAGGCCTGGACAATAGGATTCCTGTCACAGGAAGATGTAACCACCTCCCAGACAGGCTTTAGTGTATTGTGGCTGGGTGAGTGCACTCCAAGAGTGCTTTGATGTCTGCACTGGGGGCACATTTGGTGTCCCTGTACATAGTCCAGCTCAAACCGGTTGCAGGGGCTACCAGCCCCTGCTCTGGCATGAAACTGGACAAAGGATATGGGTGTAGCCACCCCTCTGTCGGGACCCTCCCATAGGTGGGTCCCCAGAGTTTGTCCCACCCCTTCCTTGGGTATAAAGTAGGAACCCCTGACTACAGGACGGTAGATTTACCTGGACAAAACTCTGCTACAGAATCCCAGAACTTCTGCTAGCTACACGACATTGGATGACCAAAGAATCTCCCTTGGAGTAAAGGAGTTACTCCCCTGCAAGGCAGGCACCAAAGACGCATCTGTCCGCTTTGCATCTACGCAGCTCCTGAAGGACTCTGAAGACTTTGCAACACAGGAGATGGGTTTCCAAGTTTCCCCGAGGCCGATCCGTGCTCTCAGCAACCCTGAGATCCAAAGCCCTCGTGGCGACAGTGCAACCCGAACACCTGGACAACGTGCATATTTGCAGCAGCATATGCTTCTTGGCGATCCCTGAGGCTGTGCTTTGGGCTAATTGTAGTCCAGACCCCGAGCAGTGATTCCACCGAAGATTACTGGCCTACACTCCTCGAGTGACCCGTGGGCTGGTATTTAGTGATTCCTCTCAAAGTCCCTTCGTGATCCCCTTTCCGTCGACTTGTGGGTCCATGAGAAGGGTACTTTGACTTTCAATGGGCTTACCTGGTTGCTCCAGACGTGCCCTGACTCTCCATCGCTTGGGGAGTCCACAGGACCTTACTGGTCCACACCAAAGCCGTTTTACTCTCACCGCGTGGGTTGCTGTTGCCAAGGCTTATTGGTCTCCAATCCGGACACCGGCCCCCCAGCATTCAACATCCTTCGTGGGACAGCTCGCCTGCCGACTGCGGTAGTTGTCGACGCCTCCTGGTCTCCGTGGCAGTGGAGTCAAGCTTCACCTCCTCGCACCTGAAACACCCGACATCGGTGGGTATTCGTCTATCGTGCCCCTGGTCACTGGCAAGTGACCCAGACTCTGTCCCCTCTGCTTTCAGGTTGTTCACATCTTCGATCCAGGCTTGGATCACACCGAACACTTCTCCTTTCCACAGCAGCAGCACTTTGCAGCAACTCTCCTTTGACGGTATCGAAGATTCCCGACACCATTTGACACCTATGCACCCGGCCTCCCTGGGATTAGGTAACACGAGTACTCCGGTGCTCACATGGGTGCTGGCCTTAGAACCTTCTAAGTCTGAAAGGGTTTGCTCCAAGTCCTCTCCTAAGTGTCCTTATTCTTTAAAATTCCAACCGCGACTTCCCCATAGGATTGTACGGAGCTCACGGCTGTGTTCTCACACTGCACGCGTCCCCCGTGGGTCCCCTGTGTCACTACCTTAGGTGGTTCCTTGGGGTCCCAGCGATTCTACGTGCTCTAGCCACTGTCTAGTCAAGTTATGGTTCTTATACCACTTTCTTAATATATGGTTTGGTCTCCCCTGGGGCCCATTGTATATTGTGCTATTTACTGTCGTTTAATAACTGTGTAATTGTGTGCCTTGCTCTCTAATCTCATAAAGAGGTTAGTAGAGAGTGTTTAGAAATAAATACATATATTTTATATATATACCTTGTGTGGTTCTCCTTTCATTTAGTTTTTCAAGAGGTTATAATCTGGTAAACCAAGCTGCTTTACACTCCTTCAAGACTTAGCCTGAAGGCTGCTCTCCATAGCTACCACTAGGATAGCTTTCAATAAAGGTTGTCTTAAACCTAATCATCAATAAGGGTTGTTTGGACTGCTGCAAGGTGCCCACTATAACTAGTGGACAGCATATACCAGGCCAGCTTCTCACAATATGTTTAATCCACCACCCACTCTCTCCTCCGACATTGGCCAGGTTTATCAGAATTGGTTTGTAAATTTGAATGGTCAAACCTGGTTTATCAATTCTAAAGGTACAGAATGCCACATGGGGGAAGCATTTGTTCTTTTATTGGAATTAACCGGATTGCTCATATCTACACTGTAGTGCCTATTGCACGTTGCTGTTTTTCATTGATATAACCACAATTCTTTTCAACTTCTCTTCTCTATTCCTTTTAATGTGTTTGATTTTAACCTTCTACCAAATGCCTTTGCCCTCTGTCTACTATCTGCATTTTGAGGCACTCATTTCTGCCTAAGGCTTGTTTACCCTAATTTTGTATCATCACCAAATTTGACAATAACCTTTGAACCTGCACCCACACTCCTTTGAGGCTTATAGTTCTCATTACTAACAAATGACGTGTTAGGTGTCCCTTTTTCCTGTCTCGTACTAGCCCTCTTGCCGTACTATTTGTTGTCTGTGGTCATTACCTTATGTTTACATTGTATACATCTCCAGGTCATGTTTGACAATTCACGTATTAGTTTGACTTATGTTTCAATAAAACATTGTTTTACTACTCGCGAGGTAGTCCTTCGTCGAGTTTCAGTGGCTGGTTTGAACTTCCAGTGTCCATGCCCCATCAGTGGGGACCCGTACAATAACTTTTGGGTGCAGAAAAAATTAAGAGAAATAAGAGGACACATCATTTTTTTGTTATGTATTTTCATGCCTTGTTGCGCCCTTCACTGAATCTAAGTCATGGTGGTTCTCTAATGCTTTCTAGGGCATGCACATGTGGTTTAGATTACACAAAACATGCAACCATATATAAAACTAGGCTGAACGATTCCCTTGACTCTCCTGTTTGTACAGTAACTTTTAATTGCGCCTATTTATTCAATGCCTCATTTCATAGTAAACTCTTGATTCGAGGTTGAAATACCGGTGTGGTAGGGTGACGCCATTTTGCGACAGGCCTTTAACCGGATAGCTTCTACACTCTCTGTGTATACTGGAGTTTCCGTATTGCCATCTCCATCACACTTTCTACAGCTTACTGGGTTCCACAATGCATTCTGGTCCTTGAAGTCTCTGAAAGGACAGAGAATTTTGACTGCATAATAACATGTCGGTGTTTACACCAATGTGAACCTCTGTTGAGTCTGTAGACCATGTGAGCCTGCTATGGACCCTCTAGTTCTTGCTCGAATGTTCTTTGCAGACTCCAGAGACCCTTGTAACCTGCATCGCCTACGGATACTTTCATCTTCCTACCCCACTTCTTTCTAGTTTGTTTGCAGACTTTCTGGCTCAGCTCTTCGCCTCGCTCCTGCTCACCCCAAGCCTGCCCGCGGGCTCCAGTGCTCTGCTATTCCCAGGCCCCTCGCGTTCCATGTTTTGCATCCCTTTGCTGTTCATATGATTCGTTTATTGCAGTAACACCTCGAGTTTAGAGTGTCTTTATCTATCTTTTCTTGCCTCTTGAAATGTTTAGGTGTTGGATTCATTGGTCCCAAGTCAGTGGCCTGGTCCAGGTGGGAGGTGGGTGGGTGGTGGTGTGGTGTGGCTGGGGGTCGAGGTGGTTGACTTTGTGTTGACGCTGGACCAGGGTACTAGGCAGTTTAGCATTTGAGATGTTTTGTAGCGTTCAGAGTCAGGACCATCTAGTAAGGTGAGGCCCCTCTGCAGAGCTGAGGGAGTCCCTCAGTGAAAATTGAACTGTGTTAAAAGGAGATTAGCTCATTAATAAACAAACCTCATTAACCCTTTATTTAAAGATGGATGCATGAAATAATAATTGTGAGGACTCCATGTACCACAGTGATTTAGCGCCATATTGGAGCACGACAGCATATGTTCTCTGCGGTTTTGCCAGAGAGGACCACAGACTGTTTTGAGGTCCCAAGTACAGCGTACTTTTTTACAGTCTATTGGTTCAAGAATGCGAGAACCCCGCCACCTCTTCTTACCTCAGTTCCCTTCCATTCCTAAATGTCACCTGTTGCTTGGGTAGTTTCTCTTGTTTTAGTTCCTGGCTCTGAGCCGGTAACCAGATATTCTGCCGAACCCTTCTCTGACCCTTCATTTCTTGCTTCATAAGACTTCATAAGACTTCTTTGTTTCTCTTTGTATCTGATTTGCATGTGTGGTTTGAGTGCCCTGTGGCTTTTCGACAGCACCAGGGAGGTTAGGTGTTGCTTTCTGGCCGCTCACTCATAGATCACCCTATCTCTCCAAAGAAATGCTGGACGACTCTATAGGTGGAAAACAGACTAAATGTGAGGTTGGTCCTTTTGCTCATAGATGGGACCAGTTTCAGAAGCAAATAAACCGTTTACTCACCGATAGTTTTTTGGGTATGCTATTCCACTCATTCATTCATTAATCCATCATATGTCTCTCCTATATACACTCACCAGTAATCTCACCTGCTTCTTGCTGTTCCTCTCGTTTTAATTAGTTCTGCCTTTTTAGGATATCCAAATGCGAATGTTATTTTATTTTCCCCGTATCCTCTATTGCCCTATATTTTCCTTCTCATCATTTGAGCATTCGGCCCATTCCATGCGAATTGTCCAATCCGGCCCTTAGTTTGTTCAGAGACAGCTTGTATAGTCTACCTCCATTTCTACGCATATTCAAAACGGAGAACGCCAGCCTGTTGACCTGAAGCAGGTGAATATTCATTTACTGAAAAGTTGAAAATCTGTTGCCATGAAAATGGGACACTTTCTTTAGGAACAAAATACTATAAACTGGGATAGAAGTCCAGATCATGTGTTATAAAGAGTTGTACAAATACCAAAATATTAGTTCTTTTAAGAACAAATAATAAATATAAAAACAGGAAAAGGATGTTAAGCAGTACAAAAAAGAAAATTACAGGTCATGGTAGTCTCTTTTCTATGTCTCCCATGACCCATGAAATGGAAAGAGTAGGTTGCGTAGCTGGACGGCGAAAGCCCAAATGAGATAGGGTGGGGGTTACTGGATTATCAAACATCTTGAAAACATACAGTGGAAAAAAAGGTGCGTGGGTGGCGTTTACTGCAGTAAATAAAAGAAAAGGCAAAGAAAAAAAATCTAGATGGGACAAAACAAACATGAGAACCATAATTTTTCACCACGAAGGACGTTCACTGGGTTGGGATCATCAGTCGTTTTATTGTCAGTCATGGTGCAAATAGTAAGGGTAATGGATCTCCAAAACTGATATCCTCCTGTTTTTTTTTCTCCAGTGTCACATAGGCTTTCCACCTTTACCAGAGAAAAATACTGACCATCTGTTTACGTTTTAAGATTCTGCAAAGGCCCCGACAGGATTCCTAAATCGAACTTTGTGTGAAATCATCTGTATTCATTTTTATAATGGCCTTTCTGTTTTTGTTTATTTTACTTGTCATTCCGTGGGGGGTGGTCAATAGGGCATCTTTATAACACATTTTTAAGAGTTTTCAAATTTAAATGACCATTTAAAGTATGCAGGGCCGGCTCCTCCATTAGGTTGGAGGAGCATCGCCCCAGTGTTCTCTCGCAGTGCGAGAAGCAGAAACATAAAATGAAAGCAGAACGGTATGCCTAGTTGGGGGCGGGCGGGCGGGTCGGAGTGGCTTGCCCACTGTTGTGGGCCCTGACTGTTTGGTCGGCCCGCTGGGGCCGACCAAACCAGTCATGCACACTCTACATTTAGGCGGCCGGACAGGCACCGTCCGCACCAATCACAACGTGGCCATTGCAGCATTGTGATTGGCTTGGGGGAGGGTGACTGCCTCCTCTTCCTGCCTGAGGCAGGAGAGCAGAAAAGCAGCAGGAAAACACGGGACCCGGCCAGCTGCAGAGGCGGCGCGGAACCCGGTGAGGTTATTATTATTTTTTTTTAATTGATCCCCCCCACCCACCCGCGAGTCATGCGTACTGCAACTGAAAGTATGTACAGTTAATAGCGGCTTTCTGGTATTTTTCAAGTGTTTTTCACATTTTTGTAATCTGGGTCATTAAAATTCCAGTTGTGCTGGTATAAAACCGATCAGGTGGCAACCATGGTGTCGCATAGAACCAGTAGTGTGAACTATACAAAATAACACTCACTCCAGCCTGCAGGTATATCGCTGCCTGTTTTTTTTTTTTTTGTTTTTTGGTCCCTTTCCTGTCTCTTAGATAGAAACATTATTTTTCCCAAGCACGTTCTTACCGGTAAAAAGCTGGTACGTGGCCGTCTGCGTTAAAAAAAAAAATGTCGCTTTCATTTATTGACGTCAGGAAACATTGAAGAAACTTTTCAAACTGTGCCAAGAGGTTTCAAGTTATTGGTTATGCCTTGTAATGGGGCAAATACGACAGTCACTGCGAGCCATGGTTTTGTGTGGCCTTTGACTCAATCTAAAAGTGTAGCAACTGGAATTGCTGTAGATGTCGTGCCTTGTTTAAGTTTATGTGCAGTTGTTACAATTACACCATTCGAGAACGAACAGCGCCCAGCAGGAGGAAAATATAAAATATAACAATTTCTCCCGATGCACACTTTTTCCAATGTGCTTTTTTCCACATAAAGATATAGAGCATTTCATAAACTTTTCCCAGACAATTTAAAGCGCAGTTAAATTCAGCTGACACCGTATAATACGGAGACCTTGTAAAAAGGCAGAGGCACGCTAGCGGACGGCTGCCAGGCGGAGCGTTCAAAGGAGCTCGCTGAACCGCGGGACACCAGGTTACGTACATGGGCCACGCTGGTCCTGTTAACAAAATATCTGCGCCGTTGCCATGGAGACCAGATTGTGTACAAGACAGCGCTCTCCTCCCCTCCGTGACCTCTTGTCTCATCAGGAGGACCTTATCGCATCCTGTTTAGAGTAAAATACAACTCTCCTCGCTCCAGTAATTATACTTCCGGTTTTTACAACGTCATGATTCGAACTTATCTGACTCCCTTTGAATTAAATATTCTTGCGATGTCTTGAAGTTATTTTAATATCGCAACAAAGTCCAGGCTATACATATTTTATTTAATAAATTATGTATGCAAGTAATGGTTCTGCAGTCTGGTAACTCGGGTGCATTTTTGTAACACAATAATTGCAAGGGACAACTGCTGCTTTATTTCATGGCGCTTTGGTTCACTCTATCGGGACACTTTAATACATTTTTTTCTTTAAATCGCCAATATAAATTTTGATGAGTACTTTCCATATAAAAACAAAGTAATTACGTTTTTCTTGCAGCGTTGCCAATTATATTTTTTTTAAATCCACCCAATTTTCTGGAAATCACATTTGTTTGCACGTGTGAAGGTTTGGGAGGCACCGATTTAGAATTCCTATTTAGGGGACTTTTTGACGTGGGCTACCACAGGGCCGCCTAAAACGCGCCAGAGCTCCAAACTGTCTGCCGCAAATGTCAAAGAATTGGCAAGCGCCTAGTGGACCACAGAAGCGCTAAAACTTTAAGGCAAAAGACCTCTCCATTTAAATCGACATATTATAACCAGATCAGGGTTGGGCTATCACTTGGGTACTGTAGCGCAAAGAAAGTCCTATCGAGCAGTGTATGTGAACCATGAAGCACCCGATGATTCAATCTGTTGTAAGTGCATTTTCGGGTAATACATGGCTGGACCTCATATGTGCAGTAGTAACCAATTAGGGTAGTATGACTCACAAGCCGTAAACTACCTGTAGCACATTGAACGGAATCTAGCACTTTCACACGTGGTAAATCAAAAACACATTAGTTATGACTGATGCATGTTTACTCTTCTGAATGGACATTCAGGCCTAAAGGGATCACAAAGAAAGCAAGATTCCTTCATGAAAAGTACAGTACAGAGGACTGCACGGGTCATTAACAACCCTCTCTGCAAGTTATAAGCCGGCACCCCTGGCGAGGACCTGTAATGAAGGCAGGGGTCATTAATGAGGAGTCTGGTCTGAGACAGAAGGGCTCTAATGCCTTCAGAAGATGCCACCGAATGTGGGCAGCACATTCTAAACTAATCGGGGCGATAAAAAGACACACAGTAGAATGCGGGAGTCGAAGGCCCATATCAGCCATTAATGGCCCTTCATTATTGGCCCTGAGTCACTTCATTGTCTTCAATGGAGCTCCCAACTTTCCAGTGTTCTAATACGCATGCGTAGCACTAAATGAATGTGAACGCAATACATATTCGAAATGGCCAGCTCTACCATTCACTACATAACTGCTTACGCAGCTACTCTGTCTTTTGGTTATAAAAAAGAAAGGACATTAATTGGAGAAAGAGAAACTTAACGTGAGCACTATGATTATAGTGGAGAGGGAAACTTCCCTGAAAAAGGATCGAGTCTTTTATTTTACCTCCTCATACTGCTGTACAATACCAATCCTCAGCACAGCACACAAGCTGGCACTTTGCAGTATTCAGTGTTTTGTAAAGTCCCATAGCGTGATTTACCTTTGAAACCCTTGTTACCTAATGTGTTTCAGCACTTTTGACATGTTGCCTTTTGACGGTTATGTGCTGCTCCCCTTCTAATATTTAGTTTCATTAAAAGTGTCTTAATCAGTGAATATGCTTGCATTTCCCTTTTTTCATTAACCTATTTCTTGACAATCAGAAATAATGGCATACTCATGCAAATCAGCTTCTTTCTGACAGTCTGTGGCGTGGATCCCTTTCTCCATGTCCCCTTTACACACGGCAGCTGAACCCCGAAGATTACGACCTTGTGGGTGCCGGAATGTAGTTAAGTTCGTAGGTGGTATGTATCCCCATTGATTGGACTGTGCAAAGATTGCCACACTCCAGCAATGGGGTACATGCAGCAGCAGCAGCACAAGGCATATCCCCACATATAAAACTCACACTAGGTATAGGGCAACAAAACTAACTACAACAAAGAGGGGGGAGAGAGAAGAAAATGTAAAGGTGGGTATAACGATTATATGGACGTAAGCCCTCGCTCACCCAAGGGTGACATGCTTCATCATAGGTTCCTCCAACACACTGGGACCACAAGGTACTCAGTATGGGCTACAACTTCCCCACAGGGAAGGAGCGGGATTGTTCTCAAGAAGCATGTGAATGTATACACACCTCTAAGGGTGTAGATGAGGGGCAGAGTGCAAAAGAAAAAATAGTGTGTGAATTTAAAACTATCTCAGTAGAGACAACCAATCTTTATTAAAATGTCCTACTGGACAGAATTAAAAAGCAACGTGAGCCGGAGTGCTCAGATAGGATCGCGCTGTATGCTGAGGACGCTTTACTCTTCATCTCCGACCCTTGGGTCACTGGGCCGCGGGTGCTCCAGATTCTGCTAGTGTTTGGGGAGACATCTGGACTATGCGCCTATCTGTCCAAATCAGTCTTGTTCCCCGTATGAGGTGAGCAGAGGAGTCAGGCTTGGGCTTCACAGCTGATTGTTGCCGAGGAGGGTTTAAAGTACCTAGAAGTGTATATCACTAAATGTCCCAACGAAGCGTGGTCGCGCAATATAGCTCCCATGCTCCCAGCGGTTCGTGACGAGATGACGGTGTGGCCCCACCTCCCTCTTTCACTACATGGCCGGTCTGCCATTTTTAAAATGGAGTCCTTGCCACGCTTGCTCTATAGGCTGCAGAACTATCCATATCCTATTCCCCGTCGTGGTTTCTCCAAATAAATGTGCTCCTGAACAGGTTCCTGTGGGGGGGGGGGGGGCTGTCCAGGTGGCCCTTGCGACGTGTATATTTAGTCCATATATTGTGGCGGGATTGCGGCGGCCGACGTTCGGGCGTATTACTGGGCGTCACAGCTCTTGGTGATCAATGAATGGTGGTATAACTCTCAGGCAGACCCAGCCTATGCTGTGGAAAGACTCTTCCTGGCAGATACCCCGCTACTTCATCTCCTATACAGTAATTCATCCTTGGATGCGCTCCCCCTAGCCTGCCGGACGGAGATTCAGATTTGGAGACGAGTGTCCAGGTCTATGGGTTGGTGGGCCATGTAGACTAACGCAACCCCCCTCTGGCAGGGATCACACCTTCGGCCAGTTTCGACCCTGGTGGGGTTCCGCAGATGGGATGATATAGTGATATCTACACTTGGAGCTATAATGCAGGGTCCACGCTTAAATCCTTCCAGAGGCTGCAGGAGGAGTTTGACCTACACAAATCCCAGTTCCACAGGTATCTACAGCTCCGCCATGCTCTGTTTCCCCTGATACGACACCTCAAGTCGTTATCCGAATTTTACCCAATGGAGGGTAGACTGTTAATGGGCGATCTGGGGGCCCACAAAATTCTTCAAATGTATCAAACACTCACTACACACTCCAAAAATACCATACATCGGACCCGGGCGGCGTGGGAGGCGGACTTACCGGCCCTGACAGATGATGATTGGAACTAGTCACTGGCTAGCCCCAGGTACTCTGCTGTTTTCACTAGATACCGGCTGATCCAATTTAAGTACCTCCACAGAATATATTACACTTGCCCCCACCTCTGGAAGATGGGGGCCATCAGTCCCCCTTGTGCCTCCTCTGTAACTCCAATGAAGGGTCGTTTCTCCATACCATTTGGAGCTGCGGGGCACTGCAACACTTCTGGTCGGGTGTGTTGTCTTGCTTGGGGCGGATACTGACGTGCAACATCCCAGCAGACCCTAGGCTGACACTTCTGCACAGCACAGAGGACATCGGGGGGAATAGATACAAGAGACACCTCTTACTCTTGGGCCTCACGCTAGCCAAGCGGGACATTTTACAGCACTTGAAGGCTTCCTCTGCCACCGGTGTTGCGACATTGGAAAAAGGCTTTAGATAAATGTATGTCGGCCGAAATAGCGGTGTTTCAGGCAAAGGGCTGTCCACAAAAACACAGGAGGATCTGGGCCAGGTGGGCTAAATATTGGGGTATTAACCTGTCTCTCCTTACGCAGCCAGCAAATCAGGACCCTCTTCAACGGCTGGTAGTGAATGACACGCCAGTTTGATGCGTTCGCTCGTCATGGATGTGGATGGAAACTCCTTTGTTGTATATATATCGTGCTTCTCATGGGATGTATGGTGCGGGGTTGGGGTGTAGGAGGTGCGGGTTGTTCGGTCTGATGTTCCGCAGACCTCCTGGGGGAAACTTTCCAGTACCTACAGTCTTTACAATCTGTCATGTACATGTATGATGCTTATTGGGTTCTGCCCACTTGGTACTACAGAAAATCAATACAATCTGTTGTTAAAAAAAAAAAAGCAACGTGAGACAGAGTTGTAGATATCTACACTGTGTGGTCAGCATGTTTCTGCCCTAGATGACAAAAAATTGTTCAGGGCATTAATCAGGACCATATGTCTAGTCACTCTGCTAAAAAAGAGTGCTTAAATGATAAACATACAAATACTCAGGATAGTAAACTTCGAGACCAACCATACGCAATTGTCGTAAATAATTCGGAAGGTCGGGAGATCCTAATAGTACTGTATATGAGAAGACTCAACCAACTCCAGAGTCTTATCACAAGCAGACCCTCTAGGTGTGTCTGTCTTGTGGCAAGGTACGACTCTGGAAGGGAGTAAAAGCCAGGACTCTGATGAAGCCTTATATATGAAGGCAACCTTCCGAATTGACATATGGTCCTGATGAATGCTCTGAACAATTTTTTGTCATCTATGGCAGAAACATGTTGACCACACAGGGTAGATACCTATACCCTGTCTCACGTTGCTTTTTAATTCTGTCCTGTAGGACGTTATAATAAAGATTGGTTATCTCTACTGAGATAGTTTTAAATTCACACACTATTTTTTCTATTGCACTTTGCCCCTCATCTACGCCTTAGAGGTGTATATACATTCACGTGCTTCTTGAGAACACTCCACTCCTTCCCTGTGGGGAATTTGTCACCCGCACTGTGTACCTTGCGGTCCCAGTGTGTTGGAGGAACCCTATGATGAAGCATGTCACCCTTGGGTGAGTGAGGGTTTACGTCTATATAATGGTTATACCCACCTTTAAATTTTCTCTTCCCCCCCCCCCCTTTTTTTGTAGTTAGTTTTGCAGCCCTATACCTAATGTGAGTTTCATTCAATCCTGGAAGAGTAAAGGATGGATTAGTACCTTCTTTTTCTGTACTATACATTTCCCTTGGCCCTCCATGTGAGAGACATATCCCCACATATGTCATGCATGTGTGTCGTATCACGTTTCCTGTGAGTTTGTGTGTACTTGCAGCGACATATTCAAGAATATGTGCACCACCATATATGAGACCGATGTGATAGCAGAGGTTATATCGTAATACTGCAGGGGGAACATTCCCGGCATTGCCGGTCAGAATCGGATCGCACCCCAACGGTCGGTCCGACTGACATTGTAATGAGGCCCTATGACATCCCCATTAAGAAACAGAAAAGGTGGTTGGGTAGTGCTATGTGTCCCGGATTCATTTAATTATGAATGAATACCGGGGGTCCGTTACGTGCATAGACGAAGAAGGCAAGCAAGACATGGCTCTGGGTTTCAATCGCTCTGCAATTTGCATGTGAGCTTGGTTGCAGCCTCTGATCTTGGTGTCTTACAACACAGGCTATATTTAACACCTTTCATTATGCAGTGTTTAGTTTCATATGGATCAGAGATGTGGTTCAGCAGCGAAAGATGCAGTGTATGAAATCCTCCCTTATGTCCCAATACTTGGAGGTACGCTTTTTTGTTTACATTTTTTTTTATATCTTAATATTTTGGACGTCTGTCACTTCTCCAACAATCATAACTGTCCCTCCTGCATCTTAGCTGATTTACCTTCTGCCATAAATGTAGTTTTCTTAATTCTGACACCTGATCACCCAGTATTACAGACAGTGTAAGGGCAAAGGGGCTGGGCCCCGCATGACCTGTTGGATGTTTTTGTTCTACAGAAGAAATATTATGTCTTGGAATTCATTATTAGCATGCATTTGCTATACATTCTCCTAGTTCAAACAAGACAGACCTTTGCACAAATTCCAGCCCTTAACACAACCTAATTGTCAAAGGGAGTTCATTTTTGGCTAATATTGGGATGTAACATAAAACATATATTAGATCTTCCTCTTCAAGGCTTAGATTGATCTTGGGCGAAAAGCCTGGCGGTGTAGCATACAAATTAATTGTACTATTGTACAAGTTTTCTTTTATTTGTGTTTTTTAGTTCTTTGGAATAGTCTTAACTATTCTGTAAATTCAGGGTCTACGGCAAAGTCTAGACTATATTCATTATTACACCTAGACAGGGAAATTCAGATGGAGCTGGTTGGTAACTATTTGATCCCCAAGTCTGCACCTTTTTGTCTAACTGTTTACTACCTGATGTCGAAGTACAGAGAGTGCCGCTCTACTCTGGTGTCCATAGGACCAGTCATGAAAGAGGTGTCTATCTGGATTTTAGTAGAGCATCCGATTTCATTTTTGGTAAATTGAATCACCTCTTTGGGTGTCTGACAGGAGTGCCCCATGGGCTTATCTTCTTGTACTCCAAGGCATGAGCAGTTTCTGTTATGCCCTACATTCATCTCAATCTGCCTTCAACCTCCCCTCCAATGCCGAATTTGAACCGATGTAAATGTCAGCTTTCCCCTCTCATTCAGGGTGGCTTTGCTGACATAATCTAGTACAGCAGACAATCCGAAAAGATTGCAGAGTGATGTTTGCCACCTAATTCTACTTTCAGATGATGGTGACTCTTGTGTGCTCTTGTGAAGAGAGCTCAGGTTGTTTCCTTGTTTTAATACAGAAAGCATTACTTAAAAAAAAACAAAAACGAGAAAGTAACCGAGGCATCTTGTAGGCCAAGAAAAGCTTTACATGAAGCTGGAAGATCCTCCATTGAATCTGTTGAGCGATTCCTTGTTAAGTGACTTACTTTCCCTGCATGCTATGCACAGAGTTCAGAATTGTACATATCAGCTAGTCTACCTTTAAGCAAATACAAAATGACTCAGTATCATTGAATCCAAGAAATACGTAAGCCAGAAGAGTGGAGATAAAACGAGAGAAGAAAGACAGTGGGAAAGAGAAGCGAAGTATGGAACTTTCTGGCAAAGGTAAAAGAGAAGAAGTTGTTATCGAGAAGTAGAGTCTTCCTGTGCATCACAATAAGGTCCTTCAAGGAAGTCGAGCTGAATTTTTAATTTTGACCAGAGATTACCGCTCCTTTCCATTGATGGACTTCACAGATGTGAAGTCCAGGCATTTGGAAATTGACCTCACCTCTAAGGTAAAAGCTTCTACTTTCTGTGTGACTTTCTGCAAATGGTTGCCCAGTAGAACTATGGCCATGAATGAGTAGCTCATATGCCATCTTCTTCGAGGTACTAGGAAGCAGAAGTAGGTCCAAGACTAACTTCTTTTCATTTCAGTCACATTTGCAAATTCCGTTACCTTCATTCCTTCCTCTATATCCCAGTCTTCTCTGAGTCCATAAGATAAAAAGCAAGCCAATGAATGAATGAATAGGGTAGTTTATTAGTCAATTAAAACCATAAACATTACCAATACCCTCCTCTCTACTTTACCGGTAAGGACGGGCTCTCTAGGTTCTTATGGTTGGTGCCAGGAAGGGTTGCATGCTTTGGATGGGCATTCACGGTACTGCCTGTACCCAACATCACATCTATACCATGGCGGCCAGATAAGCCAAGGTTTCAAAGTTCCAACAGTACCACTCCCCACTATCATGATTTCGACGGCTGGGGCAGGTCCTATGATTCTAAACTGCACTTTGTAGGCAGTTTGGGCCCTTAACGAGCAATTCCCACACCTGGGAATGAGACACTTGGAACACAGGGGCACATTGTGGAGGAACATTTTTTCCCGCTTTTCTTCCAGATACACAAATTGGATCTGTTTGCCGAGGCTGCGGCCATGATGTTGGCATTAGCATAGCCCTTCCAAAGCAGGCCCTCTCGGAACAGTAAAGCAGGGGTGCAGACCCACCTTCCTACTTTTCATTGGTCTTTCAAAGAATTTAGGTGGAGGTTTAGGGTCTGCTTCTGTTAGTAGCCTCGCCTTCAAACTGTTTTAACTATGGATTATGATGGTTGGGGCGACAGCATTCGATAGGATCCTTACCATTTAGTAATACAGTTCAAATTTGAATGTTACTGTGATTCAAGGGTCCTAGATGTTGGTCCAGGAGGACTGGACCCATAACAGGTTGTAAGGATAAGAGCTTTGTAAGTGATCCCTACTTAGTCGCAGTATATCTAAATTTACAGGAGGTGGATTTTGTGAATATTCGTAATGTTCCGATCGATCGTGGACTAAAGCTGGAAATATTTGGTACGATAACCACAGGGTTGATGCCTGATATGTGAGCTATAACTTAGACCACGTTGGAAGAACATGACGTGCGCCTGACCACCAGGAAGAGACGTAAAGTGAAGCGTAAAGTAGGCAAAGATAGTAGGTAGAACTAGGATCCTGGGAAAGATGGACAACCAGTGCTGTAGGAGAAGAGAGCGGAGCCGGGCAGAGTTGAAGAGCGCCCTGTACGCGCTTGAAGACTAACTCTCCTTAAGACTCGCGCAGCAGGGATATAAATGCTGATATTCCCAGATTAATACATGAACCTCGCTGACTTTGAAACTTCAGGATGACAGGAAGTTATTTTTTAATGCTGTCTGTCGAGCAACTGCTTATCTGTCAGGCCCCTGCTTCTCATACTCCTCTTTCCTTTTCATCCCCCATCAGAATGTATTCCTCTCACTCCAGGATCTTCTTTACTCGTTCTTTCTTTCTTTCTACCGAGAGCCTCTAAACTCTCTTCTTTTTTCTTTTAACTTGTAAAAATGCTTTAAACCAAAGTAATGTCAGTTTGTATTCACTGCGGCCTGGATGATTTCTATGCCTAAGTGATCTGCATTTCTGGTCGGCAAGTGTTGAGAGAGAGCAGAGCACATCCCACGTAAAACATTATATGCAATGTATATCCATTCCTTAACGAAATGTCTACATACATGTCTTAAGCTAAAGCTCGCTGCGCTCTTTTTCATGGAAAACTGAAAAGATTATGCAGCCCGTTTGTGTTGACAGTATATTGATTTAAACATCCTTAAGAGACTTCCTCAACTTATTGAAAGTCCCTCTTGTAAAACATCTGAGGGTGCGAAATGTATTCCTGATTCAGAAAGCTGAAATGTCCTGATAACATTATATCATTGATTCTGCTGCCCGTTAGAAACAAGCATTGGCAGAGCTAATAGGTCGCAACTTTGGAACATATTGACTTTGTACATGGCCAGAAACCATTGGCCACATCCATGATGCTGTGCATCATGGCTAAAGAAAAGACACTGAAATAAAAAGGGGGGTGATGAGTCTTCTGTTGTCTCATTTTGTTGGCACGCACACCCCGCATAAGAAATGCGCATAAGAAATGATGAGCAATTTTTTTATTTCCCTTTTTTTTCCCCCCTCCAGTTTATTGAGCTGCATCTATAAATACCCACAAAATAAGTAGCACAAAAGAAAGATGTATATCATTCTACAACAAAAGTCTTTTACAAATGTCGGCAGAACAAGAGCTAGTTTATAGCTGCATTGGCCGTGCTGGAAGTAATTTGTGGACAAAATATTGACAAAAATAAATACATGCGCCCTTTTTAGCATACTCATGCCGAAAAGCGTAGCATCACCAAGCTGAGCATCATCAAGAAGAGAGCAACATAATTACCGAGTTAATAATTTGCTGCAGGCTCCGATTTCAACTGGCTTGCCGCCCCAATATGAGTACAGAAGTGCATGTTGGGGGGAGCAACACGGAGGGCGCAAGTGCGGGGAGCAAAACGGAGCGCGCAAATGCGGGGAGCAATATCGAGGGTCTGAGTGGGCTAAAGCAACACAGGGTGTGGTGTGGGGGAACTGAAGCAACACGGAGGGGGTCAGGACGAGAAGCAACAGGGGAGTGAAAAGGAGCGCATGAGTGTGGACAAGAAGCAACTGGCAAGAGAGCAATGTGTAGTGCTCATTGGAGGAGCACATGGGTTAGAAAGCAACTGGGAGAGTACACGACCGCGAGCACAACATGGAAGGAGGTGGGAGAAGTACCCTAGTGACAAAGAGCATCATGGAGTGCAAGGGAAGAGAAATAAGTACACCAGGGAGACATCTGAAAAACACATGCACTCTCATGGAGTGCTTAACCTGAAAGAAAAAAGTAGTGCTTGATAAGCAAGCAGTAAAGCGTTGAAGCCAGCCAATCAAAAAAGATGGTAAAGTGGAATATGCTCATGGGAGGGACAAACACGAGATTGACAAGCTGGAAGATTAATAAGAAGTAGGCAAATGAGAGTGACAGGAAGGCCAACCAATGGTAAGCAATGGGTGGTTTGAAAGCACCCCTGTATGTTCTTGGTAAGCCCACAATATGTCTCTCAACAGACTGGGCATGAGCTCTTTAGTAGGCAGGACATAAATACACTTGCCTGTTCAAATTGTTTTTCAATCAGTATTTCTCTAAATATTATGAGAAGTAACAGCACGCTAGCATGCCCTTTGTTCACTATTTTTGTGTGGGACACGGGTTGTCATCTGGGTCAGTAATGTAAGCAGTGGACTTAGTGCATGCTCGAAAGTTGTATTTAGCAGCAAAAAATATTGCAGTGATGAGGAACGTAAGAGTCCAATGGATAGCAGATACATGCACTGCACTTATTATCAATACTAGTACTACTCCTACTACTAATACAACATTTATAATCACTACTACTCGTACCACTAATAAACGTCCTATTACTTAGTAGTACTGTGACCACATTACTTGCCACTATTGGTACGATTCTGCTGTGAATGCTTGCACCATCCACAGTGCTCCACATAATGGCATTAGATGTTTTTTGCAATTGTTGCTGGTGCTAGGATCTGCAGTGACCGTTGTACTGACACTGTAACTATTGCTATTTGTACGGACACTGATGTAGTTGTAGTTAACCATCTACTTGTAAAAATAAAACTACTAATACTAGTTGTATTAATGCTAATAGCCGTACTTATAGTATCTGAAAAAATAGTAATAGTGTCTATAGTAGTAGTGCTTGCAGTAATAGTAGTAGTTACTCTAGTTGTATACCAGTCTTACATCAGTAGTAGGACCCATAGTATGAATTTTACTTATACAGGGGACTAATGCTGGCCATAGGGATAATATCGATAAGCGGTGTTATCACTATTTGTTGTATTGTGGTACCAGCTTAAATTATGGAAGTATGATTACTCCTAGGTTAAGTTGTAGTTGTAGTAGTATTAGCACCATAAGAGTTAGTTCTTGTATTACTAGTTGAGGTATTAGAGCTAAACAGATTAGTTTGAGTAATGGTACCAACACTCTCCGTAGTATCAAATGCATTACTTTTAATACGACGAGTGATAGTAATGTTAGCAGTCAGATTATTATTAGTAATGGTACTAATACTCGTAGTTCTAGAGTAATTGTTCTAGTTAGACCCTACTAGCACTAATGATAATGGGGGAAGAGGAACATGTGCACTAGGTCATGTCACTTGAAGTGAGGATAACATTGGCAGATGTTTGTTATGGTGAAGCAAGGTTGTAAGCTATAGAAGCAGTATTTCGTAAGCTATAGAAGCAGAATTTCGTAGTATGTGAACTTTCTCGCCTAAAGCTCATGGAGGACTCCTCTTGGATTGAGGCTGCCATGAAGAGGTCTAGGATGCAACCTTTGGAGTTGATGGACTTGGTGATGCACTGTTTGAAGGCTAGAGTCATAAGGAGTGTGCTTAGCGCTTTTTCATCGTATTGATTGTAGAGTCAGTGGAAGATTGGATTAGAGTACTGACTGGAGGCCATGGTGGAATGGGTCTACATTTCTTAGGTCAAGTTCCTGTTGGCTCCTGTAGTTGTAGATCAGATAGGATAATGTTTGTGATAAAGTCCGTGGGAAATGGAATTTAAGAGCCCTGATTAACTTGGGTGTTGCTTGGTTGGTGAGAATGTGGAGTCAAGTAGACTTGTGGATGATGGTAAGTCCTTTTGCCTTTTGTTTTTGGTTTGTGTGCTGGATCCTGTGGTCTATGGGAATGACAGTGTCAAAGAGATGTGTTAAATAGAACATCTATTGCTGTGTGATGACGTTTGCTGTGTCTGGAGTGTGCATGACTGCTTTATGCACTGATGAGTTTTATCTCCCTCCCCGTTACCCTTTTACATTACCCCCTTACCCTTCGACACGCCATGAACCAACTGATGTAACTTGTAATTGATGTTTCTTCTGTAACAATGTGTAACTTGTAACCTATGTAACTTTCCTCATGTAAATCGCTCTGATATCTACGGGTCTAGCTAGCGCTATATAAACTCAAGTAAATAAATAAAAATAAATAAATTAAAAAATGAGCACAATTTAGTGGTTATGGTCTTGTGGTGGTGGGAGTGTGTGTGTGTGTGTGTGTGTGTGTGTGTGCGCATGCGCAAGCCCTTATGAGTGGGCTGTGCATGATAATTTTGTTGTATGGTTGTGATATGCATGTTTGCATGGTCTGGATGTGAGCGTGGGTATTAGGAGAGCTATAGTACGTGTAGCTTTAAAAGCAGACGATCTGCCCTAAGACCCTTCTTGGTCTGCACATGCCCCAACAGGAGCCACCCTTGCCTTCGTCCTCCCTTGTGCAAGGGTGCCCAGGTAATGGGACACCATGTCAATCTCTGAGAATACGGATATGGAAGGAAAGGAACACCAATTGTTTGGCCAGAACCACTGCATGGCACGGTTTATGAGGCACGTTTGATAAGATCCGCCAGTCTTTGAAAAGTAGATTAAACTAGTAATGATCATGTGCATTTTCTAGTACATACAAGTAGTTGGAGAGAAGCTATGGCTCTATTATTTTAAGTCAGCAGTCGCTCAAAGGCTCACTAGACGTGGTTTGTGCCCACAGTGGCCTTCTTGTACGATGTTTCTGCTCTAGGTTTCTGGATCTCCATTCAAGCATCTTTCCTGCCACAACAGTGACTTTGTCGCGATTGGTAGAATCGTTTTGACAGGGTTTTTTTTTCTGAAACTTATTATGGGTATAAAATGGCTGAATGTCAAAGCAGTATACATTCGGCCAGCGTAGACTGGTTTTGAATTAGTCTTCCGATACCCAGAGTCTGTTTGAGGTCACGTTCATCTGAGAACTGGTTTAAGCCTAGACTTAGATGACATTGTTACTGAACTAGTTTTCTGCTTTAAACTAGCGTTTGGTCATTTTTTGCTTAAACTAAAGATTAAGGTGTCTGTAGGTTACAAGGATTCCATCATGAAGTCTTATTCACAAACAGAAACGTGTGGTCTTTATTTCTATCAAAATAACTGCATTTCATGTTACCCTGTGTTATTCAACATTCCTGTTTCTTGAGCCTCAAATTTTGGGATTAAAATACATTGCCCCCCTGTTTTCCAAGGGTCTGCCATTGCCTTTAAAGCTCTTGGAGGGCGTTCTTCATCTACGAGTATTTGAGAAATGTGTGTTTAATGCAGTATGATTTGTATCAGTCGAGAAACATCAGAAGCATCAATTCTGTGATGTCGGCCATGTTGTGTTAGTTCAATCGTATAATGTGCAGTCGGGGTAGGTTTTCCCGCCTCAAAGCACGCAGCCCTTTCGTGGTTGATCTAAGGTCTGGCCTAGCAGCATCTAAATGTTAACGAGGGCGCTAGGTCGCCCTCGCCCCTTTTTTCCGTCTTCCGGGCAGAGGGCGGCGCGGAAGCCTTGAAGAGCGCTTCCACGCGCTTACCACCATCTCAGGTCTCAGCTGCCCTCCTCGGATCCCCTGCCAGGGCCGCTATCCTCTTGTGATCAAATATTAATGTGTGATTCTCTGCCTGCTCCCTAATCCAAACCCAATTAATATTATCTGTCAATTATTTACAGACCCTGAGGTGCGAAGGCTGTTCCCCGAGGACTACAGTGACCAGGTTTGGAATATGTATTTTTTTTTTTTTGCATGACATTTCTTTCACACCAGTTCAGAGTCGCATTGCTTTTTTTCCGCTGAAACAGACACATTGATTTTTTAAAGGGATTAGAAGTATTTGACAGTAAGGCAACCGCAATGCATAGGTCAATTATTGATCTCATAGCGGGAAACCGAACTGGAAGGTAATAGTTTAAAATGGCCTTTTTAAAGTCCTATTAGTGTGTGTGCACTGCTAGGCGGTGAAATGGAGAAATGCACCTCTAGTAGGGATTCTAAGAAAGTCTGGAAGTGTTTGTGAATTGCCTGTAATTTTTTTTTTTATCCCTGCTCGTTTTTTTCTGTTACTAACCAATTTCATTAGCAGCATGTAAAAAGCTAAACAAAACAAATATTTTATTATGAGTCAGTCGGTGTATCTTAATTTTGGGAATGGTTCAGACATGAGAATATGTGAAAAATGCATGGTTCATGTGTCTTTTAAAGAAAAGCTCTTGGAAAATAATTAAATGACACAAAAGTGAAAAAATGCAGTCTGTTTTCTGCTGGCTTCTTTGCATTATTTGATCGACTCAGACATGTTTATTATTTTCAAGTTTAATATTGAGACACAGAACGAACTCTTTTAGCTGGATGTAATCTAAATCGTACAGCAATGCATTAATTGACCTATTTAGAATCTTAGTGCTAATTAAATGCATTACATCAGGTTGAAAAAAGGTGGTACTTTCCCATGCCATTTCCCCATGAGTGACCAAATCATTGCGTAGTCCTATTTTATCATCTCTGGATAATAAAAAAAGATCTTGTTAAAAAAAAAAGAATTGAGTCTAAGTCACAGTTCCGCCCCCTCCCCGGCTGCAGATCGGCTGTTCTGTATCAGCTGGTTCTGTCTCCTTTGATGACTTGGGGTACAGTGGCTTTTGGGTGCTTATTGTCATAACCTTGGCTCCATCATGGGTGTCTGCCATTGCAGGAAAATTCTCCCTCTGGACCTTCATGCAATATGCATGAGCTGAGTCCCTATTTATTTGAAGGCTGGACCAACAAACATTTGGGCTCCCATCCAGAGCCTAATTAAGTTACACTATAGTGTAGTATCGCCCAGCAACCCGCTCCTTTGATTGTTACTAGAGAAATGGCATCCAGGCTCTCTGTGCAGAATAATACAGTGTGTCATATAGCGCTTCATGGCACGTCTGACTTTTTTAACCGCTGAAAGGAACATATTTTATTCAACCCAATTTAATGTCGCTAAAGAGAGAAATATTAATTTGGTTACTAGTACACATGTAATCTATTGCACTTTGAAACGTCAGAAAAGTTGTGTGAAGTGCTTTAGAAAAAAACCCAATAATTGTTAGTATAATTTGTGAGATTAAATGCTCTTAAACATTTTGCAAGTAAGTTCTTTGCCTGGATCTGAGCTTGAGCGAGTTGACTTAAATAGCACACTATACCTGGAAGGCCTCTATAGCATTGAATCAGTGAGGGACGTATTTAGGAGCGGTAAATTTTGCACTGTCTTTTGTAGAGGTTTAGCAAAAACCTAGACAAAACCCTGCCTAGAGACTACACCTACCCTCTTCCGTCTCCAATGTTTTATGAATGTTCTGGGGGGTAAATGGAAGTCCCTCAATGAGAGATTGCAGACATGCATTTCCAGTGGCCTGCAACATATTACCACTGTTGACGTTCTCACAGTGAAGGACATGTCCAGAATGCTGAACTTGTAAATGGCCAAAACGTTAGTCATTTCATGAACTTGTTTCACCAATATGTACTTTATTTTGTCATTTTATTTGGAATGAAAAGTACAGCACAAGCTTTTGATTCTGAAAGATAGTTTGCTGCCTTTCCTTGTGTTCTCTTTTTGTCTTAAATTTCCTGCACCAGCCAATTGACAATATTGTGGTGAAAAAGCTGTGGACAACTTCTTTAAACATGGCAAACTTTTGTTTCTAGTTAGCGGCATTACATTGTGATTTTGTGACCAGAGAGAAATGTTACACATGCAGAATGAACTTTCAAAATCGTGACTTTTGCTTTCTGAATATGTGTTGGTAGCTGGCCAGTGCAGGACTGGGTGTGCTGAACTCTTGGTCATGCTTGCCAAATTTGGGAACAGATGTCTGACAGAGGCCTGCCCGAGAGCTCATAGTTTTCAATGCAACAAACATTACACCTGTTTCCCACCCGCCACAAATAGGGTAATCTGTGGATTGCCCAATGTTGACAGCAAGTGACTGCTGAGGATTCAACACAATATGTACTAGCGGAGCAAGTACGTGACTTTCACATGCACTCATTCATTTGCTACCCTTATCTGAACTGATATTTCTCCACCATCCTTCTCACCCCTTGAGATCTGACTGTCTCTTCCTTGTATCTTTTCCAAAACCCACTCGGGCCTCGTCCATATATTATGTGCTTGGTCTAACTGTCCCTCAGATATGTAATGATTTTCCACCTTTTTCTCCCCCATACTTTGACTTTTTGAAATTCTAGATAATGGCTCTTTTGTACAAGTTGACAGGCCTTTGGGTACCAGTGCACTTTAAGTGTATTCATTTCTGCAGCATCTTTATAAACAACACTTTAGAGAGTATCTAAGGTTATGTGAGCAGCAGAGGGCACTTGCTTCTAGAGTTGTGAGTTGGAACATAAACTACTGAATGATCATTTGTTTTGGCAAGTGATAGACCACAGAAGAAGAGATAACATTCTTAGGCAAAATTATGTAAAGTGTCTAGCCTAGCAGTCTGGGCATCAAACATTAACATGGGGCAGTAATACACGGGCAGGGGGAAGTTAGAGAAGAACACTGTCTTTTTTCCCAGGGAGGCAGAAAAAAGGCTTCCTCAATTTTAATGCCCCCCATTTCAAACCACCTGTCCGATAGATCTCCACCAATGGGCTTCTCCCACAAACCCTGTGAACTGACTCTCTAGTGGCCTTCCCTGCATGGAGCAGTGGTGCTGGGACCATTCCATCCTAGTCAGTTTCTTTAAGACCCACAGGCGTCCAGTGTATGCCAGACTTCTACCAGCTTTAATGGACAAATGATGCCCTTACAGCACCTGCAGCTTAGTTCCAATCTGTATTTTCTTGCTGGTGGTGTAAGGAGTCACACTCCCTTTCATATGAGGCTTTAACCCCTTGCCTGTCCATCAGTGGTGACAGTCCATTGCTCACAGTGGCTGTGATTTTTCACCAGTGGGAATCCCTTCTCATCCACACTGACCATTATGTAACGAGCAGTCAGTACCACTCAATGCCAGACAAGATTAAATAAGAGTGATAGAATTACAAAGGTACGTAATACTCAGCGTGGCGTCAATAGTTGAGAGCTTAGGTTGATAAGGAGGTGTGAAATTACAGGAGTATTTAGTGGAGAGCTGCTGGCTGGGTTAGCTTCTTGCAAAGAGTACAGGATGCAGAGAGGAAATCCATTGTCTGATTTGGACATTATCGGGAGCTTGTATTTTGATTGATGGTTTACTAATAGAACCCACCATAGTGGGTTGTTAGAACTTGTAAGGTTAGATTGTATTTTTGTTACAACGTCGAGGACATTATAGAGGGACTGAAGCATCATCGAAAAAGACTCATGGATGATGGTCTAAGGATTCATCATTGAGGGACAAGTGGGTCATCTCCGTTTTCTCTGAGGCGCCCACCACGCCCTGTTGTGCCCACCCAATAATAGATGACTGAGAGTCTAATAATGAAGCCTATAAGAAGCTGTGAGGGTCGGAATAGGGTGAAGATTTCAGACCCGCCTGCGTTGATGCCTGCCTATCGGATGTATGTTATTACATCGCATACTAATACCACGCATACCAAAACTGTGTTGTAAAGGCTGTTCCCCGTGCCCATCCGTTTAGCCATTCACCTGTTCTCAGTCTTTTCTTTGAGTCCAGTTGCACTTTGGATCTGGGGCCTTCACTTTTGCATTTCCTATAGATCCCACTTTGCCAAGTGCTGTTGGCACACAACTAGAACTGTCGGAAGGTTGCCCCCATGACAAGCATCCATATTTCGGGTAAGGTGCTATTGCCAGAACAGTTATGTCTTAATTAAAATTAATACAGTTGAATACATTAATTGAGTGCCATTAATCTTTTGATAATCGATGTTCAGTTCATTTCCCACCTTGCCTTGTGGCCACTTCCCAGGTGTCTCATTGTCTTGTCATCCAAGTATCGGTGATCAATAGTGTAAAACAGCACACAGCGCTCTTAGAGCCTGGTGCATCACGCCTTTCTCATAAGTGGGACTCACTCCCGCCTTATGGAGCTCAGCGATGGCGTTCAGGGCTGGAAACATCTGTGTCACCTGTCGAAGTAACCCTTCACACCTCAAGCAACATGTCTTTATCTTAAGTGTGGGGGTCCTGCGGGTTCTTGAAGATGGTTAAGGAAATGCAAAGTGGGTGACGTGAATGTTTGAAATAATAGACGTCCTAGGCATTGACAATTGTTTTGAAATGCACTTTCTACATTAAAAGCTCCCAGTGAGTGTACACCTAAGGGGCTGCAGATATGATCGAGGTGAGGTGCACCCAACAATTCAAAGGTGCATGTTTTTGTGCACCTTTTGCACAAACCTTCACTTTGCAATTGGAGAATGAGTCCTGTATTCCGTACTCAGAAGTGTTGGTATTTTGCGCTCATGCATATGTAAAATCCACCGGTGCAGCAGGGCTTCCGCATTCGTAAACGCTAGAAAAGAGATGGGCGTGTGGGTGTGTCCGAAGAGTGACTGTCCACAAACTGGGCGTGTGAGAATTCACAGACCCACTGCAGGGAGTTTCTTAACCTGCAAAATCAGTCTGATCTGTTCCTTCCAACCACAGGATTAAGTGCGGATGGGAATGTGAAGGAAACCCCCCTATTTATTTAGAGCGTTGAAGAAGAGTTCAAGTAGAGAATGACATAATTTCCCACTTGTGCACATGAACTCAAATTTGACTGGCTGAATTTTCTACCTGGCTGAAATTCTGCATTTCCACATTTTAAAACTGAGTTTTCACGGAAACCTACAATTGGCGAAGTTTTCAATGAGACCTCTGATGCGTTTTATTTGAATTCTGCTAAAATAAGAAATCTTTTACAAATATATATAAATAGTTCTAAAGGAACAAATGTCCGATTTTTATGAAATGCCATTTATAATTGGAGACCAAAATGAGAATTCCAAAACTTGATGGCAAACATTTGATTCTCTTAACCCTATACGTCAATGTGTTGTTCATAAGTAGGGTTACAGAAATGGCTTTCAGTCGGCTGTGGCTGCGAACATCAAACACTTCCTGTCGGCATTTATGAATTGTACATATTGCACGTGCAACAGCAAGAGGTGGTAACTTACCCGAGTGGCAACAGTAATTGAGTAAGTTTTGCGTTTTGGCCAGTCCATTTCTGAACTGGACCCTTATTGATGAAGGATGTAGATGCAGGAAACACGGTCGCTTGCAAGGATGCTAACCATGTCTGTTCGCAACTACGGGCCTGATGCTAATACATGTAGGTTGCAAATAGTGACTGGACATAGTGCACTGATTGTGTGACCTGGCTGTAATTTTCCAATGCCATCTATAATATATTGCATCATAAAATGAGTATCATAGAAGGCTTCAACCGTACCCGCCTAGTGAATGTTGTGGCAAGTTACAATGTGTGACCACTGTGATTGGTTGCTAATGCCAGAATGAAGACATGCAGTGGGCAGCAGGCCTGCGGCCCTGTATTAGCAATCCCAAATGGAGAACACCCCATGTTGTCCATCAAAGGGACTGGGGCTGTTTTAAAAAACGTGTTTCCCATTTTGGAAGACTCGTCAGCCGTGGTGGGGAGGGTGAAGCAGTGTTTTTCTGCATCGTTTCGTTTCCTGCTCCACTCTAGGCGCCAACACGATTTCCGAATGAGTCACCACTCCAGTTTGGGGTTGGTAGTTTATCAATGGCCTGTGATTGCAGGTACCAACCTCTGACACATAACCTCCCAACCTGTAAATAGGAGGAGAACGCTCCATTCTATTTCCAATTTTGTGGCAAAAGTCGGAAAGAATTTTCCAGCTGGTAAGAAGACTTTTGCACATTATCAGAAGCCATTGTGTGCTTGAAAACCATGCGCGTTTGCTAATCATTGTGTTTGCGACCACAAACGACTTTTTTTTTACACCAGTCCCCGGATTCTATAATCGTCTAGACAAGATAAGGCTTGTTATCCGTTATAGCGTGAAGGGGATATGACTTATCTACATACCTGCAGTCAACATTTAGAGAGACAGGTATTTCCGGCATTCCAGTAGGCATGGATGAATCCATGGCCCTGTTTAAAAATTGCAAGCAGTAGCACCCATTAGGGTATTACGAAACGGCTCCCAGACCCCTCATTTTTGCAGTTCGTGGGTGCTTGTTTTTTTAGCCTATGACGTGTATCCCCCCGTGTCCAAGGACCTTGATCAGAGGCCTCCGCTGCTGCGCGAGGTTTTATTCTGGCTGTTCTTTGTACCTTACAGTAAAAGAATCTGTCACAAATTATTGTGCCTCGCTGCTTTAGAAACCGAGAAAAAAAAGGCCGTCCAGATTGGCGTCTCGGCCTGAATAATGACGCGCAGCCTTTGGCTCCCCTTGACAGGGACATCTTAAGGATTTTGGGGGCCCTGGGCCAAACATATTTTGGGGGCCCCTGTTCAGAACAGATTTGAATTTATGATCCAATTTGAGCCCACGTTACCAACGCCGTTTATGCTTCCTCAGCTGCGTTAGCGATCCAGTTTGCACCATAGGCATTAGCCTATAAATTCCCAATGTAAACGGACGCGTGCAGCTGAAAGCGGTAGGATTTATTGTTTCCTGCCCTGCTACAAGGTTTTCAATACTTTTAAAATTGTATATGTGTGGCTGAATTACTCTGTGCTTTTTAACAATTTCCACTTCCTACACGCACTTGCATTTTACTTGATTCTGCTTGCCTACACCTCCTTAGCTGCTCCGATTCATATCTCGCTTTTCCTCCAGTCCTGGTCCGCCGCGGCTGATATGCCGATTGTGCGGGAGGCTGGGGCTACTACTGGGCTCCTCACTTCTGCCCAAGCAATTTCCGTTTCCTCAGCTTTGTTAGCGATCCAGTTTGCATCATAGGCATTAGCCTATATATTCCTAATGCAAACGGATGCGCGCAGCTGACAGCTGTAGGATTTAGTGTTTCCTGCCCTGCTACTAGGTTTTTAATACTTTTTAAATTGTGTATGTGTGGCTGAATTACTCTGTGCTTTTTAACAATTTCTCCTACTTACGCACACTTGCACTTTACTTGATTCTGCTTGCCTACACCTCCTTAGCTGCTCCGATTAGTTTCTCGCTTTTCCACCAGTCCTGGTCCGCCGCGGCTGATACGCCGATTGTGCGGAGGGCTGGGGCTACTATCGGGCTCCTCACTTCCGCCCACGCAGTTTCCGTTTCCTCAGCTGCGCTAGCGATCCAGTTTGCATCATAGGCATTAGCCTAAATATTCCCGATGCAAACAGACACGTGCAGCAGGCACGCCAAAGGCAAGTCCGTCTGCGCCCGTCAGTGTCCCTTCAGCGTCCATCGCCGGCCATGCTGCCCAGTTCCCCTGCAGTGAGTTTCTTCCTCTATTTTACAATAGGGAAAAACTGCTTAGCCTTAGGCGGCTACCATTATGTCAGTGTACAGCGGCTGATCCGAGCTTGGAGGTAGACTTTCGATGCAATAAGTACAACTGGTCTCTCCTCCATCCTAGGAAACTCGCACCCAAGATCCTCCCACACAACAATAAGTGTAAAAACAATGAGAAAACAGAGGACTTAAAGGCCACCCTTTTAAATTCTCGCTCTATGCAAAAGTATGAACCACACATTTATGACCTACTTTTATATGAACAACTTGATCTTTTTTTCTCACTGAGATCTGGCTGTCTTAAGCCTCCAACCCTACTATCACCTTGGCCATCCCTACGGGTTATGAAATCCTTAGGAGTGACCGACCGAGTGGGAAGGGGGGGCGGTGTTGTCATAATTTACAATCAAATACTAAACTGCTCTCCCATCCCGATGGAAAACATCGAGGGCGCAGAGTCCTTAGGCTTCCACTGTACCTTATCCCCCCATAATAGCATAGCTGGTTTTCTGATTTACAGACCTCCTGGTGCAATTGGAAATTGTATTAATACACTTAATACAGCCACCACCTCCCTGACCTTAAAATACAACTGCCTTATTATGGGAGATTTCAATAAACATATGGATAATGAAAAAGAAACTCAGACAATTTCCTTGTTGGAGATGCTGCAGACCTGCACCATGTTTCCATCTATTTCTTCGGCCACCCATGAGAAGGGCCATACCCTAGACCAAATCTTTCACAAGTTTGAAATATCAGTAAGCCTACCTCTTCCCATTACCTGGTCTGACCACCTCCTATTAAATGTGTAATTCCCAACTCTGCCACAGCCCTCTCGGGCTAAGGCAGGGCAGAGGGTCCCTAATTACAGGACGTTCCATAAAATAGCCATCCCGATATTAGCAGACGCTCTCAGTCGTTCCTCACCAGAGCTGTCTGGCTGCCCGACTCGGACACCCTCTTAAAAGATTCATGGCTCTGACCCAACATTGGTGCAGCAGTACCAGTTGTTTCCCACTCCTCAAAGAGGTTGGCCCACCAGCTCCATGGTTTAACGATTCCCTCAGATCTAGCAAAACAAATTGTAGAAAAATTGAATGGAAATGGCGTAAATCCTATCTACCTGAGGACAGGAAGGTGTATAAAGACACTTTAAAAGCTCATTACATTCTCGTGAAGGCAGCCAAGAAAAACTTCTTTCAAACCAAGATTAAAAATGACCAAAATAAGAGAAAGGAAATCTTTATAATAGTTAAATCCTTTACCGCCCCGAAAGCCGGCACAAAGGAAGGGCCATGCACAGAAGAATAGTCTAAGCAAATAGCTCAATTCTTCCACAAAAAGATCTCCGTGATTCAACAAGCCTTCACTAACATCTCAGAGGAAGAACTGACCTTTTACCTTAGTACTAATAGCAAATTTCACCTCTTGGATCCTCCATCTTTATTAGCTTTCCCTGAGTTTCAGCTTGAAGAATCACCGACCCTTCTCCAAAGCATTAAGTCTAGCTCTCCTACTGACCCATGTCCAGCAAATATCCTGAACCTATTAGCTCCCACCATAAACCCCACGGTAAACCAGCTCTTTCATGCTTCCCTCTCCTCAGGCAACATGCTGAAATTATAGAAGAATGCTAAGATTCTTCCACGGATAAAAAAAAAACGACGGACCCTGCCAACTACAGGCCAATCTCCCTTCTTCCGGCCCTCTCCAAAGTTTGAGAGAAGCATGTAAACAAGGCCCTCCAAAAACACATTGAAGGTGGGAAGCTCCTTCATGAGCCCCAATCTGGTTTTAGGGCTAACTACAGTCCAGAGTCTGCTCTGCTGGAAGTAACTGAATATCTCATGGGTAAGCTGGACCAGGGAGGCAAGGCTGTTCTGATAGTGCTCGATCTATCGGCGGCCTTCGATACTGTCCCACATGAGAGGCTCCGGGAGAGACTTGCTAACATCGGCCGGGGGGGGGGGGACCGCCTTAACATGGATGTCATCCTTCTTGGCAATGATGTTGCTCCTCTGTACCGTATTATGTGCCTCCCTTCGTAGCTTGCTGTCTTCCTGTTTATTGTATTGCTCTCCTGGATTCATTTGTCTGGGAATCATGCCATTATTCCTACTTGATGTCGATATTGGATCTATGCTCTTCTTTTCCTCATTATATGCCCCCCTTGTAGCCTGCTTTATACCTGTTTATTGTACTACTCTCCTTGATTCATCTGTCTGGGAATTATGCTATTATTCATGTGGTGTATTCTTACTTGATGTCGTTATTAGATTTATGTCCTGCCTTCCATCCTATGTAAAGCGCTCTGATATCCTTCGGGATCTTGTTCGCGCTATATAAAACTTTATGAATAAATAAATAAATAAATAGATCTCAGGACATCTGGCTCCCCCCTTTCTCATCCCCGGTTCCAGCCATGAATGTAGGTGTCCCTCAGGGCTCCATTCTCAGTCCTACCCTTTTTATTATATATCTATCCCCCCTTGCATTTCTGGTAGAGGAAGAGGGCGCCAAAATTGTTTCCTACGCTGATGAGACTCAGCTGAGTTTTACATGTAAAAAATGAACCGACGTTGACGGGGCAATGATTAGGTCTTGCCTCACAAAGGTTTGTAACTGGCTTAAGGTCAATCAGCTGATGTGCAATCCTGACAAAACTGAAGTTGTTTTCTTTGGTAATCCATAAACGCCTGACTGGAGCGCTTGCTGGCCAAAAGATCTGCCGCCCCGCCCGCTGAAAAGGAGAAAGTCAAAAACGTAGGAATTGTCATAGACAAGACACTCTCCATGTGCTTTCAAATTCAAAATCTAAATGGCACTTGCTTTGGCATACTCTGGATGCTAAAAGAAACTCCTGCCACTGTTACCGCTTGAGAGCAGAAAGATCGTGGTGCAGACTCTGGTGACATCAAAGCTTGACTATGTCAACAGCTTGTACCTCTGTCTTCCCAAATCCCTTATCCAGCGCCTACAAGTGGTACAAAACGCGGCAGCCAGAGCCATCCTGAGACCTAAACACAGATCTAGGTTGACCCCTATCCTTAAATCTCTACACTGGCTCCGCATAAAAGAACGGATCGACTTCAAAGCGATGACCATCTTCTTTAAAGCTTTCCACAGCTTAGGAGATGGCTATCTAAATAAGTGCGTTAATCGCTACACAACATCTAGACCCCTAAGATCCTCCAGTGCCAACCTGGCCATCGTGCCTAAATTATGCTGTGCCCGCACTGGGGGCAGATCCCTCTGCTTTCTAGGCGCAAAATTGTGGAATAGACTCCCTAAGTCTCTGAACCGAACCACAGACCTACTCTCTTTCAGGAAGAACTTAAAAACCTGTCTTTTTAATAACGGATGGGTCTTTTACGTGTGTTTTCCTCTCGCAGTCACGCGCCAGGACACTCTAGTCTGAGTAGCTGCGTGCTTTATTAAATACACTATTTCATTTCATTAGGTCCCTGACAGTGCAAAGAAACACGCGTCCAAATTGTAAGGGCCTTATTTATGAGGCCTTGCTTCACTTTTACGCTGCTGGTGCGTCACTTTTTGTGACGCACTAGCAGCGTAAAAAATGTGCCATGTTGCGCCCTATTTACAAAATGACGCATCTAGGCAGATGCGTCACTTTGTAAACCCCTGCACCACATTTTTCCTGCGCCAGGTATAATGTATGCAGGGTGGGCATTTCCACGTAAGTAAGCCTCGTAGAAGTGATGCAGTGAAATCTACCAGATTTCACTGCGCCACTTCTAGAGTACAAATGCGTCAATATCTTACACCTGCCTCACAGCAGGCATAAGACTGATGTAGGCCCTTTTACATGGGGCTTGCCCCATGTGAAAGGACACATTTCTGGAGTTGCGTCTATTTTCAGACACAGCCCAGCAATGCATCACTTTTGCGCCTACAGATACTTCAGAAATACTGATGTATCTGTAACTCCTTGCAACATGATGCTTCATTTCGCAAGGAGGGCGCACTAAGAAGTGGCGCATCCCTGTTTTCACACAGCGATGCATCACTTCTCAGCAATACGACCCAAAATGTGTTTATATCTAATATTCAGGGATAGTTATGTGTGTTTTCAATATGGTAACATAGCAGCAGCTCACCAATATTACTGCAAATAATCTCTGTGAGGTCCTCCCATTTCTTAAATGTTAGGCCTTGTTTTGAGCTAAAAGATTTTTTTTTTATGCATATTGCATGAAACATAAACACAGCATTTCTCTGCAAAATGGTTGTATTAGACTATCACACATCAGGTACATAGAAAATAAATTAAAGGAAAACAGTATTTAAAACACTCTATTTAAGAAATATTCAAGGTCATTAGGGCAAAACTCTGGAGAACGGAGCTGACTCTGTCAGGGGGGCCCCTGAAAGGCTGGGGCCCTGGGCCAGAGCCCACTTTGCCCCTGCATTAAAACGTCTCTGCCCCTTGAGCCAGGAAGCGGCGTCGCCTTCGGTCGGGAAGAAAGCCTCCGCTTGAAAAGAAGTTCCGAAAGCGCGCGCCCCGGCGACGGAGTGCAGCGCGGCCGGCTGTCTGCGCGCTATGATAATCCGTTCTGATCTTTCTCTCTCTTAATTGTCTCCTAAAGACAAATGGGCAGTAAAAGTTCATCAGTTAAATCTTTTTTTTTTGCCCCTCGTTTCGAGGCAGAATAAACGATCCATCACTTCTGAAGAAGCCTTTCTTTTTGACACGGAAGTAATGCCAGGCCCGGGCGCGTTTATTAAAATATTTCCTCATTATTTCAGCCCTCTCGCTCCTGATAGATCTCAGCGTTTCATGAAAAATGTAATCTGAAATGTAAATAAGGGGACTCATGCAAAGTGGGGGAGTAATGAGCGGGCGAGACACATCTCAGGAAGCTGGAATTATAATTACTTGCAAAAGTGAAATCTCTCTGCCCTGAATCTGCGTCCCCGTCACTCCCTCGTGCCCCCTCCTCCTGTACCCCCCCCCATGCCTTCAACTTATCTTTGACAGTATCGGACCACACTGACATCTATGCCTTGAATTTCTTAAATAGCGGCAGCGTTCTCGTTGACGTGAGGATGCGGATGATGGGAACGCGTGCCGTATCAAGAAAGCGCAATCCGCTAATTTTAATGTGGCCCTAACTAGAATGATGCTCAGCGTGGCCGTTTTGTCAAGTGTTTGTGTTGTAGGCACAAAATATAATTTTGTTCTATAATCTTAGAATATTGTAGCATTGGTGAAAACCCAAACTTGTCAGTTGATTGTGGCCACTTGAGCTACCCCAACATATTTCGAAAGAGTGGCGTCTTATAAGCTGCAGCGGGTATGGGCCTGGAGGGGGTTCAGACCACATTACATAATATGAAGTGTCTTGCAGATAAGAGTCCCACTTACACCATCACCTGTCAGTGATGTGCTTAGTCACCAATCTGCTGCTTAGGACTGTTGACTTCTGGCCTCTCCTTACCACAGGGTGGAGTGGGGGGCAAAGTCCTCACTCCACTACAGTTGAAGGGATGTTGTGGGGGTCTTAGAAGATTGAAATTGCATGCGATGGACTACTAATGCCCCAGTCAAATGTGGCAACTGACGTTTTAACCCCTTTAGCGCGTCGTAGAATCTGCCACGGTGCGGACGTTTCCGTGCGCGGGCGGGGCCGCGTCGGCCAACGGACGTGCGCAGCACTACGGAGGTAGTGCTCGTGACGGCCGTTGGCCGATGCACGCAACGAACGGGTTAAGAATACATCTTTACTACTGCAAATGAAGCTCAATCAGTCAGGATCTTTAAAGTGTGACTAATCAACCAATAGGGTATCCCGGCACTTGCAGGCCCCGGAGGCTTATTCGAACATCCAGGCCTTGAGGGCCAGTTGGAATTCTAGAAGTGAGGTGATGGTCCGGAGGTGCGTGGGGAGACTGTTCCAGGTCTTAGCTGTGAAGTGGGAGAAGGAGCGTCCTCCACTGCTGCTTCGGTAGATGCGGGGAGTATGGACAAGTGAAAGGGAGGCGGAGCGTAGTCTTCTTGATGGTTGGCAGAGGTTCAGGCAGTGGTTAATGTAGGCGGGTCCTTGGTTGTGTAGAGCCTTGTGTGCATAAATCAGAAGCTTGAATTGGCACCTCTTCTGTACGGGTAGCCGGTGGAGTTTCCTGAGGTGGGGTGGGATGTGGGTTCATCGGGGAAGCCAGACGTTGTATCTGTTTGTGGTGATCTGTACGATCTGAAGTCTGTGTAATGTGTGCTGCGATTCCTACGAAGAGGGCATTGTCGTAGTCCAGTCGGCTGGTGATGAGGACTTGTATCACAGTGCGTCTCGTGTGTAGTGGTAGCCACTTGAAGATCGTATGTAGCATGCGCAGAGTGAGGAAGATGGAGAAGGAGAAGGCTTTGATTTGTGATATGATGGTGAGCTTTTTGTGAATGATGATTCCGAGGTTTCTGGCGTGGTTGGAGGGAGTGGGTGCGGTTCCTAAGTCTGATGGCCACCAAGAGTCTTTCCATCTGCTGCTGCTGTTGCCAAAGATCAGTACTCCCATTTTTTTCTGTGTTCAGCTGCAGACAGTTGTTCTTCATCCAGTGGGCGACATTTGTCATGCATCTGTGGAAGTTGGTTCTGGTGGTGGTGGGGTCTTCGGTGAATGAGAGGACGAGTTGGGTGTTGTCTGCGTAGGAAATTACGTTGAGACCGTGGGATCTGACGATGTTAGCCAACGGGGTCATATATGCATTGAAAATCATGGGGCTGCTGGATGAGCCCTCGAGGACATCACAGGTGATCTACTTGGGTTCAGAGGTAAAAGGTGGGAGGTGAATCTTCTGGGTTCTTCAGGTGTGGAAGGAGGTGATCCATCTGAGCGTGTCCCCATGGATGCCGATGTGGTGGAGTCTTTCGATCAGAGCATGGTGGGATACGGTGTCAAAGGCTGCCAAGAGGTCAAGGAGGATCAAAGCTGCTGTTTCTACTCGGTTGAGGAGGGTTCAGATGGAGGAGGCGTGGACTATGCACACTAAGTGCTCATGAGTGCTTGGCTGGCCGTCTTGGCCCAGTCAAGCAGTCCTGTGCACTTTGCATATTCCCTACCAGGCTGTAATGGACAGCCTGGAAGGAAATATGCACAGGCTTCCTGTCCTGATCTGAGTGCCAATCCACGGTCTCAGACCAATCACTATGCTGCATTGCAGCGTTGTGATTGGCTCAGGGGAGCCTGTGTTCCCAGGAGCTTCTGCATCTTCCGGACTGAAGTCAGGAAGAGCAGAGAAGTGGAGGAGCAATGCGGCCAGTGGAGAAAAGGTAAGTGACTTAAAAAAAATATATATTTTCAACCACCCCTTCGTCGTCTCCTCACGAGCCCCATTCCCTACTAGCGGCCACTGCTCTGGCCACTGCTGTTTTCATAACATTCGCCCTGTCAGTTATTGTAACACACTTATTATAAACAAAACAGAACCACAGATACACTACAGATGTCACAGCCCATATGGCCAACCAGACTCTGGTCTGGTCAAATACACAGCAAGGCAGTATCATCACGCTGCACGGGATGCAGATGGCAGAACGGGCTGTAAATGCATGTTTAACATAGCCACTGCATTTTCACATGTCAATGAGTGTTCGGTGTGGTACAAGGGTGAGGGAGCTCCTTCAACAATAGCGAACACTTACAGTGCTCATCACTGAATTAAGTTCCATGCCACAGATTCAAAAATTCAATGTGACTTTTCTGGCCTGACCCCCAACTGCCAAAACCATTCCTTAAGACTGTTCAGTCTGCATGTCATAGGTTCACACATTGATGTTCTGATTGCTTACATTCTCTGGTACGTCTGCTCTTTGGTTATTCTTTGGGTTGTCTTCTCTAGTCCTTTGGCACCCCCTTTTCCTACTTTGATATCCATTTGAAGGTCCCTCATTTTCTTTGGGGATACCCATCTGCCTCTATCGCTTCTACTCCAATATGGAGTTTCCGGTTACACCCTCATTCTATATTCCATACGTTAATATCAACCCCTACCATTTTTATGTGGTTCTTCTTCATCTTCATAGTAATGTGTTACATTGGGGTTAATTAACAACTTCTTCTAACTCATCCATGCCACATACAAGTGTAGAGATTCCATACTTTCTCCTTCTTCTCTCACTATTGTGTGTATGTCGTATGGTCTTTTACTAACAGCACTGATGTCTTCTTCCATGTGGATATTCTCCCTCGTTGCAACTTTCCTTGAAGCCCCCGTGATCTTCCCTGTCCTAGTAAAACTGCTTGTTTCATAATAGCGATGTCGTTGAATTTTACTACAGTCTCTGAGTACTATATTAGGTTGTTCCTTGTTTTCTTTTTAAATGAAAAGGATAACACGAATGTTTCCTGATTATGTTGGGAAGTTAGCACATGCATAAATCTTCTTTGTGGTCATGAGGGGGATGAAGCGGTCTTCATCGGATCTTCATCGGATCTTCATCGGATCTTCATCGGATCTTCATCGGATCTTCATCGGATCTTCATCGGATCTTCTACATTAGTGTTTTATTGATGCCTTTTCCTGCTCCCTTTTGTAATATTTATGAGGTCTGCAGCAACAAAACTCTGTTACCGCATTTCTGGCTACTGTAAACGTGCCTATTGGTGCTTTTTAGCCGTATGGGCTGTTCAAAGTCCATTTCTTCTAATTTGATTTGTTAAATGACCATTTCAACTTGTACATGTTTTTATTAGCATATATTTATGTCATATGTTGCTTGATGCTGCTGTCGGATGTGAGAGAGTATGAGTGTATGTTTGTCTGAAGGAGCGGTTGTGGGACTGTTAGCAATTTGTTATTCAGAAATTGTATTATCTTGATATCTTTCTTTAATACTTTCCTTAATCTACTTTGTTAAACCTCCCAAAAAAATGACTTTCACATCTATATAAAGAATAATGATGAAATAAAAAGACTCTTTTCTAAAAATATTCAAATTCCTTTAGACTTTGTTTTGTTGTTCCTCTCGTGTTTTGGTTTTGCCTATTGGTTGTGGTTCTTAATTATCTGGACCCTGTTTAGGGCCGTATTTATTATCAATCAGTGGCAGGTATTCTGTTTCTTTCAGACTGAACAAAGCACAAGTCCTTTCTCTTAGTTTTTGCCTGGCACGATTGAAGCTGCTGTGTATACTATAATATCTCTACAACAAGAGCTTGTGCATCATTGTGAGGTGAAATCCCCTAATAAAGGATGGCAGAGTGGAACAAACGATCATTTGCAATGTTTGTTTTCAGGAATGGTTGGTTTCACCATTTTTAGATCAAGCCTACGTGTGCACTGTCTGTTGCGAGGCGTATTGTGGCCTATAGACATATAGAGGGTTAGAGCCCGCCCATTGCTTTCCATTTGTTGGCTTTGCTTCTTAATCTCATTTCCCTGCTTCTCATTCGTGTACAGGTTGTCAATTTTGTGTTTGCCCCTCCGTGGTGCATTACCTCATTACAATCTCTTTGATTGGCTGGTATCACTGCTTACTTTTCAAGTACGACATTTTCGTTTTAAGTGAAGCGACTCCATTAGAGTTTTCGAACCAGCTCGTTCATTTATGTCTCTCTCCTAACACTCTGTGTCTTGCTCTCTGTTGCCTGTCTGCTTCTCCCCACCCTCCTCCCTCTTGCGCTCACCCATGTGCTTCTCCCCAATGCTTCTCCACCTGTGCCCTTTGCGTTGCTTCCCACAACCACGTGTTGCTATTGCTTCTGCTCCCCCTATTTTGAGTCCCCTCCGATCTCCCCCAACCTTGATTTTGCTTCCCCTCTAGTGTTGCTTTGAAGATCCCTACTTCCCTCCCACACGTTACTCTGCCGGCATCGCCTTAGCTTCCCCTGTTTGCTTCACCATTCACCTCCATCCCTCCCCGGGTTGATTTGCCATTCCTCCCCCTCCCGTTGCTTCGGCTCCTCCTGCCTGCCTGCCCACCTCGGGTTGGTAACTAAAAAGAAAAAAAATGGCCTTGTGTCATTTCATACACACACACATGCACACACGCGCACATGCACAATCCCTCCCCTTCTCCCCCATGCCACCTCCTATGTTTCTTGTTTATTTATTCATTTATTTATACAAGATTATATATGGAGTGAACAAGACACAAGAGTGTATGAGAGCGTGCATAAGAATCTTTACATACTGCGTAAGGCAGTTTACATGAGAGCAGTTCCAAGAACTTTGTCTCAAACCATGACAAGAATATCCATAAACCCCTAACGGGTCGAAACAGGGTTGTGATTGTTGTGTATACTTGAGCAACTCCTGTCTGTGGCAAGTTACATCAAAGATCTGATTATGCCCGTATTTTTAATGTCTGATTTGAAGACTAAATCCACGAGGTGTGGGTGGTCCTGTGTGAACAACTGTACTCCCAGTGTTTGACATCCATCTTTTTTTCTGGGGTGAAATCCCTCAATAAAAAGCAGCAAGGAAGCTTCTCCTGAAATAACCTCTAGTGGGTCTCATCTGTTCGTCTAGTAGTTTGTTTTCGTAATATTGTGATTGTAGAGTGATTGAATTTAAATAAAATACCTTATTGATTCATTGATAAAACATTGAAACGTTTGACAGCAGACCTAGGGCTCGGCCATGTTTGCAGAATCCATTGATGCTGAGGGAAGAGACCCTACGGTTCGGCCATGTTTGCAGAATCCATTGATGCTGAGGGAGGAGACCCTACGGTTCGGCCATGTTTGCAGAATCCGTTGATGCTGAGGGAGGAGACCCTACGGTTCGGCCATGTTTGCAGAATCCGTTGATGCTGAGGGAGGAGACCCTACGGTTCGGCCATGTTTGCAGAATCCGTTGATGCTGAGGGAAGAGACCCTATGGTTCGGCCATGTTTGCAGAATCCGTTGATACTGAGGGAGGAGACCCTACGGTTCGGCCATGTTTGCAGAATCCGTTGATGCTGAGGGAGGAGACCCTACGGTTCGGACATGTTTGCAGAATCCGTCGGCCATGTTTGCAGAATCCATTGATGCTGAGGGAGGAGACCCTAAGGTTCGGCCATGTTTGAAGAATCCATTGATGCTGAGGGAGGAGACCCTACGGTTCGGCCATGTTTGCAGAATCCATTGATGCTGAGGGAGGAGACCCTACGGTTCGGCCATGTTTGCAGAATCCATTGATGCTGAGGGAGGGGACCCTACGGTTCGGCCATGTTTGCAGAATCCATTGATGCTGAGGGAGGGGACCCTACGGTTCGGCCATGTTTGCAGAATCCATTGATGCTGAGGGAGGAGACCCTACGGTTCGGCCATGTTTGCAGAATCCATTGATGCTGAGGGAGGAGACCCTACGGTTCGGCCATGTTTGCAGAATCCATTGATGCTGAGGGAGGAGACCCTACGTTTCGGCCATGTTTGCAGAATCCATTGATGCTGAGGGAGGAGACCCTACGTTTCGGCCATGTTTGCAGAATCCATTGATGCTGAGGGAGGAGACCCTACGGTTCGGCCATGTTTGCAGAATCCATTGATGCTGAGGGAGGAGACCCTACGGTTCGGCCATGTTTGCAGAATCCATTGATGCTGAGGGAGGAGACCCTACGGTTCGGCCATGTTTGCAGAATCCATTGATGCTGAGGGAGGAGACCCTACGGTTCGGCCATGTTTGCAGAATCCATTGATGCTGAGGGAGGAGACCCTACGGTTCGGCCATGTTTGCAGAATCCATTGATGCCGAGGGAGGAGGTCCACTGGGCCTCCGGTTCGAAGGGCCTTGCATTCTTCCAGGATTACTGCCCCAACCACCGGAGGGCTCTGCGACTCTCCCAGGCCAGAGGGATTATCCGGGGTGAAACCTGCGGCCAGGAAGCAGAACGGTGAATATCTCCGGGGGCACGGGCCGACCCGAGCCGGCACTTCTCAGACCGCTCGGCATTCATAGCAGCCAGAGACTTCTTTGTGAGTATTCGTCCTTTTAGCGAGAGGCCGCCTTAATCTGGCCCCAGTGCCCTTATGGGAACTCCTTCAGGCCTTCCGCAATTAGAAGAACAGAAGCTCGGGTCCTTCGGATGTTTTTCTCTTGGAAAACAAAGCATATTTTGGCAAAGCTGTTGCTCTTCCATTATATCAGATTTCACAAATCGATGTACATGTTGTTAAAAAGATGCAAGATGGTGTCACGAAAGCAACCTCGTGTCTTGCTTGCTTTTTTAGTACCTACGTCCTTGCTTAACAATTAAGGTGCAGACAAACTTTGCAAAGCCAACAGCTGTCCGTTAGCTGGAGCCTTTTACCTTTGTCAATAACTGTTTTGTCATGGTCCTTGCAAAAGTTTATTGTTGAGGAGGTTGATGGGCCCCAGCAATCTAAAAAAACAAGCATGCACACACACACACAGATTCTCTCTCTCACTTTTTCTCCCCCCTCCCCACCCCCAAAGTGTGTAGTTATAGTTCAGTCCACGTTTCCATAGGAAATGCCCTTTTGTGTTGATAATAACTTTGGTGACGCTTGAAACCTTCCAAAAAGTGCTTCTTTTAGACAAGTTTGTGCGTGAAACGGGTTTTCTTTTTTAGGGGGTGGTTCCTTTCAAATGGGGGCCAAGAAAAAGAGAGGGTCCCAAAACACACTTTTCCCATACATTTTTCTATAGGAACTTTAGACATAGCTACAGCCCAAGCCGTTGAGCGTATTTATACCAAGAAACCTAGGTCTTGGTCCAGAAATTGTGTTTTTTGTGTTTTAGTGTAAATCCGTTCAGTAGTTTTGGAGAAATTAAGATTTAAATAAATTGTAGATATAATGGCACAGATGATCCACAGACCCGTCATATCTCCTGCTGAGATCTGATTGGCAGCCACAACATCAACCAGGAATTGGTGGCAGCTATCTTAGGACTCGGTCCTGAGCCTGAAGAAATGCGACAGGACAGGGATACCCCAACTCTCCAGACCTGGTGGTGAGGTCCCAGAGGCCCGGTGCAAAAAAAGGTTTGAAAAAGATTTTGCCACAAATTTGTGGTGGAACCGTGAACCCGAGGTAAAATATATATTAAAAAAAAGGCATGTCTCCCGCCCGTTTCAATAAAAACACCTCCCAGGTGGTCCAGGTCCCGGGGGGGGGGGGGGGGGGAGGTTGGCGTATATATTCAGGGAGTGCTGCATGTGATCCCCCCCTCCCCAAGCCTGCAAGAGGCCTAGGGACCCTATCACCCTGGGGCTGACATCTAATTGAAGGGGAGGGGGCCACGCGTCCCCCCTCCTCAAGCCTAAAAAACCCCAGGGACCCCATCCCACGGGGCTGTGTTTTTAATTGGGGGAGGGGTATATAATGTCCCCAGGGACTCCATTCCTCGGGCCGGCTCAGTGATGGTGTCCCCAACCCCACGGAAACCGTCTATTTACCTGCCTGCGGGCATGGGTAGGGAAAGTGCAACTTTTGTCCCACCGTGCGGGAGCACAAAGCTGCTTCCGCCCAGTGGGAGAAAAAAACATTTTGCTGCCTTTGGTCTCGGGCAGGGAAATGTATTAAATTGCACCCACCCTGTGGGATCAAAAGAAAACTGCTTTTGCTGGGTTGGAGTAATATCAGGTAAAGTGTGCCAACAAGGGATTTTGTTCAGGAAATATAATTTCTTCTGAGTTATATTTAAAA
Source organism: Triturus cristatus (assembly GCF_964204655.1). Taxonomy (NCBI): domain Eukaryota; kingdom Metazoa; phylum Chordata; class Amphibia; order Caudata; family Salamandridae; genus Triturus; species Triturus cristatus. The sequence continues at coordinate 1,107,079,062 of NC_140580.1, read as the reverse complement.
CAATTATTAAATAGTTCATTGTTAGCAAATCTTGAACCAACAGTAAAGTACATTGAATAGCTTGTGCAATAAATGTGCAGAAGATCAAAACAACAAAATAGACACAGGAATATCTTATAGTCAATATATAAATGTATTTGGCAGGGTACAATCAAAACTGAAGTTAGTTCAATGCATACACATGAAAAAGGTACAGAACACTTTGACCTGTAATTCATGAGTGAAAAACATCCATTCCTAGTTTAATCAGAAGTGACATATCTCCTAATGAATAAAACAGTCACTTAAAATACATCAGTTATTGGGGAAATGGACAGTACAGTCGACGTTTCGGTCTTCAATGATGTGAATCCCTCAGACCATCTTCAGGACAAAAGAAACGGCATATAGCAATGATCCTTTTGACAAGAAGGCCAATCTGTAGAAACTTTAGCAGAATTGGTTCAATTTCGAAGGCACTCCCTTTAGTCCGACTAAACCCACTGACTGGGGGACAGCTGCCCGTTTGTCCGTCTGCCGAAAGAAATATTGGCTGTCATAAAGATTGAATCTCGAGACTAACTCATACATCCAAAGATATCGACATCACTGCTCTGTCAACCGATACATCAGAGACCGCATGTGTTTATTTTTATGATTAAATTTGTTGGGTTGCAAAATGTTCAACGGTAGACTCAGAGACTTCTTTGATTAATTTTTTTTCCTACAGAAAAAATGTCTTTATTTTCACATTTTCCATCCCCAAAATGTAATAATAAAAACGAAGTAAAAAAAAGTCACAGACATGTCGTTTAATAAAATTGTATTAAATATTTTTAAGTGATCAATAATAAACCATTTATTGTGTGCGTTATTGAAATATACATTTGATTAAAAGTATTGGTAATTTTTGGATAAAGATATTAGATCTGCTTTATACATAGGGTGTTGGGTGTGGTGGTGGGGAGGTGGCTGCAAGCCCTGGCCACAGGCCAATCCCCTGCTGCGCATGGCTAAAGGCCGTGCACAGCATTACGGGGTGGGGTTGGTTGCAGGGCTTGGCTGCAGGGCTTGGCTGCAGGGCTTGGCTGCAGGGCTTGGCTGCAGGGCTTGGCTGCAGCCCAGACCCTGTGGCCAACCCTCCACCGCGCACATCCAAAAGGTCGTGTGCGGCATGAGTTTGGTTGCCTGTGGGGGGCTTAGCTGCCTGCAAGAGGTTGGTTGCCTGCAGGGGTGGTTGGCTGCTTGCAGGAGGTTGGCCACAGAACCAAGCCGTGCGCAGCGGGGATTTGGCTACACGTATACAATTCACAGTGAAGTTAACCAATGGCTGAAGTGGGCTGACCCATTGCCATGTGCTGTAGTGGGTGGAAAATACATGTCAATGACATAATAACAGACCAATGGATGTGAGCCCCTATTAATACGCATATTATACATATGCTTTTATTAAAATCAACAGGTCTAGGCTAAAGCCAGACCTTGTAACATCCATAGGCTGATTGAGAATGGTGTCAAAGGCAAAGGCCTTTGTTTTGAAGGAAAGAAAGCAGTTTTAAGATAATACTGTGGAAAAAGAAACGGGAAAATTAGTAAAACTGACTTGATTGGTCTGTAAGAGCAGCTGTGAGCTCTAGTTTCTAGTGTACGATGAGGACCTGTGGGATGGTGTGAATAATTTTCAGAATTACTGATGAGAAGCCATTTAGCTAGAATGTGATACTGTTTCTTAGCCTGCTGTGCAAATGGCTTTAATAGGCCAAAAATTCAATTTCTGTATTTTGAGGCAAGACGGGTGGACAATCTGGGGCCATTCCATATGTGATGCTCCATATATGTTTGATCAGAGATGTGTGACTTTGATTATTGATGTGTCAGACCTCTGACATATTTTATGTGTAGCACATTGAGCTAAATATGCGCACAAGTAAATTAAAATAAACATATTGCATAGTCGGTGGCTATGGTGAAAATGTGACATAAGCCTAGCTCTACTGGACCAACATAGGACACTCTGGTATTCATCGCTAAAACATGTTTAAGATATATTTTTTTAATCTGGCCCTAGATCTCAAATAAAAGGGTATGTTCTGTGTGGAATATCTCTTTGAGGAAGTAATGTTTGTCTCTACACATTTGCTAATGCATAACTTTAGAAAAAAAGAGTCTTATACTCTGTGTAACTCTTTATAATACACTATAACTTTTGTTTAAACGTACTGCTTTATTTTCCCATTTTATAATTCTATCTGTAGCTTCTCAAGCCAGGCCAGTAATTGCAACCTTGAACTTGGAAGCCAGTGTTGCACATCTCTGATGAAGGACGCCAGGCGGCTGGAGGCTAGCATCCCATAAGGATCTGTATAGTTTGTTCCATGATGACTTGGAGTAGATGCAGTTCCGCAGGTATCCAAGCACGGACATGTGCAGTTCTCTATGAACTGCCGCTGGACTTATGAGATGGTTCCAGAACTTAAAGGGAGGAAGAACAGAGCGTGGAGCATGGATTGTAGGCGCGTCCATTCACTTAGTAGTATTGGATAAAGACATTTACATTGGGAATAACTTGAAACCTCCATCACAGTCCTGTTGAGCCTTCTAAGATCTGTTCTGTTAACATCTGTGGGCTGCTGTGAAGAGAACCTCCACATGCCATCAGAGGGACCAGTTCTTCACCTCGCTTATGAAGCCAGCTCATCAAATGAATCACCACTATATACAAATCCTTCTTCTGGGTCAATATGTCACCCAAACATTCCTGATGGCCAACTGCTTCCTTTCACAAATTTGATCTTTTTGGCATCCCTGATGCAAGAGCATGCTCGTAAACGCCTCTCCTTCCTGGAGGTCACCCATGGACACAAATCTTGAGAAGTTGGCCGTGGTAGAGATTGCATATGGAAGGGAACATACGTGTCACACGTGGGTTTTGTAAACTCTTAGTGGTTTATTTCGAGATGCAGTGGAAGAGAGTTTTGGAAGGAGAAGTCATTTTATGGTTCTTGTTGTTTACAGCTGTTTGGGTAACAACACATCATCTCTTAGTGGGCTGAGTGGTGTTGTAGGACCCGGAGAGGGATGGTGTGTATGATAAAACATTGATGTTCTAAAGAGTCGCCATCTAACCAATGAAAACACAAGGCAATGTGCTATCATTGCTGCAGTGAACAAACTGTTGTATTGCACTGCAAGCTAGGAGGCGTCTCGGGTGTGCACGTAATTGAAGAAGATATTAGTCCTAAGATTTTAGGAATGCTTTGATTGAGTTGGTATTGTTTCTTGGTGAAGCATTTCAAAGCAACTGCAGACAAATAATCTCTGGCTCCGATAATGCCGCACAAATCAATGTTGCGTAGAGTTTATCCCTCTGTTTATCCATCTTGTAGGTAGACGTTTGACCTGATCTGGTTTTCATCGACTCTTTCCAGAGCATTAATGCTTCACTCAGAGGTGGCAGATCAGTAGTAAAATCCTCTGCCTGAACCCCCCACCCACCTCAATACAGGTGAGGACCGCCAATGGATTCTTGTCTCCTCTTTGAACCAGAGTGCACGTGGAAATTCCATCTTAAACCCTCATTGTCTCCTTCTGCCTTATTCACATTCCAGTACAAAACATGTGCATATTCCAAAGCAGACTGATTTTGTCGACATCTGTTCATATGCAGACTGCTCAAAAGTCTGATCAAACATACCAGGAACAAGGACATAGTTTACGATAACACACGCAATGGAGTCCAGTTCATCAATGACGAGTCCACCCAAAAATGCCTAATACTACGTCCCTTGCATCAATTTCGATTTGGCAAGGTGCACTCTATTTCAGATAGTTTGCCAATTCCTTAGCCATACATGATTTTGCTGAGGTCGCTTATAGTAAATTGTTGCTGTTTGCAAGGATGGCTATCGAAGCGCTGTACAACAGCCATATATGATCATCAAAGACGTAGTGGATCTAAAATCCATACCATAGTGGAATGTCTGGAGGATAAGTAAATAAATTGTCTTCTGTGTCTTATTAGCTAGGATCTGGAGTACCATACTGAGAGCAAACAATAATAAGTGTAATAGAGGGATTCCTCATTTGAGCACCAAGGCTTACAAAGGCTTCTCTTCTCGCCTTAATACTGTGCTTATGTGTGTGACATCGCCTGTGGCGGTGATGGCTGCCACGAACCTGCAGTTGTAGCGGGATGAAAGCAGGCGGCAGCTGGGTGCTCGGCAGCAGCATCTAGCCGTTACTTGGAGTGGGGCTTGATTTCAAGTTTATCTAAACAACCCTGGCTAATCCCAGCTATCTAGGGGGATCTTCTGTCAAAACAAGCAGCATGGCCCTGAGGCAAACACAACTGTGCAGAAATGAAGGCTGGGATATGAATACACCAGTGGACGCGGATTGGAGCCCCCCCCCTCTAAGAGAGCGGGAAAGAGAGGCATAATTTGCATAACGCCTTTTCATTGGAAACTTTTGGAAGACTGACAGAGGTCCAGCTTATAGATGCACAGCCACAATACTGTCTATAGGCAATGGCTGAATGACCTGACCATATTGAAAGAAAAATGAAAGCATCTAAGTACAGCGGAGTGAGAGCGGGAAGCGGGGACTCGGAGCATTGTCTGACATCTGCTCCACGTCCACCACCTTTGTTCTTCAGTATTCTACGTGGACTTTGGTGAAATCTAAGAGCGCCTTACACGAATCCTATAATCTTCTCTCTGAATATTTATGCTTTGTGCCAGCCTCTAAGCTGTCCTTTGCATCTTTATGTTATCCCCCCCCTGCCCCCCCCCCCCCACACACACACACACACCGTCCTGGCTTCGCTTCCATGCTTTCAAACGGGGCCAACGTGTCGAAAGCGAAATAAATGTTTGTTTGTGAATGTTTATAAAAGATTAGCATAAATTTGTCCTCATTTGACCACGATCACTCTTCTCTTGCGCCAAGTGAGTATTTTTTGTGCGTGGAGTGGTTACTTTCAAGTACTCATCTTGAACATCGCGGAAAAGTGACTGCTGCCAAAACGGGGTGGAAAAGACTGAGTAGTGTTTTTACGCCGAGCATCACTGGAAGAATATCACTATGGGCTTTTAAAAGTGCCATGGCTATGTCTGTCTGCGTACCTGCTAAAGACGAGCACACCTGTAAAATATGGATTATGTTGTAGCAGTGTGCATTGATTTATAGCTTTCCCTGAACATGCATTTTCCAGTTATTTAGCATTACTGGAGAGTAGGTTTATTCATTGTGTACTTATCTTCGAAAAATAGTTTTGCAATTGGCAAGATAACTTGTAGCTATTCTGTAATAGAACTTTAAAAAAAATCAACTACTCCGTGTTGAGGTCTGTGTGCAATCCGCAGGTCATGTCTTCACATTTCAACCGGGTTAAGTCAGCCTTTCATCCTTCACGAGTCTCAACAATGAATTCTGATGATTAACAGCTATATCAGCCATACACAGCACTGTGCAGCTGAAGAACCAATAGCAAACTCTCTATCAAAGTAAATGTAATAACACAGAGCATCTGTGAGCTCAGGGGCATCTTATCCAATCTCTAAAACAATGTTATTGGTTTGTGTTTTCCACGAGCTCCTGTGCATTGAGTTACTGGAGAAACGCTTGGGTTGCACATTCAAGGCATCTGTAAGGTGCTTCGTGTGTACTGCGACCATTGTATGTTCTTCTGTCGTGCACAGTCGACATTCGAACAACCACTGCTTAACTCTACTGCCCGCTTATTGCAAGTGGATACATATACGTGTATATTCCCTTCATGCACCGGACTGTGGTCACTTGCACATTTTTGTCAGCCTTGCATCCTTCCCATCAAAAGCGAGCAGAGTTGAGTCCTATTTCAGCGTGCCAGTAAATTTTTCAAAGACCCTTGGAATCCAGCAGAAATGATTTGCATTTTTAGTGGTAATGATATATTAAAGTGGCCTCTATTTTTGTTGGTAGATGTAGATGGCAAACACATTGCAGGGGGCGTGCCCTTTCTGTTGTACAGGGTCTGCAGTTTCCTTGGGCTGCACGCCACCAGTAAAGCTACTGCCCTACCACACCACATCTGCTCCGCCGCCTCCCAGGAGGAGACATGCAGAGCTGTGCATTCAGCGAAGCCCTATTAGCCCCTGTTTTTTGCACATCTTGTAAAAGGAGTCAGACCTCGGGGAGGCTTGGAGGCCTTTTCGTCTGAAATGGCCAAGTCAGATGTGAAGGACAGGTTTCAGGAATCCCCTGGCCTTAGGGCGCACATTTTTTTAAAAGGAGGCTTCTTAATTAATATTAAAAAATGCAGGGATTTTGTGTTGCAAAAGAAAGTTTTTTAAATCACGGATCTAGGACATTTCCCCATCTGTGCGTGTTTCCCATGCCCCTTAATATCTTAAATCCAGTAATTACATAATGTATGCTGGAAGCATAACTTATTCCAAGCAAATTTTCTAACCAATATTATTCTGTCCTCATTGGGGCAGGGCTCGCTAAATGCTAATATTTTATCCCTAACTTGTTTATCTTTGATGTGCATTTTTTTTTACTTGGATGTAATTTGTAGCACTCTTTTAATCGTTGAAGATGGCATTTGGGTCTATAACGTTTTAAGGCAATTAATGAGTATACACTGGTAAATTATCTATCAGTGCTCATTCCTTAAGATCTGGTGCAAGTGCCACTAATTAAGTTTGTTAAATTATTAACGTTACTAATCAAACATAAATCATAATCTATCTCACGAGCAGATCTAGCCAAAAGGGAATGTTTTAACATATATATTCATATATAACAACATTTTGACTGTTAATAATTTCATGCTTACAGTGTATCCCAGGCCCTCGCTTATGTCAGATAAACAAGTCACAATTTTAAGGGTGTTAAGTAATGTTTTTAATACTGTCTGAAATAAGGGCATTAGTTAGAGCTTTTTTAGTAGTGTTGATTAGGTTCAGTCATTTGAGAAAAACATGTCATAGACTTCTCTCGTCACCCGCCCTGCCGTGTTCCTATTCAATCAAATATTCATGTAAATTACACTCATCAAACATGCCCATTGGCCATGGCTTCTAACAGCATATCACACAGGATTTAAATGAGGTTTTCTAGCTTGTGTTCCAGTCAATTTCTTCGTGTACCTTTTAGAAGGTGTGCAGTGTGGTGTCATGCCTCCTTTACCATTCCCGTGCCATGTTCAACCGGGGAACCACTTTTGACGTGAAACGAAGCAGAGCGCAATTCTTTAGGCTCACTCCCAATAAGTCGTAGGGCATTACCAAACGCTAGGATACAGTACTTTATGGAAGCAATCAAAATATATTCAGACATCAGCACTAAAGACCACACCCTAATTACATCAATTTCCCAAATGTTAACTGTTTAGTTGACGTGGCTGATCCCCAAAGACAGGAGTAGGTTTCAGAGTCCTAGCCCATTGCTATTTTGGTAAAGCATGGTCTTACCAGGGGTTCACAGAAATTGTAAAGCTATAAACATAAACCTCAAACATGCAAAAGCTGATAGGCTGAATGCTGATTTGCATGTGGCTAATCTGAGGTTACATGGTTGTGTAAAAGAGCGATGTGTTGGAATGCTAGCCCGAGCATTTGTGAGTGCCTAGACTTATTTAAGGCGACCCTCTCATCACATTGTGTGTGTTTGATGTAAAGCCCTAAATGGCCAAGGGTGTGCCCGGACGTGGATCCTTTGCTCACTGAGTTATGTAATCAGGCTGCACCCGACTGATGAGGGCCAATCGCTCTGAGACCGATCTTGGGTGGTTTGTGTTCTGGTTCAGAGAGAACCTGGCCTGGCAGTTTAGGCTGAATTGTTCCTATTGGAGAAGGGTCAAGACTGATTTGCACATGGTTGGGTCCAAACTGATGCGTCATGGTGGGCAGAAGAACAATGGATTGGGATGCTGCCCAAGCGATTGGCAGTGGTGCGACTTATGGCAAGCAGTCCTCCCTTCTCTCTTTGTACGTTTGATATACACATAAACCTTCAGAAACTGTAGATTCACACACTTGCGCTTAAACACATACATTGGGCTTATTTACTTTCAAGCTGCAAATGGATCCTTACCTTATTTGTTTACTTTCCTTTTTCTGGAAGGAGAACATTTTTCAGCTGGAAAAAAATCCCTTAATCTACATCTTGATGAAAATTAATTGAGAGTTGGTGGGTTTTTCACTGAATGGACATTCTTGCCCTAGTCTTTGCTTGTAGATGCATAGATGGGGAGTGAAATGCCACTGAAAAGGTTTGTGAATACCAACAAAGCTACTACCTTCCCATGGCCATCCAACCAGCCCTCCCAGGACTACTGCTGTTTCTGTACCTACCAGAGGGACTCCAGACATTGCGCCACATATGCAGAATTTTCATTGTAGCAAGGGTGATTTGCAGATGTAGAATTCTGTGAACTACATCAACTAATTAACAGTTTTTATTACAACATTGAGCCTAGATGCACAACAAATTGACAGGCAGGCCCTATATTTTGTATAGCAATGTGCTCTCTACAGTGGTCAGTATCTGCAATAAATTAATAGAGGCTCAGATATATGAAACCAACTGATGCACAAGTGTACTTTACATACACAGAAAAAGATTCTTAAAGTAATGAACGCACACTGTAATGTGACAAGCTCGGCTCAACGTCATGAGACATCCAGCAGTGGAAATCTAGGTCACTTCGATGCAGATGGGCAAATGGTGATGGGCTATCAAATGTGTCTGAATTTCTCTTTTCTAAAATCTCTTGTATGAAGGACAGCAGAAGTGTAGAGGGACTGTAGAGCTCCTGCAAGGTGGCTGACATGAGCACGCCATTTTTATGCTGCAAGAGGTGGAAACGCATTGATCAAGTAAATCCTCAAATGTGTAACCACGCATTATGTGGTAATTTACCTGTGGATCGGTATAGCATAAAATTACAAGTGGTAAGTGTCAAAACGAATATCGGCTGGCTGAACTATATATGAACATGCTAGAATTAAAATGCAATAGAAGCAAAAGGCAGCAGGACGAGGCAAAGGAGTTTACTCTTTGAGGAACTACTCCATGGCAGTAAGATGCAGAGTCTTGATATCACAAATGTACGCAGAACATTGTTGGCATCTCTCCCAGTCCTTCTTGAATTGAAATAACCCTTTTGCATGGCTGCCTTCAAAACAAAGCCTTCAGGTCCCCATTACTTGATGGATGATGAGGAAGGAGAATTCGGGCAAAGAGAGATGAGGTTTAATAACTAGCAGCATCAGTAAAAAATTCCAAAGAGGTTCTGGCATTGTGTCCACAGTGCGTGGGAATTTCTAAAGCTAACATCGCAGAAAACAAAGTGGTCCATTTTCATCTCCTCCACTTTGCCATTGATAGAGTATGTCTGAATGGCATCAAAGTTGGAAGGCTCCTTGATATCTTTGCTCGTGAAAGGGACAGCCTGGTGTGTGGTGGATGGTAAACATGGTCTGCAGAATTTGCGGGCATGAGAGAGCCCTTTCTGGGATCCATTAATGTAAGGCTAGCTGACTCAACAACTAGTTTCTTGCGGTTTATGGTATATAAACAGAGCATCCCCCCACATGATGGGTCTCCTTCCTGGAGCTTTACGTTCATGATGAGATTCCATGTTCTTTGAATGGCAGTATCTTTGCCCCGTGCACGAATATGGAAAGCCATGGATGCAGAATCGTACAGATCCATTTGCCTGCTCAATGCTGATTGCTAAATCTTATCCACTCAAGTCCTAGGAACACTCAGTTGTATGAAACCACTCCAAAGCCTGTGCCAGTTGGCTTCCCAGCTATCTTCATTCAAAAGAAGTTAGCGTCATCTTTCTGCGTCCCATCCAGAAGTATGTACCACAGAAATGCATAATCCTTGTCAAACTATAACTGCCTACTTACCAGCAACATACGATCAGTGGATGTAGGGCACAACAGTGATTTATTCTATAAAACTGTCGCATCTTTACAGTGATGGCCTGATTTTAATAGCAAAAACACCATGTCCCTCACAAACCTGCTTGAAGTTTGCGATAAGTGTTTTTTGGGAAAATCACTTGATGATCAATCAAAATAAATTCCCCTTTCTTGGGTTGAGGATAGGCGAGTCATTGAGCTGGAAACCACGTACATGTGCTAACGTAAAGAAGGCTATAGTAACTTCTTTCACTCAATGTGATCTCGGTTCTCGTGTGTCCTCAAAACTTGTCTCATCTTTCTGCGCTTATTGACTGCACCTTGCTGTTTCTCCACCCTATCATAACTTTGTGTTCCGTCCTCTATGCAGTTCACATTACAGTTGCTTCATCCTGTCACCAGTCATGCTTGTTGTAAACTACAGCAGTCGAGACTCTGTAAGGCTGGTCCTACTCTTACACCTCCTTATACTCAGTTTCTGATTTTGCAACTTATTTGACAAATCAAACTTCATGAACTCTATGCTTCATTCTACCAGTCTCTTAACACTCCAGTCTCCACTTTTTGGGAACTTGTGCACAATGTTTTCCCTCATGCTACTTCGAACAGAACAAGAGCAGAGTATTCATTACTTAAGAGGGGAGAGACGTGTTTCACCTAATTTCATACCCCCAGAATACAATTGGTCTTTTGCTGGGGCACTCTCCACACCCTTGGTACCAATGGTTATGTTCTGTTCCTGACAAATTCTCTCAATAGACCTAAACATGGCTTATCAAGGCATAGTAATGCAATGTAATGAGGTGCTTATATAGCGCTCTATCACCCGACGGGTATCCTGGCGCTTAAAAAGGAGAGTCCCCACCAGAAGTTAATAGGGGCAGCCGAGGTGTTGCACAGGAAGGGAGGAAAAGAGAGATAATATCAGAAGGAAATATTACTCCAGCCTAGGGAATAAAAACGTTTTCAACTTTTTCCTGAAATCTATAAGACTTTGGACCTGACGTAGATCCAAAGGGAGCGTATTCCATAGCCGAGAAGCAATGACAGAGAAAGATCTGCCACCTGTTCTGGACCGCCTGAACCTGACTACATTCATCAGAAATGCAGACGCAGAACGAAGGTTTCTAGTTGGAGAATACCAGCTGACTTTTCTTTGCAGGTTCTTAGGGCCCATTCCATGAGCTGCCCTAAAGACAGTGCATAGAGCTTTGAATTGAATTCGCTGGTGGATCGGCAGCCAATGCAAATCTCGCAAGGCTAATGTGGTTGAGGTCCCTCGCTGCATATTTAAAACGAGTTTCGCTGCAATGGCCTGTATTCTGTACATCTTCCCAATAAGGGTGTTAGGCGCACCCAGATATAGATAGTTGCAGTAATCAAGTCTGCTGAGAATTACGCATCTCACAACCTGCGTTCTAGCAGAGTTAGGCAAAAAACGGGAGGATCTTTCTCAGCACTCGGATTAGCGAGAAGCAAGTGCCAACCATTTTGTTAACCTGAGAATTCAGTTCGAGGTCCTGATCCACCATCACCCCCAGATTGCGTACTGTGCTAGAAGGGGCAATAGGTGCGCCAGTAGGCGACAGCTGAAAGATGGGTAAAACAGGCTGATCAGATCTTCTGGAAGAACACAGGACCACTTCCGTTTTCGAGCTGTTAAATTGTAACCAGTTCTTATTAAGCCACTTCGTGGTGCTAGTCATACACTCGTGAAATCCTTCCAAGGAAATGGAATCATTCCCTTCCAAGGAAAACACGAGCTGGGTATCATACGCGTAATTCACCACCTCCACTACAAAATATCTAATAAGCGGAATGAGAGGCTGCAAGTAGATGTTAAAGAGCACAGGACTAATCCCTGAGCCCTGCGGGACCCCCTGTCGTAAGGAAGACTTATTAGCGGAGAACGGCTGAAGGCACACTGTCTGTGTCCTGTCTGTTAGATAAGAACAAAGCCAGTCAAGGGTGCGACCGGTCACACCCTGGTCTTTAAGTCCCTACAGCAGTATAGCATGGTTTACGGTGTCAAAAGCCGCTGACATGTCCAGAAACACCAAGATCACTGACTGGCCACTGTCCGCCCGCATCCTCATATCATCAAGCACGGTAACAAGTGCTGTTTCAGTACCGTGCTTGGGCCGAAAGCCAAATTGCATCTCGTCAAGGAGCGAATACTCCTCAAGATACTGGGATAGAGACTTACTGACGATGCGTTCCAGAATTTTAACAGGATATGGCAATAAAGAAATTGGCTGATAGTTGGCCACTCACCCGGAGTCAAGCTTGGTTTTAAATGAGGAAAAAGCTGTGCCAATGTCACTGACTAGAAGATAGTTATACACAAAAAAAAATACAATGATAATCTGGAAAAAGGGGGAATAAAATAAAATTTTCTCCATCAGTGGCACAAGACTGGAAGAAGTCAACTCCCTCACGTACCTCGGCCTGACCATAACAAGCAATCTTAATCGTGATATTCATATCAAAATTCATATAAAAAAATTGGAACCCTCAGTGACCGACTCTTAAGACCATTCCCACTGTCACTGCTTTTCACCACACATCAGTCAAGTAGTTCAGGCAAAAGTTGGGGTTACATCTCCTACGGAGCAGAACTCTGGGGATTGCACAAAAAAACTTCCAAAATAGCATGTCATGAAATACATTTTTGGAAGTCACGGTTGATGTTACCAGCAGACTATCCAATTTTGCTCTGGAGTCCGACATTGGCTACCACTCTATTTTTAACAGATGCCAAATGGCCACATCTGAGTATGGTTTGATGAGACAGAAATTGTCTGGGACCAATCTGATAGAAATTGTCTGTAGAGAACATTTTTGGATTTTTATCAAATCAGACTTTGCCATCCAATGGGAAAAAGACGCTAACTGCCTATGCCTGACCACTGAAACCACCAGCATGAATCTTATGCCCCTAAATAAGATTGTAAACACACAGTTTGTCAAGCTGCAGATGGCCATAAAACTAAAAGCCTTAAAATATTTCCATCCTGTAGGCTAAACCAGACAGTCTGATGCTTTTCACTGCGCACAACCAGACTGTTCGATGCTTCTCAACGTGCACAACTGTACCTTGTAAAACTGCCCAACCACAGAGAAAGGAGACTTTTTGATTTTGCTATAAGCATCTCTCTGCCACTGAAAATTCACCAAAAGCAAAAGAAATCTAGCAGCCTCAGTACATTACCGCTGTGGCCCATAGAGGATTTGACGAACTTCATGTTGAACTGTCCCATTTATAACTGAATCAGGGAAGGCGCCATCTTGGACAGGGCAACATTAGATTTGAATGAAAAACACATTTTTGTCCTACTATGTGACATTTTAATAACACTAACAAAACACATGGGAAAGTAACTGGTCAGAACTTGGGATCTAACAGGGGGAAAGCAATCCCATATTTTGCAGGAAGAAACTATGGTTCTATGAACTAAACTCTCTCAAGTTGTCATTAGAACTATGCAGGGTGATTTGTTGGTTTGACTTAGCTCTGGTATATGGTTGAACCTCAAGCAACAGGGGTTGTTGCTCTTTTTTGAATTAAGTGCTTCATAGTATGTCTATCTAGGGTGTGGCAGAGACCGTAATTCGCCTGCATGTTTGCAAACCGAGTCCCAGACAGATAGCTAGAATCTTTTCTTTCTAATGTCAGAATGCAATCCAACACCTGTTTTTAAACTTTTAGATATGTGTACTTTTCATTTGTCAAATATGGTTGTTTGTTTAAAGCTCTTGTGTATATTTAGATTTAAATATTACTAATCAGTGGATCAGGAAAGGCATACCTGCCAACTCACACGGTGCCAGCGTGTGACACACGATATCAGCTCCCATCACATGGTCTCCCTGTGAGGAGCCGATATCGCACGGTGGCAGCAAAAACGAGCTGAAAACCACTGCAAATATTGATTTTCCTGCTCGTTTTCTGAGGCTTTGAACTGCCGACGTCCATTGTGGGGCGTGAAAACACCACAGGACACGCACCAGCCTCAGCAAGCTTTTTAGGTTGAGCCTGGGTAGCGCATGTGCTGCTGCTAGGCATGCAGTAGTGGAGTATGACTTTGAAGGCTCGCCCACTCTCCACCCATATTTTTAATTGGCTTGTGTCATTGTCCTTCATAATCACTGGCTTCCCAGTCGTTATTAGACTTGTTAGTCCCTCCTTGGCACCGCCTTGTCTGCATTTGTTAACTCCAATAACGCCTGGACCTTTTACTTGTCTTGTTACACGGTCGGCTTTATCTTGGCTGTGAGCACTATTTTGTTTAATGATTTTTCCCTATTCCAGTCACTAGGTCTTATTATTGGCGGTTCGCTTTAACTAGAGCGGGCGCGTTTCTTTCTTTCTTTATTTAGTTTACTTACTAATGGCAGTTCGCTTTAAGTATAGCGGGCGCGCGTACTTATTATTTTTTTTGTTTGTTTGCTAGCTTACGTGCGGTACTTTCACATTCATTGAGGTCACGCCCCTTTCTTTAGACAACTCGTGTCTAAATAAGGGTGCGTGGCCACTATTAAAGTGAAAGCACAGCCTAGGCGCTTTAACAAAAAAAAACCCATCTGTTTGTCAACTTGACAAACAGATGATTTTTTGGTCAAAACGCCACATGCTGCGGTTTTACTTTAAAATCGGCCATGCTCATTCCTTTAGACGCGGCTAGTCTAAAGAAAGGTGCTCAGCCTCCATAAATGTGAAAGCACCACATGGGCACTAGTAAACAAAAACATATTTGCAATACAATAGGTCTCGCATTTGCGAGAGTTTAAGCTATTGTAGTGCCAATAGCTCAACTCTCATAAATGCGAGACCTATTGCATTGCAAATGCTTGTTTTTGTTTATTGCTAGAATGGGCTTTGGGGGGCGGGGTGGAGCATGTGAGAGGAGAATGCGAGAAAGTGTTATAGCTGCTTTGGAACCTGTTATCAGGTTTGGAATCCGAATTGAGTGGCAAAACGTGGATGGGGAATCGGTCTACCGTCATTGGAAAGACTACCATCAATGGATAGAAGAACAGTTCAAATCTGAAAATGCCTCCTGTACAAAAAAAGGAATGCATGAAAGCATATTGATCTCAAATATTTGTCTAGATAAAAGGTTTATGAAAATAGTACATGTTGGCAGTGAAATCAGAATGTGGATGTTTTTAGCAGGTAATACTAGAGCAGCTGTGGAATATAGGTTTGCAAAGGCTATACCAAAGCAAGCAATAATCTTAAACAATTTAGGAAAATGTCCACTGGTGTCTGAAGCTACAAGGAAACATATTAAAGAGGACTTGAGATAGCTACAATGTCACATTACAACAAATATAGCTCTACAATTTGAAGTATGAATTTCTGAAACGATTAACATATCTTTGCAAACATTAGATTGGCAGTGAGTTGTTTATGACCTATGTGATCAGAATAATTGACCAGATACAAGTATATCAGTTGTATTTGCACATATCTATAGAGTACCTATACCTTTTCCCCTTTCCTTTCATGTCTATACTCTGCGTTATTGCTTGTTAAATTATGCTGCCTTTTAAGGCAATCCATAGAACCATACACCATATGTGGTGACAGAACGTTTCTGATCATTAATTTGATATGATTCCCTGTTACATGCTAAATGCGGTGCATCCTCATCTTCTGACTTGATTTTTATTCAATAATACTAAGTATGTGTGCTTACTCAAGATATTTTTGCACTGGATATAGTTGAATCATTGTATTTTTTAACCTCTGCTTATTTTGACTGCATTATCAGACGCTGCATTTTCTAAATCTAAAAAAAAAAGGTCAGAAGGAAGAGCAAGAATTGTACATTGGCTAGTGAGAATGAAAAAGAGGAATCTGTGATTGTAAAGAATTGTAAAGAATGGGAATATAAAACAAGTACAGTCCAACACTCAGTTACCAATGTCATGGCTACAGACCTTGAAGATCTACTAACTGATAAGGTTAGGACTAATGTTAAAGAACATGGGCAATAAGACTTATTATGGCATATAGCAGGGATAATAAACATATTTCCTAGTTCCTAATGAAACATTGAGGCATCCTTCAACTGAATAATACGTAGGTGAATTATATCCCTTGAAAACCACGAATAACATATAAGAAAGCACCATCTCTAAAGGACAATCAGATATGAGAAGGTAACCTAGCACCAATAATTGGGAACTACAAGTGCCAAAAGTTAATATTTTAAGGATGGCAGTAAAGTCTTTAGAGAAAACAATGAACAAGAATCCTTCGCATTATGTCCTTTATGAACTTCAATTCAAAAAGTTGTATTTATGTATTCATAATACTGTTTGTAGATTAAGATATTTAATTCACCAAACATAAAAGTAAGAATAGGTGGAAGGAACATCTTAGATCAAAATACAAAAAGTGGTTCATAAATACACTAACTGTACGTTTGATTCAGAAACACTCTAGAAATGATATGAAAAATATTGAGTTTCTTGATATAGAATACATTATACTGGAGAACAGTGACCTAATTGTAGAGCAGATATAACAAGCCAGTGAAACATACTGGATTAATAGATTGGATTCCGTTTGAAAAGTTACAGTATGGGTAGAGAGCTTTACACCTTGCTATAAATTGTGTATCCTTTTGCAAGGAGACACATATTGAAAAACATACTGAATAAATGGGTTGTATTTGGTGAAAAGAGTTCTAAATGTCTTGTACATTATTATAAGTTCTACACCTCTTATATAAGTGTGAAGTACGGATCATGAATTGTGAGCTAAAACTGCAAATGATGTTCAAGAGAAGTTAGTTTGTGGTAATATGGACGAGGGAGTATTTATAATAATTTGCATTTTGGATTATTTATTTGAGTTACTAGTAAGGAATGCACATTTTTAAATTCTTTATATATGAGGAAGATCTGAGTATATTTTGTTTTTAATAATGTTTTCTGCTATTCTCCAATTTAGAACCACTTATAATAGTATCTAATTTGACTAATAAACATTAAAACTGTGGCATACTGCAGGAAGCAATGTGCTGGTCAAATTTGGAGGAGGACATCGGTTCACACCTACCCTAATAAGACACAGTTATTTCAAGTAATCATTTGTATTCACATGATTAATGTAATGAGGTAATGTTTTGATTCAAATAGTAACAAATTGATGATGTATGAAGATGATGTTTTCAAAATGGATGTTCGAAAAGGAGTTATTTTTAGAACGTGAGGGCGCAACTTAAGTGTAAAATTCTTATTTTGGCTGAAAATGAAATCATTTTAGTAATTTGTTTAGAAGAACTAAGCAAAATAATGCACTAAATTAAGGCATATACAAAAATTATATTTCAATAAGTCGGTGATATGTTGTAGACCCAGGAAGATGGGCCAAAGGTAGAAGTTAAATGGGCTGACCTAATCCATACACCTAAAATGGCGACTATAAACAGAAGTAAAACTTTCTGGTGAAAAAATATAATGAAACTGGGACTATAGTGAGTTCTGTAATCATTTTCAGAAAAGAATATATAATAATGATGTATATGATATATGACAAGAGCTAAATGTAGACATCTTGCTTACATATAACAAACATGAATACATTTAGAAAAATCATTGTAATTCTAGAATGTGGTTATAATAATAAAGGGTCTTTTTGAATTTGAAATGCAAAATAGAGGATATGGACAGAAGAGAGAGGACATGGTTGGATGAATACCAAAAAGACAATATGTCGGTAAAAAATGTTAGTAGATGGTCTCAGTGAGCCGGTTTTCTTCCATTTCTGGAACGGTTGTATTTAATGTAGTCGTTTTCTTGACTGCTTGAAAATCTGATGTGAAACAAAGAAAGTCATCAAGTTGATTTCATTTTTGCAGACTTGAGAACATGATGTTTTTATTTCTGTAGTGAGTAAATAATTTCTGGGATTAAATAAATTGCATACCTTTCAATGGTTTTAAAATAGTACAATTTTATATTGTTTATAGCTTTGAAGAAGGGGTATGTCTGCTGCAAAACACGTTTGCTGATTTTATGGTTTGAAGAGTAATTTAATTAAAGGGAAGAACTCTGCAGACATTCAAAGGAAGGAAATGGCTGAATTAAATTTCGATGGTGTTGGTTGATTACATTTCGAAGATGTTGGATGTTCGATGAAGATCATATGGAACTGGAATATAAGTTTGATCCTCCAGTTATAGACACATTATATATATATATATATATATATATATATATATATATATATATATATATATAAGACTAGCAAGAGGGCGAGTGATCATATTAAGTTACATAAAAATATAGTTAAAGAGTTGACCATAAAATAAAATTAGTAGTAAACCAAATAATATGCATTGGAGATAGATAGTAGAAAAGAAAACCAATACAGTATTTCACAGAGGTTCAATGCATAATTTTAAAAATTAGAAGCTTCAATAGGAGTAGATTACTATGATAAAAATGGTTTCATGGTAACCAGAAAATAAATCATTTATTATGTGTAATCCCACAATCCATCAATTCTATAGTGTGCATAAACATATTTACACCAGCTAAATAGAGCAATTTAGAAACATATTTCCAACAAGTGTTGGTGTGCAGAAAGGCAACGGAGTTAAAAATATGTAGTTATTGTGCAAAACATCAAAAGATCTCATACAGATATATAGCTTTTGAGATAAAAACAAAAGTACAGGTGGGCATAAGATGCTTAGATGAAGTTAATCTTTGCTATAGTAAGTTATAGTTTTCAATAATGCGGCGCAGCATTGGTAACATTGAAAGAGCCTAAGGTACTGAAAGAAACTACACTCAATATCCCTTGATAATTGGTGTAACCAAAGAGATGCATTTCTCATATCAGTCTTTGTAAAACAGAATATATTTTTTATTGATTTTCATTGTTTTTTTTTTTCAAACCATAGAAACCGTCAATTGATCACAGGAAGGTACTTTAGGTAATGATCAGAAATCAAAATTATACTTAAACAATGGAAATGTATTTATTTTGGCCGAATTACTCGTGTGCAATATTTTTCTAAAAGTAAAAATACTCAATATTGCATTTTTTACAATAACCCATCACAGTATATTGTAGGTCAAGTGAAAATTGAGTTATCAGGAAACTTCCCTGGTACATTATGGAAGCAGTCTTTATCCATTACAATGCATGCCTTCACTATGCAGGTAAGTACCACGCAGGTAAGTATTTTGACCTTTACGATCCAGTACTTTACCTCCTAGTTAAGTCTTTTGTTTTTTGTAAATATCATAATTTTAGTCATTTAAAATAAAAAGTGGTTTAGGTGTGGTTATAGGTAATGGGAGGTAAGGCTAATTTATGTTTTATGCGTGGGCAGATGTAAAGGGTGTTAAGGGTAATTTTATGGTTCAGGGCTGGGTAGTGATAAATTGCGGTTAAAGGGATTTTATGGTTTAGGAGGTGGGTAAAAGTAAAGGGAGATAAGGGTAATATTAATGCAGCTCTACATTCTCCACAGGGTGTACTTCACCGACCTAAAATGAGCTGCTTGCTCCCGACAGCCGAAGGAGCCTGTCTCCACTGCAGCGCCTACTCTGCCAATTTCCGCCATATGTGATTGTACAGCCCTGAGTTGGCATTGTTCTGGGTGGGCATTCTCCAAAGTGTGGCAGACCTGACACGGCTCACCAGTCTAGACTCCTGGGAGACCTGTGTACTGCCAACATTCAGAAGACCGAAACAGCAAAAAGCAGCTTTTTGTTTCTTTGTCCTGGCATTACTGATTGCCAAATGTGTAATTACTACGAAATGAAAATCCTCCCACTCCCCCTTCTTAGCACTAAGCACTGAGATCTCCTACATTGGACGAAGGACGAAGGCACCGACTTTCACAGGAAAGAGGGCCGGCGCCTGCGTAGGTGACCTATTGCTAGAGACTGAGACATGTTACATCCCTCCATGGAGACTCCCCTCAGAGATGATGCCCTTCCACTCTGAACGAGACCCGAGCACCCTACCCTATAATATCGGGTAGGATAAACCCATTGTCTACATGTAGCTTCGCTCTATTTCCTGCATGAGGTGTATGCTTCCCAACTCTCGCCTTCCTGTGAACATAAGACCCACATCACATACATGTTCTTCAAATTGCTTTTTCTCACCTGCATTTCAAGGATATCTTTTTGCCTTCTATATATTTTTCTAGCAAGTTAGGAGTCCTTTGTCCCCTCTGTTTAATTCACTTTCTTATTGCTAGTCGGAACTTTGCTTGACCTCTGTTTTATAATACATGTCAGTAATGCACCCCTTCTCCCACTAATCAACTCTCAACATGTCTGGTCAGTCTACGACACACCTGTACTGAGTCGGAGGACTTTGCATTGTATAATAACACTCAATACCACAGATTGTGTGTTGAATTTATCCTGTTTTATTTGCATAAATCCACTATTATGATGAAAACAATAATAAAGATTATTAATAATAAAAGTGTGATATGGGTAATTTTAGGGTTCAGGATGGGTAACGGTAAATAGAGGTAAGGATGATTATAGGGTTTAGTGGATGAGTAGGCATGATTCTGACGAGGCTCCTGAGTGGATGCTCTTCATGGTCTTGAGTGTGTCCTCTGTTGTGAGGGGAGTCCAGCTGAGCATGGTCTGTTGGGGTGTGGCGTAGTTGCGTGTGGTGGTGGCGGGCGTAGTGGCAGGGTGTAGGGCGTCAAAGCTGTCATAGATATGCCTGATCTTGTGGTGGAAGAAGGTGCAGACTTTGTTGCAGAGGTCTTAGGAGGGTGGGACGTCAGTGGTCTCCCTGTTGGTCCTGGCGAACTACTTAACAATGGCAAAGAGTTCTATGCTGTTGTGTGCGTTGGCGTTGATTCTGTCTTGGAAGGCCATTTTCTTTGTGGTTCTGAGAAGGTGTTGGTATGCATTGATGGGGAATTTGAAGGTTACGTGAGTTTCCGGGGTTTTGTTGTTCTTCCATCCCTTCTTGAGTCATCGGCAGGTACTTCCGGACTTGTGGAGGGCGGAATTGAACCAGCTGACTTTCTTGGAGTATTGCTTGCCTGGTCTCTTCTTAAAAGATTGCCGGCGCAGTCAGAGATCCATCGGTGGAGGTTGCGTGCTGCGATCAGTTGGGGTTGGTGGAGTGGTTGTGCTGAGGGAGTCGATGAGATGTTCTTTGGTGGCCTTGCCCCAGCTGCAGTGGTTGAGGGCGGTGGTGTACGGTTGTCATGGTGAAGGCGAGATGCACTTAGTGGTGGTCGGTCTAGGAGAGTTTGGTGATGTGGCTGTAGCTGATGTTCCCGCCTCTGAAGATTGTTGTGTCCCTGTAGCTCACAACAGAGGTCAGCCAACTGACCCTTGAAGTCACTGCGTAGCCAGGGATAAAGACAAGTAGGCTGAATCTTTCTTCTCAGTCAGAAAGATAGTCCTTCAGAGAGCAGGGCAGTCCTCTGGCAGCAGGGCCATACTTCTTCTGAATCTTATTCAGGCCCAGGAGTGTTGTGAAGAGTGGCTCTGGAGGTCCAATATTTAGAACTGTCACAAAATTGAGGCATGGGGTAATGATTCATCACCCACCCTACCCACTGAAAATACCGTGCACTAAGACTAACTTCCAAGGGATCCCTTTTATTTGGAAAAAAGTGCCCACATCCACTAAAAGTGGCATGCTTCCTTTTCATGCTTTTTCTACACTCCCAGTATTAACATGAGCAGGGGTGGAGTATAAGTAATAATTTGAATTGGTCAGATCTTATGATGGGATCCTCATTTGGAACGTTTTTTCTGGTTAAAACTATCTCAGGAACACCCAATTTGTTCTGATACTTTATTCCTAGGATCCCAAGACAGGATTAAAAATCAATCTGGTGGTCTATGGGTTATTGTCCACCCTACTATTCAACATCATATAATTTTGTCAACATGTTTCGCCCATCAGTCATACACCACTCAGAATCTGTGGCAATCTTTAGGACTATATCATCGCTTATGCAAATCACTGTCTTAATTAGTCGGTCCTTTGTTGTTTCCAAGAGCAGAGTGTTAGGGTTACACCATGCAATTGTACCTTATTCGTGTTATGAGTGATTGACATAGAAGATTTTCTTTTATCGTCTGGTTAATGACTTTTAATCCGGGTGGGAGCGGGAGAGTCGCCCTGTAGTCACACATTTGTCAAGAGCCCGACGCTGCTTCCTTTGCCTCTTCTGACCCTCCGTCAACTGACTTACTATTTCAATGATTCCGTTATTTACATATGTGGGAATTAAAAATCACCAAGTCCAACATTGTGAGTAAAATATTTAGATTAAACAATTGATTCGATTGACAATGTAGAACTCTGAAATCTGTCCGGTAAATATGATCAAATACAAGATGCTCTAAATGATATTACCCATACCAGTGCTTGTTTGAGAAACTACATTATCAATTTTATTATAAATTCATGAAAGACATATTGCAGATATCTTACAAGTGGCATTAATGTTCGTGCTTTACTATGCTAATTTTCATGCAGAACTTTGGTGAGGAAAATAGTTAAGGGGGGGGTTTCCCACTTTAGCTTCCATAGAAAATTTGCTCATGCCTACAGACAAAACCGCTAAACTGATTTATGCCAAACTTGTCAGGGAAGTAGAATTTTTTGGTTGGGTGTAAACCTGTTCTGTAGTTTTTGAGGTCTATGCATTCAAAAAAGTTGCTGAATGGACTTTAAAGGGTTAACGTTGTGTATCTCTTTGCTATTTAAAATTATGATCAAGAAATGTGCATTCAGGTTTGAATTTTTTCTCAAATTTGGCTGATGAAGGGGATTTATTTTTTATTTTCTACCCTTTTGAATTGTGACTATTTGTATCCAAATTTTCCCTTAGTGGAAGCAATTCAACAGCATTTGACGCCATGAGGGTTGTACGGCTCCAAGTGAGTCCCAAAGGACGGTGGTGTGGAAAATAGGGTTAAGAAACATAAACTGCAGTTAAAGATTAGTTATGGTTCATCAAATGATAACTAAACTCTAACTGATTTTCATTCAGTGGAAATATATATATGTGTGTGTGTGTGTGTGTGTGTGTACACACACACACACACACACACACACACACACACACACACACACACACACACACACACACACACACACACACACACACTCACTCACTCACTCACTCACTCACTCACTCACTCACTCACATAAGCTATGTAATATTGTAAAATATAGCCATATCACCATGAAGGGGTTCTGATAACTTTGCATACCATAAGTTAATGTCAACAGCACCCCGAGATTACAACATAGGCCCATATATCATGTTACCTTCTATGTACATTTTATATTACATGATAATTTTGAAATAGCTTCACAAAGCTGTTTCCTTCAAAGCGCAGCTAACAGTGGGAATCAATTAGAATTTTTGTTTTGTTTCCCTTACAATGAAAACATTGTTGCTAAAACAATGGCCAGTTGTGAAGGCCAGTGGATTTATGCACTTTTGTGGCTGCATAGTTTTCCACATAAGCATGGAGTTACCACATTTGCAACGTAATTTTCCACACAATTAGCATAATCTGCAGATTTGAATAAAATGTTGTTACTATCTCAAAGGAATGAAAATAATACTACCAGAGAATGTGCCACATAATTAGCTTTTTTGTTGCATAATTTAGATAACATGCTGCATAAACTGGTTTCCACTGCCACATAATCCTATTAGCCCTGACAATCGTAAAGATATTCAGAGCGATTTGGAACGATTATTATGATGGTGAATTCCATGTTTCACAGGAAGCCATGAAACATTTTCCATGTTTGACAGTTAACTGTTAAATATGGGCCATTATAGCACTGAATTTTGTACAATAATGGCGCTAACTATTGTGTATATATATTACCTACTGGCGGTCACCAGTAGGTAGTTATACTTAGGACCAAGTTTCCATAGGAAGAGCATTATTTGTTTTGCTTATAACTTTGGTGTAGTTTGATGAATCTTCTTGAAATTTTTCAAACTAATTCTTTGTTCATATCAGCTCCTATGTGGGAAGTTTGGGGGTGATTTGTCAAAGGGGGGGCCTAGAAAAAAGGGGGTCCCAAAACGTGTTTTCTCCATGTTAATTTCCATAGGAAACTTTAGACAAGGCTACAGGTCGAACGGATGAACGGAATTGCCCTAAATTTGGCAGGGAGAAAGGTCTTGGTCTAGAAAGCACGCTTTTGTTCATTTGGTGTAAATCCGTTCAGCAGTTTTGGAGAAATATCGAAATTTACAGATATCGATATTTGGGAATTCGCCATCTGATTGGCTGAGGCGTTATGAGCACAAGCTTGCTGCTTATTGGTTGTGAGCACTGCGAGCGGTTGCAACTAGGAAGTGTGGGCCACCATTTTGTGATTCCATTGAAGCGAGTAAGGGGGGAGAAAGGGCGAAAAAAGTAGGAAACAGGAGGATGGGAGCACTGTAACCTCAGTGGGGGAGTGCAAAGCGAAGTAGTCCCACCTACCGGTCTGAAAGTGCGGTGTTGCTCAGAGTGACTTGGTGCTAAGATGAGATGGTGCTACAGTCTGGTATGAAACCTAGAGCCTAAACCGGGAGGTCATTGCTGTACAGTGATGTGCTCTGGTGTACCTGCGGAAGTAGTGTTAGTAGGCGTTTATACCATACAGGGAGTGGGAAGCGAACTACTGAGCTCTACTGTGCGTTTATACTATACCGGAAGTGGGAAGCGAAGTACTACGCCTACCGGTGTGAAGACTCTGGGATCAAACAGAGCTGATTGTTGTAAAGTGATGGGCTCTGGGCGCTGTAGCATACTGGCCGCTGTAGTATAACTGTAAGTAGTGTTAGTATGCGTTTATACTATACAAGGAGTGGGAAGCGAACTACTCACCCCTACTGGTCTGAATACTCGGTGCTTAAACCGTGAGATCCTTGCTGTAAAGTGATGTGCTCTGTTTACTATTTCAATGTAAGTCATAGTAAAATGTTAGTATGTAATGATACTATAATGTAATGTAATGTTAGAATGTAGGGCTGTCATGAGGGGAATCTTGGGGAGCTTGTACACGGTGCTGGAGAAGACGGATTCCTTGGTGTCTGGTCCTGTTGGTGGCTGTTTAAGCTGTCTTCTTTTCCTGCAATAACTACTTATCGGATCCACTGCTGTCTTCCTGTTCACTACATAAATTTGGTGACGAGCGGGAGAAGGTGAAAAGAAGGCAGCACTCACCAAGATTTTGCTCTCGCTTGCGTTGTGTTGAAGACCCGTTTTCTTGGTGAATCTGTTTCTACTCATCCCAGGGTCGTTGGCTGATTGAACTATGCGATCCTACCTGTGGTAGGATTTATATTTTTTGATTTTGGGCATCCTCTGCCTCTTCACTACACTCTGGTTTCTGTACCACACGTGTGCAAGTAGTGTTAGTATGCGTTTATACTAATTCTGTAGTTATGCATTAAAGAAAGCATCATGGTCCCATGGAGCGCCACCTCCCAGGCGCAAGTCATACAATGTCCCGGGGTGTGCAAGCGCGGGACATTTATGTTTGCTATTACAGGGCGGGAGATTGCTTGCACCCTGTGATAGTAAATTCTTGTTTGCCTCGTTGAAGCGAGAGGAGGAAAACCTTGTATTGTTTCGATAAAGCGGAACTGGATGGTAAAAATGGAGAAAAAAATGAAGCGGGGTCTCACCCGTTCATTTAAATGAGCTCACTGTAGGGTAATGTTCCGGGACCAATCCTATTATTATATTGCGGGGTCTCTGCAGCACTGGAGATCTGAATGTCACATGTAATTTAGGCGTGGGAGGGCACAGAGACGTTTCGCAGACTAGGGGATCGACACCTCCGGGGCTTTATTTAAATATGATGGGTGGGCCTCGCCAGTCCTTGAAGCCTTGGTGGTCCTAGGCAGTGCCTTATTGGTTCTGAAATCACATGGGCAGTACTCATGGTGTTATAAAGTGATACACTCATAGAACTCTTGCCGTTGTACAATTACCCAGGCTTCATTTGTGTAATAGTGTGTTGGTTTATATTTGGTAAGTGCACCGGAAAAGTAAACAAAATTTCCTTTATAACCTACTATCAACCGCCGATTTTCACAATAAACTACAGACAAGTGTTGTCAGAAAAAGAAGACCCATACACTCAGTTATTCATTGGTAAAAAATAAAAAACTTTTATTAACACAACACAAATAAATGGAAATTTAACTTTATTAGAACAACAGTAAAACATGAAAGAAGTGGGTGGGACTCCTCCGGAAGCAGCGTACAAAACCTGCAGGACAAAAAAGAAACATAAGTATGTGTGCCATGTCTAAGAGAAAAAGAAAGGTAGTGAGAATGAACGGAGGAAAGTGAGAATGGGACAGAGAGCGAGTGGGTGGAAGGAAGAAGGGAAGGGAGAGTTAAAAGAACGTAGGGAGGAGGAGACAGAGCGATGGTCTACTGCACCCAGCCCTCACTGTTCACCTCCCGTCACCCGTGTGTCTGGGACGCTGAGGTCCACGAGAAAGAGTGTGGTCCAGAACGTCCTTAAATGAAACCGCGATATGAATGAGGCCAGAGATTACATTATTATCTAAGGCAACATCGCTTGCCTGCACCTGGTCACCCAGGCTGCTGCACCCCAGCCCCTTCCCCCACACTGTGCTCAATTGCAGCTCCTGCGTGCCGAGGCTTGACTGCTCACCTGCCACAACTGGTGTGTTTAAGGACGTGCCGGTGCGAGCTCCAACTCCGGGGTGCCGCTATCAGGGTGGCCCAGCAGGTCTCCGGTCGGGGACGGTGTCTTGACACCACGGTGGAAGACGTCAGAATGCCCAGGACATCATCATGGGGTGAGCACCCGCTCCGCCCATTTTGGCTCCACTAACCCAGTGTCTGAAAAGGGGGAAAAAAATAATGTTGGAAACGTCTTGAGGAAAATGAAGGTTTCTTTCAACGTTAATAGAGAACACAAGTTGAGTGCATCCTTCCTTCTTGAAGTACGATCCTCGAACTGTTAGTGGTAATTGTGGCTCAAAGAGGAGTTGGAGTGCACGAGAATACACAAGGTTAAATAATAATATGTTATGCCAACGTTTACATACAAAGGAACAGAGCGCATGCTAGAAGTATAATGTGCGTGTGTAATGCAGTGGCGCAAGCCTGTGTGCATGTACACTTAGTAATCAGCTCACTACAGTTCCCCAAAAGCCAACGCCACGTGTCTGTAGGGCAGCGCTGCCCGCTGGCTCAGGCCTACAGTACGGTCCAGCAGGTCCTTAAAATGAGAGAGATGTAACTGAATGAGGTCAGAGATCACATTGGTACGCAGGGTAACATCGGTTGTTCGCACCTTTGCACACAGGCTGATGCACCCCACCTCTCCCGCAGCACTGCACTCAACACGTGTCTGTAGGGCAGCACTGCCCGCTGGCTCAGGCCTACAGTACGGTCCAGCAGGTCCTTAAAATGAGACAGACATGTGACTTAATGAGGTCAGAGAACACATTATTAAACAAGGCAATATCGCTTGTCTGTACCTGCGCACCCAGGCTGATGCACCCCACCCCTCCCGCACCATCGCGCTCTATTGCAGCCCCTGTGCACCCAGGCCCCACTGCTCACCTGCGGTCATTATGTGTCCAAGCACGACGGGCAGCAGTGTTCACAATTCAGGTGCAGTGTTGATCGCGACGATGGTGTACGCCTCATGGATCCCTTTTTTTGATTGCGCATTGTGATATGCAAGGTGGATACGGCCATATCACCTGAGGCAGTGTAGAAGAACTGGGACATGTGGCGGCGTCGTTATCCTATTTATACGTACGTAAAGTGGGGTGGGCTTGCGTACGCCAGGCGAGCGTAGGGGTGTGAATAATAGTTTCGGGGACCTGGGCGTTGTTCAGTTCCTGCCTGGCCAGGAAGTGTACCTATGTGTATTTCTGTTGCAGTTTTGACGTCGCAGAATGGCCAATTTACATTAATGTAGCATGTACCGGGAGGGCGGCAACTATCGCTAATGAATAAATGGCCAACATCACATGTTGTTGTCAGGGTTGTGGATATGCGCAGACACTCATGTGAATGGTGTGCGGTATTATTGAAAGCGTTGCTATCACGAAGCGCACTCATGTGAATGTGCTCCGATGAAGGGAGGATCAGCAGTGAGGCTACGTCATAAATAGTGATAACGTTCATTATAGTTAAGCAATGCATGCCAAACGTGAATCTGAAAGTCTCAGATATGACACACTACTATACTGGTAAAGCCTGACAACAGAGAATACAGCAATACAAATGTACACATTTACTGTTTGTCATATGTGATCTAGGATGTGCACTCTGCCCGTGGCTGATGATACCCCTTTGGGCCAGCAATACCCAGGCCGAAAGGCAGCACAATAACGTGCACACACACACACACACACACCAGGGGCATCGTGTAACACACATTTGATTTTTGATGTAACGTTTGAGATGCATGGCGATCACACATGGAAGGCTAATGTACAGACCATGAATATTAATCAAGATGATCATTGCATGTTGTGTGTAGTAGAAGATATGTGTATACAGCAACAAAAACTTTTCAAAAAAGCTCTCTAAGCAGAAGGGGTGTGTCTCATCAAACGCTGTAGAGAGAATGACTAAAATGGGTGGGGTCCTCCAACTGTTACAATGGGAAATGTTATGAACTAATCAAATGCTTTTTTTAAAGTGACATGGCAATCACAGATCGAGGGCGCAAGGAGGCCGTACCCGACAAGATTTTGAGAAAATATATTTATCATAATATAAGTTTATTACAGTTAGAAATATATAAATGTTTAAAATATTTTAGATTATCGCTTGCTCTCATATACAGTTTAAAGTTATTTAGATATAGTTTTGAGACAAGAAAAAAAAAACGAGGGAATGGCGTACCCGGCGCAACACCATACGTCTATGACATAACACAGGGCCTGGCAGCGTGCACTCGTCGCATACGCAACGCGCAGTGGGCGCGACCTCATACGTACATGACGTAACGCGTGGCTTGGTACTGTGTCAGATACCTTTGTAGCAGCTGGCGTGAACTCGTACGTATATAATGTTAAGCGGGACGCGGTGCCACGAATCCGTCTGATACGAAATGCGCATCCTTTACGAGTTTAGCATGGCGGATAGGATTTGCGTGGTGATGGAACTTGGTACACTACCGGTATGGGAGTGCAGTTTTCTCCCCCCCCCCCCCCCCCCCCCCAAAAAAAAAGATGTACATATTTTTGGGGGAAGATATAAAACATTAATTCGTTTTAAAGTTAAAAAAAAGAAGTATAATTGCAAAATATTACAAAAAAATAGAAAAAATATAGGTTTTATAAACATTAAAATATGAAATTTACATTTAAAAAACCTTCGAAATTCACTGAAAAAACCATAGTTTTTACAGACGTTCTAGTTGGGAATTAACATTTAAAAAACCTTTGAAATTCACTAAAAAAATAGGTTTCAGGGACGTTATAGTTGTGAGAAGTTGGCCTGATATATGATGTCACTAATTCTAGTGTACACCTTGTATCAGTCCAAACAACCCTTATGGGGATTGGTTGTAAAGTCAACCTTATAGACCAGCTATCCTAGTGGTAGCATGTACAAGAGCAGTCTTAGGCTAAACTCTGAATGGCATGTGAAGCCAGCTGTTATACCATATGTAACCCCTTGAATTCCAAATGAAAGGACACCACAACATATATATATAAAAATAGAATGTATTTATTCTAGTCAAACCCTCAGCACTCTTTATGAGATTCGAGGTAAGTACAACACAGTCTTATTTATGCATACATTAAATCACACAGGTAAGTAATACAGTTAGGCCCTAGGGTCCACGCAAACCATATACTAAGTAAGTGGTATAAGGACCACTGTCACGAACACAGGATAGGCCTAGGCCTAGGGAATCGCTGGGGCTACAGTACACTACCAAAGGTTAGGAAGTGGGAGGCCCACGGGATTCAGGTGCAGAGTGGAAACACTCACGCGTAATGCGTAAAAGTCAATAGAATTACTAGTAGTTAGAATTTAACACTTTTAGGACACTTCTGGTATAGCTAGAAAGTCGAGACTCGGAAACTAGACCCTAGGATAGTCACTACCCTTGTGAGCACCAGAGTACTCAAGTTACCTAGCCCACGGGCTGCGGCTGCATAGGTGTGAACTTGCGTCGGGTTTCGTCGTGGACTTCTATAGATGCCTGAAGGAAAGTTGCTGACAGGCAGTCAGTGAAGAGTGTCCGGGGGATCCCAAGGTGGGGATCAAGAAGGAAAAAACCTGCAAGCAGAAGGGACAGAGTCTAGGTCACCAGCCAGGAGCCGGGAAGGAACCAGGCGATGTCGTGAAGATGCAGGTGAAGAGGTGAAGCTTGTCGCAGCAGCCACGGGTACCAGGAGACGTCGAGGACGACCAGGACCAGGAGGTGAGCTGTCCCACGAAGGCTCTTGCAGTCAGCGGCATCGAAGTCGAGTCAGGACCCAACAAGCCTTTGCAAGCGGAACCCACGCAGGATGGAGGACTTGCTTCTGGTGCAGACCAGGAAGGTCTCGGGTGCTTCTCTTTCACAGAGGAGCGGGTGCCAGTCTGGAGGAGCCGGACCAGCAAGGTGAAATTAAAGGTTCGTCGTCGCAGAGGTTACTAGCCAACGGGCCAGCAACCGGACAACACGTCGAGCAACACAGGTGCAGAATGGCCCCACGCAGAACACGTGAAGTGTGGGGAGCTGGTCTTCTTTGCAGATGGTGCTCGGGAGTGGGGCTTCTCAATTCCCCAAGCACAGCCTCGAGGGAGCCTCGGAAGTCGCGCTAGTCAGTTACTAGCCACTTTTCCCAAGTCGCCGGTCCCACATCCCTCGTCGCCTCCACGGGTCTCAGCTTCGCTGGAGATGTGGATCTGGTTCAGAGGTGTCTGGAAGTCTCGGCGCTGGTCAGTCTCTGCAGTCGTCCCTCGTAGGATTCAGCCGCAAAGCAAGCAGCGGTCGCTGGATGGTGCCTGGTTGCCCAGGGTGGTCACTCCTTGGCCACAAGGGAGATTTCTTCAGTCTTCTTCCTGAGGTCGAATGTCGAAGGTCCAGAGTTTCTGTTCAAGTTGCAGATTCAGGTTAATCTAATTTTAGCAGGGCCCAACTAGCTACTAATATACTGGGCTAGTGGGCTGGACTACCTGCAAGGTCCCTCCTATGGGTGGGACCAGCAAGGGGAGTGGCTACACCCCCTTTCCTTTGTCCAGTTTCGCGCCAGAGCTGGGGCTGGAGTGCCCCAGCACCGGTTTGAACTGGACTATGCATGGGACACCTTGTGTGCCCCAGGCATGTCTCATTCCTTTCAGCCCTCCCTGCCCCAATACACTAAGGTCTGTCTGGGGAGGTGCTAGCACCTCCCCAAGCAGGAAACCTATTGTCCAGGCCTCCATGGCTGGGAGGACTCCCCGCTGCAGGAGGTCAGACTTGTGTCTGTGGCAGCAGCATCCGTTTTGTGATGCTGAGGCTTTGGTGAGAGTTAAACAGCAAAGTAGGATTTTAACATGTGTCCAATTGGTCGCACACTGCTACACCTACCAGCGTGTTGCCCCAAAGAATTGTGGTTACTGAAGTCAGCGTCGGCGGGTACGCCTATGCCCGAGTAATGAGTGCAAGTAAGTGTAGCGTTTGCCATCCCTGGACACGTGTTTCGAGGTAGTTGCCTCTCGTCAGCAGGGAGTAGGTGAGTGTGTAGGGTTGTTGTGTAGGCTGCTAAAATAAGTGTTCTCAGGTAAAGTACCTCTCGTAGCACGCAGGTGCGTAACCATGAGCTCGTCAGCTCCACCTGCGCGCCTTGAGTGGTACTTTACCTGAGAATATTTTTTGCCAGCCTACGCAGCAACCCCACACACATACCTACTCCCTGCTGACGAGAGGCAACTACCTCGAAACACGTGTCCAGGGATGGCTAACACGACACTCATTTTCATTTTAAACTTTTGGCATAGGCGTACCCGCCGACGCTACTTCATGGACCACAATTCTTTGGGGCAACACGCTGATAGGACTAGCAGAGTGCGTCCAATCGGATTTTTTTTTTTTTTAGGATTTTAACATGTCTCATCAGAAATGGTATGGGGATATTATTCCAAAGTGTTAGACACCTTACACCACATGGTTCGATAAAGCCAAACCATAGTTACCATAACCGTTCAAGATTATAAGGTACTTTAAGAGTATATGGTAGGCTATATCATAGAACAGCTATAAGGACATGGTTCCGAAAGCTGCAGACAGGCTCAGCTCATGCTAGAGCACCATCTCACATGTTACCAAGCACTCTGCCTCCAGGATTGTTAAGGCCTGCCATAGGAGTGGCTGATAGGTACACATGTGTCTATATATAAGTAGGCTGTCCGGAATTCGGTTTAAACCGAATCTGACCGACAGTACCCTACCGGATGAAAATCCGCTGACCTGGTTTAAACCGAGTGTCACTGATTTTCATAGTTGACGGGGGAGAGGAGCTGTTGTGGACTGCCGTCTCTCTGACTGCAGCCGCACCCGAGTACTTCACAGGTCTTTAAAAAGACCATTTAGATAACGAGGCTTTGTTGTTTTTTCGCCCCTTCTCAGAGCCCCTGTGGGCGGGGCTGAGCGCAGAAACTGGGTAGGTCAAAAGTGCACAAGACTGAAAACGTGGTTCTTCAAGGATGCTCTAGGTTGCATTTCCCAGCGTGGACTTTACTGGCAGTTGCAACACTGGCTTGGTTGTTTTGGAAGGAGGAGGTTTGCTGAGTTTAGAAAGGTGGTGAGAATGTTTGGCGTTAGTGAAGACACCTTCCATGCAGAACTCGGATTTTACATAAATAACATTTACTTCTAGGGGCGGAGCTTGCCTGGCTTCACGATGGCGGCAACAGAGTAGAGCTCTGGCAGCCTGGCTGCTAATTTACAGGAATCCTGACGCCCACAGCGCAAAACAAGACAAAACAACAATATTCCAGTACAACAGAAATACTGGCTACCCCAACCAGTGTCCAAGACCATTTGGCGATAAACACAGCATGAGATTTGACATTACCAGCCTAAATGCATGGCTGCGGCAGAACGTGGCACCGGAGTGGTGCCTGCACAGCAAAGGGAATAACGCGAAGCGGAATCGCACTGAGTCCCAAGCCCGTGGCCTGAGAGGCACAAGAACGGAGAATCCCCCACCCCTTTGCCAAGATCGGCGATCCAGAATAGACCGGGAGACCTTTGAGGCACCTGGAGAGGGAACGTAAGTGCTGCAGAAGTGACAGCGGGCGTCCCTGACACCCACAGGCCCATACAGGGAGACGAGGAGGCGGCATCGCAAAGAACCAGGTGAGTGGCCATGGGGCTGCAGGAGACTCGCCGCCACAGAGAGCAGCTGAATCAAGCGGTCCTTTGCGAGAGAAACACAGACTGCTGCACAGATGAGTAAAACTTTTCATATTAAGGTACTTGGAGAAGCGTGTAATCAAGGTGTGCTTTAGGGTATTCCTCTAAGAACCTGGGCGCAACTGAATCCAGATAAGATCCACAAACCTGGGGAGAAGGCAGCCAGAGAACCTCAAAGAAAAACGACTCACCCTGCTCTTGCCCTGTGGTGTGTTTCGGAGACCACAATGCTTCAGGGGTGCCGGGGTGTTGGCTGTGACCAGATAAATAGCATGTACACTGAATGGGAAGCACCAGATGGGCCTTCTCCCATCCCTGGTGAACTGCAAGACTGTCGGGTGCCGACTACACCAGTTAGCGTGGTAGGTACGGAAGACGCTCCCTCCCTTAACAGTGAGGGAATAGCGTAGAATGAATCGAGCATAGCAGCGTGTAGACATCTTGGGGACACGCACCCAGTGCTGGCAAGATATTACCTCCTAGTCGAAGCTCAGAAAGGCCCCATAGGGCTGCACTAGACCATTGAGGAGACTCAGAGGTGTTTTGAGGGGGTCGCTACTGCATGCAACATTAACATGCCACCTGGGACACTAAATGCTACTCGCACCCCCACAAGTCACAATGAGGAAGATGGAAAAAACTCAGTCCAAACTCCAATTTGAGGCACGTAAGACTCCCAGGGCCAGAGACTTTTTTTTTTTTTTTTGCAGGGTTTTATATAGCGCAAACTTGACCCGAATCCAATCAGGTATCTTTTTGTGGGCATGATATGGTCCCATGTAGATGCTCATTGTCATGCTTATGTGCCTTTAATGCTATTATCATCCATTCATTCCTCTCTGTACTGTGTATGATTAAGCTTTAAGAAATATTGCTGTATTGGAACCAACTGCTGGAAATGTTTGTTCACAGAATAAACTAAAAAAAAAAAATATGTACAGTACTATGTGACTGACTGTAAGTGCAAAGATGGAAATGTAAATGCTAATAAAAATATATATTTTTTAAAAATCAGTAGCGTAGTAACAAGAAAAAACATTTTTAATTCTTGAAAGCAAATAATTGAAATCATATGTCTGCCACAGGCTGCACCGTCTAAAGTCTGGAGTATTGACACATCTACTTTTAAGCCCATTCATTTCTCCACTATCCCATCTGCGGCAGCAACCTCTGCGCCACTTCTTCTCTCCCTGACTCCAGAAGCAAATTGTATTGAGCGTTGATCTGGGTGTTAAGGGATGGCCAACAATCTAGCTTGGTGTTCATCTTAGAAATGGGGCGGCACTCTTTTTTGGGGGCAGCGGATGTGAGCAAGTCGTGTGTCAACTAACACCACCACCCCCACCCCTGTGAACAAGTCGTCAGTTGGCTGCCAACCCTCCCGCACCCCGAGAACCATCTGTCTGTTGCCCGCTCTTACCTGCACCTAAACTGGGTGGCAGTAGGTCTAGCTACCCCACTGGCTATATCTAGTGTGTACATCAAGACCACTGAGCTTACCCTGGCTCTCATACCATTTCACTTCTCCTCAAAGAGCACATGTGGTATAAAAACTTAAAAATATACCAAAATATGCTGTAAATCAGGGCAGGCGTTACGCACTACTGAGCCATGCTTGCGGATAATTCTGTCCTAACTCTATGCCTCCACATATTGTGTCCATGATAAATTCAACATGAATTATTTTTGTAGCTAGGTGAAATTTCATCCCTAATCACGGACCAGATATGGCCCAAACTCAGCTCTCAGTAATCCCATTTTCCAAATACAGATCAACCAAAAGTTCAGAAATTTCTAAGGAGTGGCAAGTAGAGCGGGCATTTAAATAAATCTAAATCAGGGCGAGTTAACTCTACCAACCATCTTGAAACCTTCGACTTGTAAAAATGTATTTGGACCTCATATACACTGTATGTACACTG
Organism: Triturus cristatus; assembly: GCF_964204655.1. Lineage (NCBI taxonomy): Eukaryota > Metazoa > Chordata > Amphibia > Caudata > Salamandridae > Triturus > Triturus cristatus. The sequence goes on along the minus strand of NC_140580.1, from coordinate 1,107,043,843 downwards.
TCTATATACCATGCATCAATGAAGAAAGCAAGCAATAATAAAAGCAAAGCGTTCCATAAACACCGGTAAAACACCGCTTCAGTTGTTTTTTATGGGGCGAAAATGAGTAACCACTGAAAAGCACTGTTTTTTTGAGGTTTTGAAATCACTGGAAAACACTGAAAAAACACCACCAGAATTCACCAAAAATAGAAACTGAAAACAGGAAAGCCTATATATAAGGTAGGTATAGGAATACTACACCTAAGCAAGGGGTGATTACACGACCTTGCCCCAGCTGAGTGATCAGCCAGTTGTGTCAACCAGGCCAGGGGTGGCATACTACATGCTGCAGCCCCTGGTAGGCCTAGGGTACACCAATGCCCTGGGTACCTAGGGTACACTGTACAGGGTCCAATAAGGTGATCCTTACCAATTGGGTATGTACCTAGGGTACATGGAGTCCATTTTAAAGAGAGAGCAGACAGCCTGAGACCCTGAATGGCAGGATCTCAGGCCAACTAAGTCGAAAAACCAGCTAGACACTAGGCAAAAAGTTGGGGGTAACCATAGTCAGATGTTCACCTTCCTACAATAGTTATTTGGACATTTGACTCATAAACCCAGAAAAATGTGCCTGTTATAGTTATTTGAGCTAAATATAACTCGCGCGCCCGCAATGCACTGCTGATGATGTCACATATTACATCACTCATGACATGGTCAGTGACATCACTGATGACATCACTGATGACATCTCAAATGACATCACTGATGACATCATCCACGTGATAATCTGATGCACATACTGATGCCCTAATATAAACTTTGATACACCCATTCTAAAATGTAGACTACAATTTTTAAAACTATGTACAGAACAATGCAATATACTACATACCACTCACTGTTTCCTAGGTCTACACACACATCCAGTCACTTATACATGTAGTTACTCATTAATACAGTACTATAATATGCACTCATACACCACCTATACATACAGTCACAGTCCGCCACTCATCCATAAAGTTACTCACTACTCATCAGTCATGCAAAGAATCAATCACATACCCATTTACTCATGTATACAGTTATACACACCAACTGCATTATTTATACACACACCACATCACTTATTTATAGAGATACTAACACATATTTACTGTCTTATACAATTACTGATACAAGAAGACACTCATTTATACACAAACTCTTCAAATAACTTACTCTCACGTATAGTCATTTATATACTCCAACACTCACATATAGTGCCTTAAAACATATGTAGTTAGTCACACATATACCACTGAGACATTCATTCACTCACCAACACACCCATACACACAGTAACTCATCCATACAGCCCTTCCCAGATGCGCTTTTGAATCCATACAACCAGTGAATCACCCACTCAGACATCTATGCACAGAGTCATACACCCCCCAACCCACCCATACAGACACTCAGGGATGCATACAGATACTCAGACAACAAACCAATAACCCATATAGATACTCATGTAGCTATTCAGCAACCCATGCAGTTGCTTACATACCAACTGAGAGACTAATACAGACTTTCACACAGTGTAATCACTAATCCATGCATTCAGTAAGACACGTTCAATCACTCACGTATACATTCAGTCACGCACCTACTAAATAATCCCTTCAGGCACTTTTAAATGCATTCATTCTTCAATACACCTTGGCATAGATATATATGAAAAATATTTAAACTTTACAGAAACACACATTCACTGGATGATGTCATCAGTGATGTCATTTGAGATGTCATCAGTGATGTCATCAGTGATTTCACTGACCATGTCCTGAGTGATGTAATATGTGACATCATCAGCAGTGCGTTGCGAGCGCGCAAGTTATAGTTAGCAGAACTAACTATAACGGAGGAATTTCTCTGGTTTTATATGAGTCAAATGTCCAACTAACTATAACGTCCCTGAAACCTATGTTTTTTTTTGTGAATATATATATATATGTATGGGTGTGTGTGTGTGTACTAAAGAAACAGCCTAGTGACAGTAATAAGAAGCTTCAGGTCATCACTAACAATAAGGAGGGCAACAGCATCAATAGTCCAAGGCTCATTCTCACATTCAATAGACAAAAGGATAGTCTATACAGAATTTTTAAGAAAAGCTGTCATCTGATTCAGAATGACCCCATTTTGGGTGAAAGTTTTCCACGCTCATCCAGGATTACATATAGAAGGGCCCCCTAGCACCAGGGATCTGGTGGTTAACAACAGCCCAGGACTAAAATCTAAGAGCAGTTGGCTAACGAACCGCAAGGGGTTTTTTAAGTGCCAGGCATGCAAGGCCTGCAAATATGGAATTAATAAAACCTCATATATTTCTCCATTTAAAGACAGGCCATGTGTTATTGACAAATGGTTGACTTGCAGGTCTGAGTATGCTGTCTATGTGCTGGAGTGCTCTTGTGGACTGCAGTATGTTGGCAGTACGAAACTGCAGGTCCACAAGAGAGTGCTCCAGCACTTAAGGGCTATTACAAATTCAGATGAGTCCTATCCAGTTGCACGGCACTTTAAGGAGGCACACTCGAATGACCTGCAACAGGTAAAATATTTTGTGATAGACAGTGTTCTGTTTCCCAGACGTGGTGGGGATAGGGAGTCTATTCTCAGGCGTCTGGAGACCAAGTATATCTTGGAACTGGATTGTAAAAGCCCAAATGGTTTGAACACGACTGAGGATTTATATACATGGCTCTAACAATTTCAGCATAGAATTGATTATTGTGTAATGATTATCATGAGTTTCTCATTAATCATATTTGTACATATGGGGGTTTTTAATGAATTCCATATTGTAACTTTACATTTTGTGGATGTGATGGATTCCCTTAGCTAATTAGGCCACCTTCTCCCATGTGTTGTTTCCGGGTTTCGGCTGCTTCGGACGAGCTGGATCAGTCGTCAGAGGCAGGCCGAAATTATGTATGTTTGGCACAGGAATCAATGTTTTTAGTTAAATGTCCAATTGGGGATATTACACTTATGCATTTTAGCACTAGGTTGCACAAAGGCACTTATGGATCAAGTACAGCAGTTGTATCATTCAACTGTATAATTTGCACAGATGAATGTGTCATTTCCACAGTACAGAAGGTATTTACACCAATATCGTATAACAAATTGGCCTGTTCGGCTGCGGACATCAGCGTTATTTGCACAGTTCTATGCAGCATTGCAGTACTGATAGTATCTAGTACTGGTACCAGTGTGCCAATCTATTATGATGAACTAAGGAAGGCCGAATGGGTAGAGTACAGATGGTATTTAAAACTGGCATCGATTCCCATGGCCATTTAAGGTTGCACCATTAATAGCGGTTTCGGAACTGAGAAATGCGTTATTTGCACAAGGACGGAGGATTCTCAGATTTGTTGCTAGATGTATCCACACATGAGGTTGTTCTGAAAATAGCATGATTTGCCCAGGAGTAATAACGTTTTAACAGCTTGAGACAGCCAACAAGTTTTTTAATATTGCACAGATTAATGCGTTATATGCACACATTTTATTAGTATTTTAAACTGATGCTATTTTTTCTGTGAATCAACCTGTACTGTATTGGACGCCATGTGTATACTACAAAATGGTATTCATACTGGTATGAAGTTATACGTGTGTAAAACATAAAGAAAAGTGAATTGTACATATCATGATGTCACTGCTGTACAAAAACAGACGGATAGTCTGTTTTCAGTTGTTTTGTTTGCACTGTCACTTTAAAAGTTGGAGGAAACACGAGTATGTCATGTGATCAAGGCCACTGGGGGCCGAAACGCGTCATGGCGAAATAGCACAGTACTAAATAAACTCGCTTGCACGAAAAAAAACTGGTGTCCGTTACGTTTCTAACTCAGGATCTATGGAGTTATGAAGATTCGGTATTTGTGGAGATATATATATATATATATATATATAGGTGTCATGTGATCAAGGCCGAAGGTCGGGCTGAAACGCGTCATGGCGGCATGGAGACGGGCGAACTCCACGGTGATTAAATCAACAAAAACTTTATTCAAAAGCGCCTTTCAACTTCTCCCGGCAGCCTTGATCATGACCGTGTGCGCCATCTTCTGGGTGCATTAAATACTAACATGTGATATAAACATAGAAGAAATCTCCATGTTAAGATAAAAACGTGTTATAGACATAATAGATTCAAACGATGATGAAGATTAAAAACATGATATTCACTGACAAAATGTCGTCAAAATACATGGTCTCATCATCATTTCGTTGTAAACGTTTTTTGGACACTATATAAATATAGTCCCATTACATTATTGAAAGGATTCCTGCTATATATTTATACTAAAAATTCCATCCAGTTTTCAAAGCAAGTAAAAGATATATAACTTGCTATACGTTTTGAAGAAAAAGATATAAATCATTATTCTAGAATTCTTTTTGATTAGGAAGTATATAAGTATAAAAACTTTAGGATCTGGCAAGTTCCTAATGTCTGTCTCCACCTTCTATCTTTTAAGCACCTCAATAAAGTGCAATGGTGCAAAATTATATGTGTATGTATCTCCGTCTGATGAAGAACAGGAAGCTGATCACAAGCTAAGCACTTAAGTGCTTGAAATCTTGTTATATATTTCATAAAAATGAAAAGGCTGGAATTCAAAGTAGTCGGTTACCAGGCACAGTCAAACCATATGGATAATCCTTCTTTTAGTTAAAATGTAATGTAGAGGAGGGAATTTTCAAAAACACCCATGGGACTAAACTTGTATCAAAGTTAACATTCCTAATATCCCTAGAGTATTGAGGCCCAATACTCTGTGCAAAGTACACACACTTATCAATTACTACAGTGCAAAAGGATATTTGGACATAATAGATGGAGAGATCAATGGTTAATATGCCTCATATTCGTTTTTTCTTAAATATATATATCTACACATTGATCCCAGATGAAGTCTCGGTTGATGAGCATGCAAGGAGCCGATACATATAGACAGGAACTGTAAGTAATTTAATTGAGGAATATTGACTTTAAAAAAAGCACATTTTGCGTGCTCTGCACGGATGGGGCAGTACAGTCGCCCTGTGTCTCCTGGTGGACATCAAACATGAGCTTTGAAAGATTATTTGGACTCGAACTCTGACTCCCTTTTGAAGATCTTTTCCAGTGGATTAAATTGATCCCTGGATTTCCTTAAGCAACAGCAACGAGTGCGGTCTCCGTCGTGGACAAGTCCATAGAAACATACATTTGTGTCTGCATATTTCTAACTGTATTTCACAGTGTACTGTAAGTTTCACTTGCCCATTGGGCCTTTCACGGGGTCCTTGTTGGTCATGCACTATTAGCCCGGGCTCAGGGGCCCGGGAGATGATATGTTTTATTGCAAAATCGTTGAATAATAGAGTGTGAGCCGCACAGAAAAGCCAATTAAAGAGTGTTTCATTTCATGTAATGTAGCCGGCAGATCTCCGGTGTATTGACATATCCTGAGCCGTGGAAACTTTCTGCGTGAGAAGCTCTCCTCGTAAGGTGTCTCTTACCAGACAGGAAAACACATCCCCGGCAGAACCCGGCCCGACCGCTCGCTATATTGTCCTGTGACATCAGGAATTTGATGCCTGTGTTCCTGCCTCATTTATTTTGAAAACTTTGCTAGCGAGACCGAGTTAATCAATGCGATCTGTGTTGTCTTCAATAACTTATGTGCTGCGCGTATTGATCTGGGGGGGTGGGGGGGATTTTTGAGACCCGCGCGGGGCTCCGAATGTCAGCGGTGTTTTGATTATGGAAAGTCCTGGAACCTGGGGACAGGGTACCAGGTGGCGCGCGTCCTGGAGGCGGCGGTGACACAACGCGCCCGAATCCCCCCGGGGACGCGGTTCGCGGCCTGCACTTTAGCGGCGCCGGCGGGCTGGCATGGATCCCCGTCGCGCTCATTAAAATGAGGTAAAAAATCAAACTGCATGAAAAAAGATGTGTGAAAATACAAACTTGGAAATTGATCCGGGGAGAAGCGAGAGCGGTGTGATCGCCCTCTGTTATTTCCGATGTCAATATCTTTTCTTTTTGCTCTTTTTTTTATTATCATATCTTGTCAGTTTCTGTCGTTAGGCGTTTATTTTATCTCTTTTTTTATTTTCGGATTTTCTTTTTTTGCAGTTTTTATATAGCTCGAACTCGACCCGAAGGTTTACCCCGCTTTATATAAGTGGCAATTACATTACATTACACAAGGACGCATTCATGCTTTTTTGTGTGTAGGCTCGGGGAGATTAAGTGATTTGCCCAGAATCACAGGATGTTGAGCCGACGCTGAGACTCGAACCTGGTTCCCGAGTTCTCAAATCGGCAGCTTTGGTTGTTACGCCACAGCCGCTCCCGCTGTTTTATTGGATTATTAAAAACGCACCTACGATCTAATGCCCGAGATTTCCAGGTCACAGAGACCCCCTCGTCAGATGGAATGCAATGGTCAGGACACAAAGCTATTTTAAAGTTGTGTACTTACATACACAATAACAATGTAGACTTGTTGCACTCAAAAGCAAGAAGCAAGTCACAGAGGCTGACGTGTGTGTGACTCGGGAGTTCGGGCTTTTGTTTTTCATTTATTTCTTTACAGAAAAAAATGACAAGATAATTCATTTAGCTATTCCAGAATAACTAAACAATATATTCTCCCTTGTGAACTAAGGGAGTATAGCTTTGGGAAACGCAAGAAAAGCTTTCCTAGGATCATGCAGGGTAATATGAATGATTAAAAGTTAACAGCGCCACGAAATCGAACCTTCCTGCGAGCAGGAGTTTTCAGTCAGGTTACAGCGCGGCGTTTCAAATAATTCACGGGAATCCTGACAACTCTAACTATGAATTTTTCAGACCGGAATATAAAGGGTCTTCTTGGGTACTCGCGTTGTCGTTCCAGCGGCAACAACATGCTTCAAAGACACAGACGGACACGACAGCTTCAGTGCTTAATTTGTAAAACAATAAGTGCCAGGGCTCTCGTCAGGAGGCCACTGCAGCTCGCACCACACATTGTCCCTGCCATGCTGCCAATGACGGAATTAACACAACTGCTAGACATCATATTCCTACAGGTGTGACAGTTCGGTCTATTTCAGCCTCCCAAAGCCAAATTAAAGGCTTGGGCGGCACGTAATAGTCATGTTTAATGTATATTGAATTCACAATTAACTGTTATTGTGGTAAAGTCTAAATTAGCCAGTCAGCGCCACCTTGTGGTAGACTGTCACTCTCCGGTGTTGAAAATTAAGTGGCGTGCACCGGAAACCACTGGCTCAAATTAAGCATTGGCCACTTTCGTGACAAAAAGGCATGTAAAGAGGATCCACGTGCTTACAAAGTCTCTCTCTTTCTCTCACACACACATGCACGCACACACACTCACTCGCACACTCACAGGCTTATTCACACAGCCACACACATTTGCCTCCACACACTCCCCACCCACGTGCACACTCACAGACACTCGCACACAGATACAGGCAGACTCACTCGCAGATACTCACCCGCACACAGGTACACTCACTCAATGCTCTTTCCGACTAGAACATTTTTGGCGCCAGTACCTTCGTGGATGGCTCTGCAACGTTTGTTAGCTGAGGTGTAGCCTTAGTTAAGAATGGAGTCTTGCTACACAGTGACGCCAGATACTGAACTGCCACGTGAGCAGTGGCTAACCAATCCTGAGCATAAGGTTTTTATACTATACAGTAAGATTAAGTTGCACTTCACAAGTCCTGTTTGAGGTAGCGCAGCCATTTGAGCTGGAAGGTTCCTTTTGGGGTGTTGTGAAGCGTGTGTGTGGCCGGTGGTTGAACTCTGTCTGTAGCACAATGAGCAAACAAAGGCTTGGAAACCAGCCATGAGCAAATGCTATTGGTAAATATTCTTTCAGGCACTTCTGTCCACCCCTTTTGTTTTGTTTTGTTTTTTTCTGTGCCAAATTAATGAAAGAAAATCCTTGGGAGACAACAAGCAGTGGGTGTTAAAAAGATGCTCATGGAATAAAGAAGTAAGACAGCCATATTCAGTAGGTGTCCATTTTGTGAAGAGAACGGGGTCTCCATTTTGACTGCTCGGACCCTGAGTGTGGACAGTTTTCAATTCTCCAGAGGACCAGCGCCATCTGTCAGTCTGGTTGAATATGTCTTGAAGGTAGTGTTGGATCCTCGCCCTGGGACAAACTGACCTCGATTCAACCTGTATTGGGGCAAGAAGAAGTCGACGAGGATGTGGGTGGAAGCTTGGCCACAGCTTTGTAGAGCCAACGATCAGACCAGCTTCCTTGTTATGGATGAATGCAGCTGCATGAATTTGCCTCCGATTGTGCCCAATTTTGGTTAGTTACAGCACTCTAACGAAGGCGGATCACTGCTTATATCCTGATGTTTGTGTAATTTATGTTTGGTATGTATAGAAAGAATAAATAGCATTTTCCTAACTATAACAACATTTTTCAATTGAATTTTTATGTTGTTTTCGTTTATAAAAATGTGTTTTAAATCATAAAGTCCATTGTTGTCGAGTGAAGAGTAGAGTGGAGGACAGAGTCATATAGTGAAGTGTCATAGAGTGGAGTGTGGTACAATGGAGTGGCGTACAGTGCAATAGCATACAGTGAAGTGGCGTAGAGTGGAGTGTGGTTCAGTGGAATAGCATACAGTGGAGTGGCGTTGAGTGGCGTAGAATTGAGTGGCATAGAGTGGACTAGCATTTAGTATAGTGGCCTAGAGTAGAATGGATTGACATAGAATCGAGTGAGGTATACTGTAATGGTGTACAGTGGAGTTGCGTACAGTGGCGTATGGTGGAGTGGCATAGGGTGGAGTTGCGCACAGTGGAGAATCGTAGAGTGGAGTGGTGTGGAATGCAGTAGCGTAGAGCCTAGTAGTGTAGAGCGGCGTAGCGTAGAGCGAAGTGGTGTAGAGCGAAGTGGCATAGAGCATAGTGGTGTGGATTGGCAGCTAGTGGAGTGGCATACACTGGAGTGGCATTGAATGTAATAGCGTGGAATGGCATGCAGTAAAGTTTCATACAGTAGAATAGCGTGGAGTGGCGTAAACTGGAGTGGCGCTTGTATGGAGCATAGTAGGAATAAAGTAGAGTAGAGCAGGCTAGAGCGTAGTGGTGTACAGTGTAACAGTGTAGAGTTGAGTGGTATAGAGTGGAGTGGCATAGTAGAGTGGGTGTATAGTGGAATAGATTTGTGTGTAGTGGTGTACAGTGAAATGGCTTAGAGTGGAGTCACGTACATTAGAGACTCGAGTGGTGTACAGTGTAATACGGAGTGTCAGACTGGTGTAGAGTGAAGTGGCATAGACTAGAATAGCATAAAGTTTAGTGGCGTAGAGTGGAGTTGTGTACAGTGGAATAGCGAGGAGTGGAATAGCGTACAGTGGAGGTGCGTACAGTTGAGTAGCATAGAGTGGAGTGGCGTAGAGTGGAATAGCATAGAGGGGTGTGTGGTGTAGAGTAGAGTGGCATAGAGTGGCGTGTGGTGCAGTGAACTGTCGTACAATGGAGTGGTGTAGAGTGGAATAACATACAGTAGAGTGGCATACAGTGGAGTGGTTTGGTGTGGAGTGAAGTACAGTGTAGAGGCATACAGTGGAACAGCATATTGGGCCAACAGGGGGGCAGCACAGACCACAGACTAGCTTGTTGGTGTGAAAAAGGCCGCTTTATTGGAAACAGGTGCACCTTACAAACAACGTCCCTTGGGCTGCGCCGTACAAAACTAATCCTCACTAAATATAGCCTTCCTATTGTACCCACCACCCCCTCCCCTAAACATGGTTTTCCCCCCTGCAACAATCATAAAACATCTTACAATTCCTAACTTCCTACACCTACCTAACTAGGTAACTTCTTATGTTCTATCACACTGCAACCATACCTAATTATATCCCCCAATGACCTAGGGAAAAAACACCCCCAAACATAGCGCACCACACCAGCACCTGTTCCAGCGACAACCCCGTACACTGCGTAACCCCGATGCACCTGCTCCCAAGAAAACCACCCACGTGACCGATGAGCCAAAACAACGAGGGGCCCACCCACAGGGGCCCAACAACCTCTTGGTTGGGAGGGTGTTCGGGACAACGCACGAGCCCAGTGAGCCCCAACCGGCTGTTGTGTCACGACCACCCAAAATGGTGGGTCGGGACACAACATGCCCGGTTAAATACCCACCCAGCCCAAAAGTAGCCCAACCCCAGCCCAACCAGCCCAATCTCTCACAAATGGAGCCCAACCAGCCCACTGTGCGCCGGCTGCCCCCCGGCCCAAAACCCCCCGGGGGGCAAGCCTCCCGTTGGCCGGCCGCCCCCCCAAAGTCCTATTGGACAGCACAGACCACAGACTAGCTTGTTGGTGTGAAAAAGGCCGCTTTATTGGAAACAGGTGCACCTTACAAACAACGTCCCTTGGCCTGCGCCGTACAAAACGAATCCTCACTAAATATAGCCTTCGTATCGTACCCCCCACCCCCTCCCCTAAACATGGTTTCCCCCCCTGCAACAATCATAAAACAACTTACAATTCCTAACTTCCTACACCTACCTAACTAGGTAACTTCTTATGTTCTTTCACACTGCAACCATACCTCATTATATCCCCCAATGACCTAGGGAAAAAACGCCACTCGAAAGTCGGGACTGACGGCTTTCGACCCCCCCTTAGGCCTCCTGACACTTCGGGTATCTGCACACACCCATGGCCCTATCCACAGCCTCCTTTAGCTGAATTATGTATCGTTCCGTGCCATACCGTGACAGGTGGACCCCGTCTTCCCTAAAGAAATACACCGCCGCATAGCGCAACTCCGGGTGTACCATCCTACCTATCCCTTCCTTATCGCAAAAAGCCCTCATGTCCCTATTGATCTTTCCTACGCGCCCTATCTATGGCCACCGGCCGCTCAGCCCCTCTCCAAATTCTCCTGGGGATAAATTCGGACCATATGATGTAACAACCGGACCACTGTGTCCGAATCTCCAAAAGATCCCGCTTCATCTGCTTCAATAAAGCCAGGCCCTTGCATTGCACCAGATCATTTCTCCCTAAGTGGATGACTACAACATCCGGACACACGCCCCCTTACCACCTTGTTCAATGCCGGAATTAGCTCATGCCACCTCATACCCCCCCCTGTCCCTGCCACTGACAATGAAAAAACCTTGTATCCAACTCTAACTTAAAATTCCTGTTCTTGTCCCATTCATAACGCTCCGCCCGCTTCACGAAAGAGTAGCCTGTGATGAGGATGGACAAACCGGCTACTTCCGGCCCTGCCACCGCATCTGAAAAGAGACACATGTCAGAACAACGGCAATACACTGCCTACCTCTTCCACCCCCCGTCACCCTGCAACCTGACGTACGTCTTGTAACAGTCTGACTTCCACCTCCCGAACGCATAAGGTCCTCCCTCCCCCACCCCTGTCTGGCTGTATCCGTCGCCGCCCCTATGCGAAAAGAATGTGTCCCGAAAATTTTTGGGTCCTCACCCATGCCTTGCAGGGCGTGCCGCAGAACCCACAGCAGCTGGGCTGCAGTCACCCGTCCCCCATCGACCCGGCGAAAAACCTCCCCCGCCGCCGCCGTTAACCTGGACGCCAAACGCTCCCCCCACTCCGCTGGGCATACCGCCCGCTCTGACGCAGGGCCCAAACCACCCATTTCCCGGCACCCCGCTGATCAGTTTTCGAGCTCTGCAACCGCACCGCCACCTCCCTGGGCCGCAAATCGACATCCCCCCATCGTATCCCTGGCTTTCCCCTCTGCCCCACCAGCTCGGACACCCGAAAGGCCCCAAAATACATCCACGACATAAGAGTGGAAAACAAAAGGGTCTCCTCCCGGTTGCGGCAAAAACCAGGCAAGCGCTGTATCAAACCGAATAGGATAGTCGCTGTGATGGGACGACGCTGCCGGGCCGTGGCACCCCTCTCTCGCACCCATCCCTCCAATAAACGTGCGCCCAACTCCCCTGCCTACGGCGCGTAGCCTCACCATAATTTTCCCATGAACGCTATGGCCAACAACTTGCCCGCGATCGTTGCCTTCGACATCCCCCTATCCATCATTGTCAAGATAAACTGCACTACCTGCTCACTCCTCACCGCCCGATCGTCCTGTCGCCCCGCTCCTCCCTCCAAAAACTCCCGCCACGCCTGTTCATATGCCTTCCACGTTGACCCGGCCACTGACCGTCTTACCAATTGTACGACCCTTTCTCTCCTACCGACCACAGTCCCGCTGGCACCAGCTTCTTGTGTTCGTCCGCCACCGTGGTTAGCCCATCCGCAATGGCATTGTCCACCCCCGGCACATGCCGGGCTTGAAACAAGATGTCATGCTCCAAACAGCGCAGCACAAACACCCTCAACAACTTAAGTACCTGTGAGTCCCTAGCCGACTGCCGATTTATGACATGGACAACTGACATGTTGTCCACCTTAAAGATCACCCGTTTATGTGCTAACTCCGGTGCCCACACAGTCATTGCGACCACCAATGGGAACAGTTCCAAAAAGGCGATGCTCCTCCCACCTCCCTGCCAGTGTGGCGGCCATTCCTCCGCACACCACCTCCCCTGCCAGTACAAACCGAAACCGCCCACTCCCGCCGCATCCGAGGAGATGGTCACATCCCATTCCCAGTCTTCCTGGGGAGCCATCGGGATACCATTGAAACGCACCAAAAAAGCCCGTCACATGCGCAGGTCCTCCTTCGTTCCCGCCGACAAACGCATATGATGGTGCGGTAGCGTCCCACCTGACAGGGCCCGTCCCAGCCTTATGCAAAAAGTGCGCCCCGCCTGCACCACCCGGCATCCGAAATTCAAATGTCCCAAAAGAACCTGGACCTCCCGCACCGTCACTTTCTGTTTCCCCAGCATGTCGTCCACCAAACCCATCATGCGCACCTTTTTCTCCCCGGCAAACGGGCCTCCATGGCTCCGAGTCAAGCTCTATGCCCAGAAATGACAGCACCGTGCTGGGACCTTGTGTCTTCTCAGGCGCCAGGGGCACACCCAGGTAGCCCATGGGCTCTGTAAAACTGTCCAGTTGTTGCTGGCAGTCCGCTGAACCGGGCAGTCCCACCAGGAAAGTCATCCAGGTAATGCGTCACGGTCTCTTTGCCTGTGAGCCAGGAAAAGGCCCACTGCAGGAAAGTACTGAAGCACTCAAACAACGCGCACAAGAGTGAACACCCCATGGGCAATGCTTTGTCCACAAATATGTCGCCGTCAAACTGTATCCTCAACAGGCAGTAGACCTCCAGGTGCACCGGTAACAACCAGAACGCCGACTTAATGTCACTTTTCGCCATGAGTGCCCCAGGTCCCACCGCCGTCACCAACCGCCGCGCCATGTCCACTGAGGAGTAGGATACCGACGACAATTCCGCCGCTATGTAGTCATTGACAGACGCCCCCTCCGGCCACGACAGGTGCTGAATCAAGCGAAACTGACCCAGCTCCTTCTTTGGCACCACTCCGTTGGGTGAAATTATCAGATCCCGCATAGGTGCCTCCTGAAAAGGGCCTGCCATCCGCCCCTCCCGGACCTCCCTGCCCAACTTCTCTTGCACCACCGTCTTGTGTGTAACAGCCGATTTTAGGTTTTCGGCCCACCTGACAATTCGTGGACCCTCGTAACCCAGCCGGAAAACCCCGCCGTAGCAGCCCCGCGTCTTCGGTCCATGGATAAGCCACCAAGAGGGGTTCCAGCCGGTCCTGTCTAACTGGCGTAAGAGCCCTTGTCCAGAGTCCCTTGTCCCCTCCCTACCTCCCCTGCTGCCCGACTGTTGCCCCAGGGGCGCCGACTGCTGACCTTGATTGCCTCCTGTACCCCAGCATTGCACCACCGGGTGCCGCTTCCCGCATTTGGAGCATACATGCCGGAACTTACAGTATTGTCGAGCACAAAGGCCCTTGTTGAAATCCCAACACGCTCCCACCATGGTCCGACGGTATTGTCTCCCTGCCCCACCCCCCCTCGGGTGGGGCGGCTGGGAAAGGGGCGAGACGCGAGGGGCAACCCACTGGCCATGTAGATCGTTTTGCCAAACTTCGCCCCTCCCATGGTCTGCTGGTACAAGTCCGAGTCGATTTCCCCCCATTTCGCCTCCGGATCCCAGGCCAAACGTGCTCAAAACTCCTTGTCGTAATGCGACCACGCGTATCCCCCATAGGTGACCTGCGCCCTCCGTACCACGTCCATGTATTTAAAAAGGGCAACGGACCTCTCCAGATACTTTGTGCAGTAAACACTGGCGAAAATCAAGAAACCCGCCGACCAGTTCTCTATAGTCAATAGCACCAGCGGCCGCTTGGCTAGCTTCTGCTCCTCCTCCTTCGACCCCTCTTTCGCCGCCAGCTCCCGATGCAGGAGCTTCAAAATATCCATGTAGTCCCCCTTCCATATTTTCTCCTTGGTGGCCAACGACAAGTGCGCCCCCAATGGTTTCTTGATGCCCATATACGGCAACTTGCTCAGCGGTATATCATGGCTCTCTTTCCCTTCCTTGCCGCCCGTGCCCTTCCCCCCAGCCGTGTCTGCGGCCGATGATCCAGCCCCCCGGGCCCCGCCGCGTCTGGACCCACTCCTGTGTTGCGCACATACATGCCTTTATTCAAACGCACCCCCATCGCCTCCCCACCCCGCATCCGTTCCGACTGACACCGTGACCCACGGATCCCTGTCCGACCAGCTCCCTGCACCTTTCTGTGCCTTACCTGGCATCAAGGTCGGCGTCCGCACCGGATCCTGCCGCCTAACTAGTGGAACAGGAGGGGCCATCACTCTCTCCTCATGGTGCCGCCCATGCGCCTCTTGCAATGTACTAGAAAAAACATTACTCTGATCCCCCTCCAACCCACTCCTCCCCCGCCTGTGGTCCTGTATTTCCCCCTCCTCCATGCTTTCCTCATCATAGTCCAATTGCAGTCTGCCCCCCTCCTCGTCTACACCCCTGTGTTCCAGCCATTTGCCGCCCTCTGCGGGCTCCAGCCTGCTGAGCCCAGCCCGTTCCCTACAATCGCGCAACAGTTCTCCCAAATCCACACTCTCCCTCCTTCGCTTGGTGTACCACTCTTCAGGGTCCCAATCGGAGCTGACGGACCTCTGCCCCCGTCCCCCAGTGGCCGCGTGGACCCGTCGGGTGTGGGGCTGGCGGGGACTTACCACCCCGCCCCCTGTACGACTCCATTGCCAGATCCCTCGCTGGAGCGCGACCGCCCGCATAAGGCAGAGCCGGCCCATCCCCTCGGTGGATTGGAGCCACATGCTGCTCTCCTGAGCACCTCACCACGCTGTCCTGCTGAAACAAATAGATGGGGTCCAACATGCCGGGGTTAAAATCATCCGCCACCCCACCCCGGCTCCCAGAGTCTCCCTGGGCCCCCCCCCCTTCCGGTCCCTGACGAATGACCCCCGCACCGTGAAGGTGTAGCCCGCCCAGCCCAGGCCTCCCCCCCCGCCCCGCACGCCCCATCCCCCTACCCCCAGCCCACTGGCCCCTTCTCCCCCTCACTCCACACAAGGGAGTCCAGTTCCTGGTGAACTGTCTCCCCCCCGGCACCACCCCCCACCCCGATGTCCCTTCGACCTCCCCACATGCCCCCCCAACCGTCCCCCGCCTACCCAGACCCTCCTGCACCCCTGCTGCCCTACCACCACATCCGGCGCCTGCCTGGACCCCCAGCGTGGTAACCCCACACACCCCGCCCCTACCCTTCTCCGCCCGCCACCTTCAAAACCCCCCCACCCCTGGGCTCCACGGCCTGGCCGGAACCACCCCACCCTCACCACTGCTGTGGGGCCCCAACACACTCCCACACACACCCCCTGCCTCCCCTACCCCCCTTCCCCCTCCTCAGAGCTCTCAATCAGCAAGGGTGAAGACCCACCCTCGCCGATCCCAGCAGACACCTCCACCTCCTCTCCTGTCCCTTCATCCGAGCCCCGCCCCCCCTCCCCGCTGGCCCTTCTGCACAGATCGCCCTGGGGCTGGCTGGCCCTGTTTATCCCCCGCATGCGTGCCCCCCCATGTGCCGTCCACAAACTCTAACACAGGCTTCTGGGCCCCGCCCCGCCGCCCCCCACGTCGCCGCTTCACTGGCGCAGCTGCCAGCCTCATGCGGCCGCGCCCCCCGCCGCCACCGTCCTCCCTGCGCGCGGCAGCTCGCACGCTAAGATCGCTGCTGCGACGCTGGATTAGCATAGAGTGGAGAGGAGTGGCATACAGTGGAGTGGAGTAGAGTGGAGCGTGTTAGTTTAAACAGATGTAGTGTGAAAGTGGATGAATGGATGAATGGATGTAGATGCAATGTGGCTGGAATATAGATTGAGGTGTAAATGGTCGTTTTTGGTATTAGGTGTAAATAGTTTGAATAGTTTTAAAGTTAAATGTCTACGAATAAGTGGTTATATATTGTGCCACTGTATACCGCGTTAACTTTGCGGTATATTGCAGTATATGCCGCTGATGAGACAGTATATGATTGGGTAATGAGTATCTTTACAAAACGTAAAACGCAGCCTTTTAGTTTTTATTACAGTTTGGCTGTGTTCTAGATTAGGGCCCTAGATTTTGGTAAGTGGTAGGTTTTATTGTCATTCCGTACCTATGAACACTTTATGAAAGTGGTAATAGGTAGGGAAATGTATTTATAGTTTTCTATATTTAAAAAAAATGTTTTTGGATAAATGCGCTTGTACAGCTCTAGTTATAAGAAAAAAAAGATATATAAATAAAAATGTAAAAATGCACTGTAGTACACTATATTACTGAAATGTAGTGTACTACGGTGGATTTATAATTTTTTAACAAATGTAATTTTTGTAAACATTTTTAGGATTGAAACATTTATATTGAGTTTAAGGGAGGAGAAGGTAAGGAACACTAGCCGTCGCCTACATCCATTTGGTCGGCGAGGAATTTGCATTAAAGCGTCGATACACTTACATCGTCTTGCACCTACATCCATCGGCCGGTGCAGTAGTCATGAGTCCAAGCTAGGAAGAAGTGGGAGTGTAGGGGGGGAAGCTGGAGCAGGAGGGAGGAAAACAGAATTCAGGTTCACATTAACTCTTGAACAAACACAAAAAAACCAAGCATTGAAAATGCAATAGGTCTCGCCTTTGATTAAGTTAAAGCCATTTGCTTTGCGAATGGTATTATATAGCAAAGCAAATGGCTTTAACTTAATGAAAGGCGAGACCTATTGCATTTTTGATGCTGGTTTTATTTTTTGTGAGGGTAGGGGGCAAGCAAAGTGAGACAGGGCAAGAGGTTTAAATGTCCAGTCCTCGATTCAATGAACCCACCAGGGGCAGACGAGCCTTCTCAGTTTTGACCCCCACCTATGGAACAAGCCACAGGAAAGCCTCTGCAGGGAACCCCCTCTTCTTCCACTCGGGAAAAAGCCTCAGACCCCATTGTTCACGGAGGCCCGGGAACAACACAGGGTCTGACCAGGCGCACTGACAGGTAGCGTTGGTAGGGTTTAGCCACTCTCTCATATGCGCTATGCGACCGTTGGTTAGGTGCTATACAAATATCAATGAACATAACATGACACACTGACCTCAAATGCGGACCTCCATGCTAATAAGAGTCGTGCAGCGGACCCCAAGCTCCAAGGATTGTTTGATTGATGGTTGAGAGTTATAAAACTGCAAACAAGTGTGTAATGTATGAGCTTAGTGCCTTTGAGTTTGGTTGTACGTGATGTGCGTGCCTGTGCTTCTTGCTTTTGATATGTGTAATTTGTGACATCATCGCTTTATCAGTGTGCGCTTGTGTGTGACATTCCAAGAAGTCTTTATGTGATGTGTTATTTGATATGTCCTACTAAGTATAAATACTGTGTCATACTTTTCCTTCGGATTTTTGGGCTTTACAGTCTTATACAGCGCCAACTCGACCCGAAGGTTTTAGATCTCTTCACATGAGCACCCGTGACGTCACACACAGTAACATTCATGGTATTGTCGGCCTGTGTGTGTGTGAGAGAGTCTCTTGTTTGATTGTGCGTGCGTGTGCAGAACATGTTTGTGAAAAGTGCCATGCGTGTAGTCTGGGGCTCGTGAACCCTGTGGGTATGCGGGTTCCTGGGGTAGGCGTGCTTGACGGGTATACTGTGCCTGGAAGGATGAGTGTGCCCTGAGCCCCTCTCGGGGCCTGTGCTCTGCTTCTACAAGTGAAGAATGTGGCACGTGTGTATAGGGAGGTGTTCATCTCTCCTCGGGTGTTGTGACGCCCCTCCTGAAGCAGCAGGGGGGGGCAGATTCCCCCACCCCTGGTGTGCGCACTTGGCGGGGGAGCGGACCCTTTGAAGTATGATGCCGAGGGCGCCAGTGGGCTGAAGCGCTTCCCCAAACGGATTGCATGGCGGCACGATGCACGTGATTGTGCGCGTGCTCGCCATGCAATCCACTTTTGGGAGCACTTTGAAATGCCCCTCTTACTAGAGTCTCGCATAGCAATTGCGTAAACGCAATAGCTAGGCGAGACCTAAAAACATACGTGCTCAAATTGCTACGGTATAGACTTCACTGTTTCTGTATTCCTGGATCCGGTGGGGGGCGTGGGAGGAGTGATCTGCAATATGCGTAGGTATATCGGGCATGTTAATTGTTGAAATTCTCCCAAAAGGTGTGCGAAGCAGGTACCCCACCTTTTCTCAAATTTGGGTAGTGTACGATTAACAGTGGCCGTCAGCTTCTCCATCCCTAAGACATCCCAAAGTTTATGGAGCTAATCTGCATGGGTCAGAGTAGTACGGTAATTTGTAGGTATTACTGTGGTATTTTGTAGACTTTTTAATAAATGATGTTTAAAAATATTAAAGTACAGTGTAGTACACTATATTTATGAAATATAGTGGATATATAGTGTAGTACAGTGTATTTTATTTTTAGTTACCGTGGTACCGCCTAGAAATTACTGCCGTACTCCATACAATTAAAAAAATATATATAGTGAGCTCTAAATAACTTCCCTACCTCATACCAGTTCAATAAAATGGTACTAGGTAGGGAAAAATATAAAACCTAATACTTACCTATATAAGGCCCTAACCAACAACACAGCCAAAGAACAATATGGCTGCCTATAAATTTGTATAGGCAGTCATTAGCCAATCACATAAAGACTTGCAATTGCTGCGTACAGTGGTACTTTTACAAAAAACCCTTGACATTTTGCGAAACTACCACTGCCACAGATATCACGGAGTTAAAATGCCTTATAACTTCAAAAAAACTTACCCTATGTACCTGTTCTACAAAAAGCACACCATAATCTATAATCCTGCCAAATTTCATGTAAATCCGACAATGCAGTTGCTTTCTACACATGAGTAATGTAATGTGGATTTGCGGGGTGCTGTTTGTCACCTGTGAGGGTATCTAGGCAATAAGTAGGTAAGTGTAGGAATGTGGTGAGGCTGAGCCAGAGTACAGGCAGACTTGATGTTCTCACAAGAAGACTGATTGAAAAGTCAGGCCTTCAGCTTCTTGTGGTATCCAAGAAGTGAGGAGGATGCCCTGATGTGTTGGGGAGGTCTTTCTAGGATTTGGTAGCTTGGTAGGAGGATTATCGATCTCTCATTCTGCTTCTGTGGATGCAAGGTGTGTGTACAAGTGAGAGTGATGCTGAGTAAAGTTGTCTGGTGGGTTGGTGGAAGCAAAGCCAGTTATTGAGGAATGCGGGTCCCATGTTGTGTAGTGACTTGAATGCATGGCTGAGAAGTTTCAACTGGCACTGGTTCTGGATGGGGAGCCTGTGGAGCTATCTGAGGAGTGGGTTGGTGTGGATTCAGCGTATGAAGTTGAGGGCCAGTCTGGCGGTTGTGTTTTGGATGCTTTAAAGTCAGTGAGAAGATGGGTTGGGATGCCTGCAAAGAGTGCTTTGCCGTAGTCCAATCTGCTTGTGAATTGGGCCTGAGTACAAAGTCTACAGAAAATGCATTGGTGCCAAAGCGCATTTTGGGATCCCCTTTTTTCTTTGCGCCCCCTTGAAAAATCTGAGGAATTCCTAACTCTGGGAATCCTAATTTCAACTACAGAGTTGACTACCACCACTCTATAACTTTCTCTTCCTCTTCTTCTTCCTCTTCCTCCTCCTCTTCTTCCTCTTCCTCCTCCTTCTCCTTCTTCCTCTTCCTTCTCCTTTTCTTCTTCCTCCTCCTTCTCCTCTTCTTCCTCCTCTTTCTTCTCCTCTTCTTCTTCTTCCTCTCCTTCTCCTGTTCTTCTTCTTCCTCTTCCTCCTCTTCTTCTCCTCCTCTTCCTCCTCGTATTTCTATTGTTGTCAGGGGCCATGACTCTTGAGAGCCCAGCTTCTAGAGGCTCCCTTGTCGTTTGCACAGCTAATCAACACATACATGTATAAAGCCATGAGTTTTTTTGCATTTACTTTTTTCAAAAGACTAAGTGGGGGTATTGGACCTTCATCCCGACTGCTCCAATCATCTGAGATTGATGACCACCCCGGCTGTCTTGCCTTCCTCCGTTGTGTGTTTATAGTGGAAAGATGTTGTGGTTGATCGTCCTTGCTGGTGCAGAGATACACCCTTTCCCTACTACACTTCTTGATATCCTTATTTAATTTCATTCTTTTCTGTTGGATCAAATACCCATGATTCTCTTTGATTTCCTTGTTGATCTCCTCTAGTTTTTTGTTTTACAAAGATGTCTCCTTTATAGAGACTTTCAATGCATCGTCGGCAACTTGGATCTTTATTATAAGATCATCTGAGGTCCTCTTGGTGGTGTTGATTATAAGGGTCAACCAATCTCTTGTGCACTTCAAGACAATTTGGGACCATTCAGTCTTGAAGACAGTCATCTGGAAGCAATCGAGGGGCATTTGCGACTATAAGGCCATTCAGAACTCTACAATCCCTGAAATATTCTGTCAACCCATAAAGAGCTGTTTTTACTTGGTTTCTCTTAAGTCGACCATTGACTCCCAATTGTCTTGTATCTGGATTGTCAGCCGGCCAGACTCTTTGTCCAGTAGAGAGGATGTGGACAAAACTGTTGCCACCACCTCATTGTCATAGGTAAGGCTTTGTAATAGTGCCATTTTAAGTTAGTGTATCAGGATTCCCTAATATAGGGAAAAACTGGGAAGCAACTGAGGTAATGTGTACAAAGTACAATACCTTTGTGAAAAGCTCATCAATAAGGAAAGCATGTGAACGAGGGATTCTTGAGTCAATTCTAATTTACACTTTTTCCAGAAAACTCAATTTGCAATCACTCCCCACATCACTGATGCACTGATCCTGGTAACGGGCAGTACAAAGATCCCATACTGAAAGTGCCCTCCCCCGCCGGGGTTTGTAGGGCCCACTAAGAAATGCAGCACCCACCTAACGTGGAGCTGAACCAGAAGATGAAGCATGCCACCTAGGTGTGGGACCATTGTAAAATCCAAACTTTAGGATAGGCTAAGTGGCTTTACACATACACTAGGTGGTCAGTTAGAGGACATAAATTAATTAGCCTCTATTCCTAAATGAGATGTTGGCTGATTTTGTTGGAATGTCGTATTCGTTACGATATTTATTGTGCGAGGATATACGACAAACACATTTTAATTTCCCCATGCCCCTCTCCCTCTCTGTTGACGGTGTTGGTAGGATGGTGTGCTAATGGCACCAATGTGCTCCACTTTGGCCTCTTTATAGACCTTTTGGTACCATAAACTTACAGAACTGCCACAAAAATAGCAGATTTCTGAAAATTCATGTTGTCACAGTAAATCAGAGACAGTTTAAGACAAAGCTAAAGTGGGCCGCTGCCCATGGCCAATACCTCTAAAACCCGCCTCACCAGTGGTAAATCTTTTTTTCACTGCTGTCTGTCTCACTTGCACTACCACTTTCTTCCTCCTCTACCTGTGACTCTTTATCTCTTTACCTATGCCTACTGCACCACTTTTTCCTACTTCTGTACCTCAACCTCATTTATCTCTTGCTTGACCACCTCTCTCTATCCCCTACCTTACCTCACCCCTAGTTACCTCTCTCTACTTCCCTATCTCTCTATAACTGCTGCTGTCGTTTGGGAGTTGTAATAAATATTGCAGTACGATGAACTTCGGTGGTCCGTCCTCTTCTTCACATTCAAGGAACTGGCGGAATGAGAAGGAATATGTGTATATATATATATAATTCCTGTTTGATGTCCTGTTTTGAAATAAAAATATGCTGGCAGTTGAGTGCTTCTCGTTCTCTCTCTGTGGGTATTGGAGAGACTTTTTCTGATTTTATATATATATATATATATATATATATATATATATATATATATATATATATATATATATATATATATCCATATCCGAAACGCGTAGATCTGTGGCCTTTCACCTTGAGGAAAAGAAAAAATGGGAAAAAACCTTTGTGAGTGCGACCCGTTTGTCCTTTTGAAAGGCATAACCGCTCTGTTTATCTCAACACTTGTTCCCCACCTTTCTTCACCACTTTCTACCTCTGTTCCCTCCATATCAACTCTCACTCCCTTACTCTAGTCTCACTGCCTCTATCTGTCTATCCTGATCACACTCCTTGGAGCAACTCTTCGATTTGTTCTGTTGCAGCTAAATTAACTGGCCTATATTTATCTGTGATTATGTACATTTGACAATTAAAGCTACAATGTCATGCTATGTACCTATATCTTCGTTTGTTGTGATGCACTTGCTAATTAAACCACCAGGTCAAGTCATTGTTAATGTATATTGCCTACAGCAGAAGAAAAAGGCTGATGAGACACTGAATTTCACGTAAACTTTTTTTTCTTCACTGTTTGACTGAGGTATAGAGGGGGGTGTGCTGGCGGTTGTTTTTGCTTACTTTGTTTTATGAAATTTTAATATAAAAATCCAATAATGTTTTACAACACAGGGCCTTGAAGAACTATAAAATAGGTAATAAACTCAAAGTTGTTCTGAGTTAGCGGTGTAGACCATAATGTGTGCATACCGCTGAGAGGTTGGGGTGCACCTAGCGATACTACAAGTTGTGAATTACAGGGAGTTCTGCACCTCAATGAGTACAACTGCCCCCTTAGGCCATGGTAGACCTGCCTATTATAGTATTTAAAGTTGTGTACCACTACAACACTCACAGATACCTCGCATGCCTTTACCACACATATTTTCACCACGCAAATGTTTACCACGCATAAGCCTATACAACACATGCCAAGTCTATTTCATATATATATATATTGTATGTGTGTGTATATCTATCTATCTATCTATCTATCTATCTATCTATCTATCTATCTATCTATCTATCTATCTATCTATCTATCTATCTATCTATCTATCTATCTATCTATCTATCTATCTATCTATCTATCTATCTATCTATCTATCTATCTATCTATCTATATATATATTACCTACTGGCGGTCGCCAGTAGGTAGTTATAGTTAGGACCCCTTTTCCATAGGAAATCCGCAACATTCTATTTGGAATAACTTTGGCGCCGGTCGATGAATCCTCGCGAATTTCTCAAAATAGGTGGGGCGCTACGCTCCGCTCCTACCCTGAAAGTCTCGGGGGGATACGTCAAGCGGGGGCTGAGATAAAAGGGGGGTCCCAAAACGCGTTTTTCCCATGCATTTTTCCATAGGACCTTTAGAACAAGCTACAGCCCGAACGGCTGAACAGAATTACTAGAAATTTGGCAGAGAGGTAGTCCCTATGTCAAGGAAGTGCCTTTTGTAGGTTTGGTGTAAATCTGTTCAGTAGATTCTGAGAAAATAGCCTTTAAATCAATATATATATCTGAGCCCGCTTACGGTACGCTTACCGTACGCTTACGGTAAGCTTACGGTACGCGTACTGTGGCGTGCGCGAGGGCGATTCTGATTGGCTGTTAGATCTTAGTAAACATTCGAATCGGCCGAAACCAGGAAGCGGCGGCCGCCATTTTGTTTGTTTCACTCAGAAAAAAAAAGAGTGAAAACAAGAAAAGGGGGCAATGAGGAGAGTTACAGACCCCCTTACATTTGTGAGGGGGTCAAAGAAGGACTGTAAAGTACAAAGAAAACATTTATTGATTTTAAAAAAAATCACGGGGTACGCGTACGGTAAGCTTACGGTAAGCGTACGGTAGAAAAAAAATAAAAAAATAAATGAAATTCAGATTTAAGTGTTTAGATATTAGGGGGCTCTAAAAAGAGCCGTTGTGTTTATGAAATGATTTTTTAGTGGTACCTACAAGTAAGTACCGATGCAGAGTCTAAGGTTCAAGAGGAAGACTCTGTTCCCTTCATCATTGAAGTGCACACCATCTCCTCTATAAATGTCTTGCATGTCATAACGCAAGTTGTTGTGGTAAATGGCACCCATACCATAGTCACGGAGGAAAGCAGAAACAGATTTGTTGACGTGCTTTCTTGCTTTGTCATCGCACCGCGTGCCCACCGTGCGTGCACGGCACTAACTGCGTAAAGTGGGCGCGCGGTGCGCGAAGCGCACCGCGTGCTCACTGTGCGCGCACGGTGCGCGAAGCGCACCTTGCGCGCACGGAACGAACTGCGTTAAGTGGGCGCGCACGCCACGAATGGCGTAAAGTAACTTAGCATTTAAAAAACCGTACAAATTCACTGAAAAAACCATAGGTTTCACACACGTTATAGTTAGGAATTAGCATTTAAAAAACCTTGCAAATTCACTGAAAAAACCATAGGTTTCACACATGTTATAGTTAGCGGAAATTTTACTGATAAAAAACCAATGAAATTCCCCCGTTATAGTTAGTGCAGGCAACTATAACTCACGCGACCGCAATCTTCTGCTGATGACATATGTGTCTTTATGAAAAAAAAATATTTGTAATATATGTATAGCTAAAAATGTATGGAAGAAGACATGGGCAAATAAGTGTCTAAATACAGTATTAGCATCAGCAGAGGATTGCGGTCGCGTGAGTTATAGTTGCCTGCACTAACTATAACGGGGGAATTTCATTGGTTTTTTATCAGTAAAATTTCCGCTAACTATAACATGTGTGAAACCTATGGTTTTTTCAGTGAATATATATATATATATATCTCAACGTTTTAACAAATAACCACCAGCACTCACGGGGGGTTAATCTTTCTCCGGATTTAATGGCACAAAAAATAAGAAAACAAACGCGTTTCAGCGGTACGCCTTCGTCAGTGTTTGGCACCCGCCGCACACGAACCTCGTAGTTTATACAATCAACCAAGAAAGAGCAGCAAGCCCTTTTAGACCTGCCTCTAAATTTCTTCCTCAGACTCCCACAGACACTATAGACGTCTTCCATAAGAAAGTGAATCATGATCTCCAGAAATTACGAGAAAATGAGACGGGACAAGGAGTGCCACCATGGAACCTTACCCAAGCACAAAGAAAGGCAATAAAGGACCTAGAAATGGATACCACCATTGTGATTAAACCCTCAGATAAGGGTGGGAACGTGGTGTTGCAAACACAAACAAATTATTGTAATGAAGCTCTTTCTCAATTAAATAACCATGAGAACTATTCACCCATTACTGCCAGTGAATATATGGAAAACATTGTACAGTATGAACAATTAATTCTGAAGTGGCGGACCAAAGGAATGCTTTCAACCGATGAATATAATTTTCTACAGATACCCCATCCCAGATTACCCACCTTTTATCATCTGCCGAAGGTTCACAAGGATGCGGAAAATCCACCGGGACGACTGATTACTTCTTTAATTGGTGGCCTTCTGGAGAACATGTCAAAATTCATTGATCATTATTTGTTCCCCTTTGTACTCGAATTACCTTCGTACACGAGGGACACTAAGAACTTTCTGAGGTACATTGAAGGAATACTATGGGAACCTGACTTTTTAATGATTACTCTTGATATAGCTAGTCTATATACTAGCATTGCTCATGAGGATGAGATTGCTGCTATCAAATATTTTTTGAGAAATCACCCTCAGAAATTTTCTGAACACAGTGAGATGTTGGTTGAGTTTTTGAAGTTTTGTTTGTATAACAATTTCTTTACTTTTCAGGACCAAATATATAGACAGAAGCGTGGGACTGCCATGGGGGCCTGCTTCGCCCCCAGCTATGCAAATCTTTTCGTAGGCTGGTGGGAGAAGCAGGCCGCATGGTCCGACTCATGCGATCACTGGGTGGAGAAAATAATCAGTTGGAGGCCATACATAGATGATCTCTTTCTAATCTGGCGAGGCAGCAAGGAGTCAGCAATTGAATACATTGATCATTTGAATACAAACAATCTAAATCTTCAGTTTACAAGTGACATTGGCTCCAGAGAGGTCACATACCTGGATGTGAGGGTCTTTGTGGCAGATGAGAAGATTGAAACAACACTGTTTAGGAAACCCACAGCGGGAAATTCAGTGCTGCACGCAAGGAGCAGCTATCCTGTAAATCTAAAAAACATCATCCCCTATGGGGAACTAATGCGTATTAAACGCAATAGTACTTGATCGGAGGATTACCAACAAGCAGCTGCAGAAAGCATAAAAAGGTTCCAAGCTAGAGGCTATAAAAAGAAAATCCTCAGAGGCGTGGATCAAAACAGAAATGAAAAATAGAACTGATATCCTGAAGGATGTTACCAAAAAGAAAAAAGTAGGGAGCATGCAAAATTTCAGGCTGATTACTAATTACTCCAATGCAGCAAATAGTGTCAGAAAAATCATACAGTCTAATTGGAGTATACTTCAATCAGATGTAATCATTGGCCGTGATATTCCATCACACCCATATCTTACATTCCGAAAAACACGTTTGCCTGGACCATGTGGTTCGTGACTCTAGAGGAGAGGATAGAGAGAAGCTTCTTAGAAGACTAGAGTCTTGTTACATTATTGATATGGCCACAAAGGTCCCAACAGGATTGAACATGGGGGAGGAACTGGGGGTACACTTGTAAATATGTATGACTAGGGAAGTTCAGGTGGGGTCAGGGCAAAATTTAACTGTGATAGTGTCACAACAGTTTCATTTTACTTGATTGGCCCATCCAGGGCTTTATTCAGCGAGCAGAGTGAGAAGTCACGTATGATTATGAATTAGCGTGTGTTCCAGTAATCATGTGCTGTTTGACACCATACAAGTAACGACGTACAATGCCCATTCAGGGCTTCAAAACTAACTAGAGCACTGCCCCATTACACTTGGGGCACTCATAACGATGAGCTATTCTGTAAACATGTCAATATGTCGGATGTACGTGACATGAAGTACGCTTGATGCTTGCACTGGCGGTGAATTTTAAACGGTGAATTTCAGACTGTTATTAATTTTGACACTACTTACATTGAGTTACATTTGAACCATGAACCGTCTATTGCATATGGATGAATTTAAACTGTGTATAAACATTTGAATTATGCCTTGCTGCCTGGTATAGAAATGGCGCCCATGTGCCTGACCTGTTGCCCTGTAATGACGTATAAATTACGAGGTTTGTGTGCGGCGGCTGCCAAACACTGACGAAGGCGTACCGCTGAAATGCGTTTGTTTTCTTATTTTTTGTGCCATTAAATCTGGAGAAAGATTAACCCCCTGTGAGTGCTGGTGGTTATTTGTTGGAACGTTGGGATTATACGCGATCTTGCCGTTGCGTTTCCAGCACCCGCTACAGAGTGCGTTAGCAAGCGGCAAGAAGCTTAGAGCATCGAATATATATATATATATCTATCTATATATATATATAGATATATATATATATATATATAGATATATAGATAGATAGATATATATAGATATATACATATATATATCTGTATTCTGAGGGTCCTTCCGGGGTTAATCCCATAGTCGGGTGGCGCATTGCCGGCAGGCACCCAAAAGCCGGTATATAGGTCCGAAAATAATAAAATGCGCACTCCGGAGAATGAATTTCACCAGGCTTTTATTCCTTCGTTAACGCGTTTCAACACACAAAGGTGTCTTGCTCACACGATAGTTACACTAGGAAGCGGACGTGCTTTAGTAAACCACACATAAACACAAATGATGCACATGCAGTTTTTGCATTAGCTGACTAGAAGAGCGGGCGCCATCTTGAAATGGTGAATACAAAGGGGAATTTGTATATCGTTTGTCACTCTCCCGTACTTACATTGTTGTTAGCGTGTGCATGAGGAAATACATATGTGATTCATACTGTATTCGTAATTCATTTGCTACAACGTTTGTCGGAAAAATTACTCGTTCCTTGAATTTTAACATTATGAGTTGTTTTTCACGAGTGATGAAGTGTCGAGTCTGATAAACCCTGATATTTTAAAAAACAGTGCTTAAATATCACAGAGTTTATGATTAGTATGAACTAATGTAGTTGGTCTAGTGCCAATGAATATATTTGTTTATGACCTCCTTAGGATATAATTTGGTGCCAGTGGACTAGTGCCATCCTGTACTATTTCTGAATTCAACATAATCATATAAAAAAAAAATTCTTCTCTTCTCTCTTCATAATCTCAAACGTTAGCTAATAACAGATGGATATTCATGGTATATAGTCATATTAATGCATCACTGCAATCAATATATGCATTTATCAAAAATAAAGATGAAAAAAATAATAATGATGAAAAAATGATGAAAAAGTGTATAAAGGTGCCAACACCAGAATGAAAAAAGTCTCTTATCTTAATAGTGAACCAGGGAGATAGGGAACCCGTGAACTATCTCAAACCCTGTGGATGAGGGGTCCCTTCTTTTTCCCTGTAACAAAACAAGTTAAAAACCTTGTTAAAAAACATACACTTATAGATCTAAATTTACATTTTCATCTTACACACATTACATAACAATGAATAACCTCCGAATTGCATTATACTTTCAATTTTCAATTTTCATGGAGATGGGTTGCCAGTTCTTCATCCAGATTATGCCCCCCAGGGAAACTGGTTTCCAATTCAATGATCCATTTGGATTCCTTCTTTCTTAACGCTAATTCTCTATTGCCACCCCTCTTTCCTATGTTTACCTGTTCAATAGCATAGAATTTCAATAGAGCATTATTGGACTGATGTTTTTCTTGGAAGTGGCGGGCAATGGGATAATATAAATCACCATTGGTAATGGCCCGAAGATGTTCTTGTACCCGTTTTTGAACCATACAGACAGTGCTGCCCACGTACCGTAGTTTGTAAGGGCACTCAAGTACATATATGGCAAAATTAGTACTACATGTAAGAAATTGTTTTAAAATGTAGTTTCTTCTCCCTGGACCAGTTATATCTTTCACCATCTGACTAGTTTTACATGCCCTGCAGTGTCCACATGGGAAAAAACCTTTTAAATTGTGAACATTGCGACTGCTGGTTTCCGATATGTCACCTTTGATCAGGATGTCTCTCAGGTTTCTACCTCTCCGGTAAGTGATTTGGGGCCTATTGTTGATTTTTAAACCAATGATTGGGTCAGATTTTAGTATATTCCAGTTATCTGCCAGAACTTTGTGATTTTTTTGGGAATCTTGGTTGAAGGTAGTAACCATTCTGGATTCAATGTCCTTATAGGAAAAGTTATTTTTGTCCTCTAAAGTGCTAGCCCTGGTGGTATTCTTTACTTTGTTCATGGCTTTCATTAATACCCATTCAGGATAACCACGTTCTTTAAATCTGGTTAGCATCCTGTTTTGTTCGACCTCAAATAATTCAATGGTGCTACAGCTTCTCTTAGCCCTCAGTAACTCTCCATAGGGTATACTCCATTTGAGTGCCTCTGGATGAGCACTGAGGGCATTAGGAAGACTGTTCCCTGCAGTTGATTTTCTATGGAGACTGGTCGTCAGTTTCCCCTCGAAGGAATAAAAGCCTGGTGAAATTGGTGTGTGTGTGTGTGTGTGTGTGTGTGTGTGTGTGTGTGTGTGTGTGTGTGTGTGTGTGTGTGTGTGTGTGTGTGTGTGTGTGTGTGTGTGTGTGTGTGTGGTGTGTGTGTGTGTGTGTGTGTGTGTGTGTGTGTGTGTGTGTTTTCACTGAAAAAAACATAGGTTTCACACATGTTATAGTTAGCTGTACATTTTACTGATAAAAAACCAATGAAATTCCCCCGTTATAGTTACTGTAGGCAACTATAACTCACGCGACCGTAATCCTCAGCTGATGCTAATACTGTATTTAGACACTTATTTGCCCATGTCTTCTTCCATTAAATTTAAGCTATACATATATTACAAATATTTTTTATTCATAAAGACACATATGTCATCAGCAGAGGATTACGGTTGCGTGAGTTATAGTTGCCTACAGTAACTATAACGGGGGAATTTCATTGGTTTTTTATCAGTAAAATGTACAGCTAACTATAACATGTGTGAAACCTATGGTTTTTTCAGTGAATTTGCAAGGTTTTTTAAATGCTAATTCCTAACTATAACGTGTGTGAAACCTATGGTTTTTTCAGTGAATTTGTACGGTTTTTTAAATGCTAACTTACTTAACGCCATTCGTGGCGTGCGCGCCCAGTTAACGCCCAGTTAACGCAGTTCGTTCCGTGCGCGCACAGTGAGCACGCGGTGCGCTTCGCGCACCGCGCGCCCACTTTACACAGTTAGTGCCATGCACGCACAGTGGTCATGCGGGATGGGCCATGTACGCACGATGCGCTTCGCGCACCGTGCGCACATGGGGGACATATTATGCGCATCGTTGTGAAATGTTTTGTTTATTATTTTCATTTATTTGATATGCCATGCACAAATGGAGCCCTTAGGGCACCATTTGCACATGGGGTGTGGAAAGTGTGGATAATTTATTTTTTTTTTTAAAGTTTTACCGTACGCGTACGGTAAGCGTAATCGGCGATTTTTTGAAAAAAAAAAAAAAATTGCCTTTGGGGGTTGTTTGGGGGCCCGTATATCACTGCTGGGTGATTATTTTCTCAATATACTGCCCCTTTACACATTTTTGGGCTTCATTTATGCTGCCCCACTCTGAGTGCGAGAGAGAAAATGGCGGCCGCCGCTTCCTGGTTTCGGCCGATTCGAATGTTTACTAAGATCTAAGAGCCAATCAGAATCGCGCTCGCGCACGCCACCGTACGCGTACGGTAAGCGCACCGTAAGCGCACCGTAAGCTGGCTCAGATATATATATTGATTTAAAGGCTATTTTCTCAGAATCTACTGAACAGATTTACACCAAACCTACAAAAGGCACTTCCTTGACCTGAGGACTACCTCTCTGCCAAATTTCAAGTAATTCTGTTCAGCCGTTCGGGCTGTAGCTGTGTCTAAAGGTCCTATGGAAAAATGCATGGGAAAAACGCGTTTTGGGACCCCCCTTTTATCTCAGCCCCCGCTTGACGAATCCCCCCGAGACTTTCAGGGTAAGAGCGGAGCGTAGCGCCCCACCTATTTTGAAAAATTCACGAGGATTCGTCGACCGGCGCAAAAGTTATTCAAAATAGAATGTTGCGGATTTCCTATGGAAACGTGGTCCTAACTATAACTACCTACTGGCGACCACCAGTAGGTAATATATATATATATTTATACATATATATATATATATATATATATATACATATATATATATATATATATATATATATATATATTACCTACTGGCGGTCGCCAGTAGGTAGTTATAGTTAGGACCCCTTTTCCATAGGAAAACCTCAACATTCTATTTTGAATAACTTTGGCGCCGGTCGATGAATCCTCGCGAATTTCTCAAAATAGGTGGGGCGCTACGCTCCGCTCCTACCCTGAAAGTCTCGGGGGGATCCGTCAAGCGGGGGCTGAGATAAAAGGGGGGTCCCAAAACGCGTTTTCCCCATGCATTTTTCCATAGGACCTTTAGAACGAGCTACAGCCCGAACGGCTGAACAGAATTACTCGAAATTTGGCAGAGAGGTAGTCCCTAGGTCAAGGAAGTGCCTTTTGTAGGTTTGGTGTAAATCTGTTCAGTAGATTCTGAGAAAATAGCCTTTAAATCAATATATATATCTGAGCCCGCTTACGGTACGCTTACCGTACGCTTACCGTAAGCGTACGGTGGCGTGCGCGAGCGCGATTCTGATTGGCTCTTAGATCTTAGTAAACATTCGAATCGACCGAAACCAGGAAGCGGCGGCCGCCATTTTGTGTATTTCACTCAGAAAAAAAAGAGTGAAAACAAGAAAAGGGGGCAATGAGGAGAGTTACAGACCCCCTTACATTTGTGAGGGGGTCAAAGAAGGACTGTAAAGTACAAAGAAAACATTTATTGATTTTAAAAAAAATCACGGGGTACGCGTACGGTAAGCTTACGGTAAGCGTACGGTAGAAAAAAAAAAAAAAAAAAATGAAAATCAGATTTAAGTGTTTAGATATTAGGGGGCTCTAAAAAGAGCCGTTGTGTTTATGAAATGATTTTTTAGTGGTACCTACAAGTAAGTACCGATGCAGAGTCTAAGGTTCAAGAGGAAGACTCTGTTCCCTTCATCATTGAAGTGCACACCATCTCCTCTATAAATGTCTTGCATGTCATAACGCAAGTTGTTGTGGTAAATGGCACCCATACCATAGTCACGGAGGAAAGCAGAAACAGATTTGTTGACGTGCTTTCTTGCTTTGTCATCGCACCGCGTGCCCACCGTGCGTGCACGGCACTAACTGCGTAAAGTGGGCGCGCGGTGCGCGAAGCGCACCGTGCGCGCACGGAACGAACTGCGTTAAGTGGGCGCGCACGCCACGAATGGCGTAAAGTAACTTAGCATTTAAAAAACCGTACAAATTCACTGAAAAAAACATAGGTTTCACACACGTTATAGTTAGGAATTAGCATTTAAAAAACCTTGCAAATTCACTGAAAAAACCATAGGTTTCACACATGTTATAGTTAGCGGAAATTTTACTGATAAAAAACCAATGAAATTCCCCCGTTATAGTTAGTGCAGGCAACTATAACTCACGCGACCGCAATCTTCTGCTGATGACATATGTGTCTTTATGAAAAAAAAATATTTGTAATATATGTATAGCTAAAAATGTATGGAAGAAGACATGGGCAAATAAGTGTCTAAATACAGTATTAGCATCAGCAGAAGATTGCGGTCGCGTGAGTTATAGTTGCCTGCACTAACTATAACGGGGGAATTTCATTGGTTTTTTATCAGTAAAATTTCCGCTAACTATAACATGTGTGAAACCTATGGTTTTTTCAGTGAATATATATATATATATATTTGGAAGGAGATTCCCCAACCCCCCTTTTTAGATACCCTTACCACTCAATACCCTTACCCATCCCTAAAATCACCATTGCCACCCTACTTCCCTACTCATCACTAAACCCTAAAATACCTTTACTACCCAATACTCTTACCCACCCCTAAACCCTAAAAACAACCTTACCACCCAAATACCCTTACCCCTAAACCCTAAAAACACCTTGAAAATTACTTCTCGGAAGGCCACTGCAGCCTGCACCACCCATACCATACCAGCGCTGCCAATGAGAGTACCAACATGACACCTAACCATCGCACTCCTACAAGTGTGACAATTCACACTATTTCATGCACACAAAGCTATTATAATGGCATGAGAGGCTGGTATTATTCAATTTCAATATAAATTGACCTAATACACACGGTTGTTGTGCTCATTTCAAAATTAAATAGACAGTTTCACCCTGTACTGGCACTAGAGCCGGTGCTGACAATTAAGTGTCGGTGCCAAGCACCGGAAACCACAGGCTCAAATTAGGCACTGCACACACAAACATTTATACTTGCATTATAAGCAAGGTATAGGCATGCGTGGTATAGGCATATGCGTAGTAAAAATATGTGTGTAAAGGCACTGCGTGGTAATTTCCGGATTGTAAATACTGTTTCCCAGTAGTCAGTGGCCCTGTTTAGCTTCTGTCTCTTCACAGGCTTGCCCTCTAGGCTGTGGGCCACTGTGCAGTGCAGGCCTTTAAGAATTGCATTTCCTTGTGGCTCTCCACTTTACATAGAGAGCATTTCCACACTTCATGCCTCCTTGCGCGATCAAGGAAAATTCCATGTTCACCATTAGCACGATGGGTGTGGTGATCCCTTCTGGTCTCAACGCCCACCGTACACTCCCACCCGTAGCTGCCTTTTACTCACCTCCCAGGGGCAGGCGGGGGTCCTTATCTGTGCTTGCATACAGCAATTGGTGCCTTTACTAGGCCACTAATGCTCATTCCTTGAAGACTTCTTACCTGTGGTGTTCAACATCGGTCCAGGAGGGCCGGATCCAAGCCAGGGTTTTAGGACAACCACTAATTATGTAAATGAGCTCACTTTATATTCATTTTGTGTAAATGCATTTTATGTGGTTATTCTGTAAATCTATGCTGGATCCTGCCCTCGTGGTCCTCCATTGGACACCACATTGGCTGCAGTTCCACTAAACGTTTTCTGCATCGCAGGCTGTTTACACTGAGGATTACCCCCAAAGGGTAGGCTTATTGGTGATTAAACCATGGCAGACTCAGTTCAAGGATGCGCCACTATCTTCTGTTACTGCGATCAATGCGCTTTCTGCTTCGTTTAGCGGCTGATTGGTTGACGCGCCTCCCTCTCACAGTGATAGGTCTGCTTTAAAAATAAATGAGGCGAGAATCATCAATTCAGGTTACCATTGATAATTCATTATTATTGGTCTGCAAAGCGCTACACATGTAAACCGATGTTTAATTTATCAACTGGGTTAAGATTTGCTTAGGGCGATCCCATTAGAGCACGAAGCATCTTGTTTTAGGTTAATAGAAAAAAAAACACCAGCAGCGCAGCGGTCAAACACATCACAGGGACTTGAACCCAAGCAGCACAAGGCATCAATTTAGATAAATGTCCGAGGTGGACAGATTAAAAACAAAATTCATTCTTGCAAAGAAAGCTTTTGTGTGCAAAATTCGTTTTTCTGGTACCGGTTTTATTAGAGTTGACTCAGGCTGAACAAAAATGAGTTGCCCTTAGTTACAGTCAAGTCTCTGAACACAGATTTCTGCAAGTTAACATAGCTGCATGAAACAGATGGGGTGTGCAGGGTTTGTAGAAGACTTTGCCCGCTCAGAGAACTTGTACCTAAAAAGGTAGGCGTAAATGATTCATTGAAGGCGGCAAATGTAATAGAGCATCTCTGTATTTTGTGGGGATCTGAAGGGGTGAATTTCTTCGGGTCTTCCAAGCGGGATAAAATGTGGCGAAGACGTGTGATGCCCAGCTCCCCAAACCACAGCCTGCAAATGTTGTGGCCTACTGACAAGCCACCGGTACATGTTGACGTGGACATGCGTGTACAAGCACAACTAGGATGTGGTACTTTCCCCATGAGCACAACTGTGAACGCTGAGAACAAGGAAACGTGGTAATCTGTGGCATGCGTGTTCCTGGGGGACTGCTTACCTGCACATGTGTGTTGTCAAACTACCTAGTGTTTGGAAGGAACATCTGATGTGTAATGTGTATCTTTCAAGAAGCTGTATGTTTATAACTGGCTTTCCTTGTAATAAACTTTTTATGACGTACACCTTTGCTTAGGTCTCACCAAGATGCACAATTCACTTTGCTGAAGAAATGCACTTCATATGACACTGCCTATTGCCATGCCACTCAACTTGAGTTTTGTCACCTTTCCAGGACAGGATAGTCCAAAAACAGGTCCTATTTTTAGGTCTTTTGAAACCAAGACCTTTTGATTTGCATACACTGTATGTTATTTATAATATACTTCTGGGGCTTTCAGCGTTCATTGGTCTGTTCGTGTGTCATTCACAGTTTTGTTCAGCCCACCACAGCATGGGGCACAATTTCTGCCCACTTCACCCACCGGCTGACCTCCGTGAGTGGTGCCATTATGCTATTGGACAGGGTACGCTTTTAAACAAAATGAAGTTCCCGTGTGTAGTTTACAAAAAAAAATTCAGAAACTTATGCAAAGTCAGAGCGCCAGACCTGTTGGCTTTGACAGTGCTTGTTTCCTTAATGTGCTAGAATGTAACGTTGTGATAAAAAGGAGGCCGTTTGTGTATCGAGAGTTATGCTTTTGGCCGAACATCTATGCTAAAATGGTTTTAGGAGAATTTTGACAATTGGCTACTTTCTGTGCAAGGCAGGTGTTACGTACGGCTGATGCGTTTATTTACTGAAAGGAATATATACTTTATCCATCAGAAAGACTAGAAGCGCAGCGAAATGCAGAGACGGGAGCAGTGTATCTGCCAGTCTTGTAACACTTCTCAACCGTTCAACAAGACGAAACCACCCGCGAGGCCCCAGGGTCGCATCTAAAGTCCTCCCTGCCCTGTTGATGTCGCGAAGCGTTGTCTATTCCCACAGCCGCCCGTTTCTAGGTAACCGATGCAAGCGGTGCCAACAGGGGCAGCCGTGCCAGGGCAGACCCATGTGCTTGCTTGCGTTCGCCGTAATCCATATGGCCTGGGAGGAGAACGTCCCTGGAGGGGTGTTAATACTCGTTGAGCCCTCCCCCTTCAACGGAGCCTAGTCACTCGTCCCTGCTCCTACGGGAAGTTTGTTTCGTCTTTTTTATTTTATTTAAAATGAAATTTGGTTTTGATTGGGTTTGTTTTTCGCATGATCGGATACACAGCTCTTTGTTGTGCTGACGAGGTCGCCGTTTTCGGGGGGGGGGAGGGGAGGGGTGTGTGTGTGTGTGTGTGTGTGTGTGTGTGTGTGTGTGTAAGTGTGTGTGTAAGTGTGTAAGTGTAAGTGTGTAAGTGTAAGTGTAAGTGTGTGTGTAAGTGTGTGTGTAAGTGTGTGTGTAAGTGTGTGTGTAAGTGTAAGTGTAAGTGTAAGTGTAAGTGGGCCGGTTCTCACCGGGTCTGGGCACCGTCAGTTCTTTTTACAAAGGTCTCGAAACGGGTCTCTACCGGGCTCTGTTATGTGCACTGGCACAGACGGTCTGATTTCTGTGGACTGTAGTGACAGCAGGCACATCGATGTGCGCGTGCTCACACTGCTCACTTCTCCACTAGTGGAGAATGACGTCATGCCAGGTGAGCCTTGTAAGAGAAGGGAAATCCTTTAAAGAGCGTCATTTTCTCTCTGGATTGCCCTTCTCTTTTTGAAACGCGGGAGCAGCAACATCGTCGCGGTGTCAGCAGGGCTCTAAGTGGAAGCTTTTTAAAGATTATATACAAGCCATAGTTGCTGCTTATTTATCTTATGCAACTAACAACCATTGACAAAGCCAATAGTCCTGCCTTGTTGTAGGTATGATGTTACTTGTTGTATCATATATCTGGATGCAATGACAGAAACAGCAAAAAGTCGGGCGGCACACTATGCTAAGCACAGATTTATAGCGTATGTGTTTTTAAGCCGCGCCCTTAATTACATTGCCACGCCCCCTTGAGAGACCCCCAGTTTTTGCATCCCACTTAAAGCCCTGTGTGTGAGTATATATATATGTGTGTGTATATATATGTGTGTGAGTGTGTGTGTACATATATATATGAGAGGAGTTGCAGTTATATATATATTTAACTTAGGGACAATTATCCACTTGCAATGGTGTATTTATTGTTGCATTTATAGGTCCCAGCAGATTTCTAAATGATCTCTCTTTCTCTCCACAGGAAGTTCTGCAGACTCTGAGCAAGTTTTGTTTCCCCTTCTACGCCGACAGGTACTGTCAGATTTTTCAAACTTTACTAGAGCGAAAAAAAAGTGTCTGTGAAACTGCTAGAGCCGATACAATCCATTCCGCACTTAATGTTCTGTCTCTTGAAGTGTGATTTAAGACGACCATGTGCGGGTTATGGGCGCAGTAGCTCCTTTCCTGTGGATTTTGTAGGCTGCGTCAAAAGTTTAAAAGTTACAAGGGCCTTGACTGTTTTTGGCACACCTTTCGCAACCCTGCTCCGGTGCCGGTTCCAGGAATGTTGGACCCTGGACAGAAAGGGAATGTGAAAGGCTCCTCTAATCTGCGTACAACGTGACATCACAGGAAGTGACATCACAGGAAGTGCCATTAATTACCCGTTACTCTTCTGGCATCTGTGAAGCACTTTTTGCAAGAAGCAACTTTGCAGATGTGGATATGAGTAAAGCAATAAAAACAAAAATGATAGCCCTAAAAAGAACAGGCCCTTTTGTTTTAAGCTGCGTTAAGTGGAGCTGTATTAGTCACACCGGGTGGAAAGCTTGGCTCGGGTTTATACAAAACGTATATCTGTATTCCAATGATGACATGTGTTTCCTGGCTAGCATGTTATTTTACCAGGACCTCTGTAATCATGCAGCAGGGAGTGCAAAATTATGAGGTAGGTGACGACCAAATTATGTGACAAGAAAAGGCAAATTATGCAGCATAACGTGACATATTTTGTGATAGAATTAACTCATTATTGTGTCATTTGTACACGTTAACACTATCTGGACCAAGGTTTCATCTTATTAGTACCTGTCTGACACGCGAACATAGCAATAGGCAACAGAAAGGTGACCAGTCCACCTTCGGGAGAAGCCTAGTGGCATCAGCAGCCGACTAAATATGATGGGAAACTCAGTTTGAAGCACACCCTTGGTTCAGTAATCCCAGCAAATCCTTGAAAATCTTTCTTCTGAAAAAAAGACTCATAACATAGCCTGCATCCGTTGCGAAGGCTGTTCTGTTCTTCTGCCAGGTTTGCACTCTGTGTACCTTTCTAAAATAAAATGTGGATTCTGCACGGCACCTGTGCTCTAATGTCACCCTCCAAGAATTAAGCACTAATCATTAATATTTGAGGTCAGATAGAGATACCCATCTATCGGCTCAATTGCACAGTGTGAAACTGGAAGACCATGGCTCAATCTCTTCTTCCCTACTTGACCAAATTGTGTGATCCTAGGCAAATACTTTATTTCAGCAAGCCTCCTTTTTGTTAATTTTTACGTAAAAGCGCATCTGCAAATACATTGGTGAAGTTTGTGTGCTGTACAAAAACCTATATTTTGTTTGATTTCATAAACTATAATAATGTTCATGTGTAATTACAATCTAGCCCACATATAGGGTACACACACACCCTGATTTGCAGAAATGTGTCTAAGTTCATCTTTAAAAATGATCACTCTTAATAATTACATCTCAATGCAGAGATCCACTCTGGTGAAACTCTTCTCCGCGTAAAAAAAATACACTTATTTTAATTTTGAAGATTTTTTATCTTAGTGTTACATGATGTTTGTTGCATGATTTAGATGCCAACTATATCCAGAGCTCGTCTCGTGCGTGGGCTCTTAGAGCCAGGACTGACTCTCGGCTCGGCTCTGGCTTGGCTCGCCCTGTTAATTTGTAGGCTTGCCCACCGCTAGTAGGAAGCTGCAGCGTCAAGGACTGATGTGGCCTTATGCTCAGGGCAGTAATAGTGATGGGCGAGCCACTAAGGGCTCAAGCCAGATGCCCGGCTCTAGCACATCTTGAGGTTCTCTTGGACCCTCGAGCCCAAAACAAGCTGAGCTTTCATATATTCTGTGTACCACCCACGCTCTCTTCTTGTGTGCCAAGAATTAAAAACAAAACAAGAACCTTCACTGTAAAGCAGGAGAGAGAAGGAGTTACCCATCTCGTGGCTGAACTGCACAATCAAAAAACAGAAAACCTATCGTCACCCCGTTTCATTGCGCGACCAAAGTGTTTGATCCTGGGCACATATTTTCCTTCCCTGCGCCTTCTTTTGCTTCATAATCACCTAGGAGCACCTTGACATTCGTGAGTTTAGGTGTACGCTGTACAAAGATCTCTCTTGTGTTTAATTTAATAGAGCATAATGCTGCCGATTTTATAATAAGAATATAGGCAAAATATATGGTGTGTATGACAACTGACTTGCCTCTTAGTTCACTAATGGCAGCGGTGCAGGATTGATTCCAAGTTCATGTTTAAACACTGTCATTTTAAATAAATGCTTTTCAGGTCTGCTAATGTGAAACACTTCCCCAGGGTAAAGAAATACACCTTTATTTTATTTTTGAAGAGCATCTATTCCTTCATCTGCGCCTCACAGCCGTGGTGTAGTGCTGCGAGGCCTAGGGGAGGGAATCCCACTCCCCTGATGTTCTGAGCCATGGGCCAGTGCTGAGAGGCCGAGGGGAGGTGGCCCCCCCTCCTGGACCTCGCAGTACTACACAATCACTACAAAGCCCAGGGGAGAGGAGACCTCGCCTGGGCCTCACAGCCATGGAGTAGCGGCGCTCACCTGGGCATCGTAGCCACGGTGTAGTGCTGTGAGGCCCAGGATAGGGCAGCGCTGGATCAAGGCTTCGAAGCACAGGGCAGGGTGGCACCTCCCTTGGGTCTCTCAGCCTTGGTAGCCAAGACAACAATATGAAACACAAGAGAGAAATCACTGCCCCACCCCAGGCATTCTGAGCTAACTATTGACCGACCACCCGCCACCAACCCTCTTTAAAAGCCACCAAACCCATGCAAGTGTAAGGTGCGAGGTCTAGGCACACCTTGTACCCAAAAAGTGAATGGGGTTGGGGGGGCACAAAAGGAGCAAGCATTGAGACAGGGATAGATGGGAGAAGCTGTGGGCTGTGTCGCGTGTCCCTTTTTGAAAAGGATGGGCGCGCCCCCCTTCAACCCCCGCGCCCCCACCCCCAGGCAGCTGGACACCTATGCCTTGTGCTAGTCCGGCCCCACACATTTGCATTTGTATTTCTGTTTTGGCCTGAGGTGCATTTATAATATAGATTTGGTATTACAGGCCTTTCTCAATAAACGTGTGATGTTTGTAATACTACATGTGTGTGCACCGCAGGCTTGTACACTACATCACATAAGTAGTGACCGGTATATATCAACAACATTTTGCACAATAGTAGCTTGATTTGTCTAATATTTCACACCTATATATTCATAAAATATTTACCTATATCTGTTCTGTGTGTGCCTCATATTGAGGACATGTATTTATTTTTTTATACTCAAAAGTCTACTTTATTTAATGCATACGTTGATGGTGGCCAGGTTACAGTAAAATCAACATTTTTCACAACATCAGGGTTGCATGCAGGAACATTTATTTGCTCATGGGAACACCAAGGAGATATTGTTTACCATCACATCTTTCTGTTTAACTGCGGTAACCCTTTGAGAATTTTTTTTTGGTTACTTGTGAATGAACACTAAGCCCCAATGCGGAACTTGCCTCTAATTATTGTCGAAATGGCAGGCAGATCTTAACGTCATTGCAGCCTTGTCTGCAGGATTGGAAACATTTCCAGAAGTTTGCCTCGAATTACCAGCAGAAATGCTTCAGCTGGTCATTACCACAAAACTCCCTGTCGGCAAGAGGCTGCTGGAGACATTTCTGGAAATCAAGGGGGTGTGAGGTAATATGGACAAAGTTCTGCTTCTATTAATAAATGTAAGCAAAGGCCTGAATGGATCACAAATCCAGTGTCCCTATTACTTGACAACTTTTCATTTTGCAGTGCTACCAACGTACTGAATGGATTGATTAAATATGGATTGAGTAAATAAGGCGCAAAGTCTTTAATCTGCCCTGAAAATAATATGAATTTATTGTTTCTGTTTTTGGAAATGTATCGAGCCGAATGTGCAAGGTGTGCTCGATCATGTTAAAATATTTAGAACAATAAAAATCGAGGAAACGTTCTGGTTTGCAAAACTATGCTTTTCGTTTTTTGCAGCCAGCACATAGAAAATCATGAAAAGTCTCCCCAGAATGCCCCAGGTATTCAGAATGGCGGCCCTGGGCCCCTCCAAGAAGTATTTTCCTTCTTCAAGTGCAGACAGACCTGGGCTTTGATGCTGGGGCCATAACCACCTTCCCCCCGACTCGCGGCTCTGCGGCTGAGCGGCTGGTCCCAGGTCCAGCAGATGGAGCACTGTTGCTGTCCCTATTCTCCCTGGGTTGGACCCCAAGGCATTTAAGGGATCAGCCTTATTATTCTCTTCCTCCTATTTTTAATCCATGACTAGGGTGAGGGTTCAGCCTCCCTCAGGGCCCCAGCATATGGTCCTTCTTTGGTTTTATACAGAGGCGGGACCTTCAGCCCAGGGAGGCAAGATCTGCGGCACAAAGGCACGCAGGTCGAAGAGGAGCGCCCTCAGAACGCGTCACTTCACCTGCAGTGAAGCTGTTCGACAGGCTCCCAGTGCCCGACATAATGATCTCCATCACTCTCTGTGTCGCTGGGTGCTGCTTCACTGGTCCCTGGTACTTCTAGAATCCCTGATCCAGTTAGCCGCTCCCGATCTCTCATCGCAGGACTTTGGCCTCCTGAACCATCCGTGATGTCCATCTAGAGACGAAGGAGGATGAAGATTTTATTTATTCATGGATCTTGTCAAAGCTGCCAGAGATCTCAGAACAAGAATCTTTACTTTCTAGATGCCCCTGGTCCGCTCTCTGATTCCTTGCAATTTTTCTATATATATCTTCTGCTATGTTGTCAATGGCCTGATGTATATAAACGGGTTTGTATGCAATGATTTTCGCCCATCTGCTTGTTGAACCAGATCTCTGCATGATTCTTCCAAACTTCCTTCTTTTACCAGAGAAACATTATCCTGCCCTCCATTCAGATCCAAGAAGAGTGGGAGCAGTGCATCCTGGGAGGAGGCCACACCTATCCCTCTAGAACACCAGCCATGGCCTCCAAAAGACTGAATCTCACTAGACAATAACTGATATCAAATCACAGTCTCACGATTGTACGGAGTGCCCACTTCCGGCCAACACGGCCATGTGCCACCATTTGCCCATAAACCATGCATGCTCTATACTGCTTACAGCTTTATACATAAGTTATTAACGGTGTCAAGTTTCTCTGAATGTGCAATCTCTATACTGGCTCCAGGTGGAGTAAAGGTCAACATTCAAGGCTGTGATATGGCCAAAAGCATTTACGTCAGTTGCTCCCATCCTAGAAACTGCTCTAAACACCGCTTCCTGATCTGTAACCAGCGGAGGCTCCTCCTCAATGGCGGAGGAGCGTCGCCCCACTGGCTCAGAGCCAGCAGCTGCAAAATTAAACAATATTTTATTATTTTATTTTTCAGCTGCTGGCTGAGCCAGTTTGTGTAGAGAGGGACCCGGCCGGGCCGGGCCATGGCAGATGGGGCAGAGTGATGTGCACTGCTACGTGCACATGTCGACGGCCGGTTAAACAGACATGCACAGTTAGGTTTCTACAACTCAGCTGTATTGCACAGCTGGGTTGGAGAAACAACACAGAGCATTAAACCAGCCTGTTCGGGCCAATCCCAGTGCTGCTGTCATGCTTGGTAGTAGCGTGAGAGCAGCATGGGGATTCGATGGGGAGTCTCCGAGGCCGTCCCAGGGACTGCTAGTAGCAAGAAGCAGAAGCGCACCGAGGCGGCCAGCAGCATCAGGTAAGTTTTACGCCGTGCTCCCTGTGCCCCCTCCAACGGCTCACCACTTTTTATTTGTGTTAGCCACCACTATCTGTAACATAAGGTAAATAGAAAGAAAATGGAGGAAAAACTGCTAGGGTTCTGGACCACATCCTGCCAGATAACTTGAAATTCTGCCGGGTCTGTGCCTACTGAGCCCCTGCTCAGGAATAAAATAACTGTCATCCTTTTTATTAAACAACTTTTGGGGCCTACCCATCTTGTTATGTTGAAGGTACCTGACTCCGATGCCACCGAGCTACCATTCTTTTACCCACCTAATGACTGTGGGCCGCCATCTCCATGCAGATTCTGTGCTATGGAGAGCTTGGTCAACCGCGGATGCCACATACATGGAAGCTACTGTCAGACACTTCTAGACACAGGGGCGATTTGGGATACCCTACCCTACTTCCCCAAAGGCATAGAAGACCACGAGAATGTCCACTAGCTAGGAGTGTCTTAATATTGAAGTAAAATAGTCCCCTATAATCATTTTATTGTGACCACTCCCAAAATCCTTTGTGTTCAGCGCACTGCACAAAAAGTCATAAATTGTATTTTGTTTGTGCCAAAAGCCTTCCCTTAACTCCAAGTTCTTGATCCTGGAGAAAAACACACAAGACCTTCAGTTATTCCATATGAATGTCCTGCATGAGCTGCTTTAAGGAACCCTGGACATCCCGT
Source organism: Triturus cristatus (assembly GCF_964204655.1). NCBI lineage: Eukaryota > Metazoa > Chordata > Amphibia > Caudata > Salamandridae > Triturus > Triturus cristatus. The sequence goes on along the minus strand of NC_140580.1, from coordinate 1,106,999,723 downwards.
TGCATATGAGGCCCGCACACTTTTCAAGTACATAAAAGATACCACGCCCGGTGCACCCTGTATTGCGACTGACTAGTTGCATCACTGTTCCTCGGAGGAGCTGCATTTACTTTTCAGAATCTTTGAGTGTGACACCACAACTATTTCCCTAGGACCTAAATTAAATTGAGCCTAGTGCAACTTGTACTTGAAGCTCCTTAGTGGCGTCTGACACAATATCCGTCTGCACTTGTGAGGAGCTTTGGATCTTAGCATGTGTCCTTCAGATGATGTACTAGTGAAGATGAGCGCCCCTCCTAACGACAGACGCAACTGTGCCTGGGTTGGCCACTACCCACAAGTCTTAATGCTCCCTCTTACAGCCCTGCTGCCTTTATGAACACCGCCAGAACTCCCATCGTGTCGCTGAGACATTTGTTTATCCGCTGCTTGCGGAATATATTTAACTGGACGATGTGACCCCTGTTAGTAGACCCCAAGAGATTATTTTCAATGTCATAATGTTAAGAGCTTTAGTTTTAGTAACCTTTTAGTGTAAAATTATTTTTATATTTTCTTCTCAATTTGGAAGACTACTGGGTTGTAGGTTTCAAGACAGTAGATGCACAAAGACAAATCTGTGGCATTGGCACTGAGGCTTAAGTTTTAGAGTGTTGCCCCCCCCTCCCCATGAGGCTGCGGGAGGGACCAAATAAAATGACCTATCCATCCATTGCTTGCAAAATTCTAGGTAGAATTTTTTCCCCCATCATTTTCCAGGGCTTTTCTCAGTTTCATAATTGAAAATAATAAGAATACAGATGTATGCAGGTAATATTTAAGATGCGCAAATAATTTGTAATATCTGATAGAGACATCTAGCCGCAGATTCCTTAACTTAGAATATCCCCAGGCATCAGACTGGATCCGGAAAATTCTTAGCAGCAGCACCTCTGCGCGCTGGGGGACGGCGCCACAGGACCCCGTCCTGACGACGTCCACGTACGTGACATCAGCGAGGTCCTATAAGTCCCTCCCAGTGCGCTGATGACCGTTTCCTTCTTTTCCGCGTGCAACGCGGATCCGGAATAAGCGGTTCCTCTGTCCTGTTTTCAGGCCCCTTTTGACGCTTCGCGTCTGGAACAGTGTGCAATGCCTTCGGGCTTTAAAACCTGTACCTCCTGTTTGTGGCAAATGTCCACGACGGACCCACATCATATCTGTATGTGGTGTTTGGGCGAACACCACGACTCAACAGATTGCGACGCCTGCCATCACCTCAAGCCGAAGTATTGGCGGGAGCGCTGGATGAAGCTCCTTTCAGCTCGACTGTCCCGGTTGGAGCCATCTCGTCGTCCGGCCTCTTCGTCGCCGGCAGGCCCCTATGGTTTACAGTCGCGGTGTTGCTCGCCCTCTGGGGCCCGAAGACGTCGTTCACCCCTTCTGGGTAAGTCGCGGCGCATGTCGCCGAGGTCCATGATGTCACTTACGCCTGTTGTCGGAGGCGCAAGCTCCCAGAGCCCTCTGTACGTGTGCCCCCGGGAGTCGCCCACCCCCTATCCGCCCTACCCGGGCACAGGGGCAACTCGGACCCAAATGGAGGCCTATGCCACGGCTCTGCAGGCCTCCCTTGGGTCACTCCTGTCCCTAGGGCGTCCTCTGGGCCTCCGCTACTTGCGGGCTCTTCGACCGACTCACCGGTGGGAGCGCCCCCGATGCCAATTAAGCTCTTGCCCCCCCAGATACGAAGGAGATATGGTGTAATCAGGATGCGGCCCGGCTGGGTCTCCCTCTACGATCTCAAAAAGGATATTTCCGCTGTTCCTCAATAATGATAGAAGGGGAAGAGTCAAGAGGAAGGCTAGAACCAACTATATCCACTATGTGTTGGAGGTTGGTAATCCATTTGTTGGATAATAATGCCCTCACACACCCTTGCAGGTGTCATGCTTCCTCATATGGGCTGCTCCTCGTCGGGCCGGCGGTGCAATGCCTAACGGGCTCCCTTAATAAGGGACACTTTGTCGGAGATCTTCAATCCAACTGCCGTATGGTGAAGTGCGGGTGAGGAGGCCTAAGTGGTGTAGATGTGAATAAGTGGTATAAAACAGGTTTAAGAGTGCCAGCTAGGAATTAATTTTATTCTGGGGGCCTCCTTCCCTGATTAAAAACGTGAAGGTGTAGCACTCATCAGAGTATAATGTCTCGTGTGAGTGAACTATGTAAAAATGGTCAACATGTTTCTCGCTTGGAGTTGATACACTCGCGATTCTTCAGGACCTATGGAAAACACTATCTACAACTAAAGAGAATGTAGTAATAACAGTATTCTTGACTGGATGATGGTGTCACGTGAGTTAGTGACACCTATTTAAAATACCTGTCGGTGTCTGGTATTACCTGCAAGGGAAAAGGTGGGTGATGCCAGTTAGAACAAAATACTGTTGACACATTGGTACAGAAAAACAGCCAAAAACGTGACTCTTCAAGCGTTCTTAAGGTAAAAACAGTGGTGGCTTCTAATGCAAGTAGACGCATCAGAGCAAGTTCATTGGTGGTGAATCCCCACGGTGAACTAAAAGTGGCTATTCACCTGTGTGGAATTCGTAAAAATGCAGTGGGAAATACTGAAAGAAGGACTCACCCTATTTAGTATCAGTTCAGACAGCAACAGTACTCGGTGGGTGCACATTGAGCTACAATTCCTCATAAAGTAGAACTGTACACAGGACCAAGCAATGGTGTAGGTAAAGCAAAAATGAAAGACGATATGATGGAAAGCAGCACAATGTTGGCACAAAATAATAGCAAGCGTATGGCAATAAAATTAGAGTAACATCTGTACATCAGTAGCCAGAATGAATGAAAATATTCCTCAATGATGCAACAAGTATATACAGTAAGTACAGAAAGAAATCAACTAGGCTCGTGGGCTGTATGCAGAGATCGATTTGCCTGTCACCTCGGGAGTGAAAGGGTTAACTGTACTAGAGGGGGGATTGATTGAAATGCCCTCGTGTGTATATGGAGCATGGGGTACTAATCGTGCGGCTGTACTGGGTACGAAGTAAAGGGTCCCTAAATAAAGAGACCATTGAATGGGTAGAACTGGAAAATAATATTACCAGAGACAAATGCAGTTAACCCAAAGTCAAATATAGACAGCCTCTATGCCGTTGGAAACCGGCGAAATGGTCACGGAGATTCAGCGTAAAAGCTAAAGTATGCTGAACGAGTCCGTGTTTAGATTCAGCGTTAAAAATTTGGAGTTTGCTGGTGCATAGGCTCCTAAGTTAATTAGGGGAGGCACGAGCTGTCAGGCAATGTCCTAAACGCGCTGCTAGTCCTTACTCTAAAGCAGGTGCGGGTCGGGTCGGGTTCACAGTTTGAAAATAAGGTCAGACGCTAGCAGGGCTGTGCTCAGGGCGCGAGTCTACTCACATTTCCAGTAGCTCATGTCGTCCGTTTAGACCTACCCTCACCACCGAGTCCGGAAGGTGACTCATTCGTCAGCGAGGGAGGACTCAAAACTAGAATCTTAGTCATGTGACTACAGGCGGAGGGCGGAGCATGCGTCTGTGTGGGTAGTGGAAGGAAATGGCGGCCATCATGGATAGGGAAAGAAAAACGATTGAATGACCAAAGGTGTTCGTTACTGTGGCGGCCATCTTAGACAGGAGGCTAGAGCATGACTAAGCATCTGAAAATACATATAGGCCGGCAAACCCAGTGTAAGGGTGTTCAATATGGAAACACTTATCATAATTGTTAGAGACCCTCTGAAGGAGGGTAATGAAGGTAGTGCATATAGGGTGTAGGACTGTGTGTCAATCCAATTTGAGTCAGGTGGTAAGACTGTTACGTCATCTAACATCAGGGGCAAACAATTAATGAAGTGTGGAATAATTCAGGTTTTGATTGAGCCCCAAGGAATATCGTCGTTGAGGCCCACAATATCAGAAGATAGACGGTGTATCCATCTCTGTTCTTTCGCGAACAGACTTGGTTTGGTAAGATGGGGGTTGGCTTCTAGAATTAGCCATTTAACCGAGTCTGGTGAGTGTCCCTGCTCAAGGAAATGTACACATAATTTGGTGTTGTTTTTGTGGCAGCGAAAACTGCTGCGGTGCTCAGAGATACGCAATTTGACGGGGCGAGTCGTCATCCCCACGTAATAGAGATCACAGGGACAGACAAGCAGATAGATGCAATTGGATGTGTTGCAATTAGTGTGGGACCTCAGTTCCCAAACGAAGGTGGTGTTAAGTGTGACAGTTTTATGTATAGAAGTAAAAGTGCATGCACTACAAGTCCCACAGGGATAGATGTCCTTTCACCGGGGGTAATTGCCAGAGTGTGTTTTGTAGGGACTTAGTCTGGGGTTTGGGCCTGGTTTGTATGAGCATATACTTGATGTTTTTGGATCGCTTGTATGCAAAGCGTGGCATTTCAAGGTACATGGTTCCTGTATTGAGAATGTCCCAGTGTTTTCTCAACACCTGGGTCAATTGTGTAGAGACCGGTGTAAAGGTAGTGACACAAGTCAGTGCTTCTGAAACAATTTTCTCATTTCTATGTTCCAGGAGTCCTTCCCTATTGTTATTGCGGGACTCTGTGGATAGTTTCTTGCTTTCAGGTTCTGGGCCAGGATTGCTGATTCACTTTTGTATGTGTCTAATGTGCTGCAATTTCTCCTGACTCTCAGGAATTGCCCAAAAGGCAAATTTTCTTTGAGTGATCTAGGATGATGACTCTGGAAGTGTAACAGACTGTTGCGATCAGTCGCCTTCCTGTACATAGTAGTTGAGAAGTGGCCTTGTGTCAGCTTGATGGTTAAATCAAGAAAGGCAGTCTGTGTAGGGGATGCTGTTATGGTAAAGTTTAAGTAGGGATTGAGGTTATTAATCCATGTGAAGAAATCTGTGTAACTCACACGATCTCCTGTCCAAAAGATGAGAATATCATCGATAAAGCGTTTCCATAGGCGAATATTGTGGCGGTATGGATTAGTGTCGCAGAAGATATGTTCTCCCTCAAAAGATGCCATGTACAAACAGGCCACACTAGGAGCAAAGGTACACCCCATGGAAGTACCTTGTGTCTGGTGATAAAGTTGGCCCCTGAATTCAAAGAAGTTTTCAGTTAGTGCTAATGTGGCACAGTCTGTAATGAAGGATGGAGGGGTAAGTGACTCCCAGGGGATTGTATTCAAAACTTCCTCAATCACCTCCAGAGTGGCCCTTTGAGGAATATTTGTGTAAAGGCTTCAACATCTAGGGTAATGAGGAAGTTGATGTCATCAGTATCCTGAATCTGATCAAGTAGGCGTAATACATCAGTGGTGTCCTGTATGTATGACGGTGTATCTTTCACCAAGGGTTGTAGGAAATGGTCGCAAAATTGCGAAAGGGGTTCGAGAATGGAATCAATACCTGACACTATGGGACGGCCTGGTACTGGTGTGACCCCCTTATGGATTTTAGGTAAGATGTAGAAGTAGGGGGTCTTAGGTTCCTTCTTGATGAGAAAAGAGGCCTCATTCTCGCTGAGCCACACTTGGCTTTTAGCTGAATCTACCAGACAGGTAATGGTTGTTTTCAGGCGTTCTGTAGGATTTTTAGAAATAGGAGTGTAATATTTCCTATCTCCCAGTTGTCGTAAACATTCAGTGTCATAATCTGTTGTTCTCATTATGACAGTGGCCCCACCTTTGTCTGCTTGTTTAATAGTAATGGTTGGATCATTGGCCAGTGTTTCAATAGCCAATCTCTCTTTAGTACTGATGTTGTTGAAGAATTTGCGTCCTTGAATTGTTTTCACTTCCTTAAGTACTGCCTGTTCGTAGGTCAGGACTTCATTTGGTACCATCCCAGCATGTGGGGTGAAAGTAGAAGGATTACGAAGACCCGAATCGGTGTCGGGTGTCTTCACTTTTCCTTCAAAGAAAAACCTGAGACGGATCTTGCGGAAAAATTGATGTAATTCACAAGTTTGCGTGAACAGATCAACTCTGGGGGTCGGGACAAATCCTAGTCCTTTTTGGAGGACGTCATCTTCTATCTGTGTCAATTGTCTGGATGACAGGTTAACAACTAGGTTTGTTTCCTGCTGCTGTGGCTCCTGGTCTCCATTCCTCGTTGGGGGGGGTTCTTCCCACTGTACTCTTTTCCCTTCCTGCACGGCCCCTCTTCTTCGCCCTCTGCCCCAACCTCTGCCTAAAAAAGGCTGGCTCATGCCTTGGGGTGTAAATTGGGGTGGGTAGTGTTGACCAAATTGTGGGGGGCCTTGCTGGTACATAGGGTATTGCCAAGAGGCAGGTCCTTGATACAGTGGCGGAGGATAGGTATTATATCCTTGTCTACCCTTCTTCCCTCTATATTGATTAGGTCTTGAGTATTCAGTACTGGAGTCACTGTTGGTAGAAGACCCTCTTCTGGAAGAATTGGTATCAGTATCAGATGAATAGTTAGTGTTAGATGGGACATAATCAGCTTTGAGATATGGGTACACTTTCTCTTTCTCGAAGCGTTTAATGTCCTTTTGTAACTTCACAACTTTTTGTTTCATCAGGTACTCTTTATGTTCGGCGATCTCATTATTGAGCTCAGTCAATTTGGACTTAAAACTGGAGCATAGTCCAGTGGGTCTCCCTGTGGCGTCGCAGGTGGTTGCTGGTGCTCACAGCCATGCTTTGGGCACACCTCGGCCCTCCGGACAGGCAGTCGCCTGCCCAGAGCCGAGGTCGGCGCCGTTCGGGCTCCGAACACTTATGTCATCGGGGTGCGGCCTGGCGGAGTCCCCCTCTACGACCCATATCACCCCTGCCGCACCGCATAGTCCCGTGGGGCTCCCTGTGGCTTCCCAGGTGGCTGCTGGTGCTCAAAGCCTTGCTTCGAGCACACCTCGGCCTTCTGGACAGGCAGCCGCCTGCCCGGAGCCAAGGTCGGCGCCATGCCGGTGCTGGAAACTCGCCTCCCCGGCTCTGACTCCGCTTCCTACTTCGGAGTTGGAGCCTTGTTGTGGTTGAGGCTGAGTCGGTGCCGGGGCGGTGCCGTAGGCTGTCCTCCCCTGTGCCGGCGCCATCCCCTTCTTCGGAAGCGGGGCTTATCGTGGTGGACGAGCAGTCGACGCCGGATGGAGCCGAGTCAGCACCAGACAAGGCAGGGTCGGCGCCGACTGGAGTCATTTTGGCGCCACGTCGGTGCCGGGTTTTAGACTCTTCCCCAGAAGCTTCTGCGGAGAGTTTGGCGTCACCTTCACATTCGGCTACGCCGGATCTATTCTTGCCTGTGCCCCCCTTAAAAATTGTGAACCCGGCAGAATCCCCGCCTCCTCAGGAGTCCCATCAGGACCCCCATTTGCCAATGGGGCTTCCTTCTTTTGGGCATTGGTCGCACCCTCAGTGTATTGGTAGGCTTAGCTTACAACCCTCGCCTACGGATGAGTTGCTGTCCTCTCCTCAGAGGGTCACCGAGGCCGGTGCGGCGTTTCTTCGAGTAATCTCCTTGGCCACATGCAATCCCCTTAGGTCCCTTTGCCTGTGGATCCTCTGCTTGGTGTCCTTCACCATGGGTCAGGGAATGTGGAGCCGCTTCTGCCATTTGAAGCTTCTCTTTATGACGCCCTTTTGGGCACATGGGCTCGGCTGGCTTCCGGTTATCCCGTTGCTCGTTCTGTCTTGCACCGCCACCAACCTGCTCCACATGATCCAGTTTGCTTATTTGTTCACCCAGATGTGCAGGGGTTCGTTTTACAAACTGCCTTCCCTTCCTTGCCTCATTTAGTGCTTCCACCCTCCAGGGAGTCCAGATGGATTGAGTCGTGGGGTCGTAATATCTTCGCCTCCACTAGTGCTGCCCTTCGTTCACTAAATACAGTGTGTGTCTTGGCTCGGGCTACCTCTGCATTGTGGGACTCTGTAGAGTCTCTTTTTTCGGACGCCTCTAAAGTCGCTCCTGTTGACTTCCTTCATCTTCTTCCTGATGGCCGTGACCTTGCTGAATTCACGATCCGCTCGGCCTTGGATACTGCTGATTCCTTGGGCCAAGCTATGGCTGGTTCGGTTGCCTTGAGGCGCCATGCTTGGTTGCGGGATAGCGTCTTCCCGTAGAATATCCGGGAGCGACATGTTGATCTACCCTTTGATGGGGTTTTATTGTTTGATGCCCACGCATCGGCTGTTTGGCGTCTCCTTGCGGGCTTTCGCCCTCTGCCTCAAGCCTCTATTTCCCGGGTTTTCTTTTCACTTGTTCTAAGGTGGTTACCCTTTCATTTAGCATCCGTTCGATGCCTTATGCGCTTAGAGCTGGGAATAAGCCTACTGTGACTGTGGTCCACTGGTTGTTGTGTATGGCCTCTGACTGTGGTTTGCCCAAAGAGGTGTTCCCCATTGTTTGGAGTGTCCATACTCCAAGTGGGGTACTTTTATGCTATTATATAGCTCTGCTTTATGTTCTGTGGATCTAGAGATCCTTTGGACTCTGTGCGTTCCCTGGTGCTCTTATCTTGCCGTTGTACGGTGTTCGATATTGTGACTTGGCCCATTCGTCTATACGTCATGGGTCGTCTTGCTTATATATTTCGTTCTCCTCCTTGGGAGATTTTCATAATGTTTTTCAAACTTACAATTTGGATACCACCTGCCATTAATGCACTAGGCGTGCTCATATGCCACCCATGTTGCATGTTCGTGGCTCGTTTACCCTTCTTTGCTATCTATATATGTATATATACGTATATGTGTGTATATGCTTGTTACATTGGGTACTCTTCTTTCGACATCTCCACCTCTCTTCGCTGCTACGAGGTCTGGTCCTATATCTCCATGAATCAGGGAGCTTTTTTGGGCTGCACTCTGGATTGCCCTTTGTCTACCCTGCAGGGTGTCTTTCAGTACACTTAGGTGCACTTTGTTGCTTTTACTACATCTTCTGCAATAGGGTCCATTTTGCGGCCCACTACCTGGGGTTGATCCCCGGCTTTACACTGCTCCCTTCTTGGTGGGCAGATACTAAACGATCTTTCTCTTTCTGGACGAGGGTTAATTTTTACTCCCAGTCGGAGGATGTGGTCTAAGATTCTGGGATTCTTTCCTACATTCACACATCTATTGGTGCTCTGGTGCCCTTGCTGCCACTTCCTTCGGATGTGCCCTTTTCATCCTATCGTGTGGCTGTCTCTGTGGCTGTCAGCTCTGTGCATGTTTCAGTGGTGGCCCACATCAGCATGCTTCAGATTGTTCCTGCTTGCCCCTGTCCCTCCTTTGGTGCCTGGGTGTGGACTTGGCGTGTTTCTTGTTCCCGCCTGTCCAGTCTCTACCTCTTGTCCTTCGGTTCCTGGCTGTGGCTTTGCCGGCCTTCCGTCCATGGGCTTGCCTGGTAGGCTCTGGTATGGTTGCATTGCGTTCTTTTTCCCCAACCTTTGGTTGGTGTTCACATAGTGCGCCATTACGCTGAGAGTGGTCCTTCTTCCTCCTTCGTTCTGGACTCTCTCTCTCTCGGCTATATAGCTGGTGCCGTTTCCACATCTCATACACGTGTGGTGTGACACCATTATGGCATTTTCATTGGGAAGCCTTGCCTCCCGTTACCTTTTGCTCTTCTGAGCTAAATGGGTTGCTGTCTGGTTGTCCTGAAACAGCCTTCCCCATTGTCCGTCACTCTGTTGCCGGATCTGTGCTTAAGCACTTTCTGTTGTTCTGTTGCAGACCCACCACCCCCCTGGGGTATGGCTATGGTATCGATTCTAAGTTAAGGAATCTGCGGCTACATGTCTGTATCAGATGTACGAGTTACTTACCTTTGGTAACGATGTATCTGGTAGAGACGTTGTCTAGCCACAGATTCCTTAACGCCCACCCATCCTCCCCGCTCTGCAAGAACCTTGCCAGGTGGGCTTCTCCTCTTGCCTACATTCAGTTGCCATTGGTTTTCTTTCAAGGGTGCTCACATGGTTGCGCCCCTTTTGAAATTACCGGCTGACTCCCTCCAAGAGGCTTCTTCCTGTAGATGGTGCCTTTTCATTCACTGTCAGCAGGAGATAATTCTTTTTCTTCTCCTGCTGTCTTCCCCATTCGCTAGAGGCTCTTGTCTCCTATGTGGTCGTCTTTTTGACGATTTCTTCAGCTCTGTTTCACACTTGCATTGTTGTAAGGGAAGATACCTTCTTGAAGTACATTGCTGTTCTTTCTGTAAGGAAGATACCTTCTTAAAGTACATCGCTGTTCTTTCTGTGCTACGTCCTTGTTGGACGGCACAGTTCTACATGGCAATAGCAGTCACAGTTCTACATGGTAATAACAGTTTATCACTTTGTCTGTTGAGATATTTTTCCCTTGTTGCTCACACTTTGGGAAGGGTCTACGCATCGTTATGCATATATATGTAGACTGTGTCTGATGCTGTCTTTTATGATGGTGTTTCGCACCATCCACCTTATTTTTTTTGCGGATTTTTCATCCTTCGCACACTGTTTCCATACTTTCAGTTTTTTGTTGGTGGCTCTGCGTTGTGCCGTGGAAAACTTTCTCCGAAGAAAACTGTCGTCAGCGCGCCGGCAGGGACTTATATGATCTCGCTGACGTCACGTACGTGGATGACGTCAGGGCGGGGTCGTGTGGCGCCGTCCCCCAGCGCGCAGAGGTGCTGCTGCAAAGAATTTTCTGGATCCAGTCTGACGCCTGGGGATATTCTAAGTTAAGGAATCTGCGGCTAGACAACGTCTCTACCAGATATATCATTACCGAAGGAAGGTAAGCAACTCGTACATTTTGTACCTACATAAATAAACCACAGAATCCATAGAATTAAGAAATGGGCTCCGACTCTGAAGTAAGTTTCAGATGCACATCATTATATACGCTTCTTTTTAAGAAAGGTTTTTTATTAATTGGTCCGTTTCAAAACAAATGACCATATTACCATACAAGTTTGTTTCCACTGACACCCACTAGTGATCATAGTCATTTCTGAAAATATTCAATAATAGAGTTACCACTGATGATTTTCAGCTGGTGTTCAACGATACTGCCCCATATTATTATTATATTTATTTATAGAGCTCTGCTAATACCTATAAAGGTGTTGTGGCACTAAGAACTAACTCGAGTGCACTAGAACTATTAGCATCACTGAGGGAAGAGGCATTTATTCAGGGCTCTTCGAAAATCAAGATGGTCGTCCCATAGCCGCCATGTAAGTTGGCAATGAATTCCAGAGACGACTAGCTTGAAATGAAAAAGATCTTTCTCTGTCACCAACTTATTTGAATTTGGGCACACAGCGTAACCTTTAGTTGTTTGGGAGTGACAGCATTTCTGTTGGAGGATAAGAGGGCCCTTCTTGTGAAATGTACTATGAGTCAATCAAAGAGACTTGAAAGTTATTCTTTTATGTTCTGGGAACCAATGGAAAGTGACCAGGGCACCCGAAGAAGATGAAAGGTAAGCCCTGCCCAAAGCAGGCTTTGCGGCTGCCTGTTGAATGTGAGAAAGCCTCTTGATGGTATAGCCAGGAATGCCCAGATACTGTGAGTTGCAATAGTCCAGTCGACGGATGATTGCCGACTGAACAATAAGTCTTTTTGACTCCAGGCGTAGCAATGACAGAATTTACCTTAACACTCTGAGCAAGGAAAAGCAAGATGCTAAACGTTTATTAACTTGGCTAGATGAGGAGAGATTACTCACATTGAAATCCCAGATTTCGGACAGCTGTCATTACAAGTGGGGATTGGTTCGCGGAGGCCAGAAGTCTACAGAGGCAGCGAGGCACCGGTCCATTAGGGAAGCATAGAATTTCTGATTTCTTAGCATAAAATGTTTATGCATCGTTACTGAGCCAGATCGTAATCTCTCGCATGCATAGAGAGAATGTCTCATATAGGCATGACAAGTTGATATCAGCTGAGATGATAAGTTGTGTGTCAACCGCTTAGTTCATGAAGAAAAAGGCCATGGTTGTGAATATTGAGCAACTAGTTTCAGATAAATATTGAGTGTGAATCAGTGACAATCATTGAGGAGCTCCTTGTCCCAGTTCTCTGAACCCCGACTGGAAATGGGGCAGCCAGACTGCTTGCGGCCTAACAAAGAGATAGGAGGTGCACAACTCCAAGGCTGATCCTTTTATTGCAATTTCCTTTAACCTTCTCGACAGAATGGAGTGGGTCACCATATCAAATGTGGCAGATAGATCCAGCAGGACCAAGGCCACATAGTCACCCCGTTCAACTGCTAATCTTCCATCACTGTCACCAAGGCCGATTTGGTATCGTGAGTGGGACAGATCCCAAATTGGGCAGCATCAAGCAGGTAGTAGGTTTTTCGATGATCTTATGTGATATGGTTGACATAGTTCTCAAAGATTATTACAGAGTAAGGTAGCAGGGAAATCGGTCGAAATTTAACTTCTGGATTGGCAGATGGTTTCTTGAGCAAGGGCATCACCAGTGCCTTTATCCATTTAGTGGGTACCTTCCCTGAAGAATGTGACAGATTACACAATGTCCTAAGTGGCTGCTTGCCTCCAAACCTTAGGTGGTAAAGGTTCCAGTGGGAAGCCTGAGTTTACAGGCCTCATAAGTAGCGCAAAATTCTCATTGTTGATTCGTGGAAATACGGTGGTTTTTGGAATGCTGTACAAAAGGGGGTGGTGATGGACGGAGCATCAGAACCAATCAAAACACTCACACCCAGTCAACAGATCTGGGTTTGATCCATCACCGTTCTTTAGCCCACTCTGCCACCCCAGTTCAGACATGGCCATATGCAAATCAGTCTGACCCTGTGCCTCATGGGAACAGTCCAGCCCGAACTGCCAAGCCATGCCTTCCCTGGACCGGAAACAAGCTTCCTAGGACCGGTTTCTGGCATTTCAGCCGTCTTCAGCCAGGCTTGCTTGAATCCAGTGGCAAAGTGAGCAAGGGACTCATGTCTGAGCATTCTGAGAATGCTGCCTGATGGTATAATAGCAGGATCAGATGTAGAAATATTGACCGGCGCTTTTGGTTGTTCTAGGGAATTCAGAGTATTCAAGATTTTGTCTTAAAAAATTTAGACAAATCCACACAAAGTTTGTAAGTAGGGACAGTTGCTTGAGAGGAATGCACGGGGTTGGCTAAGTTACAAGCAATGGAAAATACAGTCCGTGCGGGGTTAGAGCTATCCAAGATTTTGGTGGCATAAAAACAGGCTTTAGCTACACTGAAGCTGCCCTTAATTGCTATGGTGAATCTTGGAAATCAAGAAACGCCAATAGGCACTGGAAAATTGCCTCATTGGATTGAGAATGGCCCCAGGAATCAGAGACTGAAATGTTCATCCTTTTTCCCACCCACTTATTTCATCTGTTAAAGTTTAACTGTAAATGGCCAAAATTAACACTGTTTACATAATAATAATACGGACACTTATAAAGCGCGACAGCTTCCTCAAACAGAGGTGTCCCGGCGCTAAAGAGGACAGTAGTGGAGCACTGGACAGCCAAAAACCAAGTCCCCCGGACCCTTAATCTGTCCCAAAGAGCCAGGTTTTAACCATTTTCCTGAAAAGGGTCTCCGTTTCTATGGTGCGGAAGTTACTGGGCAAGAAGTTCCACCACAGATTTGGTGCACCGAGCGTAAAAGATCTGCCCCCCATACGAGATTTCTTGAAACGGAGAATGCACAGTAAATTTTGTGAATTGGACCTTAAGGATCTTGACTGCTTATAACCACGTAATCTGTGTTTTAGATAGTTAGGGCATTTGCTATGCGTGGCTCGGAATGCCAGTGTCAAGGCCTTGAATTCAGTTCTTTTGGCCACTGGGAGCCAATGAAGCGCTTTTAAATGCGGAGAGACATGTTCACGAAAAGGTACTCACCTGATCAGACTTGCAGCCGCATTCTGCACCATCCGCAGGCGCTTGATCAAGTACTTTGGCTGACCCAGATAAAGGCCTTTTGCAAAGTCCAGCCTGGATGTCACTAAGGCATGTACTATGCTTTTCCGGCACTCCTCTGGCAACAAATGCAGAAATGTCTTCAAATTCCTCAGTTTACAGAAGCAGGTAGCTGTCACCTGACGTATCTGTGCCGAGAATGAGAGGTCAGCCTCCCACTTCACACCCAGGTTTTTTATACAGTCTGCAGGGGATGGTGGGGGCATTTCTGTAGGCCACCAGAGGTCTGATGCAGGGGGCGGCTCTTTCCGGGAAAAACAGCTCCTCTGTCTTTCCCGCGTTGAGCTTACGTTTATTGTTGTTCATCCACAACGCAATGTCTCTTAAGCACCCCTTGAAACTCTCAAAGGTGGCCTCGGTCTGCTCTTTTAATGTGAAGACCAACTTGGTGTCGTCCGCATAGGAGATCGCTTTTACCCCCCAGTTGGCTATCAGGTAGAACAGAGGGGCCAGGTACAGATTAAACAAGAGAGGGCTCAATGTTGACCCCTGGGGGACTCCACACCAGAGCTATTTTGGTTTGGACATAAATGGTTGGAGCGAAACCTTTTGTGTGCGATTATCCAAATAGGATTGCAGCCAGGCCAGAACCGTGCCACCAATGCCCAATTCCTGCAGTCTCCCAGACAACAAGGTGTGGTCGACAGTGTTGAATGCCGCCGACAGATCCGACAGATCCAGGAGCACCAGCATCGCGGATGCCCCTGAATCTGTCGCCTGTCTAACCAACTCAGCCACCTCCAAGAGGGCTGTCTCCGTACTGAAACCCGCCCTAAAACCAGATTGGGTATCATATAGGAGGCCCTCCCTCTCCATAAAACTGGTCAGCTGCCTCTGCACCAATTTTTTCAACATCTTTGCTGAAATGAGCCTATAGTTGGCCAAATCCCCCGGATCCCCACTCGTTTTTTTCCTCAGCGGGAGGAGAGTGGCTTGTTTCCAGATATCTGGAAAGGTGCCGGACATCAGGGAGGCATTCCAGATGCACATCAGAGTATGCGATAGGGAGTGAGCCATCACCTTCCAAAGTTTTGGGGGGGCAAGGGTCATCAGGTGCTCCCGACTTACATCTCATAATTTCAGCCAAGGCATCCTGTTGAGAGATAGTGGTAAACTCTGTAAGAGACGGCTCGGTATCTCGTGCTTCCCTATTGTCACATTTCTCTGTCCCCGACAAAACCGGGAATGATTTGTACACTTCCCGAATTTTATTGTCAAAGAAGACAGAGATATTTTCGCACAGAGCAAGTGAAGGTTCCACAGTGGTCTCTATGGCACTGGGCTTAAGGAAGGAGTTGACCACTTTGAACACCTCCTTAGTAGCATTATCTGCCTTGTAGATGCAGTCGGTCAGGTACTCCCTTCTAGCTACCCTTATCAGGCTGTGGAGTTCTTTCAGGGCAGTTCTATAGGTGACCTTGGCCGTCTCACGGTAGCCTGACCTCCACTGTCGTTCCAGTCTTTTGCAGTTGCTCTTAGCGGATCTAAGTGCCTCCGTAAACCACGGGGCAGAGGGGGAGAGCCTTGCTGATCTGGCAGACTTGGCTGGAGCCGCAGATTCGACAGCTGTCGAGATCCACTGATTTAAAGCCACGGCATCTTTGTTAGGGTCGGCTGAAAGTGAGGGTTGGCTGGCCTGTAAGATGGGGTCCAACACCACCTTTGTCAGGTTTTTCCAGCTACGTTTAATATAAGTTTGGTTTCCCCTTCTCTGACCGAGTCTATCCACCCTAAAACAAAATGGAATCAGGCAATGGTCCGACCAAATCAGCTTGATGGGGGCCGTGTGCTCAGAGAAGCCAGGTTGGAGAATATGAGATCCAAGGTATGGCCAGCCTTATGTGTAGGGGATATAACATGTTGTGAGAGATTAGCCCCCCCTAAGGACAGCACAAGCTGAGCTGCTTGCGTGCAGGTAGCATCATTAACATGTAAATTAAAATCCCCTAGCGCGGTGAAAGTTGCGTACATTAATGATTTCTGAGTAATGTAATTGCATAACTCATGGGTTATGTTGGGTGCGCGGTCCGGCGGCCTATATATGAGGATGACAGAGAAGGAGGTTGACGGATCAATTTGCAAGCAGAAGTTAAGCCCCTCTATCCCGTCCAGTTTAAGAGGACCTGAGGCTGCTAAGACCCAGGAGTCTTTAAAAATAATGGCAACCCCACCCCCTCTTTTCCCGCTCTCCCTATTAGCATAACACATTTTAAAGCCACTGGGGATGGCCAGGGCTACTGGTGCAACTGAATCTGAGTTCAGCCATGTTTCAGTTTAAAAACGGCATCCCACTCCTTGTTTGCTAGCAGAATCCATATGTCCTCTGCATGCTTAGGCAGAGATCTGCAATTTATCAAGCAAGCCTTGATCCTGGCCAGATTGCCGCCTTGTCCTTCCTTGAATGTCTCCCGCCTCTGCGTTTTTCCCTTCCAGCCCCGTGTACGCCCCAAACTCCCATGCACAGGCAGAGCAGGTACCTGGTATCCTCTCATTGGCTACATTAATACTGTGCGCCTTTAGACATGGACTACCTCTGAATGAGAGCAAGGCATCCCTTGACCAACAGGATACCTCACCGCCTGACATCCGAGCATAGTGGTGGCCGTGGACGGGTGCATATGGGCTTGCCTTTGGCGCGCCCACTGCTCGTCCTGGCACCCATGAGTCTTAAAAAATGTTGCCGGGCACGGAAGTGACGTGGTTCTAGGGGCGGAGTCACGACCCTCCGTACAATCGGCACTCTCAATCCGGGGATTCATGCTCGGTAATCAGGGAAAAAGCTAAGCTCAACTCAATGCGCACATATACAAGTTTAAAAAGCCTAACAAGTTTAAAAGCCTGATACAGATTTAAAAACGAGCATACAATTAATTAAACAAGTTAAACGTTTTAACGAATCCCGATCTGTGCGAAATAGCAAAACTGGTAGCTCAGCCTGTCAGCACGCTACTACCTCTCACTTACATCAGATCAAGAATCCACAAGAAGCAGATAAGTGGCATATAGTCAAGAGCATTTTTAGACTGTGGTCCTCTAAATTGTGGAAGTAGAACCAGATCTAAATAAAATGATATCTTCTTTAAGGCGATAAGCTCATCAGTGCTATATTTAAGGCCTAACCCCCCATTGGCTCTACGTTAAGCTTCCTAGTGGTAGAGGGTTCTTCAGCTTTTCTTCTCACCTCCCTCTTCTACACCATCGTAAAGGGTATGGAGGTCTGGTCATGAAAAGAGTGATATCTGAAGAGGCTCTGAAACCTTCTCCATATAGCATAACAATTGTTTACTCATCGCAATTGACTAAATTGGACTTTCTGGACCAGAGTTAAAATATCTCTGTACAGCTATAGCAAGGTGCCAGACATTCCCAGGAAGTTGGAAATGTATGCACCCAACAGTGCATCTGGTATACCTTTTGTGAAGTGAGGAGAACCCTGCTGCTACTCTGAGTTACCACTTCTAATCTAACAAAGATGTACAATTTTATTGCATTCTGTCAAGAAATCAAATTATAGCAGACACGTTATGTTGGTAGATTAGTTTCACGGGTAGCAAAAAAGCCTTAATATTTTAGAGAATTTCTGCATTTCTCTTGTCTCCAATTTAAAACAATGGGTAAAAAATAAATCAGCTAAACAGAACAATGGAATTAATATTGCACTTTGTTATGATATGCTAGGAATATGTTCTTATGTTGCTGCTTTTGCTAATGTGAAGCATTAGAGTTGGAGTGGGCGGACATACTGGGAAAGTACCACCTATTTACCCTAATTTCATTCCCCTTTCTTCCTTCCTTTTTGGCCCACCACATTTTTCTTTCGTCCATTTTTGGAGGTTTTTTATTTTGAAATGTGTTTCTATTACACAAATCGCGTGTGTATAAAACTATAGATCTAAAAAAATGGATGACTTTTTTCTTTCTTAAAATGCTATTTAAATTAGATGAAAAATTAAACAATACGGTGTCAAAAACGTGGATTATAGGAACCAATACAAACAGAGACAGGTTACAAATCATACATTTATGTACAATCTCCATACATATATTTTCCCACTTATACTTTACCCAAGTTGCCTAAATGCTATCATCTTCATGCATACGGATTTGTCACCCAAGATCTTTAAACCACTAACCCGTTTTTAGATGCTATGGATTTTATAGAAGATGGACTTTCAAATGTCCTAATACTAATAATGACCTTTCATTCCAAATGTGATTCTACTTCTGAACTAGGGAACAGTACTGATCCTATCTATCAAATAAACATTCATGCCTTGAAAATGTGGATGACTATGTAGTAGTGAATTAAATGTGTGACTACTTGGCAAATTTTACAAGACGTGTTGGTAGGAAGCAGTCCAAAATCATTTACGAAATTTTTGCCATGCTATTAAAAAATGCTTCTTAAAACCATTCAATGTTTCAAGAGCGCAAGATATTCAAACGGGTGCCTCAAAGCTCAAGACTCATGGTCACCCAGGCCCTCATCTCCAGCTAACTGGACTACGGCAACGCTCTCTATGCAGGTTTCACAGCTTCCCTCCCCCACCCCACGACTACGGACCATACACACCGGCGCAGCCAGTCCGTCCCGGATCCCCCTATACAAACCCACATCGCCTCCCACTTCCGGGAATTCCACTGGCTTCGTTTACAGAAAATATGCCAGTTCAAGCTCCTGATCTACACACACAAGACCCTACACAACTGCAGACCCACTTACTTTAATCACCGCCTGAACTTCCTTCAGCCCACCAGACTCCTCCACTTCCCTTTCTCTAACCCTCCTCTCCCGCATACGACATAGCAGATGCGGAGATAACTCTTCTCCTACCTAGCAGCGAAGACATGGACCGAGCTACCCTTTTATCTCTGGACCGCCCCATCTCTTCCAGAGTTCCAAAAGTCCCTGAAGACGTGGATGTTCGGCAAATAACTGGACCCTGCCAGTGCCTGCATACCCTCACAGGTGACAAGAAGCACTCTACAAATCTACTAATTGATTGATTGAGCAATCACATATTCTGTGTTCCTTTTACAGTAGAATCATTGTGAGTTTAACAGAAACTTTCATGCCAAAGCTTCTTACTTACATTTTCCAAAGCAGGACTTAATTCTGTTCAAATACACTGTTAATTAAACTTCTCATAGAGAGAAGCTCATGTTTTAACAACATTTAAAAACCTAAGATTTTTCATTATTCCACAAATCAAACCAAAAAACAAAAACATGTGGGAATGATTCATGAGTATCTATCCTTGGCTAAATATATGGGTAGAGTGCTTACAGAAATGTGGTTATGTTTAATAGAATGCACATTTGATAATGCTGATGACATAGAAGAGAAATGGATAGAATTAAGAATTGCTTTTAAAACTTTCCAGACTCTATTAAACTGTCAACTAACTGAAACGATTAGAATTAATAACGGGTGTAAATATAATACAAAATGTAATTTTATCCACTTTCTCTATTACTGGAAAGATAAGCACTGGTTTGTGTCAGTCTTTAGTTGTAAGAGATAAGACCAATTTCATACCACTCACGCATGCTCCATATTAAAGAAAGTTGGGGATCATTTTTGAGAAGACAGACATATATTTCTATGCGCCAACCAAATCTCCATGCCCAGGACTTTGATTCACATTATCGTAGTTGGAAAATGATGCATCTGATTGAGTTTTCTAGCTGTGGATTCCCTACTTTAGAATTATCCCCAGGCATCAGATTCAATCCTGAAATGTTTTGTGAGCAGTACGCCTGCGCATCAGTAGGTGGCATTGTTCATCTTCACATAGTGCCGTTGGTGACGTGCTCAGTTCTTATATAGGCACCACCTTGGTATGCTTACGTCAGTTGGTTTCCTTCCGTATCAGCGCAGACCCTGAGAGAACTACCCCCGGTCAAATTTTCATTAGTGACTGACCATTTTGACTTTTTGTTAAGGTCTTTTTGAGATTTTTCTCCTTGCGGCTCCGGTCATCGGCAGATATTGGTGATGGACACACATCTGGTTTGCAGCTGGTGCCACGAGTGAGACCATGACGTGACAACCTGCATCGATTGTCCCGCTATGCACCCCAATGCCTTGAGGGAGTGTTCCCCAAAGCTCCTTGCTGCCAGACGTGTGACACCATGGCGGTCTCGATCTCAGATGAGAGGATGGACCTTGGATCGGTCGCGGAGCCCAAGATCCAAGTTGCACTCACTCGTCAGTTGAGTCCCACAAGCGCATGTAGAGTAAGATTTCGAAGAGTACTTCCACTTCGCCCCGTCCATCAAATTCAACCGACGAGATGAGGAAGCATCGTCATTTGAGACCTGGGTCCGCGTTTGAGCCTGTACTTGGGCCAGCTCCAAGCCTCATATGTTTCTGGGAGCCGGAGCAACTCCTGCCCAACTCCGTGACTTCTATGAAGCAATGAACCTCATATTTGGGTGGCTTGTTCCAGCTGGCACACCTCTGGGCCCCACAGGTTTGGAAGGGGCCCCCACTAGTTTTCCGCAGGCAGCTCCGCCCTCAGCTCCATTTGGGCCCTTTGGATCCATGGATGGATTCAGCCACGCCGGTGCCAGTCATACCACCTCAGCCTTCCCTGGCATCAGTCCCGATGCCGACACTCCTGGCACCATGTTCCCATTCTCATCCCTGACACGGAGCTGGAGGAGCATCGCCCGACTCAGACTCCTGTGCCGGCTGGAGCTATGCCTTGCAGACCTGAGCTGTATTCTTATGGGCTGGGGCTCAGGGAGGATTTGGAGGGGTCGCTGGACCCTGAAGAATACCAGTCCCTAGACCTTAACATGGACTAGTGTGAGGAATTGGCAGAAGCCAGTGGACTGGCCACCTCATCAGATACTGGCATGCTCTCTCCCGTGGCTACAGAGGAGAGGGCTTATTTTGCTATGGTGGGAAAAGGGCAGCTGAGGTCCTGGCACTCTAGCCTACTCTCAGTGGCAATCAAGACTAACCTCTTGACGGAGGTGCTTTAGCCGGGAGTGACCCCCCTCAGAACCACTTGGTCCAAACTCTGCACGGGTACTCCTGTGAGCAGGATGATTGCCTCCCACCATCGCCCCTCCCCAGGGGATCCAAGTATCCTCATACAAACCCCTACCCTGGAGAGCTTGGTAGCAAGCCTCCACCTCCTGTGTGAATCCTGGTGCATTCCCTACCACCTCACCGGATAGGGAATCCAAGAGGCTGGACACCTTAGGAAAGAAAACGTTTTCTTCCACCAGCCTGGCACTGAGCTCCATGAACTCCCATTCCATGTGGGATTTGGTTGCACATGTGCTGCCTATGCTTCCGGTGGAGGCCGAGGCCATACTCTCTCAGGTTATGGCTGATAGGAGAGATGCAGCTATGTCCACGATTCGATGTGGACTTGACACAACCTACTCACTGGCAGAGCGGTTTATTTGTCAGTGGGCTTATGGAGCCACTCCTGGCTGAGAACAACTGGCTTTTCCAGTGACGTCCAAGTGTTGTTTATGGACATGCCCTTTGTTGGCTCCCATCTCTTCAGAGATAAGGCGGACTCAGGGCTGGAGCACTTCAAGGGTTGCAGAGCTTCGGCCAGGTCCTTGGGCCTTTCTATGGCCCCTCGCAATCCCCAGTCAATCTTTCACTCCTTTTGTGATGATGGAAGGGGCTTCCAGCCGCTTCTTTACCAACACAGCCACCACCACGCACAAGCTTGCCAGCCTCCTCATTGCCAAGGACGCTGTACCCACAGACTCTGTGGGTGAGGTAACCAGAGGTCAGGCCAGTCCACCACTCCCCCGCCAGCCACAGCCTTCAAACCCCTTTAGTTTGCCCTCTTACCACCACAAGCACCATGTGGTAGGCAGGATGTGCCATCACCTGCCCCAGTAGAGGTCCTAACATCTGACTTCTGGGTTGTTGAGATTGTCTGAAGGGGCTACTCTCTCCCCTTTGTGACTACCCCTCCACCCAAGCCACCCACTTGTGACAGGCTGATGGAGGACCATCTCTCCTTGCTCCATCAGGAAGTGTTGGATCTCTTGGCCAAGGGGGCCATAGAGTGGGTGCTGATGCCAGATGTATGTTGTGGTTCTTTTGGAGAAAAAAAAGGGTGTCCTATCAGACCTGTATTGCTTTTACCACGGCACCACGGCTAGAAATAGCTCACGGCTGATCTAATGAAAAAGCATCATCCTTGTAGGATTCTCATGTTATTTTTCAATTATTATTTTCATGTACTTATTCATTTCTTTAATTCATCATTTTTTGTACGCATTATTTTTTACAATAGGAATAATCATACAACAATAAATGCATATCATATATAGAGTGCCGGCCAATGTATTCCTCTGATTATTCAATAAAACAAAACATAAATATACACAATACATATATACAATCACACAATTTAATCCAAAATCTTTCAGTTGCTATTATATTTTTTCCTATTTGGAAATTAACGTGTGAATAAAAATACTTCTGCAACCACAAGACAATCTAGAATTACAATCACTATCCGAACAAAGCGGGAAAAGAACTGTCTTTTTCAACCATTGCTGTGTTGTAGGATTGGGTATTGTCTACGTACGTTACGGTGGAAAGTATGTTAAAAGTCCACTTTCTTCAGGACCACCAAGAATAACCATTTGAAATTGGTGGACCAGCAAGGGAGTACGTGAAGGTTTGTGAATATTCGTACTGGGCCTTGCATTGAGATCCCGTGTCAGTAGGTAGATTGTTTTTTTTTTTTCTTTTTTGATTTGAAAAAACTCAGTTATAGAATAGCATCTATATTTTTCTTCTCCAAGGCCAATGATTCTATGTGGAAAATTCTTCAATTGTGGTAAACAGTGTAACTCCGCTTTTTAAAGGTCCACTAGGGCCCTGTATGAGGTCACTCAAGGTTCCTCATCGTACGAAACTCCCAAGCATGTAAGTATGTCGGCATGCTGCTTGCGCTCTTTTAACATACTTTTCACCGAAGCGCACATAGACCGCAACAATACCCAACTCTACAGCACAGCAGCGGTTGAAAAAGACATTTCTTTTCCCGTTTTGTTCGGATAGTGATTGTAATACTAGGTTGGGCAAGGTATGAGAGATAGTCATGAGCGTATGAGAGGGCGTGTGTGAAGAGAGAGTGTTGTTATATGCATGTGGTTATGAAAATAAATTGGACATATTTATTCAGTATATCTACTGTTCAGCAACATCAGATGCCTTGTGGTTTTAGAAGTATTATTATTTGCAGGTGCATTTCCAAATAGGAAAAAACAAAATAGCAACTGAAAGTTTTTGGATTAAATTGTATATATGTATTGTATATATTTTTTTTATTGAATAATCATAGGAATGCATTGGACAGCACTTTATATATGGCATGTATGCATTTATTGTTGTATGTTAATTCTTATTGTTTAAAATAATATGTACAGAAAGTGACGAATTAATGAAATGAATAAGTAAATGAAAATAATAAACTAAGAATAACATGTGAATCCTACAAGGATGATGTTTTGTCATTAGATAATTCTAGCCGTGGTAGAAACACCCTTTTTTAGTTCATTAGATTTCTTTCCTCCTCTGTCGTAGACTTATAACTAATATTGTAGGGGTTACCAATCTTTTGCCAAAAACGTGTCATGGTTGTTATTCCTGCTACTTTCTAGTGCCCAAGTGGGAAAGAGGCCTTCGTCCTATTCAGGACCTGTGCCCTCTTAATTTCTAACTCAAGAATGAGAAGTTCAAAATGCTCACGTTCGCTCAAGTCCTGTCTACCCGGGAGACTGGATGGTAGCGTTGGACTTGCAGGATGCATACTTCCACATTCCCATCCTGCCTGCCCACAGGCGTTACCTGTGGTTCAGTGCAGCCCAGCGGCACTTTCAGTAACTGTGCTTCCTTTTGGCCTTACCAATGCTCCATAGTTGTTCAACAAATTGATGGCGGTGTTTGCAGCTCATCTGCGAAGATCAGAGATGTCAGTCTTCCCCTATCTTCACGACTTGCTGTTGAAGGCGGGCTCGCCCCAGGCGGTTGTCTCCCACCTCCAGACTACTGCGGATCTCCTGCACTCACTGGTGTTCGCTATCATTGTGCTGAAGTCTCACCTATCTCCCTCTCAGATGTTCCCTTTCACCAGAGCTGTTCTGAACACAGTGCAGTTTCAGTCCTAGCCTCCCGAATGTCGAGTCCAGGATCTTCAAGATTTGATATTGATGTTTGTGCCTCTATCCTGGATTTCGTGAGACTGACTCTGAGTCTGCTGGTCCTCAGGGTTCCTGCATCCTGCTTGTGACACATGCCCGCTGGCATATGCAGGCTTTGCAGTAGGGCCTGAAGTACCAGTGGGTGCAACACCAGGGGAATCTCTCGGATATGGTCCAGGTCTCGGAGGGAACTGCAAGAGATGTGCAGTGTTGGCAAACAAACCCCGATTGGGTCAGCAGCAGACCCCTCTCCCTTCCCTAACCACATCTGACAGTGATGACAGATGCGTCACGCCGGTTTGGGTCGGCCATTTGGGAGTGGTGGAAATCAGAGGCCTCTGGTTTCCGGCAGAATATGGACTCCACATCAACCTACTGGAGCGCCAGTCGATCTGTCTGGCATTAGAAGCCTTTTTTCCCTCGATCAAACGAAGGCTAATGAAGGTGTTCTCAGACAACTCAACTTCCATGTGTTACTGCAAAAAACAGGGAGGGGTGGGGGTAGAGGCCTTAAATCTCTGGACATGGCTGGTATGTCAGGGCATCTCGCTGGTAATTCAACTCCTGGCGAGCTCTCTAAATTCCAGGGCAGACAAACTCAGCCGAAGATACCTAGCGAATCATGAATGGGATCTCCATCCGGAGGTGGTGTAAGGTCTCTTTCAGCTGTGGGGAGAGTCTTGGTTAGATCTGTTTGCCACTGCTGAGAAAAGGCAAAGTCAGCAGTTCTGCGCACTAGAGTTTCCACGGCAGAACTCGCTCGGAGACACTTTTCATCTCTAGTGGAACTCAGGCCTCCTGTATGCTTTTCCGCCCATACCACTACTGCCCAGAGTTGTCAAGGAGATCAGGATTGACCAGGCCCAAGTCATCCTTGTGGCTCCAGACCGGGCTCAGAGAGTTTGGTATTCCGAGCTGCTGAACATGGCCATCGGTTCGCCAATCATGATGCCTCTTTGGGAGGATCTTCTGTTGCAGCAGCAGGGGAGGGTTCTCCACCCAAACCTGTCAACGCTCCTTCTTCATGCGTGGATATAGAGCAGCGATAGTTGACAGATTTCGACCTTCCACCTGAAGCGTGCACTGTTATCTTGGCGTCCAGGGGTCCCTCCACCACGACTGTATACGCCTGCTGTTGGGGCAAGTTTGTGGCATGGTGTGCAGAGAAACAGGTTGACCCTCTTTCTGCTTCCCCTCTCTCAGGTCCTTCTCTTTATCTTTTCTCTTGTCCAGCAGGGCTCTGCTCAGGGCACCTTAAAGGGCCATCTTTCTGCCATCTCGCCTTTCTGCAGTACCCTGACCTGCCCTCCCTTTTTAAATCCCCTGTTATAAATAGTTTCTTGAAAGGTTTGCAACACGTTTTAACCTTTGCCCTTCATCATGCCTCAGTGGGATATTAATCTGGTCCTATCTTTTCTGATGTGCGCTCCCTTTGAGACATTGTACCATTACCATCAAGACTTCCTTCCTGGTGGCAATAACATCTTCCCAGAGGGCCAGTGAGCTTAAGGCTTTGTATTCCAAGCCTCCGTACCTGAACAACTGTCCAGAAAAGCTGGTTCTTTGTACTAGAGCTTCCTTCCTGCTGAAAGTTATCACTCCCTTTCATGTAGGCCAGGACATCGCCCTGCCTACTTTTTATGCTCTGCCAGGAAGAGGAGCGACTTCACCGTTTAGACCCAAAAATAGAATTGTCTTTCTACCTTGACCGCATGAAAGACTTCTGGGTGGACAACCAACTCTTTGTTGCATCTGTCAGAGAAAAGAAGGCGAAGGCTTTGCAGAAACTGACCATCTCCCGATGGATCATGCTCTGCATTAAAATCTACCATGCGTTGGCCAAGAAGCAGCCCCCTGAGGGCTTGCGTCCTACCTCCACCATAGCCATGGCTGCGACCACTGCATTTGCACGGAGTCCTGGTCTTGAACGTCTGCCAGGCAGCAACGTGCCTCACTGCACAAGTTCATAAAACACTGCTGCCTGTCCATTCCGTCATACAGCAATTTTTGGTGTGAAATTGTTTCGAATATCCACCACCGGGGAGGTATTGCTTGCATATCTATGCTAAGGTAAACAATCTGCTGCTAGAAGTCTCTATCAGATGAACAAGTTATGTACCTTCGATGACGCCTTATCTGGTAGAGACTCTATTTACCTACAGATTCTTTACCAGCCCACTCTTCCTCCGCGCTCTGAGAACAGATTTCTAGGGTCAGGGCTTTCTCATTTCAGGGCCCTAGATTTCCACACTACTGATCACTGTTCTTTGTGGCTCCTGGCGTGGAAAGTCGCAAAAAGAAACTGACCTCAGTGCGCTGGAGTGGCGCCCATATAGGTACCGTGCACATCACTTCCAACGTGGACGATGCAGTGCGAAGCCGAACATCACCACCTACCAGCACGCAGGGGTACTGCTCACAAAAAAGTTATGGATCCAATCTGAGGCCTGCAGATAATTCAAAGGTAAGGAATCTGTTGCTAGGTAGAGTCGCTTCCAGATAAGGCGTTGGTGAAGGTTCAAAGTAACTTGTTCATTTAGTCGAGAGGGTGATACTGTCAAGAATATGTTCTTGGTTAAACCACAATGGTTGGCTGATGCATTTCTCCCTGCTGCTTCCACGTGACCTTGGTATGTTCTTATATTTTGAAAATCCATAAATGTTCTACAACTAACCTAGAAAAGTATTGTAAAGTGCAATAACGGACTCTTAATATACTCTTAATATACTCATATATATATATATTCATTTTACTGTTATGCTGTAATATTTGGATGTTTTTTGCAGCCATGTGTGGAATCCAAATGCCATTTTAGCTCTGGAAATTCGAACAGAGAACAGAAATCTCAAGTGATGCCCACAAAATTCAGTAGAAATTCCTGGTGGATTTATTAAGTCTTTTAAAAACACTTGTAAGATACACGTACTAAGGAAGACAATTCTACAAGACGACTAATATTCTTATCTGAAGAATGACTAGACGCAAACTATGGATTTACATACATTTCCATTCGGGTTTGGTCGCTGTTGATTGCCATTCACGATCGCTGCTGATTACTGCTGATTACTGCTATGACTCTTGCTAGGCCCTTATATCTTGCATGCAGCGTACTGCGCTCTTTAGATTGTGTCTAGAAGCATATCTTATCTTTTCAATCGCTGTAAATCGGTTGTTGTTGGCCAGAGCAGTATCCTACGTGAAGCGCTTTAAGTCTAGGGCCTTGTGGGCGCTATGTAAAAAGCAAGATAAATAAACAGCAGGCATGTTTCCATGCACTGCACCCGCTCCCGGTTCCTTCACGTCGCACCTGCTCTCCTGCTCAGTAGCTACAACCCTCTGAAGTCGCATTTCCGCATCGCTGGCCGCATTTTTGGCGATGAACACGCGAGGTGCACCAAATCCATAATGCAAACCTCTTCGATTTTTCATGTACTGCGCCTAAAGACTGTTGAAAGGCCCGCACATGCTCCCCACTGCCCACCCCTCCGCCCCCACCGAACCCTGCCCGACATATGCCGGGGAGGCATCCATTTGCAAGATTGAGACGTTGCCCGGCTCTAGCTGTTTTATGCTCGGCTTCTTTGAGCTCCTTTCCTCCTTGTCCCTTTTCACATATGGTGTGTGGTTTTAATGCGCAGCCCTGTCTGATCGGAGGCTGCTAAAAGCCGCGCCGCGAGGGGACCGGCAGCAGCCTCGAACCCCGCGCTCAGCAGGAGCCCGGAGCCTTCCATTGATATGCAAAGCGGGCTGGCTCGGTAACACCGCCTCCTGTCCTAATGCCGCGGCCTCGGCGGCGCACTCTGACCGCCGCGGCTCATTACAATGGAGGCTTCCATATTTTACCCCGAGTAATTGAGCAAATTAAAATATTAAAAGTTGGGAGCACATGCTAAGAACACACAATTAATGCAAATAATGTATTCCTTTGCCATCTGAAATAAACTAAATTGCAATATAAATGTATTTGAGTACGATTTAAAAGCCCTATTTAGTAATCCGTTTAAATTACGTTTCTACCAGTCCATGTTAGTACAGGTAATTTATGTTTCCTTTATTTGTTTTATAATTACTGTACACCAGGTTAAATTAACCCCACCCCCCAAAAAAGTTGTCAAAGTTAAAATGGCAAATTACTTATGGAGCTATTAGGTTTTGACGAGTTTTATACTTTCAGGTTAAAAAAATCATTATTAAATGTGACCTATTATCAGGGCTTTAAGTGGGCCGGGTCTCACCGGTGCTGAGCACCGGCAGTTTATAAAGGGGGTCTCGAAACGGGTCTCTATCGGGCCGTGTTTTGTGCCCTGGCACAGGCGCTCCGTTTTAATCCGGACTGCAGTGACATAGATGTGGCCGTGCTCATACTCCTCACTTCTCATTAGTGGAGAAGTTACGGCATGACGTCATGCCAGGTGAGCATTGTAGGGGAAGGGAAATCCTTTAAAGAGAGTCATTTTCTCTCTGGATTTCCCTTCTCTTTTTGAAACTCAGGAGCAGCAACATTGTCGTGGTGTCACCAGGGCTTTAAGTGGAAGCTTTTTCAATATTATATAGAACAAGCCATAGTTGCTGTTATTTATCTTATGCAACTAACAATCATTGACAAAGCCAATAGTCCTGACTTGAAGGTATGATGCTACTTTTAGTATAATATATCTGGATGCAATGACAGAAACAGCGAAATACAAGTCTGAGGCACACTATCCGACCTAAGCACAGATTTGTAGTTTACATGTTTTTAATCCACGCCCTTAATTACACTGGCCACGCCCCTTCAAGAGACCCCCCAGTTTTTTCATCCCACTTAAAGCCCTGCCTATTATTATGATGCTACAGTGCTACAACTCAATGTAACACCCAGGGCACTCACATTTAAATTTCAGAAATCAAAAATGGAATAATTCTTTTTTTTCCAAAGTGGCTTTCTTTCCCAACTTACAGTGGTCTCAGTCTGTCTCTAACCTGTGTAAATGGCATTCTTACAAAAAAAAAACGAACTTCTTTTTTCTATACTCGTTTCTGCTGTGTTTTGTGAATCGTTTTTTTGTTTCTTGAGAAAGTAAGTTTAATCCACACTCCCATTTTTGTATTCCAAATGTGCGCCTTCTTGAACAGTAACACCTGGCGCTCTAAGGTCACCCATTCACCCCCCTCAACACACGCATACTTGTTCACACTTAATGGAGCTACAGGCCCTCAATGGAGCCGGATAGGGCTTCTCGGTTTTTATGGGTTAACTTTATAGGGTTGTTCTAATTTACGATGATTTGCAGCTCCAGAGAAGGTTAAAGAGCACCCACATTCCCCCAACACTGGAATGTAAACACAACTTACACACACTTGGTGTTCTAGTTGGTTGAAATTGTTCTGTTCACTTTGTTGAACATCATGTGCTACAAAAGGTCCTTGCACACGAGTTTTCTAAATCACAAATAATTTCTGGAAAAGTGGAACGATTGTGTTCTGTTCGGCGGCCATTTTCCACTTAAGTGGCGTAGACCCACATGTTGAAAACCTTTTGAGCTGCAAGACGGGAGATTTTAAAAGAAAAGCCCTTAAGAGCTGATCCTCCATACATTAGTGAGTCATACGATGAAAAATGAGCTTTTTCAGGCCTTTGGTTCTAATGCCATATCTTTGCATCAGAAGTCTTAGGGCATGATTATAATTTGCACCTGAAATACGGGTGCAATTTGTTTGGCTCTAATTAGCATTAGCGCAGTGTTCACTAAATAGCAGTTGTGCACTCTGCACCTGAATCAGAGATTGACACCCTCACCGGTGACTAGTGCACTATACAAATCGACATAACATAACACCTCACACTGGGGAGTAGCGTACTACCCATTCGGAAGAGTGGAAACGGGGTTTGCACGCTATTCTTTGCCATAGATTGCGTCAGTTTTTAGCTATTACTAATCGCGGCAGCAAATGCCTGCTCATTGTGTCCGAATTGTAATCCTGTTTTGGATGCAAAAAGTCCCTTGGGAGCTGATGATCATGTAGGAAATCAGTGTATCAGAAATGTGAAAATAGGTTTTCTTTCAACTCTTAGGTTTGGCCACCACAATAAAGGCCTCATTTGGATGTCGGTGGGACTGTCACCGACAGGCAGTCAGTGGCGGTCCCACCGACATCCAGGCCATCGGTTTTACCGCCGCATTACGATGTGGACGGGCGGACCGCAGCTGTCTGGGGGACATCCGCTGCCTCGGACGGGATCAGGCATCTCGTTGGGGCGGGGGTCGTACTCCTTTCCCTACCATCAGATTGGTGACTGCGAAGGCACTGCCGTAGGGTATAGGATGTCCCTTTCTGACTACCTTTTCACAGCGGTCCAACTGCCATGGAAATGCAGCCGGAGAGGGACTTTGGTCGCCCCAAGCAGGGCCCTCGTGGGCCACTGCTAAGTGGCCTGGGGGGCACATTTAGTGCCCCCCACACATCCATGCACTGCTGGCACCCGGTGCATGTGATGAAGCGCGGAATGCAAAATCCCTCTTTCGTCACAGATCATAGATTTTCACAGACACACTCAATCACTTACATTCACTGGTGGGGCCCATAACACCAACATTTATTCTCTATTGGTCTGTATTTCTACAGAGGCGATTTATTCCATTCGCTGTAATGAGAGGAAATCCTTGTTTATCCCTAATGAGCAATAGATTCACCTACTCTTCTCTATTTCATTAGGACCTAAACCTCATCTTTAGTATTCCTCCCATGGATAGGCCATGGATCAGCTAGTTGCAGGTTTGAGTGATACCTAATTCTATAAACACTATACATCAATACATTTCTCAAAAATAAACAACCCGACACAGTTCTTATAATTAATAATTGAAATTTATCTAAAGAATTCAGGAAAAAGTCATTAATCAATCATGTAGTTGATCACCATATTTACCTATTCTGGCTAAATGTCTTCCTCTAAGTCAAATTCAGATCTTTTGTCTCTTTATGCCCATAGAAAGCAATTTATATAGTTCGTCTGGAAATTGGGCATCTGATCAGTCAGTCAAAGATTCAGGCTAACAGCTGTCCTGCAGTGTCACCGTCCTCTCCGTCAGCATAACGTCAGGAAATCGAAAAGCGCTCGAAGAGTAGCAGCCCCAACCTCTCTATTCTACCATATTTTATAGTAAAATCTTTGCAACAAGTAACAAGTTTTTGGGTCACAGTTCTCCTGATTGGTTGATTTGGTATAGTCCTTAAGGTTCCCATAGGCATCTTGTCATGAGGTCATCAAACTTGTCAATTCTGTTTATTACGGAAGTCCTTTGTCTGTAAGGCTGGCACCTCTCCCGGTACGACCTTGATGGGTACAGTCTGGCTAGGGTCACAAGAAGACCACTGCTGCTGATGTTGGCGCAGGCGCACTTCACTCAGAAATTCAGTAGCGTCGTCAGTCATTTCAGATACGGAAGGCAGCCATTTTATGGCAGGCCCGAATGGCCAACTTAAGCAAAAGAAACACAAAAACGTAATTAATACATGGAAATGACTATTAAAATGTTATTCCCTCGCTAAACCCTCTGTGTGTGTATTTATCTAGCAAAAAAGCAACACTTATTGCAGGTTATACTTATTTTATAAAGCACAAATCACAATGACATCACGAAAGCAACATCTAACATGCAATTTCCACTCGTCTATCATTAGTATGCGTACGGATTTTAGTTTACGTATTAATTAGGCCATGCAAATGCAATTCCCACGTGTATTTCTTATATTAGTAAGGTTGATCAATGAACACAGCAAACCAATTAGTACTATTACTATTAATTCATTATTCTTATTAATATAAACATGCAAAATGGAGAGGGCATACAAATTTTAAAGAAAACCCCACTCCAGCACATGGATGTGCACTAAGTGCCCTTTACCTCTTTGGCTTGGGCTGTGGCCTTTTTCCTGGGCTGCAGCACAAGCTGCAATAGAAAAAGGCACATTGCGACCGCCTGCATGGCGGTCCTATCATAATAGGGCCGGTGGGACAGCTCACTCCTTGTTGGACGGTCACCTCACTGCGGTGATGGCGGTAAAACTCTCATTCGACCGCCATTGTAATCGGGCCCTAAGTGTAAGCAGCACAGACCAACCTTTTCAATAAATAAAAATACCAAAATAAGAATCTAAGTTGGAAGTAACAGGACGGACATCACATGAATTTACAGGACATCACATACTTGACTTAATCTGGGCTCAATCCCGACGTTCTGGTGGTTATCCAGAAGTAACCCACATCTTCAAATGGTTTGTGACCCAGAGCTTAAGTTTTGTCAAAATGTAACCCTTCCTATCTTAGCGAAATAGTTTGGAATAGCTCATTGTCCATCCTTCACACACCTGCTGCGACTGATTTGTTTGTAAGCATCAGAAATACCAATAATTACACAAATAAAAACAATTACTATCACTGTAAAAAACTGGCAATCTAAAAAAGCTCTGTGAGAACCACACTGCTGAAAAAATGGCCTGTGTTTTGATATTTGGACAATTCAAGTTAAAAGGTATCCTCATATGCCAGTTTATTTTGCTATGTGTTCCCATAATATATATAAGGGAAATTTGAGCTCTAAAAGCTGTCCCGGTTAGATCTCAAACCATACTCTAATTATGTATAACAGATGTCTCCCAACCTTCCTATAATGATTAATAAATAGTATCCCCAGATACTCATTTATTAGTGTTGTATTTGTGACCCCATCAGGCAAGATTGCATTATTGGCCACCCAATGCAGGGCTAGCAACAGTCATCATCCCGGTGCATCAGGCATGGCTGCCAGCAGTAACATACAATTGTGTTATCAGTTTCAAATGCCTGTACATGGGTAATACTGACCGACCATAGCTGCGATGCCCCAGGCGACAAAGTAATAATACGAGTAATATGCCGCCCTAGTGCCACGCAATTTATCCTTCTGCTTAAATTTTTTTTTGTGGAAATTGAAAAATAATTCTGCAAACATCAGTTTGAGTTCCGAAAATATACACATTTTTGTGTTGAACACATGCTTTTCAATTTTTATATACATATATTAATTCAACCAAAGAAAAGCGTCTAATTTAGGAGGCTGAATTGCACACAGGAGAGATACTCGTTGGGGAAACCTGATTCATAATGACATTTAGTTCACTCAATTTCCCCCCTTAGTTTTCTCCCTAAGCAACAGGACCGTAATGCTCACATCAGTGTTTTAACTAACAACAAAAAATTCCAAATTGGGGGCGCACTCAAAAGGAATCTACTCCATCCCATCTAATGTATTCACAAAAGTTCATTGATATCTATATCTGTTGTTCTTTAGGTAAACTTTTTTTTTTTAATTCTGTTTATTAGATTTTCACAGCATCGTACAGACATACCGCTGCTGCAGGCAGCGGTGAACCAAAACCAATATAAACAAACTTGTAAAGGTACATGTTGAGAACAGATATCACATGACACGCATTCTTTGGGCCCCACTCCATAGTAACAATGCCCCCAAATCCAAGAAATCCGAATACATGCCAGTATACATAAGCAAGCAATTTATACGGTATCGTCATGTATCTGTAGTAATAAATAGTCTCTTAATGGCGACCAGATGTCTTTAGGCTTAGACGACACAGGCAATTCCTCTGCATACAACTCCAACTGTTCGCGACAGAACACGAGGTCCTTAATTCACTCATCAACTTTAGGTGACCGTTTGCTGTCCCAAGTAAACTGAATACGTCGTTTGGCAAGCAAGAGAGCCACCCTAACAAACCTACCCAGAGCGGCCTTCAGCTGGGGTGCATGGCCAAGCAAACATTCCAAAGGCGTACACTGCAAAACAAGTCCTGTCATGGTATGTATGCGAGCAACGACATCCTCCCAGTATTTATGCACACACTCACACTGCCATGCCAGGTGGAGAAAATCAGCCTGCAACAGGCCACAGCGCCTGCAGTGATCTGACTCCCGCAGTCCCATTCTATATAACCTAACAGGAGTATGATATATTTGATGTATGAATTTAAAGTGTATAATACGAAGATTACCATTGGGGGAAAGGCAACCCGTGAGAGTACAGATGTGTTCCCAGTCCTGTGGGTGAATCGGGGAATCCAATATAGCATTCCAGCGTTCTAAACTACTATCCGACCCACACACCGTCTCCCCCTGCACTGCCTTATAAAGTTTGGTAATTAACTTTTTCTTAGTTG
Organism: Triturus cristatus; assembly: GCF_964204655.1. Lineage (NCBI taxonomy): Eukaryota > Metazoa > Chordata > Amphibia > Caudata > Salamandridae > Triturus > Triturus cristatus. The sequence continues at coordinate 1,106,965,412 of NC_140580.1, read as the reverse complement.
GGGTGACCAATAGCAGTTGAAGCGACTGGAGCGTGGGGGGCTCCGCCGGGAAGTCGGGGTAATGATCCTTAAGTGCGCGTTTCAGCCGCTAGAGGGAGTATTGAAACAGCAAGGTGGGATTCTGGATGTAGCCCGTATCAGCCTCCGACAAATACCTCCCTCCCGGAAAGAGATCACGCATATGCGCAATGCCAACCTCCTTTAGGGCTCTCATGGGCCCCCGCTCTTGAGTCACCGATAGAGCGCCGTGGCCCATTAGGGGCAAAGCAGGCGCATTAGCAGCAACCTCCTGAGGCGGAAAGCCGGGAGTTTTATCTAGAATCATTTTAAAAATTGTTTGTTTGTTTCGAGCTTGCCTGAACCTCTCTCCCCCTCTGGGCCTACCTGCAGTTCCCGCACAGCGTCTCCATCGCTGCCTCGGGTCTGCATTCGCTCCTGACATCACTTCCTGGAACTCCCCGGGAACTCCCCAGGACACACCCACGAGCGCTGGGCACGCCCTCTCCCTTCCTCCTTCTGCCTATAAACAATGTGCCTCCAGCGGACGCGCAGCGGACGAGCGCAGCGGGCGCGCCGATGGCGCGCCAAAGGCGCGCCTAAGGCAAGCCCGTCTGCGCCCGTCCGCGTCCGACTGGGGCTCGGGGCTAGTCACTCTGCCCTTCCTATCCTTGCAACTCAATATTCCTCTGCGGATATTCTCAAACTGCACGCCGCCTGGCCGCTGGCCCCCGCTACATGTTCACAGCTCAACCTCTTGGGGTTAGCTTGTACTCGTCGCTCCTTTCCCGAGTTAGCTGCTCGTTCACACGCCATCGTCCCTTCTATCTCTCCTCACCCTCCCTCCCGGCGTCCGCTTCGTAATCTGGAACTCAAAGTATGTTACCTCAATACTCGCTCATTAGCAAAGCATCAGATTGAAATTTTCCACCTTCTCGACACCGACAGCCCCGACATTTTATTTCTCACCGAAACCTGGTTGCATGACGGCTCCTCCCCTGACGTTCTGGCCGCCATCCCTCTTGGCTACTATATCATTCAAAGCAATCGGGCCTCCGGCAAACCTGGAGGTGGCGTAGCTGCCATCATTAAACATCCTCTCAGGTTTTCTGTCATTACCACCTCTTGCATCCCCCAGGTTGACTGTCTTGTCGTTAGACTAGATTCTTCTGCACCCCCCCTCATTTGCGTCTTAGTTTACCGTCCCCCACAACCTATGCCAGACTTTCCATCCCTGTTTGGAGATCTTCTCTCCCAGATAACTATTAATAACTCCAAAATTCTTGTCCTCGGGGACTTCAACTATTGGCCCCTGGACGAGAAGGAAAGCGCCTGTTCGGCAGCCTTCTCTGAGCTATTGCGCAGCCTTAATTGCTGCCAACATGTTAATGCTGCCACTCATACCAGTGGACATATCCTTGACCAGGTCTGGTCCTCCAATCTTGTGATATCGGCCCTTCTCATCTCGCCATGTGCCTGGTCCGACCATTTCTCTATTGTTTTTTCCCTCAAAATCCTTTCTCCCCCTAGTAATTCCCTTGATTCTAACCACTCAGCCCGTAACTGGAACAAAGCGGACATCGACCACTTCTTTCATTTACTTAGGACCTCCATCCCCTTGGAATCCGACTCTGTGGACACCCATGCTCAGAACCTAAACCTCTGGCTCGAGTCGGCCAGTGACGTGGTCGCTCCCCTCAAACGGATCAAACTTAGACGTCTCCACGACGCACAAAAATGGTTCTCTGAGGACCTAAAAGCCCTAAAACTCGGCCTTAGGCAAGCCGAGCGCCAGTGGCGTAAAAATTACTCCCCCGTAGCAAGGGCAGAGTTCTTGTCCCTTCTTAAAGGCTATAAAGCCGCCATTGCGTCCGCAAAAACTTCACACTTCTCCAATAAAATCATGGAGTCAGCCAATAAAGCTAAAAACATCTTTGCGATCGTCGAGGAACTATCCCATCCTGACAGAGTGTCCATTAAACCCTTCCCTTCCCAGACGCTCTGCGATTCCCTCAACCACTTCTTCATTGAGAAGGTTGCAAAAATTAAAAACGGTATCCAGGCACCGCCCATCCCGTTCCCCTGCCTGTCTCCAGCTCCCCCCTGTGTAGACCCCTCTCTTTCTCCGCACCTTTCACGGATCCCTGTCATCACGGAATTGGAGTTTCCTGCCCTCCTCAGCAAAGTCTCCTCTGGATCCCCCACTGACTGCTGCCCCCCCAAGATCTTATGCAAGGCCTTCTTGGCCTGCCCCGCTCCCCCTTTGGCTCTCCTGAATTCCTCCCTCACCTCTGGCCAAGTTCCCTGCATCTTCAAGACAGCAGAAGTGGTACCTATTTTGAAAAAACCGACTGCGGACCCAACAGTTATGAGTAATTTTCGCCCCATCTCCCTCCTTCCCTATCTTGGAAAGGTTCTCGAGACCCACGTCACTAACATTCTGAGCTCCCATGTCGAGCGTTCCCATTTTCTTGACCCCCAACAAGCCGGATTTAGGCCTGCTCACTCCACCGAGATGGTCATACTCTCCGTTATGGAAGAACTACGAAGAGGAGCCGACTCTAACATCTGCCAGGCCCTGGTTCTCCTGGACTTGTCGGCCGCCTTTGACACGGTCGACCATGCGATCTTGGTCGACCGTGTCAGACAGGCCGGGATCGAGGGTACTGCCCTTGATTGGGTTCGCTCGTTTCTCTCCCGCCGCCAACAAGCGGTTCGTCTGTCACAGTTCTCCGCAGACAAGGTCGATTTGACCTGTGGTGTGCCTCAGGGATCCTCCTTGTCCCCTCTACTTTTCAATCTTTACCTCACTCCCCTGATCAGCTCTCTCCGAGACAAAAATGTATCTGCATTTAATTATGCAGACGACATTCAATTAGTTTTCAATATCGACTCCTCGGACCAGTCAATTACCGATTTTCAAACCACCCTCTGTCACATCAGAAACTGGATGGGGGCTAACCATTTGAAACTGAATCCCGACAAGACCGAACTGGTTCTTGTCGGAGGCCCTTCCAATCCTTGGAACTCTAACTTCTGGCCCATCAGTCTGGGTTCGCCTCCCCGTCCTTCCACCTCGGCAAAAAGTCTGGGAGTCATCATCAGTAATGACCTCTCAATGAAACCTCAGATTAACGCCACTGTCTCTGCCTGTTTTTTTCAGCTGCGTAAAATCCGCAAAATTGCTCGCTTTCTTACTACGGAAGCCCTCACTCTGGCCCTCTTAGCTCTAGTGATTTCCAGAATCGACTACGCCAATTCCCTATATGTAGGCATCCCTGACTATCAGCAAAAGCGCTTGCAACTCGTCCAGAATCAGGCAGCCCGCCTCATTTTCCATCAACCTAGGCACTGTCACACTCGCCCTTTGTTAAAATCCTTGCATTGGCTCCCTGTCTCAGAACGTTGCAAATTCAAGCTGGGGTGCCTCATCTTCAAATCCTTGGCTGGTCTCAGCCCTGTGTTTATTTCTTCTCTCATCCACCCCTATGTTCCTACTCGCAATCTGCGCTCGGCCCATCTGGCCCTCCTCAAAGTTCCCAGAATTAAGCGCAAGAAATGGGGCGGTCTTAGATTTTCGTTTCTCGCCCCGTCTTTTTGGAACATTCTCCCCTTGGATATAAGATTGGCCCCATCTTATCCCCACTTTAGATCTCTTCTCAAGACTCACTTCTTCCGTTTCGCTTATAACTAACTTCTCCCCCTTCTTTTTCTCCCACCCCTTCCTCCCCAGGTAGCTGCTTACCCTAGCGCCAAGAAACCGCATGGTGAACGTCGCGCTTTACAAGTTTCTTTTACATTACATTACATTACATTACATTACATTACATAGAGCGGGAGCTTCTGATCACGCCTACCGATCGCCTGCCATGCTGCAATAGTGGTATCTATAGTGTTAATCTCGAGTTTGGGCGTGCGCCTATTAGTGTGTGTGATGATACACGCAAGTGAAACAGGGTAAGCATTCCCATCCTCCACCACAATGTGTGGAATAAAATCGTGTGTCCGGAACCAGTAGTACGCATATTGGGCTTGGGCGCAAAGATAATATATAAAAATCCGACGCCGCAAACCCTCTTTTATCATAAGTCAAGGTCAATATACGCCAGCTAATTCTGGGTTGCTTATTCCTCCAAATTAGCCTCAAGAGTTGGGATCGTACTGTTTTAAAAAAATGTGTGGTGAGTTTGATCAGGATATTACAAAATAGATATAAAAACCTCGGAAGGATTATCATCTTAATCACTGCTATGCGGTCAGCCAAGGACAACGGGAGGTGTAACCACCTATCCACTTGTTGTACTAAGTTGTTATAGGCCATTCCATAGTTCTCCTTAATGATTATCTCAGGATCACGGTGTATCCATACACCTAGATACTTCACCGGAACTGTGGACCAGACCAAGGGGTATTCCAGCTGGGGCGGAGGCGTATCGAGTGTCAAGGGAATAATTACCGACTTTTCCCAGTTTATCTTCAGTCCCGAGAACAAGCCAAAACGAATATATTCCCGAATAACCGGAGACAAATACTGCTGAGGATCTCATATGAAAAGTACCATATCGTCCGCATACATCGAGATCCCAACCGGACGATGATAAAAATTTAAGGCAGTTTCTCTATGCCGCTGTCGGATTTTGCAGGCCAATGGCTCCAACATGAGGGCAAAAAGGAGCGGGGACAGGGGGCAACCCTACCTAGTGCCCCTTTCAATCTGAAAAGGCTCAGACGTGAAGCCACCCACCCTCACCCTCGCCGACGCGTCCGTATATGAAACCTGAATCCACCTCGTCAAGACCATAGGGAACCACATTCTGTGCTGTATGTGAAACATGTATGGCCATTCTATGGAGTCGAACGCTTTGGCTGCGTCGAGAAGGACCGCTGCCGCTGACAACTCCGGATTAAGGACATGAAACATTGAGAAAATAGTCCTCAGATTATGGGAGGTGGAACGCTCCGGTTTAAACCCGGATTGATCGGGAAGCACCAGAAGAGGCATTAGCGGTTGGATTTTCGTAGCCAGTATCTTAGCCAGAATTTTTGCGTCTAGATTTATTAATGAGAGGGGACGATACGATTCACAGGACGTGGGTGGTTTATCTTTTTTGAGCAGAGTGACAATCAAGGCCTGTCTGAGGGAGGGAGGGAAAACGCCAGAATCATGAGCTTCCGCGTACATTTCCAGAAGATGGGGTATAAGGATGTCAGCGTAAGACTTATAAAATTCCGCCGTTAGGCCATCCGGTCCCGGTGCCTTATTATTTGGGAGAGAAAGAATAGCACCACGCACATCCGTCTCGTCTATGGGTAGACTCAGATACTCTCTATGGGTGTCCGAGAGCCAAGCGCAGGCCACATCAGATAAATAGTCATCCAGTGCCTCAGTTTCCATCCCACCTCGGGTTTTATACATGTCTGAATAGAATTGTCGGAATTGACCCACTATATCATGTGGAGTAAAATATTCCGATCCAGAGGAGTCGAGTATGCGGTCAATCTGATGATGATCAGCACGGAACTTTAGTTTGAAGGCCAAAGCCTTGCCCGGTCGACACCCCCTCCCCAAAAGCACACGCCGTACGTCTCCTTGCAATGTATTTAGCCTCTGTCTCAGCAAAAGAATTATATTCTGTCAAAAACGTCTGAATACGTGCTAGCAGTTCTGCAAACGGGGCACTAAGATATTGCTCTTCCAGTTCGCCCAATGCCTTTTCAACTCTGGACAGCTGACCTCTGATGTCCCTGAGGATCCCCGCTGTGGTACCTATGCATACTCCCCGGATTGTCCCAGAGTATAGACTGGCTCTCCACCAAACCCACATTTATCTCAAAATACTGAACAATAGCGGTTCTGATGGCGTCGTTGTAGGTGGGATCGAGCAAAGCCTCGGCCCGGAGCCGCCAGGTGAAAGGGCGACAGGGGTTTGCAGCGACACAGAGGCAACAGGGTTATAATCTGATAATGTGCGTGGCAAAGTGCGAACCGCTGTAACCCACCCATTAGCTTCCTCACTCAAGAGCCAATAATCTAATCTAGACCATCTATTGAAATCCGGGGTGATGTGTGTGCCCCCAAGAGTCTCCGAATTACGCAGCCGCCAAACATCAACAAAACCAAACTCCACCATTGCGTCACACACGCACTGAGCCACCCTAACGGTGCATACCCCAGAAGGATTGGATTTATCTATTTGGGCGTTGAGGTGGGTATTCAAATCGCCTCCCCATAGTACAGCAGAATCTGGCTATGAGCGTAAGACAGCAAGCATATTAAAAAAAGCCGTGGGGTCGTCCACTACTGGATCATACATGTTAACAATCGTAACTACAGTCATACCCAACTTGCCTTGCACCAAAGCCCAGTGGCCTTCAGCATCCGCACTAGTATGTATAGGCAAAAATTGTATCCCTTTTCGGATAAGGATAAGCACCCCTCTAGCATAGTTAGAGTAAGATGACGCCAGCCTAAAACCCACCCACCTCCGTGCCCCCCTAGGTTCAGAGCAATTGCTCAGGTGTGTCTCCTGCAACAATGTAATGTGTGTGGTATGTCTGACTAAGTACGACAATACTTGGCGAATCGTCTTGGGAGTATTAAGCCCACGTACATTCCATGTCATGCAGTTATACGTCTCACCTGTGAACATTACACATAATAATCACCATCACAATGGCAGCAGGCGACAAATTATGTTCATACCAGGCAGTGCGGACTCTCATTGGAAAACACAATCTGATCAATGTACCTTTGAACTTACGGAACACAAACCCACTCCCTCCCTCCCTCCACCCACTTCAGCAACCCCAATTCGCCCAAGACCATCTAGGAGGAGGTTGCAGAGCCCCACCTGGGAACAAATTCAAGTCGGTGCAGAAGACCCAATGGAGAACCCTAAGAGGAGACGGTGCCAGATTGTGTCTCAGTAAGTTGAGGGGCTTATGACTCGGTTCTGACAGCAAAGACGGGGCCCATCGGATTTCCTTCACCCTCATACACCGGGTTCAGTACAGACGGAGCAGTGAATTCCTCTGGAGAGCCTACAGGACAATAGAAGTAAAGACTGTATCCTGATGTGCGATAGAGGGGTGTGGACTTGCATCGGAGTCCTTCTAGTGTTGGCCTCACCCTATAAAACTGCATCAAGACAAATGACAAGACAACAGCAAGACAACATCGAAAAATACTATAAAATGCCTAATGGACCAATGAAGCTGTTCTTCATGCCTATGAGTGCAGCCAGAGCGACTGCAGAAAAAATGTGGCCTCTGCACCGTGATCCTTCAAATGATTCAAAACACCTGTATCTCCCTTGAATGGAAAACTGGTTAAGTGTACGCCTTGATGTCATTCATTTCTTAGAGGGAGAGGATTCATTCCTCAAGCTCCAGGACACTGTTACTTGTGCTTTGGACACAACATGGAGGAAAGAGTGAAGAACACAGAGGAGAGGTCACACCAAAACAACATTTGGATTATTGGCATACAGGAAGATGCAAGTGGGCCCACAATTTGAATAGTTCCCTGACACTAGCGTATATGCTGAATGCCTAGAGTGCTTTGTGGTTGAAAGGGCTTAACAGGGCATTGGAGTCAAGTCACTACCCACTAATAGAACCATCCCCAACAGAAACAAAATACCACAACATAGCTTTTGGGGTACACCCATTGGGGGGAACGTAGCGGCTAAGACTCACTCCCTGATGAAGACTGGAGCGGGCCGCCATAGTAAGGGACACAAACCCCCCCTGCCCACCATCCACCCATTCAATCAGCGAAGGCGATATCTACAAGCCGACAGAGCAACGGCGGGTAGGACCCATACCGTCAATCTGCGGGTACCATGATGAATACAGCATAGGAGAAGGGTCCCACCCTCCCCCTCCAGGCCCACACCAGCAGTCAGTAGATCCAAACCACATTAGCCAGCAAGAGTACAGTACAGTTACCCAAGACCAATATGAAAGAAAAAAAAACACTCTAAAGCCTGGAGGCATGCCACGCCAGCCCTGCAGCACACGCAACCCCATCTCTGTCCAATGAAGGCACCAATCCACCAATCGGCGAGTGTCACATTGTGCTGCAGAGGTCAGGACAAGGACGCAGCCCACAGCAACATACACAGTCTGCAGTCGCGTGTCAGCCTCGCACCACTTAATCATCGACATCCGAACTAGAGGCTGTAGACTGACGCTGTCGTCGTAGGGATTTAGCATAGTCTCAGGCCAATTTGGAATTAGTGAATATTTTTGCGTTGTCTTCCGGACCTATGCGCAGGCGGGCTGGATAAAGCATGGCATATGGAATTTGTTCTCTCATAAGGAGCTTCTTGACCCCCTGAAACTCCTTACGTGCCGCCTGCACCGATGCCGTAAAATCTGGATAAAATAATAAGACAGTTCCTTGATAGTTCACTGTTCCTTTTTGACGAGTGATGCGCAGTATGGTATCTCGGTCTCTAAAGTTTAGCAATCTAGCTATTATAGGCCTCGGGGGGGGGGGGGGGGGGGCACCAGGAGGCGGACGTGCCGCCAGGGACCTATGGGCTCGTTCAATGGCGAACATACTAGAGAGGCTGTCAGACCCACAGATATCCCTCAGCATGGTCTCAACATAATCTTCCAGCCGCCCAACATTGGTAGATTCCGGCAGACCCAAAATGCGCACATTGTTGTGCCGTGAGCGCGCTTCAAGTCCTCGTTCTTGGCCTGTATAACAGCCAACAACTTTTCCATACCCACGGTCTTAGCGGTCACCTGCTGCAAGCCATCCTCCGCATCCGAAATCCGCTGCTCGGCCTCACCAATCCTCGCCGCGTGTTTATCCAGCTCGGATGAGAAATGATCCATGCGATCATTAAGCGCCGCTATTTTCCCATCAATAGCCTGTAAGCTGGTGTGGATGGCTGCCAATGATTTTTCCAGGGCAGTGGGGACCGACGTCGAAGCATCCAGCTCCGAGTCAGAGGCGGCGGTTTGGGAGGATTTGCCGCCCTTGCGGAGTTCGAAAGGTGAGCCTGGGCTGGTTTTTCTCTGGCTTGCTCATGACGGCAGCAACGCACTGGAGCGCAGGAACCACAGCCACCCAGCAATAGAATCAAGGGCAGGGGACTCTCCCACCAAGTCAAAGGTGAGGCGCTGGCTAACGTGCTGCGCTATCTATGCTATGTCGTCCACCATCCAACGATGTAGCCAGTGCCCACTAGGAAATGAAGTCAGTAATATGAGGCGCTGGGCTAGACTTTGCCAAACCCGAAGGACAGATCAAATCAATGTGGCCTCAAGCCCGTCCGTCCCCGGCGAGGCAGCATAGGAGATTTGCCCCAATGTCTCCAGACACCCGCTCTGGCAGCGGGGAGCACCCCCAGTGGATTGGATTGGATTGGATGTGCATTTGTAAAGCGCGAATTGCTGCCCGGAGGCGTCCAAGCGCTGGGAATACCATGAATCTGCACAGTGGCCCAGGAGGGGAGAGAATGGAGGTTAATTAGACTGGATGAAATAAAAAGGTTTTCAGCTGTTTGCGGAAGGCTGTGAGATTGGGGTTAGCTCTGAGATGCAACGGGAGGGCGTTCCAGGCCTTGGCAGCATTATAAGAAAATGTCCTACCTCCGGATCTGGATCTTTTAATTCTGGGAGCCATTGCAAGGAAAGTCTGACTAGAGCGTAGGCTTCTGTTGGGCATGTAGTGGGTAATTAGGTCCCGCGTAATGCTGGGGCCAGTGTTCCAGAAGGCCTGGTGTGCTATGCACATAGCTTTAAACATAACTCTCTGGCGCACCGGTAGCCAGTGAAGGGTTACCAGTCCGGCCCTCACTGACTCTCTGCGGGGGAGGTCGAGTAAAATGCGTGCTGCGCAGTTCTGGACTGTCTGAAGCCCTCTCAGAGTGGACTCAGGAGCACCAAGATAGAGTGCGTTATTAAAATCAAGGCGTGACTGAATTAGACCTTGTACGGCTGCTTGTTTGGCTTCCAGGGGGAGGAGAGGGAGAATTTTCTTTAGCATCCTCATGATGCCGAAGCATGTGGCTGAGAGTTTTGTGGCTTGTACATTAAAGGACAGAGATCTGTCCAGCCAGACTCCGAGACTCTTGATACTGTTTTTGGGAGTTGGGGGGAACCCAAACTAGGCGGCCACAGGGAAGCGGGGAGGCTGAGATCCGGGGGGCCTAGGAGCATAAGCTCAGTTTTGTCCCCATTCAATTTTAAGGACGATAGGGACATCCAGGTCTTCACTTCCTCCAGGCACTCTCTAAGCCCGCCCGAGCAGGTGGATTGGCTTCCTGCGTCAGGGAGACCACCAGCTGCGTGTCGTCCGCATTGGAGATGATCGTAATCCCAAATGGGTGGACGACATCAGCCAGTGGCCTCATGTACAGGTTAAAAAGTGCAGGGCTTAGAGAAGAGCCCTGGGGGACTCCGCAATTCAAAGGTCTGCTGGTGGACACAGACTCGCTTTCGAACACAAGGAAGGATCTGTCCTCTAAGAAGGACTGGAACCAAGACCAGGCTTTATCCTTAATCCCGGCCTGGGACATGCGGTACAGCAGAGTGTCATGGCTGACCGTGTCAAAGGCCGCGCTGAGATCAAGGAGGATCACTGCCACTGATCCTCCTTGATCCAGGATTTTTCTGGCTTCCTTGGTAACCATGAGGAGGGCGGTCTCGGTCCCATGTTTTGGTCTAAAGCCCGTCTGGGTGGGGTCCAGAAGGTGGTGATCTTCCAGGAAGTTTATTAGTTGTTGATTTATATATTTCTCCAGGATCTTGCTTGCCCATGGGAGCAGGGATATGGGGCGGTAGTTGCTCAGGTTGGTAGAGTCCAAATTAGGCTTTTTCAATAAGGCTCTGACCATAGCCTGCTTCCATACGGTCGGGACCGTGCCAGAAGAGATGGAGGCATTTAAAACCTCCCTAATAATAGGCAGGGTGGTCTGCGAGGCTGCCCTTATTATGTCTGGTGGGGCAGGGTCATCAGGGGATCCGGATTTAACTTTCCGTGCTAAGGATTCAAGAGTAGCGAGATCTAAAGGGAGGAAGTGAGTCAGCGTAGGTAGATGTTGACTGGAGGGGGGTCCGCGGGATGGAGAGGGGGGACTGAGGGAGTAGGGTTTTTCGGGGGAAAGTCAGAGTAGATAGAGCTTACTTTCTGATGAAAAAATTCGGCGACATTATTGCAGTGGGTGGTGGACTTGTCCACCTGCAGGCTAGGGGGCCGTTTAGTTAGTTTTTTAATAATTTGGAAAATTTCCTTGGGTTTGGATTTAGCAAGCAAAATTTTCTCGGAGAAGTATGAGGCCTGAGCCGCTTTTATCAGCGTTTTATATTCACTGATGGCTTCTCGATAAAGGGTTTTATTGTCTATAGAGTAATCAGATCGCCAACGTCTTTCCGATTTCCTGCAGAGTTGTTTCTTGTCTCTAAGAGTCTCCGTATACCACGGGGCAGTTTTGTGGGAACGTTTGAGCGTGATTTTCTTTTTGGGAAGAACAACGTCAAGCGATTGAGTGATCCAGTTGACATATGCCTGGTTAGCTAGGCCGGGGTTGTCACAGCCCCCACGATCTAGAGGGTAGTATGAGCACGGTAGAGAGCTCAGCAGGGCGCCCCCCAGCCACAACGCAGCCGACGGGCCCTCGTGGAATCGAGGGGTGCAGCAGTCAATAATCTTCCCACAATGTATATTGGATCCTCGGGGCAGATGGGCAGACAGCCGTCAGGCAGCACCGGGGCACATCCGAGCAGGTGCCGCCGTCGACCACGCTCACATCGCGGCCTACCTTATGAAGTGGCGCCGGGTCCTCGCGTGATCACAGGGGCCACGCGCCCTGCAACTCCAGCTCCCAGCACGTCCGAAGCCCCGGAGAGCACACCACCCGCAGCGGATCTCCAGACAGATCCAGCGCTGCGCAGCCTCGCAGAATATCAGCAGGTGCTCCGGGGAGGCAAACAGGGACAGCAGGCGATGCGGCCACAGCAGGAGCTGGCGTCCCCTCACAGCAATCCGGCCGCCATGACGACCGCGGGCCGAACGGGCAGCGTCCTCCTCACAGGTCCCGCAGACCAGATCCGCGCCGGCCGACACACCGCCGGCGAGCCCCCGGCATCACCGCTCCCTGCCGACACAGCGACAATGGTGGATGGCTCAGGGGAGGCAGCATATTAGTAGGATAATTGCGGCGGCCGGCAGAGCTACACTACTGTGCGGCCATCTTGCCATGCGCCTAGCCACGCCCCCTCTTCTTTATGTAAACTTTATACTTTAGTTTAAATCCCCATGTAGCCAACGCATTTCGTTGAATGTTCTTCTTCTGGGCTGCAAATGACCTGATGATGTACAGACTTCCAATATACAAAAAATATACATAAGAAACATAAATACAAAGTTAAAAGTTGGCACCTAACCCCAAACCTCAGTGCAAAAAAAAGCCTATGGACTGCAGAGGTTAAGATCGCCATTTACAATTTGTAAGAGGCTTTGTATAAGCATCTTTAAGAATACAGTATAAAAAGGTGACAGTGTGAATGTTATTCAGATTGAAACCATCCAGTACCATATTTTAGGTCGTAATATACAAAAATAGAAGATCGGGTGCTGCATGAGGATTAGTAACGAACACCCCAAATAATATATTGTGTTAAAGTAGTCCTACTAAAACCGTATTTCATTTGCATAATTATTTACATCCTCTTTAAGTATTAGATCAAAAACATTGTTATTTAATAACATACAAAGCATTATCCAACACACACCCAGTAATCACTTAAGCATCCTCGTTCATCCAATCAGGCGGACATCCTGTTTCAGTGGGACACTTCAGAATCAGGATGCCCCATATCCCAGCTTTAACTGTGTCATCTCGAGCTTCATTAAAGTACCTAATTTCCATGAGAGGAAAGAAACGTCAAATTCCCGTATAATGCGAGAAGTGTATAACGCGGTTCGTAAAATAGAATGTTTATCCAACTGTTTTAATTTATTCCAAATAGGGATGGATAGAAGCAAAAGAAACATATAAAATGTAGTGGTTGTCTGCCTCAAGCTGTGTCTGAATTGAAGAGAGAAGAACATGTAACTCTATAAAAGTACATCACAGGATGAGACTTTATCACAGCTCTTGGTACCAAGTACAGCTTACATTAAATGTAAGTAATGCCAACTGGCGCACACGCCCAATTTTGAGGCCATTCAATGTTAACTCAACCGTCAGAGAAACCAAAGGTTCCTGGTGTGATGACAATGACCAGAATCCAAATTGTGTGTGGTTCAAGACATCGTAAAGAACAAACATATTTAAGATTTATAAAGAGCAAAAACCCAGCAGTGTCTCTCATGGAAGGGGATCTGTACCTGCTGCATCTGTGCTTGCCTCTCTCTAAGCTGTGAGCAAAAAGCAATGGAAAGTTCTTGATTCTGGGAAGTTCATGGAAGCAATTACAAATAATGAAGGGAGTTTTTTTCTGGACATTCAAAATCTTTTGGTGACGTGGAGGAAAAATATGCTTTTTGTGGTTTAGTCTTTATTCAGGAAGGACAAAACCGGTCAGCCCCCTTCAACCTTTATTTGACTCCCCAGTTGTGTTGTGGTACTAGGAAAAAAACATCACTTTATTGCAAGAGGGATGAAAGCAAACACCCTGTTTCACCGTTCTGGTCAGGAAGCCTCATATTGCCACTTCTACATCGATTTAAAACGAGTCTACACAATTGTCTACATCATTTTAATGTAGGCCTTCACTGTCAATATTTAGTGTCCATATCACTTACTACCCTGCCTAATTCCCAAATCTGGCCTCAGCCCATTTCTACTTATATATAACCATTGCGTTCCAGTCCCCCAGCTATGTATGTCGGTGTGGCTGGTGGCCGGCCACACACTAGGAGTATTTGCAGCTGGAACTCTGTGTCCTGTAGTACTGATGACTGCGGTTGGCTGGGAGGGAGGTGGACGAGGAAGCCCTTTGCTTGCATTTTACCACCGCACTACCTGAAGGAGAAGGGAGAAAGAGAAGCTAGGAGAGTCCAGACCAGGTACAAGCTGGGCATGGCTGTAGATGAGAATGCGTGCCTGTCCCTTTTAGTCTCCGAGACTGCCATGCTCCCCTGACATCTAGGAGGAGGTGGCAGAGCCCCACCTGGGGACACATTCAAGTAGGTGCAGTTGACCCAATGGAGAACCCTAAGAGGAGACGGTGCCAGATTGCGTCTCAGTAAGTTGAGGGGCTTATGACTCGGTTCTGACAGCAAATACGGGGCCCATCGCATTTCCTTCGACCGCTTACACCGGGATCAGTACAGACGGAGCAGTGAATTCCCCTGGAGAGCTTACAGGATAATAGAAGTAAAGACTGTATCCTGATGTGTGATAGAGGGGCGTGGACTTGCATCCGAGTCCTTCTAGTGTTGGCCTCACCCTATAAAACTGCATCAAGACAACAGCGAGACAAAATCAAAAAGTACTATAAAATGCCTAATGGACCAATGAAGCTGTTCTTTATGCCTATGAGTGCAGCCAGAGCGACTGCAGAAAAAATGTGGCCTCTGCACTGTGATCCTTCAAATGATTCAAAACACCTGTATCTCCCTTGAGTGGAAAACATGGTTAAGTGTAGGCCTTGATGTCATTCATGTCTTAGAGGGAGAGGATTCACTCCTCAAGCTCCAGGACACTGTTACTTGTGCTTTGGACACAACATGGAGGAAAGAGTGAAGAACACAGAGGAGAGGTCACACCAAAACAACATTTGGATTATTGGCATACAGGAAGATGCAAGTGGGTCCACAATTTGAATAGTTCCCTCACACTAGCGTATATGCTCAATGGCTAGAGTGCTTTGTGGTTGAAAGGGCTTAACAGGGCATTGGGGTCAAGCTATCCCACCCCAACCACCTCAGGCCTATTAAGCAAGGCTGCTTAAGTACATAGATAGAGACACTATCCTCCAAGCCACACGGTGGAAAGTTGAACTAGTCTATAAGCAGTAAAGGTGATGATTTTCCCAGTTTAAACAAGACTGGTCCAACAACAAAGAAAGTCCTTTATAGGGGTTAAGCTGAGAGCCTTACATTCGCAGTACATTACTATATCAGGCCAAGCTAAAAATCCTCTTCAACAGCAAGGCTCACACTCCCTTGACTCATTGGAAGGTGTCTAGTATTGGATGGAAGCAAGAGGACCGCTCCGAAGCCGTAGACCCTACCCATGACTGACCAACCTGTCCAGTTGTTTGGGCCCCAAAATGCAAAACATCACTGCAGACAGCATTGTTGCTGTATCACTATGGATGCCCATGGGTTGCATATGGGAGAGAGTCATCGCAGAAGGCAGGGAGTAAATATTTATTGTCTGATCTAAATTCAAAATATTAAATACAATAAAATACAATAAGTAATACATCAGTAAATAATTAAATCACAAATATATCAAAAGGCATAAATATTGACTGTCAACTAACAAAGAACCAATTCATAAGTAAATGCATATACCTGTGTTAAAACACTAAAATTCACTTTTATCAGCCTGATTCATTTCAGCTGGTTCCCTAGACGCAGGCACAAGTGAAAGTAATTTTATTGTACACCCAATTATTTTGTTTGTGGTCCCAGAAAAACATTGCATTGTTGCATCTTTCAGTGCTCTTACGCCTGCTCCTCGAAAAAGGCTTTTTAGGCAATTGATCCTCAAATCCTGTAGTATTGGACATAAACAAAGAATATGGTCTATAGTTTCAAAGGACAAATTAAAAAAATCAACATTGTCTGTTCTTTTCTGCAGAGTTTGACCAAGAATCTACAAACTGTAAAAGCGAGATGTATAATAGTCTGAAACATAGGAAGTCCTTTTTTGTCCATGGATGTAAGTTAGAATCTAAATTGCCTTCAGGTCGAAAATGTGTTACAGGTGTAATGAAAGTTTTTATATTTAGCTGCAGTGTACATATTGGTCTCATAGGACACTGATTTCATATTTCCTTTAAGAGCTTTCTGGTTGTCGTAGGAAGTGACTCTAAGATAGATAGTGACCGAAGGTAGACATTTTCTAATAAGAGCTTTTAGCTGAGTCTCTGTGGCCACAACTGTTTTTCTTGGATGCAATTTTATGTTTTCACTAATAAGTCCCTTCGATCTGGACAAAAGTACATTATGACAGTCACATAAATAATTGATTGCATTGAATTGATAAATGACTGAGTCCAAAATCTAATCAGAACATGTGGTGTTGAAGGTCTTAAACTGAAAGTTTGTTGAAATATTTTAAGGAATATGGTGTTTAAGGCCTCAGACGTTAGTTTCTTAAAAACTGTCACCCCAGATAAAAGAATTGGACACCTTTTCATAGGTACAACAGTGGGTGTAGGGCCAATTGCTCCTCCCTATATAAAAGAGCAAAGTGTGCAATTGCACCAGTTGTTATTATCAATCTATTAATAATCTGTTCTTTATGTAAAGGCCTATATAAAATGTAATCAAAGGTTAGTCCAAGGTAAGAGCATTTCGAGACTTGCTCTATTTCCTTTAGCCAATTGCCATATGAATCTTGATTTTAACTTTCAAATGACATTATTTTTGGGTCGCTTTAATTTAAAGATAATCTATTGTATAAAGTACATTCTCCTAGGTGTTCGAAGACTGATCTGGGTAGTGGATATTAAGGCAAGGTCATTAGCATATATTAGATGTGAGAGACTTCTTTTTCCAAATTTGAGTTGATCTCCATTATCTTGATTGAGAATTGGGGTTAACTTGACAATGTAAAGAGCAAACAAGAGTCACCAGTATACGATTATATTTAAGGCCACTATAAGTATTGATTCTTGGTGTTAGTACTTGACCCTTCATTAATTTAACTTGTTTCCAGGTGTTCATGTGGAGTTCTATCAGTAAATGTAAAAGTCCACGATCAATGCCCCATAGAGATCATTTTGACCAAACATTATGTCTGATGACTTTGTCTAGGGCGATGGAAAGATCCACAAAACAAAGAAACCATTTTTTTCCTTTTGATTCCAATGAACTAGCAACCATAGTAGTTCAAAACAAATATATTATCCGCACAGTTAGATCTGAAACTGGTCTGATTAATTGTATTTAGTTTGCCTTCACAGGCCACTATAGTCAAATGTGAAAGGAGGAGTTTGGCAAATATTTTACTGCTGGCATCTAGCAGGGCAAAGGGATGGTAGCTGCTTGACTCTGTTTTTGGACCCTTTTTCTGTAGTGGACTCTTTCCATGCCAGTAAATCTTGATCATGGAAGATTGTTTAAGTAACTAGTAAGGAAAGAATATAACTCCAATTTTTTTAAAGGCTGATTTAATGATAGGTTTTGGAATGCCATTTGAACCACCAGCAGGAGAGTTTCGGCTGTTTCATATTAAGAATTCAGCACCCTTTGATGAAATAATATTATTTCAAAATCCTTATCTTTAACCAGTGCCATTGTTGGAACTGCAGGGCCTTCATATAAATTTGAAATAAAGACTTTTCATGACCCATGTGGAATATACATGATATAATACTCAAGGCTATGACTAAAGGTCATAAGCTCTTAATGACCAAAGCGTTTGGGTGCCTATAGTTTTAATTGCTGTCTGTAAGGCTAACCAACCATTTGACCTTTTGTTTATACTTATTGGATGAATTCTCTTTTTACACACGTTTTAGTCCTTTTATACTTTCTGATTTTACGTTTAACTTCCGTATAGCTCTGGTGGGATAATATGCACGCTTTTACTTGTAGAGGTTACAGCAGTGGATATAGAGGCAACAATATTATCCAACACTGATTCCTATATAGCGGTCCAGTTTTCTAGTCACGTTGTCGAGGATTCTAGAACTCCCATTGCTTCTAGAACATAATCTTGTTTTGATTATTGGTTAAACTAATGGAAAAGTCATGATTCCAGATTCTTCTTCTAAGGGCTCTCTCCATCCCTTGTTCAATACATTTGCCATTGTTAAACTACATTCCTAATCTACCAATATACGTAATGGATCATGATCACTTTCTGTCCTTTTGATGATTTTGAAGTCAAGACATTTATTGAAGTTTGACACATAAATCACAAAATATCAGTGTTTGAATTATTGCCTTCTGACAAAAATGTGGGCTTTGCAGGGTCATCACTATTGAATCTCCCTATTAATTGTGAAAAACACAAGTTCCATAATGAATTGTGGATATATTCCCCACTATTAGAGATGTTATTTTTCCCTAAAAGCCTGATGTGGAGTACGCAAAAACTGTTCTTGCTCATCAAAACTGATATTTGTGCCTCTGCTATTCGATTTAGGTAACAGACTCCTGTTAGTAAAATAAGCCTAATATGTAGTGTCTATTATGGATTCTAAATCTAATATAAATTGACTGATTTGTTGTTTATCCTTAGCAGAGGTGAGAGGAATATAAATATTCACGACACTAAGTATGTTTTTACTTTTAAATTTAAGTGAAGTAGCTAGAAAATAGTCTTCAGAATAATTTTCATATTTAATAACTTGAGATCATTCCTTACTAAACCTGCAAGTCCCTTGCTTGGTCTTCCTCCTATGGATTCGATTGCAGGACTATCCAGAGCACTACATTTCGATAGAAAAAGATTGGTGTCTCTCCATGGTTCCTGCAAACAGATTATTTTAAACTGATTCAGGAAAGTAAGCCAATCATAGCCATTTGCTTTAAGCTGTCTAGTCACATCAGCTATAATCCATGATTTTATTTTTAAATTCAGTAATGATGATTTATTAGATGCAATTGGCTAGTTAGAAGTACAACTGGAGGCCTGTGGGCTCTGTTGTAGAGATTGTCCACATTGACCATACGTCTTTTGATACTGCCTCTTTCGTAATGATAACTTGCAGTTAAGCTTTCGTTACATATTTTTACTTATTAAATTATCCACTTAATTTTGTATATCCATATATGTATCTAAATCATTTCCCAAATTATCACAATGCATATTTGAAGGTAAATTTGATGTATTACGGTCTGGACTCAGAATTCGTACAATTGTAGGATATTTCTCCTGTTTTACTGTTTTATGTATTATTCCCCATTCTAAGAAAGATTTCCCCTTAGACCAATTGATTTTTACAGTCGCATGCACCCTCCATGATGTAGGTGTTAATGGATCAATTTTGAGTTCTACACTTAAGTCCTCAGGGGTAACTCACTTCAAATTATAAAAAAGATCAGAATTTCAGTATAGTTTGCAAACTCGGAACATCTTGTCTGCCTACAGAGTGATATTGTGGTGTAAAATTAATTTGGATAATGGAATTAGGTTCTACAATATTGCATACACCTAGATGTGGCAAAAGTTTGAGTTATTTTTGTGGGAATTTAGTCTTGAACATTATCACAACATGTTTGCTTTGATGCAGTTGCATTGCCATATTTGGAGGTGAGATATTTTATCTACTGGCGGTCGCCAGTAGATAGTTATAGTTAGGACCGAGTTCCCATAGGAAATCAGAAAATTCTATTTTGAACAACTTTGGCGCCGGTTAACTTATCTTCATGAAATTTTCAAAACTAATGGGGCGCTCCACTCAGCTCCTACCCTGAAAGTCTCGGGGTGATTCGTCAAGCGGGGGCTGAGAAAAAAGGGGGGTCCCAAAACGCGTTTTCTCCATGCATTTTCCCATAGGACCTTTAGTCGAAGGTACAGCCCGAACGGCTGAACAGAATTACTTGAAATTTGGCAAAGAGGTAGTCCTCAGGTCAGGCATGTGCCTCTTGCACATATGGTGTCAATCTGTTCAATAGTTCTTGAGAAAATTGCAGTTAAAAGTACATAAATATCTATATGCGTGCACGGTGCTCGCACGGGGCGCGCACCAAATGTCCGCGAGCGTAATTCTGATTGGTGGTTAGATGTCAGTCAACATTCGAATCGGTCGAAATCAGGAAGTGTCGTACACCATTTTGTGTGTGACAGTGAAAAAGAAAGGTGGAGAACGTGAAAAGGGGGCAGGGTAGAGAGTTCCTGACCCCCTAGCCTTTGTCAGGGGGTCCCTGAAGGACCCCGAAGGGTGAAAAAAACTTTTTTTTGTTTTTCAAAAAATCACAGGGTGCGCGCACGGTGAAAAACCCTTAAAAAGAAATAAACTTTTTAAACTGTTTATAAGTTTATAAAAGATATTAACTATGCTGTTCAACTTTATCCAAATTCTAAAAAAAAAGAGCTGAGCCATTCCATATTACAGGATACAGTCAATCTATAACTAAATACATAGGTAGTTTATTGTAAAATATATATATAAAAAATATAATAATACATACATAAATTAGCATTTAAAAAACCTTACAAATTCACTAAAAAAAACATAGGTTTCACACACGTTATAGTTAGAAATTAGCATTTAAAAAACCTTGCAAATTCACTTAAACAACCATACGTTTCACACACGTTATAGTTAGGAATTAGCATTTAAAAAACCTTGCAAATTCACTGAAAAAACCATAGGTTTCACACATGTTATAGTTAGCTGGACATTTCACTCGTAAACAACCATTGAAATTCCCCCGTTATAGTTAGTTCAGCTAACTATAACTCGCGCAACCGCAATCCACTGCTGATGACGTCACATATTACATCACTCATGACATGGTCAGTAACATCACTCATGACATCACTGATGACATCTCATCACTGATGACATCACTGATGACATCATCCAGTGAATGTGTCTTTCTGAAAAATAATTATTTTTTATATATGTATATCTAAATGTTAATGGAAGAATAAATGGGTAAATAAGTGTCTAAATGGATGTTTTTTTTTTGTAAAATTAATTGTATAACTGACTTATTAACAGTATGTTAGTGAATACAGTGATGTAATATGTGACGTCATCCGCAGTGGATTGCGGTCGCGCGAGTTATAGTTAGCTGAACTAACTATAACGGGGGAATTTCAATGGTTTTTTACGAGTGAAATGTCCAGTTAACTATAACATGTGTGAAACCTATGGTTTTTTCAGTGAATATATATATATATACATATATATGTGTGTGTGTATATATATATATATATATATATATATCTTTGGGCTTGGGATCGAGGGTGACTTAAGAAAATAAAGTGTGTTGTATCCCAAACAGCCTCGTGCACGTGCCTTCTTCTGAGGAAGTAGGATTGTTTATTCCCCTAGCTATTTCCTTAAGCAGTATACTGACCAGTGAATCTTGTTCATTTTCTAAAGTCGATGATGCTACTTGGCTAATGGTTTCATTTGATGTACCATGACACAAATTACATTTACTTTTTCTACTTATCAATGGTTTACCATTTGCTGTCTTAGAGATTGAGGAAACTTTGTAACTAGTCGCTTTCTCACCCCTTTCATTGTAATGACCCCATTGTTTTGTTTTTAACCATATTTTATTGGCATTTAATCATTATTATCACATACATTACTTTATGATGAATACGCCTTCAACATGTATGAGAATTGGGTCCATGACCAATCACAAAATCTTACAATCTAACTCCTGCAAAATAGAAAATTGAACATAAAAACAGGACCCCCCTCCCCCAACCCTCTCCTGGGTTGCAATGGAACAAGGACAGCAGAAGGGCAGCTTTTTGGCAGCTGCTCGGACATGTGGGATTTCGCAGTGGAATGATCCCTTTGTTAAATGCTTCCTTCAAAAATGGAGAACAATGTCTCAGTATTTTGTATTCAATTCTAACATGGTTTTTGATTTAGCTTTTTTTTTTTTAGTTTTCTCAATTCCTTGAGTCTTCATTTTCTTAAATCATTTTCGACTTCCTCCTCATCTTTAAGCTCTTTTAGAACAGTGTTATTAGATCGGCTGAGTATGGTGATTGTGTCTGCTGATTTCACTAGCTTGAGCTTGTCTATTTTTGAAAGACTACTTTTATTATTTCATAAATTGCAATCATTTATTTATTAATATTGAAGGCTTCTTTGAAACTGTTGGTCATAAGAAATTATTTGTATCAGTTTGTGAAATATCTTTGTAACACTTCTAATTCGTTTTTTGCTTGTCTGATTGAAGTCAAGAGAAACTTCCTCTCTTATAGATGGTTGTTGTAATAGCTGAGCATCTGTCTTGGCAGTAATTGTAATAATCCAGTAAAATCTTCTATTCTTAATAGTGACTGTAATTTTTCCAAAAGAAATTCCAACACCTTTTGCTTATTCAGCATTTTGATGTGACGGCGAGTGGGTTCAGTTAATATTGTTACATTTTTTGCCATATGTTTAAGAATAATTGTTTGTTCAGTGAGTATAGCAGGTTGATATATCAATGATTCTGAGATTTTAGTCAAGGTGTCCCCGATTGCAGTTAAATCAGGAAAGGCAGGTGGAGTGTTGATGTCTATTTCCGTTGCTTTGGGTGAACTGCTGAAGTGATGTGAGCCAGTTAATTAAGTTTGCAGCAAAAGATTTTCTGCGAAGATACTGGATCTATTGAATAAATTGTTGGAAACATTTATCAGAGTTTGTGTATTCTTAAGTTTCTTTACGGTTTGTCAACCAAAGAACAAATCCATTCAAAAATCTGTGTCTGGTGTGTGCTCAGTATCTGTATTGTGATTCTTTGATGTAGTTACTATTGTATCATTGAAGGGGATCAAATGGGTAACAGCAGCATCTTCAAAAATGTCCTTATCATTCCTAACTATAGATGATAACTCAGTGATAGTTTTATCCCTAGGCTGTATCTTAGAGCAGATAGTAGGGAAGTAGTCTTCAATTAAACCCTGTTTTAATATTTTTTGTTTTCTTGATGCCTTCTGAGAAGGAGCCACTAATTAACCCTTCAGAACTAAACAATCACAAGTTGTCATTTTCTTTAAAAAAAATGTGAGCATCTGTCTGTAAGAGAATTTTGCCCTTCAGTCGAGGTGCCATATTTTGGTTTCCGAGATCTGGTTTTCACTTCCTCCTATAATTTGACTAGTTTGAAAAATGTTTTGTCCAGCAATAAATTTGAGAGACACATATCTTACTCAAATGTTTGCAAGAATTCCACTTCTCTGAAGCATTCAATAGTTCTTCAATTTTCAGCGATACCTCAAGCTGTACCAGGGCTGCCTTGTCGTGGGTGCAGTTACCATACCCTAACCGTATCAACAAATCCTCTGATAAATCCAGTATCGGCTGACTCCCCAGCGAGTGAGACTCAATCAATCAAGCGATACTGTTAAAGAGTGGATAATCACCCGAGATGGTACCCAGGCACTGTGCTGCGGGTATCAGTCGAAGCGCCAGGTCTTGAGTTCATTCCTAAAGTGAGTCCATGAGGGTGAGGTGCGAAGGTGGAGGGGAAAGGTGTTCCAAGACTAGGCAGCGAGCAGGGAGAAGGAGTATCCTCGGGTCTGGATTCGTAGTGCCTGTGTGAGAGTGAGGTAAGCGGAGCAGAGATTCCTGGGAGGACAGTCGAAATTCAGGCAGTGGTTCATGTAGGCGGGTCCTACGTCATGGAGGGCTTTGTAGGCATGGGTCAGAAACTTAAATTGGCATCTTTTCTGGATGGGGAGCCAATGGAGGTCTTTCAGGTGCTGGTCGATGTGGGTCCTCGTGGGCAGGTTAAGGATCAGTCTGGTTGCTGCGTTCTGGATCGTCTAGAGTCTTTTTCATGAGTTCGGTGGTGGTGCCTGCAGAGAGTGCATGGCCGTACTCCAGCCGGCTGGTGACGAGGGCCTGTGTCACCGTTTTCCTGGTGCTCATGGAGAGCCACTTGAAGACTTTGTGGTGCACGCAAAGTGTTTAAGCAGGCTGAGGAGATGACACTGACCTGACGTTTCATGGAGAGTTCGCTGTCTATGATGATGTATTTCGGAGTGGGGGTGGGTATGAGTTTCGATGGCCACCAGCAGTTATTCCAGAGAAAGGTGTGTCTGCCAAAGACCATAGCTTCAGTTTTGTCCATGTTGAGCTTCAGGCAGTTCTGCATCCAGGCTGAGATGTTCTTCATACAGTTGTGGGAGTGAGTCTTCATTAAGGTGGCGTCTGCTGAGAGCGAGAGGACTAGCTGGGTATTGTCGGTGTTAGAGAATATGTTGATGTCATGAGTTCTGACGATGTCTGCGAGTGGTGTCATGTAGATGTTGAAACAGGTTGGACTAAGGGAAGAACCTTGAGGGACACTGCAGATGGTGTGCTTAGGTTGTGAGGTAAATGGAGGGAGACGGATTCTCTGGGTGCACCCCGTGAGAAAGGATGCCATTCATCTAAGTGCTACAACAAACAAATGATGGACGGAATGCTGACAATGCAAACATTCTCCCCCAGTCAAGAAATCTGGGTTAAATCCATCGTTCTTTTGCCCACTACACCACCCCAGTTTAGACATGGCCATATGCAAATCAGTCTTGACCCTGTGTCAAGCTATCCTGGCTGATGACGGCTGATAGCCAGAAACCGGTCCTAGGATGCTTGATTCCGGTCCAGGGAAGACATGGCTTGGCAGTTCGGTCTGGACTGTTCCCATGAGGCACAGGGTCAAGACTGATTTGCATATGGCCATGTCTAAACTGGGGTGGTGTAGTGGGCAAAAGAACGATGGTTTTAATCCAGATCTCTTGGGGGAGAATGAATGCATCGTCAGCATTCCGTCCATCATTTGTTTGTTGTAACGCTTTTCGCCCTAAGTGGGATGGGTATTCCCAGACGTGGGACCCGTGCTCACTACGCCACTGGAGTCAAGCTATCCTGGCTGATGACGGCTGATAGCCAGAAACCGGTCCTAGGATGCTTGATTCCGGTCCAGGGAAGACATGGCTTGGCAGTTCGGGCTGGACTGTTCCCATGAGGCACAGGGTCAAGACTGATTTGCATATGGCCATGTCTAAACTGGGGTGGTGTAGTGGGCAAAAGAATGATGGATTTAACCCAGATCTCTTGACTGGGGGAGAATGAATGCATTGTCAGCATTCCGTCCATCATTTGTTTGTTGTAACGCTTTTCGCCCTAAGTGGGATGGGTATTCCCAGACGTGGGACCCGTGCTCACTACGCCACTGGAGTCAAGCTATCCTGGCTGATGACGGCTGATAGCCAGAAACCGGTCCTAGGATGCTCGATTCCGGTCCAGGGAAGACATGGCTTGGCAGTTCGGGCTGGACTGTTCCCATGAGGCACAGGGTCAAGACTGATTTGCATATGGCCATGTCTAAACTGGGGTGGTGTAGTGGGCAAAAGAACGATGGATTTAACCCAGATCTCTTGACTGGGGGAGAATGAATGCATTGTCAGCATTCCGTACATCATTTGTTTGTTGTAACGCTTTTCGCCCTAAGTGGGATGGGCATTCCCAGACGTGGGACCCGTGCTCACTACGCCACTGGAGTCAAGCTATCCTGGCTGATGACGGCTGATAGCCAGAAACCGGTCCTAGGATGCTTGATTCCGGTCCAGGGAAGACATGGCTTGGCAGTTCGGGCTGGACTGTTCCCATGAGGCACAGGGTCAAGACTGATTTGCATATGGCCATGTCTAAACTGGGGTGGTGTAGTGGGCAAAAGAACGATGGATTTAACCCAGATCTCTTGACTGGGGGAGAATGAATGCATTGTCAGCATTCCGTCCATCATTTGTTTGTTGTAACGCTTTTCGCCCTAAGTGGGATGGGTATTCCCAGACGTGAGACCCGTGCTCACTACGCCACTGGAGTCAAGCTATCCTGGCTGATGGCGGCTGATAGCCAGAAACCGGTCCTAGGATGCTTGATTCCGGTCCAGGGAAGACGTGGCTTGGCAGTTCGGGCTGGACTGTTCCCATGAGGCACAGGGTCAAGACTGATTTGCATATGGCCATGTCTAAACTGGGGTGGTGTAGTGGGCAAAAGAACGATGGATTTAACCCAGATCTCTTGACTGTGGGAGAATGAATGCATTGTCAGCATTCCGTCCATCATCTGTTTGTTGTAACGCTTTTCGCCCTAAGTGGGATGGGTATTCCCAGACGTGGGACCCGTGCTCACTACGCCACTGGAGTCAAGCTATCCTGGCTGATGACGGCTGATAGCCAGAAACCGGTCCTAGGATGCTTGATTCCGGTCCAGGGAAGACATGGCTTGGCAGTTCGGGCTGGACTGTTCCCATGAGGCACAGGGTCAAGACTGATTTGCATATGGCCATGTCTAAACTGGGGTGGTGTAGTGGGCAAAAGAACGATGGATTTAACCCAGATCTCTTGACTGGGGGAGAATGAATGCATTGTCAGCATTCCGTCCATCATTTGTTTGTTGTAATTCATCTAAGTGCGTCATCTGTGATTCCAATCTGGCTCAGTCGCTCGATTAGTGTGTAATGGGAGGCAGTGTCGAAGGCTGCGGAGTGGTTGATCCTCCTCTGTCGAGTAAGGTGTGGATGATGTCAGTTGCGGTGATAATGGATGTCTGTGTGCTGTTTTTGTCTCTGAAACCTGATTGGGAAGGGTCCAGCAGGTTGTTTATCTCCAGGTTTTAAATGAGTTGGAGGTTGATAGCCTTCTCCAGGACTTGATGGGAAATGGGATCAATGAGATGGAACAGATGTTCTGAAGCTAGCCGTGATCTGCAGAGGGTTTCCTGAGGAGGTATCAGGAAAGGTGGCTGTGGTGATAAAGGCGTTGAGAATGGTGATGAGCTGTTGGCTGATCTTGTCTCTGCCCAGGTTAAAAAGTCAGTTGGGGCATTGGTTGGTGGGTGCTCCCGAGTGGATGGAGTTCATTAGAGTGATTTTGTTCGGTGTGCTCAATTGTTCCCATGTGATGCGGGGTTTGTCAGCGGTAGTGGTCGAAGGAATGCTGAAGGGGTCAGTGGGTTGGGGATCTAAGTTTCTGTAGATGGTTGCTATTTTGTTGTGGAATTGATCAGTGAGGGTGTTGCAGAGCTCCTGTGATGAGGGTTTCGAGTTTTCGGTGGCTGACGGGGAGGGAAACTTTCTGACCATGGTGAAGAGATCCTTGGTGTTGTTGTATCTGGCCTCGATCTGGTGTGTGAGGGCTTTTGCTTTTGCGGCTTTGATCTGACATTGTTAATTGTTGAGGGCCAAGTTGAACGTAGCTCGATCAGTGTTGTTCCTGTTGGTGCGCCATCTCCTTGCCAGATGTATGCATCTTCGACGTGCTGAGTTCTGGGGTGTACCAACAGGCTCGTTTCAAGGATCTGTGTGTTTTGGCTGGTTTGATGGGAGCGGTGCTGGTGATCCAGGTGTTGAAGTTACCACAGCCTGGTCCAGCTTGGTGGTGACATTGGGCTGTGTGATGCTGAGGTCGTCAGCCCATTGCTGCTGAATGACAATGGGGTGATGTGGGGAGGTCCGGCAAGGACTGGAATGCAGAGGAGAGGAATGATAATGCAGATGAGCGCACCCCACCGACTCCAAGTTCAACTGCACTTCAGGCTCAACACCTTACAAAGACACAAAGGGTATATTCAATTTAAAATTTGAATTGAAAAATTAGGGCTCACTGACTTCCTTCTTGTCTTTTGTCCTCTTTCGTCCACTTTACTGGTATCTCTTCCAATCTCTCCTCCTAATCCCTTGGTTGCAACAATGAGTAGTTGTAGGGAAGTGTAGTTTATGGAGAGGACTGGTTAATGGTTAATATATTGCAACTTGTAATGCTAAAGCCATGGTGCTCAGCACTCGGACAGCGTGCTGGCGGTTTTGTGGTCCAGCGAGGCAGCAGTCCAGTACATGCTGAAAGCAGGAGAACTCCCCGACCTCCGCAATCAGGTTCTGACCGTCCTGAAACAACAGCGGGGCAGAGACCGATATAAGATAAACCCCTGACAGCCCGCAGGTAACCCCAGACTGGACTTGGTCTCAATCACCTCAGCTGCCTTCTTATTGTGCTTCTGAAAACTCCACCCCTCTTCCAGTCCAGTCGGGGCTTGCATTACTCAATCCTAGTACTGAAATACTAGAAGCAGAAGTCCCGCCTTCTGATGCAGGCTGGTCTCACAAATCCTCCATGAATCCTGCCAATAACTGGTGCTTTCAATCCAGTACAGTATAATTTCTTTCTTGACACTGATGGGCTATGGGGGAGGAGAAAGTGGTGCCCTTATATCCTATGATCCCCATCTTCCAGTTTTAGTGAAATTGTTGTCAGTGGGACTCTGACCCTCTCTGGTTTGGTGGGCTATGTCCTGGCTTTTAGAGCATTGGTTAAAAGCTCATTTCCCACCGGTCATGGGGCCATAGATGCACAGCACACTGGTACATTAGACATCATTTGGGGGCAGAGGTCTTGTAAAACTCTGTTCTTCTCCCATCTTTTGGTTTTCTTTCCACTCTTTTATAAATCTTACAGAATCAAGAGCCAGATTGTTTTTCTTTTCTTTATTATTGTAACGGATGGGCTAGGAAATAGATGTTTTTGGGGTGAAAGTGGTGGGCTGGAGGGAGTAGGGGGAGCGGAAATGATAGGCTTAATGTTCCGCTACTTTGTTCCGCTACTTTCATTCAGACGGGTAAGACACTGCATCAAGGTGTTGTATGTCCCTGACCAGTGACAGTGGTAGGCCACAATGCCGGAGCCCTTGGAAACATGGCTATGAAAAGATTAACATTCTCTGTACCTATTTATGGTACAGTAAACCCATGTATGTGGCACGAATTGTAAACGTCTGAGGTGATGTACGTTTCCTTTTAGGGTTCGCAAGAGAATTTGATTTTGTCAATTCTTCCCATTAGTGGTCTCTCAGGCCGATACAGACGAAGTATGGTATTATGTATTGGTAACTCGGTCCCCTTGGACCTTTGTTTACCATTCACCTGCTTCTCTACGAGGTCTCGCTCCAAGCCGTTACTGGATGAAACCTCTCTGTAGACAAATGTAGTGGAGGGCGATTTTTTTTCAGTCTTAGATAATGGCCTAAACGTATGGTGCTCGGTAAGGGCAAGCATGCACAGAACCAAGTAGTAAGTGGGTAGCCTCAATGCGGTTTAGTGATGCATCGCAGAATGGACATGGTGGGAAACGGGGTTACATCTTTTACTGAGCTCCTCACAGTTCCTTTTCCTGCATAGACCATGACTTCCTCCTAGCCATGGACTTGGCTCAAGCAGTGGTCGCGTATATTATCCCATGAGGTTCATTAGGTCCCTCACAAGGGGTGCTAAGGCTCCACCGTAGGGATGGCCATCGTGCACCTGGAGGTTGAATGCTTTGAAATGATGGATAAGGATCTTCTTGGGGAGGTCGAGTCCTACTTCAGCTTAACTTTGAGTCTGAACCATCGGCCGCCTCATTATGGGAAACCTTCAAGGCAAGGATTAGAAGACAAGCCATTATGCATCTGTGTAATACCTAGAGGGAGAAGATCATCACATTGGAGACACATAGTTTTATCCTGGAGAGGGCTGCCTTGGCTGCACAAGATGGCTCTCTTCCTCGTCACCTGGAGGCAGCCGGCCAGCATATAAATAATTAATCCCTTGACAAAGCTAGGATACTGTGGACGGCATCTCAGCCATGTATCTTTGGGGAAAGGGATAAGACAAGAAATCTATTATACTAGATTGGCTAGTTGAGAGGTGGCCACCAGGTTGATGCCAACTGTAGTCTTTTGAGACGACCAGTAGATGGCCTAATTCCCCTTGATCACAGCTGCTTTCCCTGAGTATTAAAGCGCCTAGACGAGACACTCTTGACACTGGAGATGGAGCAAGTCCTCTCTATTGTTCCAGGACATTTGTATTCAAACTCTCCAAGGCCTGGAAAGTGAAGTCCTGGACCTCACATTGACAGACGAAGAGACGGTGCGCATTATGATGCACTCTGGGACGACCCCTGGTCCGAATAGTTTTCTCACTGAGCTTTTTAAAAAATGTACCTTCTTACTGATCCTTCCACTTCCTTTTAAAGATTTTCAGTGCAACAGACATTTCAGACTGGCTGTTTCCCAGAGTATGAGTCCTGAAACCATTGATACCCCCGGGCCTTTGCTTGTCCCTGTTAGTGCTGATGCCAGGATTCTGGCAACAGTCATGGCATACTGGATGGTAAATCTCACTGCATCTAAGATGCACAGAGACTAAAATGGATTTATGCCAGGCTTGGGCACTTGTCCTTGCACGGGTGCAGCTGGCACGTGCCTGTGCCCAGGAGGCCCTGGCCCTAGTGTACTAGTCTTTGTGTACGTTGGAAAATCATGCGATTCATTTTTATAATTTATCTGGGTGAGGAGCAAAATCCTTTTCCATACTTCCATCACATGTGTTATGTGGTTTGTGTGGAGTGCACAAATTGCTGACACCCCCTTCGCTTTTAAATGTGTAATGCGGCCTTTTAATTGATCGAATTAGCCTTTGATGGGATATTTACATTGCATATGAAAGTTGGAATGAAAAGATCAAACTCAAAAACAGTACTCCGTTATCTTTTTAAGTTTGTATATTGTGAAAGATGGAATAATGTGTGCCTTTTCCAGCCCTGGGTATTTAACACATTTCACCTTCTTAGCTACAGGGAAGACTTTACTGATGGTAATCAAACACCACTTAAACTTTGTAAAAAAAGGTTGAGGCTTCACTTAAAGATTGACCGACCATAAAGGGATGTCTGCCAAAGTTGATGACTGCCCTGTCCACCAATCTTTCAGTAGCTCCGCCTCATTGGGACGCGGGTTAAATACTGTTTCCAACAGCAGAGTCACTGAAGTCTCCGCCGTTGAAAATGCCCTTATCACAGCTGGACCGCTAGCTGCCATGGTGTTGGAAGACCCATCCAATTTTGGATGGGCATTCTGAAGCCATGTCGGCCATTCTTTCCCTTTTTGCACAGTAGGAATGAAAAACAAGACCCCTACGTTCTGGAATAAAACTCCCAGCAAATCAAAGGCAGTGATAGGATATTCTTTGGAAAAAACATGCTGGCTGGTCTAGCTACTCTCATGGCTTCATCAGTTGAACTCTTGCTTGATGGCTTCCTGGGTAAAGGCCAGTGAGGCCACTAGAAGTCTACAGAACATGGCCCCATTTGTGCCTTCATAGCAGAATTTTCATATATTGTTAAAGCAGCTCTTATGGAATTACTGACCTCTACTAGTTACCATCCTCAGCCTTTCAAGTAATAGCCTTCCATCCTGAACATAGTTAACTGGAGACCACTGTAACCTTTGTAAATAGAGGAATCTTAGATAAATGGACTAGTTCTGGAGCCCAGGCACACTCAGCCTTCTACCGTTCCGTCTTCACCTCACCCGCCCACTGCATACGAGCAAGCCTGATGTCTCACTTAACTGGAATTAACTTATTACGCATAAATACCATGCAGGCTGTAAATGTAATTGGGGGAAGGAAAATGATATAAAAAATGCTCAACCTAAACGTGCAAGATTTAGATCGCCTCTTCCTGCCCCTGACCCTCTTTTATTTAATTGGTTGCTTGTTGAGCTGTACACAGGAAGGCTGGAGTGCTGAACGGCCCTAACTCGGTGTGCATTGGACACCTTGCTCCCAATTTCTATGCTGTTTGTCTGGTTAGGGGATCCAAGTCACAATTTCATTGACAGATGCTCTCCGTGACATTGTCTAATCCGAACTTGACAAAGTGTATGACAGGGATATACCCATGTTGACCAAAAAATGACACATCCACTTGTTGGTGGATGGTATTTAATAGTTGTTGGGTAACCACCCCAATCCAGTGCACAGACTCACTTCCAGCTCCTTCCCTGTAAATCCCTCTAGTGTGCTTTTAGTGGGTCTGATGATTAACTGATTGTATGGAGTGTGCACAAGAGGATCAGTACACCCGCGTTGGAGACCTCCCCTCGATGTATTTAGCCCCTAAGTTTGTAGGGTGATCCATGGTGTTCCATGGTAGCCAGAGCTGTTGCCATTCTTCTTCTTCCTGCATGCCCCCTGCACTGCTAAACTAAACTGTACTGGATGTAGCCTGACCATCTTGCATTATCCAGTATTCACTTTTATCTTAAACAAGCTCTGCACACCGCAGGTGGCTACGAAGAGAGCGAGACCCGTATGTCTTGTTCCCACCACAATGCCTGATTCTTACATGGTTGACAAAAAGAGTGAAGCTCGTATCCCTTGCTGGACCTGTGATTACCCTGTGCAGTACCATAGAAGAAGCTCTGTGGGCCATGTGCCGTTGAAACTATTATCAAGGATAGGGCATTGCAGTCACCTGACCTCACCTGCTCAAGGGGGAGGAGCTCCATCTCCAAACTATGAACTGCGTAAGCTGTCAAACTGTTTGACTCTGGTAATAAAAGCCTACACGGTGCTTACTTGGCTCCTCTAAAAGGTGCGTAACATATCCATTACATACCCACACGCGTACCTTCAAGAATCATAAATCTGAAAAAGACACGTTAGTGATAGATTCCTTACCTTAGAATATCCCCAGGCGTCAGACTGGATCTGGAAAGTTTTCATCAGCAGTACCCTTGCGCGTCGTCGTGTGGCTCTGCGTACGTCGCTGGCTTCGTAGTCACCGAGATGACGTCGTCAGAGCTACTTAGACGCGCCCATGCACGCTGATGTCAGTTCTTTCTTTTTACTGCGCCAGCAAGCGTAGATCCGAGAGAGAGCAGTACTCCTAGTCATATTTTAACTTTATTTTGAGAGACTTGTTTCTCTTGTTTTGTCGAGTTGTCGACTTCTGGTGCAGTAGAGATGACCGGGTTTAAGTCCTGTCGGGCCTGCCATCGGAACATGTCGGTGGCTGACCCACATGATGTGTCTCTCTTCTGCTTGGGGCACACTCACGACCCCGAGGCGTGCCCCGATTGTCGGGCCATGGCACCTAAGGATTTTCGGGAGCGTCCTGAAAGTTGTTAGAGGCCCGACATTCGGTTCTGCGTTGCTCACGGTCCTGCTCCCGCGGAAGGTCAAGAGACAGCTCGCGGGGCCGACACCACCGTACGTTGGAATCGGGGACAGGTAAGTCAAAGTGCCATAAAAAATCAAAGAAGCGACGTCGCTCTTCGTCTACCCCACCCCGGTCGTGGGATACGGTGGAGGGGGTGGGGTGTCACTCCCCCGCGACTCGGGTGGAGCCTGCGTTATTGCCTGTGGCCTATCCGCCTTTCCCGGGGCCGTACGCAACTCCGGAGAAGATACAGATATTCGTGTCGGCCATGGGCCGTTTATTTGCCCCATCATATTCCTCTGACGCGACTTCGGGCCCCGTGGACCCTTCGTTACGCCGGCAAGATACCCTGTGGTACCGTTGGCTCCGGCCTCGGTGCCGCCTCCGACACGGCTCCTGGCACTGAGCCCAGCGCTGCCTCCGGCATAGGGGCCGCTGCTGGCTCCGTCGCCGGAGCTGACGCTGCCTCCAAATCCAGACTATTTCGAGCCTGAGTTGGTTTATTACCCTCCAATCCCTATTGCAGGTGGAGAGTTTACCCCAGTTCCCCGGGCCCCTCGCCCTTACCGGCATCTTAAACTACCGGTGGACGAGGGAGAGTACTGGAAGGGGTCTGAGGACCCTCTCGCAGCCCAATGTTAAGACGCACCGGAGTAGGAAGGTGAAGTCGAAGGTCCAGGCGATCTGGATTTCTTTCCGCACCCTGGTACACTGTCTCCTTCTTCCGTGGCCACATAGGAGGTGGGAACTTTTTCTGTGGTGTTGCGTAGAGCTGCTGAGGCTCTTAGCCTGGAGCTCCCTTTCGTCCCTGTTAGGACTAATCTCCTGACTGAGGAACTGCAGCCAGTGACTTCCTCCACAGAGCCACTGCTGCCCTTTAATGACGCGCTTACAGACATTCTGTTAAGCACCTGGACCAAGCATAACACAGGGGTTCCTGTGGATAAAAGTGTGGCACGGTCCCATCGCCCGGCCCCAGGTGATCCCAGTTTTCTCATGCAACACCCAATGCCTGAGAGTCTGGTTGTCCAGGCCTCTGCCTCTCCCAGTGCATTCCCTTCCACACCTCCGGATAAAGACTCTAAAAAACTTGAGCAGTTTGGGAAAAAGATTTTCACCTCTGCCAGTTGTGGGTTGCAAGCGGTAAATACTGCATGCCTGTTGGGCCGCTATTCCCACTCTGTGTGGGACACTGTAGCACAGGTGCTGCCTCAGTGCCTAGTGGAAGCTCGAGCGGTGCTCTCCCAAGCCATTACCGAGGGGAGGGATGCTGAAATATTCACTATCCGTTGTGGCCTTGACACGGCCGACTCCCTTGGCAGGGCAATTTCCACAACAGTGGCGCTACGCTGTGACTCCTGGCTCAGGACAACTGGCTTTTTCGGAGATGTCCAGTAAACTTTGTTGGACATGCCTTTTTGATGGCACATGCATCTTTGGTGACAAAGCGGATAGCACCTTGGAACGTTTAAAAGACTTCCAGGCTACGGCCCAGTCCTTGGGTCTTGCCACCACACGCGCTCCCTCGGGGTCTACTTTTTGCTCCTTTCGAGGTCAGGGTCGAGGTGCCCAAACGCGTTCCTTTCAGAGCCGCTGGCCTGCGCAGCCACAGTCTCAGCGCAGCTGGGGTCGGGGTGCCCGCTGAGGTGGCTCACAGGGCCAGCGAGCGGGTCAGTCCACCACCGCCCCTGCCGCCGCTGCCTCAAAAGCTTCCTAGTCCGGTCTTTCAGGCCCACCAGATGCCAGTGGGCAGCAGGATTCGCCATCACCTCCCCCACTGGCGCACCATCACTTCAGACAGGTGGGTTCTGCAGATAGTCCGACGGGGCTACTCCCTCCCCTTCAAGACTACCCCTAAAGCCATGCCGCCTCAGTTCCAGCGCATGTCGGTAGATCACTTGGCACTTCTCCGTCAGGAAGTTGCAGCCCTCTTGGCCTAGGGGGCCATCAAACGCCAGAAGTAGGTCGTGGTTGTTATTCCCACTACTTCTTGATTCCAAAGAAGGACAAGGGCCCACGTCCTATCTTAGACCTCCAGAACGTCAATCGCTTCCTCCGGAAGGAGAAGATCAAGATGCTCACGCTTGCTCAGGTCTTGTCTGCCCTAGACCCGCAAGACTGGATGGTAGCGTTGGACTTGTAGGATGCTTATTTTCAAATCCCCATCCTACCGGCCCACCGGCGTTACCTGCAGTTCATGGTAGGCCACAAGCACTTTCAGTTCACTTTGCTCCCCTTTGGCCTTACAAGCTCCCATCTGGTGTTCACAAAAGTGATGCCGGTCGTCGCAACTCATCTGTGCAGATCAGGGCTTTCAGTCTTCCCCTATCTCGACGACTGGCTGTTGAAGGCAGGCTTGCCCTAGGCAGTCGTCTCCCACCTCCAGACTACGGCCGACATCCTGCATTCATGGGTGTTTTCAATCAACGTGCCGAAGTCGCATCTGATTCCCTCTCAGAAGCTGCTCTTCATCGGAGCGGTTCTCGATACGTCACAGTTTTGAGTTTATCCTCCTGAACAGCGAGTCCGGGACATACGGGCTATGATTCTGATCATTCAGCCCTGGTCCTGGGTTTTGGTCAAGAAGACCCTGAGACTGCTGGGCCTCATGGCCTTCTGCATCCTGCTGATCAATCATGCCAGGTGGCATATGCGGGCTCTGCAGTGGGACCTGAAGTTCCAATGGACGCAGCATTCGGGAAACCTATCCGACTACGTCCAGATCTCGGAGGGCACTGCACAGGACTTGCAGTTGTGGCCCACGGACCAGCGTTGGGTCAGCGGCAGATTCCTCTC
Source organism: Triturus cristatus (assembly GCF_964204655.1). Taxonomy (NCBI): domain Eukaryota; kingdom Metazoa; phylum Chordata; class Amphibia; order Caudata; family Salamandridae; genus Triturus; species Triturus cristatus. The sequence continues at coordinate 1,106,929,812 of NC_140580.1, read as the reverse complement.
CCTTCCCCAACCGGAGCACACAGTGGTGACTGACACGTCCCTCTTGGGATGGGACGGCCACATGGGAGAGGCGGAGATCAGAGGCCTCTGGTCTCCAGCGGAGTCCAAGCTCCATATCAACCTTTTAGAGCTCAGGGCGATCCTACTCGCACTGAAAGCATTCCTTCCCTCTGTCAAGGGGAGTGTAGTGCAGGGGTTCACGGACAACACCACTGCCATGTGGTACTGCAACAAGCAAGGCGGGGTGAAGTCGTGGACCCTATGTCAGGAGGCTCTACGTCTCTGGACATGGCTGGAACGTCAAGGCATTTCCTTGGTGGTTCAACACTTGGCAGGTTCTCTGAACGCCAGGGCGGACAAACTCAGCCGCAGGTGCATGTTGGATCACGAATGGTGTCTACACTCGGACGTGGCGCAAGGTCTCTTTCAGCAGTGGGGAGAACCTTGGTTAGATCTATTCGCCACCGAAGAGAACGCTCAATGTCAGCAGTTCTGCGCGTTGGAGTTTCCAAGGCGGCACTCGCTCGGAGACGCTTTTCGTCCCGAGTCGAGTTGCGGTCTGTTGTACGCCTTTCCGCCTATACCACTTCTACCCAGAGTGCTGAAGAAGATCAGGCGCGACCGGGCACAAGTCATTCTTGTGGCACCGGACTGGGCTCGAAGGGTTTGGTATCCCGAGCTACTCAGTATGAGCGTGGATCCCCCAATCCGACTGCCTCTTTGGGAGGATCTCCTGTCGCAGCACCAGGGGACGGTCCTCCACCGAACCTGTCCAGCCTCCACCTCCTTGCGTGGAGATTGAGCGGCGACAGTTGATTCCATTTGACTTGCCTCCTGAAGTCTGTAATGTGTTTCTGGCAGCCAGGCGTCCCTCAACTCAAACTGTATACGCCTGTCGGTGGAACAAGTTTGTGGTATGGTGCGCAGCGAAAGCTGTATATCCCCTTTCTGCCCCTCTTTCTGAGGTCCTTTTGTTCCTTCCCTCTGTGGCCCAGCAGGGCTGTGCTCTTGGCACTGTCAAGGGCTACCTTTCTGCTCTTTCAGCCTTTCTCTGGCTGCCTGATCAGCCCTCTCTTTTCAAGTCCCCTGTTGTCAATAGATTTCTCAAAGGCATTACTCACCTTTTTCCTCCTATTCCTTTGGTGATGCCTCAGTGGGACTTGAACCTGGTTCTCACATACTTAATGTGCACTCCCTTTGAGCCTCTTCATTACTGTTCTTTGAGGTTACTAACTTTAAAAACTGTCTTCCTGGTGGCCATCACCTCCGCCAGGCGGGTGAGTGAGCTTCAGGTTCTTTCATGTAAACCTTCTTTCCTGGCGATTCATCCGCACAAGGTGGTGCTTCGACCACGTCGCTCCTTTCTACCAAAAGTAGTCACTGCCTTTCATCTTGGACAGACTGTTAATCTGCCCACTTGCTTTCCGCCTCCGCATCCTTCAAGAGAGGAAGAGAGGCTCCACAGTCTGTACCCAAAACGTGCGCTTTCATTCTATCTCAACCACACACAGCAGTTCTGGGTGGATGACCAGCTCTTTGTTGGCTACGTGGGTGCTAAGAAAGGTCAGGCTGTGCACAATCGGACTATCTCCGATGGGTTGTCTTGTGCATTAAAGCCTGTTAATCTCTGGCAAAAAAGGAACCTCCGGTTGGGCTGCGTGCCCATTCTATCAGGGTGACAGCAGCTACTACGGCATTAGGACGTGGTGTCCCTCTGCAAGATATCCGTCAGGCAGCTACGTGGGCCTCGCTGCATACTTTCACTAAGCACTATTGCCTTGACAGTCAAGTCCAGAGAGACGGCTTCTTTGACTGGTCGGTTCTCCGTGACTTTCTGGTGTGATTTCACTTTGCAGACCCGCAACCGAGGTTGGTATTGCTTGAGTATGTATTCTAAGGTAAGGAATCTATCACTAACGTGTCTCTTTCAGATGCACAAGTTACTTACTTGTGTAACGATACATCTGTAAGAGACATTAGTTAGTGATAGATTCCTTACCATCCTCCCCGTTCTGCGAACTGTTCTCTAGGGTTCAGGTCACCCCTTTCAGGGCCCTAGTTTCATTGCACCAGTAGTCGGTCTCTGACATGGCTCTGTGTTCCTGGCGCTGAAAAGTTGTGTACAGAACTGACGTCAGCGCGCGTGGGCGTGTCTAAGTAGCTCCGACGACGTCATCTCGGCGACTACAACGCCAGTGACGTACGCTGAGCCGCACGATGACGCCTACCGACCCGCTAGGGTACTGCTGACGAAAACTTTACGGATCCAGTCTGACGCCTGGGGATATTCTAAGGTAAGGAATCTATCACTAACTAATGTAAGTAACTTGTGCATTAGGTAATGCAGTACGTGCATTAATTAGCCTAGAATTAAACATTTAACCCAGAACACTTTATTAGCATAGAAATAAAGATCGGTTTGGCTGGCAGGGCTCTCGGCTGTGACGGAGTACCCTGTCGGGCCACAAGTATTGTGTGAGTTACATGTGCTAACTGGCCTGAACGTTCTTCATACTACCAGTGCCTTGATACCCTCATGGGTGAGTAGCCGCACTTCACAAACACCTGATTGAATGATGAACCAGTAGTACATGGTCCCTGTGTTTCAAAGGACAAGGGCAATACTTGTCATAAGAGCAGTATATTACCCTTGAGATGCAGCGGCACCCCAGACATGTGACCTGACTGATGCACAAAAGTGTATAAAGAAGAGCTCGTGACTCAACAGTGAGAGCAGTGGTTCTTAACCTGTGGTCCTGGGAGTCTGCAAAGCCTATTTAGAGGGTCCGCAACTGCTTAAAAAACCACTGTGACCACTCTCAACCTTCCCAGGTCCATACAAGAGTTTCTTACCCAATCCAATTTGTTTGCTTTGTAGTCTATGGATATTTATTCCTGTGTGTATAATATTAGGATTACAAATCCAAGAATACCAAGCTAAAACTGGACTGGAGCTTCCCACACATATACCCAGAAAATGTGATCTCTCTGCAGTGTAACTTACATGCAGGATCTACTGTCAGCATGGGTGGGAGGGAGTCCACAGTGTTCAGGGGGCTGGCCACTGACATCTGCATAATCCATCCCTCCCTCTGCTCCACCCTACACTCCCTACCCCGATTGAACTCCCCTCCCCCACCCTCACTCCTGATAGATAAATAACTGATAATCGAGAGGAAACCATGCTTGAGAATGAGGAATTGTTTTTCATTTTATTTTATTACATATGAGCATTCTTAATTAACTTTTCGAATCTCGATCGAATTTAGAAAAGCTTCACTGTTCCTATTATAATTGAAATTTAGATTTTTATTTTTTATTTTTTTGTGAATTAAATACAATATTTCAACATCTGTGCATTAGTTTGATGAATGCTACTTTCTGCATTTTTGTGTATTGTTTTGAGGTTCAAACAATTGAAATATTGTAGTCCAGAGTTCCCGGCTTCCTCTTATGTGTCAGAGGGAGGTCCCCGGATTCCATTACTGAAGCATTGGGGGTGGCCAGTAAAAATTAAGTGGAGGCCCACAGAAGTAAAAAGAACCACTGGCATATTAGATATTGTCTGTACAAAGCACATCGCCCTGCGGAAGCACTGCTGGTTCGATAACTTGATGTGATCACATTGCCTTTATCACTCACTTTGCTGCATGGTCACGATTGTCTATTTTTTCCCCTCTTGATCCCCAGCCTCGCAGCCAGCCAAGTAGGGCAGAACTTCACATTCGTGCTCACTGACATCGACAGCAAGCAGAGGTTCGGATTCTGCCGCTTATCGTCGGGGGCCAAGAGCTGCTTCTGTATCTTAAGGTAAGGCGCAGTGTGCAACCGCCCATCCTGGGCGGCCATGTCATCCTCTGATTCCTTGCAGTTTTTCTCTCCAACTGCTTTGATTTTTAGGTCTCGCCTGATCCAGCGCATGCGCTGGTCTGGCCGAGACATTTAGTCAGTGGCTTTTCGAAGTGCTTTTTCGCTCGCCCATATGCTTCTTCCTATTGCCTCCGGTCCTCCCGCACTCCCCAGCATTAGTAGACACTGAATTTGTTTCATAATACTACGTCATAGCATGATATGGTGAGCTCACCCATGAGTAGCAGGCATACTCTCGCTCCCATCTCTAGCGGACTCAACTCAGCTTCACTACACCTCAGCTAACCCGCCTCGCCTCCACCTTCCACCCCCTAACACCCAATCGAGCTGGTAGCGACAAAACGCGTTTTAGACTCTGGTCTACTACTTGCAACCCTAGTGACAAACGACATGCCACACCCTTTTACAAGAATTTAAATAATGATCCACATATTTTCAGTGTGATAGGATTAGATAAATGCTGTGCTCTTTTTGTAATACGCTATTCGTAACCTACATGCCTTCAGTGAATGAAGTGAAAAGCAGCAGAGAGCAGTGGTGGGGATTTCGGACATAATTTCATCTTACTTAGTATTATTTTCAACCAGTAGTGTCACTCTGTTCCATTGCACTTAAGGGAACACCACGAAAATAGCTATTCTTTTTTACATATTTGAGAAGAACAAAAGACTGAAATGCCCCTATCTGGATTTAAATACTTTGCGTGCAGGCTATTCCCAGATCTCTGCAGCGTGTGCATTAACCCGCAGATGTCAAGCAGCCTGAATCACTTGTGTCACCGTTACCACTTGCCTTTCTATACAAGTACACGGTGCATGTTGGGACTTTTTAATTCAACGATGCTCTACTTATGGGTAATTAAGAGCATACTGGGAAAACTGCAAGTGATAGAGCTGACTTAACGCGGTCTACATAAAGCAAAGTCACTTAGTTTAAGTCACTGGTACCGGAACTCTTTATCTGCATATTTCGGGCTGCTCTGACTCCTTGAGCTATCCCTCCTCCTGGAACTCCTGAAATGAAGAGCTCGCTAAATCCTATTGAGAGTGACACTTGTGACCAAGTATGAAACATATACATAAACGTTCCACTGTATGGTAACATTCATATTGCGCTTACTACGTGTGTGGGGTGGGGGAAGGGGCTGAAGCACTTGTCTACATGGGTAGTAGTCAGGTGGGAAACTAATGAACCCTGATTAAAAAAAAAAAAAACAATTAATCTTTCCTGTTTCTAGATGTTGGCATGAATGTATTATGAAAAAGCAAAAATATTCAATACATTGTAGATTATCTGTTGGTATTTTTAAGCTCTTATTAACGAACACTAGTTGCGCTTCACTACTGCACATTTTCTCATGCGGAACCAAAGAAACCTCATACCACACGGTTGACGTGGAGGTTCATGGCCCTGTGAAAGCCCAACTGAAGTAAAGTCAAAAAGGAGGTGCAGTCCACATACAGAAACAAGCATTGGCATAGCCAATAGGTCTCGCCTTTGGGACCTTTTAAGTGTTTAACCATGCAACAGTTGATGTTGTTGCACCAAGGACATTGTAATGCATAACTAAATACTTATAAGGTCCCAAAAGCGAGACCTATTAGCTATGCCAATGCTTGTTTTGCTCTTCTAACAAAAAGACAGTATTTTTGCATACATATTCTAGATTCTTTGATTATTTGTTTTTATTACTGTTTTACTTCACAAATTCCATTTCAATAAGGACTGCTGCACCAGGGTCTCCCTGAGACAAGCATAGTTTCTGCTTGTGAGACGTGATAACGCTGCAGATAAGATGTATTTGGACGTGGGTATTTCGCATACTTGTTTAAATGAGTTTTAATGTCATGACAATGTTTACATGTGCTGCTTACGGTAGCACATATCTTACTAGTAAAGTGTGACTTATCAATGTCAGCCATTGACATTGTGACATTGATGGTAGAGGAGGAGATGAGAGGATGGTTGTGGTTAAGGTATTTTAAACATGAGAAAACATTTAGTAAATATGACCATTATAATGTCAATTACAATTAATGCTAATGTAATTTTTTGTTGTGCATGTTCGACATAAGCACTCATGCTAATACGTCTCTCCATAGAGACAACGTTTTAAGCTGCCTGCTCTCACTCCCGTAGCATCTCATTTGAAAACTGTGCTCAGCTCCTTTCCCGCCTTTAATAAAAGGGAAAAAGGCAGAGAAGGGAGATGTGGTGGAAGGAGACACATGAAACAATCTTGTCTATGAAAGGTGCAAGAGAATGCTCCTCCCCACCGCCACCTCATTCAACACATCCTACCACTGTGTCAAGACTCACTCCGATAAGACTCCCGACAAAGCCAAAATAGAGCATCACATTTGAAGTCACCCCGTTGTAATACTTCATTGTCTCCCATTATCTTTCTTGGGTGCTCTCTAATTCTTCTGTCAAAAAACCAAATCTTTGTTTGCTCATTAAAACCATTCAAATACACACAGAGATTTAAAATACTTGTGAAAAAGATAACAACCAGCTAACTCACCGCTCTCCCTGATCGCGTTCTTTTACAGAAACTATAATCAAATTAGTAACATTTGGGGATATGGTACTGCTACAATGCTTTGGTTACAGAATCCATATAGTTCTCAAATCTGCTTACCATGTGCCCATTTGTGACAGTCTTAGAAGGGTTGATTGGCAGGTAACTAGGCCTAAATTAAACCGTGCTTTTAATAATTTCTTTGACTCATAATCCGGATTTGAGGTGGTGCACAATGCGTGCATTAAAGATGATCACATATAAAGATGTTGGGCTACAATGCCTGCCCTTGTAGGATGGAAATAGTGTTGATTTCCAAAGTTCACCCCGTGGGCTGGCACAAAGATGGAGCCTCATAAACCTGCCCTTCACATTCAAATGTGTCAAAACAAAAGTAGAGTTCTGTCCGAAATTTCAACCTTCTGTGACTCCAAAATGCGGCAAGGATTTTGTTTTTGATTTTTGGCAAAAATCAGGTAGTCCTCATTGGCTGATGTAAAATGTAACCAGCTGAGCTAGGGTGAATAGCTTTTCAATTAATAAGGGCTGCTAGATTCTGAAAAGTGCCTTTAAAGATTATCTAATGACTTGCTCTGCCAAGACTCCTCCTTGAGGGAAAACTCAGCCCATAAAAGTTATTTCAGTGACTCAACGGGTGTGGCACGCTTATTGTGAGTTCAAAAAGCTGGCCTTAAATGCCTGGTCTTCAGTAGCCTATATTCCTACAGGAATTGAGCATGGTCGTTTTTATAAGGAAGCCTAAACAGCTGACAAGTGCACTGAGCCCGAACCAACCGTGTGGTGATCTTCCCCAAGTAAGCTTCATTTACATATATAGGGGAATACATCCAATTTGCTTTAAAAATAGCTGCGGTAGGTGCTAGCGATGTAGGTGCTAGCGATGTGGGTGCTAGCGATGATGGTGGACAGCTGAGCGTCTGACCGTCATCCTGTCTGAAACGGGATCGGCCGACCGGGAGTCAGCGGTCCCGCCAGACAAATTACGATGCGACCGCCATGGAGGTGTTCGGAAACATGGCTTTTAGCGTTGAGGCATGTGCTGGGGCCCCGAAAAGGGCTGCAGCACAAGCCTCACTGCTAAGAGGCATGTTTGTAAACATTCCTGCACCCTGTGACAGGCACCATGCGGTGCCTGCCACACGGTGCAGGGATGTTTAGGGGACCATAGGTCCCCCCCCCCAGACCCCACAGTGGAGGGCCAGGGGGGCATATAGGGGCCCCCAAAGTCTCTTTCCACATGCCATTTCATGTAAGGGCAGGCAGAAAGGGACTTTGTAATCCCTACGGCGGTGCCTGAGCAGGCACTGACACTATTGTAGGGATTACTGTTCCTCCAACGGCCCGAATGGCTCGTTGAGCTTTTCGGATGTGCGGCAGACGGTCTCTCTGCCAGATGGCACAGCCCGTCGCATCATAATGCGGCGGGCGGAGCAGGGGCCGATGTCAGTGGGACCGCCATCGATGGCCTGATGGTGGCAGTCTCACCGCGATCACAATCAGGACCATTATTCTAAATTTGGTTTAGAGCTTATTGATGTCTTGGACTTCAAGGAGGCCTGATGGTGACCATGTCTAACCATGCATTCAAACCAAACACTCACATTTTAATATACTGGTTCTTTCTCTACATTTAAAGCTTTTTTTAATCTGCCTGCGAGGTGTATGATGTTTCTGGCGACAAATTAGAACTTTGATCTTTATTTTAATCAACAACTTGTATTCCTTGCAGTTAGCATCTAAACAGTTTATAGCTCTCTGCAGGCTGATTCTTGGTCTGTCCACTCGAACAGTGGTTTGTATCTCCAAACTGCAGGATAGGTACTGCCTCTCTTCCTAGTTTTCCATAGAGGACTAAAAGGGCGAGGCGCATATGGGTGAGGTAATGTATATATATCTAATGGCACCCAAAAACACTGCTTTGGGGACAGCTCCAGATTGATAGCTGATATCCGCATAGTTTTGTCCATCCTTCCAATGGATTATTTGTGTTTCGCAGTGCCATGTCAGATGGATAAATGAGGCCACCCCACGTTCAAGGCAGGCAGAGGACCTTTACGGCTGCATCTTTTTAAGTTCTAAGAAGTCAAATATGTTGATGCGCAGAAAGTTCAAATGTATTAACTCAACCTCTTTTACCAGAGTACAGGTCAACCTTATTTTCCCATCCGAGCTTGGTTCTTTACTAGCCTCGTCCCATTGACGTTGGACTTTTAATGGAAGTTGTTCCTGTCTTATTTCAGAGCCTTATATAAAAGTCACCCATATCTGACATTGGCACTATCCTGCAATGCATCTATACCAAACTATGGAATTCATTCCACACACACATAAGATGCACTGGCAACCATCTAGCTTCCAAAGATTACTCAAGAGCTGGCTCTTCTCCACATGACAATAATACTCACAACACAAGAGTGTACCTCAACAGTATATTCAGACATAGCCAACTATACCTCTCGCAGTATAGAGATGAAGTTGTTGTTATACATGTGCTGTTGCACATTGAACTACGCTTTCTGTTATAAACAGGTATCTTCATATAGGTTTAAACATGTATGTTACACCACAAGAGACATGCATATCAGATGATGTAATAATTGCTGCTTCTTTGTACATATATGTGCATATATAGAGGAGTTTATGCCAGCTACTAACACTCAATTAAATGTCATGAAAAAATGTGCATATTTCTCCACAAGATAACTGTGCACCTCACACCATGTTAAATATTCTGTACCATGCCCTAGTTAATAACCACTCACCCTGCTCTCCCGTACATCAGAGATGGAACTCTCCCTCAGCGGATGTCACCCCTCCCCCTCGTCCTACACCCGCCCTAGTTAATAACCACTCACCGTGCTCTCCCGTACATCAGAGATGGAACTCTCCCTCAGCGGATATCACCCCTCCCCCTCATCCCTTTGCCTTGAACTCGCCTACGCCCTCCCTAGTGAACAACCCCCCTAACCTCCTCCACAAGAGACACAATCCACATTCTGATCCTGCTACTAAGCTCAAGGAAATAAACCTCAAACTTCTAATTCTCAAAACTGTAATTCAAAATCTGGCCCTGGAACTCTCTTTCAACATGACCTCGCAGGAGACTCTGCATCTGATCTATCACCACCATAATCTTCCACCACCTACCACTATGTTACCGAGTGACCCCGGGCTAAAACACCCAGAACTGAAGTTGATTACCACCCCCTACCCCAACGCCCCATACAGACCCGCCAGATCCAAAAATCCACAATCTGAACTAGATATTCTCTCCCTTCTCCGAGCCTACAACGACCCTCATCCGTTCATCGCAGCCCCTTCTACAACTTCACTAACAGCCCATCTAAATACCCCTGGTTCGACCCACCCTAAGCTAGGCAACACGGAGACTATCCAAAGCATCACTGCTAACCCTCGTAGAGCACCCAGACGCAACGCCAATGCCGTAAACATTAATAACCTCATGCAGATCCCCACGACGCAGCCCTCGCTCACTGACCACAAATCTTAACTGAAATGCATGTTACTCAACTGTAGATCAGCGGTGAAACATGTCACGGACCTTGCTAATCTCATCCTTGCCCAAGAACTTGACCTCTTTATCCTCACCGAAACTTCGCTCACCGACTCCTCAGGACCCATCTTGGACATGCTAGTCCCTCCCACCCACAACATTATCAGCCTCGATCGAGCTAAGAAAACGGGAGGTGGTATCGCCTGTATCTACCTCAATTCTCTGTCTGCAAAACAGTCCCCTTCAGCTAATCGCTCATCCTGTGAATATTTATGCATAGACATCTCCAACACACATTGACCCCTTTGCTGCCTGCACATCTTCTACCACCCCCCAGGAGACAACCTCCCTCTAATTGAACAAACAATGTAAATAATCTCCTCCAACCTAGGCTGACACTGCCCCCAGATCTTCCTTGGTGACGTGCACGACCTCACTGAGCACTATAACAACGCCATGCTGTCTGCCCAGAACGCAACTGCCCCCCTTCAACTAAAAAGAATACCCATCAAAGGCTCCAAACCATGGTTCAATGACAGCCTAATTGCTGACAGACGCAACCTGAGACTAGCAGAACGCACTTGGAGATCCGCCCCCTCCGCGGGTCATCTGAAAACGCTTAGACTAAAAAGAAGTAGATACAACAAACAAACAAACAAAGCTAAAAATCGCCAGAAACAGCTATTTTAGCTGATTAAGTTACAATCCAATAACACTCCTATCCAACCTCAGCACATCTCCTGCCCCCAGCCAAACTGCAACGCTGTTGCTGACTTGCTCCTCAAAAAGGCTAGGAAGATCGATTCTGATCTAAAATCTGCTTCAACCGAACTCTCACCCTCTCATGACTCCTCATTACCCACACCCCCCACGCCTCCCTGTCTATCCACCCAAAACAATGCCTCATGGAGTCAATTCACACCCCTCAATGACAATGCCATACGCAACATACTCTCGACTCTGAAACCCTCAAATCACTTCAATGACCCACTTACCCCCAACTTCTTTAAAGAAATGATAGGATCACTAGTCCCGCTCTGGTCCAAGATCATCAACGCCTCCCTTCTTCAAGGGGAGATACCTGACTGCCTGAAGGCTGGACTAGTGCTCCCTATTCTCAAAAAACCCACAGCGGACCCGGAAGACCTGAATAACTACCGACCAATCACAAACAACCCTACCCTTGCTAAACTCCTTGAGAAATGTGTAGATGAACAACTGGGCAAACACATTAAGCAATTCCAACTTCTCGAACAATTCCAATCGGGCTTCCGCACTGGCCACAGCACTGAAACAGCCATCACTCATATTTGGACGATGCTCTCACTTTACTAGACCAAAATGAAGCTTGCCTGCTAATACTACTCGATCTCTCAGCTGCATTTGACACTGTCAAACATGACAACCTACATAAACGCTTGAATGCAGGATGGGGTTCTCTGGCATGGTACTTAAATGGTTTGCCTCTTTCCTCAATAACAGAACGTAGAGTCAAATCCAATCAGTCACGATCCAACTCCAGTCCCTGCACTTTGGGTGTCCCCCAAGGGTTCTCACTCTCCACCACGCTCTTTAATCTCTTCATTGAACCACTGACTGTAATCCTCAAAGCATCCAACATCCAATATCACATGTATGCGGATGACACCCAACTCTACATGAAAATATCCTCCCCCGATGATATCAAGTCACTCAACGGAACCCTGCTCAAAACCCTTAATTGGCTAACCTCCAACCACCTCAATCTAAACACCCTTAAAACAGAATTCCTCTTCATTTCACCCACTAGGCAAAACCCCACTGTTGTGAAATATCTAAGTAACCTCACTGCTCTCAACTGCACACCACACATCATTGATTCCACAAAATCACTGGGGGTTGTGCTAGATAAGAACCTAAACATGCAAGATCACATCAGAGCATCTACCAAAGGAGCGAACTTCCAGCTGAGCATACTAAGAAAACTCAAACCCTACCTTCCCCAAGAGGACTTCAAATCGGCGGTGCAAGCACTAGTCATCTCCAGACTTGAATACGGCAGTGCTACTCTATGCGGACTGCCGAAACTTAGTTTACCCCCCATCAGAGCATCTCTAAATGCTGCGACAAGACTCATTACTGGTTCCAAGAAAATCGACCACATCTCGCCGGACCTGAAATCGCTCAACTGGCTTCCATTTGAGGCTAGGGTCCAGCTAAAAATTGTGTGTATGACCCATAGAGCTCTACGCTTCAATATCCCAATCTACCTGGCAAATAAGCTTGAACTCTCTGGTAGCACCCGGCCCTCAAGCAGCACCAGCACACTGCTGCTTAAGCCGAAGAAATTGAAAAAACTGAAAACATACAACGTACATTCTCTGGCATTGCCCTGAGAATCTGGAACTCCCTACCCATGGAAACAAGACTGATTCTCTCTACATTTGCCTTCAAAAGGGAAGTTAAAGCCCGACTTATGAACACAGTGCTGAACTAGAAGCTTTTCCCTTCTTCCCTACGTTCTTGCTTAGCTGCCGAAGCTATTACCTAACATCTGCTATGGCCCATTGTCGCTCGCCATTATGTCATTAATGGTCCCAATGTATATTGCTTTACTTTTTAACTTTGTTCCGGGTGTCTATTGCTTTACTTTGCTCCTGCAGATATCTGCCTTTGTCTTCCTCAACTCGTGTGTAAAGCGCTCTGATACCCGCCAGGGTCATGATCGCGCTATACAAAACTTTAAATAAATAAATAAAAATAAATAACGGGTATGGGCCACGTGCATATGTGTATGTCTAAGTTAATTCCTGTTTTTTTTATTTAACAAAATCCTTCTCTCAACATTTGTCTCACCCCCGTCTCACCTGACTCACCCCAAACCTTTCTGACTTCTGTGAACCCCCAAACATACAGGTTGCAGAATGAGACCTGTAAGAGAGAGAGTTTGGAACCTGCTAGGGACAGGATGGAAATGTACATGAGAATGTAAACTTGCAGCAAGGTGGCGAGGGAAAGCTGCAGGACAAAAAGTGTGGAACCTGCAAAACTAAAAGGAGGTAAACCTGTAACAGAATACAGTATTCCTTTTTTCCCTTCTCTTTTCTCTTGTTTCTATTTTTTTCCCCTTCTCTTGTCGGCATACTTCTACTTCAATGCCTATCCTCCCCAAACAAGCATAGTTCAAACCCAGATGTAGTCTTCCCTGCTCGGCACTGATATGGTCGAGTCCCTGCGGTTCTAGCTGGTTAGATGCATCAATGTATGCCTGCTACTGCTCGGATCTGCAAATTCTCGTCAGATTACTGACTGAGCCGCCCAGCTAAATTATGAATTGTTCCACATGTCTATAAAAATTAGCACCAGGTCCTTTGCGTCTTTGAAGTTCTTTTTAACTTTGGCCCAGTTTTAAGGAAAATTGGGTATGCCAGTCATTCTGCATTGCAGGGCTCACACTGACTTTGAGGGGGTTCCTGGCGTCGTGTTCAACTATATGGTGAAAACTAATCAAGGTGGCAAAGAAAAAGAAGAGGTGTATAGTCAACGAGGAGTCAGGCAACACACACTGTACTTCTGAGCTCATTCCACGGACAGCCGTAGCAGCAGACACCACACATCAGACATGGGCAAGGCAGCCTCGGGCTGAGGCACCGACTGAGTTCACAGCCGGCAGCCTCAGTGAGCCAGGGCAGAACTTCAGCTAACACCGGCTGCAGGCAGCTGATTAACTGTGAGCTATGCATTAAATAGCAAATTTATCAGTGGGAGATATATTAACAATGCAAGGCATTATAGACGGAGACTGACTTACTTTGTGAGGCGAGCCACAGTGACTGCAATTGGCTTCACAGGCGGCTGCTTCCTCAGACTCCGACCTAGCCATGATACCTAACTCATCAAATGCGTCACTCGTATTCAGACTCACTCGGGCTCAGCTGAGCTGCTCAGTGTGTGCTCTGGGCTCCAGTGGCCACCACGGTCCCATGGGGTTGGCCAGGTGCGGTGGTCATGATCATGATTTTAATTTACTGGCACAACCAGCCTCCCCCAAACATTCAAAATTGCCTGGAGCCAGCGGCGACGACCGGCGGTGCCTATTTAAGTCACTATGTCACTCTCCTGAGTCGGGCTGATGTCTCGGTACTAGCCATTGGGCACTGCACGGTGACATCAGTAAGTCATGTAAGGCCATGCCCAGGAATCCTTCCTATTTATACATTGTTTGTAGTCAGCAACTCTAGCTCAGCCAGCCCCCAGCCTGTGGTGCAGCACGCATGCCACAGTGCACTGCCACTCCGGCTTTAGTTTAGTAATACGGCTTCAGCCAGCCCCCAGCCTGTGGTGCAGCACGCATGCCAGAGTGCACTGCCACTCCGGCTTTAGTTTAGTAATATGGCTTCAGCCAGCCCCCAGCCTGTGGTGCAACACGCATGCCACAGTGCACTGCCACTCCAGCTTTAGTTTAGTAATACAGATTCAGCCAGCCCCCAGCCTGTGGTGCAGCACGCATGCCACAGTGCACTGCCACTCCGGCTTTAGTTTAGTAATACGGCTTCAGCCAGCCCCCAGCCTGTGGTGCAGCACGCATGCCACAGTGCACTGCCACTCCGGCTTTAGTTTAGTAATACGGCTTCAGCCAGCCCCCAGCCTGTGGTGCAGCACGCATGCCACAGTGCACTGCCACTCCGGCTTTAGTTTAGTAATACGGCTTCAGCCAGCCCCCAGCCTGTGGTGCAGCACGCTTGCCACAGTGCACTGCCACTCCGGCTTTAGTTTAGTAATACGGCTTCAGCCAGCCCCCAGCCTGTGGTGCAGCACGCTTGCCACAGTGCACTGCCACTCCGGCTTTAGTTTAGTAATACGGCTTCAGCCAGCCCCCAGCCTGTGGTGCAGCACGCATGCCAGAGTGCACTGCCACTCCCGCTTTAGTTTAGTAATACAGCTTGACAGTCGAGTCAGGCGCTCTGCCTAAAATGTGTGACTTTGCATTTCAGTGTGGTGATGCAGACCAACACACTGTAATGCGTTCGTATAACGCCTGATGCGTGGTACTTGGCAGGGCTGTGCCCAGACGTCTTGCACCCCTTCTCCACTGAGTTATGTTACTATTTTGTTTTGTTTGTTCTCCAAGCTGGTTCCTCCTTTATGTTACTCACAACATGAATCTGTGGTGCCTTCTAGTGGTGCTTACTTTGAAAAAATATAAGTGACAGACACCAAGGCTGTTGGTGCAGATGGTGAGCGCCAGGGCAGGGAGCGGTTGGGCCTTAACCCTCCCTCCTGATAGTGACTACCCAGCTCTGCGTTCGGCTTGGCTGGACCGCAGCCTTTCCTTTACTTGCACTGTGGCTTTCTCAAATAGTAAAAGTGTTGCCAATAGTGGTAAAGCATAAATGTATTGGCTGTCTTTCCATTTCTGTGGGGCAGGCGGAAATACAATTTCCAATAGCATGCTTGGCATTATGCCTGGGGGTATGCTTGACATAGATGCAGTATCTGCTAATACAGGGCTGCAGAATTCCCAAGATTTTGTGGAAGCACTGTGCTGCCCAGATGTTTGTTTCATATAAGATAATGGGGGTGAACTTTAGCTCGGAGGATACCCGTGATGTGTTATCCGTGCTCCTAAATGGTTTGTAAACCAGGAGGTACCTGCCTCATCATAAATATCTCCCTAAATCAGGCATGGTCTGCCTTTGTGATTAAATAAATGACCCAAGAAGGCAAAACCTACTTTTGTGATTACAAAAATACACATAACAAAAGTATTGTGGGACCCTTAAAGACGGCCTTGACTCAAAACATCAAAACATAATGGTTTTGAGTCAAAATTACAAAAGTACACACATGGTCAACAAGGTATGCCTGCCCTACAAAAAGATAGGTCTTCCTTAGCATCTCTCTAAACACTACACAGGAAGGTTGCTGAAGTAGATAAATACATTATTTGGTATCCAGGCCTAGCTGGCAGATTTGAAATAAAGACAAAGATCTTGAGACTTTAAGGTAAGGTTAGAAGAGTTGAAAAACTGCTTGTAATAACAAGCGGTGACTCAAAGATGGGTGTTCAAAATAACTTCAGTGCATGCTAATAGAGCGCAGCTACTTCTATGTATTGAGGAAAATGGTACAAAGGTTTAGAACATGTCACAAGGCCATCTTATGAAGGGCCTTTGTAGGGCACAAAAGGACATCCAGTGCTTCCTTGAAAGGGACCTCTGCTGCCACCAGCTACCAACAGACAATGCAATGCTCATGCCAGAGGTAGAGGAGCAGACACAGCAGTGGTACATAAACCTATAAGGATGACTACAAAGAATTAGACCCAGGAAACCCTCCAGTAGAGAGACATAGGGCTAGGGTGGGATTTCAGTGAATGAGCCGAAACAGCCTGAAGTGAGTCAAGGAGTGTTCGTGCATTGCCAGGCAGCGTGGAGGACACTGGAAACTCCATGATGGTTGGAGATAGGTGTCTGCTCTCCAGGAAGACTTGAAAACACTTGAATGTTGAGAATTGGTTGGATGGACTACCCAGAGCTTATCTGAGTTCAGTGTCCCAGACATGATGGTTTGTGTCTGAAGAACAACAAAATTGGAAGTAGTCACTTTGTTGTATAGAATAGAAGCGATACTTATAAAAAAGATCCAATCTTGAACCTCAACTCCATGTACCAGTTTACAGGAAATAACAAGAATTAATTTCTACATGACCCTGGCTCTAAAGTTATCCGAAATAAAGGTTCATGAATGGACGGGAGCTCGTACTATTCACATCACTATAGCATATAGGGAGAATGGCTTACCTACAAGAACCTCGCTGGTGTCTACTTTGTGCGCTGCAGCATCTTGGCTCATGTTCCTGTGAAAAGGTTTACCCTTAATTGTGACACTGCCTTAGAATCAGGGCTGCTTCCCCATCAGTTTGGTTAAGGGTGCTGAATGGTTACTACAAACGGGTGATACAAGTGGTTTGTAATCCATGGTGAATGGCCCAGTTAGGGCAAGGCCGGCTAATGGAAGACACAGCAGTAGCATATGAGGACATCTGGACCTCAGATCTGGCAGTTGGAGTGGGGGAGAAAGTGTCAGAAGTTGCTGAGTTGCTGTATTCATAATATGAAGCCTTCTGGAAGATAAGATAATAAAGTCTTTTGCAAAGCCCTCATTTCACCAGCTAGATTGGAAAGAGATGTCGAGGTGGAACTACGAACTATGGTGATTGCCATTAATGGGCTCGCTACAAGGAAGCAATGTCAAAAGCAAGGGTGCTGAAACCTAATTTCAGTGGCCTTAAACTAATTCACCAGAGGTGCGGGGATGTCCACTCTTCTGCGATAGGTTGGTGGACACAATTGTGTATGATTTTGATAAAATCAAACATGAAGATAATCGTTATGGCAAAAAAATTTCATCAAACCATTGTTGATAATTCTTTTAGAATGGCTTTCATCCAGTTGATAAACCAACCTGCCAAAGGCAATCCTTGAGAAAGCTTTTGTTTCTTAATGCTTTACTTTCTTTTTGTGACTCTTAACTCAAGGCCCCTTACCCCCATCTTTTGTTTTCTGTTTTGTTCAAGACCCCTTCCCTGCCTTTTATGTCTTTTGTTATACTGCCCCCCCAACATTACAGCAGTTGTATTTTTCTTTACTATCCTCTTGCTCCCTTTCCCCTTTGGACACAGTGGCTTCAGAAATCTAGTATTGCCAGAATAACCCATTGAGCACCCAGCAATGTGCAAAAAGACTTAACTTGACCAGCAAAGTAGACCTGTTTACCAGTGCGGAGTTGGACAGCTCTGTGACACTTAGTCAGTCCTAGAGGAACATACCTCTTTTCCATATCCTTGTTTTGCTTTCATGGAGTCCTCGTGCCTGAACGTCCTGCTATAGAGACTAGTTAGTATCTGTGAGCCTGGTCCCCCAAAGCAAGAAGAGATACCCCAACCATTGAGATCTGTTGGGGAGGAGAAAATTGTTGCCACTTGAACCAGAAAGGCCACATTTCACAGACTCAAGCCCAGAAAGTGCAGCAACAGCTGAACATTGGCCATCTTTGCTTGTAGCTGTCCAAGTGCGTTGAATCAGAACTTGTCATTTAGCAGCAAACGCTGCAAGAGCGATGTTTCTTGGACACCAAAGGTATTTTAAGTTATTTAACCAAGAGTGCCACTAACTGATTCATTCTTAGGACACCGCACTCCACCCAGTGAGCCATCACGACTTTTGGGGAAGTTTCTATCATCAGTGCTGTTGACGGAGAGCCTCGATTCTCACCATTGTGGTTTACACTAAGCAGCCTTGTCGCTTGCTCCACAGTTTTGCCTGGTGTCTGCCCTGACCACGACTATCTATCCCGAACCTGCTCAGCCTGTGCTTGCTTGTCCCGAGTTTCCTCTGCTAGTTGTCAGTCACAAACCACGATTTAGGTTTGAACTCGGGCTTGCTAGACAGATTTTCTCTTTTTGTGTCTGTGTTTACTTCTACTTTGGAAAGTGCCCAGTGGTGACACCTGTCGACCTTCCCACTCTAACCCAAGCCATTCTCATTGCAAACTTCTATGCAAGAGTCTCTATTTAAGCAGTTTCCCCTTTTTTCCAATTTTTGCAGCATGTCCGGAGCCTTTGGCCGCCTGCAGTTAAAACACAATTTCGGGGCGAGTTGTTACTATTACTGACGTTGAGGTCACGTTCTGATAAATAGGATATTTTTAATACTTAGCACATCATGCTTTCTAGTAAGATGAACCACAGATTATGACCACACTTACACTTGGGGTGGGGGAGTAAGTTATGTTTAAATTGAGACGACAGGACTTGTAATGTAATGTAATGCACCTACTTCATCCCAGCTAAGACCCTCGTCTGCACATTATATTTCTACTGTATCAATTTCTCCAGATAACAAATTCTGCTTCTGATAACGAGTTACATCTCTGAAATTGGATGGAAAGATATTGGCAGAAGCACATATCATACGAAAAATAATGTTATCAAAGTTTGAGTACCTACATTTATTTTTCATTCACAGTGAGGGGGGATTTCAATAACATTTATAGATAAAAAGGGTATCTCACTGCTTGACTGTTTGTTTTATTTCATATTTTTATTTGAAATATTAAGAGTTCAGATTGAAATGACAATGGCACATGTTAGCGACAAAATTATATGAATAGAGGCATTTTTAATGGAAGCATAATTTCAGTTAATGACCCCTAATTTCATGTTAAGATTGTGAAGAGAACTTTTAATGCCAAGACTGCTTGTGCACATCAAGTGTAGAGAGAAGTGAACAATGGGGAAATGGGGGTAGGAGGTCTGGCCTGCTGAAGGGCTCTAAAGCCAATGCCGGGGGTGGTGATGGGGTTGGGAGGTAGGGGGCTGGGGTTAAATTGGCTAAATGTCATTTGAAAGACCTCATTGTGCAGTTGCGGCAGGCAGTAAGCGGGGACCCAGGGCTTGCTATTTAAAAGAAGCTAAGCTCTGCTGTGTTTGCAATTTCGGAGTTTTGTGGATCCGAGCGGGGGCTTGAAAATAACATAATTGACGACATTAGGTAAGGCATTGAATAGGAGTGGATGGCTCAACGCTTTGGAATGCTAGATGACCTTTCACCTACGATTTACAGCTTCAGATGTGGCCAGGATTAGCAGTAGTCCAAAGTCCTTTGTGACTCCACTTATATGTTTTGATGGGATGGTCGGTTCATTTCCATTGGCCAATAGAAGGCTTCCTCACTTTTTGTGGTGGCAGGTGTGTGCATGCTTTTCTTGGATTGGTCTCTGCTGCAGATCAGGTCAAACCACCTTGGGCTCTTACCTCTCGTTCATTGATTAGTTATGTCTGTTCAACCAGGCTGCACATCTTCATGAGTTCATCATTTCCCAGCTGCTCTAAGTGTGTACACAAGCAGAGAATGATATTGCAGCCTTACAGGGTCTATCCTGTAACCTTCTTCAGATCTCACCAATGCTTTTGTCTTGTGTTTGTTGCTGAAGCACGGGTGGCCTGGATGGCATACTCAGCTCTTCAGAACGAAGTAATCTGTTTTTTGAAGTGTTACTCTCACTCTTCAACCATAGATTATATCACACAATTGTTTACTGTCACAACATGCAGACATTATTCTTCATGTAGGCATTAAGTCAGGCTTCTTCAACGAGTAGCTCGCGGGCTGGGGACAGCTCTCCAGCTACCTGTAATTAGCTCTCCTGTGTGCAGCAGAGCTTACTGTATTACAAGCTTTTACTTGCCTGTATCAATATATGCATAGCAAAATTACAATTGTGCATTCAAAATAAAAAGGAGTGTATTTTCAGACCTTATAAGCTGATGTTTGGAGAAAAAAGGTTGAATTCCTTAAATATATGGTAAGTTTACTAATAGTATTACCTTGGTGCAAGGGGTATTCAAGCTGATCTATTATGTATTACCTTTGTAAAGGCATTCCAAACTGACAGTCATTCTTGCATTACTGCTGGCTACCCTGCCTAATGCACTCAGGTGTTCATGTCTAGTAATGTTGAATGGTGTGGCTACTAATGTAGTCTTGTCTGTTGTGGTCACTACACTAATACTATTAGTAGCTCGGAAGAATTTTCATTGATCATAAGTAGCGCTTATTACAGAAAATGAGGGCGATATCTACATTAAGTTATTTTGACAAGAAAATGCATAATTTCTCAGCTACCAGCAACAGGACGAGCATAATTGTTGCAAATAAGTGAACTTCAAACATGCAACCTTTAAATATTGAGACATGTAGTGGCATATGACCCAAAAATGACAAATTACTAACTTGTGCATAGCGCTTCTGCACACAAAACATACACATACATGTATCTAGACTTTTTACAGGACAGTCATCAAACCTGACTTAAAAAGAAGCACTGCCTGGTCCCGGGGGACTGGAAACACTTGCTTGTTACTTTTTTGTTACTCGGGGCCGATATTGCAGTACTGCTGCAAAACCGACCCCCAGTAACAAAACCTGCTGCAAAACTAGCCCCCTCCCTCCCAATCTCCTGGGGATATGCCCAATGCCCGGTACAGCCAGTCCGGCCCTGGTCGCCGTGGTGAGCCAGCAGAGCCTCCCCAGATCTTTTTTTGACCTAGGCTTTCAAAGTAGCTTTGAACTTTCTAGAGCCTTCAGACTGTTAATTAAATGAACACCTGTTGCTAGTAGTTTGCAGAGCTGGGGGATTATTTAAGAAAGTTTGCACTAGTACAAAAAATAGCAAAACTGTTTGCACCCTTAATTCCACTTGTGTAAGAAAAGGCAGTAAACTTCATTTTCACCATAGCAGAATGTGGACCAAATAGATTTCATGCTGTTTTTGCTCTCTTTATACAATAAGACATTGAGAAAATTAATTGTGTTCACTTTTCAAATGTGAAGAATGGGGCTAAACTTGAGACAATGCCAGATCTTTTCCAATTTTTTATATTACTGGCTCAGTGGCTTTAAAATGGTCCTTCAGTGTGACTCATTTGTTTGCAAAATGCCTGTTACATAACTCAAATGATCGGTTATATATGTATATTTAACAAGGATTCTGCAATGCATTTTCCTAATTTGCGCCCAGGTACAAAAGCCTTTCTGTAATATCCGTGTCAGTATCATTTGTTAGCACTACTCCTTGTTGCAGGAGCAGCCGAAAGGGGCAACATTGTTCCCTACTTTTTGCATAAGTGTTACATTTCTGAATTTTGACCTCTGATGGATAATATGTACAATTAGAAATAACCTGATATATTTGCCCTAAAATGTAACTACTCTGAAATATGCTAATTGTATATTATATATATTTTTTATAAATGGTCAAATAGTATACTTTTATAAACATAAACTGCTACATCTACTAAGTATATAGTGTACAAATCTAGCGTACAAACTAGTTCAAATTGCAAATGTATTTTAACATCTTCACCAGTCGAAGGTCGCTCGATAAATCGGGGTTCTCGCATTGAGTGGCACCTCGGGTTCCATCTTGTTTTTAATGCCACAAACATTATTCGGATGCTGAAATCTGCAGCGGGTGTGTCTGTCCGGTTTGCAGAGGCAGACCGAGCTGTGCGTTAGGAATGCGAGAAATGTTAGCAACGCAATCTGAAAACTCTCTTTGGATGGCTCTCGGTGTGTTTATATAACGCAACGAACGGCTCGCGGTGCTTCCGGAGCTCGGCCTTTCTTTATCACAGTGTCAGAAAACATTTCTACAACTTGATAGAATAGAGCCCGGAGTTCAAACTTGCCGATTACTTGCAGGGTGAAAATAAACATTAGCCACTGCTACAAAAATGGCATCTTGCAGCACACAGGCGGCTTCATTTTGGCTCCTTCTGAGGGAGAGTGTCATTTTCTGTAAAGTTTTCATTTTTATAAAACATAAAAATTGTTAAAAAACTGGCAAAATGGGATGGTAAATTTTATAAATATTACACATATTTTAAAGATGGAATTCATGTAATAGACGTTAATGTCACAAAGACATAGTAGATTTTTGAAGAGAGCGAGCTGTCAGATTTCATTTCACTCAGTGGATGTGTTCACATACCAGTGCATCCCACTCAATGCCTCTTGGGGTGATGGGCATTGAGGAATGGGCTTTGAGCCATCTTGGATTTTATAAACTGTTGAGAAAGTATTAACAGCACTGAAATGATGAGTTCCTGTGTAATCAGAAGTGGAGTCGAACAACTTGTTTCCCTATATAGCGCTTTAAACTACACTTAAGCCGTTTCTAAGCTCTGTAAATAACAGGTGCAGAGACGCAAAGCAAAGGGTCACATTTCCTAATAGATATGCAGTAAAAAAAAAATGCTGCGTTGCTGCTGTTTTGCTAATGAAAATCCCATTGTTATTTTCTCGTGTTGTCTTCGGTTTCAGAATTTGATGATAGTTTCTAAAGTTTAAGGACAGGCTGTGAGTGGACAAATGCTTACAAACAATGTTACCATAGACCAGGGTGGTGTTCATTATTATTAGATTTTCACTATTACTTGAGTACGTTTTGGCGCACAAGGGTGTGCCAAAAGTTACTCAAGTAATAGTAACAAACCTATTCTATTTTGGTGTAAACCCTGAATTGTCCCACATTTAGACTTGGGCGACACATGCATGCCAGAAGCTCGACTAAACCTCGGGGTTCACGGTTGCTGGGGTGCACAGAAGCACTGGAGTAAGGCGCAACGGTGTAGCTTGTCCACCCTCGCAGGACATCATCAGGGATGCCCTGCGAAGGCGGTGGGAGGAGGCGGGACACGGGTTCGACTGGAGCAGAGCGGTGCCCACCCTCAGACCGTGGGCTGATGATTTTTGACTCCTGGTTCCTTGTTTATAAACTAATGGACCAATAAGGTGTTAGGCTAATGTATCCCTGGTGGGGATGACGTTTGTAAAATAATCATTTTTGAAGATCTGTCCTAAAGGGAAAACACATGACCTATTGTAAAAGGGAAATCTGGGTTGTACGCCAGAGGTAGAGTTGCTCTGGGCTTGCTTGGTCACTTGCTGGCTTTTCTTTAACTGTATTTTCGAGCTCTAATTGGCGACTAAGGAGATGTTCCCTTGACGTGCCTTAAGAAGTCTGTATATAAGATGAATGCAGTGTTTTTCATGGTCTGTGCTGTCTAACAATAGATTCCTTGGCCTCGTATGAAACAGCAATGGCGCTTCTCTGCTAATATTCTTTTTCAGGTCTGGCCTAGAAATAGCTTCACTTGTTTCACTAAAAATCTGTGTGTATACATACATACATAGAGGAGCTTTGGGTCAGACCTCTTCATCCATTGGTCTGTCCAGCGGTCCTTTCACGTTTTGTTTCTGCCCATCACATGGGGTACATGGGGTACTGGGTAAGCGGATTTCAGCTATTGGCTCTCTTGCAGTGATAGCATTTCACCTGATCATATGTGCACATAACCTACACAGAAATGCAATTCAGTGCCAGGGCGTGTGAGCCAATATTTTACTTTGCCTGGGGCATTATTTTTCTATTGTATATCCTTTTTGAAATTATTTTTTGTGATCCTTTTCTATGACCCTTGTCGGTAAAAGCAATGTACTCAGGTTAAAGTAATCCACACCTAATAGTACATTTTCTTTAAATAAGTACAAGGCCTTCTCGGTCACGTTGCAGCATGTTTGCATTCGTTTTTCCTGTTATTTTTGTGATGTATGCTTCCAATAAAAATAACCCATCACACCTGCAAGCCATGCCACACCATTTGGCTTTGCCAGTGTTTGTTGATATAATTATTTTAAGTGATTGATAGTGCATACCTCACAGTTACATATTGGAGTCCTCTGCTGACAGCACTTTAACTTAAAAGTACTGTTTTGAACTGCCTTGCGACTGCGAATCATACCCCTGCAAGGCGATCAAAGGCATTAGAGGACAGGATGCGTATTCCACAATGGCAGAGTGGTTGCTGGGAAGAGGGTTGAAATGCAGTGTGGCTTCGGTGGGAAGCCATGATTGAGTGATGAGTCAACCAATCAGTCAGGGTTTGTAAAATGCAGCTACTCACCTGTGAGGGTGTCAAGGCGCTGAGTGATGCTCTTATCTTGTCTTCAGCCACTGCGCTTAGGTGTGTCATGATGAAAGAGGAGTAGAGACGTAGCTATCTTTGGTGCAGCAGGTGCAGTGGCACCGGTACCCTGAGACATGAGGGGCCCATTGAACCCTGCTCACTTCTGTATTTTACTACCCTAACAGCAGTCAAAGGGGCCTGCAGCAGGGCCTAGGGCATCCTTGCTATGCTACTAGAGGAGTGAATGATAAGACACTAGAAATTTACATTTATTCATTGGGCCTGTTTGAGCAGTTCATTAAGAACATCATACTGGAGTTCGGGCCAAGTGATTGTCAGTGGTTAAACTTTTTGGAAACTTTTCACCCATCACATTTGTGTTTTCCTCAGTGTGATGCCCTGAGTGCAACGGATAAGTCCAGAAGTGGGTCCTATGCTCGCTGTGCTACAGAACTCAAACTACAGCTCGCTGATGAGGTCAAACTAGGCACAGAATTGGAGTTGGGCTGCTTAAGTTACTGTCTGCAGTAGGTCTAGCCTGGTGGAACAGGCTGGTCTGTTCTTATTGAGCAGAACCAAGACTAATTTGCATACGACTGGTCTTTGAAGTGGCACAATGGTTGACAGACACTGGACTGGAATCCAGGGATTGTCAGTTACTGAGAATTCTTCAGTCTTTCACGCATCTCCTTTGTGATGTCCTCAGTGACGCCCTGTGCAAACAGGAATGCCAAGACGTCTGTGTGCTCAGATATGGGGCCCTTGCTCACTGTCCCACAGGACTCCATAGATCTCACTGATGAGGCCTAACTAAGCCGAAATTGGTCTGGGTTTGCTTGTGATTATGTCTAGAGGGGATCTGGCCTGGCAGCTTAAGCTAGTAAGTTCCTGTTGGAGCAGGAACAAGACTTGTTAGCATATGCCTGGCCTTTGGAGTAGCATTCTGGGTGAAAAACAATGGACTGGATTGCAGCCTCGAATTATTGCCTTTGGTTGTGATTAATTTAAACATTTCGCCTATCATCTTTGTGTTTTCCTCAACGAGCAATCCACCCATGAGTATGAATGAAGCAGCCCACACCATGCACTAGTTGCAGGCAGCCATGGTAAACACCCGATTCTCTGGGAGCTACAGAGGAGTGACGCACTGGGAGCCTTGGTTCAAGATAGCCAGGGTGAATCATTTTCAGGGACCATTGACGAGTCCTAGATCAGCCCACGTGCATGCACTGGACACAGGCAAACATCATAAAGGATGCAAAGTGTTGGTCTAACAGCATGGAAGAGTAGCTTACAGGCATGATGCCAAAGGGAATGCTCTTTAAAAGGTACCCAAGAGTAACAGAATGATAGTCCAGTGGCTGCACTGGTTACAGGCAGCCAGGACACCAAGGTCACTGTTGGGAATTTAGGCTAGCAAATAATTTAGATACACAAGACAAATGTGGCACGCCCCAATTCAAGGAGGGTAAATACAGTGGACAACCCAATATACCCTTGAGAGCTCGGGCAAATGTGAATAAACAGGTAGAAGGGTGCCTTCAAGGGATTTGTTTAACAATTAGTTTGTATAGTTCCAATGATCAATTAGATGTAGGTTAATTGAATACCTACAATTTTATTTACTGTCACTTTTTATATTCTTAAATAAGTTCAGTTTAGCTAAATAAAGGTTGAAGATAGTGCGAATGTATCATTTGCCGCACAGACGTTCGCACGTGATTAAAACTCTCAGAATAGACCACAGATCAATTTGTGGGCGTCTATACAACCGCTTAAACTTCTGATTATATGACTGCGATATATTGGGACAGTAATGAATTGATGACTATACGTCCCATGTCATAGTCCACTGGTTAAAGAAATGAAAAGGTTTTTGAGACCAACATTACAATATTCTTGGACGATCGAAGCCATTAGTTCGACTTATTCATTTGGCATAGAGTCAAGATATCAAGGGGTCAACCTTTTAAATAATATTGTCCTGAGGATGGTCTTGTTAAAGAAAACTTAAAGACTGAAACGTCGACTCTCACACTGTTTTCCAGCGGAAAATTCATATATTATTGTGAAAAAGTGTTTGACAAATTTGAAAGTGAAGGCATGAAGAATTGATTTATTTCCTTCCATTGTATAAATAATTGTTGATATTTGAAGTACCCTTTTTGTACTGTGAATATAAATTCTATTTTTACGTATACACCCGACTTTATCTTTTCTTTTCTCTCCTCCTTTTGATTCATTCATTTTATTTAGGTTGATATGTGATGATACATTCGCACTATCTTCAACCTTTATTTAGCTAAACTGAACTTATTTAAGAATATAAAAAGAGACCGTAAATAAAATTGTAGGTATACAATTAACCTACATCTAATTGATCATTGGAACTATACAAACTAATTGTTAATCAAATCCCTTGAAGGCACCCTTCTACCTGTTTATCCAATTCAAGGAGGGCATGGGCTAATGCCCAACTCATATGAATAACATTTACCCTTGCGCATTCCATCAAGGTGCAGTGGAGTCAAGTTCCAGGGTGCACCAGATGTGCTGTGGTAGTTGATCAGTGGAGTTCACCAGTAAAGAGTTAGTGGGATCCTCCAGAGGAGGTTGAGATGCACCACGAGGAAATTCAGGCATCTCGGCAGAGGCTTTATGGTACACTAACCAGAGTCTGTGGAGGGAGAACTCAGGCAGATTCACAGGCTTCTCGGTAAAGGCTACATTGTGCACCACCCGGAAGTGGTGGAATTGCAATACAGGGAGAGTCACAGACCATAAACGCCTATGGCAAGACTGCAGCCAACAGCAAAAACACGCCCTTCCTTGGGTAAAACAGTTGTTCTGCCTGATCATCACTGAGGAGCGATCCATCCACAAAAACCTGAATAACTATCACATAACACCAACCTGATCCCTAATCAGCACCACTTCAATGGCTATTTTGAAAGCACTGCATAAAAACCTTAAAAGAGCAACCACTTTTCATGCTTCGACATTGTGGATATTGCTACTGGGCAGAGACTTTGGCAGGGAGCAAATAGGCCCCTCTTGCCTTCCTGCACACTGCAGACATCTCAAGGGTCCATCTACGAGGAGAGAACTGTGGGTGGGGAGGGATAGTCTAAAAAGGGGAGCAGTTGACATAACCAGGTGGTCCTTGAAGTGCAGCACCAATTGGTTCACAGTCTCTGGCGACGGCTTGGTGAAACATGCGGCACTAGAGTCAAAGGAAGGGGAACAGAGACTTTCAGGGGTTGGAGGTAAATGCATGGGTATGACCAGGTACGTAAGGGGATACATGGTGGGCATACAAAGCGGTATACAACTGTAAGTAAAAACCTATGTTTGCTTTAACATTAGCATCATGAGGACCTGTGTTGAAAGTATGGTTACTTAAATGATTTGAATTCTAGCAGAAGCTTAGTGAAGAGATATTGAAGGGAGAAAGAGCTGTCTGTAGCCTGTAAGAAGAAGGAGCCAGGAGTATTAGATTGAGGGGGTTTTAAGACATAACCAGAAGATGAAGGGGGTCTAACAAGCATCAGATGTCCTGGCGGAGTCCTCCCAGAATCCGCTGCATCTGCTAAGAATGCTAGAACCAGCTTAGAGTGTCTTCCTGTACGAACCATCAAGTCTGATGAAGTCTTTGTTGATTGGTTGAAGCTCAGAGTTTGGCTGGTGGGAGCTTAGGGGAGAGTTGGTAGGCTTAATTGAGAATTAGCACTTTGAAAGTGATGTGTGTACGGTAGTCATTGCTGATCAATCGGGACTGGATTGTGTATTTTAGTCTTACAACCGAACATATTTGGTTGTACACTGGCTACCTGTTGATGATGCTATACAGTGTAATATTAGTGATGTGTACATCTGCTACTGAGGAGGCAACCCCCAACTTGCAAAAGATCCAATGAAAAGCCAAATCGCCACCCCTTCATGTATATTACTCCACTCTGTATCAAAACAGATTTATCGTATCTGCATCTTCCTCCTCCTCCAGGCTTTTAGATGTGGTCCCAACTCTGGACATGTTATTGCCTTAACATTAGTAGTGTTATGCCCTGTACCCATAACCCATGACATTGAGTGGTTGCTGTCCATCTAGATCATTGTAGAACTGCTTAACATTCCTTCGTACTCCTCCTCTGAGCCTCCTCCTTGGTACAACTGAGAAGAGAGTTCAAGGCGTTAGCCCTAGTCTTCAGCGCCAGCAGGGGGAGCTTCCTGTCCTTGCTGATCACAAAACCATCATTCACTGACTAAGTAAATGGCTCTAAAAATAAAGGCCACACTTAAGGTTAAAACAGCCACACGTGGAATACACAGATTGTTCATTGAAGGACAGCAAAAGTCATGCTTGTCCCTCAATCCAATTCTAAGATTTGCTGCACATCCTTAAACAGACATAAGCTCCTGATCAAATACACCTGCAGTAAAATTCCTATTTAGGTCTGCTAGGAAAGTTTTACTTCTCTACTCTTGCAGTTAAACTCCCATTGAGGTCTACTTATAAAGCTTTATTTCTCTACTCTTATAGTAAAACTTCTCTTTAGGTCTGCTGAGGAAGCTTTCTTTCTCTACTCCTGTAGTGAAACTCCTCTTTACGTCTGCTGAGGAAGCGTTCTTTCTCTACTCCTGCAGTGAAACTCCTCTTTAGGTCTGCTTAGGAAGCTTTCTTTCTCTACTTCTGCAGTGAAACTCCTCTTAAGGTCTGCTGAGGAAGCTTTATTTCTCTACTCCTGCATGACACTTCTCTTTAGGTCTGCTCATGAAGCTTTAGTTCTTTACTCCTGCATGAAACTCCTCTTTAAGTGTGCTGAGAAAGCTTTAGTTATTTACTCCTGCAGTGAAACTCCTCTTGGGGTCTGCTGAGGAAGGGTTAGTTATCTACTCCTGCAGTGAAACTCCTCTTAAGGTCTGCTGAGGAAGCTTTCTTTCTCTACTCCTGCATGAAACTTCTCTTTAGGTCTGCTGAGAAAGCTTTAGTTCTTTACTCCTGCAGTCAAACTCCTCTTGAGGTCTGCTGAGGAAGCTTCTGTTCTCTAGTCCTGCAGTAAAACGTCTCTTAAGGTCTGCTGAGAAGCCTTGGTCCTACTCCTGCAGTGAAACTCCTCTTTAGGTCTGCTGGGAAATTTGTGGTCCTGTACTCCTGCAGTCAGTAAACTCCTCTTAAGGTCTGCTGAGGAAGCTTTCTTTCTCTACTCCTGCACGAAACTTCTCTTTAGGTCTGCTGAGGAAGCTTTAGTTCTTTACTCCTGCGGTGAAACTCCTATTGGGGTCTGCTGAGGAAGGGTTCGTTCTCTACTCCTTCAGTGAAACTCATCATAAGGTCTGCTGAGAAAGCTTTAGTTCTTTACTCCTGCAGTGAAACTCCTCTTAAGGTCTGCTGAGGAGACTTACTTTCTCTACTCCTGCAGTGAAACGCCTCTTAAGGTCTGCTGAGTATGGGTTAGTTCTCTACTCCTGCAGTAAAACTACTCTTTGGGTCTGCTGAGGAAGCTTTAGTTCTCTACTCCTGCATGAAGCTCCTCTTTAGGTCCGCTGAGGAAGCTTTAGTTCTCTGCTCCTGCATGAAGCTCCTCTTTAGGTCTATTGAGAAAGCTTTGGTTCTCTACTCCTGCATGAAGCTCCTCTTTAGGTCTTCTGAGGAAGCTTTAGTTCTCTACTCCTGCATGAAGCTCCTCTTTAGGTCTTCTGAGGAAGCTTTAGTTCTCTACTCCTGCATGAAGCTCCTCTTTAGGTCTGCTGAGGAAGCTTTAGTTCTCTGCTCCTGCAGTGAAACTCCTCTTTAGGCCCGTCCCAGGAAGCTCTAGTGCGATAACTTGCAGGACCTTTTGATCACCTTATGGCATTGCCTATGCCAAGTGCATTTAAGATGTACATATATGTTTTTCCAGTCCCTTGAGTCACTCCTTGGTGGTGGGACCACCGTCGGTATAAACTGCATTATTTACAATACTGGCGTTGATGGTGTATGTAAGACGCTAAACAGTGCAGATAGCAGCTGCGGCAAGCCGTACACCTCAGATATTTTTTTTTACAATTTATAGCCTGTGAAGTACTGAACAAGAAAGGATCTTATCAGCAGTAGAGCTTTCACAAACTCACTTTAATACCAGCTGACTACTAACTGGCAGCACATATGGACAGTGAGTTTCTCTAGTTTGCCTGTTGATTTATGGGGGTTGCGTCTTGGTCTCCTTCTCTGCACATACATTATAAAGGTTGCAGCTATCCTTGGAAACCTTGGTGTCTGTAGAAATACATAGCGTCTCTTGGCACAAAGCTCCTGCCTCTGTTCCTTCTGTGTCGAACCAACCACCCCGTAACCATACTTCTCCTAGACAACTACTGTACACATAGGGCCTGATTCACACACTGCACTTTGTAGTAATACAGTAGTACTACAAAACTTACTAAAGTGCTATTCACAAACCACACTTTTGTAATAACATATATTTTAAGGAAGTTTACAGCTTTTCCATATTCGCAAAACTCA
Source organism: Triturus cristatus (assembly GCF_964204655.1). Lineage (NCBI taxonomy): Eukaryota > Metazoa > Chordata > Amphibia > Caudata > Salamandridae > Triturus > Triturus cristatus. Next base: position 1,106,898,872 of record NC_140580.1, on the reverse strand, counting down.
CTTTTTTAGTAATTTATTCTTTTGTAGTAAATCCTCCATTATTTTCTGTGGGAGGGCGTTACAATACCAGTGGTTGGCTATGTGTAGTACTGGATTTACTACAAAAGTGTAAGTTACTAGAAAAGTGCAGTTTGTGAATACCCAAAAGTAGTACACTTACTTAAAAGTGTAAATTTACTTTGTGAATCGGCCCATAATGTCTCAGAAATGACACAAACTGCCCCCTCCTGCTCAACACAAGCTTTTTAAACTTTAAAAATGAAGCTCGACCTATTGGCTTTGTCAGTTTCTTCTCGCTCTGCTCGTTAAGCAGCTGGGCAAATGGCAAACTGCAATTGCTTTCCAGTTATAAGCAACTCCCTTACTTTGAAAGCTGTGGGTGTTTTGTTGAGCACCGGCCAGTCGTGACCTTGAAGTTCTTTCTGGGTCCGCAGTGAGAAAGGTATTGCAAAGAAAAAGAATTATAAAGATGTTACTTCACATTTCACGATATGCCCCGCGTATATATATAGCAAAAAATAAATTATACTTCTAGTATCATACATAATGTTGTTCAGACAACTACGAGCCTATAGTTTTGATAAATTATGCTGCATTAATACGGTGTCCAGTATAAGTGGTGTAGCATGTCACGACAGTGCTGGGCCTTATGTCGTGCAATGTGCCTTCCCCCCCCAAAAAATAATCTTCTTGACTTGGGCCAGTTTCCGGCGGTGAGCAGTGTTTAGGTTTGCTTATCACACGGGTGCTCTCTCTGCTGCTGCAAAGTGAGAATTGTTTTTAATTGAACAGAAACATGTGGCCGGCTCAGGAATATCTCGGGGGATTACGGAAAAATTCCAAATGTGTGCTACTTACAGCTTGCGCATCGAGCAGGGACTGCTGGGAAGAAATGTTAGTTAGTGTGACCTGTGACCCGCAAAACTATTGACCTGGACGGCTGCCAGAAGCCAGGAATAGGACCCCTTTTGTGAGGCTCGCGCATAGCTCCTTGAAAACCCCCGTCAGCGAAAAGTTGCCAACTCAGATCTGAAGAAAGACGAGCCCTCTTCTTCCCATGCTTGGCGAGCAGCGGACGCGCGCCTACCCAGCAGGGCCGCTTCAATGGGGCTACGGTGGCCGAAGCAGATTAGAATTGACAGCTTCCGGGCTTGGGTTGCCAACTGGCAGACCGGTGATGCATGGCGGACAGGCGGCTTGACAGAGTTTGCTGCACTGTTGGAGTTGTTGTAAGGTGGGGAAACCGCTTCTAGTTGGCGGTGCGGCACCCCTTTGACTCCCACGACAGTCCTCCCTCAGTTCTTTGAGTGAGGGGAAATCTTCGAATGTGGTGGGGCAAGCACTCCTGCACCGGGGCACGAACTTGATCAAACACCGAATTTTGCAAATAACCAAGCTGTTTGTTCTCCTTGACGTTGGGCCAGCTGGAAGAGTGGGGGATGTGTGTTGGAGGTCAGGTGTGCCGTGAAATCTGAAATATTTCTTCTTTCATCTGTCTGAAATCGATTTCAGTCAATGTTGTTATTTTGCATATTTGGTAAGAGGGCTTTCTCCCTTGCCGTTGACAGCACAGTGTGTATTTGATTGCAGCCACATGAATTGTTGTCGGAATTTGAAAGCATCATTGTCTCCCTCTTTGTAGCAAATGTTAGGCCCAAAAAAAATACAAAATTGCCCATTTTAGTACTCCCATTTGCCTGTAAATCCGGATTTTCTAAGTGTGGGTGCGTCTCCTACCCGAGGCAACCTCGGGTAGGAGACGAGGTTTATATGCATTGAACAAACTTCACAATACTGACATGACTATGTAAGTGGGGGCCCACATTGTTTCCAAACATGATTTGTCACAATTATTCCTACAATCCAGAGGAAATAATTGTGTGATTAAAGGTGAGTAGTACCAGGGATTCAGTACTGATGGCAAATATGTATTTATGACCTTTGCCCCTTTCTGGTCCACGCGATCTCATGAGCAGCTTCCGCTGACGACCCTTCGCCATTCTTACCCCCCGGGCACAACTCCCGCTGCCACTCTCGCTCCTTCCTCTCTCACCCAACTCCTGCCTGCCTCCACACCCCCGCTGTGGTCGCCCACACGCTGCTCTACAGTTACCTCTACCTCCATCCTGCCATTGCTATATTGCATCTTTGAGTGTTCACCCCAATAGTGGTACCCCATTGGATCGTTTCGCCCTACCGTCCATAGCTCTTCACAGCTTCATAGCTAAGGTTGTGTTATATAAACCCACATACATTCCTTTTTTTTATTAGGTTTTCTCATGTGCAGACCTGGTCATGTAAAGTTGCATAACGTGACATACGGCTTCAAATGGAAAGCTAGTGTGTGTGTGTCAAGAGTCCATATTTATAAAGGAAAAAATAGATTAATTAATCATAGCATACTAAAGGGGCATTCCAGGGCAGAGGTTAAACAAAACCCACAGCCGTCTTGCATCTCTGATAATCACCAATAACAGGGTCCAGAGAATCTATACATGTTTGTTTTCAGCTGGGGTTATGAGTCCTATTGGCATCTCATTCATTGGATGCCCCTTTAAATAAAATACGAATAAAATGAAATCTGAATGAAGTGTAGTTCAGTAGGACCTGCTCTGATCAAAGTGTATGAATGAGCTTAGGGTTAGGTGGGCTTTGGGTATTCGGCAGGCCAGGGATGCTTGTGTGAGGTGATGCAGCCTTTGGTCCAAAATTAAACGTAGGAACAAGATGGCAGACATTGACACCGTCATAGTGTCAGTATAACATGAGTGCGCCTATATCGAATTGAGAGCAACCTCGTCCCCTGCTTAGTTCCCGCATGAACTAGTAGACATTGAATTAACAGGGCTTTCCAAAGCCTTACTGGCTAGAATGTTGTGATGTTGAGGTTGTATCTGCAAGCACTTTGGATCAAATCATTATATATGGGAATATTTAGAATACTTCTGTTGTCCGAGTGTTCGTGTTGATATCACTGCAGCTCCGAGTAGAGCGTTTCTAATATCATCGTGAAATTTGTGTTCATTGTGAAATAGAAACAATATCGCGACACCCCGCTTAAATTACGTGTACGTTTTTAAGGGTTCTTGTTTTCTGGTCACCCTATCCATCAAATTGTAATGTTTGCAGTGTCTGGGCACTATTGCCACCTCTTTAAATGGCTGATTGCAGCCATCAGCAGCTGGCGCTGACCAGGTACTTTTCATAGAGTGTCTTGCTTGGCATTGCACCCATTACGCAGAACATGTTTCTTAAGTTAAGAACCATTTGAGCTAGAAACATATATTTCAATATGATCTGCAGATTCTGCAGCGGGTGCGGCACATTCATATCTATAATCACATTTTCGATTGGACCTGCCTGTAGCGCAGGCCTTAGGATAGTGTGCGACAGCACATTGCTGTCATTACAATATCATATCATTGGTTATACACATAATGCTTAATGTGTTACGGTAAAATCACAGCCATCAAAATACTGAGCCACTGTTTCTACCTGGCTATAATTAAATGCCAGCGTATACACCTACACATCAGAGTATCATGCCACAGCACCCCGTGATACAGTGCCACAATAGATCCAGCCAGCCATAAATCCATATTTCGGTATGTAACGTAGGATCATCTCATCTTAGATAGTTTCTGCTCTACAGTTTTGTAGGTTAATTAGTGAGATAGTGTTAAATACGAAAAAAATCAAGGTAGGTTTGATTTTCATTTATTGTGTTCACTTATCAGAAACGCTAGACATTCTCTGTTAGATTGTAGTCTAGGACAGTGGACCCTAACCTTTTGGCTTCTGTGGACGCCCACTGGACCCTAGAGACCCCCAGTGAATCATTACTGGAATACGGGGATCCCCACTGAGTCATTTCGGGAATCCGTGGCCCCTGACCTAAGCATTTTTCATTATTTGAATCACAAAACAATATACACAAAATACAGAAACAAGCGTTCATTAAACAAATACACAAATGATTAAATTATTTTATTTAAGTCACAAACAAATACAACAAATGACAATTTTAATGGGAAGGTTGGAAGTTTTTTAAATTCAGTTGCGGCCACTCCATCGATACTATGCACTGTGTGATGCACTTCACTGCTCCCACGGATCAATGATGTGAACCTAATTTTTAGCCTTCAATTTCAAATTCCTTCACATATACTGAACATTTTAAATCTTTCAATTGTACATTTTGCTTCTTTATCTATATACACTTTATTAATCTGTTAATAGTAATTAATTTTCTAAGCAGCCACAGATGGCCTGAGTAGGCTTCGTGGACCAGTCACCACAGGTTACGACCCGGTGATTTCAGAGGTTTGCGCTAGTTGCTGTGGCTAATGGTATTTTTCAATAAGTGGAGCTGGTCGTAATTCTAGGCTCGATAGCGAGCTGATTTAATCTTAGTACAAAAGTGGAGATTCACAAAGAAAAAAGGAAGGTATTAATAAGAAGGATAGAAAACTCCTATATAGAACATTTCCTCTGTATATTATGGCAGAAGCAGCCAACAGATAGAATTTCATAAATATTTACTTATGTTGTGGGTAATAAATGAATATATTCATTTTTATATCTGGTACAGAAGTTCTTGTCATTTCAGTTCACAATATGGTTTTGGTGATCCACCATCAGATCTGAATGTTTACTCCAGCAGTCAAGCTTTGTTGGGGCAGATGTGATAGTATTGGCTTGAGGAATGCTATAAAGCCATGCACATAGACTCACTGGCAGGAAATTACTTACAACATTGAGGTCTTCCCACTAGAGAGAACCCAGTGGTTGCGCTACCTACCACTGTGCAGAAGATTCTCACAGCTTGCATAATTTTTAGGCTGTAGAATCTACACATAGCTGTGTGCCATATGATACACACATTTTTAGAACCACATTTTGATGAACCCTTCTAATTGTAAAAACAAATCTAATCTAAACAAAGTAGCTCCATGCTGTCAGACAAGGAACAGTTTTTTTAAACCAGTCCTGGTTCTGTAACAATCACCAACAGTAGGCTGGAGTAGGCTAGAATCTTCCTTTGTTTCATGATGCCTGCTTGAGTTTTAAGTCGTATTGTGACAGTCACTAAATGGCCCCTTTAAATTTGAATGTTTGAAATCCGAAAGACTGTGTTTAAAAACAAATCTTTATTGTTGCTGTCCTATCAGATAGGGGCAGCCTTCAGCCATATTTGTGAATTGTTGATCTCTGGTGTATTCCAGCTGATTTGGACAAACTTTAATCATTGGACATAAGATTGAAAATATCCAAAGTATGCTTCATTTGATGTGACTCACACTGACTGGCCGACCTGGAGGGGATTAAAAACTGACTAAGGCAGTGACATAGTGACCACTAACCATTCTCTAGTCATATTCACCGGACAAATCCCAAACCAACTCTATCTCACTCCAATGCACCCGAGCTCCAAAAGTTTAAAATCCCTCCACTTATTGGCTCATCCCCTTAGTGTGCTGATCATCAGTCACAGTTTGTGACACCGTGTGTGCATGCTTGGTGCTCCTTTCCAATGACCTGCAGTCCTTAGTCTTGCATGGTTCATGTCCGCAAAGTTTATCAATTGACACCATGAATATAAATCTGTGGTGGATGCATCATCAGTGTCCACACAAACCAGTTCCCCCATTCTGCATTAAAGTGCCTCTTCTAAGGTACTTAATAATCTCACTCCATATATTTTCCATTTGCAAGCATCTCCATAACATATGAGAGTGATCTGCACAAGAACAGCAGAGGCCATCTACCCAACATATCGTGTTTACATTTTAGATGCAAGATGTTCCAGTTGGATATAGTTTGGCGGCTCTTGCTTATATTTATTGGCTCTCTTGTCCCTTTCCATGAGGATCCAAAGACCTAATCCGATCTTCTTCTCCAAGTGAATATTCCCTTTTCAGCCAAACACATTAATTGTAATATAATTAAAAAAAAGAGCAACATATGTAGATCCACTCCAGTGATGTGCGTGGCAAGGCTTTTATGTGTTTGTAATAGTGTTTAATACAGTACTGCCCTATTTGCATGTAACACATGGTAATTTAACACTGCCTTTGCATTAAGATGCGGTGCAAGTGAGATGCAAGGAGAAAGCTGCAGTTAATAAATATGTTCTTGTGTTGCCATATTTTTTTCTAATCTATGCTATGAAACTGACATGGAAAGTTTACATTCTGTGGCATAGGAAAAGTGCGACAGCTGAAGAGATACCTAACGGAAAGATGACCTTGATTGTTCTGTCCTGTAGGAAGAAGGAAGTTAAGCGAAAGTAATAATCCCAGCCCCTCGAAATACCTCCGTAAAAAATTGTTGTCCAGAGATTTTCATTTTTGATTTGCGTTTTTGAATCATTAGAGAAGCAATTTAGCTTGGGTAGACTTTGCTGATCCGGGACACATTTATCTGGACAGCATTTTTAAAAATGGATGTGTTGCAGTGATGTTGTAATATTTTGGGAACCATGACACCTCTACACTTCATTTTGGTGTCAAAACATAGGCTTTGGGGGTCATGTAGGGTCATTCATTTTCCAAAATGGCAGCTATAATAGAGGAAGAAGAGACATGTATAGAAATTAAACAAATAATAATGTTTTTAAATCTGTTATGTATACACAAAACAATGGTTATGAGCTGAATACGAAAAACAAATAAACTCATCACTCCTGTTTTAGATACATTTTCATAGTTCACTTTGTTTAAGCAATCACTCGTGGTACATATGCAGAATGTTGAACATTTGAGATGTAGAGAATTTCTACAGGGCCATCTTTTTGTAGCACAGGTTTTGCAAGGACATGTATGTGTAAGTTCTGTGGGTAGAGACTTTGGAAATTTGTAGGTTTTAGGACGCCATCCATATCTTCCCAACCAAATTCACTTGGATCTTTCTCTACATATGCATGATCCATAACATTTACTCATCTTCTGATCAAGTAGAACACTCTTTAGATGTGTCCACTCACAGAATATGACGTCACTGGAAGATCACTTAGCAAAACTGATCTCTTGAACTCACTGGACCGAAGATCGTCAAATATGTGACAGTCAGAACCCATTTTCCACATCTGCACAAGGTATTTTTCTACATCTTTAAAGTGACATTCTTCTTCTGTCTCAAGTTCAACAGTTAAAGCTCCAAACTTTGTTCCAGTTTTGCTCATAGTGTCATCACCCTTAAGAATATGTGCTTTGGTAAGAACACTGGGCACCGCTGGGTCAAGTTTCATGTATAGAACATGAAGTGGATTAAGTGTCTTTTCTCGCCTGTTCCATAACGTATCCATAACTCTGACAATCCTTGACTTATGAACATTGCAAAAAATCTGTGTCATTTGACAGTGCGACTCCATTGGAACCATTACCAGAAGCCCACGCAACATATGGCTAAACACAAAGATCAGCTTGTTCCAATTTGCTGTTTGAGTTCTTGAACAATATGACCCGTACCTTTTGAATATATCTCTGCAGGCACCAGTTCTTCATTGACAATCATTCTACTTGCAATAATTGAAAATTCAGTGTTCTCTGAAGCATCAGTAATGTTTTGGTAAGTTAACATCTCCAAGTTCATCCTGTACGATGTTGATGACCAGAATTTATCAAGTTTAACAGTTAGAGGTGTCAAATTTTTGATGCAGGCGAGATCAATTGTTCAATTTGTAGACATTCCTCTGATTCTCCTGCATTATTTGACAGATGGTTCAAGATAACCGTCAAAGACCATGTGCAGTTCTTGCAAGGTGCACACTGACTTTGATATCTGTAGAACAGTCTGAACGACCTCTCCAAAGTTTTGCATGGATGAAATCTTGACCAAGCGCAATTGTGACATATAGTCCACAACAACATTAGTTTTCAATGAGGGCACCTTTTTTAATTGAAATTCTTCAGGGGAAAGTTGTTTTGGAGCTCTTGTAGGAGTTTCCGCTTTACTGGTTTGGTTGCAGCATCTCCATCAAATAATGCTTTTTTTGGAAGAAGAGCATGCGACAGAATGTCCTTGATAAATTCACCCCTTTCTTTATCCATTACATCCATCTCTCTGTGTGCTTGCGAAAGTTGATTTTTTTGTAACCTGTTTGTAGTGGCTGGTTGAACTAAACTCTTACCATAGCATTTAAAGCGTGTAAGTTTAGCTTTAGTGATTATGTCAGCTTGTTCTCTTTCAATACAAATCACTCCGGCTTCAGTTATGTGTATAGTTTTGAACCATAGATTGCGTGGGCAGTTATCATGTGTAGCGGAGTTTTCTTTTTGCCGTGATGTAATTCATAAAACATGATTTGGAAAAGACAGTACATTTGCACAGCATAAGTTTGTTGGTGTATGGGATTGTCTTCCACTTTCTTCGCTTATATCTTCAAAGTCATCATTGATGTTGTCGACTTCTGTTCCGAACTCAAGGACTTTCGTTTGTCACAGTTTTACTTTGCTGACATTTAAAAATGATACAAAAAAATGTTAAGACAACATCAGTAATTCTTGTTAACTCCGATGATTTGCAGAGCTTTGGGGCATCACACAATTTGTCATTAGGTCCAAAGTCTAACTTTTTTAGGATGTTTCCTAAAATGGCAGCTGCTGATTTTACTACATCCTGTGATCTTATTTTGTTTGCAAGAACTTCAGGAGTGAAATCGACTGAGAACACCATAAGTGGCTCATTCTTTTTGTTATATTGACACAAACAATTCTGTCACTGTACATTCTCACCAGAAGAATCTTAATTGCATTATTATGGATCAATGCAGTTTCATCAATGTTGACCATTATTACTCTCATCTCACTGAGAGTGAACCCGTGGCCAGCACTCCAGAGTGGTTTTAAAACTTCATTTCCTTTTTTAAAGAGTGTAAACTTAACTGAAGGCTGGCAGTTACGTTGCTGCTGTGAGCTCATTGTACATTCATATTTTCAAATGTATGCACACGTGCAGTTCGGGTAGGCATACAAATCTGCTGCAAATACATTCACCTCACTGTTTAGATCAACTACTCGGTTAAAAACTTGATCTTCGAGGAAACTAGCTGCAAATAAAAACATATTTGTGCTTTGAGATTCACATGCTCTGCACTTTGTTCTTTCTTCAATCTCTTTGGCCCTTGTTCTGGCTAAACCCCAAATAACACATTGAAGATTCTCTGCTTTCATGTCAGTTGTTGGAGATGGACGAGGGGTAGCCATCAATCTTCTAAGTGGATGGGCTTTAGGTTTGGTTGTTGTCGCTTTCTCAGAAGACTAGGATTCTTGTGACTCACAAGTTTCTGCTGTTTTTGCCACTTTGTTTCCAGGCTTTTTTCTATTGTATACAACTTGTAGCACTTGTTACAATGATAAAATATTTGATCCTCTTCACCTATTAGTTTCAATCTTTTGCGAACTTTGTCTTGCCGTATTTCTGCAGCATCTCAAACTCTCTTCTGTTCAGCCGCAGTTGATGCTAGCTTTTCCTTCGGATTAGTTTGGCATATGACACATTTTTCTTTGTTGGAGTACTCCGATTTTGTAGTTGGCAACACATTGTCAGGAGGTAAAGACCCTCTGCTACCATCTGCTTTGCTCATGTCTACGAATCTGAATCAACTGAAAACCTGAAACAAAAACAATATTAAAATTATTTACCACTATGATGACTAAAATACATCATTATAGAGCCGCCATTTTGAGAAATGGCGGAAGTATTGCTCTGAGTAGTTATTTTCTGTCTCTATAAGACTACTTGACACCAAAATGAAGCATATAGGCCACATGGTTCCTGAAATAGCACATCATCCCTGCAACACATTCGCCATTTGTAAAAATGTTGTCCAGAACAATTTGTCCCGAATTACCAATGTCTACCCAAGCTAAATTACTTCTCTAACGATACAAAAACACAAAAAATGAAAGTCTCCGGACAATAATTTTTTTACGTAGGTATATCAAGGGCCAGGACTTTAAGCTTCCGCGTACCCTTTTTTAACAAAATATATAGTTCAAGTATCCTGTATAATGGTACAGGAGACCATGAGCCAACCCATTGTGCTTCATTATACACCATGCCTAAAAAAGAAAAGGCACATAAAATATTGGTTCAGAAATGAGGTTAGATACACACACACACTAGTTGATGGAAAGGAACTGAACCATGGAATCCTGAGTTCAAATCTGAAGTCATCCTAATGTGTGCAGGGAGATAATGCATAATTTGGCACATTAGCATGTTAAGGTATAAATAGGGTGACTGCAATTAAGGGGCAGGGGAGCACCAAATTATGCAGCAAGCTTGACTAAATTATGACTAAAACATGTAGCAAGAAAAGGCAAATTATGCTGCAAAATCCAGCACTTTCCTACACTATTACTTCATTATTTTGTAACTTGTACTCATGGTAATACTATCTGAGCAAAAATCCCACCTCACTAGTACCAGTTTAACAACCAAATACAAAAATAAGCAACTGAAAGATGACCAGGATAACCTTAGTGAAAGGCCTTCCACGGGGCGCGAACGCAGGTCGCCATTAGATTTGTTGGAGCTGGAAACAATATTTTTTGTAAAACTCTGCAGATAAGGAAGCAGGTGATGGATTATGCGCCTAGTGCATGAAATCCATAATTATGCGGAAAAAAAGCCATGGCAGCAAAATTGCATAATTCCAGTGACCCTAGGTATGCCTAAAACTTACTCAACCATGACGTTGGAAAACTGGTTACAGCCAATTTAGGTAAAACTAGTTGTGCAGGGTTGTGTGATGGAGTATGATTGTGCACAGTTGTTCTATGCTCAATTTGCATTTTATATAACAACTATTGTGGGTATGTACTGGTTGTGGGGCTACTGGGCTCTGTATACACCACCTCTGAATGAGAGGTTTGTTTCCAAGTTTTTCTTATTCTGACCACTTCTTTCCACTCGAGCATAAGTCTTTGAGGGCAGGTATAGACTGATACACCTGCCAGTCTCATCTTCTGTTAAACGGCTGTAAACACCCTTTCGTGCTCAGGTGATCTAACGGGTCTGATCCCAATAATTTTGGGGTAGCACAACACCCTATCAATCGTATCCAGATTTGACATTCAAGTGGGTGTTCAAGTTCTCTCATATTTTTCTTGCATGATGGCACTTTTGTTGGCAGTGTGCATTATCCATCAGTTCATCCTCGGGTTCATGCCAATATGAGCACATCCCATTGACAAATGTAAAATCTTTTATGCTATGTTTTTTAAATAAGCAATGTCTTTCTACAGCTTCTGTACTTCTGTACATTGTTTCATCACCTTATACATAGGCATATCTGCAACCTACATTTATAAATCCTGCAGTTTCTTAGCTGAACACAGTTTCTTTGAATTGGGTTATGTTGTATCCCGTGCCCCTTGGTACCCTTCCAATTCTTCTAGTTGTCCTTTTTTAGTACCATATCCCAGCCAAACCCCTATACTGCATTTGTACGGCTCCTCACACTCCATGGCTCAAATCCTTCCTCCCCATATCCCAGCCAAACCCCTATACTGCATTTGTACGGCTCCTTACACTCCATGGCTCAAATCCTTCCTCCCCATATCCCAGCCAAACCCCTATTCTTCATTTGTACGGCTCCTCACACTCCATGGCTCAAATCCTTCCTCCCCATATCCCAGCCAAACACCTACACTGCATTTGTACGGCTCCTTACACTCCATGGCTCAAATCCTTCCTCCCCATATCCCAGCCAAACCCCTATTCTTCATTTGTGCGGCTCCTTACACTCCATGGCTCAAATCCTTCCTCCTTCTCAGTGACATTTTGGATTTGTTAAACGGTTCATTAACCTAATAGGAATGCTAATGAACTGAGGATACTTGTAATTAATTTCTGTATTGAGCGGAGGCCTGTACCGCAGCAAGATCTCCACGGTGAGCTGGTTTCAACCACTTATGATATATTGATGAGCACAATGGAGCAGGCTAAATGTGTGTATACAAGCAGAGGGAACAACAAGTTTGAAATTGGAGGTGAAGATTTATTAGCTTCTGTTGTGTATCTGGACTCTGCACAAAGGCTGGTTTGTTTAGACCTGATTTGACAGATTGGCAGACAATATGTGAACAGCACAAAAAAGATTTAAGAGTCACGACTGAGAAGTGGGGCGTTGGTTCTGCCCACAAGGTGTCCCTTTTGAGTAATTGGGCAGATGTTGTGTGCCTCCATTGAAACAATGACAGCACGGCTTTCACCAGACCCTATGGACTCGAGTCAGAGAGAGCTTCAAGAAGCTCTACTAAGTGAGCAGACGTGGCTCTGCCCAAAAGTGAGATCCTGGAATACAGATTTTAGTTGGCGTGAAGTTGTATATTTCCTCTGGAAAAATAGTGCTTGTGTCACTCTTATGTCAACACAGCAGGACTGCGTTGGTTATGATAACACAGCATCGATGAATGATGTAGGCCTGATCTGTTTGTTATGAAGTCTTACGACTAAGACGGTAGGCTTGACTTCGTTTTTGTGAAAAGCATATGTAAAAGCCAATAGGCCTTTAAGAGTGGATTGCCTTTACTCGGTGTTAAAGCTTATAGGCGTGTATTCCGTTACAGGCACTCTCACAAGTATCCGTGTTAGTGGTGGTTATCTCCTGTGACAAACAGTTGAAATAGAAGATTTGCACGTTGAGAATCCCTGTGATATGATTTCTTTGAATGGTTATGTATTGTTTAGCTAACTGATATTTTGTACGTATTTATAATTTTTATGACTTGGGAAAGCTTATGCGGAATACCATAGACCTGAGCTGGTTATGAAGGCAAGTCAGTAATAAAAGCTAATTACGTTAGTCGTTCATTGTAAAAAGTTATATTAGTGGCCATAGTTCCAATCTATTTATTATGAAAATTTACAACAAACACAGGTGTGACTTACTGTGAACATCACATGTTAATGTCTACATTCGTGTACGGGTCAATTGTTATTACACTTTGTTGAAGCCTGTCGACAGGTATTGCGTTACTAGGAATCTCACGTTACTGTAGAAGGGCAAGGGTTTTTGTGTTGGGTTTTCCCTCTGCTTCCCCCCTATAACAAACCCTGTGGGTAGAACATTTGTATTATGAGAATCCTTTTTAAGCCCTCTTACAAAGGTCTGATTTTTGTTTTGCCAACCCTAATTGTTTGTTATAGGATGAGCCAGTGATAAAGGGTTTTTACCCGATTGCTTCATGAGGCAAGCTTATGCCAGGTGCCATAGGCACAATGTGTTTATTATGACAGCTTTCAATAAAGGCATTAGGCCTTACCTTTTCATTGTGAAAATCATATATTATAGCCATTGGACTTTGAGGGTGGATTTATACTGACAGTGTTAATGTCCATAAATAGGCTTATTTTGTTACAGGGATTCTCACGTATTATTGTAGTAAGAAATTATGTTGGTTGCTTCCTTTGACAAACCCTGCGAGAAGACGATTTACGCTGTGACAATCCTTTCTAGGCCCTCCGAGTAGGGCCTTGTAGGGGTATTTGTCTGCCAGGCCTCTGTAATAAAAGAACATAAAGTAAAGATTGATATACTTTCTTGGAGGGTCTTGGGGTCAGCCCTCTTCCTTGTATTTGAATGTCAGCCACATTCGGCTTCTCCCCGAACAGCATTGTGAGCTGGAACCATGGGTTGCCCATTTCTCTCTTGTGTGTAATGGCATTTTGCTTGACCACATGTGCACATCTGCATGAAAATGAGTGCTCTCCAGTGTATGGGCTGGTGGTCAGTCCCTTTGGTTTTAATTATTTCTTTTATACGTCCCCTTCCTTCCTTCTTTTCTGTTTTGTATTTTTATCTCCCCAAACAGTCCTACAAGACTCCTTGCGTTTTGCTTATGTCATCTGCGGTGTGCTACATCCTGTGGATCCACTATTTCTAAACTGTACAGCCTTCTTGGAATGAAATTGCCGTTAGTGTATTATCGCTTTACCATACCTAGATGGCCACCATGTTTAGAAGCTTTATGTTGGCCACCTTGGCTCAATAGAACAGTGATTAACTATGCACTTTAGCCTTAGAAGACTGCCGCCCAGTGAGATGTTTACTGAATGGCTATCTTGGAATGGTATTGTGCCGTCCCTTCCCTTACGACCTTTGAAGGTGTAATACCTCTCTGTGGCAGACGAGCTTTTTTAAGCCTGTTCCGGTTTGGCCTCATAGGCCATCAGCTGTTGTTCCTTCAAATCCAGCTTGTCATGGAGTTCACTAGTGGATGACCCCATGCTGCTCTCCTGGGGTCAGTTGAGGATAGATCTTCCTCTTATGCCGCTAGGTGACTACTTGCAGAAGGGGAGCACCTTGGGAACAATTGTTCAGCAGTCATTCCCCTTTCACTTGTTTTTGGGTTCCACTCCATGTTCCAAACTGTCCTTCCTTCTGTGATTCCCACATTAAAGCACTTTGAATGATCTTAGCGTGCACGCGTGTGGGGGGAGTTCAGGTGATGCAGATAGAGCCTCGAAGGCTGATCATTGTTCCTTCTCAGAGCAGCCATGTTGCCACCAACTCACCCACTAGCATGGATGTGTGCTTGATCTGATGGCCTGGATCACCCCATGTAAGCACCTCTGGCTGGTGTCCCCATGCTGCAGGAGAATGCTGGTGGAAAAGCAGAAGCAGCAAAGATTGGTGGGGGAGGCGTCTGTGAAGGGACATCCAGTAGTGCATACCCTAGAACTCCTGTCTGCACACGAGGAGAGACCCCGAAGGCTGTCGGCTCCTCAGCTAGTCTGTACTGCCTACCTCACTCTCCATCTCCACAGTATCCCAGAGGTTTGCCAGTGGCTGAGGGTCAGGTCTCCATTCTTCAGCCACACATGGACACAGTACTGTTTCTTTCACCTGGTCCCAATGATCATCCTTATGGTGGTTATGACCAGCTAAAAAATTTCACATTTTTCCGCACATTAAACTTTCAGGGTACAAGGTTGTAGAAGCTGTGGGGGGAATCAGGGTTTCGCAGCTTAGCTTAGGGGAATTGGTGATATTAGTGTGATGGACTTCATTTTAAGGTACAAAACTAGTAGGGTTTAGGAAGCAATACACCGCCCCATAAATGCCACTCCCTATAGGATCAGAGTTTACCATTTGTAGTTACCACCTCAAATAACAGGAAACTCTGAATGATGCACTTTGAATTGTTTTTAAAAAAAAAAAAAAATCTCAGTGGTTGACGTTCTTTAATTCACAAGAATGTTGCCACTTTTACCAATGAAGGGTTTTCTGTCCAGGGCACTGACTTTTACCACTTGACATAAAGTGACATTTGACCTCAGCTGTCCACTTGGTGTACATTCAGGAGCTCTTTAGGCGACCGATTAATATTGCCTGCCCTGGTCCTTGGGTACCACATTTTTAGGTCTCGCCTGACCCAGCGCATGCGCTGGTCTGGCGAGACTTTTTGAGAGGGCTCCAAAGAGTACTACCAGGCCAGCCTAGAGCTACAGTGCATGTGCGCTTGGCCGGTATTACTTTCAGTTTCACGGCGGCTTTGATGTTTGATCGCCAACACTTTCTCGGCCGCACGGCCGCTTGGCATAAGTAAAAAGTCTGCCCAGCCCTTGACCCCCTTTAAAGTTACATTCTAGTATACCTTTCCTTACAACCAACCTGCCCATTACTAGTCTTGGTCAGGTGGGGGAGGGGAGCATCATTATTTAAATGACAACGAATTTCTCAAGATTGATAAAGAGTTAATTCGCATCACTTTTCAAAAGGATTTTCTGAGAGTGAACAGAGTTTACGGCCAACAGCATTCTGATCAGAAATGCTCTACATATGTGCGGTACATAGGTCATATGTGGATGGACTGACATGACACAAAACAAATGAAGAAGAGTACAACATTTTATTATGCTATATTATATACAGTATATTTGTGAAGAGAAATTATTATATGCAGTATATTAATAAAAGACGTACATGAAAACATATTACACTACTTTGCATGTCTACCTTGTTTGCAGCTGGAAAACAACTGTTTTGCTTTGATTCAAAGCCTTATACTGCATAGTGTTCACCGGCTTTCCAAAGCCATGATAGACCCAGGAACCAATGATGTCCCATTTACTACTTTGCACATTTTTAGCAAACTTAAACTGGTTTTTAAACCTGGCAAGGGAAGCGGGGTTTTGTGAGAAAAATAGTCTGTATTTGTGGATATTAATGGTGTCCTCTTTCCAAGGCCATTCAAGTGCTTCCTCAGAGGGAAAGTTCCAGACACTGGCATGTTAGATGGGGTGCTGCTGAAAAGAATTAATTGTGGTCACATGATATTCTTGCATTGTTATGCTTAAAGTGAAGATGTATATACACCAGATCAAAACATGCATATTTTAGCGCAATGCTCCAACTGACCAGATTTTTTGTGTGAATCCTAGTGAGTTCAAATGACAATTGTCTTGTATATTTTTTCTTTGCTGCCTTTTTTAAATGAAACGCTGTTTGGACTTGGGCTTCCCTAAACGTTAAAATACATTTTTAATATGTGATGCATTGTGGCAGCAGAAACTGCTGCCATGAAAAGAGACAGGAGGGTGCGGGATCAGACTCCAGACATCGACCCTTGATGCCAGAGTAAACGAGCATTTGCAATGCAAAAGGTCTCGCATTTACGCGAGTTTGAGCTATTGACATTGCAAATGACAATGCCTTTCATTTTTGTTTTCATTTTTAAAACATAAATAAAAGGCATTGTCATTTGCAATGCCAATAGCTTAAACTCGCGTAAATGCGAGACCTATTGCATTGCAAATGCTTGTTAAAACTCTGAACGTGCAACACATGCCCTTACAGCCGAGGGGTGAGGTAGACGCGTGTCCAACCTTTACTCCCGGAGAACATCCCTTCTGGTGACTGCAAAACATTCTTCCCGACTTTCTTCTGACGTTTAAATGCCATTCGAGTTTCAGATTCCCTTCGAAGGTTTAGTGTGATCCAGTTATTCGCGCACTTCCCTTTCGTGGGACTCAGCAAAAAAAAAAAAGTCTTGTTTCGTTTTTTATTCTCCCATAATTTGTCCCCGGATTAAGCCGTTCCACCTTTGAAGTGGTCCCTCGTGATGCTTGGCACAGAGGCAGCCCGGGAGAACAAGGGGCGGCTTACAAAGGAGCCCCGAGTTTCTCAGCCTTTCTGTGGATGCATTGAAGCCGCAAGGCCTGCTCAGTCTGCTTGGCACAGTAGCCGCTCTCAGCTGGCCCCGCGCCCCCCTGCTGCTCGCCGGCGCGGAGCCTGTGCCAGGCCGGGGCGGCCGCGAATCTGCTTGTAGTTAGAGCGTGGGGCCGTGTGGCGGGGCGCAGCCGCCTCTTGATTTAGCTGCGGACCCTTTCCGTTAATATTTTCCATCTGGACATCCCTGATTTAGAGGCGCGGACGCAGAAGATGTTTTGAGTTATGCGAGTCTGATAGAAACATATTTTGGGATCTCAATCTAGAACATGCCCTGATGGACGTCTTCCTTTAGGAAATGTGCAATGAAACCGAAAGAAAAGCTCCTCGACTGTTCCCTGCCTCAATATCAGAATCTGAAATATTATTAGATGTGTGGTCCCAAGCTCAGGGCCTCGGGAATTTCATCTACCAGGAATTCTTCTTCTGAGGGATTTTATAATGAAGACTGGGTGTTTCATGACACTGTAGAAAGTGGGTTGTGAGAATTTTAGCATTCCTTTTTACTTACTGCTTAAAAATACGATCTGTTTCACTTCATATCCCAGTCTAGTCACCTGGCTTTTTCGAGGTGTGCAAACTTTTTTTTTTTTTTTTTTTTTTTTACTTTGTAAAGTTATATGCAAAGTTTAGAACTTGGCAACGTTTAGAGATTCCCCCACATGTTTTTGGAAATTGTGACTTCCGTTTGCCATGTCTAATCATAGTGAAAATGACTTTGCAATCAAAGAACTTTATCTCCTCATGTGCAGAAGACATTCTCACAAAGGATAATTTCACCTGGATAACTATGCAAACTTTGCGAAAATCAGAAATGTTGTTTGCACGCCCCTATTTAGACTTATTTTTTTTAACCATTTGTGCTTTTGTGCAAAGTACTTGTTGTTGCAAGAGGCAGAAATATTCAGATATGCTACAATAGATCTCTTTTGTTGTGCCACTGATCACTCGCTGTTCCTTTGTACTCTGATTAATAAAGGGATCTGTTTTTGACTGTAGGATGTAAATTGATCGGATAAAGCAGACCACAGTCCTCTTCAATCTATACAAATGTCGGAGCCTGTTCCTCTAAACAGAACAGGATATGAGACCGCCGCGCTTCAAGATTTTGAGAAATGTCTCTATCTGGCTTTGGCCGCTACAGCATGAGGTGTGCGGTGACTTCTGTAGGCCAGTGGAGCCGTAGGTCCAGATGTGGACCCAGACACACGTCATGTACTTTCAAACAACAGATCTTCGCTGTTGGCTTGTGCACATAGCCACACACATGGTGAGAGGGAGCATCGTGGCTTCTCATCAGCACCACTAAAAGTTGCAATTGGAAAACAATTGAGACAAGCATAAGTCTTGGGGAGGTTGTAATTGCTTTCTGCCTGCTCTCTGCTTCCCCCCCTCTGGAACCCCTTATTCTGAGAGCCGCTGGTCTAGGGGCCCCTGAGAGCCGCTGGTCTAGGGGCCGGCCCGGTCAGACAGACTCGGTGCTTTATTTATCACAAAAAAAAAGTGCTGGGCCCTCGTCAAGAGGCTTGCACTGCTCATTGCCTTATACGTGGTGCCAGTGACAGAATCATCACAACTACCAATCAACACACCCTACAAGTGTGACATTTCAGACTGTTCCAGACCCCAAAGCTACAACGATGCCACGGTATGTATAGAACTAGGTCCACCGTCTGTCCTAGACGCGAAGCGACTGATTACCTTCACAGGGCTAGGGGTTGCAAGGGGCTGACCTAATTTTGGGGCATGGTGACACGTCGACTGCAGGAGGTAACAGATATACACATAGATAACACGGCCTGGCACTGTCTGCTACACCTCATACCATGCCCTAGTGGGAGTAAGGTACATTATAAATTTGCACTGTTGGGTCTTGTCCTGGCCCCTATATGAATTACGGTTAGATGTTTGTCATCCAGGGGCCGCGTCTGACCAGTGGAGTAGGGATATAGGTGAACGGGCTCCGGCTGAGGAACGTCAGATGCGGGAAGTCCGGGCGGATGGTACGGTGCAGGAGGACTGTTCCGAGTGGGCAGGAATGGGGAGAAGCTCAGCTAATGGCTTGGATGCTGGATCTACCTGTATAGCGGCCCGCAGAACGTCTGCCTGTGAGTAGCTACTGTCGGGGCAGAGTTTGTTGGAGACCCATCATAAGGGAGGAATTGCCGGCACCTGTGCATGCGCGGGCTCTGGGCAATTGTCCTGCATGGTATGCTGACCTGCCTGCGGGCTGTACTGCTGTTGATAAACCGAAAAAATTTAAAATAAAGATGTTATAAAAAAGAAAAAGACACAAAAATGCTCTGACAACCGGCATGTCACACCTGTGCTCGGTTCTGGCTCCTGGACAGGTTTATTTTCAGAATGTAATGGCCCGTTTTACATTAGTAAGCAGAACACTGTTGTTTGGGAGGCTTCAGCCCAAGGTTTGTTGCCCGTAAAGTTAATTGTCTGAATTCTTGTTGACTCCAAATATAAGATCGAAATTCAGTCATTTCAAAGCAGCCGAAAAATGTATTTTAATGATAAAATCCGCCAAGAGCCAAGTTACTATTTAAAAATATGAGGATAAAAAAGCATGACGTATTAAAACTTGTACTACTAGCTAGCCATTGAGAAAAGAGGGGCAAATTCCATTGAAAAAAACACCAACCGCAATAAACTGGTTCTACAGGTTACGAGCTCAGATAGCACTGTCATTTGTTAGTTTAATCAGAAGTTCTGTCTAAGGGAAATAGACATTGTTTATTAGGTGAGAATCAACCTCTTAATTTGAACCTGATACGCAGAGGCTCGTTTGGCGGTGAGATGTCTTATGCAGACACCTGTGCAGTGGAAGTGGACAAGACACCTCAGCATGGGACTGGGAGGCCATAACAGATGATGAAGAGGTGTTGAAACTCTTTCCTCCATCACCTTTCCTTCTGCTGTCAGTCTGGGCACTTGTAGCAATGACCGCACAACAGACAAGTTTCCCAAACTGTCCTTTGGTGTTTGGCCTTCAAACCACTCGAAGCCTTTCCGTGGGAGCCCTGTAATGGGTCCATTTCTCTGCTTCTAAAACAACTTTAACACCTCTGTGTTTGATGACGATAAATGAAGAGTTTTACGCCACAAGTGTCGCTTGTACACATGTTTCCTGATATTCAACAACTGTGCAGGACAGCCAGAAAATGTGATCACTTATACAGTGCTTGAAAGTAGCCGCCTGTTTGGGGTTATAAACAAGCTGTGCTAATTGTCTATACACTGTGATCCATGATAAGCCGCACAGTAAATGTAGAATCCATTCCTATATATACATGAAAGATTATTGTGTAATGTTTGCTTCCTACATGCCAAGTGATGACGCAGTCTCTTCCAGACGTTGAAGCGAGGCAGGCATAGAGTGCTTACGGGACGCCACTGCCATATGGAAGACTTTTTGTGTCATTTATCTTTTCCTCCGATGTTCTCTATCCTCTCTCACTCATTCCCCTGTTACAATTTGATTTGGAGTGACTTATTCTGGGCTCTTTCTGTCACTGTTGTTTCTTTTTGTAATGGGTTCAATGCTGTGAGAAGTAACAAAAAAAAGTTTTTCTGTGCACGTCATTCTGTTGCTCTCTGTCTCCATTCATACTCATTCAACTAGTACATATGATGTATATAGTGTAGCTTTAACTAGGTGCAGCTTTGAGAGGCACTGATCTCCAAAATAACACTTTCTGGACAGACTTTGCTATGCCCGGGAGACTTCCTGCAGTAACAGGTCTAACTTACCATAAGGTAATCTTGTCATCTGCCCTTTCAATAACTGTCCGCTCCAAAGGTACATGGATGCCTGCGGCCAAGCTTCAAGGCAGGTCAAAGCGTGATACCAGCATCTTAAGGTACCTTTCCGACTGGAATCACCATTATGGTGCCCACATCTACTTGATAAAACGTGTGTAATCTCTCAAAATTCTGAAACATCTGTGTACCGCCTTGGCAGCATCTTTCCTCCAGAGGTGCTCCGAAGGCAGCACCCTGTCCATCGGCATTTTTATTATTTTATTTTATTTTGAAGGTTTTATATAGCGCTGGCTAGAGGTATCGGAGCGCTTTACAAGATAAGGATAGTATAAGGCACATAGGGTATAAAAGCATATAAAAGGTAGTGCAACAAAAATTTACAAAGTACAGACAACATGAGCATTATACAAGACCAGATAAATAACAGGGGCAGGAGCTATACATTTAAGTAATTAGGTAAATGGTGAAACAGGAGAACAGGGTATATAATTACTGAACAAATATAGGCCCACATGCATCAAAGCAAAAACCAGTCGCAAACGGGCAGATTCTCAGAATCTGCCCCTTTGCGACCGGTATTTTTGCATTTAGGATGCATCATCCCAAATGCAAAAATCACAATTTAAGTAATCTCTAAATTGCGATTACTTAAATTGCGATTGCATTTAAGGAATCCCAAATTGAGATTCCTTAAATGCAATGCATTAAAGTAAAACAAAATTGCGATTTCGCTAATAAGGGGAGAAAATTACCATGAAGTTGGACTTCATGGTAATTTGCAAAAACTTTGAAAAATGCACTTTTGTGAATTTTTCAAAGTTTCATGTTGCGCACACACATGCCCTGCAACATATGTGCACAGATCAATTTCAGGGGTGCAATAGGGTGTCATTTTGACACCCTTGCACCCTTGAAATTGCATGAGCAATTTGCGAGTACCTACTGGTGCTCGCAAATTGCTCATGCAATCTCCAATTCATTCCAATGGGCCCAGAGGCCCATAGGAATGAATGGGACGGCATTCCTTAATTGCGACTCACAATTTGAGAGTCGCAATTAAGAAATGTGTAGGAATCGATATTTCTTTAGCGATACCTACATGCATAGGCTTTTGCAATTCCTTAATTGCGATTCCTTATTAATCGCAATTAAGGAATTGCAAAAGCCTACGTTGATGCATGTGCCAGATAGTGTGATAGATAAGAGATCTGGAGTAGGAGAGAGGTTAGGAACCCCAATAATAATAATTGAGGAGGTGGGGTTTGAGGTCTTTTTTGAAACTAGAATAGGAGGGATTACAGCGCAGGTTTTTTGGGAGGGCATTCCAGATAATAGGGACATTGCCAGAGAAGGAGCGAGATTGTGTGGCTTTCTTTTTATGCAGAGGTGGGATTAGGAGTAGGGTGTTGGTGCTTCTCAGAGGTCGAGTGGAGCCCGCAGTATGGAGTTTCTTTGAGAGGTAATGCGGAGTGTTTTGGTGGAGGACTTTATGAGTAATGCAGGCGGTTTTGTAGGCAGATCTGCCTTCGATAGGGAGCCATTTAAGAGATTTGAGAGCCGGGGATAAATGATTGAAGCGTTTGCAGTCCGTGATGAGCCTGGCAGCAAGGTTGAGCACAGCTTTGATTGGAGCTAGGTGTACTTTGGGGATTCCATTAAGGATGGCATTACCATAATCAATACGTGACAGAACAAGCGACTGAACTACGAGTTTGAAATCATCGGTGGGTATGAATGGTTTAATTTTCTTGAGGTGACGGAGAGTGAAGAGGGCTCCTTTGGCCGAGTTTTTGATGTGATCATTAAGGGTTAGGGTGTTGTCGATAGTGATGCCAAGAGATTTGACGGAGTTGGACAGGGTGAGTCAGCAATTGAGTGCAATGAGGTCAGGGATCCTTGATTGAACGGGTAGAGGGTTATTTTTGGGGGAGAAGAGAATGATTTCGGTTTTGTTAGGGTTGAGTTTGAGATGATTGGAATGGAACCAGGTTTGGATCTTGGTAAGGGTGTTGTTCAGGTGTAAGATGTCAGCATGAGTTTTAATCTTGTAATAGATTTGGGTGTCATCGGCGTAGAGGTGGTAATTTATGCACGCTGCTTTTTTTGTAATAAACCAGAGAAGATACTTTTATTGGTTTCTTGTTAAATGGCAGCAGAAGTATATAGCCATCTTCACTTCCCGCTCCCTTTGCACATGACACTACAGTATAACACGTTTTGAATGAATGGTCCTTTCCATTTTGTCTGTTTCCGATATTGTGTATGGAGTGGCCAGACGGCGCACTATAGACAGCTAAAGAAATGTAGACATTCTCTTTGAGATTTCCAGGGCCTCTTCGTTCAGTTCTTATTGAACACAAAAGATATATAAAACACATGCGTTATCCTGGCGCAGGCTACTGTGCCCACACTGCGCTTTATCAAGGCTTGAAATCACAATCCGTTTCCATCAGTAGCAATGGACATTCGATACAGGGAGTGGTCGTGTGTAAGAAGTTTCACCTGTGCCTATGGAGGATAATGAAGTGCTTTTGCCATGTATGCAATCTTCGAGATCTATCCCGCTGGCACATCTGCCCCAAAGATTAGTTACATTATGTGGGGCGATCATAAGAGTTGACAATGATAACCAAGTGTAAGGTGTACTTCTCGTACGTCAAGAGTCAAACTCAAACGAGAATAAAACTACACTGTCTGTGTTGTCTTTGATGTAAAGTGCACCGGTCAGATCCCTCCCAACGTAAGAAATGATGGTGTTCAAGGCTTTATGCCTCCGTGCAGGCCTTCACAGTCAAGTATCTTCATCTTGCTGTTGCCAAAGAGGCCAATCCACCATCTAAGTTTGGCCACCCAGTGCGGGTTGCCAATCATCCAGCAAGAGAGAGAATGTCTCGGCTGCAGATCAGTCCATGATCCTGTCTTTGGAGAAAGAGAGGAGCTCTCAGTTCCCCGGAGCGGACTACGTCGTTCTCTTCTTGAAATGTAGGTGTATGGAGGGTTCTAGGAGACATCCAGCAGCTCGCTGCTTGAGTTCCAAGAGCGATGCGTGCCATCCATATGCACACACATTTGCCACCCATATGCACACATTTGCCACCCATATGCACACACATTTGCCACCTCACAGGTCTACATGGTCCAAATGGATGCCTTTACTTACCAGCGGCCTCTGGCACAGCCTGTCCCCAGGGGCAGCTTCAGAGTCTCTGGGATCCGGTAAGGATTGCAAGACCTGCTTTGCAGTGGACCTTCTTGTTCTTGCAAGTTATGAAGCAGAAGCTCTCTCTGGGCCCCTATATCACCTTGTGGTCCACATTTTTTGGTATTTCAGTCAAAAGGAACTCTTCAAAGCTCTGGAAGGGTGCTTTCCAGAGCCATGACCTGAAGTTCCTTCCTAGTAGCGACAGATGTATGTCTTTTTTCAAGCACCTTGTCAGAGTTCTCTACTCTCTGTCAACCTGCCTTCATGTGTTTGGTGCTTGATCAAACACTGAATTGGATGAATCTTTAAGTCTGTCTGGAAGGGAATTATAGTCCTGGGTTCCGAGATCCTCCTGACTTTGAAGCAGGAAGAGCAGTGGATCACCATTGCGGGATATGAGCAATTCCTGCTCTGAAAATGTACAAACGAGATCGATGTCCATCCAGAGCTCAGCTGGGGCTGAGACAAGTCATTGCTGTCTTGGTTTATCTCTCTGCTCGCAGGGGTTCAGATTATGGCAACGCCACATACACCGAGTCACGTGGTGGCGGATCTGGAGGCCCAATCTAGTACCAATCACAGCAGCGGCGCTGAGGATATGTGTTTCTTACCTGGAGCACATAGGCCCCATCTGGTATGTACTGCACTGCCGTATCGAGAGGGTCTGAATTTGGGCCAGGGTGGTCTCCGTGGCCGCTAAGGTTCACAGTCTACCGCTACAGCTTTTGAGCCTGAAGATTTTCTGGCTTGGGTGACTCCTCCCACTAAACTGTCATGAGACCCCTCACTTCTCACAGTCGTGCCTGTGGTTCGTCTCCTCAGTCTTGGCGTACAAGGCACGCATTCCTGTGCGATGTTCCAAGAGGGTTAACCTGCCTTTCAAGGTGTGCCTTATCAGTAGTCATTGGCAAAGCCAATGGGGCTGGTCTTTGTGACCCTTTTGGCTTTGCTAATGGTTCCTAGCCACGCTGCACAGCATCTGCAATGCTTTGCAAAGTGGTAAAGTGAAAAAAAACCAAACACTTTGTTGAGGCTCCCTACATTATTTTGTAGGTGCACGCAGCCTCATGCTTCCCCTACAAAATGACGAGGATAGTTTTTTTTTTCTTTTTAATTACTGATCCTAGTTGGATCGGTAATTAAAAAGAAAAAAAAGTGTGCCAATCCACCTTTTTTAGGCGGTTAGGTGGGTGGTCGAAGGGGAAACAGCACACGAGAGGTTGGGGGGAAAACTAAAGCAACATGGGGAAGAATGGGTGGGGGCGTGAAAGGTGAAGCGAATGAGGAGGGAATGCTGACACAAAGCAGGCGGGGACGTGAAAGCAACAGGTGGGAGGGAAAGCAACACAGGGATCTGGGGAAAGCAACACGGATGGCATGGATGGGGAAGTAATTAGTAGAAGCAGTCAGGCAACAAGGAGCAACATATTGAGTCCATGGGGAGAGACATACATGAGCGAGTCGGCTTCAAAGCACATGCACTCCAATGGAGTGAAGCATTTGCAATGCAATAGGTGTCACATTTGCGAGACTGAGCTACTGGCATTGTAAATGACAAACCTTTTATCTATGTGTTGATTTTAAAAACATATAAATAAAAGGCATTGTCATTTGCAATGCCAATAGCTTAAAATTTCACAAATGCGAGACCTATCGCATTGCAAATGCCTGTTAGATTGTGTAGGCCGAGCGCCTAAATACAGCTCAGTTTGCGATGAGCGCTTAATAAACCACAACAGACGGCTCGTGCTGTGTGGGGTGTTGTGAAGCAGAACTGGGACGTCCCCCTAGACTGGAGTCCGGTTATTTGATGCTGAGGGCGGCTATCCCTGGCATCATTGTTCTGGGATATTTATCCCAGATGCGGCTAGAAGGTGGGGCGGGGGAGTGCGGTCGGGGGTAGGGCTGTGTCGGAGAGGCCGTGTCCTGCCCAGTCTGTGCCGAGGGAGGACAACCCCCATCCCCCTCTAGGACTGGTGACAGGTCCATGACTAAGGAGCGAAACGATAGCGCCTAGACAGGTAGCCCTATGATTTGGAGTTGAGAGACTTCTGCCATAGCGCCCAGATAGGCAATTAGACTTCCTCAACAGCACCTAGAGTGGGAAAGAGACTTCTTTAACAGCGCCTGCAGTGGGAAAGAGACTTCTTAAACAGCGCCTAGAGAGACAGCTGGGAGGCTTCACCACACAAGGGATGCTGCTTTACACCTTAAGCTCCCGTCTGCTTGTGTACACCCCCCAGACCCTCTCATGGAAGGGCCCCCGTGGGACGCACCGAGAGAGGAAGGAAAGCGGTTGGAGAGGGCGGTGGGAGACCTCTGCACACATGGGAAGCGGGCTTGTTTTTTAAAAACTTTAACACTGAGCGCGGTGTCCTTGAAGCGGGCACTGCGCTCAGTGTTAAAAGTTAAAAAATATATCAATAAACCGAGCGCAGTGTACTGGAAGCGGCGCAACACTCATTTTTAAAGTAAAAAAACTAAAACAAAAAACAGATCGCGGTGTCCCTGAAGTGGACGCCGTGAAAATATAAATAAATAAAGTGAGCGCGTGTTAAGTACAACTCCAGTAAAACCACAGCACGGTGTCCCTAGCGGGCGCTGCGCTCAATAAAGAAATTAAAAAAACATACACTTTAGAGGGCATAGCGCTGCAGCATCGCGCTTCGTGGACAAATGACAACAAGAAAGTGCCTACCAAGTAATTGAAGGAGACAGACTAACGCCACAAGCAAACGATCCAGTTTGGGTGGGCGGGGCCAAAAGGAGACAGTGTGGTAACAAGGAGCCTCAGTCACAATCAAAAGCCAGCGTTTAGCATCAACGATGATGCAAGCCAATGGAAAGAAGGGGCGGAGCCTAAACTCCACTTCTAAAATTGGCTTGATCACAATAAGCCTCACAGAGCAGGCAGCGCATGCGCGCTGCAACACAGGTCTGAGAGACCTAAAAAGTAGTGCTTGAAGAGCAAGCAGTAGAAGCAGCGATGCCAGCCAATCAAAGTGAGCAATGCTTCATGGGAGGGACAAACACAAACCTGACAAGCTGGGACACCAATAAGAAACAGTAGTAAGCAATGGTAGTCTCCAAGACCCCCTATGATCTCACAATATATACTGCATGCACTGTCTATCAACCTCGACCTAAAAAGCTACCTTTACCATTTTGGTATTATCTTTGTTCCATGTTACATTTTTTTTTATTGTTTTACCATGAATACAGATGTGATAGATTTGTGTTGTCTTTTATTGGGTCAAAACTTAGAAAATTAGTATTTACTGATGCCGATAATGATGTCAAAAACTTATGTATGCGATGGAAACTTTTCAGGGAGACAATTCTCGTTTGCAGAAGAGAACAAGCTAGCCAAACTCCTCATCCCTTTTATAGCTGATAATCCTTGTTGTGATTTTTAAACTCAGTGCAACGTCAGAGAACTAACCCTGTGAAAAGGAATCAAGTGGCAGTGGTTTGTTCTGGCCTGAAAGTTGCCAGATTCTGAAAACTGTTCGCTTTACTATTGCGATCTATGTGTACAAAAGGAAGTCCATAACAGAGCCACCAAGACTGATGCATGCAAGAGACAAGGATTGAGTTTGTTTTTTTAAACATTGTGTACAGCAAAGTTGAAGAGAGAGCTGGGACAACTCCCCATGTGACCAGATGCACTCCTGTGGTCGCTCCGCGTGCAGAAAGTGTGACTTTTCACGTTGGGAATATCAAGTGTGTGTCGGTGCTACATGTGGTGTTCATCACAAGCATAGAACACACACCTGATACATTCACACGGCTATGGGGCCCTAGCACAGGTTATAAAGATTCCTGCTGGCTAGGTCTACCTGGCAGAGAAGGAGTACACAAGGCCGTTGTACCCGGGTGGCCTGCTTTCCCACCAACTTCCGGCACAGCACTCATAGCAAAAAGCCACATGGCCTCACCACCCGTGGTGGCCTTTATATGATCAGTGCTTGGAAAGGAAACATAAGGTAAGTTAATATCGCAAAATACCTAATTGATTCTGAGAAGTGACGGTTCTCTAGTGTTGAAAGATTGCACCCCTAGTGGGAAGTGCTTGTACTGCCCCATTCTAATTAAAGAAGGACACCGTGCTCAGCACCTGAGAGCAACCCGCTCATTTAGCGCCAAGAGGCTCCTTTTGGAGTGACAGTTTGCACTTTATAAATATCTCATTTCATTTCAAGCCCTGCTGAGGGTGCAACTGCTACAGTGAGTAGGCTAGCACGAGGCCATTGCAGCAGTGGTACTTTCTACAGGTGCCTACATGCCTCTGTTAGCGGACCACTGAGTTAGCAGATGCACGCATGCAGCCAAAATATTCTGCATAAGAATTCAGTGTTTTAAATATGAAAGGCTTCTAGTAAATTCAGTCATCCAGATATTAATTGGTAGATTTATATAGTGCAGCTTCTCACCCGTGAGGCTATCCAGGCGCTGTCCATGGGCATGGGGGAGATAAAGTGATTTGCCCAGAAACCCTGGATGTTAAGCTGACTCCGAGAAGCAAACCCGGATCCCTAGCTCCCGAGTCGGCAGCTCTGGCCTCTGCACCACATCTCGCCGAGATAGATTCTGCTACGGTGTAGTATATTCCATTGCAGTGATGCAGTGCTGCAAGTAGGTGCTTCCTTTCTTGTGTGCACATGTGCACTTAATTATTGGCAACCCCAGCACAGTCATTGGTTACTACTGTACTTTAGGAATGTAAAGTTCAGTAGTGAGTACATTTCCAATATCTTACTAATGTTGCCTCACTTAATTGGTACACATTTGTGAAGGTAGTTTTATTCATTTGACCCAACACAAATGCACACACATGCTGTTGCTTTATTGGCTCATACTGACAAACGTGTAGGATGTAATTCATCAGATATATTTTTTCAGAACCAGTTAGCATTTGTATATTTCTGAATTAAGCAGAAAGAACATACATCTAATAAATGCGCTTGAGTTTAAATCCCACCGCTGGTCACAACGGCCAGACCTATTGTGGGTTGTTTCTGGGCCCGGCAGGCTTTGGTCAGGCGGTTTTGATTGAAATTCCACCAGAAAGCATGTACTTGATGCCTGTTGGAGGTGTCGAGGTGGCTGCCCGGTTCCTTCCCCGCCAGACTCACCACTGTGGATTCCTTTCCTGTTGTGCTTTATTTGTAGGTCGTAAATTCGTCGCCTGTCTGAGTCTGAATGCAACATTGACAGTCTGTGGCTGGACAAGTGCTTTCTTTGTCCGGCCAATAGTTCCTACACAGTCCTGTAGGTCATAAAAGCTGAGGTTTCAATAAATGCCTCTTGTTCGGATTAATTCCCGCGCTGTGGCAGCGGACGCCCTTTGATGGCCAAAGAGAAGGCGCCCCCCCCCATTTGTCTTTCCCGCCCCTGTTTCATTTTGTAAAGTTGAAATTAGGCTTCTCAGCGTGGGCACCTATGGGCTACCAAACTCTTACCCCAAGACTGTTTCCCAAGCGGTGATTCTTTGGCTCTTGAAACGGGATTAAGGCAATAGTGTTCACTTAATAAAGAGTCGGCCAGAACCTATGAGATGTTTATTAACTCAGAAATGGTGGCGTGTTCTTCCCATATGCTGAGATGTTTTACGCCACTGACTCCAATACAAAGACCATTAACACCCTACATTTTTCTCTACAAATTTTTCTAAATTCAGCTAATTCCACTTTCAAGTGCTTGCCCCAAACCAGGCTGGGGCTGTAGTCAGAATAGTAATTAAACAAATGTAAAATAATTCAGAAAGATTTTCTCTGGATTTCGGTATTAAAGGCAGGTCAAAATATGTGTAGGATGATATATATGTAAATTCCAGATTATGGCAATTCACGATTTGGAGATTGCGCTTTTCCAAGGGCATTTTTGCAGTCTATGTTTTAACATGGACCCGTTTCTGGATGAAATTTTCATCCTTATGTGGGAAATTTGGTTCAAAAGCCTGTGCACGTCCTGTGATTTTTGTGAATCACTATAGGCGTGGGTGGCAGCTGAGATTTCGCTACTGTTATTTCCATATTTTTTTATTTAATTAGGTTAATTCTGATATTGGAGGTGGGCTTCAGACTCATTTAGTGTTTAAGTTGGGGGCGATCACTGGTTTTTCGTTGACTGCTGCTGGTCGGCTGCTTTTTAATTTTTGTTTATTAATTCTTGATTATTTCAGAATGCAAAATGTAGAAAGCAATAAACCAGGCTATAGTGATATATAGCCATAACAGATATGAGAAAAATAGCATGCTTTACAACAACAGTATACATGAGTGTCTGATAATAAGGGAAAAATAAAAGCAAATAGTGGAAAAACACAAAATGAAGAAGGATATTTTGAAGAATATAAGCCAATACAAACTCGGTCAATAGATTGTTATCAGTGAATAGTATTAAGCAAGAAGAAAGTAGTACAGAGCAAAGAGCAGAAAAATGAAGAACAAAGAGCATTCCATAGCCAGGCCGTCAGTTCACTACTCCTTGTTTCGCAGAATTAGTCCATCGTTTTTTAATGTTGGATGGCTACTATGCCTCAAAAAAATGACCTCAGGTGCATTAGAAATCCCTCTGATGCTACACTAGAAAAGTTACTGATCTCTGTGATTGCAAGAAAAGACAAGGGACAACACGGGAACACGGAAGGGAACTTGGAGATGGTGATTGTGGCTTTTGCAGGATATGGGTGGAGCCTGCTTTGAAACATACCTGCTCATTGTTGTGCATGCAATACATTAGTGCAGAAAGCATCCTGGCATCCATTTTGGACACAAGGAAGGATTTTGCAAAAATAATAGTGCAAAAATGGTGCAGAGATCAGGAGGCGGTTGTGTTTGGGTCATTCGTATTCTTTCAGTGCTCATGAAATAAGATTTGTTTATCCAAATGCCCCTTAATTACACAGCCAAGTACTGGCCTAATTTTAGGAATTTAGAGCAACAAGAGTACGGCAAAATGCCGGAAGTTATGCAAGGTTACCCTGGTGTAACAAAAATTTTGACCAGGCCTTCTAAATAAAAGAAGATATGTGTCCATTGGAGAGACATTTTTGTAAACAATATTTATGGCAGAAAATATTTTTGTTATCCATATTCTGACTCAGAGGTGGCATCGTGAAGACTGAACCTGAAACCTAAAAGGCACTATTTCAGCAGTGCTGAACATGTCATCAAAATAGATGAAGGTGGCGATGGATGTGTGAGAACGCGACCAGCTTCAGAACTTTATGTTAACACCTGTTTCCCAGAGCACGGAGACCGAAATTAAAACGGACACTAAAGGGGAACGAGCTAAGTGAAATAAAAAGGTCTGGTATACAGAAATACTATGAAACATTAACAAAACACAAAGATGTTATAGGAAATAATCGATCTAGTGATAGTTCAGACTCTGTTATGTTATCTGAAATAACCTTCTAGCCTGTCGCCGCAGGCTATACTGTTTGTTAAATGCCCGCTCTAGTTCCTTTTGCTTGGCCTAGGAACAAGGTAGCAGCTTTGTAATTGCTGCGGGTGTTTAGAGCATTTTGCCTGAAGAGCACAGAATATCTTAAATAAAAAATTAACTCCAAAGTTCCTGGCTGTTTGCCATTCCTTCGTTCCTTCCTTGACTTTCTCTGTCACCTGGTGGCAGCCGCCGCCTATCTAAAGTGGTTGGGCGGCCCTGAGGAAGGGCAGGGGGTTGGGGGAGAAAGAAACATTGTAAAAGTAAAAAAATAAAAGACTTACCTGCCGCTCCCGCTGACGGCCGCGTCGCAGCTCCTCTCGTCGGGCCTTAAGGGGATGGGCCCTCAGGGCACAGGCTCCACAACCAATCCAGATACTGCTCTCAGCACAAGAGCAATTCCAGGATTGGTCTGAGTGGCCTCGTTTGCCGCTCAGACAGTGCCTTGGAGCCTGTGGCTTTTCTCGAACCCGGCTGTGTAGGCCGGCCAAACACATGTGAGCACTTATAAGCGCACACTACTCCTCCCTGATATGTCCGGCCCTGCCCTATTCTTCTTGCGGGTCATAGACTGCATAAATAGAATGATAATAACATCGTGTTGTTATCATTTTATCAATCATCTGCTGGCATGGGCTGCAGGGCGGCGCTCCTCCGACATTACTGAGGCCGCCCCTACTGTCACCGAATGACAGTTGCAGCAGGGGTTGTGCACGCTGGCATGTGCAATAAGTGTTGTTGAATATCTGTGGAAACCTGGTGGCAAAGCTGTCAAATAAACAAGCACTGGCAAAGCCAAAAGTTCATTACGTTATCCGTGGAACCTTTTGGCTTGGCAATGCTTGTTTTCTTTTATCGTGTTTAAAAAATATCTACATTGTTGGGAAAGCTACAGTGCTCTCAACAGTGCCAAAAATATGTATTTTTGGGGTCTCAAAAAGCAAGCTCTGCCATAGTATATCACAGCACTCATGGAATCTACTGTGTGTGGAGGTCCTCCTTGTAACAGGGTAGAATTCTGTCACTCACACTGAAGCTAGCCAATGTCTGAAGTGGGCGGACCCATTGCCCCATGTAGTATGCAGTTTTGGGAGATCACAAATTTGAAAAGGCACCGTAACATACTGCTGGATGAAGAGGGCAGCTGAAGGCCCCTATCAATGAGAGAGAGAGAGAGAGAGAGAGACAGTGGGATAGATTGTAGTTCACAAACCACAGTGATTGCTTGAGTGTTCAAGGGTGATGAGTGCTTTTTGTGGGGCTAATCTTGATCTGTGTGTTATTTATTTGAATCATTTACAGCTTTTGGGCTGTGCTCCTCCATGAAATAATGCAGAGTGGTCTGAGAATCATTGGTGGGATTACAGGTGCCTACAAGCTCCACCCTCTCACCTCAGACGTTCTCTCTCCCCTTCCCGCTTCCTCACACACAGTCATTCTTGCCTATGATCTCAAAACATGTCCAGCCCTTTTCCAATCCTCCTCATAGAGCGAGGGCCGGACACATGCAAGAGTAAATGGGAGAATTAATCCAAATGGAAACTATTTAGGTAGTGTGTATCCGCAAAATTCTGGATCCCACCAGGGTTGGAGCTCTCAATCTTTTTGCAAAGCTGCTGCGTTCTCCTTCTGGTGAAAGTTAATGTGTGTCTCCTCTGTTTCTATACCGCCATGTAATCTGTAATCTCCTACAGATTGCATGATCTGGGGCCTGATTTTGACTGGGGAGCAGCGTATGAAGGGGACTAAAGGTCCCTGTCTGGAAGCATGGCTTTCTGTTCTGTCCTTCCTCGCATCTATGGTCTCTCCTCTGTTGTGCAGCGTGCCCCCTCGCATCTATGGTCTCTCCTCTGTTGTGCAGTGTGCCCCCCTCGCATCTATGGTCTCTCCTCTGTTGTGCAGCATGCCCCCTCGCATCTATGGTCTCTCCTCTGTTGTGCAGCATGCCCCCCTCGCATCTATGGCCTCTCCTCTGTTGTGCAGCATGCCCCCCTCGCATCTATGGCCTCTCCTCTGTTGTGCAGCATGCCCCCCTTGCATCTATGGTCTCTCCTCTGTTGTGCATCTATGGCCCCCTCGCATCTATGGTCTCTCCTCTGTTGTGCAGCATGCCCCCCTCGCATCTATGGTCTCTCCTCTGTCTCTCCTCTGTTGTGCATCTATGGCCCTCTTCGAGGCCTTTCGAAGACTCCAATTGTTTAGCGATTCCACAAGAGGTTCTTGTGGGTTAGACAGCATTCATGAAGGGTGTGTTTAGACCTCTTGTCCAGCTCTCTTTTCTTTTGTATTCCCTCACAGTTCAAACATCACAATTTTTCCAGCATTTGCTGTCATGTTTCTTATCAAGTTTCTATATCAGAAAACAGGGAATATATAGTCGCTCCCTTTCATGTCGTGTAACCCTGCTTTAGATTTGAAGCTCCTAACACAATCTTAAATACACATTGCCCACAGTCCGCTATTCTGCCACTAATTCCCATCAATCAGCATCTTGTCCCCCTAACAAAGATGTTTCTCAATCTTTGGTGAAGTATATTTTACATGAAACGATTTTTTAAAGGGTGCAAACCTATGAACCATTGACGTTGAACCAAACCACTCTTTAGAAACAGACTGGAGAACACAAAACCATGTATAGACACTACACCTGTGTTTGTCGCCTTCCAGAAGCCCGGGTAGTTCTTCTTGTTTTTCAGTGCTGGTAGAACATTGTTGGCTTACTTTCCTTTTCCATCCTTTATTGTTAAGGGGACAGTCAGGCACTTTGGAACTGATGAAGAGAGGGCTGATAGTGGGGTATGCACTGCCAGCATTACTCACACAGCAGTGACTCTTATGCACTTTGCCCTTTGCACCCAGTGTAGACTTCTTTGCATTGGAGTAATGCATTCTATTTTCAGCAGATTCACCACTAGCCTTATAATCCTGTTCCGCACTCCCTGAGGATTTTTCTGAGACTCAAGAGGGCTACCAAGATAGTCTCCCCACAGTGTAAATCGGGTGTTACCAATAATCTGTCTCCTGCCACCCAAGAGGTGAAGGAGAGATTAATAGATCTTTCTCAGTATCTTTATATGACTCACACAGATGTGTGAGACACTTCCAGAAAGAGGATAGACGTGCTCCTAGTTTCCAGGCTTAATCCCCATATTTTTAATTTTCGACACATGAACAAAAGCGCAGATGATAGAGTGAGGATTTGTGATACGAGGCTATTGTTCAGATTTCTGGCCTAACTCCAAAGATGATCACCTGTGTTTTCGGGGGGTTCCTTTACATCCAGCTTTCTTTTGCTTGTAGCCCATAAACTAAGAATTGGGTGACAATTAAGAATTATTATAAAAATGTAACCCGTATGAAAGTATCAGGTAGATCAGTGATCTTTTGGAAAAACTGAACGTAAGTGTCAATCAGGTTGAGCTCTGCAGCAGTCTGCGAGTAAGAAGACGGTGGATAGTTATTATGGCTGAAAGAACTTGTTCCGTGTATGTACCATGTCATCGTTATCGCTTCATTCACCTGCTTGCGAAGGATTAGATGCATGTATGAGCAATCGCTGAGAAGACTTCTGGAACCGTATTATAGCTAGGGCGCACTTTCCAAGTTTGCTCCAATGCGCAACTTAAAACTGGTGTGCTGGGTGCAAACATGGAAAGTGCACGCTAGCAGGAAGAAAGCGCTGCCCTGGAGGCACCCGCAAACTCACGCTGCCCCCGGCAATGCATTCTAGAGAAATACGAGCAGCTGTTTGAAAGCTGCACCGTGTGTCTCTGTGCAGATAGTAACCCGCCGGCACTTTTAAAAGGGATTAGAGATCACCTTGCAGGTGGATGTTGTGAGTGACTGCACCACCCTGCAAGGGGATGTCCCGTTAAAGGGCTGCATTTAGAAGGTGCACTGAAAGTACGCCACCATTTTGTGGCATACTACCAGTGAGCCTTCCAATGGCATGTTTGCCTCAGCGCCCACGTCAGTAATACGGCGCGAGTGCAGAGTCAAAGGGATGCCCTCATTTGTATGTGGCCACTAGGATGCCCTCTTATCATAGCACTGGGGCGATGTGTGCCAGCGCTATCTGTTTTGCGGCCCCTTCTGTAATATCAAAGTTCCACGGTGGTGCAGAAAGCAAGCGCAAACAACTGTTGCGGCCCCGTGGCACTTGTGTAATACGGCCCCTGGTGTATTCAGTGGTATCAGATTCGCAGAACACCTAACACAGCCACTAACACTGGCTCTGTACTGTCCTGTCATTGCAAACCTGCCTTTTGTGTTTCTGTGGCCTATCCCTGAAGTGACAGCTCTTTTTAAAACCTAAGACATACACAGGTCATATTAGCAAGTTAGGGACTTTCCCAACCTTTGCACCGAATGAATCCGATATGTGTCCCCTTTGACTGCGCCTTTCTTAAGTCAGACACTCTTGCCCTTTCGGTCCCATGTGAATTTTTAATTACTCTTGCTTTTCTGACTTCTGGGCAAACTTTGCTGGTGTACCTGTGGCCAGATATTCTCTTAAAGTAACTTAGCACAGACAGCAGTCTGGCTGCAAAGCTGAATTGTGTCCTTCCCCAGGGCCCTTTTGTTTACTAGAGTTATTATTTTTTCAAACACAACTTTATATTATCACATCCTTTGGGCAGACTGTGCCATCCTTAATCCTGTCGTATATGGGTACCAGGACTCGGCTGAGTAATCCAGAACGCGCCAACATCTGGAATATTCTTTGCTGTTGCAGCTGAGCTACTTCTTGTTCCATCCAGATTGTCTTTTCCTCCCAGCTGTACAAGCAGCATTTTCTTGGCAGGTGTCAAAGCTAAGTTTTCTTTTTTCAGGCCCTCTTGCTACTTTTATTTCTCCTCCCTAAGTGGACTGATGACATTGGGTGTGGAACACTACAGAAGCCCTGTCAACAAATCAGAGTCATATACATAATATAAATAGGCCTGCGGAATTTTACCCTCTGGAAATCAAAGGGAAAGGATAAAGTTCCACCTTTTGTAACCTGCCAAGGCTCCTTTGTTATCTGCAAACCTGTCTCACTGCCCGAGCCTCGCACCGCGAGGAGTTTCTCATGGAGCAGACACCCCTCTCTGCACCTGACCTTGGTGGATGTGGCACTGGGCAGACAGCCCCAGTGATTTACAGGGGAATAGTCCAAGCACAACCTTCTCTCCTTCTAATAAGCACCGATAAGAGAATATATATCAAGCAAACCTCTAATGCAGGGGTACCAAGATTTCAAAGGAAAACTCCATTTAATAGAGCACCTCCCAGTTCATTAGGGATTTTTTCCTGTGATACTACGAACGGCTGTCTTTTACTCAGTAGGCCTTGGGTTTCAGGCTCTGCTATGAGCACTCGCCCTTCACGGCTGATACCAAGGTCACACGTCTCACTTTTTAAGCTGTTGATTTTTGGGACTAAAAAATAACTTTTTTCTGCAAAATCTTATAGCCAGATGTATCAATATTGGAAATAGCGAATACCTAATTGCAAATATCTGTGAATCACAATTAGGTAATCGCTATTCCTAATGTATGAGACTCGTAGAGTTTTATTTAGCTATTCCTCGTGGATCGCAACTTGACCTATCTCATGAATATTAATGAGGTAGGTCGCAATTTGCGACCCGTTAGGAATCGCTAAAATCACGGGGATGGTGGCCTTCTGGGGTCAGCAGACCACCATGTCTGTGATTGCTTTTAAATAAAGCATTTTTTTTTAAATGCAGCCTGTTTTTTTTATGAAAAACAAGTTGCGTTTAAAAAAGAAAAATTGAAAATTTTCTTTTAATTTTTTTAGAGTAGGTAGAAGTCCATGGGAGCACTGCCTACTCTTTAAAAACGTGTTTACGAACATTCACAAACTGGAAAGGGGCCCGATGAATGAGTTACCACCTGCTTGAAGAAGACGGTAAAATGAAAATGTTTGGCGACAGTAATTTGGTCGCTAAACATTCTTACATACCCCTGCGATTCATTATTAGGATGGGACGCCATAACACGCCCCTTCCTAACACCGAATTGGCATCTATTCGCAATTCCAAAGTGTGATCCGTAGCATGTCACCGAATCCCAATTTGGGATTGATACATACCAAAATGCATTTGTCCGGTCGCAAACGGCCGGATTCTGCGAATCTGCCTGTTTGTGACCGAAAAAATGCTCGATACATCTGGCTCTTTGTGTTGATACATTTGTCTAGTAAATGCTACTTGTACTTCCTGCAAATAGATTTGCTTTTGAGCCTCAGCAAGGGTAGTGTACACCAGAACCAGCTTCATGGCGCTGAAGAAGAAAGTCTTGTACCAAGATTTCTTGAGCGTAGTCTTCCTGATGGCCATTCAGTCTGCTCCAGGAACATGCTTCGTAGCACTCTTTCAGACGTCTGCATCTGTCAACAGCGTGTTGAATGTTCACAAGAGGGAATTGTGCACTTCAAAACTTGCACCCTGTAGGGGAGAAAGCCTGTGTTGAACGTAGTGGGAGGACTGCACACTAAGGTGACATTACTGGTGGATGTTTCTTAGATATTTGGAGATCACTCACCAGAGTTGAAGGCAGCACAATTAGGCTGGGCACCATAGTCCAGCCATGCTGAAAATATGCATCCAGGGACTGCACTTCCTTCAGCCGTGCTACACAAGAGTGGGGCAACTCTTTCAGGTCTCCACAAAATTGCTGTAGGGCAAAGTAAACAACCTACAACTTTGTCTCTTGGTGTGACGCTTGTGACATCCCCCTTTTCTGCACAGAACATGTTCTTGGATCCTAGATTCCCAGCACACATGTTCTTATCTGGGCACCAATATATTTCCACAATGATGGAATGGGAGAGGTGTCCAGCCTAGCTACAGGAAGGCACAGTGCCTACCAGATCTTCAGGATGGGTGCATAGGATACATTTATAAACTATAAATAGAAGTTTTTAACATCGTGGTTATGCTGATTATCTGTCATAGAACTGGCCTCCTTGTGCCTACATTGAGCACTATCGGAATATGACAAGACATAGGTCTGCACTAAGAACTTCCTATAGATAGCAATGCAGACTAGGAAATAAAGAGATTTATATTTCAGCGGATGGGATATCCGTCACCAGTGTGATGGAGTAATCCATCCACCAAGATCTAAATAAGGCCCAAAGTCTTATAAAAACCGGAAAAGCCCCATGAAACTGTGATAAGCTTGGGCAATGAAGCAGAGAAGATTGAAAAGTGAAGCAAACAACTGCCAGGCAGTCTCCTGAAGAAGTCCGAGCCTCAAATCATATTTCCAGGCACTGTGCTAGCTGGACACATCTTCGTATGTTGTCACAGGTGCAGTGTAATCTGGTAAGGCCGTAGATCGACCATGGTGCATGGACAAACTTTACGCACAGACCAATGGATGTACTATGACATGATAATTATGCACAATGACCTTAGTCCACTGGGGCCACTTTAATGGCAAGGAATATGGAAGACAACATCAGTTCATCCTCCACACCTTCCCCAATAGGCCACAAAAGCCCAATAAAACACGCAAGTGTCAAATACCGCAAGGTGTACCCTGCCTCTTGCAAGCTAAGACTGTGCACATGTACACTAACAGGTGTGCAAACCAAACACACACAAGCTGCACCATGTACAGGTGGAAGAC
This sequence comes from Triturus cristatus, assembly GCF_964204655.1. Classification (NCBI taxonomy): domain Eukaryota; kingdom Metazoa; phylum Chordata; class Amphibia; order Caudata; family Salamandridae; genus Triturus; species Triturus cristatus. The sequence goes on along the minus strand of NC_140580.1, from coordinate 1,106,859,625 downwards.
CTTCTAGAGCTCTGCACATGTCTGTGGGTGCAGTTGTGTTGGCAGTAGTTTATTGGGTGTTGGTGGCACTCGTGGAGGTTTCCATGGTTTGCAGGTTTTTGCAATGACGAAAGTATGGGAGTGATTATCACGATGCAGATAATGCAGCATTTTATGGGGTGTCCGACGTGGAGTTGGCTCACGTTTGAGTCTAGGGTAGTGATTGTGCCATGGGTCGTTGAGCACAGATGTTGGATACACAGAAGAGGAGGAAGAGGTGGATAAGTCCGTATGTGCAGAGGTTAAATGTCTACACCTCGGGCATGACTATTTGCTTATTTGTTTCTGTTCTTTGTACTCACACCCAAGGTTATTGGTAAACATGGTGCATACACTTAAGTTATCATGTTTGTTACTCACCTGGAGTGACATTGTGTGACTTGTTAGTGGTCCTGTATAAGTAGAATGCATTGATTATTTTTCTTCTGCCAGGCTTACCTGATTTGTTCTTGAAGCCGACACTTGCTTATTATCCTGACCCCTAAATACGTCGCAATACCATACCCGCTCTTTGGGCAATTTTTCATCTCATCGTGGCTCCGTCCCGCGGAGCTCCCCCCCCCACCCAAACTCCTTACTTCGTCACGGTAGGTGCTCTGCCTAGGAAATTTTTCCAGTTCTCGCCGCGAGGGTGGCGAGATGCAGAATTCCTTTATCCTCTCATAGTGGGAGTATTTCCGGTCATGTGACACAGTCTGTGTCAGGTGCCCAAAGAGCGGGTATGGCATTGTGAAATGTGATTGCAGCATTACGGAGGTTACCTTTACCACCTACTACTGCTAACCGGTATCTCGAGGTGCATTTTCATGTCCGAGCAAGTTGTTTGACGGGCAGCATGTACGTACCACGGCCCAAAATGGTTTGGTGTTTTACTGGGAGGCTGTCTTACAATACAGAGATCCTCACATAGACATTGTTTTTAACTTGTTTGACCCCATGGCTGTTATGTTACCCACCACCGGGTCATTCATATCATTATGACATTGTACACTACTGTTTAATCCTATTTATATCTCCATTCTTCCCCAGAGTTTGACTACAGGGGTCTCTCCCAATTACTCGCCACTTTTAGCATAATTTTGATGAAACTCGGTGAGTTGGGCTTCTCGCTGCACAGCATGAGTGTGCATGACGACGGTGCATTTGACTTCGGTCCAGCTAAGTATGACCTCCTGCGTGTGTCTATAGATAAATTATCCCATTACTATATGGTAAGTTCTATTATGGACGTGTAGATATTTTCTAAAACCGATTGGGTTTTGAAGAATACCTAGGTAGCACATTTGTACCTTGTGTGTTGAGTACGATAAGAGGGAATTACAAGTGTCTGAGTACAAACACCCATGAGCTACCCCAGCACGAATAATTGTATTCCGTATTGCTTTGTGCGTTCCTCTACAGATAAATGAGTGTGGGTTACTTAGGGGTACCCTCCCCTTGGATATTACAGATTCCAAGGACACCCTACTCTGGTACAGAGGGTAAATACATAACTTGGGATCCGACTGGTCTTGAAGAATGCCGGTGTGACCCTATACTGTGGACACTTAACATGGCAGAAACATGTCGACACTTTGGCAGTAAGGAGGGGTGAAGGAACTCTGAAAACTCTCGTATCACCGCCATCCTTCACGTTTTTAGACCTTGACAGTGGGTCCAGGAATACATTGTTTGAACAGAGACACCACCGAGCTAGTTTTAAACCTTCACTGCACTTTTCTTTCGGTGATCCCAATGCATATTGATATATACTTACTTTCTCATGTTTGTATTGTCTTTCCCTCCCTTTTGCTCCACCCCAGGCGTTGGTCTGCACAGGGGTGTATTGTAAGCAAGCCCATTGACGAAGCATGTCACAATCTTGTGAGTGAGGGCAGTATTTCTCCACACAGCATGTGCCACCTTTTGATCACTTTTCGCTTCTCTTCTGTGTGTGTTATAGTTACTCTCATCTGATGCCCCCAAGAAATTTGCATTACTTAGGGGTCTAATGCGTAACCCTGCAGTAACTCCTACCCCCTCCTTGCCGTGTGTGCTGCATGTACAGATCATTGCCTCCACTCCTGGTCAGATCAGACTCTCCTTTGATGCCCCCAATCCATCTGCATTACTCGGGGGTCCAGCCTGTACCCTGCAGTAACTCCTCCTACCCCCTCCTTGGCATGTGCGTGCTGCATGTGTAGTGTCTTCTCCCTTTTTCCTAAGCTTCTTCAAGGAGAGAAGGGTTTGGACCCCACTTCAGTTTAGAGGAGCCCCTCAATGTACCGCCAGCACCCCGAAAACGTGCTTTTACTCTGCCACTGCAAGTCGACCACGAGGCCGACCTGCCTCCCTCTTTATTTCTCTAAAGTTTATGCAAGGAGCAACACTCACTGCCAATAAAAGTTAAGCTCTGACGTTTGTGAAAGATAAACCCTTAACTCGTGCATGTTTGCCCAGTGACAGATTTTAGATTTCCCATTATTGCTGCTATCTTTTACATTATTACAGCCTACTAAATCCTAAAGGCTTTGTCGACTCCAATTACTTCCCCAGGAACAATGCCGCCCAGCCGCCCCTCCGCCTGCAAAGCATATGGAATGATTTGTAGCTTGAAAGAGTCATTCATTGAAGAGCAGAGAAAAAAAAAAGCTGCTGACACATTTATGCCCGCGCTCTTATTCTTTGCATTTATTCTGCCTTTGAAATGAAGTTTCCATCCTGTGTCTAGTGAAAGGCGGAATATATAAAAAAAAATAAAAAAAAGAGAAAAAAGATGGTAAACATTCCTGTCAACTCAATGCGCTGTGTTATGCAGGAAGCATAATTAAAACATCACCCCGGCGCTCAACAACTTTATACATGTCTCTTAAAACATTTCTTGCCGCCAGTCCACCGGGGACGGAACTGAACTCTTTAGTGGCGCTGGAAATACCGCCGGCGTTAAATGGTTTTACTGCCGCAGCCACTTAGGCGATCGCTGCCGGAAAACGCGCTAGAAAAATGAGGCATATTTTTACAACCCGGGCTTTAGAAAGCAAGACTCTGTCTCGGGGGGAAGGCTCGTGTTCCCCTGGCGAGCCGAGGTCAGGTCGGTATAGCGGCCAGCACAGTGTTGGGAGTTTCTAGGTGTTGTATGCACACGGGATTTAGGTCAGACCGTCCATGTTGCGTGGACATGCCTATGTCCTTGAATAACGTTATAAAGTCAGATTTAATTTGTTCCCCTTATTCTAAATTTGCAGGTAAAACATTCACGTGGAAAATACTAGGCGGTCAATGGAGAGTACATTTGAGAAAAAAAGGTGTGTTTTTTAGACTTATCGATGCCTAAAATTGCGCTGAGTTAGGCTTTCTTCACTAGTTTGAAGGTATAAATCTTCCGGGTATTTCGTTTAATTCTTTTTAACAACGTGGTACATACATGTTCCACCGCCTGAGGTCACCTATGTAAGCCTTTTTTGTGGTGCCTGTAATATATTTTTATCGATTGATCAGTGTACCGATGGGCAGATCAGAAATGTGTTTTTGAGGTTGGCCAGGTGAATTAGTCGCAGTGGTCGGAGAGCCCCGATCTGCCTGGAGCCAGGACATGCTTTTGTAACATGCTGAGAGTCAGGAGTTGGGCATTTTATTCCCATGATGCTAGAGCAGAGCTTAGATGTACCAGCAGGATGTGCGTGAACCCGTAATCCTCTTTTCAGGCGGGCATCTGTACTGTGATCTGTTTGTAAAGACTTTATTTGCTTGGTTGGGGGGTCTACAGTGCGGCAAGGTCTAGACCACATGGCGTCACACAAGATGGTCTTAGTGAAGAAGGGATTTGGGGTTTAGGCCTGGAGAACACGCCATTCAACCACAGCTGTAATTCAGGAAACTAAATTCAATGAGGAATCCACAGCCTGAATGTAGTTGAGCAAATATTCAGTACTTCCGTAGCGTTGTAACGGGCATCTATTGGAGTTGTCTCGGCCTCCATTGGCTCATTTTGGCTTCCACTGCGCGTGTTTTTAAGCTTCCGTTAGGTGGGAATTAGCACCCGCAGGATGGACATGTGCATGCAGTAAGTGGGCATTGACATCCATAAGTTGGGCAGTAGAATCCATTTCAGGAGTGTTTGCACATCCTCTGGTGTGATCGTTGGCATCCATTGGGTGATTACTGGCATCCATTGATTGCACCTAAGCCTCCATTGAGTACGTTTAGCAGCCGTCTGTTACCATATATTGAACGTTTGAGTCCATTGTGTGGGCGCCGGCATCTGTTGGTTGGGAAGTAGCATCCAATTCATAAACAATGACACATCCATTGGGTGATCTTTGACACTGATTAAGTGACAGTGCATCCTTTGAATGTACATAATCATCCATATTGTGGGCATTATCATCCATTGGGCAGACATTACCATCCAGTGGGGAAGGTTTGATATCTTCATGGCAGGCATCCAGTTTGTAGACAATCGCGTCAGTTGAACAATATTTAACCTCTACTCGATGGACATGAGGATCCAATGAGTGGACATTAATTTGGTTCCTGATGCCTCCTTCGGTTGGTTAGAATTTTTTGAAGTAGCCACGTCTTGATACGCCATAAGACCACATTACCCTTGAAGACATATAGTTAACTTCATCGCACTCGGAAAGTGATACCACAGTGACCTGCACCCCACAGGAACTGTTTGAGATCACAACTCCAGTAATCTGACAATGCTGCCCCCATTAGAGCATCTCTGACCCTCTGATGGAGCTTCATATGCGCTACAATTACAGGAGTGTGGGTTTCAGCCGTCTCATCTAATACTGTATGCTGTTCTTGTTTCTATGTGTCAACGAAAGCAGCCGCTGGTGGAGTGCCATGGTTTAGCAGTCCATGCAGATGGAGGGAGTGTTCCAGCTTAGATGTGGAGAACCTCCTAGCCTTACCACTAGCCATAGAGATGCCAGACCTTGTTTACATCTTGAAGGACTTAGCACCTGATTTAGAGTTCGGCAGATGGGTTACTCCATCCCAAATGCGACGGATATTCCGTCCGCCGTATTACAAGTGCTGTAGGATATAATGGGCTTCTAAGTAAACCGTCGGCTAAACTCTAAATCACACACTTAGTTTGAGGAGAAGGGACAGAGGTCAAAGGGAGGCTGTTTATCACTCCACTAGGTTACACCGCATTGCTCGAGTCCCAAGCAGCGGTGATGTAGGTGTATGTTGTTTATAGTGGTGGCCATGTACTCTTGGTTGTAAGATTATCAACCTCATAACAAGACACTTCGACCCACCAGCTTCAAAATGCTGCAGGGAAGGAAAACCTAGATGCATACAGCAGAATTGTTTAGTATACGGCACTAACCACCTGGCTCAACTCACTCTAAATTCAGTAAGTATTTTGTTTAACGAACCATAGCTATTAAACTCAAATTCCAAGTCTGGTGCTCCAATTGTGGTCACTGATTGAACAAAGGTCTCAGTGAGACAAGCTTCATTACCATGGAGTGCTCTGCAGGGGGGTTTAGTGCTGCCCTCACCAGACGCCGGGATGATTCACGCGAGAGGTGGAAGGGAGCCAACACTGAACATTGAGCATTGTTTGTGCCATTGCAGAAGCTTTGCTGAAAACTGTACCATCCCAAACTGGGATCCAGGTCACAACTCTTGCAACCCATGGTGCAGAGCGCGGAATCTGTGCTCACAGTTTACAGAATCAGCGCATCTGCACTTTTCCGACTTCAAGTTCCTAATAGTTAGTATTACATACAAGTCGGCACTTGTGGCGGACTTTCCATTGTAATACATTTAGGATTAAGGGTTGTCATTTGAATTTCCCGGTAGAGTGGCCGCTGGAATGTGATGAGCGCTCACATAGCCGTTTGGGGACATACGCAAACAGTCACAGTAATTTGGCACCCAGTTTGTGTATGTTATTGCCACAAAGTTCGATAGTATGCCTGCACATTGTGAAGAACACAAAAATTATCCATTATATAAATTATGTAGAATTAGGTTTTCCTAGAAGTGGAAAAAAGAATTAAATATTTATAAATACAGATTTTGCACACGAGGCGCATGGATAGCTTGAATTTGCAAATGTATTTTCTGCGCACCCACGTGCATCTTTGTGAATGGGGATAGTGGGTACAAATGTTTGAAGTGTTGAAACACACTTTGTTGAGGGCCAGGAACGTGGCCAGCATGACCTCCTCCTAGAAGGAAGAGCCACCCGGGGCTTGGGTGTGTGTGGGGCTGGTGACAGTGAACACACGCACAATTAGCCGCAGTCGGGAGCTCCCGCCACCCCCTTGTATTGATTTCATGTGCTCCCTGCCTCCTCTCCCCCTCGGCTTGCAGCAGTCATGTCAGCAGACAGTAATCCTCAGGGCTACAAAAACAAGCAGACAAAAAACACCCTGCGCACTGTTTTTGGCATCTGGTTGGCATGCCAGGAGTTGGATTCTTAAGCACAAGCCGAGGCCCCCCTCTCTTCCAGATAGCATTCCTTCTGCTGGGGTCTCAGACAGCCCAAGGTTATACCTTGTGTTTTATGGCAGGAGTTTTATCAGTCTGCTGCTCTAATCAGGTGTTTTTAAGTCCTGCATTTTGTTAGCTTTCCCTTCAGTTATTTATTCCCTTTTTTTTGTTCGTAGAGGCACTCGGCTTTAACGAAAGGAGAGGATTAGCCAACATGACGAGCGCTTCAGAAAGGAATCTTTTTGGCATGGGCTGGGCTGTGCGGCAGACAGGCCTTGAGGAATATTGTACAGAAGCCGGCTCCCATGGGGAGGCGGCTGCAAGGCCTTCTGCCTCCTGTTTTGAAACCGATCCCAGAGAGGAGCCCCTTTTTTGCCTGTGAACCCCTTTTCAGAGTGTTCCGGGCAGTGTGCGCCTTCGCAGCCACAGAGAGGTCAGTCCATGGACCCGGACCATCCATTAGACCAGACTAGGGCGGGCCTTGGGTGACGGACCTTTCGTGGCCAAGCCTCACCCTGGCACGTGTACTGTTAGAGAGGTCCATGCAGTTTCTGGCCTCTTGCCTTTGCTAAGTGGTCATTTAACCATTTGTAGGCCATGGCTCGTGCCTCTGTTAACATGTTTCTGGAACTGATGAAGAAATATCTCAAAGTACCTTGGGCTTCAGTGGCCTCGTAGACCGCTTGGGCGTTGCTCTTGTTGTCTGTTTATTGTCACTCCCAGCTCCCCAGTAAAGAGCAGCCCCACTAGTCACAGTCACCCCTCTATAATTCTATATGCTGTATATGGCTGAGGCTGTCACTGAGCGCCACTGCGTGAATACCAGATTCACAGCTATAGAGTAGCAAGAAACAAAAGTTGTTTCCCCGCTGTTTTACGTCATTCAACAATTCCAGGCTGCTCCGCCTTGGCTTTCTGTCTGTGTGATGCTGGCTCTGTGCACTGATGGAGAGCAGAGAGAGCTGCTTTGGAAGGGGGGAAGGCACAGGGGGTAGTGGGGGTGGGTGACAGGAGGCCACGTATTTTTAGGTCTCGCCTGACCCAGCGCATGCGCTGGTCTGGCGAGACTTATTGAGAGGGCTCCAAAAAGTGCTACAAGGCCAGCCTAGAGCTACAGTGCATGTGCGCGAGCGCGTGCGCCGCGCTTTACCGCGATTACTTTCGCTTTGATGTTTGAAAGCGATCACTTTCGTGGCCGCACGGCCGCTTGGCATAGCCAATAGGTCTCGCTTTTGGGACCTTTTAAGTATTTAGTTATGCAACTGTTGCATGGCTAAACACGTATAGGTCCCAAAGGTGAGACCTATTGGCTCTGCCAATGCTTGTTCACATTTGTTAGTGGGAGGAATTGAAGTCTGTGTGGACATGGCTCAAACAGGGCCTTTCAGCACAGCGCTGGCCCTCTGTTCCATGACGAGAGAGAGCACAGCTGCAGCAAGGAGTTGGGGCTGGCACAGAAGGGTTGGTTATGGGACGAGAGGATTAGAAAAGAGTAGGTGACAAGGTCCTATTTTAATTTTATGGACTAAGTCGAAGGTGGGAGAGTTATACAAGAGAGTGGGGGGGGTAAAGGGCTGGTATTTGTTGGCACATTAAGGACAGAGAGGAGAGGGCATGTCATGTATGATGCCCTGTCTCTCCTCTGCCCATGGGTACCACTTGAAAGCATGGGTAGATGATTTTGGGAGGCCGTACATAATCAAAAACTATACATTTAGGGGGAGTAAGGATTTGAAGAATGCAGTAATGTAGGTACATGGCAGGGCACCATGTACGTTTTTAAATTTGGTTGTGAAGAGGGTGAAGGCCAGGTATTTTTGCTGTCTTTTTCCGTAAGTACTAGAAAGAGAAGCGATGTTACATTGACTCCCCATCACGCCACTGCCCCTGCAGCTGCGTAGCAGTAGAAAGCACAGACAGATTATTCTTGGAGGCTGCACAAAACATAAAACTATCAATTAGTAAAAAAGTGAATAAACAATGTTTTTCTTCTCAGCATTCTGAGTAGTATTGACAACTCAAGCTTCACCCCGTGGTTAAAGAGTTCCCTATCCACTGTTAACTCTTTATAACTCTTTATTCTCAAAGCCGATGAGGTTCGAAATAAATCCAAGTCGGGTTTGCTATCACAGTCATGGTCCAAGATCTTGCTTGGAACCCCTAATTGAAAACCATCGAGGTTTTGATACCTACCTGCATACAATTCTATGTACCTTACTTTTTTATAGTCGCAACCTTGAGATTACACAGCACCCTCTAGACCCAGAGAGGGGCTTTGGGGCAGTATTGGTCTGTACAATTTGGATGGCGCAATTTAAAGTAGGCCTGGGTGTGAAATTCTGCTCCGCTTATGGAGTTTGCAGAGTTTTTCCCACCCCGCTCTCCACGTAGAGTGCAGAGTTCCCAAAAAGCTGGAGCAAAGTTTTTTTCTCGCTCACTCTCGCCATCCTTAAGTTGGTGAGTGCAAGCGAGGAAAATCTTACTACAGACCACCTCCTGGCGAGATTTCTCAACACAGACGGTCGCAGATGGCTGCTACCGCTTGTGTTGAGAAACCTTCAGTTTGCATTGAGGAAGCTGCCGCTCGAGTACAACAAATACTCCAGTGGCAGTAAGAAGCAGCACCCTCTTGCACTGCACATGGTGCCATTCATGCTGATTTTCCAGTGCAGCACAAACACCATACGCTAAAACTTAGTGCGAACGGCGCGACCTAACACAATCCGCCACTTGGAGAACTCCACGTAGCGCAGCAGAGTTTGTTGGTCATTCGGTACGCCGTGAACTCTGCCCAGGCTTAATTTAAAGCAAATGTTGTGGAATCTAAGGGCCGTATGTATCATTCCAAATTGCGATCGCAAATGCCACAATTCGCAGAATTTCGGCGTTTGCGATCGCAATTGGGCTAAGTGGGATGTATGAATGGAAAACAGCCACGCAAACTAAGGAATCGCAAAATTTGCGATTCCCTATTTTGCTATTGCATTTAAGGAATTGCACATTGAATGCAATGTAAGAAGCACAGAAAAAGTGCAATTTGACCATAAGGAGTCGCAAATTACTACCAACTTCAAATTGGTGGTAATTTGCAATTTCTTTGAAAAATGCACTTCTTTGCATTTTTCAAAGTGCTATGTGGCGCATATACATGCCCTTATGGCATGTATGTGTGCCACATGTGCACACATGCACATTTCAGGGGTGCAACAGGGTGTCCTTTTGACACCCTGGTGCCCTTGAAATTTCATTCTCGATTTGCGATTCTCAAATTGAGAATCACAAATTGAGAATGTCTTCCCATTCATTCCTATGGGCCTCTAGGCTCATAGAAATGAATGCGGAGGTATTCCTTAATTGCGATTCGCAATTTGCGATTCGCAATTAAGGAATATGTAGGATTCACAAAATTATTTGCAAATCCTACATACATAGCGTTTTGCGATTCTCAAATAGCGATTCGCAAAAAATAGCTATTTGAGAATCGCAAAAGAACATTTTGATACATATGGCCCAAAGTTCTCCACGAAATGCCTGTTTCTGTATTAAAAACATGAGCCTCAAACCTGTGTCCGTTCCTTGAAATCCCTGGGCTACGTTTCCAGATACAAATGCAATAGAACTGAGCTTGAATGACCTGTGAATCCTGCTAATGGCTGGTTTTGTCTGTCGTAGCACCAATGAAGACAGACCAGTCAGTCTGGACCTACAGAGGAGGATGGCTGTCTGTCTTAGATGTTGCAACTCAATTGTGAAGATTGAGAATTATCAGAAATTAGACCCCTTTCTGTTACATGAAGGCTTTTCCGTCACATGGAGCATCTTTTCAGAAGGGGACTCAATACTTATGGGAAGTTGGCTCCCCTTTTTCTTCTATACACAATACTACCTTTAGATGATTACTGGACTATATGGATCTAGCAAACCCATATCTGCTTCTGATAAGCATCTTTGGGGATTCAGGGGCAACTATTGGAATTTACAGGAACAAACTGGATAGAGTCTTCATCTAAACAGAGGTTATCCTCTCAAATAATGACAAAGCAAGCAATTCCCATGGCCAAATCACCTCTGTGATTATGCTCAGGAGAGTTGTCGTGTCATACTTGAAGAGTTTCCCTAAATTATAAGGTAGTCAGCCCCTATACCCTACGTATCCCAATTTAGTTGCAAAACTCTGGGTGAGTCTTCGTATTCACCTATGAATCCCTGCCGGAGGATTCAGGATTTTTCCTTGTTCAGTTTAAATCCCCAGAAATGGTCATTTCTTTGTAGTTTCTGAAATAACTCTGGTAAAGGCAGCTCTTGTTCCATTGGAGAAAGAGATGCATCATGGGCTACAGAGTTAACTTATTCTAATGCCCTTAGTAAGTCTCTTCCTTTTAATAGCACCTGCCAATTCCTAGATTTAATTTCTGAATCAAGTAACCTTCTGGGCCGTTGTAGGTCCTCGGGTCCAGGAGTCCCTGCATCCACGCCCCTTCTTCCAGCCACTGGTATCTTAAATGTGGATATGATATTCATACGTTAAAGCAACGACATGTGTTTCCATGGTAGATGGGCGTCTTCCCCTAAGGCAGGATGCTTTAGGATCCAGCCCACTTGCATGCCAACATTTTGTTTGCACCCGGCCAGCACTGTGATGTTGGATATTCTTGTAGTAAATAGTGACCATAAAATATATTGTTTTAGGATAGTTCTGCAAACTTGATATATCGAACAATGTAGGAAAACATTTTATTAGATAATTATTCCTGTACAATCCCTCCGCGCTGTGGGCTGTTGCACATCCTTGCTGCACTGAACGCAGCTGCGTGTTTACAGTGGTAGCGACACAAGGATTTTCAAATTCCTTCCCCTGAAACGCGGCTTTGAAGAGCCTGTACGATGGGAAAAGGGTAATGCGATACAGCAGCATGACATAGTTATGACTGAGCCGTGTCTGCAGATGACAAGTTACTAATTATGTTTTGTATTTTGCACGGCACTGCACTAAAAACCCGATGACACATGAGTTACTGAGCGCAACAGCATTGGGCGGCTTGTGCAGGAGAAAACTTGCAGACCTTAAGGGACCTCACGAGGCATCTCTGAGAGTTCATATTTTCCTTTTGCATAAGTAGCTTTGCCCCCATGAGACCTGCGTTCAGCCCGTACCATGGCGGCCATGTCTGTGTATTAACTCTGAGTCGCCAGCGAGGAGCGTAAAAACACAGAAACACCACACTGTTGTCTTGACGCGCACAAACAAGCGGGCTTCATTCCAAATTCTGTTTTATCAGAAGCATATGTGGATCCAGCAGGAATTGTGGTACACGTGTTGTTCCATGCTGTGAGAAGGAAAACCTTCTGTGAGTCATGTAAAAAGACACCGATTGTTACAGCTGTAGTTAAAAAAACTCCCAGGACAAAATGGCCGCCAGAGTCTTGGTTCTGCTTTTATTGTTTACTTCCCAATAACCCTCTGATTTACGCCCCTTGCAGCCTTTGAACTTCAACTGTCTTGGGCAATCTATGGGCCGGCACTTATTTTACTGCTCTTTGCACGGGGTCACCTCTGAACGCTCAGCTCTGGGCAATTTCACCGCGGAGTGCTTCCCTTCCTTTGCTTAACCTCTGACCTGCGAAAACAAGAGTTAATCAAAAGTTCTGAGGTAGCACAGAGGAAAGGGAAGTGTTTGGTTACAAATTAAATATGAGCAAGTCAGAGGCCATAAATCCGCAGGAGCGCTACCAGTGGTGCAGCCTAAGTGGCAAGTGGCACGGAGTGTTTTGGTTATAAATCCAATCTCAGGGATATGCGAGAGTTTTCCACATGGACCCTGGGGCTGCGTTTCCTCGAGATAAAAAAAAAAAACGTATTTGCGTATCTGCAAACTTCTACTTGCTTTCTTTGGACGTTTGTCGAGTTTCAGTAAATATTCCTGGCTGTGATGGTAAAAGCATACTTCAGAATGAAAAATAGGGCTCATAGTTTTATTTTTGTTGCCATAAAAAGAAGTTTCATGTAGGAACATTGAGTTGCAGAAATATAGTCTGCAATAATCTTTTGCCGTAGAACATCTCGATATTTTTAATTGCATTTAGTTAATTTATTGAAGGGTTTCATTGAGTGCCTAGCTGTCGCCTCATGGCCAGAAACGATGGATGCATATGGAAATATTATATTAGGTGTATTTGTATACTTCAGCCATTCTTATTGGCTTGGGGAGCTTTGAAAGTTTGGCCGCTCTTTTTGCACAATTCTGCAATCTTTGGTTGAGCAGCGTCATGGTGGTTTGATGTCCTTCAGTTGGTACGCGAAGATCTGTCTGTCCACTGTAGTGCTTTCTGATAGTAGAAGTCTTGGGCTACCAGTCCAGAAGAGGAACCTCCAAGCAGAGCCCTGTCCCTCAGCGCCCACGTGAGGTGATAATACAGTTCCTTATCCCCCAAAAGGTTTCCTCAAAGGTGCCTTAGTGTTTTCCCTTAGCTGGATTGAGTGTCTTCTCTGTGTTGTTGTTCACTTGAAAGTTGTGGTGTGCGTACAGATGCTCCAAGATCTCAGGTTCCTTGCTGAAGTTAGCTGTGCTTCTGTATGGATTCTGGATTATACCAAAGACTTTGGACATGGAGAGTGTTCCACTGGTATCAATGGAGAGAGGCTGGACGGTGGGTGTGATGTAGTGGTATGTGTTACATTTCCTCGTACCACTAGCCGAGCACTAGGTATTGAACTCTTTAGATGTTCTGGATTTTTTCCTTTCACCGCCCCACATACATAATACATACATAATACTATATGGAGGAGCCAAATTATGCTCCGATCATGCATCTTGTGAGCATCCTTCAATGTTCGGCTTGGTATGGAAGGATCCCTGTCCTGAGCCTTCGTGGTTGGTGATTCATGCCTTTAATGGCGAATTGCACCTCTGCAGCCAAGAAGCGGATGGATCCAAACATAACAAAAGGCAGTGCCTTATAAATGGGAAGTTACTGCTGTCTGAGCTGCTAACATTGGGAGTTTTGTAGCTATTCAGGCATATGTAGCTCACCATCCGAATGTAAGAATGATTCAGGCTCAACCACTTTTTACTTGTTGTCCATTATACATATAAGTATATTTAGTTTTTTGTAAAAAGTACTAACATCCTTCGGTAGGTTTTAGCATATTTGAGTAACTACAAGATGATTTGCTTTGTCTCACCTTTAAGCTAGTGATCCCCCGCAAACTCTTCTGTATTTATGAGATGGATTCTGGAGAAGCACGGCCATGAAAAGTCCAGTTTCTCTGCACCCACATCAAATTGCCCCTTCAATGAAGGAAGATTAGTCACCCAGAACAAAAAATATAGTCTTTCCTCTTTAAGATGCCAGCATCGCCCTTGTAATATTATTCTGACAATTGAGGAGAAAGACAAAAAGCCTCTTAGATTTTTCAGTGAGTTTTATTTGTCTACCCAAATCGGAGTTGTTCAACTTCACTATACTTTTTGATGTTTTCTCTGCACAACTGTGTAAAGCGAAAATTTGAGCAACAGCCGGTGTTTTATTGAGAGAGCGACACACCTCTTACAGCTATCTTAAGCTTCTCCATATGCATTTTTCCAAAACGACGCTCTCCGAATTCTCAGAACGATTTTAGGTTTAGCCAGAAATGTCATCTGTGTCCTTCTACCTTCTTCCGTCCTTCTTTTTCGTTGCAGTGGAATTTATCAAAACGGCTGTGAATTTGAAAAGCAAGGACGCAAGAGCATAACAAAGTTCAGTTCACTGTGACTTTGTTACTTGGAGTCTGTAGCTCTTTCTCATTGTTAATCCACCCTATGACCCCCTCAGCCAACAGACTAAACACACCTATCAATTGCTTCTATTCTGCAAGTAAGGAACTCACCAGAGAGCGCATATGTGCTGGAAAGAGGGAGTCCTGCCTGTGAAGCATGCTACATGCCCCGGCCAGGGAGTAGAAGGGAGGCACGTGGCAGAAATGTGGCTGCCGGGCCCAACCAGGGCGTTTGAGGGTTGCCTTTGGTGTCCTGCGGCCAGTTCTACTAAGTGTTTGCAAAATGCGACAAGTACTTCCTTCCTGAAGTTGTCTGCCAGGGCTTGGAGGGCAAATAGTCAAAGGCTACGCTGGGCGGTAGTGCGGGGGGCAAGGGCTCAGAACTCAACAGTCAACCAAAAGACACAATACCATAATGCCCAACCTAGTGCTTCTTGTTTAAATAAAACTAAGTATGGTTACCTGTGTCTTGAAGGTGCAGTTTGGCGGGCGTGCTATGGACACATGCAGCACCCCTGATCCTGAGTTGTCGGGGCTGCGGCAGCAGCCATGCTGAGAACTTGAAGATGGCAGTGCAGTAGATGGAATAGAGCTCCTGAAGGCAGCGCTCTTCTCGAGAAGTTGCGGCCTCTCTATGCCGAGTGCAGATGAGATGCTGGTGCGGCAGGCGATGGAATAAAGCTCCTGGTAGCAGCTCTCTTCTCAAGCGGTTGCGGCCTCTCTACGCAGAGTGCAGGTCAGATGCAGGTGCGGCAGGTTATGGAATAGAGCTCCTGGTGGCAGCTCTCTTCTCAAGCGGTTGCGGCCTCTCTATGCCAAGTGCAGATGAGCTGCTGGTGCAGCAGGTGAGGGCAGAGAGCTCCTGGTGGCAGCTCTCTTCTCAAGCGGTTGCGGCCTCTCTATGCTGAGTGCAGGTCAAATGCAGGTGCGGCAGGTTATGAAATAGAGCTCCTGGTGGCAGCTCTCTTCTCAAGCGGTTGCAGCCTCTCTATGCAGAGTGCAGGTCAGATGCAGGTGCAGCAGTTGATGGAATAGAGCTCCTGGTGGCAGCTCTCTTCTCAAGCGGTTGCGGCCTCTCTATGCAGAGTGCAGGTCAGATGCTGGTGCGGCGGGTTATGGAATAGAGCCCCTGGTGGCAGCACTCTCCTCAAGCAGTTGCAGCCTCTCTATGCAGAGTGCAGGTCAGATGCAGGTGCAGCAGTTGATGGAATAGAGCTCCTGGTGGCAGCTCTCTTCTCAAGCGGTTGCGGCCTCTCTATGCCAAGTGCAGATGAGCTGCTGGTGCAGCAGGTGAGGGCATAGAGCTCCTGGTGGCAGCTCTCTTCTCAAGCGGTTGCGGCCTCTCTATTCCAAGTGCAGATGAGCTGCTGGTGCAGCAGGTGAGGGCATAGAGCTCCTGGTGGCAGCTCTCTTCTCAAGCCGATTTCGACCTTGTTTGAGGACTTTCACAGTTGCGGACTCCATGCTTAGCAGGGCAGTACTCATGGTATTGATGGAGCTTGGGGTCTCTGAAGTCTGCAGTGACATCACCAGTCGATCAGTCAGGGTTGACTGCTGGACTCACTAGATACTTGATTTGTACAGAAGGCTTGATGGTTGTTCATGACTAGAGCTACGTAAAAAGATCAGGGGACCCCTTCCCCACACGTGTCGCTCCTGAAAGCGTGATGGGCTTCTTAACCTGGACCGCTTCTCCTACTGCTGGGACATGCACACTTCTTCTCTATGTCATGAAGCAGACAGGCGTCTAGGCTCTAGGCAGACCCGTATCTATTCTAGCAGAATGTGCAGGGCTCATTTCATGTCAGGTCGTGTTCCCTCACCTCTAGGAGGCTCGCTGCCATGCAGACAACAGCTCTGGTCACACAACAGTCCTTCAACTACTACTACTGCTAATGCCATGTGGGTCATAACACAGTACCGAGTTTTGTGAATGAGTAGTGCAAACAGGCTTTTTATATGTGTTAGGGGGAGGTTAGTCTACTGGGCCTGCTTTTATGAAGTTCCAATGTTTTGTAAATCCCAGAACTTGTGCTGACATTCCACTTGTGTGTGTTGAGTGTGTGTACGTGAAGTGAGCGTGCAGTACATGTATGGGAGTAGGACTCTTTGCGGTGAGAGTCCGAGTACTGGGATAAGCACTGGACTCAACAGTGCATTATCATTTCTGCTGTTTGACTTTTGAGGTCTGAGCTGTTGCCCCCAATTCTACATCCCTCAACTCTGTAACTACTCACACTTGCTACCCTGTGAGTAAAGTGTGGGCAGGATTGTACTTTGTTCACTCTGCTGAGCCTTAGTAGGATGTAACCCAGGACACCAGTGGCAAACAACTTCATCCACCACAGTTTCAGCCCATTACTCACTGTCTACCTGTGGCCCCTGAATGAGGATTGACGCCCATGTTAAGGAATTCGAGCACTCAGGACAGGTCTAGGTCTGTCCATCTTGCTGAAGTCTCAATAAGAAAACTGGTCCATTGTTAACACATGAGATAGGTTTTGCGGAACTGTGGCTGAGACCACTAACCTGAAAGCTCATGGTTTTAATACCTCTTGAATGGATAGGGCTGTAGATTTGAGAATGTCACCATTAGTCTTCTGTTCTGTGCTAAATACTAGCATGTCTCTACTAGTCATAATTCTTTTTACGTCTGCAAACAATGATGGATCGTCATGTTTTTGAATGTCTCGTATTGTTTCTCACCCAGCATTCACACAACCTCCCCAGCCATGGGACTTGCCTGTTCAACCAAAATACCAGAGTGTCAACTTTCTGTCTCTGAACAAGTATCAAAGATCCTGGTATGTAAAAGACACAACACAAACAACAGTTTAAAAAAGGAGGGGGGGGGGGCAAAGGGAAAAGTTTAAAGACCTGCGCGAATAAAATCCCCACTCCCAACAGTCTATCACAACAAAAGAAGTTGCGAGTCTATCTGAGCTCAACATAGCTCTTTTGAGCACAAAACAATACAATACAGGCTTTTATTACCCACTCATAAGAAAGGGGAATCCTTTAAAGAGGACGAAATCCCATCACCCACCGAGGTGGCATGCTTCATCATCTGGGATCTCCTCTTAGTTGCAACACCTAGTGCAACCAAGGGCTACAACCCCCTCACTGTGAGGGAGGAGCTCAGGTAGGTTTTAGTTTGATCAAATTAGAGGATTAACTAAAATCCATGAGAAAAGAAGCAAGCTCTACTTTTTGGGTGATGGTTGCAGTGCATGTGATGAAATGCAAAGTGATTTAAAATTGACTACCAAAAGAAAAAGATTTATTAGATATCTTTTGGTGCCAAAAATAAAAACAGTGCAAGTGCAGAATGAAAAAATAGTAACTGCACTAGTCCTATAAAATAGGTCTACATGTTTTAGTCATATCGATCAAATTATGATCAAGGCCTTCCTCAGGACCCAAGTGTAATTTTGCGACCTCAAACCTAGCAAAGTAGTGCTAGTATTAGTGAAAAAATAGAAATATTGTAAAAACAGAGGTTGGAATGAATACAACCTACATACACTTGTGGTCTCGGTTTGTAGAGATGTCACAAGGATAAGATGTCACCTGTAAAGAAAAACAGAGAGACAGACAAATACTCGCATAAGTATAATGTAAAAGCCAAAAAGTGTGTATAATTGGTTGTGCTACATATCTGGGTGATGACCCCACATATGGTACCTTAATGTGTACCGTACACCTCTAAGGTGTGTATAGAAACAATTTAAATATTTGAAAAATGCTTACCCATGGTTTACGGGTGCATACCTCACCTCACCTCACCTGGCGACAGCTCAGGACGTGAGGCACCGCTGTGTATTAAAAAGGAGAAATTAGTATTGTAGATATTGCACATGATCTATGAATATCAACAACCTAATGTAAAATTAGTTCATCAATTTGTACTTTTAACATGGAATGTTAAACAGGGAGGCCAAAAACGGAAGAGGACACATTTCTAGTGGAGAAATGAGAACAGTCTGAAAAAGGTCTCAGCCCACATGTAGCTGACTCGGCCAAATGGACATATATCGTCCTTACTAGTACTGACTGTGCATCAGTGATATATGTCTAATATAGAAATACTTTTAACCCTACTTAAACATACAGCGATGCCAAATGGTTGTGATGATATAGTATTAGAAGAATCTGATGCCTGTTTATCGTAACCAACCGTAAAACAGAACAGAGTCTTCAGAACACTTTACACAGCCCAGCTCTACACATTGATTTTAAAAGCTGTTTGGGCAGTCAGAGAAAGACGCTCGCTTACCTCTGTTCTCATTTCTCCACTAGCAATGTGTCCTCTTCTATTTTTGGCCTCCCTGTTTAACATTCCATGTTAAAAGTACAAATTGACGAACTAATTTAACATTAGGTTGTTGATATTCATAGATCATGCGCAATATCTACAATACTAATTTCTGCTTTTTAATACACGCCCTGAGCTGTCGCCAGGTGAGGTGAGGTATGCACCCGAAAACCACGGGTAAGCATTTTTCAATTATTTAAATTGTTTCTATACACACCTTAGAGGTGTACGGTACACATTAAGGTACCACATATGGGGTCATCACCCAGACATGTAGCACAACCAATTATACACACTTTTTGGCTTTTACATTATACTTGTGTTAGTATTTGTTTGTCTCTTTGTTTTTCTTTACAGGTAACATCTTATCCTTGTGACATCTCTACAAACCGAGACCACAAGTGTATGTAGGTTGTATTCGTTCCAACCTCTATTTTTACAATATTTCTATTTTTTCACTATTACTAGCACTACTTTGCTAGGTTTGCAGTAGCAAAATCACACCTAGGTCCTGAGGAAGGCCTTGATCATAATTTGATCGATATGGCTGAAACATGTAGACCTGTTTTATATGACTAGTGCAGTTACCATTTTTTCGTACTGCACTTGCACTGTTTTTATTTTTTGGCACCAAGAGATATCTAATCTATTTCTATTGGTAGTCAATTTTAAATCACTTCGCATTTCATCACATGCACTGCAACCATCACCCAAAAGGTAGAGCTTGCTTCATCTCTCATGGATTTTAGTTAATCCTCTAATTTGATCAAACTAAAACATCCCTGAGCTCCTCCCTCACAGTGAGGGGGTTGTAGCTCCTGGTTGCACTAGGTGTTGCAACTAAGAGGAGATTCCAGGTGATGAAGCATGCCACCTCGGTGGGTGATGGGATTCCGTCCTCTTTAAAGGATTCCCCTTTCTTATGAGTGGGTAATAAAAGCCTGTATTGTATTGTTTTGTGCTCAAAAGAGCTCTGTTGAGCTCAGATAGACTCGCAGATTATTTTGCTGTGATAGAATGTAAAAGACACATCCATTCTACTGGAACTGCATGGTGGTTCCTCCAACTACATCATCTGGGTACACTCCTGGCACAGAGGAGACATGTTATTTGGCTAAGGGGGATTCTGGGATAGATGGAGCTGATAGAGAGGTTCAGAAATGGAAGGTTGTCTTGAGCAGCTGAGTTTTCAGAAATTTCCTAATTAAAACTTATTCTTTCTATTTTATTTTTTGTCTGGTAAAGTTGCCTTTGTCTGGTTAGGTTTTCATAGAGTTACTCCATTCAGAGCGAGGTTAATTCTGCTGAATCTTTTTAGGTCAAGCCTAGGTAGCCCGCATGCGCTGTCTGCAAGACCTGTTGTTATCTCCTCTATCGGCTTTTGGCATGCCCATGAATTGCCATTTGTTCGTTGTTGTGGCATTTAGAAATATGTGTTTTTTATTGGTGCATTGGGTCTGATTCTCCTGCCTTTGCGTCCTTGGGCCACGCCCAGGTGATTTGTCTCATTGTTTGTTTGCATTGGCCATCCCAATACATCCCCGGTTTCTCCTGGTCATCTTGGTCTGCATTTTTATTTTGTAGGCTTTCACCTTTGTTTTAGGCTTTAAGGCCGTTTCATGAGCAATGCTCTGTTCGGCACCTGCAAAGTGGCAATTTCTGTCCTGTAGCTGTTAATCTATGCCAATAGGTCTAACTCAAAAAAATGCGAGACCTATTGCATTTCTAATGCTTGTTTTATTTGTTCTTGTTAAGGGCTGGTTTTGATAGAAGCTGCTTTGTTTTCTTGTTATGAAGATAGGGGCCTGCTGTGTTTGTCTTCGACCTTGAAGGCTCATACTGGATACAGGTTTGTCCAAGGTGTACGGGAAAAACAAGGGCTGGAATCCTAGTTCCTCAGAGGGAAAAAATTGATGATGGGATCAAATCTTTGGACAGGTGTTCAGTCCTAAAGCAGTGTCACCTGAAGATGTTATAATCTCCAAGAATCCACAAGGAAAAGGAAGGGACTCAAAATAGCAGAGCAGAAGAGTGGAAAGTAGGGAAACATCAAGAAACTCCAGAAGGAGCACCTGACTGGCAAGCAGGAAGTGTTGTGATGCACTAAGTGCCTGAACCCAGCTCTGCATGTAGTCAGTGATCGAGGAGGACCTGGAAGGGGAAGGAGACAAGAAACAGTAAGTGATTAGCCACCAAAGAGAATGAGGTAAGAAAGAGAAAGTGCCCATTGAAAAACTCACTAATCTCAAAGTAATTCCTGGAATGGATTATTAGCGAGAGAAAAAAAAGTGCTAGGAAAATATAGTTCCAAGATTAAAGCTGCTGTAATAATAATGACCATCCTCCCAACTGGATGGCACCTTTGGGGAGACATGAAAAGCTCTGGGATGATGGGGGGTGCCTGTCCCTGGCCAAGAGGAGCATCATGCTGCTCTGTATTTCTTTGTGGAAAAACAGAGACCGTGATCTTTTCATAATGAGCCATCAGCAACTTATTTTGTCGCTCATATCATCATCATAATACTCTTTTTTCAGTAAAATGCCATGAAAGAGATGCATAATACAAAATACAGTAGCTGTCATAAAGTTAAAAATAAGTTAAAAACTAGAAACATACATCTGGATCATTTAAAAAACAAGAATATACAGTCAACAGACCAGGAGTTATCCTTTCCTAATTCATAAATAAGATAAACCCACCTATTAAAAAAAATAACAATGGATTTTATAAATCTCGATTAACTAGGACCATTGTGGAAGGTTACATCAGCT
This sequence comes from Triturus cristatus, assembly GCF_964204655.1. Classification (NCBI taxonomy): domain Eukaryota; kingdom Metazoa; phylum Chordata; class Amphibia; order Caudata; family Salamandridae; genus Triturus; species Triturus cristatus. Next base: position 1,106,838,299 of record NC_140580.1, on the reverse strand, counting down.
TGTCTTTTCCTTATCAACCACGCATAAAATGGAAATTGAGATACAGCGAAGACCAAATGGGGTGCCGTATCGGTTTGAAGACTCCTGTAGGCTGCCTCATTCCTTGTAGTGCCATGGTTTCTGCAGATAGGAATCAGCCATTTTGCTCTTGCCTCACTGTAGGGTGGACAAAAAATAACAGATGGGGTACATTTTCTTTCTTGTATCCACACATGGGGCAATAGCTCTCGGGTAATGGGGTGGGGGTGCCACTGGCTAAGAGGAGCGTCATGCTGCTAAGTTTTTTGTTTTTTATTTAGTAAAAATATAGACAGTCAGCCACTCTGTAATGAACCATCAATAACGTATTTTGTTGCTCATATCAAATGGAGTAGGTCTAAATCAGGATGTGTTCCAAATAGTACACAAAATCGCCCTCCCCCATTTCTAATAAAGAATTAATTAATGTGGCTACCTTTAAATTTCAGGAATACCAGGCTGCCCGTAGCTTGTTGGCAATTATGTATTTGGTTTTATTTTTTTTAAAAACTAACATCATAACTTCGAATTTTACATTATTAAATGTGTTTATAGCTGACAATTTTATAGAGCACTTGCGGAAAAAAATGCTTTTATTTTGGAGGGGGTTGGGCGCAATATTTAGAAGTTCGCCATAGAGCAAGCAACTATCCAAGAAGATTCCCAGCAAGAAGGACATAAAGGAATCTACTGCAGTTTCAGTTTTGGATCCATTTTGATATAATTGGTGGTTCTTCATCAGTACCTTCCTGGCAGAGTTGAAGTCCAAGGCAACGTGTATCTTTGCTCTAGATTTGAAAAGTTCCCTTTTCTTGCCCACCGCGTCCACTTCGAGCGACAGCAATAGCTCCTTGTTTTTGATACACATCTGAAAATTGGTGTCCACAGTTCGCAACCAAAAATATTGGAAAGTTTTGGGATCTTTTGTTTAATCCTTACTACCCTTATGGTTACAAAACACAATATTATCCTTGTTATTACAAGAGTCAGTAGTGGTCAGAAAGGTAAGGTATAAAAAGGGGTTAACATACCCATAATACCAAATGCTGTGCATATATTTGTCGGCAGCTTTCGACACGGTCTCTCATCAGATTGTGCTCAGGAGACCTAAAGAAATTGGGATTCAAGGACAAGCCTTTCATTGGTTGTCGAGCTTTCTCTCCCTACCGAACACAGACTATCAATATAGGCCCCTTACGATCTAAGACCATGGAAGTGATTAAAGGAGTACCTCAGGGCTCCTGCCTCAGTCCCACTTTGTTCAACATTTATGTTCCTCCACTAGCCGGATTACTTAGAAAGCTGGGCGCCACACCAATTTCGTATGCTGATGACACCCAGCTAATATTGTAATTTAACAAAAACACTTTCAACATCCAGTCCACCTTCTCGGAAGGCATGATTGCCATCATGACCTGGATGAGGAATAATTTCCTACAGCTTAATGTTGGGGAAACTGAGATCACGCTGTTTGGAGATGCACCATTGCTATGGTCCCCAGAATGGTGGCCGGCTGACCTAGGCACCACTCTGGTTCCCAAGACAGTGGTCAAGAACCTTGGCATACGCTTAGACCAGAAACTGACAATGAAGGAGCACGTTGCAGCCACTGTAGGCTCATGCTTCCACGTGTTAAGCCTTCTAAGCTTGGTATTACCCTTTCTCCCTTTGACCGCACGGAAAACTCTCCTTCAGGCACTGGTGATGAGCCGCCTGGACTACTGTAATGCTCTCCTGATTTCAGCATGTGAGTCCTCACTGAGTAGACTCCAAGTAGTCAAAAACACCGCTGCCCGCCTTGTCTTGAAAGCCCCTGCCAGAGCAGCCTCTCTCCCTCTTTTACAACAGCTTCACTGGCTTCCAGTACGCAAACAGATCAAATTTAAGATATGCTGTATTGTACATAAAGTATTAAACGTTAAAGATCCTGGCTATCTTGCAGGAAAAGTCAATCAATACCTGCCACCCAGACCCTTATGCTCAGGAACTAAATCTCTACTCCTTGTACCTCGCTTAAAAAAATCGTGTTTGGGTGGGAAGGCTTTCCTTCGCCTAGCCCCCTTTTACTGGAACCAACTTCCCATTCATATCTGCAAATGCCCAGATCACCTTCAATTTAGAAGGCTCCTCAAAACTACACTGTTCTAAATCTATTCTCTCTCTCTTTGGCCTTCTGCTGCTCCACCATAGCGCGGAGATACGCCTCTGGGGGTGATTTGGTCGCTTTACAAATAAATAAATAAATATGTGAAGTATCTGGTTTATTATCCCGTATGTAAAGTTGGTCACCTTCAGCCAACCAGAATTTTAAGCCAACAGCTTTCTGGGTGTAGAGTAATGGTCCTGCACTCACTCACGGAGATGACAGACCCCTCTACAGATTGCAGGAGAGAGGGGGGTACTCTGCGCTGACAAAGGGAGACGATGAGATTACTGTGCGCTTCTGCAGAAAGGAGAAGGAATGATTCTGCACTGGTACTCTGTAATGATGCATGGAGAAGATGGGATTACTGTGCATTGCAGAAAGGAGAGGGAATGATTCTACACTAGCACCCTGCGCTCATGTGGGGAGAATATGGAATTACTATGCAAATCTGCAGAAAGGAGAGGTAATGATTCTGCACTGGCACTCTGCAATGATGCATGGAGAAGATGGGATTACTATGCTCTGCAGAAAGGAGAGGTAATGATTCTGCACTGGTACTCTGTAAAGATGCATGGAGAAGACGGGATTACTATGCGCTGCAGAAAGGAGAGGTAATGATTCTGCACTGGCACTCTGCAATGATGCATGGAGAAGATAGGATTACTATGCATTGCAGAAAGGAGAGGTAATGATTCTGCACTGGTACTCTGTAATGATGCATGGAGAAGATGGGATTACTATGCTCTTCAGAAAGGAGAGGTAATGTTTCTGCACTGGCACTCTATAATGATGCATGGAGAAGATGGGATTACTATGCGCTGCAGAAAGGAGAAGGAATGATTCTGCGCTAGCACTCTGCAATGATGCATGGAGAAGATGGGATTACGATGCTCTGCAGAAAGGAGAGGTAATGATTCTGCACTGGTACTCTGTAATGATGCATGGAGAAGATGGGATTACTATGCGCTGCAGAAAGGAGCGGTAATGATTCTGCACTGGCACTCTGCAATGATGCATGGAGAAGATGTGTTTACTATGCTCTGCAGAAAGGAGAGGTAATGATTCTGCACTGGTACTCTGTAAAGATGCATGGAGAAGACGGGATTACTATGCGCTGCAGAAAGGAGAGGTAATGATTCTGCACTGGCACTCTGCAATGATGCATGGAGAAGATAGGATTACTATGCATTGCAGAAAGGAGAGGTAATGATTCTGCACTGGTACTCTGTAATGATGCATGGAGAAGATGGGATTACTATGCGCTGCAGAAAGGAGAGGGAATGATTCTGCACTAGCACTCTGCAATGATGCATGGAGAAGATGGGATTACGATGCTCTGCAGAAAGGAGAGGTAATGATTCTGCACTGGTACTCTGTAATGATGCATGGAGAAGATGGGATTACTATGCTCTTCAGAAAGGAGAGGTAATGTTTCTGCACTGGCACTCTATAATGATGCATGGAGAAGATGGGATTACTATGCGCTGCAGAAAGGAGAAGGAATGATTCCGCACTGGTACTCTGTAATGATGCATGGAGAAGATGGGATTACTATGTATTGCAGAAAGGAGAGGGAATGATTCTACACTAGCACCCTGCGCTCACGTGTGAAGAACCAGGATTTAAACCCAGCGGCGCAGGGGACACGCCCGAAGTCTTCGGGTCCACCTGTCTTAGAGTACAGAGACACGGGATTCTTCTGGTGACATCAAAGATAAAATTTATTAGCTGCAGCCAGTAACAGAGATCCTAGAAGTACAACACTGTGTATGTTCTCAGGAGTCTGCTCAAACAAAAAGAGTGGAGCATCGTCTTTTATGCCAAAAACCACGTTCCTGGCTAGCATCAATTACTTACAAATTTGACCAATCAGAGGATGACATTTTCAGAGGCATGTAAAGATATGTGGGGCGGAACTCCACCCCACTTCGGACGCACAGCGTTCAAATGGGCACATCAAAAATGCCACCAATTCATCCAATCTTCTCATAAAGTTTTGTTTATTTTCATCCACATTTAATGAATCGTAACTCCTTTTCATCCAGTCAAGCGTCTGACGCTATGTAATACATTTGATCCTTAATGCTTGTAGACATGCCAATACAGGCCTTGATCTGCAGCATGGAATAATACATAGGTCCTCCTTAACAAGCATATTTCCTTTACCCAATGCATTTCGGGCCTGGTCTGGCCCTTCGTCAGGGGTAGTCTACAAATTAAAACAAATCGATTAACCACTGTTTTTAAACATCTCTAATTTGTCACTTTCATACTTGCAAAAGGTAAAAAATACATTGTTCATGACAACGAATCACCCCGTGATTAACATGATATCCACAAAATTCTGTAAATACCTAATCTTGCTCCTATAGCTTCCGTTTTTATCCTGAAACCCCCTGAACACATACTACTAATGGGAAAACCACCTCATTACATCTACATAAGCTGTTTAACACGAATCCATACCTTCAAGATTTCATTTACCGCTTTCGTTCGTGTTTCAAGACGTTTTAAACGCCTCACAATGTTGTGCTATTTAAAAGACCTGCGTACAAACCCCACCCATTTTTGTTCATCCAATAGGCTCATATGGTTTTATCAAACTGCTTCCATGTGTTTACAAAACTACATGATACACCGTAAGTATTTGTTTGTCAATGAATTTGGTGGCATTTTTGATGTGCCCATTTGAACGCTGTGCGTCCGAAGTGGGGTGGAGTTCCGCCCCACATATCTTTACTTGTTTCCCACGTGGCTGGGCAGTCCACGATTTCGGGCCAGCACGCATTTAACAATTTAAGGAAATCAATCAAGGAAAAACTTGTGAATACGAGGTGTGCACTCTGTCATTGTCTTTGATTTACAGAGGCATCACATAACGACAAACCCACTTTCAGTTATCCAGCCCATCGCCAAAGACAAGGTAAAAATCCAGCATTCTTGCTCGAACAGGCTGGACGGGCCCGTCATTAAAGACCTCCACCCAAATCAATAATTATGCCATAAGGCCATAAAAGGAAGTAGCAGAAACAGATGAGAAGCAAGATAGAGGGGTGTGTGCATGTGCCATAGAATCAATAATGTCCTGCTCTTTGATCTCTATCTGACCAGCTGCTTAACAAGGACCTGGCTCAACAAGTTTAGCCTCGGGCAACAGGGTCAGTTGACTCAGGTCAAACAGGAGTCAACACGAACTCAAGCTAAGGTGTATGCGTCCCTAGAGGCTTGCTTGGCCAGTCATCCTGTAGTCATTGGCCTATGTGAGGGCAACCACAAAATGGCGGTTATGCACAAAATGAAACCCAAGGGTTCAGACTAGATCATCAAATACGCAGTGAATCCATCAGTGTAGCATGATGAAAACACTCATGCATACCGCACTTGTCATTCGCGGTTCGCTGATACCAAAATCATCACGATACGACAACCTTCATTGAACGGGTTCAGAATTCACGGAACCACAGACCCTCCTTTTGCCCTTACATAGGCAATAACCTAAACTCACGTCAATCTGAATCCAGGTCTATATTCATCAGATCATTGAGATGTTGCTGTAGCATCATCCTGGTACTTAGTAACTCTCTCTGGACAGGTTTCCTCGAGCACGAGGTAACAAAAAGGCCACATATAGCAGGAGCACACTGTACACAAAGACAGAACAGGAAAAGGGTAGCTAATACCATCCCAATGACCATCAGAATCTTCCATCCCCAGGTGGATAACAATCCCCAGAACCATTCCATTAACGACCAATCTCCTTCGTCCACATGTACGGACTCGGAGATCTTATGTAGCTTGGAGATGGCTTGGAAAACTGTCGGAGCGTTGTCTGGAATGAAAACACAACAGCTCGATTGGATCAATTTACAGACCCCTCCCCTATCTGCAAGTATGACATCTAACGCAACTCTGTTCTGAAGAGTCATAAGGCGATCCGTCCGACTGGAGCTCAGCAGTCAAGTTACTAAGGGCGCCGGCAGTCTCGACTATGGTGGACTCAACCCCTCTCGTCAATTGCCGTATGTTCCTGCTGTTAACCATAGGTCCCCAAAACAGCAGAGAACCCTTCAAGAAATCTCCCAATTCTTGTCCTGTGGTATCTTCCTTACTGAAGACACCTCTAACGACTCTCATCTGGTGGTAATCTGCCGCAGCTGTAAATGTAGGAGGTAACAAGAACGAGACAAAACATGTGCCCGAGAAATCAGGGGGCAACCATGTATACACTCTGTCATGGCAAATGAAGTAGGTACCCTTAGCTGCTAGAAACGGTGGGGAAGTCTGGGATGCAAAAACATATGTCTCAATGCAAACACTCTTCCCTAACTGAGCTCTAGGATTCTTGCCATTACCTTGCAGACAGTAATGACCCTGATGGGGTACTATCCAAATCGGAGAGGATCTCTTCGCTCGCTGGTTCCCACTCAGACTAACTCCATATCCAGTAACGTTCCATCCAATATACGCTAGCGTCTCATCTCTCGGGATAGTCTCATAAGAACCTATTCCTCTAATCATGTTGACTAATCCCTTGACCAGAGCACTATTCTTCGGGTTATCCTTCACAGAACGTAGGGGGTTAACTTCACGGGCATAAATGAACATTGTTCTGTATGCCCACACAGAACCATTGTAGCTAAATGGCAGGACCAGGTAAGGAATACCTTTATCGGTAGTATGGGGCATAAGGCCACACACCCAAAAATTAGTTGTGTTCAATACTAGCTGGTGTTGGCGCAGAAGCTGAACAAAGGAATTATTAGCGAATTCCATTCTCCTAATGGACTCATGTTCGGGCAGAGGGTGAAAAGAATGCGAAGAAACAGTAGGAGGAGGCATGGGCTGTGTAGTGGGCATGAATGTCACTTGAATAGAGAATGTCACATATCCAATTAAAAACATCATTAAACTAAACAGTATAAACAGACATAATATTAAGAAACGTTTTCTACTCATTATTATACACATTTCGCTCTTGAAGCTCATTCTTTTAGTAGGTCTCTCCATCCCGAAAAACTCCATCCTCTAATCGTGCTGCTCGCGGCGGATGGGTGTTCCGTGGTAAGGAATGCGCCTGTCGGTCCAGGGAACGCCCTTAGACCAACCAGAACCGGTTTCTCGGAGGGGAGCTAACCTTAAAAATAGCAAAGAAGGAACTTAATTTGTTATTTGTCCCGCGACTCTTGGTCGCAATTTATAACGCTCTTTGCCAGGCAATGTCTGTTCTCGGAAAAGTAGCTCAGGTTCAACAGTGTTCAAACAGTTCGATGGAGGCACAGCTTCTTGAAGAAGATCGTCGCTTTCTGGCTCAGTGTTTGTTCCAATCAAACGGGCATCGCTGAAAGGCAGAAAACGAGGCACGGTCTCAGTCTCAGAATCAGGAAGTCCTTTTTGGACACACCGGTCGTACGGCAGAGGCAAAGGGGCCCTCTTACAATGTACGCCGTGAATCCAGTTCTTTTTAGCGTGCACTCGTAGCGCAGAACGGGTAGATAACAACATCAGGTAAGGTCCTGTCCAGCGGGGCTACTCGTTCTTGGTTCGCTGAAAATTCTTCACGAGCACCCACGCGCCAGGTTCAATGGCGTGCCCTGGATCTTCAGAAACCTGTGGCAAAGTATCATGAACCTGTTGATGCAGAACACGCAATTTAGCCGTCAATTCGTACAGGTAGTCAAGCAATACAGGGTGTTCTATCTCACTAAATTTTGTCGGCCGCGGCACTCACCAAATATTTGCTGGGCGACCAAACACAACCTCATAAGGACTCAGACCCATTCGCGAATGCACAGTCATTCTTGTGGACAGAAGGGCTAATGGCAAAGCATCAGGCCATTGTAGACCAGAGCTCGCTTGAATTTTGGCCAATTTCAATTTTAACGTGCCATTGTAGCACTCAACTAGACCAGCTGACTGGGGATGATTGGCAGCGTGGAACTTCTGCCGGATTCCTAACCCATCACACACTCTCTTCATCACTTGACCCACAAATTCACTCCCATTGTCACTCCAGACCATTCTCGGCAACCCATACCTAGGGAAAAATTCCTTAATAAGGGCTTTAGCTGTGGACAAGGCAGTATTGTCCTTCAAAGGGTAGGCTTCCACCCATCTAGAAAAAGAGCAAACAACCACTAAGACATATTTCAGGTTGTTGCACCTCTCCATGTGGATGAAATCTAGCTGCAAAGCCTCAAACGGATACCTGGGAGGAGCAAAATGACCAGCTGGAGTTGGAGTTCCCTTACCAGGATTGTACATCAAACAAACCAGACAGTTCTTGACCAAATTCTCTGCACACTTAGGAATTCCAGCATTTTGCCATACTGGGGCCAACAACTTACAAATCCCTTTCACACTGATATGGGCCATTCCATGTGCCATCGTAACCACTGGAAGTACATGCGCATCAGGCAACAACCATCGCTGATGCTCTGACAACTCAACCCAACAACCATTCGAGTCCAATTTACCCTTGCTTTCTCTCCATTCATTCAACTCTTTCTCTGTAGCTTCAGCTTGGATGGATTTCACACTCTCAATCGTATCTTCACACATACTTCTATCTGGAATCCATCTCGCCGGACCCGCAACATACATTCGACTCATCACATCTCTCGCAGTCTCTTTCGCGACTTCATCTGCAAACGCATTACCACGACCAACATCATCCGTGACTTTCTTATGCGCACTGCATTTCACGATCGCAACTTGCAACGGCAAAGTAAGAGATTCAAGAAGTTCATTCACCAATTGACCATGTTGGATCTTGGTCCCATGCGAAGTCAGAAACCCACGTTCTCTCCACAATCGTCCAAAGCTAAGAGCAACACTGAACGCATACTGGCCGTCAGTGTACACAGTCACTCTTTTCCCTTTCGACAACACACAAGCTCTTGTCAATGCAATCAACTCTGCCACTTGTGCTGAATTATATGGGATACGAGCAGCTTCAACAATCGTATGCAAAGTCGTAACCGCATATGCCGCAGTCGTATCAGCATTCGGAAGCTTGAAGCACGAACCATCAACCCATAAAGTACCATCACATTCTGCAAGAGGAGTGTCCCTAAGGTCTATCCTCCCTTTTGTTTCTTCCTCAGTCCTAAGAAAACAATCATGCTGTTCGGTATCATCTGTCTCAGTTGAGATCGGCAACAACGTGGCTGTATTCAACTTGTTGCATCTTTTTATATGTACATGACTTGCTAACAAGGTCAATTTGTAACCTGACAACCGAGCTCTAGTTAAGTGCTGTGTCTTGGTACGGTTCAACAAGGTATCCACTGCATGTGGAACCATCACAGTCAGTGTATTGTCCATCACCAAACCAGCAGACTGTTGGATTGAAACAGCCGCTGCCGCTGTAGCTCTCAAGCAGCTCGGCTCTAGCTACCGGATTCAAAGTCAACGAAAAATTAGCAATCCACTGTCTACAGTACGATGTAATACCTAGAAACGCACGCACTTCTCTCTGTGTCGTAGGCACACTCATTTTCGCAATCGCTTGAATTCTTTCTGGGGTCAATCTTCTTCCCTCCTTCGATAAGAGGTGACCTAAGTAGGTAACTTCTTATCGGCAATACTGCAACTTCGACAGAGAAACCTTATGATGGAAATCAGACAAGTGACGTAACAACGACAGAGTAGCCTCTCTACAAGTCTCTTCATTGTCAGCAGCAACTAAAAGATCGTCAACATACTGAATAAGGGCAGCACCATCAGGTAAAACCAACAAATCAAGTTGCGTCTTCAGAGCTTGACTATAGATCGATGGACTCTCACAATAGCCTTGAGGAGCGCGTTTAAACCGGAAACTTCGGCCTCCTAAAGAGAAGCCAAAGATATCTCTACTCTCCACGGCAATTGGGATGCTGAAGAAAGCATTCTTCAAATCAATCACCGAAAACCATGTGGCTGTAGCCGGAATCAAAGTCAGTAAAGCGGTGATATCAGGCACGACAGGGAATTGTGGAACAACGATCTTATTCACCTCGCGAAGATCGATCACAAACCTATACACAGGAGGTTGTGAAGAATCGGTTCTTTTCAGAACAGGCAAAACCGGACTATTACACACATTACCTCTCGTTTCCTCAATCACACCTTTCTCAATCAGATCAGAGATGATCGCCAAAAGGGCTCTTTCACCATCACTTGAGATACGATACTGTGGAATGCGTGGCAATCTAGCATTCGCCTTCAATGTCACAACATATGGCGGAATGTTCAAAAGACCCACATCATTAGGACCAGTAGCCCAAAGAGAATCAGGAAGAGAAGACAATTCAGCTGGAAGTTGGTCTTTAGACAAATACATCGGAGAGATCACTCTCTTTCCCAATGTAAGCTGTACTCCTGAAGGAGAACAATTAAGCGTCGCATACAATCTCTTCAACAAGTCCAATCCCAACAAGTTCTCACCACAACCTGTCGTCAGAATGAGGGGTGCTTCGAGTTCACAAGGTCCAACAGAAAGAGACAAAGGACTAGAAATCGGATTACTAACCGGGGCGCCAGAAAAACCTACAGAAATATTCGTTAAGCCAGACAAAGGTGCGCCAGGGAGTTTAGTGTGCATGATAGAACTCTTCGCAGCACCAGTATCCAACAGAAAAGGCTCTGACACACCTGATGCAATCACTTCAACATAAGGTCCACTCTGATGAACTGAAACGACTCCCTCTCTTTGTCTGTGGCTGTCCTAACAATCATTACCTTCCATATTCTCACCTTCAACGTAATAATCATCCGCATAGTACTGAGCCGTCCTACCAGACGCGCCATTCTGTTGATCAAAACAATTCATCGAATTCTGCGGAGGCAAGGAACGCGCAATCTGAGACATACCACGTCCTCGGCCTCGCGGAGCTTGTTGAACACCTCGACCTCTCATACCAGAAACACCATTCGTGCGCTGTAATAAAATCGGGCAACTATTCTTGAAGTGACCCTCTTCTTTGCAATACGCACACTGATTAGGGCCTACAGGGAAACGCTGTTGAGAAGACTCGAACCTTTGCGAGTTTCTCTGATATTGTTGGGGTTGCTGATAATCACGCTGGGTATTGCGAGGCGGGTATGCTTGCTGCAAAAGAACCTTAGTCTTCAATTCTTTAGTCTTTTTATCCGCTTTCTCTATCTCATCCTTATTTCTATTCTCATAGTACTGGGCAGTAGCCAATTTCTGTGCTGACGAAGAAACAGCCCAAGCACTTTCAGAATCCTTCAACCTATTGCACAACTCGGGAAGCAAATTATGCACAAACTTGTCAACGAACAACCTTTGACCACCGTCTGTACTCATGTCTTGACCACTGTGGTCTGCAAATGTCTCTTCAAATCGAGTGAAAAAGTCGGACACAGTTTCGTCTTTCTTCTGCTTGCATGCAGACAACTTGTCCCAATTGACATGCATAGCAGGCATCAAAGTCTTCATATAATCAATAATTCTACCAGGGAGATCAGCAATCACATTCTCGGGTTTAGCACCACCTATTTGTCTTTCATCTGCAGTTCTAAGATTATTCCATGTATCACCTAATTCCTGCGCATGATCCGTATGACGAATCTTACTCCATATAAGCTGTGGAACAACATTCCCAAATAACATATCTATATCAGCCAAATTCATAATACATGAACCCGCAGTTTGAGATAGCTCCTTATAAAACCCCGCAGGATTTTTACGTGGATCAGGCAGAGTCTGCTTTAGAGCTAGGACTTCGGCACGCTTCCATGGAACATGTACCCAAACGCGCTGGAAATGTGGCAGAACAGGTGGATTAGTTTGCGCATCACCAGGTCTCCAAACGGAAGGAACCTCACGCATCGGATATTGACGCGCCTTTCTCCTAACTGAAGAATCAGGCTCAAATAATGACCTAGAAGGAAACTCACTCCTAAACGACAACAATGTCGCGACTGCTCTTTCAACATCAAGACCCACTATAGTTCCTTTCGCAAACTCGGACTGCACACGGAACAACTCAGGCGGAGTCTGCCCTACCTCACTATCTTCCCACTGTTCACGAAGGAAAGAACACATCATATCAAATACGTATCTCTGTTTTGGTGCTTCCCATTGATGGAAAACATCCATAACACCCTCAAGATCATAGTGCGAAGGATAGGTAACCCATTTACGCGCCAAGTGATCCAGCACTGTCCGTTCATCAGGACCAGGCAATTGACTACGCAATTGCTTACGCTCTACAACAGGAGACATACCCAATGAACCCATTAGAGGAGAAAAAAGACTAGCAACCGCATCAGTCATTCTCCGTCGAGCAGAAGGAGAAGGTGACAAAAGAACAGGGGACAAAGCAAAATGAGAAGGAACCGAAGTCGGAACAGTAACAGAAGGAACAGACAACACAGGTATAGGAGTAGCAGACGAAGGAGGTAGCAAAGACGGCGGCCCTTGAGAAGGCTGCGCCGAAGCAGTAGTAGCCAGTAGAGGGAGAGCTGGCTGTTGAGGAACCACTGGAGGTAAAACAACCGGAGGTTGCGCAACTACAAGTGGCGGAGGTGCGGTAGCACTCTGAGCATAAGGGGGTGGCGAACTTAATAGATGCGACATTAAAGGATCTTTCGCAAGATCTTTCCTTTCTTCTTGCTGTTGAGGCGGCAAAGCTGGATAACATTTGTCTACCGCTAATTGACGTTGCCTAAACATCTGTTCGCTTCCTTGCTCTTCCTCATTATCCCTAAACTGTATAGCAGCTTGCACCATTGACATACCTTGTTCACGCTTTATTTCGTTTCGCTAACTTAATTTCCTTCAGTTTGACTTCCTTTCGCCAAAGGCGGAAAGAGTCAAACATTGCCGGCCGGGCTTTCTTTTTGAAGAGTCTGACTTCTAAATTATCTAAAATTTCCGTGTCGTAACTACCATATTGGGGCCATCTTAGGACACCATCCTTCCTAGTATACCTAATCCATACATCATTATATGTGATGGGGCCCACGCCGTGTTTTAAATAGAGCTCATAGGTCGGAGTTCCAATCGGAGGCACCGGACACGAGTCCTCCAATCGGGAATCCCTATTACAACCATAACAAAATATCTTTCCAAGTCTGCTAAGACCAGGCATCTTCGCTCACTAGTCTAGCTTCAAACTTCAAGGGAATATCAAAACGATAGCCTCGTGGATACACGAGTCCCTCGGCTTTGGAGCCTGCAGGTACCAAATCAAAGTGATCCCGAAGGATACCAAAACAAACTAAGGACTGGGAGACGCTCCACTCATACTTAACTGATTATTAAGATTTTTGCTGCGACGTACGCGCAGTGCTTCGGCACTCCGTCTATGTTACAGCTGCCCTCCATCATTAAACAGGTTCAAGAGGACCATGGAGCGGAGTCTGCGATAGAATTGGGGATGCGGCTCCTCGGAGATTTTGGCCTGGTGGCTACCATGATAATGGGAAACCTTAAGGGTGATGCGTTGCACTTTCAGGTTCGTAATGAGCTGAAGAAGGTTGCTGAAGAGGACAAGCCGCAGGAATTTGCTAAAATAATCGCAGAAGCATATCGTGATTTGGGTCGTAGCTCTTTAGGAGTTAAGCCTGTGATCAAGAATCCCGATTCTAAGCAGCAGGGTAAGGCAGGAACTTCTGGTAAGGATGAACGACCCTTTTTTCCAAAACAAAAGTGGCCGTTTAAACAACAGGGCAAGCAGCAGCAGAAACAGGGCTCTCGGCCTGCCTCTCCCGTACAGTCAAGTAGTGAACGCACTTATGATCTGCGAGATCGTGCTACTATTAAGTCTCCTGATAGATTTCAGGTTTCTGAACCGCGTTCTCCTCGTTCTTCACAGGAAACATCGGCTACACAGTCTGGTGGCGGAGGCGGTGGCAAAGGTCGGGGTGCTCCACAACAGCGTGACCAACCCCGACAGACTGAGGGTAAAGGCAAGCAGGACGAGTTTGCTCGACAAAGACCCCCGTTTCAGAAGAAGAAAGTGGCGGCTCTGACGGCAACATATGCCTCAGATAGTGCGGACACAGCTTCAGAACCGGACATGGGCGCTGACGCTACTAGACAGCGCAGCGGAAATTACCATAGTCCGTCAAGCTCTGCGTCCATTTCTGGCGGCGACAGCAACTGATGTATTGGTTACTGTTGAAACAGCTGACACCAGAGTGGCTCCCCCTGATAGACTTTATGAAATAGTCTTATTAATAGAGGGTGACATACAACGTACTATAAAAGGGATTTTTTGGGATAATCTGACCACCACCTATGATATCCTCCTAGCGGAGGCAGATTGGCCCCCGGCCTTCATTTTGGAAGCTCCTAGAGGGGAGGAGAAAATCCTCCCGTCCTTTGCGCACACGGTGCCTAAGGACCAAGCTGAAATGTACGCTGGTGAGTGGGCGCTGGCGCTTGCGCCAGCGGTATATCGTACTCAGGTGGGTTGGGACCGGTTGTCCCCCTGCCATGAGATTCCATTGCGGTCTATGCCCCAGCCTCAGCCCCAATATCCCATGCGTCGTGAGGCTAGACCTCACGTCGCGGCGATCCTTGAACAATTGGAATATCAGGGTGTAATTGAAACATGTGTGTCCCCTATGAATAACCCTTTATTCACTGTGACGAAGCCTGACGGCTCGTACCGTTTAGTTTTGGATTACCGGCACCTAAACTCCCATTGCCGGACCTGCGCGGTACAAAATACACATAGCTCGGCTCTAGTCGACAGTCTCGTGCGTAAACGATTTAAAACGACACTTGACATTTCCAATGGCTTTTTTAGCCATAACCTGTCCACACTGAGTAGCCAGTGGACAGCGTTTACTTCGGGCGGTAAACAAAAACAGTTTACGAGATTAGCCATGGGCTACAAAAATAGCCCTGGCGTCTTTTCCGCTCGCGTGGTTTCCCTCTTAGAAAGAATAGACCCCGAGGCATACTCCTATGTTGACGATATCTACCTCACGGATGACGAGCTGTTGCCGCATCTGTCTCGAGTCGACAATATTGTAGTGAGTTTTGCTGACTATGGCTACAAATTCAATTTTGCGAAGTCTCACATCGCGGAATATACAGTGTTGTTTTTGGGCTACGAGCTCAATAATGAAGGAAAGGGGTTAGCTCCCCACTTTCTGGAGAAGTGCGCATGCTTGAGTGCGCCAACGACACTAAAGAAGTTACAATCTCTACTGGGCTTTCTGAATTTCGGCCGTACGTACATTCCTGATTATGCCCAGCGTATCAAGCCGCTTTACGCCTTGGTACAACCCACATTTTCGAAGTCTAGCTGGCAGCTGGAACATTCAAAAATTTTACAGTCTTTACAGGCTGACCTTCTTGCTTCACAATATTTGCTGACACGTGATAACCGCACCAACCTGGTAATAAGAATAGTGCCAGGCGCCGTGGGTTTCACGTATTTGACGTTTAATGAGGGCGATACAGTCCCCATTGCGTACAAATCCCACTTGTACACCTCTGCTGAATTACGTTTTTCCGCGGTCGAAAAAGTTCTGACTGCTGTACAGATGGCGATCCTTAAAGAACGCGCACTGTCACATGGAAAACAGATTCTGGTTGTAACACCCTATCCCGCCTTAGAAGCGGTGACAAAGGCAAGTGTACCAAATTCTAAAGCTTTGCATCCTCGGTGGATACAATGGGCCACAACACTGACGTCGCCAGACGTCACCTACATCTTTGATGCCTCATTACAGACTCAAGAGTTCTTGCAGTATGAATTCGTTCATCCGGCTCCTCTGTCTTTGCGCCCGCTCGAAGAATACCATTGTGTCATATACACTGACGGGTCTGCGCAGCCCGCAATTGGATCAAAGCACGCCTACTCAGCGGCTTGCGCAATTGTCGTAGGTACTTTCGTAAATGGTGAATTCCAATCTGATGCAGTGCATACGCAGTCATTGGGCGATTGTACCGCGCAATTGGCGGAGTTTCGGGCTCTAGTGCTTGCACTGGAGTTTGCCGATCCCCGAGTCACTACTCTAATTGTGAGTGATTCTTTCTACTGTGTCCAGTCCTATAATGACAATTTACACTTCTGGTCTCAGAATGATTATCGAGACACGAAAGGTGGCACAATTAAGCATAAAACGCTTTGGGTTCGAGTGGCAGACTTTAAAGAACGTCTCCCACTCGTGAATGTAATTCACACTCTTGGTCACCAACGACTTGGTGTCCATGCTGTCGGCAACGGCTTGGCTGACGAGGCAGCAAAAACAGCAGTGGCTACATACTTAGTGGCAGCAGTAACCAGATCAAAGAGTAAGATTGATGATGACATCTTGGCAGCTATTGCTGCTACAGAAAAGGGAGGCGATTACCCGAAGGGTTTTCCTTCTCGTTACATTTACCATTTAAGTCCTGATAATGTCCCATTAGTGAGGATTAACGACGTTGGTGATAGAATTATTCCCAACGCGGACTGCAGACCCGCACTGATTCTGGCTGCTCATGAGGGGTTGGCGTCAGCCCACGCCGGAGTGTCAGCCACTATATCTCTGCTACAACAACGTTACTGGTGGTTCGGTTTATATAAACAAGCGCGCGCTTATGTTCTCGATTGTGACATTTGCCAACAGATTAAACCTTCTACTGTTGCGCGCCCATCACAAACACAATGGTACATATCCAATAAACCATTTGGTTGTGTTTATTTGGATCACTGCGGTCCTTTTTCTTCTGATACTGCGTACAAGTACATCTTGGTTGCAGTGGATTCGTGCACACGTTTTCTGTGGGTATGGCCACAAAGGAGTGCTGACTCGCGGACTGTCATCAGAGATTTGTGTGTCTTTGTGGGAACTTTTGCGTGTGGTACCTTCCATTCTGATCAGGGCCCTGCGTTTGCCTCTAAGGCTTACAAGGAGGCTATGAGAAATTTGGGGGTCCTAGTCAAATTTTCGTCCCCCTACCGACCTGAGGGTAATAGTGTGGTGGAGCGAATGAACCGTGACTTAAAGCAATCATTGACAGCCCGTGTTTTAGGCACAGGCCGAAACTGGCTAGCCCATTTGTATAACGTCCAACGTGCACTTAATAATCTCCCTAGAAGGTCTCTGGGTGGGCGGACCCCGTACATGATGCTCTTCGGAATAAGAATGTTTGTACCAGACCTTGATGGTCTAGACATGGCGGCGTCGACCGCACCCTTTGACGTAGATGATCACTGTGCTGTTTTACAGACTCTGCAAGAAGCCAGAGACACTCTATCGAAGGAACACATGCCCTCCACATCTGAAGCTGAAGTTCAGATTCCGGTAGTCGGCTGGCTACCCCGAGTTGGTGATCTGGTCCGTGAGAAGGTGGAGAACAAGAAGGAGTTCGGCCCCTCTTATCGTGCACCAGTTCCAGTGCTTGGAGTGCAGGGTACAAGAACAGTCGTTTTACCTCCACTTCCTGGTCGCAAAGAAAACAGGTACATCTCTATTGACAATGTCAAACTTCAGCGAGTGGCCGATACTTCTTAGTGTGACTCCAGCAGTTTCATGCCAGACGCTGCAAAGAAATTCAATGTTGACTCTTGCTTCTAACACCTTGCCTGATGTTGCCATCGAGATGCAATCGGTTACTGATCCCTTGTTGATACCATCGGCTGGTGGTTTGCCCGAAGAGACTGAGTATGCTTATCCTACACGTGGTCCCTCACCTGTTTTACAATCTACGGCGCTTGGACAGTCCCGTTTCTCCTTTGACACTAACTCATTGCCCTCAAGCCCCCCATCGAACATTGCAGTTTTTTTCAGCTGGTTTAAGAGACATTTTTTGATTGCCCCTTGGACATACATTTGGCTGTTGCTTTTCAGTGTTTTTTTGTTTATGTCCATTGGATTTGTAATAGTTTTTTTCCGTCTTGTGGATGGCCACTATCTGAGTGAGAGATCGACAATTAGACTTATCAATGGAACTTTGGCCCCCCACTCCTCGTCCCACATCATGAAGAGGGACCAGACTTTTGTGAATATTACTGCCTGGCCCGTCTTGGATGGAATCGCATGGGATGCTGTTAAATTCCAAATTCATGGGCCTACAGAGGTCATTAATGTACCTAATGTATTTCGTGTTTCTATGGGTGATGTGGTTAGGCAGAACATACGTTCTGATGATTGGGATGTACACGCCATTGAATCACTGTTTTCTGATTTGAAATATTATGCCGCTTTTGATGCTGAAGATTTATACGAAAATGCGGCTAATTATGCGGAACAGTATTGTTTTCAACATTATGGCAATCATTTCCTGCATAAAGCAAATACGTTTAGAAATTTTGTAAATTTTACCCAATGGGAACACTGTCCTACTCCCGAATTCGGAAGTTCACAAACACTGGTTAACAAGTATTCATATTTTACCGATTTCAGTGTTTCCAACCCGGCAGCGTTTTATTTTAAGGTGCTGCCTGAGTCTGCCGCAAAAGTTAGACTGACACACACGAAGCTACTTTATTCTAAGTCCTTCATGGACGAGTTGTCAATCAAAGGTTATGATGTATGGAAGGCTACTATTGATCTAAAGTCGGTTTGGGGTTCCAAGCCGTGGCAGGTACAGGGTACAGAGGCTTTACATCGTGCCTGTCTTATACCAAATCATATTTTATTTTTAAATTCATCCATCTTCCAAACCACCTGTTTCGGATTGGCTACTTCTAAACAATTAAAGTCACCTTCTGTGCCAGATCTGGGCGCTTATCCCAATTGGGATAACCACACAGATCTGTCCCGCGCTGCTTTGCAATCCTTAGTTTCAAATACATCTTTCAATATTTCGAAAGTTGATAGTGAGGGTTGGTTAATTTGGCAAAGCAGTTCAGATATCTGTCAACGACGTTTTCTGGGACTGAAACCGGGATATACTCAAGAACGTGTAGACCCTCGGTTTGAGTCGTCACATACTGTCACTACATACTCTGTGGGCAAGTTATGTCAATCTTGGCTGCGACATTCCACTTTGGCGTCTGTCAAGGATCACTTATCACAATTACATGACAGAATAGATTTGAATGATTTTGTTAAGGGTCCTGTGAGCGGCAGAACCAAAAGGTGGGCGTATGCTATTTACAACGAAGTCTGGAAGTTGTCACAGATTGAGGCGGCTTCCAGATTGAGAGCTATTGACCAAGCCAACATGGAGAAGGTTTTAGCCGTTATAGATAATAGCATTAGCACTCTCTCTTCTAGGATTTATACATTAGATAATATTGTTTCGTCAGTTGTTGATATTGTGCATGATGATATGTCTGTGTTATATCATGGTCAAAACCAGTTGCGTTCTGTTATGCAGTTTGCGTGGACATTGCAGACGTTAAAGGCAGGGAGGGTCCCTTGGGACTATTTGAACACTACATCGTTATTCCTTCCCTTTAACCTTACTGACAAGCAGCGCTTTATGTCCATGAAGGATGCTACATATTCATTGTTACATATTGAAAAATTAGAGCCATTGCCCTTCTCAGTAGCGGAGATCAATTCGGCTACGTGGCTAGCACACGGATTGATAACTCTCCCTTTTGCGCTTTTTAAGTTTACGTCTTGTATGAAACATTATGCTTTAGGTAGATATGAACCGCTAGGCACCGCTTTCATACACGAGGTTTGGTCCCTCCCCTTTACGTATAGATGTACTAGGGACGGAACTGAGGTTTATTTGAAAGGCGAGGAATGCACCACGTCACCAGACCATTCCTTGGTTTGTAGGCACATTCAATTACACGGCGCGTGCAATGTACAAGCCCCGAATTTGGCCTGCGTTCTGCGAGGTATCCCAGTGCCTATGATTACCCCTTCTTTCAAGCTGCTTGCTAACGGTAGTTATTTAATTTTGAATACTGAAGCTTGCTGTGGGATGTTAGTGGGAATCCCATACATAGTAACTGTCTCGCAGAAAGTTGTCTGCTGCAATAATGTTCTCTTTCCACCCCCGCATGGGCGGCTGGATGTTTCTATCTGGCCTTCGATTCCAACCTTGAAAGCAGAGTTCAACCAGTTGAGCAGAATAAGAGCCTTATTGTCCCAAAAAGAGGTGTCTTTGACTTCCTCTCGTGAAACATTCGACCTTCACGTTGCTAATACGCGCACAGAGGTACAGGCGCTTCTGAATACTGACCTCCCCCTACATTTCGGCTCTTTGATCCAAACTATTTTCAATGCCTCGTCCACGACCGGCCTGGCTCATTTTTTTAAACTTGTGGGCTCGGGTCTCGTGACCTCTTTCCAAACTATTTTTGGTGTGGTTCCGGGCTTTTTTCATTCTCTGTTCTCGAGCATCTTTGGAGGTGTTCCGCTACTTCTGGCGCTAGCGGCAGGTGTGCTGCTTTTCCTTTTCATTCTACGAAATGGCTGCTCCATCTGTGCCACTCGTGCACCTGTCCCGCCTGCAGCTTCTTCGGGATAGGATGCTTGACTTTTATGGAACACTGCCGTTGGCGACTTTAAGCCTGGCGTATGGATTGTCCTTCCGGTATTGCTACTGCACCTGCGTACAGCCTGTGCTACACTGCCTGGATTGCCCCTTTGAATGGCCTTTGGATTTGTGCTTGACCAGCCTGGTGTCTCCGGTGCCGGATTTCGATCGACTAATGAGGCCCTTAGTGTCTCACGAGTTGACCTGTTCTGGTGTCCGGATAATGGCGTGTGGAGCAGCACATGGGATCCTGGGTAATTGGGAAATCTGTACAGCTGCCTGCAACTTCTTGGCTATGAGCTATTTGGAAGTACATTCCGGGTGCCCTCTGATCGTGCTGGAAGCTCCGCTGATTGAAGAACACGTGTGTTCCTTCTCGTTGATGGATTGGATGGCTGAGACTTTCGCTGGCCCTGCAAATGATTTTTTGTTGGAAGCGGTTGCCACATATGCTGCCTATACATTCATGGATTGACTGAACTATCGTCCTTGGCACCTGTCGCTCCTGGACAGCACCCTGCCGCGGCATTTACTTTTTTGCTTTCTCCATGATGGTTATTTTGAGTTTTTTTTTAATTGATTATATTTTTTTTCCGGACACCACAGTTTCCCCTGTTGCTTTTCAATTTTTTTCGTTTCAGACTTTAACTCATTCTGAACCTTTGAATTGGTTACGCCTTGTTCTGCTCTGACGAAACTGAACTCTGCGTTCTCTCTTTTCTTGCCTACTAAATAGTGCTTCGATCAAGGGGGCGTGTAGTGAGTTCTCTCTGAATACGTACAGGCATTGTTAAGTTAGCATAACCACGTTAGATGTTAGAAAGCCATCTTTTTGCTTTTGCACACGGCACTGCGTTTACATGATTATTTCTTAAAACAAACTGTTGACTCGAGACTTGCTTCACACAAGCGCGATCTGTTGTTACTATCCCAGGCTCTGCGCGGCGACCTTGGTCTGTACATGGTGTGACAAACAGTCTGGGTTATTACACAATGCATGTTTTTCGCTCTAGGTTGATCGGCCCACTATTTAGCCATAACACACGCGCAGCTGCAAATGCCTGAAAATTAGTGCTTTTAGTATCACAGACATCATGTTTATTATTCAGACCGAAGACGAGCCTTCCTGCGAGAAGTCTCCTGATGCTCCTGTGATGTGATTTCACTAAGCTGATCTTTGAGGTATGGGGTCCCCTATTCAAGCCTAAGAGACCTTCTATTAGCATACTAATAATATTAGCTTCTTAGTAAAGGGAAGGTGGTAGTATCCACTGACATTATAATATGATCTATCGTCTCGCTTTACAAGTCATCAAAGGGCTCCAAGACAGGGCGACAGTCAGTGCAGCAGTCCTTCGTAGCCGTCGGAATGCGGGGAACTTCGCAGCAAAGACTTTCGGACCACAACGACATACAGGGGTCGATGAAGTGGTAGGCCTCCCTCCAGAATTTTCACACGAAGCTCCTCACGATCTTCAGGCTTGGACCGGTACCGCTGAAGTCGCCCCAGAGTTGGGCGCCAACTGAAAAATCGGGATTTAAACCCAGCGGCGCAGGGGACACACCCGAAGTCTTCGGGTCCACCTGTCTTAGAGTACAGAGACACGGGATTCTTCTGGTGACATCAAGGATCAAATTTATTCGCTGCAGCCAGTAACAGAGATCCTAGAAGTACAACACGGTGTATGTTCTCAGGAGACTGCTCAAACAAAAAGAGTGGAGCATCGTCTTTTATGCCAAAAACCACGTTCCTGGCTAGCATCAATTACTTACAAATTTGACCAATCAGAGGATGACATTTACAGAGGCATCACATAACGACAAACCCACTTTCAGTTATCCAGCCCATCGCCAATGACAGGGTAAAAATCCAGCATTCTTGCTCGAACAGGCTG
This sequence comes from Triturus cristatus, assembly GCF_964204655.1. Taxonomy (NCBI): domain Eukaryota; kingdom Metazoa; phylum Chordata; class Amphibia; order Caudata; family Salamandridae; genus Triturus; species Triturus cristatus. Next base: position 1,106,815,846 of record NC_140580.1, on the reverse strand, counting down.
GACGGGCCTGTCATAAAAGACCTCAACCCAAATCAATAATTAGGCCATAAGGCCATAAAAGGAAGGAGCAGAAACAGATGAGAAGCAAGATAGAGGGGTGTGTGCGTGTGCCATAGAATCAATAATGTCCTGCTCTTTGATCTCTATCTGACCAGCTGCTTAACAAGGACCTGGCTCAACAAGTTTAGCCTCGGGCAACAGGGTCAGTTGACTCAGGTCAAACAGGAGTCAACACGAACTCAAGCTAAGGTGTGTGCTTCCCTAGAGGCTTGCTTGGCCAGTCATCCTGTAGTCATTGGCCTATGTGAGGGCAACCACAAAATGGCGGTTATGCACAAAATGAAACCCAAGGGTTCAGACTAGATCGTCAAATACGCAGTGAATCCATCGGTGTAGCATGATGAAAACACTCATGCATACTGCACTTGTCATTCGCGGTTCGCTGATACCAAAACCATCACGATACGACAACCTTCATTGAACGGGTTCAGAATTCACGGAACCACACATGGGGGGAAGATAGAATTACTATGCACTTCTGTAGAAAAGAGAGGGAATGATTCTGCACTGGTACTCTGCGCTCACGTGGGGAGAAGATAGGATTATTGTGCTCCTCTACAGAAAGGAGAGGTAATGGTTCTGCACTGGCACTCTGCAATGATGCATGGAGAAGATGGGATTACTGTGCGCTTCTGCAGAAAGGAGAAGGAATGATTCTGCACTGGTACTCTGTAATGATGCATGGAGAAGATGGGATTACTGTGCGCTTCTGCAGAAAGGAGAAGGAATGATTCTGCACTGGTACTCTGTAATGATGCATGGAGAAGATGGGATTACTGTGCATTGCAGAAAGGAGAGGGAATGATGCTACACTAGCACCCTGCGCTCATGTGGGGAGAAGATGGAATTACTATACAATTCTGCAGAAAGGAGAGGTAATGATTCTGCACTGGCACTCTACAATGATGCATGGAGAAGATGGGATTACCATGCACTTCTGCAGAAAGGAGAGGTAATGATTCTGCACTGGTACTCTGTAATGATGCATGGAGAAGATGGGATTACTATGCATTGCAGAAAGGAGAGGTAATGATTCTGCACTGGTGCTCTGTAATGATGCATGGAGAAGATGGGATTACTATGCGTTGCAGAAAGCAGAGGTAATGATTCTGCACTGGCACTCTGTAATGATGCATGGAGAAGATGAGATTACTATGCATTGCAGAAAGGAGAGGTAATAATTCCGCACTGGTACTCTCTAATGATTCATGGAGAAGATGGGATTACTATGCTATGCAGAAAGGAGAGGTAATGATTCCGCACTGGTACTCTGTAATGATGCATGGAGAAGATGGGATTACTATGCATTGCAGAAAAGAGAGGTAATGATTCCGCACTGGCACTCTGCAATGATGCATGGGGAAGATGCGATTACTATGCATTGCAGAAAGGAGAGGTAATGATTCCGCTCTGGCACTCTGCAATGATGCATGGAGAAGATGGGTTTACTATGCATTGCAGAAAGGAGAGGTAATGATTCTGCACTGGTACTCTGCAATGATGCATGGGGAAGATGGGATTACTGTGCATTGCAGAAAGGAGAGGTAATGATTCTGCACTGGCACTCTGCAATGATGCATGGAGAAGATGGGATTACTAGGCATTGCAGAAAGGAGAGGTAATGATTCTGCACTGGCACACTGCAATGATGCATGGAGAAGATGGGATTACCATGCATTGCAGAAAGGAGAGGTAATGATTCTGCACTGGCACTCTGCAATGATGCATGGAGAAGATGGGATTACCATGCATTGCAGAAAGGAGAGGTAATGATTCTGCACTGGCACTCTGCAATGATGCATGGAGAAAATGGGATTACTATGCATTGCAGAAAGGAGAGGTAATGATTCCGCATTGATACTCTGCAATGATGCATGGAGAAGATGGGATTACTGTGCTCTGCAGAAAGGAGAGGTAATGATTCTGCACTAGCACTCTGCAATGATGCATGGAGAAGATGGGATTACTATGCGCTGCAGAAAGGAGAGGGAATGATTCTGCACTGGTACTCTGTAATGATGCATGGAGAAGATGGGATTACTATGCGCTGCAGAAAGGAGAGGGAATGATTCTGCACTGGTACTCTGTAATGATGCATGGAGAAGATGGGATTACTATGCGCTGCAGAAAGGAGAAGGAATGATTCCGCACTGGTACTCTGTAATGATGATGCATGGAGAAGATGGGATTACTATGCATTGCAGAAAGGAGAGGGTATGATTCTACACTAGCACCCTGCGCTCATGTGGGGAGAAAATGGAATTACCATGCACTTCTGCAGAAAGAAGAGGTAATGATTCTGCACTGGCACTCTGTTGTGACGCAGGAAGAAAATGGGATTACTGTGCTCCTTAAAAAAAAAAAAATCATTATATTGGCATTTGTTTATATAGTATACAACGTTGATAAGTTTTTTCAGTTATTATCACTTCAATCTATCTCTTAGTATACGGCCCACAATTTCGATGGTTTACATTTTGTACATTAAACAACTTCTGGCATTGATTGTATACAAATGTTTACCCTGTGGTGTGCTGTAGTATTTCCATTGTTAGTAGTCGTGCCTGCATTGATGCCTTCGTAGTTGTGTGAGCATGAAGGATGATTTGTGTTCCTGTTCCTTCTGTGGCATGGCCGGGTATCGTTGTAGTGTCTTGAAATGCTCAAATAGTAGATTCTCAATGTACTGAGGACAGACAGCACAATTACTAAGAAAAATAAAGGGAAAACATTTAAACTCAAAAGGAAAAGGTTGAGACTAACAGTAGCCTAAATTGGGGGCGGTAGGGGGGTTCGCAGGGGGCATGCAGATGTGAGAGGTCATCGCTCTGCTCAGATGCACCCGTTGCAAAGCGCGCCAAGCGCAGGCGCACGTTGTCTTGTTGTCTCCCTTTTTTTAGGGGGGAGGGTGGAATATCTATCGGTGTCTGGGGGGTTTCACTATCTTCGTCTGAGGTGTTAACCTGGCTTAGGTGTTCCCATATGTGTAGGGCGTCCTTCCAAAAGATCCGCGACTGGGTGTTGACACAGGCCCCTCAACTCCTCTCTATGCAGGGCCCTACCTTCAGCCCCAGCTCATTTGGTCACCTCCTGTACCCAAATATTGGTCTGTGGCCCCATAGAGTGTTTCCGTGTCATTGCTATACCTGTCCATGCCAACCCCAAGGCGAAGACCAGGAACCTGTTGCCCACTTTCCGTTTAGGGGGCGGGGGCACAGTCCTAGTAAGCACGTTGCTGCTGTCAGTTCCAAGACCCGCCCCAGCACGGCATTAAGCTTTGTCAGTGCTGCCTGCCATAAGGCCTGTGTCCTCTCACAACTCCAGGTCGTGTGCAGGAAGTCCGCATCCAGCTGCGCACACATTTGGCAACTCCCCCCCCCCCCCCCCCCCCTGCCGAATGCAGCAAACAGTTGGTGTGGGGTCATATATGACATGTGTATAAAATTAAATTGCGTATATTTGAGTCTGGTTTTGCGTGAGAGTTTTTGGGAGATGCCAATACCCTATTCCACTCTGGGTCAGTAGTCACTCCCATCTATCCCTTAAGTGCGAGAGTGGGGTCAAAGAAGCCTCAAGCAGTGATCTATAAAACCATTTGATTTGGTTTCCCAGAGTGACCAATGAGTGCAGTACCGCATGTGTACTCGGCTCCTCCCGAGCCGTCCCCCACAGTTTCCCAAATGCCCGAACCAGCAGGGTTTACTGTGCTCTTCTGCAGAGAAGAGACAGAATTATTGTGCACTGGTACTCTGCAGTGACACAGGGAGAAGATGGGATTACCATTCTCCTCTGCAGAAAGGAGAAGGAATGCTTCTGCTCTGGTACTTTGCAGTGATGCAGGGAGAAGACAGAATACTGTGCTCTTATGCAAAAAGGAGACACAAACACCAATCAAGACAACCTTCACCTAAAGAAACTTAACAGTTTATATAAGTCCACAATCAAAGAAGCTAAGTGTAAATACTATTCAAACAGAATTCAAAATGCTAGATGTGCAAATAAGGAATTCTATAAAATTCTCATTGAATTTCGCAAACCAAATTGCCTTGAAGGAACTCATTTCATTACTCAGGAATTGACAAACTGGCAAATCATTACACGAACAAAGCAGGCACGTTGGACTCCTATTTAAAACAAAGAAAAAGCACCAGCACCAACCATTTTCTAAAAAACTCCTCCAAGAGTAGGCTAACCCAGCCTCTCCATTCATTTCAACAAATATCACACAATAAATGTATGTACCTAGTCAAAGCAAGCAGGCCTGCCGGTTCTGACACATGTCCACCACAAACCTTTAAGAAAATTCTTCTATCTACCTCTGCTGCCATACAAGTAAGAAGAATCAATAAACATTTCTTTAACTACGGGAATATTTCATTAACCCTGGACAACTACAGACCAATTATAAATGGACGTTTCCTGGGCAAACTGATACAAAGGGCAGCATTCACCGAGATGCCACAATTTATTGAAGATAATTCCATACTTTCGGACACGATTCCGTTCAGGAAGAGGGACAGAATCTGCCCTCATTGCCATCTGGGATGACCTTAAGAACACAATGTACGGGGTTGCTGCACTATGTCTCTTGGACCTCTCAGCTGCCTTTGACACAGTTGACGATGACACTCTGATACAAAGACTCTACGAAGCCGGCATAGAGGGGACTGTTCTCGACTGGCTCAGACCTTACTTTCAAACAGAACTAATGTCATCCATACCCCTTCTTTCTCGTCCAAACCGTACTTCACAAAAGCAGGGGTCTCTCAAAGCTCTATCATCTCACCCATGCTTTTCAACAGCTACATGAAGTCATTACCGGCACTGATCAATCAATTTCACCTCATGAGCTAAAACTATGCAGGTGACACATAAATATTCATTAAACTGGAAAGCCCCAGTGACGTTGGAAACTCACACATTTTCAGTGGCTTGAGAGCCATTGATCAGTGGATAACATGGAGCCATTTCAAATTGAATGCTTCCAAAATGGAAATATTATTGACAAACAATGGAACCCAATAGGATTGGTCAGGGACTTGGGTACAAGTATGCTACAAACACAGTGGTCCCTCACAAGAAGGATAGGAGAGAAACAATAAATAGAGCAATGCAATGAAATCTATATTTTGTTGCCCAGCCGGACAAGAATTCTTTTAATATTTTGAGAATTTGTGTTTCCACTTTATTGCCATGTCAAAATTCATAACAATTTAAACGTATTCTTGTCCAGCTGGACAACACAATATAGATTTCATTGCATTGCTCTATTTATTGTCTCTCTTCTATTCTTCTTGTGAGGGACCATTGTGCTTGTAGCATCCAAAATGGAAATACATGTTGCGATTGGAAAAATGATGACCCACTCGCCGCCTGGCCTGACGATCTGGGAACACGGCCTAAAGTATCAAAGGAAGTAAGAAACCTCTGAATTCCCATGGCTCCAAGCTATCAATGAATGCCAAGCGGACAAACGAGCAAGATCAAGATGTGTTACAATAAAAAAAAAAAAATGCTGTATTGCTTTGTATAACGTATAATAATTTTGTTTATAAATATATAGATATTCATTAGTTCTGCTTAACAAATATACATATTACTTATCGTTATATTATTCTATGTTTAACATGTATATAGGGGACTGCCTAAATAAGTAAATATTTATCATAGTTATTTATCTACAATTGCTTCACGATTGAATTAAAATTAAATTATGAAAACAAATTAATTAACTTGAAGTACAACAACACTTGAAAGTCTGAGTTTATTAAATACAACTTAAATCTACATATTTTACCTTCCTTATACATATATACTTTCCATGTACTTATGTATCTTTATATTTATTACTTCTAATTCAGCATCTCCGATGCGCTACCCTGTATCTCACCCTATACCTCTCTCAATATAGCCTCCACTTTCACTCTGACACATCCCAAATCCCATTGTACTAATATGATCTCCAAACCCTTTATAGACTCTTCCCTCCTTGCATCATCTCAAACAAGCCTTTCTAAGCCCTTCCCTCTGACTCTTCCCGTCTCCACCTTCCCTTTACTCATCTCAAACCTCCTCCTACTGCTATGAGCTCCAAAAACACTTTTAGACCCTTCTCTCTTGTATTCCACCACTATCCTTTCCAATCCAACTAACTGACTAACATGTTCACTGCTCAAATTAATTTCATATTTCCTTATACTAATTCCCCACTAATCCTGTTTGGGTTCCGGTGTAGCATACTATCTGCCAAAAAGCGCTTTGTCACCTCATCTGGGGTAGCAAGCGCTATATAAATGCAAACCCTTACCTCTTCTATCCCTCCACTGTCCTTTTTCAATCCAGATATCAAACTGATATGTCTACCACTCAAATTAATTTTATATCTCCCTATACTAATTAACCACTAATCCTCTTTGGGTTATGGAGTAGTGTGCTACTTGCCGAAAAAGTGCTTTGATGCTTTGTCATGGGTAGTAAGCGCTATATAAATGCAAATACAATAAGGAAGACATAAAATTGCTCCGCACGAACACATGGAGGCGTAGGAATCTGCACTGTCTGGTGCAGGAGAGTGATCGTTCTTCAGAAACGGAGGTAGGAGAAGGGATATTGCTGCAGTTCCGGGGGATATGTAATCACTCTGCACTGATGCAGGAGGAGATCATAGAGACTGCCCTGCACTGTTGTGAGGAGAAAGGTTTGATCTGCACCTATGAAAGGTGGTAAGGGTTATTGCCGCAGAACAAAGGGAGATGGAATTGCTCTGCATCGATGCTGTTGGAGAGCAGAGAAAATGACCTGCATTGTTTGGCGTAGATGTTCTGCACTGACAAAGTGGGAGAAGGGTTATTGCTGCAGTGCTCTGATGCAAGAGAAGAGCTGAGGGACTTCAGTGATATATGGTCCGGTACGGCCTACTGCCCCCTCCTCCCCACACTGTGACAAAACCAATATAACCTTTTGTTTGGAATAGGGGGTCGTTGACCCCCGATCGTATTTATTAACAAACACACAAGGTGATATACATATATACAATAACGCAGAAATGCCAAGACAGGATTCGATACATTTGCTTCATTCCTAGCTTTAACAAAACTCTAATACATAAATGTTCCTATCCTAGTCTAAACACATTGCTGATCACATTTCTGTGTATTCCTTTGGGCCTACGGCAAGGTCAAAAGCTGACCCCTCCCCCTTTTAACCAGATTGTCCCGCGCACCCCAACCGGAGTGCACATGCGCAGGGGGCCCAGCTGACCCGGAAGTACTTACCCCCAGGCAACCCCCATACGTTCAAGACTTACTCCATAAAGGGGCCATGCAGACAGCGCAGCTTACTTACGCCCGCGTGTGGGGTGGCCAACCAGCCAATGGAAAGCGTAACCCCCCTTTGTCCCCGCACCGTTCCAACCAACCGGTTGTAATTGCCCCTGGAGTCTGGTGAGAGCCACATGTCCCTCCCCTCTGGGCGCCCCACTTAATAAGGTGCCCCAAAAGATTAGTCAATTTAGTCTGTCCAACCTATGACCTTACCGCACAGGCCTGCATAGTAGACCGACTATCAGGCCCCCAAGGCGGGGCCAAGGAGTGGGCACGATACGGGCGCACGGCCGACCACCATAATGGCAGCGGGGCCGATGCTGGCCCCGCCTTCCTCGAGATACGCGTGAAGGGGTATTGCTGCAGGGCAGGGTGCTATGGAATCACTCCGCATTGATGCAGGAGAGCAGAGAGAATGTCCTGCATGGTTGCAAGGCGAGGTAATCGTTATTCAGTGATAAAGCGACATGAAGGGTTATTGCTGCAGTGCAGGGGGCTGTGCAAATGCTCTGTACTGGTGCAGGAGGAAAGAGGAGTGTCTGCCCTCCATTGTTGTGAAGGGAGGAGTTTGTTCTACAGTGATGAAGGGCGAAGGGAGATTTCTCCACAGCGTGGGTGGTTATCTCCACACTGATGGTGGAGGAGAAGGGATATTGTTGCAGTACAGGGGGAGGTGGAATCACTCTGCATTGATGCAGCAGGAGAAGAGAGAATGTCCTGCACTGTTGCAGTAAGAAGTGATCATTGTTCAGTGATGGAGAGAGAAGGGTTATTGCGGCAGTGCAGGGGGAGGTAGAATCACTCTGCATCGATGCAGCAGGAGAAGAGAGAATGTCCTGCACTGTTGTGAGGAGAGGTTTCTTCTGCACAACAGGGAGAGATGGAATCTCTCTGCATTTATGCATGAGAGTTCATCAGTGATGGAGGGAGAAGGGTTATTGTTGCAGTGCAGGGGGATATGGAATCGCTCTGCACTGTTGCATGAGGAGAGTTCTTCAGTGTTGGAGGGAGAAGGGTTATTGCTGCAGTGCAGGGGGGAGGTGTAATCGATCTGCATTGATGCAGCAGGAGAAGCACCAATGACCTGCACTGTTGCAGTAAGAAGTGATCATTGTTCAGTGATGGAGAGAGAAGGGTCATAGCGTCAGTGCAGGGGGAGGTGGAATCACTCTGCACTGAAACATGAGGAGAGTTCTTCAGTGATGGAGGGAGAAGGGATATTGTTGCAGTGCAGGGGGAGGTGGAATCGCTCTGCATTGATGCAGCAGGAGAAGAGAGAATGTCCTGCACTGTTGCAGTAAGAAGTGATCATTCTTCAGTGATGGAGAGAGAAGGGTTATTGTTGCAGTGCAGGGGGAGGTGGAATCGCTCTGCATTGATGCATGAGGAGAGTTCTTCAGTGACAGAGAGAGAAGGGTTATTGTTGCAGTGCAGGGGGAGGTGGAATCGCTCTGCATTGATGCATGAGGAGAGTTCTTCAGTGACAGAGAGAGAAGGGTTATTGCTGCAGTGCAGGGGGAGGTGGAATCGCTCTGCATTGATGCATGAGGAGAGTTCTTCAGTGACAGAGAGAGAAGGGTTATTGTTGCAGTGCAGGGGGAGGTGGAATCGCTCTGCATTGATGCATGAGGAGAGTTCTTCAGTGACAGAGAGAGAAGGGTTATTGTTGCAGTGCAGGGGGAGGTGGAATCGCTCTGCACTGTTGCATGGGGAGAGTTCTTCAGTGATGGAGAGTGTAGGGTTATTGCTGCAGTGCAGGGGGAGGTGTAATCGCTCTGCATTGATGCATGAGGAGAGTTCTTCAGTGATAGAGAAGGGTTATTGCTGCAGTGCAGGGGAGGTAGATTCACTCTGCATTGATGCATGAGCAGAGTTCTTCAGTGATGGAAGAAGGGTTATTGCTGCAGTGCAGGGGGAGGTGAAATCTCTCTGCATTGATGCATGAGGAGAGTTCTTCAGTGAAAGAGAGAGAAGGGTTATTGCTGCAGTGCAGGGGAGGTAGATTCGCTCTGCATTGATGCATGAGCAGAGGTCTTCAGTGATGGAGAGTGTAGGGTTATTGCTGCAGTGCAGGGGGAGGTGTAATCGCTCTGCATTGATGCATGAGGAGAGTTCTTCAGTGATAGAGAGAGAAGGGTTATTGCTGCAGTGCAGGGGAGGTAGATTCGCTCTGCATTGATGCATGAGCAGAGTTCTTCAGTGATGGAGAAAGAAGGGTTGTTGCTGCAGTGCAGGGGGAGGTAGATTCGCTCTGCATTGATGCATGAGGAGAGTTCTTCAGTGATGGAGGGAAAAGGGCTAATGCAGTGCAGGGGGAGGTGGTATCGCTCTGCACGGATCCATGAGGAGAGTTCTTTAGTGATGGAGAGAGAAGGGTTATTGCTGCAGTGCAGGGAGAGGTGGAATTGCTCTGCATTGATGCATGAGAGTTCATCAATGGTGGAGGGAGAAGGGTTATTGCTGCAGTGCAGGGGAGGTGGAATTGCTCTGCATTGATGCATGAGAGTTCATCAATGGTGGAGGGAGAAGGGTTATTGCTGCAGTGGAGGGAGAGGTGGAATTGCTCTGCATTGATGCATGAGAGTTCATCAATGGTGGAGGGAGAAGGGTTATTGCTGCAGTGGAGGGAGAGGTGGAATTGCTCTGCATTGATGCATGAGAGTTCATCAATGGTGGAGGGAGAAGGGTTATTGCTGCAGTGCAGGGAGAGGTGGAATTGCTCTGCATTGATGCATGAGAGTTCATGAATGGTGGAGGGAGAAGGGTTAATGCTGCAGTGCAGGGGAGGTGGAATCGCTCTGCATTGATGCATGGGGAGAGTTTATCAGTGATGGAGGGAGAAGAGTTATTGCTTCAGTGCAGGGGGAGGTGGAATCGCTCTGCATTGATGCAGCAGGAGAAGAGAGAATGCCCGGCACTGTTGCAATAAGAAGTGATCATTCTTCAGTGATGGAGAGAGAAAGGTTATAGCGTCAGTGCAGGGGGAGCCAGAATCACTCTGCACTGATTCATGAGGAGAGTTCTTCAGTGATGGAGGTCGAAGGGGCATTGCTGCAGTGCAGGGGGAGGTGGAATCACTCTGCATTGATGCAACAGGAGAAGAGAGAATGTCCTGCACTGTTGCGAGGAGAGGTTTTTTCTGCACAACATAGGGAGATGGAATCTGCCTGTACTGATGCAGAGAGACTGCCCTGCATGGAAGTGGCGGATGAGTTTGTTCTTCATTGATAGAGGGATAGTTCTAAAGTGTGGAGTGGTTCTCTCTAAATTGATGAATGGAGGAGAAGGGATGTTTCTTCACAGCGCGGGTGTTTCTCTCTGCACTGATGCAGGAGGGGAGCAGCGAGGCTACCCTGCATTGCTGCGATGGAAGAATTTGTTCTGCACCGATGAAGGCTGAAGCAGTGCTTTAAATGTGCCAGTACTGTCCGGTACATTATTTTGAGACGGAGAGTACCTGCACTTCTCAAGAGAAATGCTATACTTTTAATTGGAGAGTACTGGCACTTCTCAGAAACAAGCAGGTACTCTGGTACAGAGTACCTGCACTTCTATTTTTCCATTTCTAGCACTGGGGTGAAGGGATATTTCTTCACCACGAGGGAGCATCTCTCTGCAAAGATGCAGGAGGGCCGCAGTGAGGCTGCCCTGCATTGCTGCGATGGAAGAGTTTGTTCTGCACTGATGAAGGGAGAAGGGATATGTCTTCACAGCGAGGGTGGTTCTCTCTGCACTGATGCAGGAGGGCCGCAGTGAGGCTGCCCTGCATTGCTGTGATGGAAGAGTTTGTTCTGCACTGATGAAGGGAGAAGGGATATTTCTTCACAGCGATGGAGGATCTGTCTGCAAAGATGCAGGAGGGGCGCAGTGAGGCTGCCCTGCATTGCTGTGATGGAAGAGTTTGTTCTGCACTGATGAAGGAAGAAGGGATATGTCTTCGCAGCGAGGGTGGTTCTCTCTGCACGTATGCCGGGAGGAAAGCAGAGAAGGCGTCTCTGCACGGTGCTCGCATGCAGTTGCACAAACCCTCCCCAGTCAGCTGACTCGGACTAATGAAGCAATACAGGAAGCCGTCTTGGCTTCACAGCCAGATAAGCTTCAGCTGTGAACCCTGGCCTCCCAACAGGGAGAAGCTGTGATGCTTTGAAGCCGGGTGCCGCCTGTTGCTCGGCTTTGAAACCTCAACACTGCCACCATTAGCTGTACATGTGCCAGTGCAAAGCTGTGCCGAGAGCTGCCTGCGCCCAGAGCAGCGGCCGAGAAATCCTGTTGGAGCCGTTTGAGGCGAAAGAAAACCTTTTACAGGGTTCATTGCACCGAAGCATTCTGGGATCCTCGGCTCCATCAGCCCCCAAAGCTTCAAGCGTGCTGCAGCCCATCTCCCGGCTCTGTGCGTCTCCATTCTGATCTTGGGCCCAGTAACTTGTCATTTCAGACAATGATGACCAGGCTGAAACATTCTTGATTCCTTCAACCCCGTGCCCCTAAAAAGCACATCAGCGCCCATAGCTTCATTCTCTGACCTGGGAGCATTTTTTAACGATTTTTCGAATTTCCCACATTTTATTTTTACAGAATTCTTTTGAAAGCAACAATACTTGCAGCTGTCCACGAGTAGTTTGAAGACGTTTTGTGGGTACCTAGCTACATGCATGTGTAACTGCACAGAGTGCACTTGTCCATGCGAAAATGCCATTTAATTAGTGCACTTGCATTTTTTGTCTATCGTAGGAGATTTTTTCTCATTAGGGAGCCCATTCCCTTACTCCCTCAGAGGTTTTTATTCCATCACTGTAAAGGCATTTACTCCGGCGTACATCTTCAACTGTTGCAGGGTAGGAATGGTCTGTTGACACTTTTGTGAAAGCCCATAAACTTGTGAGTTTTTGGTTGCTCTAACACTTAAGAGCATTTGTACCCTGGCATGCTTGCTGCCTGAAAGCGATGGGCACTTTCCCCTTGCATCATAGTTTACCGTGGTGGTGTATTATTGTACACAACCAAATACATTTATGTGTAAAAATTAACTTTTTGTGATTTTCAAAAGTGATTTTTCAATGGTTTGTCAAACTGTTTCTACATCAAAGCTCAATGTACACATACAAATAGCTCTGTTAACCTAGTCCTATGTGAGTACGAGAGACAATGTGGCGGCGCTAGGGTTAGTTCTATAGTTAAAAATATTTTCTGATGCATTCTAGTTTTTTGCTGTTTGTGTGACATCATTTTTCACTACTCTGGGCAAAAACAATTTATGAATGGAGATTACAACACTTGTTTTTATTCTTGATCTACTGCAGCTCTCTTAGGTCCATGGCTGAGTGGCTCATCCATTCTAGGTGTTTGTTTTGCATCTCTTTGATGCACATGGACCTGAGACACTTGCCAGCTCTTCCCTCTCTTGGTCTCATTGTTGAGACTGTTGAAGATAAGTCTCTGCCTGTGTGTAACTTTTTAGACAACAATACTTTGCCTGCCGTTGTCTGTAGGTCCATTGATGTAACACGTAAAGTGAAAACTACAAGCCCCAAAATGATTAACTTCCCCATGAGATGGGGGATGGTGGACTTGTCAGCACTGGGAAATTAAAACGCTAAGTTGACCCTTACGGTATAAAACAGTCAAAATGACTTACTTTGTTGTCACTGTTGAATAAACCTATTACTGCGTAAAAATGTTGCTCAAAGGAGCATTTTGTAGCTGAATCGCGTGTGTCGATCGCTAGCACTCTTTCCGTACGATAATTGAATAGTTAATAATTCTAGGCCATACTCATTGAAATTTGACTGTTAAAGCGTTTGTCTTTTCATGGGTGCAGAATTTCAGGATGAAAAAAAAAGTCCTGTGTTGAAAACCATGGAGACACAAACGTCGGAGAAACAAATTATTAAGAAGTATTTGGTTAGGTTTTGGAGTTAGAGCTTGGTAAAGGGAAAGGTTTCGTGAGTGGGCTAGAGAGACGAAAAGTATAAAATAGATAAGATGGTGACAGATGTAGTGGGTAGGTTTAATTGTAACTGGGTAGGTTTAATTGTAACTCAAAGTTTGGGGTTAAAGGTAAGGATTCTCCCCTGTAAGTTAAAAAAGAAAAGAAAAGTGGAACAGGAAAAGGGGCTGGGGGACTCTCCTTGTAAATTAAAATGAGTTAAAAACTATGGGACCAGTTACGCCGGCACGACTGCACCAAAGCCGCGCAAAGATCGACCGCCTGCCTGATTACGAGTTAAACGCGTGCAGGCGGACGTTCCTTTTGCCTTTCCCACAGCGGTTTCCTGAAAAAGGGTACCACAATAGGAAAAGCAAAAATGTTCCAGCGCGGCATGGACTGTGTTGTCCATGGCGTGCTAGAACTGGGGGTGAAAGCAGACCGGGGAGGCACATGTTGCGCCCCTCTGAATGCATCCCCATGACGGGTGGCATGGAGGCCCTGTAGCCCCCCTTTCCCCCCCCCCCACTGCCAGACTTTTCATGGGGGGCTCACCGCCTTGAAAGGCTGGCTGTGAGAGGAACTCGTAATATGCTCGGTGGGACTGTGCTAGTCCTGCTCAGCATATTGCATTGCCCCCCACCGCGCCACTGCCAGGGAACGGCGATTCCCTGGTGCAGCCGTTGGTCCACCGCCGAATCGAATCGAAGAGTCATAGTCCGGCGGACCCAACACCGCCACAGCGAGTGTGGCAGCCCATGGACCGCCAGACTCATCAAAAGGCCCTAATTCTTGAAAAGGAAGTGATTTTCACCAAAAAAGGCCAGAGATTAACGCAAAAACTATTTTAATGAAGTATCAACATGAAATTAATCACCTATGGTTAATCACACAGTGATTAATTCGCCCACAAATTACACATTGAACCTTTTGAGCAACTGCTGTTCTGGGGATACCCAGGAAGTAGGCTCATCTCATCACCCATGTCTGCAAGACATGTTTTCAGTTGTACAGTTCCATCTAACAAATTAATGCATTCTGGGAGTTAGTCTTTCTTAGCTTCCATTGAACCAATTTGACTAACTTACTTGATAACACTGGTTTCTTTTAAAGGGAAGTTGAGGTCTGGGTAGCACCGTGGTGGCATGCTGGCGCGGAGAGACCTGCAATTCTTACCAACCATTGTGTTTCTTCGGCTGGTGGGACACTGGTTCAGCAAAGAGAGTTGTTTCTTCAATAATTTCATTTCTCTGCTTTGCTCTTCTCGTCTCCCTTGGAGTTTTCCCTGAAAATAGGCCTTGAGAATTTTTTTCTGGTCTTACCCGGCGAAAGTGTTGCTTTTACTGCCCCGTAATGTCGTCGATGAGAAAATCCTTTTGTTTAATAACGCAAACTCCTTTTTGGGCAATGTTGCCTAATCCCGGGCTCAGCTTGTTTAGCAAGGCATCGCTAATCTAGCCGTCGGGGTCTGTCCCTTGAGAGCGCCCCCGCCGCTCCCCTAATGACATTACTTCTAGTAGGGTTTGTTTAAAGAAACCACGGAGCGGGCCCTATCTGCCGCCTAATCCCCTCTGAAAGATTCCACTCCGATGCCAACCTCCGCATTGTTTAAACTGCTAATTGTTTCCCGCTCTGAAATGTTCAATACACAGCTGCCGTTCCGGACTGCGATGTATTACCAGGCGCGATAACGCAAGAAGTTAAGTTGCGTATCTGTATTTCGTGATAAGCTACTTACATTTTACTGTAGTATATTCAAGGCTTCTAACGGGCGCTAATGACGGAGGGCTGTTCACTTTATCTGTCACGTAAATTGCATCTCACTTCATTTATTACTACAAGCTGCACGCGCAGTAACTGGGGAAGGGGAGGGGGGCGGGGCAGTGGTTTCTTTACAGTCAGCAGGAAGTAGTTGTATAAAATCCGTAAACCCTGGCCTGCGCTATCAAACAACTGCGCCTTCCTCGCCGTGCCTGTGTGACTTGCTGCGTCATACGTCATCTCAGGCGGCTTTACTGTGGGTTGGGGGGCGGTGGGGAGGGAGGGAGGGGGGGGGGGGGGGTCCGGATTCCTAAAGGCCGATGCTGGATTGAAAGCAACAAACACGCAGCATTATGTGATTTAGGTATAAAGTCTCTGCCGAGCCTCTGCTAATTTCAGAAATCTTTCTGTTCATTGGCCATTAAATATCGATCTCTATCCGCCCACACTGCAATCTTTTTCATGTTTGTTTCTGTTTTGATTGACTTTCTTAGTAGGTGCACACAGACAGCAAAGGCACGGTTGTGGAAGAACATGTGTTCTTACACACTTCTGATGTTGGTGCATTCACAATTATATAGCGTCTGTGAGGGGAACAGGCAAATATATTTCAGTTGTGTTATTCGCATAATTACTTTTCCTGACATATCAATAAATGTCACTCGTAGATTGACTGGGTGTCACTTGACAACTGATGTGTTCCTGTTTCATTTACGTCAGCACAAAGTACACAAAGTACACATAGTTGATGTTGTGAAGGTCACGCATGGAAGTCTGGTCTCGAGGGGGAGCACGTGGAGGAATGTTCCACTGCACAAGACAAGAAGTGCATGTTATGAGTAGCTGCAGCATGGACAGACAGTGGGGCCCATTGACTTGGCTACGAAGCGATGGAGGACGTCTGCCCTTGTGTGCATGTTGTGTGAGCGCTTTACAAGCATCCTAAAGGGCTGTGCATTACTGTGAGGAACTGTGCATTGCTCATCTTGCTGCAGAACCTGAAATCAGTCTCACTTTAGTGTCTGCTTGAAACTATTCACAACGGATAACACCGGAGTCTCCGGAGTCTTCCTATAAGTAACTGTAATGATCATCTGGCAAAACTACTGCGAAGCAAAATTAGGGAATCATCATCAATGAATCCAGCCCCACGGCCAGGTGCCCTTCACTTGTTGACACAGTTATCAAAACACAAAGCTGGTGCATACAGGCATACCAAGGTCATCTCAGCAGTGCTCCAAGGTCATCTCAGCAGTGCTCCAAGGTCATCTCAGCAGTGCTCCAAGGTCATCTCAGCAGTGCTCCAAGGTCATCTCAGCAGTGCTCCAAGGTCATCTCAGCAGTGCTCCAAGGTCGTCATCTTAGCAGTGCTCCAAGGTCATCTCAGCAGTGCTCCAAGGTCATCTCAGCAGTGCTCCAAGGTCATCTCAGCAGTGTTCCAAGGTCGTCATCTCAGCAGTGTTCCAAGGTCGTCATCTCAGCAGTGCTTCAAGGTCGTCATCTCAGCAGTGCTCCAAGGTCGTCATCTCAGCAGTGCTCCAAGGTCATCTCAGCAGTGCTCCAAGGTCGTCATCTCAGCAGTGTTCCAAGGTCATCTCAGCAGTGCTCCAAGGTCGTCATCTCAGCAGTGCTCCAAGGTCGTCATCTCAGCAGTGCTCCAAGGTCGTCATCTCAGCAGTGCTCCAAGGTCGTCATCTCAGCAGTGCTCCAAGGTCGTCATCTCAGCAGTGCTCCAAGGTCGTCATCTCAGCAGTGCTCCAAGGTCGTCATCTCAGCAGTGCTCCAAGTTCATCTCAGCAGTGTTCCAAGGTCATCTCAGCAGTGTTCCAAGGTCATCTCATCAGTGCACAAGCAGAGAGAAGCCGGCATTCTGAAGAAAGTTTGACATGTTTGGTGATTCTGTCTTTCCGCAGATATTGGTGTCAAGGCGATCTTCACCTAGGACCCAAAGACCAAACTGCTTACCAACTTAAAATCTGTTTACTTGGCAAAACAAATCCCATGCTATAAATAAGAAGACCAATAGACAGAGCATTTTGTGAAAATGTAGGCGAATGTCTCCTTTTGTTATGTTTTTTGGAGGTTCCCCTCACATTGCATACTTGCCCTCATAATGATAATATTCTAAAAGTAAACTGAGATCTGAGTGACGGTTACTGATAGTCGGCAGAGACTGTCAACAACTTATGAAGCTGTCCATTGCTGACCCTGCTTGACCCACAGTGAACCTTGATTTGTCCTAGTAAAGCTTGGCGACCTAGCGACAAAATAGAGTGGCAGAGCATCGTTAGTGTGTCAAGTCAACATGTTGTCACATCTGCGCATGCCAGATAGGAAAAGCGGACAGCCACGCGGGCTACTGTATTAAAATCCAGCTGGGTACCAAGTTCAGTGCTCAGTGAGAAATACAGGCAGCTGGGCATGGCATAAACGGTAAACATAGTTTACCACGAACCGGAACACCGCGTGCCATTACAACACGGTTGTTACAACAACCGCTTTGTTACAACGTATGCCATTACTCCACAAGTCGGAAACTGCAACTTGCTTTAGGGGTCAAAAGGTGTTGGATTAA
This sequence comes from Triturus cristatus, assembly GCF_964204655.1. Lineage (NCBI taxonomy): Eukaryota > Metazoa > Chordata > Amphibia > Caudata > Salamandridae > Triturus > Triturus cristatus. Next base: position 1,106,798,202 of record NC_140580.1, on the reverse strand, counting down.
AAATCCAACACCTTCCCTACTGTTGCACAGACTGGAGTTGGAATAGTAAATTATACTATTCCAATATCCAGCGCCCCCCCCCCCCCCCCCCTAGAGCAAGTCGTGGTTCCGACTTGCATTGTAATGGCATGTGTTAAAAAAGCATACGAGGTAATGTGGCATATTTGACATGCACACCTGGAGCTGCAGTGCAGGGTTTCCTTGGAGAGGTCAGCAGTGCAGAGACTGCATTACTGGCAGGCTGGCTGGGGGCACACATGCCAGTAGAATGTAAATCTGGGAGGTTGTTGTTGAAAAGAGATGCTCTTACTTGGCGATACCTTCTGAAAATGATCTTGCACTTGGGTGATTGACAGATACATTTCAGCCTGTCTGGTTTAACCTTTGGCGGTATGTGGTCAACGGCGACCATGTTGCTGTGGCAGATGTGGACACTGATCCAGTTGCTTTGCTTGGGAGAGGATTTGCATCCAACAGAAATAAGGTATCCGATGATGCAGCTGGGGGTGTTTTGTCTACACCTTAAACCGTGTCCGCGGAAGCAGCTGTCACGTGAACCGGATATGAAGTTGCAGAAGCAAAGTTTCTGCCTTGCTGCCATGTTCCCATCCTTGGTGTCTCGGCCACAAGAAGCCTGCTGACGCAATCACCATGTAATGTCCTCGCGCGCGCTTCTTTTGTGAGAAACAAAACTAAACTCTATTAAAACATGATTCACCCTTGGTTCCCAAAACTGACATCTTTCAGCAGATGAGACCCCACACTAGAAATGAGGCGTTCCTCGTGATCTTCGAAATAGTGTATGCCTCATCGCCTCTTATGCCTCTTGCCTCGTTGTTTCTCATACCTCATTGTCTCTCATGATTCATACCTCATTGTCTCTTGTTCCTCTTGCCTCATTGTCTCTCATACTTCATTGTCTCTCATGCTTCATACCTCATTGTCTCTCATGCCCCATTGTCTCGCATGCCTCTTGCCTCGTTGTTTCTCATACTTCATTGCCTCGCATGCTTCATACCTCAGTGCCTCTTGTGCTCTTGCCTCATTGTCTCGCATGCTTCATACCTCATTGCCTCTTGTGCTCTTGCCTCATTGTCTCGCATGCTTCATACCTCATTGCCTCTTGTGCTCTTGCCTCATTGTCTCTCATGCTTCATACCTCATTGTCTCTCATGCTTCATACCTCATTGTCTCTTGTGCCTCTTGCCTCAGTCTCCTGTGCCTCATCGTCTTTTAGGCCTCTTGACTCATTGTCTCTCATGGTTTATGCCTTATCATCTCCTATTCCTCTTGCCTCATTATCTTTAATGCCTAATTGTCTCTTGTGCGTCTTACCTCGTTGTCTCTCATGGCTCATGCTCCATTGTCTCCCACGCCTCATTCCTCATTGTCTCCCACGCCTCATTCCTCATTGTCTCCCATGCCTCATTGTCGTTCGTAGCTTATGACTCATTATCTCTCATGCCTCGTTGTCTCTCCTGGCTCGTGCCTCACTTTGTCTCATTCCTCGTCTCTCATGGGTCATGCCTCATTGTCTCATGCCTCGTTTTCTCTCCTGGCTCATGCCTCATTTTGCCTCATTCCTCGTCTCTCATGGGTCATGTCTCATTCCTCGTCTCTCATGGGTCATGTCTCATTCCTCGTCTCTCTTGCCTCATTGTCTCTCTTGCCTCATTCTCTCTTTCCTTATTGTCTGTCATGCCTCATTCTCTCTCTTGCCTCATTGTCTCTCGCCTCATTGTCTCTCGCCTTATTGTCTGTCATGCCTCATTGCCCCTCATGCCTCATTGCCCCTCATGCCTCATTGCCCCTCGTGCCTCATTGCCCCTCGTGCCTCATTGCCCCTCATGCCTCATTGCCCCTCATGCCTCATTGTCTCTCTTGCCTCATTGTCTCTCTTGCCTCATTGTCTCTCTTGCCTCATTGTCTCTATTGCCTCATTGTCTCTCTTCTCTCATTGTCTCCCTTGCCTCAGTGTCTCATGCTTCAGTCTCTCATGCCTCATTGCCTCTCATTGCCTCTCATGCTTCAGTCTGTCATGCCTCATTCTCTCTTGTGCCTTATTGCCTCCCATGCCTCATTGACTCCCTTGCCTTATAGTCTCTCTTGCCTTATAGTCTCTCTTGCCTTATTGTCTCTCTTGCCTTATTGTCTCTGTTGCCTCATTGTTTCTCTTGCCTCATTGTTTCTCTTGCCTCATTGTTTGTCTTGCCTCATTATCTCTCACGCCTCATTATTTCTCACGCTTCAGTCTCTCTTGCCTCATTGTCTCTCTTGCCTCATTTTCTCGCTTGCCTCACTGTCTCTCTTGCCTCACTGTCTCTCTTGCCTCACTGTCTCTTGCCTCATTGTCTCTCTTGCCTCATTGTCTCTCTTGCCTCATTGTCTCCCATGCTTCATTGTCTCTCATGCCCCATTGTCTCTCACGCTTCATTCCTAATTGTCTCCCATGCATCATTGTCGTTCGTAGCTTTTGACTCATTATCTCTCATGCCTCGTTGTCTCTCCTGGCTCGTGCCTCACTTTGTCTCATTCCTCGTCTCTCATGGGTCATGCCTCATTGTCTCATGCCTCATTGTCTCTCTTGCCTCATTCTCTCTTTCCTTATTCTGTCATGCCTCATTCTCTCTCTCCTTATTCTGTCATGCCTCATTCTCTCTCTTGCCTCATTGTCTCTCGCCTCATTGTCTCTCGCCTTATTGTCTGTCATGCCTCATTGCCCCTCATGCCTCATTGTCTCTCATTGTCTCTCTTGCCTCATTGTCTCTTGCCTCATTGTCTCTTGCCTCATTGTCTCTCTTGCCTCATTGTCTCTCTTGCCTCATTGTCTCTCTTGCCTCATTGTCTCTCATGCCTCATTGTCTCTCGTCTCATTGTCTCTAATGTCTCATTGTCTCTCATTGTCTCTCTTGCCTCATTGTCTCTCTTGCCTCATTGTCTCTCTTGCCTCGTTGTCTCTCATGCCTCATTGTCTCTCTTGTCTCATTCTCCCTTGCCTCTTGCCTCAGTGTCTCATGCCTCATTGCCTCTCATGCATCAGTCTGTCATGCCTCATTCTCTCTTGTGCCTTATTGCCTCCCATGCCTCATTGTCTCTCTTACCTTATTGTCTCTTTTGCCTCATCGTTTCTCTTGCCTCATTGTTTGTCTTGCCTCATTATCTCATGCCTCATTATCTCTCACGCTTCAGTCTCTCTTGCCTCATTGTATTTCTTGCCTCATTGTCTCCCATGCCTCATTGTCTCCCATGCCTCATTGTCTCTCATGCCTCATTGTCTCTGATGCCTCATTGTCTTTCATGCCTCATTGTCGCTCGTCTCATTCTCTGTCGTGCATCATTGTCTCTCATGCCTCATTGTCTCTCCTGGCTCATGCCTCATTTTGCCTCAATCCTCGTCTCTCATGGGTCATACCTCATTCGTCTTCTCTCTTGCCCCATTGTCTCTCTTGCCTCATTCCCTCTTGCCTTATTGTCTGTCATGCCTCATTCTCTCTCTTGCCTCATTCTCTCGCTTGCCTCATTGTCTCCCATGCCTCGTTGTCTCTCATGCCTCATTGTCTCGCTTGCCTCATTGTTTCGCTTTCCCCGTTGTCTCGCTTCCCTCGTTGTCTCGCTTGCCTCGTTGTCTCCCGTGCCCCGTTGTCTCCCGTGCCCCGTTGTCTCCCGTGCCCCGTTGTCTCCCGTGCCCCGTTGTCTCCCGTGCCCCGTTGTCTCCCGTGCCCCGTTGTCTCCCGTGCCCCGTTGTCTCCCGTGCCCCGTTGTCTCCCGTGCCTCGTTGTCTCTCCCGTGCCTCGTTGTCTCTCCCGTGCCTCGTTGTCTCTCCCGTGCCTCGTTGTCTCTCCCGTGCCTCGTTGTCTCTCCCGTGCCTCGTTGTCTCTCCCGTGCCTCGTTGTCTCTCCCGTGCCTCGTTGTCTCTCCCGTGCCTCGTTGTCTCCCGTGCCTCATTGTCTCCCATGCCTCATTGTCGCTCATGTCTCATTGTCTCTCTTGCCTCATTATCTCTCACGCTTCAGTCTCGCTTGCCTCATTGTCTCGCTTGCCTCATTGTCTCGCTTGCTTCATTGTCTCGCTTGCCTCATTGTCTCGCTTGCTTCATTGTCTCGCTTGCCTCATTGTCTCTCTTGCCTCATTGTCTCTCTTGCCTCATTGTCTCTCTTGCCTCATTGTCTCTCTTGCCTCATTGTCTCTCTTGCCTCATTGTCTCGCTTGCCTCATTGTCTCGCTTGCCTCATTGTCTCGCTTGCCTCATTGTCTCCCGTGCCTCGTTGTCTCTCTCCCACGAGTGAAGTTGAGGCCGGAGTTGTGGACACGCAGAAGTTCGCAGAGGAGTAAGAATGAAGGGATCCTCAAATCACGGCTCTGGTTGTAAATTGTTCTCCCTGTAGTGGAATTATCCTCTTTACAACATGATTTCAGTAATTGGTTTAGAACTAATGAGTTTATGTCTCTGTAATTAATAAACGTCGAGTGAGCAGGTGTACACACCCTCCCTTGAAATGCGCTCAGGATTAATTCCTAAAATGAGTTCATATTCTATCCCATCCCTGCGCGTGTTAATAGGTGTTAATGACACCACTAAAGGCAGTACATCTTGTGGGCTGTAGGGAGTGGGGTGTTTCCCTTGGTGATTTGAAGTTCTTTCGGCCCTGGAAAGGTTTCAGGCTGCTAATAAGTGATAGATCTGTCCACATTTGGGGAAAAAACAACACCTTAGGATGTTTGTATATCACTTTTACGCTGTTCTTTTTACGTCTGGATAAAATAACTTTCTCTCATATGTTATTTATTGTCTTTAATCCATTTGAAGACACTTCGTTTGATGTTCCTGCAATGGGAGTTGTACACTCACATGACATGTTGTGCTATTTATCCCATCAAGGTGCGCTAAAACAATTGTGAATCGGATCTCTGATGGGTAATTAATTTGTACATGTACACATTGTTTTTTGTAATTGTGGCCTTTTTAATTGTTGTTGGTGTTTTCTCCTTGCAGCTATCTGCCGTGGTTTGAGGTGTTCTACAAGTTACTCAACGTCTTGGCGGATTACACTGCGAAAGCTCAGGTACCCGACCGTGTTCTCAGTTTGAGCAAAAGCAAAACTTAGGCGATATAGAAATCCGGAATGCGGAGCAGTGTTGATTATCTGATGTGGTCTTTGCTTGTGTTTTATTCTTCTCCATTTTAGTTGTTTGCCCATTCCAGTTCTCTTGGTGTTTAACATAGAGACAAGGCTAAAGCCAGCTCGTTTCCGAGTATGAATCAAGGCAACGCCGAGAGTCTGTCCTGCTTGACACAAATAGCAAAGTGGGAGCATTTCAGAGTTTGTGTCCTCTTTTTGCCACAGGAGATTGATGGTCGACCGGGGGCTTGAAGCTTCTATCCCTGATTCCATATCACCTGAGCTGTAAAACTGGCGGAACTTTATCACTCAGGAAAGTGACTCACTCAGAGTGCAGGCTTGGCTGGGGCAGGCAGGGTGCACGGCAGGCTTCCTTCTGCGCTTGGTCAGACTAGGTGGTGGACCCATGTGCATGATGGGTCCAGGCCCCAGATTCATTTCACCTGTAACCTGTGCTCAGTTTGAACTGAAATCTCTAGAGATGAAAGTCAACCTACCCTTCAGCACCTTTGTGGCAATATTTCTGGAACAAAACGATTGTGTGCACCTCAAATAATTTAGTTCTGAACTGTGACTAGTCTCTTGTAATTCCCAGTTATTAGACTTTCGTCTACTTCTGCAGCAGCCCCCTCCCCTGAGCGCCTTGAGACCCTCACGGGTAAGTTGTGCGCTTTACAAATTCTATGATTGATTGATTGATTGATTGATTGACTTCTGCCACATCACACTTGGCTTGTTTGTTAGATTTCATTGCATACAAATCCAAATTGCAGTCGAACCTCCAAGCTCTTTTCTTGCAGTGAAGAAGTCACCTACAGCCGCTTAGAGAACTTTGTGTTGTGTGGTTGCACTGTGAGCCCAGTTTCACCTAATCTTTACTTTGTTGCATAAGACCGGGACCATTTGAGAAAGGAAATAAGTTTGAAGTCTGGGAAGGGAGAGAAAGAAGATAAAGAAAGATTTACCAGGACAGACAATAAGGAGGGATTTGCAGTACAAAGCTCATAATAGAGGTAGGAAGGCTGAGTGCTATGGGGCCGGGGCAACGGTGGGCAAAGAAATGGAAACAGAAAGGCAAAGGATTGAAGAGAGAGGTCATTAGATAGGAGAGGGAGAGCAGAGGAAGGAGAAAAGACAGAGAAGAACACAAAAGTTAAAGACATGAGCATTATGTTCAGATTGAAGTTGGATGAGCTGGTAGGAGTCTAGAATAGAAAGCAGTTGAGTGTTGGCATGGGAGGAGAAAGGTGAAGTTTGAAATCTCCTGGAACAAAAAGAGGGAAAGAGAAGGAATGAAGTGATCCTAGAGCGGTGTCCCAATTTTCATAAAAAGATGAAAGAGAGACAGATGAACAATAGCTAACTAGAAATTAAACTGGAGTTGTGAAGTAAAAAAACATTCAAAGATAGTGAAGGAAGAAAGAGAAAAGTTGATTCTCAGAAGGGCACGAAGTGGGAGAAAAGAAGAAAGAGGTGCAGAAAGCAGCTGGTCGTAGCAGAACTGAGCAGTGGAATCCAAGCCTGGCCTAAGCCGGCCAAGATGGATGTCTACTGCCAGGAATTTGGGGCGAGAACAAAGCCATTTGGCCGGTCTGGGGTGAGAGTGAGTTACCACCCACACAATAGACCCAGGGGAAAGGCGAAGGAAGCTTGATAAAGTGATTTACCTGAGACCCTATTTATTGAGATAGCAGCACAGATGAACCTGCGGAGGACAGGGAGGTACCTTTGTAAACTCCACAATCCCCCAACCTATGCTCTTCAGCACCGAGATTCTCGCCAAGTGGAACATTAACAGAGAAAGACTTCTCATTACATTGATCTGCTCCCTGATGTGAGTCCAGATCCTCCTACGAAAGAGGGAGAAACTAGGGTTTCCTCTTCATTATTACATGTTTAAGGCTGCCGTAACAGCATTGGATTCTGCATCACGGACAGCACCAGACGTCCAGGCTCCTTCCCAACACTGATGGCTCCGCAGTGACTTACACCTGTCGGTCCCACATAGATCAAACCCATTGAGAATATATTCTGCGAAGACCACTCACCTCACACTACAGCAAGTCCCACCTGCAGATTCTCCCTTCACCGAAAGCCAGATTTGACTCTATCTCATGGCCTGGGAGAGTATCGAGCACTCATTCATGAAGGTTGTGTATGTGCTAAGATACCAATGTGGCCTCTCTCCTACCAAACGGATGGCCGCAGCATTCCCTGATATAAATGATCTCAGTGCAATGTTGTCTCAATTGATGACCAAACAGCATCCTAAAATCCCTCAAAGCAGTTTCAAATTATGATGTGGTACTTCTATAATTTCTCATGAAAGCTCTTTCCCTCTTTCCCTCTTTCCCTCTCTCCTACTGCTTTCACTGCTCACACTGATGCAACACCATCAATACCCCCCTTTGCTCTGACATCTTTCCTTTTCCTTGAAAAATTATCCAAACTTTGGAACTTATCAAACAAAACTGTAACTATGCACTACTGCCCTCTCATTAGCCACAACCACTTTCTCAGATGTTCCCTAAAAACAGCGGTCATGCGTCAACAAGACTGTATCAACCACTGCAATATTCTACAAGTCTACCAATCAGAGGTCTGTTTCCTCTGCCGGACGAAGCAACAGCAATATGTGACACAGTGAAAGCCTTGCCAAGGGCAGGGGTCTTAATTAATGTACCCATCTTCTACATAGCAGCAAGCAAGATTGCTGATCAGTGGAAATAGTACCTCATCGGATCCACCTTTACTGCATCCTACTTCTTGCTTCCATTAGTACCAAATCAGCTCTGCCTTTACTGCATCCCATTTCTTGCTTCCTTTGGTACCACATCAGCTCCACCTTTACTGCATCCCACTTCTTGCTTCCATTAGTACCAAATCAGCTCCACCTTTACTGCATCCCACTACTTGCTTCCTTTGGTACCACATCAGCTTCACCTTTACTGCATCCCACTTCTTGCTTCCTTTGGTACCACATCAGCTCCGCCTTTACTGCATCCAACTTCTTGCTTCCATTAGTACCACATCAGCTCGACCTTTACTGCATCCCACTTCTTGCTTCCTTTGGTACCACATCAGCTCCACCTTTACTGCATCCTTCTTCTTGCTTCCTTTGGTACCACACTAGCTCCGCCTTTACTGCTTCCCACTTCTTCCTTCCATTAGTACCACATCAGCTCCGCCTTTACTGCATCCCATGTCTTGCTTCCTTTGGTACCACATCAGCTCCACCTTTACTGCATCCCACTTCTTGCTTCTTTTGGTACCACATCAGCTCCACCTTTACTGCATCCTACTTCTTGCTTCCATTAGTACCAAATCAGCTCTGCCTTTACTGCATCCCATTTCTTGCTTCCTTTGGTACCACATCAGCTCCACCTTTACTGCATCCCACTTCTTGCTTCCATTAGTACCAAATCAGCTCCACCTTTACTGCATCCCACTACTTGCTTCCTTTGGTACCACATCAGCTTCACCTTTACTGCATCCCACTTCTTGCTTCCTTTGGTACCACATCAGCTCCGCCTTTACTGCATCCAACTTCTTGCTTCCATTAGTACCACATCAGCTCGACCTTTACTGCATCCCACTTCTTGCTTCCTTTGGTACCACATCAGCTCCACCTTTACTGCATCCTTCTTCTTGCTTCCTTTGGTACCACACTAGCTCCGCCTTTACTGCTTCCCACTTCTTCCTTCCATTAGTACCACATCAGCTCCGCCTTTACTGCATCCCATGTCTTGCTTCCTTTGGTACCACATCAGCTCCACCTTTACTGCATCCCACTTCTTGCTTCTTTTGGTACCACATCAGCTCCACCTTTACTGCATCCAACTTCTTGCTTCCATTAGTACCTCATCAGCTCCACCTTTACTACATCCCGCTTCTTGCTTCCTTTGGTACCACATCAGATCCACCTTTACTGCATCCCACTAATTGCTTACATTGGTACTACACCAGCTCCACCTTTACTGCATCCAACTTCTTGCTTCCATTAGTACCACAGCAGCTCGACCTTTACTGCATTCCACTTCTTGCTTCCTTTGGTACCACATCAGCTCCACCTTTACTGCATCCTTCTTCTTGCTTCCTTTGGTACCACACCAGCTCCGCCTTTACTGCTTCCCACTTCTTCCTTCCATTAGTACCACATCAGCTCCGCCTTTACTGCATCCCATGTCTTGCTTCCTTTGGTACCACATCAGCTCCACCTTTACTGCATCCCACTTCTTGCTTCCATTAGTACCACATCAGCTCCACCTTTACTACATCCCGCTTCTTGCTTCCTTTGGTACCACATCAGATCCACCTTTACTGCATCCCACTAATTCAATTCAATTCAATTCAATTTCAGCTTTATTTCGACTTATTTTGTCATAAAAGCAACATACATAGGTTAAAAAAGAAAAGCATAATACATAGTCCAAAGTTCCAGGCAATATGATGGAGGTCAATCACGTTCAATTCTGTCACAGCAATGCTAAAAACATATAAATTAGTTAAAAAGCCAGATAATATATAAAATGTTGTTAAAATACATTTTGCAAAGGGTGAAAGGGTAAAATTCATAGTGTCAAACCAACCAAGTACATTAGCTAACCAGTCTTTAAATATTATAATTTGTATCCTTTCTTATTCCTTATAAGATATACATTAAATAGGAATCTACTTAGACCAAAGACTATTAATTGTGAAGTATTTGCTTTGAATGTACGTTCTGCCTCTTTGAAAAGCCTAAACCCCAGATTTATACACAGGGGTTTAATCCATCGAATTCTTGGTTTTTTGTAAGCTGGGCAGAAAAACAGTACATGAGCGTCATTTTCTATTGCTTTTTGTACGCAAAGGGTGCACAAACCACTTTCATCTTCATTGCCCCTCCAACTACTAGTGTTTGCAGCTATCTGTAAAACTCCATATCGGTATTGAAGATACAGTGTTTTAGCTAGTGGTGGTCTTATCTCATCCATGAATTGTTCGAATATAGGGGTATCCTTAACAGATAAGAATTCCTGTGACAATGTACCCAGTGTAGTATTAGTGGATACTTCGTTCTTTACATATATCCAAAATGCAGATTTCAAAAGGTTTTTTGAAGATGGTGACATATTCTGAGGGTTTTCCCAAAGATGAGTAAACCCAAGCTTTTTGAACCACTGGGAGATGTGTTTTAACCAGGGGATACTTTTATATTCGTCAATTCTAATTATTTCTAGCAATCCGTTCTTATAATCGCTCAACTCAGGGGTTGTCCATAATCTAATCCAATAGAGTAGAGGCCTTAGTCTAGCTTGATGGTCAGTTCTCTTAAGATTAATATCCAGAAAGACTGGAATTATCGGTGTTCTTACTGGTATTTTTAGTAACCTGCGTATAAAGTTGTTCTCTTCCTTCCTAAAGTTGTTGTTGCAGGAATAACCCCAGACCTCAGCACCATAAAGTGCTGCTGATTGGGCCTTTGCTTTAAATAATTCGAGTGCCGGCGTGATTGATTTAGATTGGCTACTGCCGTGCACCTTTAGGATGGGCATTGAATTTTGTTTTAAAATTAAGTTACTTTTTTCCAATTGCCCTTTCCAATTGGGTGTACTGTCCAGCATAATGCCCAGGTAATTAAAACTCTCAACATATTCCAGCTTCTGGTTGTTTAGGGCCAAATTCTTTCTAAAGGATTTCTGGGGATTTATGGACATATACTTTGTTTTAGATGAATTAATTTCTAGTCCCTTTTCCACACAGTAATTATTAAAGGTGTTTACTAAGTTTTGTAAACCTTGCGGGGTTTGCGAGATGAGGATTGTGTCATCAGCAAAAAGTAATGCGGTGACTACCTCATCTGCTAATTTCGGGGAATCATGTTTACAATCTTTAAGATAGTTAGGTATATTGTTAACGTATAAGGAGAAGAGGGTGGGCGCCAGCACACACCCTTGACGGACACCCCGCTCCACAGGGATCTCTTTTGAGATTTCTCCTCCCTTACCCCATCTAACCCTAGCATAGTTTCCTGTGTGGAGTCTAATTATTTCCCTGAGTAGCTCACTAGGGACTGCAATGTCTTTGAGAGTGGAACAAAGTAATTTACGGGGTACAAGGTCGAAGGCAGCCCTTAAATCGATAAATGCTACGTACAAACTTCCCTTTCTTATATTAATATATTTCCAGCAAATACACATAAATCTAAATACTTGATCTACTGTGCTGGTTTTTAGCCTGAATCCTGCTTGGTATTTAGTTAAAATCTGTTCCCCTTTTATCCACAATAAAAGTCTATTTAAGATATGTCTGGCAAAAGTTTTTTGTAAAAGATCAATTAAACTAATGGGGCGGTAATTTGCTGGATCATAACGATCCCCTTTCTTAAAAATTGTTACAATTTCAGCCCCTTTCCATGAATCAGGGATTGGTGTCCCAGCCACTATAGAATTACACAAAACATTTATATAGGGTCCCCAGATTCCTACATCGTGCTTTAGCAAGTCACCTGGGATTTTGTCAGGACCTGGTGCTTTACCCGATTTAATAGCCAGGAGTGCCTCAACAGTTTCTTCATGGCTAAAGTATAGACGGGTGTTATTATCAAGTAATCTATTTATTTCGATATCATCCATAGCCATCTCCTCATTTGTATTGCAGTATAATTTAGAGAAGTGCTTGCACCAGGTTTCTTCATCAAGATATATATCCCTAGATGATCTGCCTTTTTTATTTCCTTTGGAAATTAAGTTCCAAAATGTGGCCTGTTCTTTCTGGTGAGCTGCAATTAAAAGGTCATCCCAAAGAACATCATCCCAGGTTTTTTTTGCTTGGGACAATGTCTTTTTATATGCTAGTCTACTCTCTTTAATTCCCTGTGCGTCCTTTACTTTTACAGCCTGAATCAGATCATTTTTGGCCTTGCGACAATCTTTATTATACCAAAGATTTGTTGTCGCTGGATTGTTATCTTTCTGACTCAGATCCTTTTTGTAGCTTTTACTTAGATGGAGAGTCAGTGCATCTACAAGTTTATAGTGTAAGTTAAGGACATCCTGGGTACCTAGAACAAGCATATGACTTCCCTCCAATACGTCAGCAAATGAATTATATATATTTAACATCGTTTCATCTTTAGCCAGAATGTGGGGCCACTTAATAGCACGTCTATTATTGGAGACCTGGTGATCTCCTACTGGGACATTTGATGTATCTGCCATATTTATTTTCTGTACGAAAGGTTCTGGATGTAACCATAAATGGAGGGGGAAGTGGTCGCTCTCTATTCTATGGTCTATTTTAAAATCTTTTATTAAGTACCATAGATTCATAGAAGCCATTAAGAAGTCTATATGGGACCTATAGTTCCCCCTACCAAAAGTTGGAGCCGCTGGTCTATCTGACTTAAAACGGCCATTACACGCCCTTAATTCGTGGTTTACAGTAATTTGTAAAATCTGCATAGCTGCTCTTGAATTTTTTACCATATTATTGGACTCTACAGAAAGGACATTATTAGCTCTATCCTGTTCCTCAAATAAGGTATCCAAGCCCAATATCGGCTCATATTGACAGTTAAAATCTCCACCAACAATTACCTGCTTACTTGGACTTAAAGTGTTTAAAAAGGAGTCAAGGTGGATTATCACCTGTGAATCTTTGCTATGGGGATGCGGTCTATTATAAACATTTATTAAATATATTGTTTCTTTCCCCTTAGTCACCATTCTTAATCCCATTATATCTAGGGAATCAATCGGCAGTAATGTGATTTCTGCCTCCACAGTAACCCTTATCCAAATCACCAGACCGCCAGATGCTCTTCCTCTCGCGGATGGCACTGCGCCCCGACTAAAAGTTTTATAACCCAGTCTATGTGGTGTATCTGTGGCCCATGTCTCCTGGAGAAGAATAATATCAAAGTTTTCAATGTAGGAGCACCAACCCTCATCCTGCATATTCCTTGATACCCCTGCTATGTTCCATGATATTAATCTAACAGATGGGAATTCGGCTACACCGTCCGCAATAATATGTGATACATTATTTCCATGCGGTGGTGAGTTTACGATGGTTGGACCCCCATCCTTAGTGTACCTGATACCAGATTGTCTCTTCTCACCCAAGCTATCAGTAGTTAACATGGGGACCCCCACCCCTATTTGGGCAATTTCATCACTAGCTACCACGGTGGACAGAGTCATATTTCCACCTTGAATTGTTAGCTTAGATTTCCTATCTGACACAGGTGGTGGAGTTAGTCAATCATTCGAGTCCAGGGAGCTTAGTGCCAAGTACCTATTATTCATGTTAATCTGGAATGGTAAACCTTGGAAAACATTTTGAGATATGCTCGGAGTGGTAATCTGCTTACCCCTAGCTAGGTGCTGGTAGAAATAGCCTAGCGGATGTGCACCCACACTATTCTCTGTCGGTACCAATGATGCTGCTCTGAGTAGTACGGTCGCCACGTGTTGAGGATGTTTAAAGTTGATTATTATGCAATCTCCTTTACAAGCTTTCCTGGCACTCCCAATCCAAGGGACCCGTCTGGTTGATAAGATCTGTTCCGAATAGTTGACAGGGAACCCACAGTTGTGGTGTAGCCAGGAAACTGTTTTCCGTTTAAGACAATCGTGTGTTTCATTTTGCACCTTAGACTGCATAGTATCTAAGGGTGGCACATTTGTAAGTACTACAACATATGGTTCGCATTGAGGGGGTAAATTAGTAGAGCGGGTTTTCTTTGCTTGAACCATTGTCCAGCCTGAAGGGGATGGATCAAAGTCCGGGGCAATTATTTTGTCTGGCAAATGGTTGCTTAGGGTAGAATTAGATGGGGGAATGTTCTCCTTGGACGGGACTTGTACATTTCTTTCCTCTTGCTCATTTGAACCACCCTGCGATTTGGTCTGAGTGTTAATCAATGAGGATAGGGAGCCACCTAGTTTGAGCACTTCTGCGGATAATCTATCTATTTTTTCAACTAGTGGTTTTACCACTGCCTCTATTTTGTCCTCAAAGGCCTTAATAATACAGGACATAGTGTCGGGTGAAAATGTATCATTGCCACAGTTATCGGTCATAGTCCCCTTTTGGGTAAAGGGGTTTTTTGTGGTGACTTGACAGTTCGATTTCTGCTGTGCCCCACCTCTGTTTTGTTTCGTTTTCCTACACTCCCTTACAACCCTTTTTTTTGGGGAGCATTCGGAAAGAGAGACAATTCCAGTTTCTTCCAACAGATTCAGGGTTGTGGTGTTAGAGTCTACAGGCATAGGTATAGGACGCTCTAAGACTACAGGAGACTCAGGAAGCGCCGTGAACTCTGTTAACAAACACTCAGTCACAGGGACATTAGGCGTCACAGTATTTATAATAGTGTTACCACTGTTACTCAGAGTGCCTAAATTGGTAGAAGTAGTATCTTCGCGGCCCAATGACTTCCTTCTATCCTTATTAATTTGGCTTACTACTTTCACAAGGTAATTATCCATAGTTGAATATTTCTTTGCCATAAATTGACAATATGGATCACAATTAAATTCAGAGCCCTGTTGCTTAGCTCTCTATGGCCAACCTTAATGCCCTGCGCCTCAAGATATATTACTTAAGCTATCACCACAATTACATCACAGTAAATAGTAAATTCTAAGTTGGATCACACACAGAAACAAAAATCCAACACGTGTCCTCTTATTACACTATCTAGATTTAACTGCAATCATGTACCAAACGTATTAGGGAACCTCTGCCAGTAAAGATTGGTGAAATTACCAAGCAAACCTTCAACTAATTGGGCACCATTTAGTAAATGTCCACTAATAGGGTCGGTAGTCTCTCTAACAAACTTGTAGCCAACCAACTCTCAGGTTAATACAATATGCAAGCTTGCATGGGAAAGTCAATTCCGTGATAGTGAATATATTCAGAGCAGATGGTGGTATAGTACAAGGGGTATCCAATTGTGACGAGAGCACTTGCCTTAGAGGGGTGGCCCAGCCCGGCCTCCTTCGGCCCCTGACGGCCACAGACGGCCCGCCCTCTGCCCGGGCTCAGCCCGGCGGCGCCCGCGCGCGTCCCGCGACGCGGATGGAGCCTCTGTTTTTATGGCGCCTCCGGGCGCGTATCAAGCCGGAAGGAAGTCCTGGCTGGCGCTTTGACTGCCGGGAGCTGTAGTCCCCCCCCACTGCGGCCAACGATCACTGAAGGCGGCGAGGGGGACAGACAGCGTGTGCGTCCCGTCCCTGGTGGCCTAACAGCGTTCCTGCGGCGTCAGAATGATGTGGCGATGCAAGGTGAGTCCCCCACTCCACCGAGGGAGCCTCTGTTTTTATGGCGCCTCCGGGCGCGTATCAAGCCGGAAGGAAGTCCTGGCTGGCGCTTTGACTGCCGGGAGCTGTAGTCCCCCCCCACTGCGGCCAACGATCACTGAAGGCGGCGAGGGGGACCGACAGCGTGTGCGTCCCATCCCTGGTGGCCTAGCGGCGTTCCTGCGGCGTCAGAATGATGTGGCGATGCAAGGTGAGTCCCCCACTCCACCGAGGGAGCCTCTGTTTTTATGGCGCCTCCGGGCGCGTATCAAGCCGGAAGAAAGTCCTGGCTGGCGCTTTGACTGCCGGGAGCTGTAGTCCCCCCCCACTGCGGCCAACGATCACTGAAGGCGGCGAGGGGGACCGACAGCGTGTGCGTCCCGTCCCTGGTGGCCTAGCGGCGTTCCTGCGGCGTCAGAATGATGTGGCGATGCAAGGTGAGTCCCCCACTCCACCGAGGGAGCCTCTGTTTTTATGGCGCCTCCGGGCGCGTATCAAGCCGGAAGGAAGTCCTGGCTGGCGCTTTGACTGCCGGGAGCTGTAGTCCCCCCCCACTGCGGCCAACGATCACTGAAGGCGGCGAGGGGGACCGACAGCGTGTGCGTCCCGTCCCTGGTGGCCTAGCGGCGTTCCTGCGGCGTCAGAATGATGTGGCGATGCAAGGTGAGTCCCCCACTCCACCGAGGGAGCCTCTGTTTTTATGGCGCCTCCGGGCGCGTATCAAGCCGGAAGGAAGTCCTGGCTGGCGCTTTGACTGCCGGGAGCTGTAGTCCCCCCCCACTGCGGCCAACGATCACTGAAGGCGGCGAGGGGGACCGACAGCGTGTGCGTCCCGTCCCTGGTGGCCTAGCGGCGTTCCTGCGGCGTCAGAATGATGTGGCGATGCAAGGTGAGTCCCCCACTCCACCGAGGGAGCCTCTGTTTTTATGGCGCCTCCGGGCGCGTATCAAGCCGGAAGGAAGTCCTGGCTGGCGCTTTGACTGCCGGGAGCTGTAGTCCCCCCCCACTGCGGCCAACGATCACTGAAGGCGGCGAGGGGGACCGACAGCGTGTGCGTCCCGTCCCTGGTGGCCTAGCGGCGTTCCTGCGGCGTCAGAATGATGTGGCGATGCAAGGTGAGTCCCCCTAATTGCTTACATTGGTACTACACTAGCTCCACCTTTACTGCATCCAACTTCTTGCCTCCATTAGCACCACATCAGCTCCACCTTTACTGCATCCCGCTTCTTGCTTCCTTTGGTACCACATCAGCTCGCCTTTACTGCATCCCACTTCTTGCTTCTATCAGTTTATTATTATTATTTACAAGGATATCCACACTGTAATATAAAGGACTGCGAAGCTGGAAAACCTCCCCTCTTTCGTAGCCCCGATGTCACTGGCATAATAAACTGATTGACATTGAGTGTCACCATGCTGAAGAAAGAGAGTATAAAAGACAGGTCCTTTTCTTTCACTGTGTGGGGCAAACTTCCCCTTTCTCTAAGATAACTGTGCAACCATGACCCCACTCGTATCAAGAAGGAACTTTATTGGCAAATGCTGCGCTTTACAAAAAGGGTGCAATGTAACACAATGCAGCATGTGTGCAGTGCTTTAAACCTTACACATAACATAGAGGTTATGGTCAAAATGTATCATTTTAAGACGTGTAAAAATCACTGAAAATACTTTTGTTAAGGTTCTTTCCTAAAGACATAATAAGCTCCTCCACCTTTATAGAGAAAAAAAAACATTTAACCACCCTTGAAATGCTTGAGTTTGTTATGGTTGAAATGTAAATCACCATCTGCCATTGGCGGTTAGCCTAGCATCCATTAGTGCTCCATTCAGTACCCTACTCATAATCTCACATATGATACTAGCAGTCAGATCTCCAATCATATAATCAGTAGCAAGACTGGGCTGCAAAGTCTGACAGGCATTTGTATGGGGCTGATCCAGGGCAATATCCTATGTGTACTGTGCAAAGGGCGGGTCTACAGAAGCGCCCTGCCCTAACTGCACAAAGGGTAGAGCGGTGGACTATCCCATAAATCGAATTATCCTGATGCCCAGGACATATTGTTTGTTGTCCAAGATGATGAATTGTTTATTTTGTCCCCAGGTCAAGTAGGCCCAAGCCCCAAAAGCACAAACGTATTGGCTGCTGGACCAGTTAACTGTGCCAATGTTTGTGTGTGGGAAAGATTCCTGTCTACTGCTAAGGCCAGACATGCAGCCTTATGTATAAAATGCTCAGAATCTTATATATAATTCAATAATACAAAGCCATTACTCTTAGGGTGAGTGCTGTAATGAGATACTGTAAACCCAGCTTGCATTACTGACAATGGTTCCAACACAAAAATATGTGCACAATGTCTGACTATTGATAACACTCTCTGAAGGCTCCTTTATAATATGCAGGTGCATCCAGAAGAATAGTTTGGCCCTGTTCTGCCTTGTTAGGTGTACATTTCTACTAGATTTGTGGGTGTGGCCAAACCGCAGGGCACCACTCCCCCAGAATGATCACTTTTGGCGTACTTCCAGATCCAGTGAGTAGATTTCCTATCACAAACATCTTTACACCGTAAATTCTTTTATAAGTGCAAAACCACTTTTGTGCTTGCAAACCATACTTACATGAATAGATAGCTCATAATATTTGGACTCTTACGAGACTTTGCAGGGTTACCTTGTTATAAAGTGTAAATATGCAGCCTTGTATGTGCTCTCAGTTATGGTAAACAAGGGAACTGTGGCTTAGAAGCCACATACAGGGGTAGTAAGCGCTATATAGATGCCACGCAACATTGAGATAAAGTGATTGGCTCAAGAATTACACAATGTGGTCAAGTGGAGAATGTCAGACTGGGGCTGATCTCCTCGATACTCAGTTGGTAACCCAGGCACAGAACCACAGGTAGGGCGTGAGTTTATTTACAGTGACATTTTCTGAAATCGAGTGAATTAAACTAGCCAGGACAGATGCTTACTCAGAAACGAATATAAGAGAATAAGTAGTTGTACCATTAGATCAAAAACATATCCTGAACTCTGTTAATGATCAGAATTTCAGCAAAACAAGTTCTGGGATATTCAGAGCTCAGCTGTAATCAGAAAGCGTACCTAAAGTGTCCCATTATAGCAGAGCCTCTCTATACACAGGGACTCTCAGTTTGCAAATATTTGACATAAGCAGAACCCTGGACTGAAGTCCCATATAGTCCGAAAGGTGGCCTAGCCAAAGCCTTGATAGAATCTCGATCTTGTCGCAATGCCAGCCTTGGCAAAACCAGAGAGGCTGCGTACAGCGCCCTGATGTAATGCAAACACTGCCTTCATGTCTCACCTCTTGGCATGGCACTAAATGATTTAAGTGGATTTTTTTACACAGGTAGATTTCTGATGTGTCCTTTGGACAAATAGATATTTTATAAATTTCCACACCTCTGTCTAATGTTGGCAGAGCTTGCCTAGTCAGTGCAGTCTTTGTACTTTGGAGAGGGCACCGCTGTAGGCCATGACAGGTACAAATTTCTCATCAGTTAACAATGACTTCCTCCCTTAACACCCTTCTCATATCCCCAGCACCCTCCTCCTCCACAATTTCCCAACATGGCCACCACTCGAATTAAGTCTGGAATTAATTGCTACAAAATCATTTACCCTTCTAACCTGACTAAAGCTGCAGCAAAACGTTTCAAGCATAACACCATTGAATGTGTCCCTGATTCCCTTTTTGTTGATCAGTTTTACAATGGTCGTTATGGGAGGCTCAAAAACGACCTCATTTTTTTCACGTACAACATCCCCTCTTGGTCCACCAGTTTTTACAATTCCCTTAACGTCACATCCTCCTCCTCTATCCCTCATGGGAAACAGCTAAAAATTTCCCCCTCTGCGTGTTTCAATGGCTCCCTCACTATTTCACTCTATAACAACGGTACGGTCATGATCCAAGCCAAAGACACCTGTCTCTCTCTTTGACCACCTCTTCCCTTCCCTTATCCCCCCCCCCCCCTGCGACCGGGTTATCCCTTGACTCTTCATCTAGCTCCACCAATTACTCCCTATCTCCTCCCCTGACTCCCCCACTCTCTAATAGGCTGCACCCTTGGGAGACACAGGTCGCCCCTCTGCCCTCCCCTCCCACTCTTCCCCCCTCACAGTATGCCCCCCACCCCCCCTTCACTTCAGCCTTACCTCTAGCTAACATGCTCCTCGTCCATTCTGCACCATCCCGACACTCCATTCTCATCTCCTCCCCCTATCCCTTTCTGCCACCCCCTTCCTTAGACCACCTCTCCTCCAGCCTTCTCCCCTAGTTAACTTTCCTTACGTTCCCCTTATTCCCTCCTCCTCTCTTTTCCTCCCCCTCCCCTCACTATGTACCCCAATGTCCCCACAAATACATTCATTTTCTCCCCTTCCCCACACTCCTCCAGCAACGCTGTGCTACCCCCCTTGCCCCCCTGGTAATCCTTTCCCTCTCTCGGGCCGAGCTGATCCACTTCCTTTCTTCAACTTCCCTATCTCCCAACCCTCCCCACTCTGCCAGATACCTGCATCCTCACAGCCACCACCTCACCTAGCTGCCAGGACCTCTCCAACCCCCTTCCCTCTCTTCCTCCCAAACCTCCTTCATCCCTATGACTCCCCACACCCCTCCCCTCCCCTCTCCCTCCGCCCCACCACCCCGCTCCTCTTCCATCGCCCCCTAATTTTGTCCTTAATTCCTATCCGTCTCGCAACGCCAACAAAGACAACTCCCCTTCCACCCCTGGTGCACCAACTCCTGCTCTCATCCAACACCCTACTCCCCTCCCGCTCCCCCACCTCTCCCTGCCTTCAACCGCCAAGTGCACCTCCTCCAGTCTCCATCGAGTCACCCAACATGCCGTGCTCTGCCTTACTCTCACTGGAAAATAAGCTAGGCTCTCTAATCACCTCCATCTCCCAACTTGAAGCTACCATTTTAGCTTTAAGCTCCAAGATCTCAACTTTTCCATACACCTCAATTCCTTTGCAAAACACTCGCCCTCCCACGAGATGCACCTCGCCCCCACACCCCATAATAGCTAAGCATAGCCTGTCATCTGCAAATTCTCAGAAGCACTCGAATGCCACCCTTCTTCCACTTTCACTTACCAGTAACCCTGCTATCTACACCATTCCGACCATCTCCTCTGTCAGAACCACTCGTCCACCTAAACCCTCCAGAGCACCCTCATACAGGTACAATATCCCCATCACCCCTCATAGCTCAAGTGCCCCCGTCACCAAAACAGTCGCGACAGAGCTGTGCTGTATGCTCCACAACTGCAGATCTGCAATAAAACACAGACTTGAAATATCCGATACCATCAACTTGCACAATATTGACATGCTCTTCCTCACAGAGACCTGGTTCAACGATACCTCTCACTCTATGTTTGATCTCCTTGTACCCACAGGCTATTCTATACTTAGAAATGACAGAATTGACAAAGTTGGGGGAGGTGTTTTAGTCATCTTTAGAAACTCCCTTCAACTTAAGGCTCTTCCTAACAGCTCCTTCCACACTTTTGAATGCCTATCTCTTGAGCTTCAATTGCACCACCGCTCTCCTCTCAGATTCCATGTTATCTACCACCCGCCTGGAAGCAGCCCTTCGTTTATGGAGGAACTCACGGACTGCATCAGCGACCAATACTCGCAAAGTGACAATCAGATCTTCGTGGGTGACTTCAATGTCCACTGGGGCTCGCCTCAAGACACCTATGCGAGCTTACTGGCCACCTTCCTCTCTGCAAATGATCTTATCCAACACTGCACTGAAACAACACGCTCTAAGGGCTCAACCCTGGACCTTGTCATTTCTAAAGCAGGCTTGCTGACCATCGCTACCCCTATTCATGTAGACTGGTCTGACCACCTCCTCATCCCATTCTCTCTTCAGCTATCACACTCTATAACTCTCGGCCAGCCTAAGAGGGCTACTTCCTGGTTCCGTGACACTAAAAACATTGACCTCAGTACCCTCTGTTATTCTGCTTTGCTATCACTTCCAAGGCTAGACCCGGACCTAGATGTTAACGAACTCACCTCCCAATACCTCACAGTCCTTGCAGTCGAAATCAATAATGTCGCTCCTCTCCAAAGCAAAAAGAAAAGGCCCACTCCCTCAGCACCTTGGTTCAACAAATCCCTCTATGAAGAAAGGAAGTACCTAAGAGTCCTTGAGAAACAATGGAGACAAGCGCCCTCCACCGAAAATCTGGCCACGCTTCGTTCAGCAAGATCCAAGTACCACAAGCACATCTTCCTTGGAAAAGCGTCGCACTTCAAATCCCTCCTTGACTCAGCCAAAAATAGACCCAAAATACTATTCGACCTCATCAAGAACCCAAACAGCTCTCCCCCAACCTCCAAATTGAAGGATTCCACAAAGAAAGCAGCGGAATTCGCTATATTCTTTGATGAAATGGTGAAATCACTTGTAGATCAGGTCATTCATCCTACCCCTACAGAGGAGCGCAAATCCTTAACCATTTGTCAAAACTTTGACCCCATCTCTGATGATGCCCTCCTTAAATGCATCCTCGATACAAAGCCCTCTAACCATTCTCTTGACCCCATCCCTAGTGCCATTGCCATTGACTTCTATACCCATTCTCTCTCCTATTGGACCACTCTGGTCAACCTCTCCCTCAGTCAAGGCTCCCTTCCTATTTCCTTCAAAACTGGGCAGGTCACCCCTCTGCTTAAAAAACCCACCGCTGATGCGAACGACCCTAACAACTACCGTCCCATCACTAACCTACCCTTTCTTGCGAAAATCACAGAAAAATGTGTAGCGAAACAACTCTCTCGCCATATCAAGGACAATGATCTTCTGGACATCTTCCAGTCCGGCTTCATTCAAAACTGCAGCACTGAAACAGCCCTGCTGCTAGTGATTGATGACGCACTGCGGATACTCGATTCAGGGGAGTCTTGTCTTCTAATTCTTCTTGACCTTTCTGCAGCCTTTGACACTGTCAATCACAATACTCTCCTTAACACTCTGCAACAGAGAATGGGCATTTGGAGGGCACTGTGCTCCAATGGTTTGCCTCCTTCCTCTCTGATAGATCCCAAATGATCAAAATAGTGAACAGTCTTTCATCTCCTTTAGCGGTCGGTCAAGGTGTCCCTCAAGGCTCTATACTTGCACCCACGCTGTTCAATCTCTATTTAGAACCGTTGGGAAATCTCCTGAGCAAATCTGGGATCCACTATCATCTATATGCGGACGACACTCAAATCTACCTCAAGGTGGCCTCCACTCACGATCTCTCCCTCCTAAGCTCTACTCTCGACTCATCAACTGGTCCTGAATCCCTCCAAAACTGAATTCCTCCTCCTCTCCTCCTCACTCTCTCCTCCCCAGTGCAATCATGGATGGATCAGATTAATCTACTGAACAATAAACCCATCATTGTCGAGAGCGCAAAATCCCTTGGCGTCATACTCGACAAAAAACTCAATCTACTCTCCCACATCGATTCCATTGCAAAGTCTGCTCGATACCAACTGCGCCTTCTTTGGGGGATTCGTCGCTTCTTCCCGGAGCACGACCTTAAAACCCTGGTCCAATCGCTGGTTCTCTCCAGATTGGACTACTGCAATTCTCTTCTTACTGGCCTCCCCAAATCCCACCTGTCCCCCCTGAAGTCTGTTCTCCATTCAGCAGCTCGCTTCATATATGGGGCCAAAAGAAGCGACCACATCACACCCATTTTATCCACCCTCCGTTGGCTTCCCATAGAGGCAAGATCTATCTACAAGACTGCCTGTATCACCCACAAAGCCTTGCACTCATCCTCCCCTCGCTACCTGGCGGATAAACTGAAACTCTCTTGTGGCTCCAGACCATCACGGAATGCAGAAAATGTATTGCTTGAACCTCCCACTTTCAAGAAGGAAAGATCGATGGCCCAATCCTTTTCAGGCAACGCGGTGAGAATTTGGAACTCACTTCCGCCTCAGCTCCGGACCACCACCTCTTCCCAGGCCTTCAAAACTGACCTAAAATCTCTCCTCCTTCAAAGACACTTCCAAATTTAATTCACGCCCTATATTTTCTGAAGGAAGTCCTTCCATTATAGGAAATTCTGTTCTCCATGCCTATAGAAGTGCCTTCTCAGTGTGTTTTGTGTTTTGAGTGTCTGCCATATATTGCAGTATTATACTTTTACTTGTATTTTGATCGCTTTTGTAACTTGCACACATGTCACTTTCTCCTTTTGTAACGTATCGTATGCTACCTCTTGTATTTTGTTTACTTTTGATACATGCACTACGGCCACCACTGCCTCATGTAACGTAACTTTTGTTTTAGTGTTCTGAGTGTCGGCCATTTATTGCAATTTTTTTTCTTTTTACCTCTACGTGTACTTTGTATGCTCTTGTAACCTGCACACAGCACTTTTTCCGTTTGTAACATATCGTTTGCTACCTCTTGTATTTTGCTTGCCCTTGATACTTGCACAATTGTCACTATTGCCTCATGTAACGTACCATTCGATTTTGTAACATGCTCACTTGTATTTTTGCTCCGTATGTATCATTACTGCTGCTATTGTGAAGCGCTCTGACACCTTCGGGTAAAGTCCGCGCTATATAAAAACGCATTAAATAAAATAAAATTAAATAAATGACATTAATATTGATGTAATTTGTGATGTCCTGTATGAGGTCATGTGCAGGCAGTGGTACTTGTTACAGTTTGTGACTCCGTGAGGGTTCAATCTCTAGAGGCTGTTGCCTCTCCTGAAGTTTCTAGTGAATACTCTGTCACATTCAGGTGTTTTAGTGAGGGCCAAAGGACTGGTGGCAGATCTGGCAGTCTTTTACTCAGTGAAGCATGGCTGAACCCCCTGCACACCAGCTTTTATTAGATGTTTAACCCTCTCTGGCCTCCATTATGAATTGCATGTAGCGGTATCTCCATGTCAGTGTCTCTGAGTGGTCTGGTGTTTCTGTTTCTGGACCTGACATTTCATAGTCTCAAAACAATTAAACAATTTTTGCCGAATGTAGCTCTGCCCCGTAAAACATGTTCTTTTAGGCTAGCATTAGCTATACCAGGCAGAAACCGGTCCCAGGATGCTTGTTTCCGGTCCAGGGAAGACCTGGCTTGGCAGTTCAGGCTGGACTGTTCCCATGAGGCACAGGGTCAAGACTGATGTGCATATAGCTGGGTCTGAACCGAGGTGGCGAAGCGAGCTAAAGAACAATGATGGGTTCAACCCAGATCTGTGACTGGGGGGTGAGTGTCTGAAAAGTTTCACCGCTCCGTCCATCATCTCCTTGTGTTTGCACAGACAGGACGCTCCCTGGCCCCCCCAGAGCAGACAATGCCCCCCCCCCCTGCTCTTATTCATACCCTGAACCAGAATCACTGCAAAAGCACCCTGTAATGCTGGGTCCGACAGGTTATTCCCCATTCAGGGGAGTCCAGCTCATGATTCCCGTTCATTCATGAGGAGATATAGTCCGAAATCATTAATCACAGCTCAGGGTCTCCCTATCGAATTAGCAGGGGGCTTAGAAAGGCGGCACACCCATGGAGTTGCAGATCAGCATGTTGGCACTGAACTCCTGTGCCCCCTCACATTTAAACTTTTTCACAGGGGTCATGTCACCCTGATTAAGGGCTATCTAAACCTCTCTCTCTCATAAAATAAATATATTCAGTCACAAAACGTTTGTAACAGCCAGGTTTTCATTTCAAGAGTAGAATGAACTGTACCTTATTCCAAAGCCGCCTGGTGTGTCACACAATTTTCACCTCACACACTGTGCTACAAACTATTGTCTTTTTACACACGAGAAATCACACACTTTATTATGTGTTTCCGCAAGAAGGTAGAGAACGCAAAGCTCCATAAAAACCTACCAAGTGACTGTGGATAAGGACATGCTTAGCCCATCCTGTGTTCAAGCTGCCTTGCTTGCTATCGGGGCTTAATTTGTGGCATTGGGTACCAGCACTCAAATGTGGGGACCACAACTGATGTTTCATCAACAGAGCAAAAAAGCAGAAAAGGAAGGAAGGAGAATAAAAAACACAGTGACCAGGGGAAAAAGAAGGGATAAAAATCTCCAAGAGCGAGAGAGAGGAAGTGTAAGGGGCATGTGGTGGACTCAAGAGTAGCCGTGGTATTCAGCAGCCTCGATATTTGGCAGTGTCTGTGCAAAACCCTAGAAAAACCTTTGCCCTAGTCTGTGTTTATTCCGTAATTAATTAATTTTATTTTTGCAAAGTAAGCACTGTCCCGGCAGCAGCAATGATTGTAGTTTGTCCCCAAGAATTTCCTTTATCTCTACCTACTCTTACACTCCGGTGTCTGGCCCAAGGTTTTGAATTTTGTTTCTGATTTTACTTTAGACCTTAATGTGAAAGATAGTTTCTCGCTTTTATACAGTTTCTGTGAGGGACCCCTTTTACATTCAACAGTCTTGACTTAACACATTCACCACTTACATGTTGCCCTATATTAACAATAGAAAGTAACTATCTTACAAGTCCCTATTACCAAATTCATGATATCTTAGGATCTAGGTACAAAGTTGCCTTGTGTGCTTGAAGTCATGTGGATTTGAGCCTACTGTAATGTATTCAGGCTATGTGATACCATAAACAAGCCACATATCTGTGCATCTATTTTTAAAAATATTTTTGCCAAATATATTTCTTTCATTTAAAAAGTGCAAGATATTGTCCTACCCTTAATGCACCTACAGACAGCCAGTATGTTTGAAATAGATGGTTGTCTCTGGTGTGTAAACATCCCAGCTCTGTTAAATGTGCATTTACCATAACTTAGCCAGGGTTTCTATTATTATAGATACTGTGAATTATTCAATAATTGTACACCCCATCAATAAACCAAGATGTGTGGCTACCATGAAGTAGCCTGGTCTGTACCATGAGCTATCAGCCGTTTCTGCATACTGTAATTAGCCAGGATAGGTGACATCATTTGGTGTGCAGATTGGCAATATGGGAGGTGTGGGGTCTGACCTTTGCATATCTGATCAATTTTCAGTCTAAGCGCCTGATTACGAGTTTGCCGTTGAGGGAGTGGGGCGGCACACCACCGCCCCACTCCCACACCGCCAAACCTCGTCCGTCAGCCAGATTATGAGTTTTCATCGTTGTCTGGCGGGCGGTCCTTTGGCGATCCCATAGTGGTGCCTTTGAAAAACACACTACAATGGGATCGCCAAAGCAAGTTTCAATCCATGCTATGCAGTAACTGAGCGTGCATGCAGACAGCGAGGCACACCATATGCCACTTGCATGCATGCCCATGGCCTGAGGCACCGAGGAGCCCTGTGAGACCCCCTCAGTTTCCTCACCGGCAGCAGTTTCATGGCGTTCACACTGCCATGAGAGCGCTTGCAGTGAAGAAACTCGTAATATGCTTGGTTGGATCTCAGCGGCCCTGCCAAGCATATTGCGGCCTCACAGCTCTGGGCCACCGCCAGGGATCGCGGATCCCTTACGGTTGCGACTGTGTCTAGAGGTCTGACCGCCGTAGTTGTAATACGGCGATCGGACCACTGGTGCGGTTGTTCCCGACCACCCCCACAATGAGTTCTGCAGCCGGATGGACCGCCAAACTCGTAACTAGGCCCTAGGTTTTTGTCCCTGGTAGATTTTGTGTGTGACTCTCCACCAGGCCATAACTTGTAAAAGAAAGAGTGCCGGTGCCCAAGCTCTGTTCAGCGGCCCGCAGCCTGTGTGATTGAACGTCGACATGCCGAAAAACAATACTGGTAGACTTAAATGCAACTCATGCCTCTTTAATCCGCTACTAGACACTCCCTGCCCCTTTACCTCACTCTTGCAGGTTCCTGCTTTCTCTCATTGGGACGATTTATTTGCCGTCTTGCTCTTCAACCCGATTTCCACTTTGTTTTTCCCTCTCTTGTGCTCTATCATGTAAAGGAGGAAAAATAAGTTCTGGTTCACAAAAACAAGTGCTGATATCCCCCACTTGGAACCACCGGCTCAAATTAAACACTGCTTTCACCCCAGTACTCTTAGCACCTTTTGCACACGTTTCGGCCTCTGTGTATGAGTGGGTGTACATCACCCAGTAGGTCTCTTCTTGTGTATTTGATCTTTGTTTAACCATGCTCTTTCTCTTTTTTCAGGACAGTCAGTGGAATGAGCTTCTTGAATCCCTCTATACACTTTCTATACCTGAGCCTGGCACACCTGTCCATCTTAGTGTGGTAAGTGAGGGGTTTACAAATGCCCTCCGCTAATGCTCAAACAGTTCTCCTAAATAAGCGCTTGAGAAAATATTCTAACTTCTAAGGAGGAACTTTTTTATTCTTGTACATTTTCCAAAAACTTTCATTCTGAAATTAAAAACTTATATTAAAATTGTACATAAAAATGTTATTTGCACCATGGGGCAAGCTGTCTTTGTGCAGTTCTTGCACCCAACTAAATGAAGAAGTAACTCCATGATGACAGCCTATTAAGTGAAGAATAGATCAAAGTAACTTCCAATATCTGCACTTAACTGATTAAAGACATAAACCATATAACTGTGACGATGGGCCAAATTCACAAAGAAAGTTGAAAATGTGCGCAATTAGGGTGTCTTTTTTAATGTATGGAGAAGATTTAGGACGTGTGGCAACATGCCAACATTCCACTACAGCTTCTCAGAAGTTGTACTGCCCATGCAAAAGCATTTATGTATGAAAACATGTAGCATTTGTATTTTCCAGTGGATACATGTAGTGCATAGGTGCCTGCTAACTTTTCACTCCAAGTGGAAATCATTTTTCTTAATCTAGAATCATTTTACAACCTCACCTGAGTTAGGGATTGCCCACACTTTCACTGCGTAGAAACCTTCCGCACTCCTACCTGTTTTGGGTGTTGTTCAATTCTCTTACGAAACTCTAAAATCAAATGTACTCATGCCACTGCCAGGAGTAAATCTTTGTCCGTTTTCTGGGTTGGAAATAAGCTGTTGAGGTTTACAAATGTATGGACTTTTGTGTCCTTTGTTGAAAAGCCAACCATGCGAGGGGATTTACTCTCAACTAAAGTTACAGCACACTTGTGTCGTTCTACTTGTGAGTTAATCTTCTTATGGATACAAATTCTGTACACACAAGATTTAATTTGCACTCATTAATGCTATTCTTTCTCCTAAGAGCGCATGGATGTGAAGATAGGTTTCTGAATCAAGTCCCTAATTTCTCACTCCCTAAATGAACAGTGGCGACTCTAGAAGTGACACACACAAGGGGCATCAAACAAAAATGGTGGGCCATCTACGACGGGCAATAACACATACAAAGTTATTTAAACTTTTAGCCCAACTGTGAATTAAACATTCCTGAGGTCCGTGGAAGGAGGAGTGTCTCGATCACTCCCATCTTTACCCGACTGTGAATTAAACATTCCTGAGGTCTGTGGAAGGGGGAGTGTCCTTAATCACTCCCATCTTTACCCGACTGTGAATTAAACATTCCTGAGGTCTGTGGAAGGGGGAGTGGTCTTTGGAGTGTCTCAATCACTCCCTTCTTTACCCGACTGTGAATTAAACATTCCTGAGGTCTGTGGAAGGGGGAGTGGTCTCAATCACTTCCATCTTTACCCGACTGTGAATTAAACATTCCTGAGGTCTGTGGAAGGGGAAGTGGTCTTCGGAGTGTCTCAATCACTCCCATCTTTACCCCACTGTGAATTAAACATTCCTGAGGTTTGTGGAAGGGGGAGTGGTCTTTGGAGTGTCTCAATCACTCCCATCTTTACCCCACTGTGAATTAAACATTCCTGAGGTTTGTGGAAGGGGGAGTGGTCTTTGGAGTGTCTCAATCACTCCCATATTTACCCCACTGTGAATTAAACATTCCTGAGGTCTGTGGAAGGGGGAGTGGTCTTTGGAGTGTCTCAATCACTCCCATATTTACCCCACTGTGAATTAAACATTCCTGTGGTCTGTGGAAGGGGGAGTGGCCTACGGAGTGTCTCATTCAGGCCTGTTCTCTCTCCTCTTCAGACCTCTTTCTTTTGCAGTCTCTTCTTGGACGCTTTCTTCCTTTTTCTATTCATAACTTTCTGAAAACCTCCATCTGCGTGTCTCGAATCCCATCTCTTTCCTGTCCGGCACCTTCCCTTCATTCTCCTGCACATACTTTTCGCATCTCCTTTCCCTCTCCTCCCCACACACACTTGACCGGCTCACCTGTAAGCACTGCCTTTTCTTTAAATATTACCCTGTCTATATTTTGACTGCTGTGCACCTCCTTCACATATAGTCACATTTACAATTAGCCCACCTGGTCATAGCTGTATGTGCTCAGCATTTATTCTGAATCCGGTTATGACCTACTGAGGGACAGTGGGAGATTTACACTGTCTTCTGACTGAACTCCGCGCCTCTCAATCGTTGCCCTCTATAAAACCCACACGGCCTGAATACATTCAACCTGTTTCCACAGCCTGAACATACACACAACCTGAACACACACAACCTGACTCTACAGCTCCCAATAATTGCCCTCCCAAAGCCACCCAAAGCCTGAACACACATAAACTGTCTCCATAGCCTGCTATAAACACCCACCTACAGCATGAACACACACAACCTGACTCCTCAGCTCTCAATCGTTGCCTGCTATAAACACCGACACACAGCTTGAACACACACAACCTGACTCCACAGCTCCCAATCGCTGCTCTCTATAAACTCACACATAAGTAACCTCACTCCCCAGCTCCCAATAGTTGCCCTCCCAAAGCCTGAACACACACAACCTGTCTCCATAGCCTGTAAACACACACAACCTCACTCCACAGCTCTCAATCGTTGCGTGCTATAAACACACACCCACAGCTTGAACACACACAACCCGACTCCACAGCTCTCAATCGTTGCCTGCTATAAATACCCACCCACAACTTGAACACACACAACCCGACTCCAGAGCTCTCAATCGTTGCCTGCTATAAACACCCGCCCACAGCATGAACACACACAACCCGACTCCACAGCTCTCAATCGTTGCCTGCTATAAACACCCGCCCACAGCATGAACACACACAACCAGACTCCACAGCTCTCAATGGTTGCCTGCTATAAACACCCGCCCACAGCATAAACACACACAACCCGACTCCACAGCTCTCAATTGTTGCCTGCTATAAACACCCGCCCACAGCTTGAACACACACAACCCGACTCCACAGCTCTCAATCGTTGCCTGCTATAAACACCCGCCCACAGCATGAACACACACAACCCAACTCCACAGCTCTCAATTGTTGCCTGCTATAAACACCCACCCACAGCTTGAGCACACACAACCCGACTCCACAGTTCTCAATCGTTGCCTGCTATAAACACCCGCCCACAGCATGAACACACACAACCCGACTCCACGGCTCTCAATCGTTGCCTGCTATAAACACCTGCCCACAGCATGAACACACACAACCCGACTCCACGGCTCTCAATCGTTGCCTGCTATAAACACCCGCCCACAGCATGAACACACACAACCCGACTCCACAGCTCTCAATCGTTGCCTGCTATAAACACCCGCCCACAGCATGAACACACACAACCCGACTCCACGGCTCTCAATCGTTGCCTGCTATAAACACCCACCCACAGCTTGAACACACACAACCCGACTCCACAGTTCTCAATCGTTGCCTGCTATAAACACCCACCCACAGCTTGAACACACACAACCCGACTCCACAGTTCTCAATCGTTGCCTGCTATAAACACCCGCCCACAGCATGAACACACACAACCCGACTCCACGGCTCTCAATCGTTGCCTGCTATAAACACCCGCCCACAGCATGAACACACACAACCCGACTCCACGGCTCTCAATCATTGCCTGCTATAAACACCCGCCCACAGCATGAACACACACAACCCGACTCCACAGCTCTCAATCGTTGCCTGCTATAAACATCCACACACAGCTTGAACACACACGCACGACTCCACAGCTCTCAATCTTTGCCTGCTATAAACACCCACACACAGCTTGAACACACACAACCCGACTCCACAGCTCTCAATCTTTGCCTGCTATAAACACCCGCCCACAGCATGAACACACACAACCAGACTCCACAGCCTGCACACATACAAGCTGACATGTTTGAAAGTGGATATGAACATGTTTCCTTGACAGGGCGGAAGCAGTGTCATTCATTTCCCCCTCAGAAGTCAAATAGGCTTTGCTTTTGAAATCTTGCCTTTTCTAAACCCCCTCCAAGTGTCAGGAGACCCTCCGGGAAAGCCGTGCACTATACAAAGAAACATCACATAAGCCACAATCCGAAGGCACACACACACAGATGCCACTCCTCTCAAACCGTGCACTACACATGAGCAGTATGCTGGATGAAACTACAGGAACACATCCAGGAAAAACAAGATACTCTCAGGGAATTACAAAGTACGTAAAACGCCAAATGCAAACCGGAACAACATCGCTGTTTCCAGGCTGACAGGCCAGTGTCCGCCCCACTAGGACCACCCAGCCCGGCCCCATCCACCGCTGGCCCCTCACCCACCCACAGCGACGCCTCTATAAATGAAGAAACACCTGCTGCTGCTTGTGGTTTTTGCAGCCTCCCACTTATTGCTGGAGTAAACCTGGTTGGTCTTGTTTTGCAGATTACTAAATGTAATACGGAATCGACAACGTGCTCACTGATTATGCACTGTTGGACGCCAACATCTGTGCACCATATTTGTAGTTTACTAAATGAGGCAAAACAAGTACATTGCATGCACACTTTTCCGCATACTAAATGAAAAGGGAGCAGGCCCCCTTTGAAGGGGGTTGTAGACTGAAGTCTAGGTTTGCAGATCATAGCCTTAAGAGTGCCTGGAAACAGCACCTCCCTGCTTTTCACAAGGAGGCCAATGGTGTTTTCATGGGTCACAATTTCTTCAGTTTTAAGTGATGAAAACAAATGTTATTCTTGTCTTGAAATTACGGGAAGACGGTGTTTCCGAGACTAAGACCACAGCTTAAAAAATAAAAACAAAGTATGCAAGCCTAGTGCCTACTGGCAAGATAGCGCCAAAGCCCAGTCTGACCGGCAACCTTGCTTTCCACTATAATGCTGACATCGTTAGTTGGTGAATCCTTTTTTAAAACCAAAAGTGTGTACCTATGAGATTACTCCCACGCAGGGGGGTGGATTTACTCCTTCTTTGAATTCACAAATGTATCAAAAGTTACACCTATAAAATCTGGTGAATTTGCAGTTGGCACTGTGATCCGTGCTCTGGGTGGCCTCTTAATACTGATTTCATAAATTTAAAGAGGCGTTTCCGTCCAACTCCGTTACAAGAAGTGCAGTAATTTTGCGTGCACTTGTACAACATGAGCAGGTGATTAAGAGACAAATGGATAAGACTTTGACATCTGGAAGAATGAATTCCTGAATAATGACCCATTCGTTTGGGATGTCGTGAAAACCTAAGGATTCCCAATGTTATTCATATTCCAGAAGGACTCCATTAGGGGTCACATGTACACTACATTCTGAAATGACTATTGCAACGACATGAGTAACATATGGAGCCACATATGCAGTTATAAAGGGGGCCCTACTTGGAGGCATTTCCGCTTGCATAATTATACATAGCTGACAATTACACATGAGAACATTTCTTTACATTGTGCATGGGCATTTTTTAGAATTTTTTTTCTCCATGGGGAGTATATGTTCTCATTTGGGGATACACCTAACGGCCCTGTAAGCCCTCCCCCATCTATTCCAGCCAGTGCCAGTGTTACCGGTGTTGTCTTACCCTTCTGGAAAGATATTTACTCCTTGAACGGGCAATTCCTAATCTCAGCCCTTCTTCAGAATCAGGAACGATCAAGCATTTGTCCACCTAGACTGCCTCCCTACTCAGAACAGATTTACTTACAATAAAATGTTTGTGATTAATTACTTTACCAAACCTTTTCACAATTTCAGAAAAGGTTTTACACTCCTAAACAAGTATTAGCAGAGACAGTATGTCTGGCACTAGCTAACGTCCTTTTGGCTTTGTCAGTGCTTGTTTTGTCATGGGTTTTTGCAAAATTGTATCTTATGATTTTAGTTAAAGCAAAACGTCTCGGCGAACTTCAGACCTAAAAAAAAGTCTGTTTGCCAGCATCTATGTGAGTCAGACATCTAGAATGTTTACCCCATTATATTGTATGATATCTTCAGTGTAGCACCAGTAACAATCCCTAAATTCACACATTTACAAACGAAAATAAAAGTGATTTCCTTGGCAGTCTGTGAAATATAAAAATGTACCCCTTGTTCCTTTCCTTTTAGTTACTGGGCAGGGTTTGAAATATCTGCACTTTTCCCCTCTGATGAAGGGAGACAGGAGTTGTATTTTATAGCTCCTTGACTAAAACCTACATCAAAAAGCACAAGTGTCAGACTTATTGCGGGATCCTGAACGCTTTCTTGCATGGATATGAAATGCCGTGTCTTGGATTCCGCAGCGCCCTGCCCACTGATGTGGATTCAAGCCACCCTGCCTGTCTCTTCGCATCTCTCCTGGGTCGTTCACTGCCACCAATAGCTCCCTCTCATCCTGTAATCCTGTAATGTCCTTCGACAGGTAGCAGTTGTTGGGCCCTGGACAGGTCACCAGCTGGCAGCCAGATGCCCCCGCCCGACCAGAAAGCACTGTTGTACCAACAGCCTGTCCGCCTGACCCAGAGGACAGGCTGTCTTGGGGGCTGGGTGAGCTCTTGGGCTATTTGAGTTTTTTTTCTCCTTCTTTCATGCCAGTGGTTTCAAGGAATGCTCTCGGTCTCCCCATGCCTTAAACATTTCGTGGGCAGTGAAGCGGCGAAGGATATCAAAGGACAGCTTAGGGACTACTTTGTTTCAGTCTCTTTGGGCATTTAAGGTTAGCCACTTACACGCTGCCTGATCACTGGAAGTCTTTTCTGTTTCGAAAGTTCCATTTCATTTTTTTTTATATCTTTTTCGGCAGAGACATGGCTGAAGCAGCAAAAATTACAAAGCGGCTTTAGGTTTTTGTGAGAGTCTCTTCCTAATGCCTGTTGGCATCTGATGCAGTGTTGAAGGCTTCAGAAGATATTCCATAGAGTGGGGAGTGAATTACAAAGCAGCAAGGGTTTTACTGCAGGTTTTGAAGCGCAGGAAGCTGGTGTTCTCAATGGTAACTTGCTACAAATACAAGGCTTCAAAGAAACCTTAGAAATTGTCTTACGCAGAAGGCTCCAGAATTAATAACTATCCCCTGTAATTTTCAATACCAGTGTGTCATTTTCTGCTTGCCTTTCCTTGGATAAGGTGTTGCTGTTACAACAGTGGGCATAAGCCCTCATTACTAGTGGTGCAATTGAATCTGGCGCGATACCTCAGTTTGGGATTATGCCACCTACAGTCACACGAATATCTAGGCCTAGAATTGTCAGGTCTGCAGTCTCTGATCCTTAAAAATCTGGTCCTCGACACACCTGACTTTACTTTGCTACCCTATTTGGGCCCACCTGACCTCTGCAGCATCATGAGGAAGCACACAGTCCTCTACCAAGACTCCAGGCACCCAGCCGTGATTTCACCCACACTCACCCACCCACCCATGACAGCTCGCATATCCACCCACCCACGACAGACAACACACCCACCCACCCAAGACAGCCCACACGCATGACATCGACACCCATGAGAGCCCCCCCACCCATGACAACCCGCACACCCACACACTTACCCATGACAGCCCACACACCTACCCACCCATGACAGCTCATACACCCACCCACAACAGCCCACACACCCACATCGTCCTTCTGCAGGCACATTCCTCTTGTTCAGAGCAACTGATAAATGCAGTTTTCTCCTGTAATGGATCTGTGCAGTTATTCCCCATCCTGAAGAGAAGTCTCAGATTAGCCAGAATTTGGTGCTGGTTACCACCTAGCATTGAAGATTCTGGCACCCTGTAACACCCCGCCAAATGCCAGCCAGCTGTTAACTGGAGCCTTTGTGAGAGAGTCTTACATTCTGTGTCTACCTGTTTCCTTGGTTTATCTTGACATTATATTCCCTTCAGCGTGTCCAGATTTCCCCTCAATTCTGCATTGATGTTACCCAATCTTGTGTCTTCTCAAGTATTCTTGAATATTTCTATCATCTTTCCTTCAGGCACTTCTGCCAAGTTGCTTATCCATGCATTTTAGTGCTTAATTTTCAACGGCCAAAGATTTTTCTTTTAGTTTCCCTTTCCATATGCCTTGGTTGCCTAATACCCAGGCTCCTTAGTGGTAATTCCACCTCATGTCCTGTTCTTCAACCACGCTGCACTTCTTGTCTTTTCATTTCACTATTGCAAGATCTTTTTCATCTTTGCTTACTCACTGTGTCACTGATTTCCTATCTTTCTCTTCCACTTTCTTTCTCCCTTTTCTTTGCTTCTCTCTCTTGTTCTGGGTTAAAGTCTGATGATTAAAAAAGTCTGGTCCCCAGAAGAAAGTGCCGGTGCCCCCCACTTGCCCAAATCAGGCTGTGACACATTATTTACAGCTCCAGTCTCTTACTTGACCTCCAGTTCTAGATCTCCTTGGACACTTACATGTAGTTTTCTCTTCTAATGTGTTCATTGGTTGAATGTGCATTTTTCTGTAATCTTGTTCCTCTCATTAATGTTTTGTAAGATTTGGTCCTTGAACCGGTCTGCATATTTATTTTTTGGTAACAGAAGTAGTGAGGTATATATTGACAGCTTGTTACATAGCTTCTGCACCTGAGAGTCATTCCTCTAATTCCAAAATTGTAGAGCACGTTAAAGTTTGAGAATTGCAGTATCATTGCAGTGCCTTCAGGGGGCAGTATTTCACTTCCCGACGGACACGATTGCTGTATTCTCAAATGCTCAGATACTGGGAATTTCAAACTATAGTAGTCAATTGATGCTACCTGGGTAATCATTTTATTCTCCCTTAGCCATTGAGACAGTGAGGCACACCAACGCTCTGGCTAAGGGTGTTGAGGTTGCATTGAATTCAATGGAGGACTGAGGAGGAGGGGTTTGTCGTTGTAGACTGTTCCTCGTATTGGTAACATAGAATCTAATTCCACTGTGCCACGTCCACGCTGTCTTGACTTCCAGCTGCAAGGATGCATGGTTTAATTATTACCTAGTTTCTGATCAGACACTTGCATTGCAGCAACATGGCGTGATGCCAGTCCCAAAATACAAAGGTATGCTCACCACACACGTCCCAGTTTCACAGAACCTACTCTCTTATGGTTCACCTCCTGCATGGTAAATATATGGTACACTGCTTCCTGGAACACAGTGTCATCTCCACCCACCCCTCACCCTGTAGATGCCCCCAATGCCCCATCTTAAAAACGATTTGTTTTCTAAAAATGACCTCCCTCTTTAGAATCACTTCATCCTTCTGCCATTTAACTGGTGCCCTATAAATAACCTTCTCTTTCTGAGTCCTCACTGGTAATTTATGGGCGTGTTTCACTTAAGACCATACTATATCCATAAACTGGATAGAACCGCAGAGCACACTTAGCCATTACAAGAGAGAAGTGGTGGACTTCACCACACCTACTACCACTGACCCATTAACCATACCTCCTTCCTGTACCCTCAGACTAGGGGTTCATTTTGACAGTATGTTGTAACCCTCCACTTGTCCTTTCGAGTGTCTCTTCAGTATCAGGAAGATTCATATGCGCGCCCCCTTAGACCACACCCATAAACTGTAGACTACTGATACCGTACACTAGCGGGACTCCCACAATGCTCATATATGACTGCAGAAGAGGTCTGGACTTTTGCTATTCAAACCATCTCAAACCTTACACGATCTCGCAGTCCAGCTGCGCTTAGTGTCCATCTTAGTACAATCTCCTGGTAAACATTTGTTCTTACCACAGATCATCTTGTTATCTCGCGAGTAGAATATGGCTTGGTAGCCCTAGCAGGGCTTCCTAAAGCAAGGTTAGCTCCGCTAAGAGCTACTCTCAACGCCTCTGCCAGACTAATCGCAGGCTCCAGAAAGCATAATCATATTACACCTGACTTGATTCAACTTAACTGGTTTCCCATTGAAGCAAGGATCCGTTTCAAGATAGCTTGTCTGGCGCATAAAGCTATACACCGCAGTAGCCCTGTTTACCTGGCAAAGAAACTCGAGCTCTCTGGTTCCAGTCGAAACTTAAGAAGCTCCAATACCTTACTCCTGAAACCACCCAAATTCAACACAAAAAGAACTTACAATCGCACCTTCGCAGGGCTGGCTCCAAGAATCTGGAATGCCCTACCGGCGGAAATCAGAGCCAACCCCTCGACTGCCTCATTCACGAAACAAGGCAAATGGCTACTTTTGGAAGAACGTCAGCAGCAATAGCTCCTGTGTCATGTGATAATCACTTCCCGCGAGTGCTTGACTATCATTTTTATTTCGTGTATTGGAATGTATGCCTGACAATCAGTTTCTCTATATGGTCTGAAATATGTACTCGATTCAAAATGTACTGTATCATTCTCAGGACGTAGTGCGCTACTTAAACTGCACAGCCTCGTCTAGTAGGGCCTTCACCGGGTTCCTCCTATGCTACCTTTTTTGTATTGTACTTTTACTGTCGCCTCACGGCAACGCTAATTGTCCTCTTTGTACAGCGCTCTGATACCCGTTCTGGGTCTTGTTCGCGCTTTATAAAACTTTTCAACTAAATAAATAAATAATCTCCCCTCAGAAGGCTTCTGAAGACCATGGTCTTCAAGGCTGTCCTTTCCCTCTCTTCATTGAACCCTTCCTCTTGTCTTGTGGAGAGTGCTGCTGCCTTACGTATGCCTGAAGTGAGTAAATCCATCACCCCCTGAGTCTCAGCAGGCTTGCAGTGCAGAGGCCTGAATAGATTTCTCACTGCGATTTCTCAGTATGCCTAAAGCCATGCCCCATCCTATATTTGACATGGTATCCAGGGTACTATACAGGTATACTACGCTCCCTCTCTGACCGCTGGCTCAACGCCTCTAAGCCACCCTTGACTACATTAAGATTTCGGTCATAGAGTATTCGTAGATTTGTCTGCAGACCACCTTCAGTGCATCAGTGGTCAGGATTGTGCTGAGAAGCTAAAGTACAACCTTTCGATTCTGTTTAGCAATATTTGTGTACCTTCTACCTTTTTCCAAAATATTTCAGGACTGGGGATAAAAAAGGCTTATTAGCCTGTAGGGCCATTTTAGAGAAAGTTGCACTTTCTGCAGATAGTCTGGGAATGGAGGTAGAATCGTAAGTCCGTCTACCGATGAACCTCCACTTCCCTGAGGGCACACTACCCGGAGTGCACAACTGAAGGCAAAAACTGAAGGTGGCGGGTTATTCTCGCTGCGGGCTCTGCTCTACTGGAATACTTGCACCCTCCTGGCCGAGCAGCTACCTCTTATACATCTTTATATGATTTATGTATAAACTCCTGCACCCTCAGTTCTCTGTGCCCAAAATGTTGGACCAGTAACCCCCATATCAACTTAATGAATCCGCGGTTTCAAAGGTAGAGTGCTATTTCCTGTATTCTAATGTATCACCATACACTTTGTCGTAAATGGTTGATGTTCGCTATAATCCGTATTGAGATTCTGCTATGCACACGGCATCTAGTCAAAGCCCTGCTACCAAATACACATGCGGTTTAATGTAAGACCCTTCTTTTCTCCTTGCAATCTTTGTTGTGACAAAATGAATCCCTTAACTTCCTTGCACTAGGTTCTCCCCAAGTGTGCTTGTTCTGAGTGTCTTGTCCTTTCTTCCTTTCAGCACTCCTACTTTACTGTGCCTGACTACAGAGAACTTCCAAGCATACCGGAGAATGTGAGTACCAAGGCGTTTTTTGCTTTATAGATACCCATTAATTGGTACATTGATGTGTTCCTTACTCTGATTATCCAATGAAGGAACTCTTTCTCATTTGTGTGATGTAACTTATGTATATCAAGGACCCTACCAAAACGTTATGACGTGCTTTATTGGAGCAATGGGAGTAAGAATGAGGAAACAAACATGAGGGAAAGGGTGATTTAAGGGAAGGTACAGGGAACGCTGATGGGCGGGAAGCCAAGTTGCTGTAAATCATCAGCGAGTTGTGGCTTTTAGCTAGAGTGCTTTGTATCCTGGGATGTCTAGGTGCATGCTTATGATGGGGTGAACCGAGCTACAAGTTACAGGTCCAGGGTGCTACCATCCCGCTGACCCCTGTATCTTTCAACGACACTATCTGGCAGATGTATGATTGTGGACCTGATGGCTCTAAGGACAAACTCAAAGTGGTGATAATGAGCCTCAAATGGACATAGTTTCTTGAAGAATTGAATAATCCCTGCATCTGAGTATTGGGTCTCTTGGGTGGGCAACAGTAGGGTGCTGTGGCTGACACTTGGAGGATAAATGGAAGAATGCTACTGCACTAGGGCACACTCTCTCCTGTGGTGTCTCTTCCTTTGAAAGCTGGGCTTCATGAATGTGGTTAATAATGCAACATTACTTCAGAGCACTTATTTTTCTTAATGGAAGATTTCATACAAACATTAATGCACGTGTGAGACGTATACTTTGAAAACATTTGTTTTTCACAAATTTTTATTTACAAGGTGCTCTTCCTATCCAATGGCACATGAATTCCTGGAGTTACTTTGCAGCTGTGCTGGTATAATCTTGGAAAGCATGACTCTCTCTGGTCAGGGGTAGGAGGCGGATCAACCGCATTCCTCAGCTGTCTCTCAAAAATAGGCAATCTGAATATCATAATGTGTTTTGCTAATACAAGATTATTTGTAGAAAAAAACTAGAATACGAGTTTAATAGGATGCCAGTAATTCACCATTGATGCAGAAATTTTGTACTAAAAGTAATTGGCTAGAGGTATTTATAGGTATACGCTGAGGAGGAGATCCTAGCGGATTCATTGATGTAGGATCATAATCTCGCTCCAGGTCCTCACTGGCACAGCATCCAGGCCTGAACGTTTCACCTGCATGAATTGTCATCAGGTGAATTAATGTGGTTAGTTCATTAAGAAACAAACCAAGACCAGAACACACAGAATGCGTTAGACTAATTCACAGAAGCCCAGAACTGCAAACTGCCGGAAGTGGCAAGGTGTGAGGTATCTCTACAGTTTCTTTTAGTAATCCAAGTAGTTCAACTGTGTTGTTACCTGCAACCAGCCACGGCCCGTACAGGAAAGAGCGGTGGGGCGGGGGGGGGGAGGGGGGGGGGCGATGGTGGATGGGGTGGATTGTATTTCGACAGACAATGACGAGGGAAAAAAAAACCATTTTGCTTAATTCCCCCCCTCCCCCCCCTCCCCTGCTCTTATCTGCACGGGCCGCGGCTGACTGCAACAACCTCTGTTTTGTGCATTCATAAGGTAGATATGATGTGTCATTGGTTGAGACTGGACCAGGAGATGACCTCATCACAGTCTTATGTGGTCTCCTAAAGTGGTCTTAATCCAGGTGTTGGAGGCAACCAGGCGAACCCGAAATACCTCTTGCTCCAATAAAGACACAAAAAGCAGAGTGGGACTCGATCTAACTGCCAGAGTTGACACAGAAACAAAGTCTAGACAAGCAGTTTATAGCTTTTTATTTTTGTATGGAACACCAAAGATGTAATTTTACTGTCGTTTCAAGCACTTTATTTCGGTCAAAGATCTTAAAAGCAGCATAATCAATTTAGAGTTTACAAAATCTCACACATTAAAACACGTCAAATGATCAAAGTTCATATCAACTAACTTTTTTAAATGATTAACAACTTGCATACAGTATAAAAAAATAACGTGCTTGGAAAAGTGCATGTGTACGTGAACAATCGAAAGCTTACAGTAACAAGCATTGGCATAGCCAATAGGTCTCGCCTTTGGGACCTTATAAGTGTTTAGCCATGCAACAGTTGCATAACTAAATACTTATAAGGTCCCAAAAGTGAGACCTATTGGCTATGCAAAGCGGCCCTGCGGTCGCAAAAGTGATCGCAATCACGATCAAACATCAAAGTGGGCGTGCTGCAGCGAAAGTGAAAGTAATCGCGGTAAAGAACGGCGCGCGCGCCCGCGCACATGCACTGTAGCTCTAGGCTGGCCTGGTAGCACTTTTTGGAGCCCTCTCAATAAGTCTCGCCAGACCAGCGCATGCGCTGGCTCAGGCGAGACCTAAAAATGACATATTATACATAAGCTCTAAAGTGCTTCTATTTGACAGATTATGAACAAACACATCAATTGAAAGATTGAAGATAAAAGCAATTTTACCTTTGAAAAAAAAAGGGAGATTCATATCCTTCTCAACCAAAGTACTAAAGTGTAGTTTCATAGGTGCAAAATGGTAAAATGCTTTATTAAAATACTTAAATAAATTATCATTAAGTAGAACCATGCCAATAAAACACTTACTAATCAGCCGAGGTACGTTTGAGAAAACGAGGTAAAAACTGGAACTGAATACGCCAGATACATTTGAGATAATTTGCAATTGAAAATACAATATAGGGTGTAGTGTCTGGCCTACAGATTCTCAGTGCGACCCAGTATTGGCGGATTCCCAAGGTGTGACAGGGAGGGACAATCCAGCGTTTACGCTGCCTGGTGTACTTTGGGCAAAAGAATAAGAGATGTTCATCAGATTCCTCCTGTTTGGTGCTTGCCGGGCATAGTGTGACACCCTTGGTGGGGCCCGTCCACTTGGCCGTAAGCGTTGCGAGTGGAAGCCTAAATCTTATGTAAAGGGCTCTAGTGAAGGGTGGGTCAATCTCATCTATGTAAGGCTCAAACAAGAGAGTCTCACTTTAGGAATAAAAGCTTCCATATCCAGATCAAGTTTAAAGACTAGTCAGGGGGCTTTAGGGGAGTCTGAGTGCTGCCCTCAAAAACTTGTTTTTGGCAGCTCCTAGAGCATCGATGTTACAGTAACTCCAAAGTTCAGCCCCATAAACTGCGGCCACCACTGCTTGGGCTGTCCATATTTCTAAAAGGGGAGCTACAGGATGGAGCCAGGTGTTGTGAATCTCAAAGTGGCTGCAGCCCTGTAATTTCACAGATATTAATACACCCCAGGGGTTTACCCTGATCACCCCAAAACATCTGGGCAAAAACATATGAGAACAGACCAAAAAAGGATGTGTGGGAACATATCACAATGATTTTTTGTAGGGAAAACAATGAATTAGTCCCTACATGTGGGAGCCTAGTCCCCCAGGTTTAATACTTATTTATTTGAGCACTCTCAAATCTACCCCAATTGACTTTATATTTTCTTAAACATACATAAGACACATCAAACAAATAGCAATAACACAATAATCACCAGTATTTCATGATTCCTTCCTACCCATACAATCTAATGACGGTTGCAAAAAAACAACAATTCATACGCTATCCGTGTGGAAGATAGTCCAGTACACACATAGGAGGATAACTTTCCACTTGCACGGGAGATCGGGCACCTCAGGGTTTGTAATGTAGAATATCTGAAGTATTCACTTCAGTACGTTATTTTGTAGGCATTCTTTTAGCCCATGTCCTGATGAGGCCCGACTTAGTGGGCTGAAACGCATCGACTTCCTGAACTGGAGGAGTTAGACTGATTAAATGTCATATGCAAGACATCTGGATACACACATTAAGGACTGTGTTGGAGGTGGAAAGGTATCCTCCTATGTGTGTATTGGACTATCTTCCACACAAATGGCGTCTGAATTGTTGTTTTTTGTCATTATCTTGTATGGGTAGGAAGGAATCATGAAATACTGATGATTGTGTTATTGTTATGTGTTTGATGTGTTTTATGTATGTTTAAGAACATATAAAGTTTCGGTTTGATAGCCAACTTGGGGTAGATTTGTGAGTGCTCAATTAATTAAGTATTAAGCCTGAGGCCTGGGCTCCCACATGTACGGACCGATCCATTGTTTTCCCAGCAAAAAATCATTGTAATCATTTCCCACACATCCTTTTTTGGTCGGTTCTCATCTGTGATTTAACAGAAGCATACTCTTTGTGATTTGTCTGACCCCGGAGTTACTCCTAGATTGGCGGATTCCCAGGTAATCGAGCCTAAGCCTCTCTCGAGATCCATGCCCCTAAACTTTAGACCCCTCTGAAATGCCTATGCGGCTGTATTGCCATGAACTTCATTTTATTAGTGTTTATAGCCATGCCGTGATTTGTGCAAAACAGTTTAATCTTAGTTAACTAGGCCTCATACGGAAGACACAACTTCCAACTAGCCTGTTGTTTTAGTGACAATTAGGTTGTAACACTTAATCCAGAACAGAACCATAACTTTACAGACCCTCCCTCCCCCTTATTAAATACACAGGTATTTGCAGTACATTTTAATGGGTAATTTTCTGTTGCAGTTAATTTAAGATGACAAGTTTGATAGTTTTGGATTAGGGCTAGTGTGTAGGACTAGGTTATGAGTTATCAGAAGGATTAGAAGTATGTTTAGGCTTACAGTGAGAATTACAAAATGTATATTGCAGAATGAGACGAGTTTAAAAAGGGTTTCAGGATTAGGATTAGCATCAAGGTTTGATTTGGGATTACGTATTTTAGAGTGAGTGGGAGCGGCAAGGATTAAAATTAGAGACAAGGTTACGGTATGGGTCCCAATTAAAGTCAGGTAGTTTATAATTAAGGCAACATATAGGATTTGGGGTTGGGGCAGGTTTAGTGCAATAGTTAAAGTTAGGGGTAGAGTTAAACTAAAAGATGTGAATTAAGTTCTCTCTTAGGGTTATAGATAAGATAGTGAAGGTGAGTTAAATCCATTTTTGCTGGGAAGGAATGTTTTGTAGCGAGTTCGTTGTGGCAGAAAAAGAAATGTGAATAAAACATGTATAGGGAGTTTATTGTTGGGAAGGCTCTGTAGCAGAACTGGGCGTAGTGACCTAGATCTGCACTGGTGGTGGCCCTCACAGTTGTACAGTTACCCTAACACTACTCTCACAACTACAGAGATGGTTATGAAGGCTGCTCACCACCCAGTTACAGTGTATCTTGTGGGTGCACTGGAAGTGTTGCATTGGAACAGGTCCCTTGGTGGTAAAAAAAATGAAAGTCCGTTTTTATATAGTGCAGCTACTCACCCTTACGGGTCTCAAGGCGCTGGGGGCCGTAGTGGAAATTAAGTGAGCTATTGCCCAGAGTCACACGGTGCTGAGCTGAGCTGCCGCCGGGGATCGAACCGTGAACCCTGTGCTCCGAAGTCAGCTGCCCTGGCCACTGCACCACACCTCTCCACTCTGGTCAGTTACTTATTGTACTCCTGGTGCGTTGGTATTTTTGAGTGTTGATCACTGGGAGTTTTTAGTACCTACAACTTCTATTGTCGATACAGTGATGTCTCTCTACTAGGCTGCGGAATAGATGTACACAGTTGTGATGTACCACATAACAAGTGTTTGTTGCACATACAATAGATTTAGTTGGATGGAATGTGC
Organism: Triturus cristatus; assembly: GCF_964204655.1. Taxonomy (NCBI): domain Eukaryota; kingdom Metazoa; phylum Chordata; class Amphibia; order Caudata; family Salamandridae; genus Triturus; species Triturus cristatus. Next base: position 1,106,753,241 of record NC_140580.1, on the reverse strand, counting down.
TTTGGCATTTTGAAAGCACCAAACAAATTCTGCCCTTACTCCTGCTCTCCGCAAGGGAAATGGTTACTCGAGTGCTCATTACCTTGCGCATTGACTACGCCAACGCACTGAATGTTGGTCTGTCCGGCTATCTACTGAACTAGCTTCCAGTAGTTCATTTTGCCGCGTTCAGAACTCTTCTTAACCTCCCTAAGTGGGTCAGGTAGCACCTTTGTAACCTTCATTGGTTACCGGTAAGTGAAAGGGTGAAATTAACTCCCTGGTGATGGCACACGCTGCCCTCCATGGGCTTGTCCTGTTGTATCTGAGAAAGCGATTTCAGTTTTATACCACTGCCAGGCAGCTTCGCTCTTCTACTTTGCAGATGGCCTGTACTTTCAGGTTCCGCCGAAAAAGGGTAGACAGCAGCTCCCTTTTGTACACGGTGGCCTGGAACCCACTTCCACTTGATTTACATCAACTTCAGGATCCAAAGATCTTTAGGAAGAGATGAAGACCTTCCTTTTTAATTAACCTGTCTCTCTATTTCTGCTTCTCATCACACTGGGCTCGTACCAGGACACTCTCTTGAGTAGCTGTGCGCATTACAAATTGCTATAGCATAACATTTTACATTGAAGTTATGTTGTAAGTTCATGGTGCTGTCAGTTCTAGTGTCTGGCCAGATTTTTCTTTCCTTTTTTCTAAGAAGGTAGGGAAGCCAACTGCGTCCGCGCGGTCCCCGGCCAGAACAGTGCAAGAGTTGTCCGCACGAAGCAGCGCCTGTGATTGGCACCCGCGCACATTGTGCCGCATCCTCAGACGGATCAAGAGCTTCACCTTTCCTGCGAAGTGGCAGACCATTTGCTTTCATACAGTTTTTCCTATAATTCTTTGAGTCTCACTGAAGCTGCGGGATCTCCTATCCCTGCGTTTCCGCTCAGGGTGAGGTTCAAGGTGCTCTGCCTGTCATGCGGAGAGCGCGACGTCCTGAGATGTTACCACGTTAGCATAACCGCGTGCCTGCGGAGTCCACCATGATTGACACCCCCCAAAGCTTCTCTTTTGGATGGAATGTTTGTCACCAAGTCAGGCATGAGACCCTAAAACGATGGTATTTTTGGCTAGTAAGAGTTACTGCTAGCAGGTTATTTAAAATTTTTTAATCCTCTTAGGGCAGCTCAGTACATGAAAACCAGGCTTCACTAAAGCCTTTTGTCATGCCACCTCTTGCCCTCATGGCAGTAGCTTGGATTGGCCTGCTGCTGTCTGTCATCTGTGTGTGGGCTTTCAGTATAGAGAATTTTTTTATTTTATTTTTATTATAGAGTTTTATATAGCTCGAACTTGACCCAAATCGGCTATCAGAGCGCTTTACATAGCACCAGTTGCGTTACATTACGACACATTCATTTTTGTTAGGCACAGGGAGATTAAGTGATTTGCCCAGAATCTGCTCCGCTGTCTCCTGCCGCCACCTGTTGGCGGGGCAGAAGAGTTTCTGCAGGTGTTGGGCAGATTCCAGAGAAGAGTGACCAACGATTCTGGCTTGAACCTAATTGCTAAAAACATGGATGACAGTTCCTAACCCGCTAACTCTCGAGTGTGAAGCTGGGTAGGGTGGGGTGGGGGGGGGGGGGGGCGGTCTGGATCTCTATTTACCAAGGTCCAACGTCTCCCAGATCATGGATGAGCCCTTAGCTCGAGGGTAAAGGGGTGGCGAGTAGAGCCTTGCTCAACACATCACTCTCGCAGCCCTCTCCACTTCTGTTCAGTACTGTTCCCTTCAGTCCTGTAAGCATGGCGGGTTCTGCCACTTCTTAGCACTGCAAGAAAACATTCAAAGGGTGGTAGCGGATAAAGCCGGGACCGGTGACCTTCATGTGTATGATGAGAGACAGCCCAAGCCCTCCACGGAATTACTGAAGTTATGACGCTCACTTGACACACGTGGTGTTTTTGTTTTGTTGGGGCGGTGGGGCTTGGATGGAGGGGGGGGGGGGGGGGGGCGTGGATGAAGCTTCTTTATACCTCAGTTCACAAGTCAGCTAAGGACGCAATTTATATTCTCAAGAGCTTTGTGCAAAGACAAATCATTGTTCATGCAAAAGTAAACAAAATGTGTTAATGTGTGCTGCGCCCTGGCCTTGGGGCAAGCAAGGAAAGGTACAGGTGTCACGAAGACTCCGAGGCTTGACTAATAATGGTGCTAATGACCACCATGGATGCAGCTCCCAACACGGCTGAGGACAAACAGAAGTGTGGCAGCTTGAATTAAAACCGAGGATCTCAGACCTGAGCCCTGACCTGCCCATGCTGGTCTTTGCTCACTGAGCAATCTTCCCAGCATTCAGACTTGTGAATTGAATATTCACAGCAGGCTCATGAACCCTCGTAGCAGTATTCTAAGATTCAAACCTGTGACCCAGTGCACTGCAGAACACTTATTAACCACCTGAGCTAGTTTATTATTGCTGGAATCTGAGCATTGCTGAACCGAGGGCGCTAAGAGATCTGCAGGACCCCCCCCCCCCCCCCCCCCACCCCAGCGCCTTGAGACCTTCACGGGTGAGCAGCCGCGCATTACAAACCCCTGATTGATTGATTGATTGATTGATTGATTGATTGTACCAGCTGGGCTGTAGCTATTAAGACAGCCAGGTGGGGTGATGTTGCTGCTATTTTAACTTGTATGTAACGTGAAGTGAAAGTCACATATTTAAATCTTTTTTTATACTAATACATCTTTTTGGGTCTCGCCTGACCCAGCGCATGCGCTGTTCTGGTCAGACTTATTGAGAGGGCTCCAAAGTGCTAACAAGGCCAGCCTAGAGCTACAGTGCATGTGCGCGGGCGCGCACGCCGCGCTTGACCGCAATTACTTTCACTTTCCCGGCCGCATGGCCGCTTTGATGTTTGATCGCGATCACTTTCACTTTCGCGGCCGCACGGCCACTTGGCATAGCCAATAGGTCTCGCTTTTGGGACCTTATAAGTATTTAGTTATGCAACTGTTGCATGGCTAAACACTTATAAGTTCCCAAAGGCGAGACCTATTGGCTATGCCAATGCTTGTTATCCTTATTGTTTATAAAACGAGGAGCATTGAAGTTACTAATAATAACACCAGTTGTTTACCAGTTATTGACAGTATCATGCCAAAAAGCACAATTGTTTTGTGCCTGCACCTATATATGTAAGTGATATGTGTGGAAAAAGATGCGGAAGACGAGCTTGCCATCTTTTCACGTGGGGCAGTCCTTAAAGCTTGGATGTGAAAATGCTCACCAAGCAGTAAATGTTAGGGCTTTGAATGCTCTGCGCGGCTCACATCTTACATATTGCCGGTAGGTCCGGATACGAGTGTTAAATAACCTGTTAAAGCTGCTGTTGGTCGCTAACTTCAGTTCGTCTCTTTGTAGAGCAAGGCTGTAATCCTGAATGTGTCCAGGGGTAAATTCTAGTCCCTGTGTACTGCGCCTCCCCATGCGTTACAAAGGCATCCGTGTTATAACTGGTTCTCAGCTATGCCTCTTAGTGCATGCCTCCTAGCTCAGTGCTGTCAGAGCCCCCTCTCGTTTCACCCCACTCACAGCACTGAATTTCGTACATTCCACTGTTGCCTCCTTCTCAACCGCCCTTGACCGTATCAAGGGCCGTCTTGCTCCCTCTATTCCTCACACCCCCGTTTAGTTACTGCTGGGTCTGGCCAACGCTCAACTAGCGCCATTTGCTATTTCGTGTTTGCCCGTCCCTGCTCTGAGAACAGTTGCACGTAAGACACCCAGAGCATCCTTAAACTGGATACCACCTTGGATCTGGACTCATCCAGACTTACACCAGTGCTTGCAGTCAGGAGCCCCCTTGATGCTGTTCACTCGCCTGAAGCTCCGCTCATCAGAAACAGACATCATCAGAGAGTGGCAGAATTATCATCAGGCCCATAGCTGCTTGGAGAAGTGAACCCGCTCCCGAACACCTCTACACGTGAAGCCTCTGGGAATGATGATGGACTTCAGGTACTCTTTCTAGAACTTACTTAAGCCAAATTACTAGGAGGCTGAACTAAAGTTAAGCGGATGAGGACTCGGTCTCAAAAGTGACTGATATCCCATACGCCGTATTAGAGTGCTTAATATCCTAATGCCCTTGTAATAAGGTCGGGCTGATTATCCGTTACTTTTGTGACAGAGTACCCAACAGCCAAATTCTAGATCAGGCCTCAAGAATGCTTTCTTTTTTTTAACATGTTTTATTATTTTTGGACATGTAAGGAAAAATCACAAAAGGCCAATTCATCGCAGCAATCACATTGAAGTTGGGTTCATCTTATGGCTCACTGTAACACTTCACCACGGTATTATCTAGGAGTATCCTCCCTTCTCGTACAGTTTCGGAGTCCAGGATAATCCATTCAGACCTAGTGCCTGCTAGCCTCTAGATCGTCTTCGTCTATCTTAATTTTCCATGTTAGGCTCATCCTGCTGAACCTCTGGACTCTCACCAAAGGCCCCATATTTTGTTACATTTCTGCAGACATGCCCTGCTTCTATATACTGCTTCCTCTATATACCACGTCCTCTTTATACCATTTTCTCTAAATATCATTTCCTCTATATACCGCTAGCTCTATATACCGCTTTCTCAATATACCGCTTTCTCTATATACCGTTCCCTCTATATACCGTTCCCTCTATATACCGTTCCCTCTATATACCGCTTCCTCTAAATACCGCTTCCTCTAAATACCGCTTCCTCTATATACCCCTCCCTCTGTATACCGCTTCCTCTTTATACCGCTCCCTCTGTATACCGCTCCCTCTGTATACCGCTCCCTCTGTATACCGCTCCCTCTGTATACCGCTCCCTCTGTATACCGCTCCCTCTATATACCGCTCCCTCTATATACCGATCCCTCTATATGCCGCTTCCTCTATATGCCGCTTCCTCTATATGCCCGCTCCCTCTATAGACCACTCCCTCTATATGCCGCTCCCTCTATATGCCGCTCCCTCTATATGCCGCTCCCTCTATATACCGCTTCCTATATATACCGCTTCCTATATATACCACTTCCTCTGCCAACCAGTCTTCATTGCTTTCCCACTGATCCAGTGTGAACACCTGCTGGCTGCCCCACAGTCTGACAACGTCCCTTCTGCCACCAGCAATGCAAGATTACAGAGTAGTTGTGAATGATTGGGTAATGCCAGGTCTTCCCACGTACCCAGTATAGGAAAGTAGGATCTGCTTCTTATGGTTACCCCCACTTTTTGCTAAATGTGATACTGTTTTTGACTAGTCTGACTGGGATCCTGTTAATCAGGACCCCAGTCTATCTGCTTTCTCCCTAAACTGTTATGTACACTCCTGATTGGATACTGGGGTAACCTTGTCAGTCCCTAGTATATGGTACCCATGTACCCAGGGCATAGGTACCCCAGAGGCCTCCCACGGGCTGAAGCATGAATTATGCCACCCATTGCAGCCTGTGTAAGTTGGTGCATGCACTACTTAAGATATAGGTATGCTATATCTAAGGGTCACTGCACTTAAAACTTATAAGTCACCACTATAGCAGGCCTTAACAATCCTGAAGGCAGGGCACTTGGTTCGAAGTGAGAGGGTGCCACTGCATGAGCAGGACACCCCTATAGCCTACGGAGTCCATTCTCCCGGGTTGTCAGTGAGACAGCCATTTACGACATATAGAGTGGCATTATGTGACCTTGTGATGACAAACCCTATCGTATTTAGTGTCAAACATGTTGGAATCATACCCCCACACCGTTAACCGGTGTGGGAGGTATGATTCCACCCCTCAGAAGCGAGCTTCATTGGGTCCCTGGTGTTCCCGGTACCAGCCTTCTAGTCATGGGCAGCACAAAATGGTTGCTGCCGACCAGAGACACATTTCTGCCCTCCTGCTGCTGAGCCAACCTCAGGCAGGGGAAGGCAGAACAATAGGCATCCTGTCACAGGGAAGTGTGACCACCTCCCAGACAGGATTTAGATAATTAGGCATGGGTGGGTGCGCTTACCAGTGACTGAAAGTCTGCTGGAGGGGCCCATTTGGTGTCCCTGTGCATAGTCCTGTTCAAACCTGTCCTGGGAGCCGTTGACTCCTGCTCTGGCACAAAACTAGACAATGGACATGGGAGTAACCTCCCCACTGTCCACACCCTCCCCTGGGAGGGTCCCTTGAATCTGTCAAACCCTCTCCCGTGGGTGCAAAAAGGTTTACCTGGCTGTAGGACCTTAGATTCAACGTGGGCAAGATTCTGAACTTGAAACCTCCGAACTTCGACCGTCTGGACACTCTGGAATTCGCTGGACTTCGTTTGTGCCTGACTTCATCTCCCTCTCAGTCCAAAGCATCGTCTGTGCCCGTGCCCATACAGGATCTTTGCAGGACCTGTGGAGCATCAAGGACAACCGAAGATATCTCCCTTGGTGTGAAGGAGTCACTCCCCTGCATTCGCAGGCACTGCAACACTGCTGTCCGGTCTGCTGACCCTGAGCTCCTATGGACTCCGAAGGTTACAGCAACATAGGAGGGGGGTTTCTATGTTTCGCGAGGTCCGAGCTGCCCTCTCACCAAGTTTGAGGTCAGGATTCCTTGTGGGGGCTGCAATACCTGAACCCATGTGTACCCCGCACATTTGCAAGTGCATATGCTTGTTTCCGTTTCCCGAACAAGTGCATTGGGCTCCGAGTAGCCCCAACCTCTGGCACCATTTCCTACCAAGAATTCCGGCCTCCTTGCACCGAGTGCTCCATGGGCTGTTGTTTGGTGAAATCACTCAAGGTCCCCTCGCGACTCCTATGCCTTCAGCCTGTGGGTCCACTTGAGGTTCAATTTTGCTTTTCTTGGGCTCCCCTGGTTGCTCCAGGCCTGCGCTGACTCAAATTGCTGTGGTGAGTCTCCTGGACCTTGCTGATCCGAACCGTACACATCCTTGAACTCCTGCATTGGTTGCCGTTGCCAAGGCTTGTTGGTGCTCCAGCCATACACCAACCCCTCAGTATTTTACGTCCTTCATAGGACAGCTCGTATTCGGCTCCTGGTCATTCTCGACATCTCCTGGTCCCCGTGGCTGCAGAGTCAAGAACTCCATCAATGCTTCTGAAGCATTTGACATCGGTGGGCATTCGTCTACCGAGTCCCTGGTCACTCCAGAGTGACCCAGACTCTGTCCCCTGTGCTTTCAGGTACTATTTGACATGAATCCACCTTTGGATTCCAAAGAACACTTTTCTTCCTTCCAGCAGCGGCTCTTCTTTGAAGTCCTCTATTGGGTTCGATGGCGGTTTCCGATGCCACTTTAGACCTATGCCCCTGGCTTCCCTGGGATAGATAACTTGGGTACCTCGGTATCCACTTGCAGGGTGGCTCTCCAACCTCCTATCTTCCACCGGGTTTATTCGAAGTCCACTGGGAAGGGTCCTTAAACTCAAACTTCCACCGCGACTTTCCCATAGAATTGTACAGAGCAGGCGGTCGTTTTCCCACAGTGCACCCGTCATCCATGGGGTCCCCACTTACTCACCTTTAGTGGTTCCTTGGGGTCCCAGCGATTCCACGTCATCTCAACACTGTCTTGACTCGAGTCATGGTTCTTATACCACTTTCTCAGTATATGGTTTGGTCCCCACTTGGGGCCCACTGTGTACAAGTGCTATTAACTATCATTTCTGTGCTTTAGTATTGTGTGCTTTGTGATTATCTCCGTGTAGGAGATACTGTGTCGTACTAGATAGTGTTATATTAATAAATACATATTTTTATAACTACTGTGTGGTTCTCCTTTCATTTAACCAATACTATTAGGTTGCATTCTGGTAAAACAAGCTGCTCAACAGTCCTTCAAGTCTAAGCCTGAATGCTGCTCTCCAGAGCAACCACTTGGATAGCTTTCTAAGGTTATCTTTGACCTTTTAAATCACCAAAAGGGTTGTTTAGACTGGTGCAAGGTGCCCACTTTAATTAGTGGACAGCATATACCAGGCAAACGTCTCACACTCAGTATCGTCAATTAGGGTTTCATTTCTATCACCTCACCTCTCACCGTGGATAATCACTGTTTCACCTGTTTCCACAATAGATGTATCCTAGAAAAATCCCGAAGTGTATGTATGAATGTCCCTATCACCTTGCAACCTCTGAAGCACATATCATTTCCGTCCCTTCTGGTTTTCCTTAGCTGTGTTAGAGTATGAGAAGCTTTGTGAAGAATCTTTAATTGCATCAGTCTAAAGGACGCCCTTACTGCAACTTCCCTACATCATCTGCCAGCGTCAATCCCCTCTTCCTCTTATAGTATATAGTTACATCCTCGTGCCATTTATCCTTGAGCATGTCTAATGTCCCCAAGCAGTTATTTACCAGTTCTCTATGTATTTTTTAAAGTGCGTGTTTTGTTATGGGAGATGCCAGAACTGTATATTCTAATGGTGCTTCTCCCTGTATTTTTGCCTAGATCTCGGTGCATTTTGCTGGAGCACGTGTTACCTGTATACATTTGTAGTATTGTGTTTCTGATGTTTTGAGCTCCTTCTGGAATCTGGGCCTTAAATATTCTCAACCTTGAAATTCCCAGCTGGCCCCATTTCTGAAACCCCCTTAAATCCTTCAGATCTCAACACATTTCTGAGTCCTACAGTGGGGTTTAAAAGTGGGTTTATTGTTGTAGCCCATTTTCCGATTGGCTTTTTGCCAAAGTTCATCTACTTCCTGGGTTTGATGTGAGCCAGTGATGGGAAGGCAGTCTCGTAGAGCACCCCAGTGTATCTCTTTCCCCAGTACACATCTGTGCACTCTCACAGCCGGTTCACTTTGGGCTCAGACACCCTGTCATTAACAACTACCAGTTGAGAAGCCCAGTAACACTTACAGGGAGAGCGGCACCACCCTCGTTGCGTCCTCTTCCCCGTGTGTCCATTGCTATTCTTGGAAAGCCTCCATTCCAAGGTAGGGCTCTAATTAGACTGTCCACCCTGGGAAACTATGCCCCCAGAATGTCAGCAGGGTATCCTGAAGTACATATAGGAACTTTGGTAAAGCAAGCATCTTGTAGAGTGTGGCCCTCCCCCGCGGTTATATTGGAAGCTTTCGCTAGAGTTCCACGTCTGCCCTAAGTTTTCTTTGAAACAAACTCCTTGTGGCCCTTAGTTACATATATCTCCAGATATTTTAGACCTTTCTGGTATTGAAGCTCCATATGCATGTGCAACTGTCAGGAGGGGTCACTGACGCAAAGATAAATATTTAACGAGTTGATGCGCAGACCTGAACTCTTGCCAAAATAGTTAATCACGATCTGGGTTCTAGGAATCCAAGGTACAGCATTTTTAAAACAGTAACATAACTTAACTGCAATGCTTAAATAAGTCTAGACATATTTAAACGTTTCCAATTTAATAGAATGAGTATGAAAAATTTGGAGGGGGGGACCCCGATGATTTTTGTTTTCATTGGGGGACGGGGGACAGGAGGTGAAAGGCCGGGATGAAAAAGTTTGAAGACTACTGCAGTTCAGGCTCTAGTGATGGGCTCACAGCTGACCACACCGCGATTCTCACCTGCTTCATGATTCGTTAAAAAAAAAAAACCAAAAAAAAAACCTGATGGTTGGGTGCCCGACCTTAAATCAATCAATCAGGGGTTTATAAAGCACAGCTACTCACCCGTGAGGGTCTCAAGGCACTAAACAAAATCTTTCTTTCAATTCCTCCATCCAAGGATCGTTGCCTCTCTTATTTCCTAGATTTGTCCCTTAAAGGCCTGCAGGAGGCATTCTCAGTCCCCTTCTCATCTGGAGGGTGTGGGGGGGGATTGTCTCCCCATATTCACTATTAATGGACCGGTTCTCCCCGATCATCCTATGTTAGCTGGGACTCTCCTTCATTTTCCCTCCCTCGACTTCTGGCCCCATTGGGTGATTTGGCAGAATCTGGTGAATGCTCCTTTTGTTCCGGAGGGTCTGCTTTGTGTAAAAGTCCTGCAGGCTCTTGTTGGCACTTATCTGTATCCTGGGTCGTTTTCAGCCGCATCATTGATGTCCTTTGAGTTTCATGGTTTCCTGATCTAGCCTATCGTTCTTTTCCCTTCGATGCTTCTGATCGCCGCGTCCTTCTGGATGTTCCTCCACCCAGGCCCATTCTTACCAGTAGTAGGCTAGTCACGTTCTAGTAGATGAACGTTCAGAGTACCTTAGATCAAAACCAATCACTGCAGGGAGAAAAGAGCTGCTTTGCACGACAGCACACCAGTGCTTGTTACCCTCGTGAAGCTGGTGACGGAGAGCGATGGGACTAAAATACATGCTCATATATCCAGCAAAAATGGAAGTCATTTTCCAGAATAATTTTGCTCTGCCCTCCTTGTAGGGCAGTACGTGGAGTTTGATGGTCGAGGATGGTGGAGAATAGGCTTACCTTCAATGGAGAGGATATACGCGACACCAGCACCTTTCAGGGGTTCCTGCTGGAGGTCGCGTGAGGCGGGAGTAAAAACCATGCAGTTTCCAGCAGTGGTATGTGTTCAGTGGCGGGCAGTGCAGTCACTGGCGCGGTGTCTCAAATCACAGCAGGTCATCTTTAGAGCTTCTCGGAGTATGCCCCTCGTGCATTAGATTGGATCTATGGCTCATTGGGTGTAAGGGATGTCTGCAACATATATACACTGTGGGAGCAGGGACCCCGAAGATTTTACGCCCCAAAATATCACCTCAAATGCATGCCGATGAGTTGCTGGATTGGCGATGGTGTTAAACCTCAATTGCATGGGGCAATTTCTCCCCGAGTCAAGGCACCTGCAACTCCTAAAAATACAGTCAATTAAGTGAGGACCTGCTCAATGATTACGTTCCAGATCAGGAATAAATGTAAAAGACTTATTACAAAATTCAAAAGGTATGGTAAGGATAGCGTACATTCAGATAAAAATGCTGTGAAGGCCCTTAGGGCGTACAGAATAAAGTGCAAATAAAAACTACTTTAAGTCCCAAATGAGCAGCAACATCAATAGAGAAATGTACAGCGTTCCTAGCAGCATCGAAAAGTTTCCAGGAAAGTTCTGGTTCAGCCCCAAAATCCAGAGTTTATTGTTGCATATTAGATCATTAAACTGTAAAATCCTCGTGGTATGAGCAGAAGTGTTAACTTTTCAGCAAATAAGAGCACAATTTTATGGAACGCCACATTGTCTTGGCATGTAAGCACCATCACACTACATGCACATTGGTTCTCCCCACTCCATGCCAATGTCATCCAGCGATGGACGGACAGACTAGTTACATGCAATAACAGCAAACTGTTATGAATTAATAGAGCCCACTCAGCTAGCGAAAGGTCCTTGCAACTTTATAATACTCTGCCCATAATGGAATATTTCTTTGAGAACAGCAAGAATAATTTCAGTTAAAATAAACAAACATGACTCTTCTCGGCTGTGCGCTGCAGCAGTTATGAACAGTGAAGTGTGCTGGGGGAGACATCCATTTGGAACAAGATGGTGTTTGGTCCTAAATTGAGTCCTAATTAACAAGAGGCACGAAAATACACTTCTGCATGTTATAGCACAAGTGTTTCACATGGATTAGTACTATGTCAATGTGTAAATGCAAGATCCTGAATAAATCCACATTCTGCACGTTGTTAATAATGCACATAATTATCAAATTCACTTATCGACGAATTTCCCTGTTCTTTAAAACTACAGGCATCTAGAACTGACCCCATAAGATACCTCGGGATTTATGTTTCCTCACAGTTTTCTCAATTATTTGATCTAAATTATGTAAGAATGAAGACAAAAATAACCAAATTATTGGATCAATGGTCATTGCTTCCTTTATCAATAGTAGGGCGAGTATCATTAATCAAAATGTCTCTATTGATCTTCCTATTCTCCAATGTTCCTATCAAAATCAATCAGGTATTTTTTAGGGAAATGGATATGCTTTTTAGACAATTTATTTGGGAGAAGAAAGCCCCCAGAGTTAAACTGAACACCTTACAATTACCAATAGATCAGGGGGGACTTGCGCTCCCACCTGTAAGATCATATTATGAAGCTGCCCTTCTTGATTTAGTATCTGGGCTGTTAGGATCTTGCTCTTGTAGAGATACTTTTTTTTATCGATAGAATGTTGCTAGAAATTGGTTCATCCACTCCAGTGTTTTTAAAAACTGCTAAGCTTCCTAAAAAAACTCTGTATAAAACTATAAAGGACTCCCTTTTTAGACTTCAGGCTATCTTTAGGGACATGAATCTGATGGGCTTTCAATATCTCAATATAAGAGAATGTGCCAGCCTCGGTTTCCAGATACAAGCTAGTCATATTAATGCTTGGGAAAATTCTGGATTAACCGAACGGAGACATTTCATAGTACAGAATAGGCTGATTTCCTGGCAGGAAATATCGGCCAGGATAGGGACCCATCGGAAACCGGCCTTTTTTGAATATCTGCGGTTAGTCTCCTGGTTGCGAAGTAATGGTGGTATAACCGAATCTCCCAATCACTTGACAGCTGCCCTTTATGGAGCCAAACTACGAGGAATAGGCAACTGGTATAAGTTGCTACATAAAATAAAACATCCTTCTTTGATCCAGAACCATTTGGAAAAAATAAATCGGGAGACTGACTGCAGTTTATCCGAAAGGGAGTGGGAGTGGATCAGCCACTCAGGTGGCAGAGCATTGCGTGCTGCCAATTATAAGAGGATGGCTTTTCTTTCAAGGTGGCTGGCCTATCTAACACCTTCTACTCCATGTAAAAGGTTTCCAGACGTAGAAGATAAGTGTTTTCGGTGTTCCAAATCTGGGGAAGGTGGTTGGCACCATATTTTTTTTGTATGTCCCGGTCTGGGGTCTTTTTGGGAAGCCATTTTTCTAGACATCGAGCGCGCAACCGGAAATAGAATCCCGATCGCAGCAGAGACTGTACTATTTGGCTATTGCAAGGGAGGCTCACAACTGTCTAACCCAGAAAGAGTTTTTATTTTTATCGCTAGTGCGGTAGCACGCTCATTAATCTTGCAAAATTGGAGATCTAATGAAGCCCCCTCTCATCTGAAATGGATTAATAAAATGAAAAGGGTTAAAAAATTTGAGGAGGCCTATGCTAGGAGGGTAGGAGCAGTAAAAAAATATGAGCGAAATTGGAAGTTTTTTGAAATACTGGAGAAGACTTAATAGAAAATGCAATTTTGGAAGTGATATACCCAGTAGTCTTCTCCATATTCGATCTCTATATGAAAGTGAATCTCCTTTTTGATTGCCTGCCAAGAATGCATTAGCACTTTTTAGTAATTATATTTCAAATACTGGAAGTGGTGAATCGTTTTGAAACTTGTTTTCTTTTGATGTTTTTATGCTATTGAATTCCCTTGATCGCAATACTTCCGTAATTAGTTATGTTTCGCACTTGCACTTTAGTGGTTTGGAGTGTTGTATTTTTGCTGTTTGTACATGGCACACTGCACTTTCGATTGGACGTGAATTCCTGTCTTGATTGGTTTTCATTAAGAACGCATTCAGCACTTTATAGATTTTATACTATTGAAGTGGTGAATTGTTTCAATGTATGTTTTTGTATCGATTTTTATATGCTAATGGATGTTCTTCATTGCAATACTATCGCAACTATTCATGCTTAGCACTTGCACTTTAGTGGTTATTGCGTATATGCATACTTTTGCTGTTTTGCACTAGGCACATCGCACTTCCTTCTAGTGCTTCTTTTTCTTTGTACTATTATATCTTAATAGCCATATTATCTATGATATGAATACTAATTGTATTTTGCAATGTTTTTTTGCTCTGCTCAATAAAACATTTTTTTTTTTTTTATCAAATTCACAAAAGCTCCAGCAACCTCAAGGTTGTTGGAGCAACATTCACGAAGCTCAGGGGAAGGCGGCCATCTTCCTCAAGGCCAAGCTCCGCCTTGGCCCTCATAGCTTTACATGCGGCTCTGTGAATACCATTCAGAGCTATCGGCATTGCTCACCGGGCCATCTACTGAACACAGAACCCTTCTACCAAAAGTCCAGAGTCGCACCAATACTTACCAACCCCCTTATTTAAAAAAAAAACTCTGACTTCGCGCATGTCCACAGATCTTGAAGAAAACAACAATAATAAGTAAGAATCCCCTGGGTTTAAAAGGGCCATGAGGCCTGGTTATTTTCAGCAACTTAACTCCCAGCTGGACTTTGGTAACTTTATACAACCAGTGACCTCATCTCCTGTTCTTGTTCTGCTGCACTCTTTTCATAATGTTGTACTACAACACTACACTACACAAGCTTATGTAGCTCTGTTCAAATATGTGTACAATACAATAACACAAATGCCACATACTTTGTATTCAAAGTGTCTTTTTTGGTAGACAGAAGTTCTGCCTCCTCCAGGTGTACCAGCTGACAGCTAGAGCAAAAGGACTAGGGCCACATTTTACTGTCATGTCAGCATTCGCTCCTGTCAAGTAAGGAGCACTGGTAGCAGGTCGCCTCACACAAAGTAGTATCTAGTCTTTTGGGCACAAGTTGCATTCGAATGGCAAACAAAGTGCAGGGAATCCTTTTGAAGAAGGCACGTCACTCCCTGGCACATTTGACAGGAGAATAACTGAAAGTGTGCTTGCTTCAGTTTAATAAGAAGGCGGCTCCCTGAGGCTGGCTTGTGTAGACTAGAGGATGTACCTAAGAAGCCAGAGAAACTGTCAACTAAGGGCCTGATTTAGATGTTGGCAGACTGGTTAAACTGTCAGAGGTCAGCATTCTAGTCTCCAGACATCTGATGCCTTAAAATGGAGGCTGGACAGCGGGGGCTCTGCGGACGTGCGCAGTGGGTGTGCCACTGGCGCTCCAAAGGCAATCCCGTCTGCGCCCGTCCGTGCCTAAACGGGACCAGGGGCCAGGAACCCTGCCCAAATTCAGCAGTCATGGACCCTCTATACCAGGAACCAGCTTCGTAGACTCAGGCCTCCCCCTGAACCATGCTGTGACAGGGGTTGGCACTTCAATAGCTGGTCTGCTGGAGTTCAGGTAGGCAAACACTGCAACTTTGAGATAAAAGTACCAGTTGACCTTACCTTGGGTGTTCGTAGCTTTCGTGCTGAGAACATTGCCTGGAAACTAGGCCTAATTAACTGCCGATCCCTCCCTAAACAAAAAAATGAAATTCGCCTGTTATTGGAGGAGGGCGATCTCGAAGCCTTGTTCATCACTGAAAGCTGGCTCAATGACCGCTCCACCCCAGATATTCTAATGCTCACTACTGTGGGCTGGCTTAGAAGGGAGAGCACAAGGAACAAAAACAGCTGAAACATCCTGGAGAAAACCATCAGGCCCAGTTGAAAGTGGCCATTTGGGCATTGCTCTGAAACATGTGTCTGAAAATCTGTCTACTCAATCATGTTAACTGATGCTCTTGGAGCCAACCCTGCAAGTCTTTATTTTATTTTGTAATTTCTTTATTGAATTTGTATAACAAGGTACAGTAGTGCATACACATTTGCTGAGAGGTACATATGGTCACTCTTATAGTAATTAGACAACTGATGTAGGTCTCGTGTTTGCAAATGGCATCTCATGAGTGCTTGATCATTAAGTAATTACGATTCACCCTGAAATCACAGTGTCAGGTGAAAGAAATGTGTTGGAGGACTCTGGAGTGTGCCTCTCGACAATTTAGGAGTGTGTAGTATCTGAGCAGGCGGTAAGTTGATCACGGCACCTCTTGCACTGAGTGTTTGGGGTAGTCTTGACCATGTCATGGCCTTCAATCAATCAATCAATCACTTCTTTGTAGAGCGCACTAATCACCCGTGAGGGTCTCAAGGCCGCTGAGCGGGGTTGGCGGTGCAGATACTGCTCGAACAGCCAGGTCTTGAGAAGGGTAGCAGGTCCTGGGTCTGTCGCAGCTGTGTGGGTAGGGTGTTCCATGCCTTGGCCGTGAGGTAGGAGAATGATCTGCTGCCGGTGGAGTTCCTGTGGATGTGTGGGATGGCGGCGAAGGCGAGGTCGGCGGAGTGCAACTGGTGGTTCGGGGTGTAGAATGTGAGACGCTTGTTGAGGTTTGCTGGTCCGGTGTTGTGTAGTGCTTTGTGGGCATGGGTAAGGAGCTTAAAGGTGATCCTCTTCTTGACTGGGAGCCAGTGCAGGTCCTTCAGGTGGGCAGTGATGTGGGTGTGGCGGGGTATGTCGAGGATGAGGCGTGCGGAGGCGTTCTGTATGCGTTGGAGTCTCTTCTGGAGTTTGGCCGTGGTTCCTGCGTAGAGGGTGTTGCCGTAGTCCAGCCTGCGAGGGCCTGTGTGACCGTCCTTCTGGTTTAGGTGGGGACCATCTGTAGATCTTGCAGAGCATGCGAAGGGTGTTGAAGCAGGAGGAGGAGACGGCATTGACTTGCTGGGTCATTGAGAGCGATGAGTCCAAGATGACCCCCAGGTTGCGAGCGTGGTCGGTGGGTGTGGGTGCCGCTCCCAGGGCAGCTGGCCACCAGGAGTCGTCCCAGGCTGAGGGGGTGGATCCGAGGATGAGGACTTGTGTCTTATCCGAGTTTAAGTTTCAGGTGGCTGGTCTGCATCCAGCTGGCGACGGTCTTCATTCCTTCGTGGAGGGTGGATTTGGCAGTGGCAGGGTTTTTGGTGAGTGAGAGGATCAGTTGTGTGTCGTCGGCGTAGGAGACGATGTTGAGGTTGTGTGCGCGGACGATGTTGGCGAGCGGTGCCATGTAGATGTTGAAGAGGGTAGGGCTGAGGGATGATCCTTGGGGCATGCCGCAGATGATCTTGGTGGCTTCGGAACGGAAAGATGGGAGGCGGACCCTCTGGGTGCTGTCAGTGAGGAAGCAGGTGATCCAGTCCAGGGCTTTGTCGCGTATTCCTGCATTGTGTAGGCGTGTGCGTAAGCTGTGGTGGCAGACGGTGTCAAATGCGGCCGAGAGGTTCAGGAGGATGAGGGCCGCGGTTTCGCCGTTGTCCAGTAGGGTCCTGATGTCGTCTATGGCAGCAATGAGGGCAGTTTTGGTGCTGTGATTGCTGCAGAATCCAGGTTGGGACGGGTCCAGGATGTTCTCCTCGAGGAAGTGTGTCTGTTGCCTGTTGACGATCTTTTCGATGACTTTGACTGGGAACGGAAGAAGGGAGATGGGCCGGAAGTTCTTGAGGTCCTTCGGGTCCGCTGTGGGTTTCTTTAGTAGGGCAATGATTTCGGCGTGCTTCCAGCTTTCCGGGAAGGTGGCGGTCTCGCAGGAGCTGTTGATGATCTTTCGAAGTTGGGGAGCGATGATACGGTTTGCTTTGTTGAAGATGTGGTGAGGGCAGGGGTCTGTTGGTGAGCCGGAGTGGATGGTGTTCATGGTCTTGATGGTATCGTGGTCGTTGATGTGGGTCCAGGAGAGCAGGTGGTTGGTGAGGCTGGGGGGTGGCGGTTCTGCAATGTTAGCGGCTGTAGGGAAGGTCTGGGTGTTGAAGCTGTCGTGGATGTCTGCGATCTTTAGGTGAAAGAAGGTTGCTAGGGAGTCTTGCGACGGCGGGATGTCGTTGGAGTTGGGGTTGGAGAGCTCCTTCACGATGTTGAAGAGCCCCTTGCTGTTGTGTGTGTTGTTGTCGATGCATTCCTTGAAGAAGGACCTGTTGTGGTGTTGTTGTCGATGCGTTCCTTGAAGGAGGACCTTTTGGTGGCTCGGATGAGTTGGTGGTGCTTGCGGATGGCGTTCTTAAGGGCTGTGTGGATTTCCAGTGTCTTTTCGTAGCGCCACTTTTTCTAGAGTCTTCAGCAAGTCCTCTTGGTTCCCTGGAGGTCGGTGGTGAACCAGCTGGCTTTTCTGTCTGTGCGTCTGTTTGAGGGTTTTTTGATCGGGGTGAGAGTGTTGGTGCAGTCATTGCCAGAGGTTGCTGGCGGCTGTGTCGGTGGTGGGTCTCGAGCGAGAGTGGTGATGAGCTGGTCTTCCGTGACCTTGTCCCAGCTGCGGTAGGGGATCCATAGCGGGTGGCGGTGCGTGGTGGGTTTCTTGAAGGTGAAGTGGACACATCAGTGGTCGGCACAGTGGAGTTCGGTGGTGTGGCTGAAGGTGACGTGGTTGCTGGCTGAGAGGATGGGGTCGAGTGTGTGACCGGCGGTGTGGGTAGGGGTCGTGACAAGCTGTTTGAGTTCGAGGTTGGCGAGGTTATCGAGCAGAGCGACGGAGTTGCTGTCGTCGGCGTTCTCGAGGTGGAAATTCAGGTCACCGATGAGTATGTAGTCTGCGGACGCAAGAGCGTGCGTGCTGACTATGTCAGAGATGGCGTCGATTAACTGAGGCTGGGGACCAGGGGGTCTGTAGACGAGTGTTCCTCTGAGAGTGGTGTTGGGGTCGGTGTGGATCTGGAAGTGCACGTGTTCGGCGGTCCTGGAGGTGTCTGTCATGCAGGTCGAGACTCTGAGGGTATTTCTGTAGACAATGGCGATTCCTCCTCCTGGTTTGTTGGTGCGGTCCCTTCTGGTGATCTTGTATCCATCTGGGATGGCTATGGCGATGTTGGGTGCCGAGGAGGGGTCAGCCAGGTCTCTGTTAGGAAGGCGACGTCCATGGAGGCTGTGGCGAGTAGGTCCCAGAGTTCGATGGCGTGCTTGTGGACAGAGGGGGTGTTGAGTAGTATGCATCTGAGGTGGGTGCGTTCCTCTCTGCTGGGTGGAGTGGGGCGTGCGGGTGTTCGGCGGCTGGTGAAGCTGCAGTCACGGCAGGTGAAGGGTCCGTGGGTGAGTGTCAGGCTGGCCTGGAAGCCGTTTGGTGATCGGCCGGTGTTGAGTCCGTGGAGGAAGCCGGCGTCATAGGAAACAGAATCAGGGATTAAGCGGGCGCAAAAAGGAAGCAGAAGCAGGAATTAAGCGGGTACAAAGAAAACAGAAGCTGGAAATTGGTGGGCACAGGGCAAGTAGCAAGTGGTAAAACTATGCACAAAATCACTATAGAAAACCTCGAAGGCAGCAGCCTCGAACACCCAGGGCTGGGGGCACCGCAGGCAGCGACGGAGAGCAGGAGCTGCAGGGAGAGTGCGGCCTATGACCGGAGTCATGGCCTTGTATCCCCCACAATGCATACTAAGATGTCCCATGCTACAGTTATCAGCCACGTGCAGCGTCAGTCTGCACCCTCTCTAAGGTACATCAGTAGGGGGTCCCAGATGTCCCGTGGTCGGGAAGTCAAAGGCGGGAGCTCTGCATAAGTGGTCAGCTGTTCCCTGCAATATATAAGGTCGTTCAGCCATTCCTTAAATTTGGGGGCACTCCTCGGCTCCATCGGCATGCTGCCCGGCGTTTTGCCAGTAGCAGTCCCAGTGAGATGAATTTCCTGGGTGTGTCCTGCAGTTCCTCTGTGTAGCCTAGAAGTGCCCTGACCGGAGTGAGGGGAATGGGGACGCCCACTATTCTGGACAAGGCAGTCGCTACCTCCATCCAACACCTGTGTATCGCCCCGCATTTCTCCGCTGGGGGTAGAGAGGCCACGCCCTCCTGTCTGCATCTATTGCACCAGTCCTCTAGTACTAATGCGTATCTATGGTCTATCGCCGGTGTGTAATACACACAATGGAAACATTTGAAGTGTATGATGCGCAGCCGACTGCTGGCAGTAATCATGCCATTGCCCATCGGAGAGTGGTGTGCCCAACTCCAGGCCCCAGCCGGTCCGTGACCCGGTCTGTATTTCCGGTTGTTCTCTCAGGGCAGCTCCGGTAAAGCCTGGAGACCGCGTGAACTGTTGCCGACGCTTGGAGTAAGCCGCTGTACATCTAGTGTGGGGGGCTCACGGGGAAAGGTGCGCGCAAAGCCGCAAACACATATATGTTCTCTGAGAAAGGCTATGTTGTCCCGGCAAGCTATCAAGGACGTCACTCCTCACAGAAACGAGTGCTCTCTTTTAGGCGCTAGGATGCTGTAATTGCGTTGGAGCCCTGCCGCAGCTCATCATCAGGCTGTGGTTTGTCTCCACAGTTTCACAATTTTCCACCGGTTTTGTTTGGTAGAGGAAGCTGGTCCAGCAGCTATATTGCAGACTCTGGACCCCTGGGATCGGGGTTTGAATCCTGGCTCTGTCACGTGAGCACACTGTGCGCTCTTGCGCAGCGCACTTCGTGTCTGCATGCCTCCGTGTGCTAGCCTGATAAAATCTGGGACACATGTGAAGTAGGTCAGTCTGCAGAGTCTGCCGTCCGAAACATCTTTTTTTTCAATGAAAATGCGAAGATCACTCCTCCCCTGGTTGCAAAGGTGTCCGTCTGCCTGACAATGACCTACATCGCTTCACAATTGTGAAACAGATCTACAAACTCTGGGATACGGGTCTTTCAGTGACATTAACTGCAGTAGAGAGATGTCTTCACATGGCTGCACTCCTACCTGAACTCGCTTCATGTAGTCTGTGGCCTGACGCTTCACATAGTAAGTTAAGCATGACAAGCTAGGCCTGGTGTGGACGTCAGTGCACAAAACAACACAGGGAAGCGCACTGTACATTCACCAATGTTTGATTTTTGCTCGGGTGTGGGGTGCGTTGTGATGTTAAAGGATGGAGTTAGCAAGAAATGTAACTGTACACGTAAAAGGTTCACCTGTATCTAAGGAACACGATAATAGGAGGTGTCAGTGAGATGCGCTCAGACATGTGCACAATGACTCTCTGTGTGGGGCTTGTGATAGCGCAGACAGATGCCAAGTGAACCCCACTTTTAAGGGAGATAGGTGTATTTGCCAGTGTGTGACAGGTTAGGGTTCCTCCAGGGCGCACTCGGTCACGTCACCTAGCCAGAGATGTGTGTGTAGAGCTCGTGCCCTGGTCGTGCTTCACATCTCCTATTAGTTATATCTTGCTGAGAACCACTGCCTCTGTTTCAATAAAGCTCAGAGGGTTAATTTAAATGAATAACCTATGCCCTGATAGCTCTGCTGTACAATGAAAACAGTTGATGAATATATGTGGAAAACGTGGCAGCCTTTTGGTCATTTTAAAATTATTTCTTGTGGAAGAGCCCCCCCGCCCCCCCCCCTCACCCCCTCTTCATCCCATCCTGGGGCAGTTTGGGCTCACTCCTTGCAGTCTCTCGCTCTGTGCCAGGGGGTTGGGTCCCACTATGGCCCTACTGTGCGGTGTAATTTCAAACTCTGCTTCTTCTCTGAGGTGAATGCTGCCCCCCCCCCCTCCGCCCCCCCCCCCCACACACAAATCACTGGCAGGACGCAGGCTATGGAAATGGGGAGCCTGGATTTTTTGTGCTATTGTCAATTTTCTAGAAATATTTTGTTGGGCTGAAGAAGCGATCATTTTGTAATGAAAGCTTGAAAATAAATGATTTTGTTAGCCTAATTATGCATTCATAAGTTTCTTTATTTGAATAATTTGTACTAGTAAACTTAAAGCTGCACGTCACGCGTGATTCAGGACTCCACTGTATAAAATTGCTCATTGCTGGGAGGAATTTAGAGCTTCTTGGCTCAGTGTAAATCTTTACTCCTCATCAGACCGAGAAGAGTTCTTTTCAGTCCTCAATGCCAATATTGCCTTTTCCATAAGCATTGATCCTTACCCCACTCGAAGGGCCTGAGTACCTTGAAGTGCCTCCACTTTTTGGTGCATTACGCACACTAATGTCTTGGAGCCCAGGCCCGGCTGCACCTGAAGTGCACTTCGCAAGTGCAGTCGATCAGCCATTGATCTTCGCTCTTAGCCAGCCAACGGGTTCGAATATCTTCTAACCCTGTAAGTGTCTCTACTCAACATTGATTGGCAGGCTTCACCTTGAAGCGGTTCCAGGCATCCATTTTGAATGCATAAGTGTGATAAGAGTATGGTGCATAGAGGACAATGTTGCACTGATGGAGTCCATTGTGAAAGAGAAGTACTGATTTGCAGGAAAAATAAGAAGCGTGGACCTGGATCCTATATCCCGAATGTTAACAGGCATCAACAGTTTGTCTTAAATTCATACATCTTGTTCATGGAACATAACACTCACAATAGTTTGTATGAAGACGTCTGTAGCCTTAACTTCACTTATGTCAGAGGAGGTCCCTGTAGATGAGAAAAACAAGTAGAATATCCTCATTAGTAAAATGGGATCCAGTAAGAGAACTCCTGGAAATACTATTGGAATCCCCAAATAGTAAAAAAACAAGCATTGGCATAGCCAATAGGTCTCGCCTTTGGGACCTTATAAGTGTTTAGCCATGCAACAGTTAATGTTGTTGCACCAAGGATATTGTGCTGCATAACTAAATACTTATAAGGTCCCAAAAGCGAGACCTATTGGCTATGCCAAGGCTTGTTCTAAGTGTGATCAATGTGCTGCATTAAATACATTTTAGCACACCGCCTTACAATCCAAACCTATTGAAGTTTGATTTCAGCAATCCAGATACTTCTGCAAAGAAAAACGTTAGTATGCACATACAGATCAAAAGCACATAATGAATACACTTCTCTATGTATTCAATGCACCGTCTTTCAATTGCTAACACTGCATTACACAAGTATATAAGGACAAAACCAAAATATATATGTGGCCAAGCCAAACGTATAGAGGCAGAGCTCTATTCGGATGGCGAGCACACTACTCTTTGACTGGGTACTTAGCTTGAAGGGTGTTGTATTTACTCTGACCCTAAGTGGGAAGTGTTTTGGTGTCACTGTGGGGTGCTCTTCTCGTGTCTTGGGACACAGCGGCGCAGGCCCTATGATAGAGTCAGAGTCTCTGGCAGGACCCTGTCTGGACCATTGGACTTGCCCTTCTTTGGAGGAGTTCTCCAACATAGCCAAGAAAGTTTGCTCGGGTTCCCCGTTGGACCCCCTGCCGCAGAAACTCTGGAAGGAAGTAGGATCGGAAACCTTTCTGCACCTCTACCAGATTATTAACCAGTCACTAACTTGCGGTGTGGTTCCGGCCTGTTGGAAGGATGCTCTGGTCTCCCCTCTACTGAAAAAACCTTCGCTGGACCCCGCTTGTTACGGGAACTATCGTCCTATTTCCCTACTGCCCTTCCCGGTTAAGATAGCTGAGCGCCTGGTTAGCCAGGAGCTTTCGGGCTTCCTGGAGAGCAATTGTAAGCTGGAGGAGAATCAATTCGGTTTCCGTCCTGGGCACGGAACCGAAACTGCACTGATTACTGCCTTGGACGACCTTTGAGTGCGTGCGGATAAGGGGCATTCTGCAACCCTGATTTTGCTAGACTTATCCGCCGCATTCGATACGGTTAATCATAACATCCTCCTACACAGACTTGCAGAGGTGGGGGTTACTGATCTGGCTCTGAAATGGCTCTGCTCCTATCTCTCAGACAGACGGCAGGCAGTAACTCTGCCTCCATACCAATCAGATTTCCTGCCCAATAAACATGGTGTTCCTCAGGGCTCTTCAATCAGCCCGATTTTGTTTAACGTTTATATGCAACCATTAGTTAAACTTATTAACTCTAGTAACATCATGGCTGTCAACTATGCTGACGACACACAGTTGATTGTTTCCCTGGAAGGTGACCAGGTGGATTCTTTAACTTCCTTCCACAACTGCATGCGGGAAATGACGTCGTGGTTGAAAACCAATGCCCTGCAGTTCAATAGTGCTAAGACCGAGATTCTACATTGTTCGGTAGGCAAGGTGCCACAAGTTTTACCTTCTAATTTCTGGCCCCTTCCTTTGGACACACCCTTGGTCCCTGTGAAAACCGTGCGTAATCTGGGGGTATGCCTCAATGAGAAGCTGAGTCTAGAGTCACACGTCAACAAAGTGGCCTCGAACTGTCACCTGATTATGAGAGGCCTACGTAGACTCCTACCTTTGCTCCCTCCTCATGTTAGAGGAACAGTGGTTCGCTGCACAATTCTCAGCCGTCTGGATTATTGTAACGCCTTGTTGCTCGGGTCCCCAGGTTATCTGATCCAGCGACTCCAACGTATCCAGTCAGCTGCTGCCAAACTTGCTCTCCTGAGTCCTCGCTTCTCTTCCAGTACCAGGGCACTTTCTGATCTTCATTGGCTCCCGGTGCAACAGAGAATTCTGTTTAAATCTCTGTTCATAGTTTTCACAGCTCTTCATGGCCTTGGCCCCGGGCCACTGCAAAATCTCTTTAGCTGGTACACTCCCATGCGCAGCCTGCGCTCCTCGGCAGCCAGGCTGGTTATAATTCCTAAGACAAAGAGATCCACCTTGGGGGGACGAGCCTTTAGTGCCGCGGCAGCTCGTCTCTGGAACAGTCTCCCGATGGAGCTCAGACAGGTTCAGGAACTGACATTATTCCGCAGGCAGCTCAAGACCTGGCTCTTTCCTAGAACATAATCCCTCGTTCTCCTTCCCTGTCACTGTGCCGCCAGCGCCAGGATGCCCGTAGGGTTGCAGTGCGCTCTATAAATATTTTATACATACATACATACAGCGCTTAACAGTGAGTTGGAACTCACAGAAAACAAGTGGACTAGCTAAGGATTTTAAGTCAGCAAATAAAGTGGGAAATACAAAACTACAAGTTCCAGAATGCAAAGCGTTGTTGCACAACAAGCTAGGACTAGAAACTGGCATCGCACATGACATGGGCCCACTTGGTCCAGTTGAATAGAACGCAAGGGGTGTAGTTCTGAAATGGTCAACATAGAAAGTAGATGTACCAGAGGACTTCTCTGTGGAGCAAAGCTAGAACCCCCTCTGTGCTTGTTAGCATATACAGAGCTCAGAGAAAGCTGCTATTGTCTGGCCGCCTGAGATGGATCATGTGACCCGCCACATGTCCGACCACCGAGCCTCCACGCTGGACAGTGACACAAAAATAGAGCCGGGGGCGGAGCCAGCATGTACACACGGGCTAGGCCACACCCCCATCCCCAACTCTCCCACATATTCAAGTCACGCTGGGCAAAGGGAGTGACTTAACTGGAACCTGTGAATTGGAAACTGTGCCCGCCAAGTGCCTTTCTTGTCCCGTGTCTGACACCAACAAACACGAGACCCTGTCAGAGCCGCTGCTCATTATCAGCTTTGCTCCCTCCCTGCCATGGCCACGCTCTTGGCGCTCTTCAAGAAGATCTGGTGCATTAAGAAATACCTGATTCTGATCGGGACCCCGCTGCTCCTCCTGCCAATTATCTTTGCACTTCCACCCAAGGTAATGTGCCTAAGTTTATTGACATTATTATATTTTCAGTTGAAGTACAGCAAGCTGCCCTACATTAGAGGTCAGCAAGTTAATCTTTCCTGTGACTTTTCATTGCATTATGGGTCCTGTAGTCCTAGTGTTATAATAGGAAAAAAGAAAAAAAAAGTTACCAGAATGCTTGTGTAACTAGGGCTGAATAAACTACTCGCGCATGACTTGGAAATGGAACAACTTAGATATGATTGAGAAAGGGTGTTTGTGTGTGGGGGGAGGAGGCGGGGGTGTATTGCTCAATTACATTAAATTAACCCATGCTGTTGCTGCTTAATATATATTAGTACGTCCTCCCTGGTATCTCTCAATGGTGCACAATTCTCTGGGGGTATTGGTGCTGGTGTTTGTGGCAGGTAATCTGCCGCCGGGGGGCGGGCGGACTTGCACATCTGGCGGATGTACAAAACGCAGACATTCGAGACTTTTTAAACCCGACTGTACTTCTTTTCCACCGGGCAGCAGCACGGCGCGCTTTGGGAAGTTAAAGAAACAACCCCACTCCCCACCCCCACAAACATAAATGTTTCGACCGAAATTAAACTTAAGGCGCGAGTCAGTGCAGCCTGCATATTTACTCCAGGTGCCCTCGGGGCACGTGCCTACACGTGTGCGCGTGCGGCAACAGATCCTTCCGAATTCTGTCAGGCGTGTGGGAGAAGTATCGGTGACAGGGGGCCAGGTTGGATATGTTCCTAATCTTTCATTTACCAAAAGCTGCTACAGCATTTTTGAAAACTGCAAGTTATGAACTGTTTGTGGGGTTTTTTTGGGCCTCATTCGAGTTTTTGTTTAAGAAAAAATACATTCCACTGGTGTATGTCTCGATGTGCAACGCTCCTGAAACAGTGTTAGTGTCTCTGTCAGAGGCACCACTTCCTTTGGCGCAACTGGTGCATTGGCACATTCTTTTGAGCCGTATTGTGCCCTCACAAAGGCTGACAAGCTTTTTTTTCCAGTAAAGCGGCGGATCAGCTTTGTGAAGATGGAAGTTGGATTGAAATGCTAATTGTGTATTTTTCTAGTGCCACTGACTAATTATAGAGTGAAAATAACTGCACTGTGAGTCGGATAAACTTGTCCTTGTTTCTCGCAAGGTGAGATGACGTAACCTCCGTCCGAAATACCTTCATTCAGGACCAGAATTCTGTATAGACACTAGGCCGATATGACTATCACAATACAGATAAACAATCATAAACAAGCGCTGCCATGATGTTTTCGTTTAGCTTTTTCTGCCGTGGCCTCGCCTGCTAAAAGGTTTCTTATCTTTATGGGGCAATGTGTTGGCCCCATAAAGATAAGAAACCTTTTGCAGCAGAAGGAAGGCAGGCGAGGCCGTCCAAATGGGACGGCGGACGGCTCAAAAAGCCAAGTGAAAACGTCACCAGCACCTGTTTCCCAATGGCTGGCTGCCGTTTACCATAAACGGTGACGCCGGCCAATTAGAAAGAGGGGCGTGGCTTAATGCCCCTTACTAAAAAATCCCATAAACATTAAATCTCACCAGCGAGACTGCGCAGGCACGCAGCCTACGCCAGGCTAGACCTAAAAATCCTTAGTAGTGATATTAATCCCACAGGAGCAGATTTCCAGGGCAAAATTAACTTGAGTAAAAGTTGCCTAGAAGGCGCCATCTTGCGAAGTTATGGTTGTCATAGGTTTTAAGTAGCAGTGCTCCTGTGATTCTTTATGGATCTTTTTAATGTTGGACACCTACATCCAACAAGCAGGAAACTCACTGAAGTAAATTCTTGTTTATTCTAATTGCTGCTTTGCAAATCTCCTTCGGTTGAGTAGTATTCGTTTGAAGGACAAGGTCACACTTTGCATTGATTCCTGTGCTTTTCATTGGTGGCTTTAGGAGTAAGCTATTTAACAATACCTTTATTGGGATTGTGTCGATTTGTGTTAAAAATTGAACTTCTTTGTCTTTCAGAGAAACCTAACAGAGTACTTTGTGGCTGTCGACGTGAATAACATGCTCCATGTCTACGCCAGCATGCTCTACGAGCGACGCATCCTCATTTGCTCCAGTAAACTCAGTACGGTAAGTACTTCGACTACTCCGTTCTGTAGACAGGTTTATGAATGGATCTGTAATGACCAACCTAAGAAAACCCTTGGATCAGAAGTTTTGTTCGTACATCATCAAATGTCTGGTCATGAACAGCTTGTGAATTTTTGGGATTGCCCTATTATTGATAGGAAACCTTTCATCTCTATTTATATCAAGGATATCCACATTTTGCTATTCATTTTTCACAGTAGGATGAGAGAAAACAGCTAAGTACCCCGGCCAGCAGACCACCACCACTGAAACTAGACGCCCTCTGAGGACTTTGCTCCACACCAGCAGAAAATCATATGTAGTCTAACCAACCCCATAAAAACACACTCCCCCCACATTACCACCCACACACATGACCTCACTCACACCCTTATGCATTGGTGGAAGGTCCCAAAAGGCAAGCCACTTATTGAGATAACCCACAACATAGCAGGCACTAGGCTGAGAACTCATCAGGAAGGACATAAAACACACTCAACCTCTGAGCAGAGCGAGATACACTTCTGGAATGAAACAATTCAAAGAGAGGAACACACAAATCAAGGCCTAGAAACATTTGGGAAAGGGGGGCAAGGAAGGATTTGTGGAAGATCTGAGGAACAATTTGCCATATGAGCCCTCTTCTGACAAAGTACGATGGCACATTAATACGCTACTGCATGCGTAAATAGCATAGGTTTACTAAGCAGAACTGATTTTGCTTTACAAAATGTCTCGTGCTCTAGTGTTGACAACACAGGCTAATCCTTTATGAGTAAATGTATAATTTATTACCTGTTAGTCTCCCACTCTTCTTACATGTTTTCTTATCAATATGTCTATAAAAAACACCTTTTGAAATCGAACGGGGAGAGGAGTTGGCCTAACGGCTAGAGTGGTCAACCTTGATTCTGGGGAACTGGGTTAGAGTCTCGGCAATGACGCTGAACATCCTGTGATTCTGGGTAAATCACTTAATCTCCCCGTGCCTAACAAAAAAATTAATGTGTCTTCATGTAATGCAACTGGTGCTATGTAAAGTGCACTGATACCCGATTCGGGTCAAGTTTGCGCTATATAAAACTCCGTAAAAAAAAAAAAAACATGCCCGTCCCATACGCAATCATTCAAGAATGCTTTGACATGTAGTACTTCTGCAAGTGTCTCAGCTGTATGCCATTGCTTCTATTCTGTTGAAGTATCCTGAACAGTATTACCGACTCGTTTACACAACCATCGGCCAATACTTGGCGGTGATATATTAGGTTTTCTTACCTGTTGGATTGTGG
The DNA here is from genome assembly GCF_964204655.1 of Triturus cristatus. Lineage (NCBI taxonomy): Eukaryota > Metazoa > Chordata > Amphibia > Caudata > Salamandridae > Triturus > Triturus cristatus. Next base: position 1,106,724,743 of record NC_140580.1, on the reverse strand, counting down.
TGTCTGACTTCAGCAGTGTATGGCGACAGGACTGGGTGAGTCAGTGCAAGGATAATGACATCCCTGTCATTGCTTCCTGCTGCATCCATTCAGTGCAGGTTAATTTCTGCCTATGCTTTGCCATGGAGGTCTATGCTGATGTTTTCTATATGCAGATGTTCTTTGTTGCTAGTGTTTCTCATTCAATCTAAGGTTTCTTGGTGCACTCTTCCTCTGACTGTATTTAAGCTCTTTATGAAACTTCAAACCAGATGTTTAAGGGAGTGAGCCCTGATAACTTCTGATGTCCCAGAGCCTGTTTCTTTACAATTGCTTGAGAACCATGTGGGGCTCTCGGCCACCACGGAAAGATCCATGTCTAAGATCTCGCTCATCCTCCAGAGAAGGGGTGCTAGTCGCTGACATGGCGCAAACAAAAGTAGTGAATGTTCATTGTAGGGACTCTGGGTCCCTAGTTGGATTGTCCGATTACAAAGTCACCTGGATGCAAAATTCAAATTTCAAGCAGGAAGAATGCCTCATCACTTATTGGATTCAAGCGCAAATTTGTGGTCAAATTCATCAAAACTCTGCTGGTTTATTACGAAGGGTAATAAAATCTATCTTCAGTATACGGTGAGGAATAATGGGGTCCTTTCAAATGTACAAAGCTTGCTTTGACTTGAAACAGATGTTTTAACTTCATTTGAAAGTTAATAGAATATTTTTTTTTTACGAAAGGGCTTAAGGTACAAAGGTAATTAAATTTGTATTGGTATGTCTGTAGTACTTTAGACTAAAGTGCGAAAAAGTGTTTGAAAAATAGCTATACAAAATGAATTCAAAATTAAGAAAAATTATAGCCAGTGACAGCTGAGATGGGAATATGTTAGAAGGAAAAGATCCTTCAGTTTTAAGCAGTGTTCGAGATAAAGACACAAGCGACAGTGTTAAGACATTCATTGAAATTCAATGCAAAACAAAGAATGACATTTACTCAGTGCAGAGAGAGAGGGGAGAGATTCTAGTTAGAAAACTGTCACTCCGAATCAAGAGTAGAAAAATCTGAAGGTGCAAGATAATGTGTACCTTAAAAAATAGTCCGAGTCACAGAAGAATAGCGGGGAGAGGATGTGGCCTAACGGCAAGGGCTGTCAACTTCAGATCTGGGGAACCGGGGTTCATGTCTCTGCAATGTCGCTCAACATCCTGTGATTCTGGGCAAATCGCTTAATCTCCCCTTGCGTAACAAAAATTAATGTATCCTTATGTACCGCAACAGGTGCTCATGTAAAGCGCTCTGATACCTGGTACCTTTGGGTTAAGTTTGCGCTATATAAAACTCCGAAAAAAATAAATAAAGAACATTTGTATGGTGGACTCTGGTGCGGACACTAGACAGCCAGTTACTCGTCTCATGGTCTAGCTGGATCAAGCAGAAGTCGAATGCTAGGATCGCCGGAGTCTGTAGCAGAGCACAGAGGTCAGTCCTCGTTTCTCGATTGGCGATGAGCCATGTATGAACGTAAATTTGCTACGAATGTTCAGCATTTGCATAGAGCACAAAGAGTAGCAGTTCAGTCTATTTCAGGCGTGCGCAAAGACTTCTGCGATTTTACTAAGGTCTGGGGAAAGCCAAGACCGTTTGATTTTACTAAAATTAAACTTATGATATATTCATTTATAGGGTCTTTCAGCCAGCCCTCTTCATCCATTGATTCCTTGTTGTGTCATTCATATTTTACTTCTGCCCACTACAGCATCCAAGCATTGGTCCACTTGAGCCAGTGGCTGTAACTTTACTATGAGTGATGACATTTGGCTTTCCAGCAAGGAATACATCCGCACACAAAGTAGTTCTCTTCAATGGCAGGGGCTGCTATGGCAATTTGTGCTGTTAGAGACTAATTAAATACGCCTGACTCACTGACTTTGCCAAGGCTTATTTTGAATCTGGATATGGTAGTTCAGTGGGGCTCCCAGCTGTGTCTGAGGCATTTTTGTAATGTGCAGTCTCATGTTGCAGTATTAATATAATCCACAACAGTGGTTCTCTATAAATGTATCCTGAAATCAGTTTAGAATCTTAACTGTTTGTTGTTTCAGCATTTTTGGGGTAGAAGAAAAGTAATAAGAGCATGACCTGAGATTTCCTTATGTAAAACCGGAAGTAGAGGAGATATTAAGCAGAGTTGTATTTATTTATTATTTATTGTTTTTTTAGTTAGTTACTTAAGATCTACATCAAATGGCTTGCAATGTTGTTTTCTGTCCCTTGGGACCCAAGACAAAGAAGGAGCTCTCAGTACCTGGGGTCACACTACCGACTTTATTCCCGAGGTGTCTGTCACTCCATCAGGCAGCTCTTAGTCCTTCTGAGAGATACCCAAAGAAACGTGTTCTGAAGTTTGTCTGACCAACAAAATTCAAAAAATCATTCAAGTTCATGTGACAAGGGATCCCACTCGCTAAAGAATGATGATGGATTCAACCCAGAGTTGTGACTGGGTGGGAGTGTCTTAAAAGTTTCAGCACTCCGTCCATCATCTCCTTGTGTTTGCTTTGTTCCCCCTATGTTGGCAGGGTATGCCCAAACGTGGGTCCCTTGCTCACTTTGCCACTGGATTCAAGCTAGCCTGGCTGATGGGAGGTGTTACCCTGAAACAGGTCCCAGGATGCTTGTTTCCAGTCCAGGAAGACCTAGCATGGCAGTTCGGTCTGGACTGTTCCCATGAGGCACAGGTCAAGACTGAATTGCATATGGCTGGGTATGAACTGTGGTGGCAAAGTGAGCTAAAGATCGAAGATGGATTCAACCCAGATCTGTGACTGGGAGTGAGTGCCTGAAAAGTTTCAGCGCTCCAGACATCATCACCTTGTGTTTGCTTTGTTCACCCTAAGTTGGCGGGGAATGCACAGACATGTGTCCCTTGCTCACTTTGCCATTGGATTTAAGCTAGCCTGGCTGATGAGTGGTGTTAGCCCGACACCGGTCCCAGGATGCTTGTTTCTGGTCCAGGGAAGACCTGGCTTGGCAGTTCGGTCTGGATTGTTCCCATGAGGGCAAAAACAACAGTTAATGGACAGAATGCAGAACAATGCCATACATTCACCCCAGTACAGAGATCTGGGCCTAAATCCATCGTTTTTTTGCTCACCATGCCTTTCCAGTTTGAACCCAGCTATATGCAAATCAGTCTTGCCCGAACTGCCAAGCCAGGTCCTCCCTGGACTGGAGCCAAGAATCCTAGGACTGGTTTCGGGGATTCACCCCTCTTCAGCCAGGATAGCTTGATTCCAGTGGCATGGAGAGCACAGGACTCACGTCTGAGCATACATCGCTTTGTTCCCATGAGGCACAGGGTCAAGACTGAATTGCATATGGCTGGGTCTGAATTGTGGTGGCAAAGTGAGCTAAAGATCGTAGATGGATTCAACCCAGATCTGTGACTGAGAGTGAGTGCCTGAAAAGTTTCAGTGCTCAGTCCATCATCCCCTTGTGTTTGAAGGAATCCCACTGATCTCCGTTTCCAAGGGCGTCAGCCCCTCCGAGGCAGCTCTTCTCCCATCTGATATGTATACCAGTGGTTCCTTACCTCTCACTTGAGCTGCCACTTGCCACTTGCCCTTGAGATGAAGCTCAGTATAATTTGTATTGAGTGCAGTTGGCAAACGGAGATACAGCCATCTGGAAATGTATGTCCTGTGGTCCTCGATGGGACTCTGGACACAAGCATTCCATTTGGAGCATCATGTTATACATAGAGCTCTGTCAATGGAAGAACTGTCTGGCACATCCCCTATTCCTTCGCCATATGTCAGTCCAGATATTTTTGATGTGCCATATTTTTTTATCACACTGTGGCATTGTTGACTAGATTGCTGTTTCTATCAATTATTCTTTTTGGCACCGTGTTCTTTAAAGCAGACATATCAACACCTAGATGCCTTACATTGATGGAGTGTATAACAAAAGGGTCATTTCTGAAGGGAGGACCAAGGTGCACAAGATCGTCCGTTCACAGGGACAGAACAGGCCACAGCCACAAATAGAAGGAATTGATGAGGGCAGCAGACAAGTCATACTCGACTCTACATCAAGGAGAAGACCCAACTAATAGGTTTGGTTTGTTTCTTGTTGGCGACATGCGTTTTGAGAGGCCTATATGGATCAGCCTGAGATTTCCAATGAGTCGGTTGTCAAAGGAATGGGGAGAGTGGAGAGGGTACACATTTACAATAAGTTTTCCAGTTGGTAAAGTATTAAAACTACACAGTGATACAACCCCACACTAGGCTCATAGCGAGAGAACACTTCTTGTACCCTACCTCTACTCTTTCTCTCCTCTTGCTATCCTATCTCTAATTTTCCAGCTAGTCAACGCAGAGGGGACCAGCTGGACGTGTACAAAACAATATCATGCAATCTCTGTAACACCAACTACGTTTATCTGGAAACGCATAACGAAAATGCGAATGTACCTATTTTGTAAAAATTTAATAAAAATACTTTGAAATTTAAAAAAAACTACACACCGATGGATTATATCCAGGGCCACTGGATTTATGCAGCAGGAGAGGACCAAATTATGCTGCAGGGTTGAGTAAATTATGCAGCAAGACAAGGCAAATTATGCGTCATTATGCAGAACATTCTGTAATAGCTTTACTTCATTATTTCATCATTTTTAAACATTGTAACACTCTGTGGGTAGTGCTTGCATCTCATTAGTAACAGTTCAACATCCAAATATAGCAATAAGCAACAGAAAGGTGTGCAGTCCAGCTTTGCAAAGGGTCTTCCACTGCGCTGTAACACCTCGTCACATTTTTTGTAACGTTTGAACCGTTATATGGATAAGCACCCCTAAGATGGCTGCCAGGACTAGTTGGCATTGGTTTCATATTCCAGCATCTTTTGCAGTTTTACAGCTTTCTCAGTCTGAGTCTTTGGGCTTCGATGAGGATGTAGCACTATTTCCATGGCGTGACCCTCTGTGTTCGTTGCACCGGCTGTCGTTTGGGAAACCTCTGTATACGTTTCTAAACTGGAACAGTTCTGTAGATAAAAAGGGACTTAAAATGCATATTTGTTTCCTTTGATATCTTGCATGTTATTTATCACCAACTAGTTTGTAGAGCAATGTCTCCGCCATCACGTGACATCATTTTACTTAATAACAACACATGATACCTCTGTCACCATAAATCAAGGGGTCGATTTCTTAAAGTGGATTTTTATTTTCCACCTTGTACATGTAATATTCATGGGCTAAGTTTTATCTTTTTCATCAAGGTCTGTTCAGTGCTGTACAACTTTAAATCAGATTACAAAAAACATTTAGAAACACTTAACAATTAAGACCAAATCGACAATTGGACAATCATGTGCAACAACAATATTTACATGGAAAGACAAAGACAGTTCTAAATGATACTTTTTGAATAACGAAATGTGAAATAATCAACAAGCAAAGGGAGTCCTACACATTTCATATAAGATACCTGGGACCTATTCTTTTAGTCCTCACAGATTAACAGTATTTTTTGAGTGCCAATAGGAGGAAGCCTCCAGACAGTAGGGAACAGGTTTATGACACTGTACTTGGGTGTCGGGCAAGTGTTTTTTATAGGGACTTGACGTCAATCTTGTTCCTTGGAGTTCTTAATACGGCTTGCCTCCTCTAGAAACCAACGCGTTTCGACCTTCTATGTGGCACTTGTTGTGGAAGGTCTTCATCAGGGTAAACACATGTTTGTGCAAAGGACTGGGTGTATCTAACGGAGAGAAATGAAATGGGCGTCTTATTGTTGTGGAGACAAAGATAAGCTTTGTATTAGCTGATTACACGTGTATTGATGGGTTAAAAAGCATGGTTATCCGTACATACCGTATGGGAAGTCCTATAGGAGTCCAGTGATTGGGTTTCTTGCGACTCCAAGGATAGACGCTGTTTGGATGCAGCGAAAAAGGGGAAGGGAAGGGGGAGGGGGGGCCTCCAAGCAATGGAGTTCGAGCACCCCAGTACCTGCGGGGAAAAGGGTGTATTTCTTAGGATATTGAATGAACGTGTAAGCTGGCAGAGTGTGCTCAAGAGGTTTTCAAACTTACGGTGATGTGAGACTAGTGTGTCTTCAACCGGTCCATGCTTCGCGAGTGGGGGCACGTGATTATACTGTGATGTATAGCGTTAATGCTGCATTAATTCATAGGTGAGGCCGGTGGTAAAAAGTGGTGTTTAATTGACACGAGTGTGCTCTCACGTAGCGAGGGACCAGGGGGGCGAAAGATTGCGTGGTCTGAACCGCATCACCCACACCTCATGATCTGAGAGGAGGTTACTCGCAGATACGGAGCTCTTACCCCGGTGCTCGGAGTGCGTGTGCTACGTCAGAAACTTAACGCTCGGTTTGGTGACTGCTACAGTTCTGCTGTGTGTGACTGGTAGGCGGGGAGATAGTTGTGCAGGATATGCGTTTGTTTTGCCGAGGAAAAAGCTCTCTGTTTTTTGGGGGGGCGTCTTGTTGATCTACCTCTGGTAACTGGTGCAGGGGGAGGGAGACACCCATGCAACGTGGGGGGCGGGTGCCTAGTAGGTTGGCCCGGTGGCGGATGTCTTACCAGCTTGTGCCGGGGTCAGGAGTTCTCCTTGGTTCCTACGAATCGGAGGCTTGAGAGCTGTGGAGCAGAGTTTCACTTTCTCGCTGGCGTGGCAGTACAGCATGCAGCTCGGGGGCAGTCAGTCATCCCTCCAGAGTGTGGAGGAGTCTCCTGTTGCATGGAATTTAAAGGGAGTGTGCCGCGACGCTCCGGAAGTAGAATGTTAGTTCCGGGTTACACGTGGGTGGACTCGGACGGGGGCGTGTCTGTGTACATTCAGTAGCGTACTCGTAGTGGAGCTGCCTACGCGTCGAAGCAACATAGTTGCGCCACGAAGAAAATATAGTTGAAGGGCATTGCAAAATGTATAATGTGCCCTGCATGGATGATTTAAAAACCGACTCGGAGCGCCGTTGAGAGGGTCTGGTTATTCCAGTGCTCCCCACTATCAGATGTGACCTGGTTAGTAACGATCCTGCTGCTAAGGTGGGAGCCCACCTATTGAATCGTGATCTGTGTTAGGATGGTCAAGACCATGTGTTCTGTGAGCACAATTAATGTATGCACGCGCTAACAGTGCCAGGGACCCAATTGATGTTTGCACGGGCTGGCAGTGCCAGTGATACAAATAATACAAAGTGCTTTCAGATATTTATCGACATACGGGATCATCGCTTTATTATGATGAGGATTATACAGAGGAAAGGCGTCTTTGTGTAAGATGAGTGTGGATGAATCTGTATAGGTGTGTATCGGACAGTTTTTTCAATGGTATGCCGTCCTGATGTGAGGTGGCAGAGTATAGATGCCTGTACAGATGTGTACTGGGGAGGGGAGAAAGAGAAATTCAGAAGAGACAAATTCAAGACCAGTGTTGTAGTTCACTGGTTTCATTCAAGCCATTTTCGATTGTGTTCAAATACATGATGGTCTTTGCCTCAAACTTGGAAAGGAGACTATCAACATTAGCTCCATGAACCCGCTTTAGAACAGTCCATTTGATATCTTTGGGGCTATGTTGATATTCAATGCAATGTGTTACCATTGGTGCAGTTAGGATCTTGCACTTAATTCTGGAACGGTGTTGAGTCATTCTTGTTTTTATGGCTTGGGTTGTTTTGCCAATGTATGCCAGTGGGCAGGGGCACAAGGCGCAGTAGATCACGTTGTGGGTGTTACAATTCGTGAATGGTTCGTGTTTTATGAATTTGTTCCCATATACAAAAAGGTCGCCTTCTATGGTACTTTGGCAAGATGTGCAATTACCACACTTTCGGTGACCTTTGATCGGTGGTAGAGATAGCAAAGTTCGAATTGGATTTGTGTCACATTTTTTTGACGTGTTGGCATGTACAAGTTTGTCCTTGAGGCTTCTGTTCTTCTTCAGTGCAAAGATTGGAGGGTTTCTTAATGGTTCTATCGATTTGACAGTTGTCCAATTTTTTCGGACTATTTTTTTCATTGCATTTGTGCGTCCTGAAAAAGTAGTGACGCAGACCAGGGGTTTGTTGTTATCTCGTTCTTTCGATACCAGAAGGGTTTCCCTGGGAATGTACCACGCCCTCTTCATAGCCCTCTTCAACAATTTCTTTGGGTACTGTCTCTCAATCAGTTGTGTCATCAGTGTATTAGCGTTGTCAAAGTAGTCTTCTTTCTTCATGCAGGTACGTTTAATACGTAAAAACTGGCTGAAAGGCAGATTTTCACGTAAATTTCTCTGATGAAAACTGGAGAAGTGCAATGTAGTGTTTTTGTCGGTTTTCTTCTTGTATAGGGTTGTGTATAGTTGACCAGCTTCGTGTCGTATCAATAGGTCCAAGAAGTTCATCTCCTCTTTATTGTGGTTAATCGTAAACTGGATGTCTTTATTTCTATTGTTGATCCAGGTGACGAATTCCAAAAGTTGATCTAGTGCTCCTCGCCACAGCATAAAGAAATCATCAATATAACGGTACCACATTTTAATGTGGCCGTCATATGGGTTGTTGTTATAGACCCATCTGTCTTCGAACAGAGCCATAAACATTATGGCCATTTCAGGCGCGAAGGGACAACCCATTGCGGCTCCTTTGATTTGCAGGAATTGGATTCCATTGAAGTTGAAAAAGTTATATTTTAGACAAATTTCCACCAGCTGCCGGATGAAAGAGGTAGGGACATTGTGTGGGCGTTCACGTTTGTCTAGGAAGAACTCAATAGCTTATAGTCCTTGTTCCTGTGGGATGTTGGTATACAGACTAACGATATCCAATGTGACTAGATGTTCCTCTTGTGCATCAAAGGGATGACCTTCCAATAGATTGATGGCTTGCGTCGTGTCCTTAATATAGCTCATTGTGTCTCTCACCAAGGGTTTTAGAAAAGTATCTACATACTTAGCTGGTCTTTCGAGTATGGAATTGACTCCTGAAATTATTGGTCTTCCGGGAGGGTTTTCGATGTCTTTGTGAACTTTTGGGAGGACATAAAGAAGAGGTGTTCTCGGATTGTCATTAATCAGGTATAGTGCTTCTTTTTTTGATAACCAGGAGTCAATTCCATACTCGAAAGACCAGCTAAGTATGTAGATACTTTTCTAAAACCCTTGGTGAGAGACACAATGAGCTATATTAAGGACACGACGCAAGCCATCAATCTATTGGAAGGTCATCCCTTTGATGCACAAGAGGAACATCTAGTCACATTGGATATCGTTAGTCTGTATACCAACATCCCACAGGAACAAGGACTAGAAGCTATTGAGTTCTTCCTAGACAAACGTGAACGCCCACACAATGTCCCTACCTCTTTCATCCGGCAGCTGGAGGAAATTTGTCTAAAATATAACTTTTTCAACTTCAATGGAATCCAATTCCTGCAAATCAAAGGAGCCGCAATGGGTTGTCCCTTCGCGCCTGAAATGGCCATAATGTTTATGGCTCTGTTCGAAGACAGATGGGTCTATAACAACAACCCATATGACGGCCACATTAAAATGTGGTACCGTTATATTGATGATGTCTTTATGCTGTGGCGAGGAGCACTAGATCAACTTTTGGAATTCGTCACCTGGATCAACAATAGAAATAAAGACATCCAGTTTACGATTAACCACAATAAAGAGGAGATGAACTTCTTGGACCTATTGATACGACACGAGGCTGGTCAACTATACACAACCCTATACAAGAAGAAAACCGACAAAAACACTACATTGCACTTCTCCAGTTTTCATCAGAGAAATTTACGTGAAAATCTGCCTTTCAGCCAGTTTTTACGTATTAAACGTAACTGCATGAAGAAAGAAGACTACTTTGACAACGCTAATACACTGATGACACAACTGATTGAGAGACAGTACCCAAAGAAATTGTTGAAGAGGGCTATGAAGAGGGCGTGGTACATTCCCAGGGAAACCCTTCTGGTATCGAAAGAACGAGATAACAACAAACCCCTGGTCCGCGTCACTACTTTTTCAGGACGCACAAATGCAATGAAAAAAATAGTCCGAAAAAATTGGACAACTGTCAAATCGATAGAACCATTAAGAAACCCTCCAATCTTTGCACTGAAGAAGAACAGAAGCCTCAAGGACAAACTTGTACATGCCAACACGTCAAAAAAATGTGACACAAATCCAATTCGAACTTTGCTATCTCTACCACCGATCAAAGGTCACCGAAAGTGTGGTAAGTGCACATCTTGCCAAAGTACCATAGAAGGCGACCTTTTTGTATATGGGAACAAATTCATAAAACACGAACCATTCACGAATTGTAACACCCACAACGTGATCTACTGCGCCTTGTGCCCCTGCCCACTGGCATACATTGGCAAAACAACCCAAGCCATAAAAACAAGAATGACTCAACACCGTTCCAGAATTAAGTGCAAGATCCTAACTGCACCAATGGTAACACATTGCATTGAATATCAACATAGCCCCAAAGATATCAAATGGACTGTTCTAAAGCGGGTTCATGGAGCTAATGTTGATAGTCTCCTTTCCAAGTTTGAGGCAAAGACCATCATGTATTTGAACACAATCGAAAATGGCTTGAATGAAACCAGTGAACTACAACACTGGTCTTGAATTTGTCTCTTCTGAATTTCTCTTTCTCCCCTCCCCAGTACACATCTGTACAGGCATCTATACTCTGCCACCTCACATCAGGACGGCATACCATTGAAAAAACTGTCCGATACACACCTATACAGATTCATCCACACTCATCTTACACAAAGACGCCTTTCCTCTGTATAATCCTCATCATAATAAAGCGATGATCCCGTATGTCGATAAATATCTGAAAGCACTTTGTATTATTTGTATCACTGGCACTGCCAGCCCGTGCAAACATCAATTGGGTCCCTGGCACTGTTAGCGCGTGCATACATTAATTGTGCTCACAGAACACATGGTCTTGACCATCCTAACACAGATCACGATTCAATAGGTGGGCTCCCACCTTAGCAGCAGGATCGTTACTAACCAGGTCACATCTGATAGTGGGGAGCACTGGAATAACCAGACCCTCTCAACGGCGCTCCGAGTCGGTTTTTAAATCATCCATGCAGGGCACATTATACATTTTGCAATGCCCTTCAACTATATTTTCTTCGTGGCGCAACTATGTTGCTTCGACGCGTAGGCAGCTCCACTACGAGTACGCCACTGAATGTACACAGACACGCCCCCGTCCGAGTCCACCCACGTGTAACCCGGAACCAACATTCTACTTCCGGAGCGTCGCGGCACACCCCCTTTAAATTCCATGCAACAGGAGACTCCTCCACACTCTGGAGGGATGACTGACTGCCCCCGAGCTGCATGCTGTACTGCCACGCCAGCGAGAAAGTGAAACTCTGCTCCACAGCTCTCAAGCCTCCGATTCGTAGGAACCAAGGAGAACTCCTGACCCCGGCACAAGCTGGTAAGACATCCGCCACCGGGCCAACCTACTAGGCACCCGCCCCCCACGTTGCATGGGTGTCTCCCTCCCCCTGCACCAGTTACCAGAGGTAGATCAACAAGACGCCCCCCCAAAAAACAGAGAGCTTTTTCCTCGGCAAAACAAACGCATATCCTGCACAACTATCTCCCCGCCTACCAGTCACACACAGCAGAACTGTAGCAGTCACCAAACCGAGCGTTAAGTTTCTGACGTAGCACACGCACTCCGAGCACCGGGGTAAGAGCTCCGTATCTGCGAGTAACCTCCTCTCAGATCATGAGGTGTGGGTGATGCGGTTCAGACCACGCAATCTTTCGCCCCCCTGGTCCCTCGCTACGTGAGAGCACACTCGTGTCAATTAAACACCACTTTTTACCACCGGCCTCACCTATGAATTAATGCAGCATTAACGCTATACATCACAGTATAATCACGTGCCCCCACTCGCGAAGCATGGACCGGTTGAAGACACACTAGTCTCACATCACCGTAAGTTTGAAAACCTCTTGAGCACACTCTGCCAGCTTACACGTTCATTCAATATCCTAAGAAATACACCCTTTTCCCCGCAGGTACTGGGGTGCTCGACCTCCATTGCTTGGAGGCCCCCCCTCCCCCTTCCCTTCCCCTTTTTCGCTGCATCCAAACAGCGTCTATCCTTGGAGTCGCAAGAAACCCAATCACTGGACTCCTATAGGACTTCCCATACGGTATGTACGGATAACCATGCTTTTTAACCCATCAATACACGTGTAATCAGCTAATACAAAGCTTATCTTTGTCTCCACAACAATAAGACGGCCATTTCATTTCTCTCCGTTAGATACACCCAGTCCTTTGCACAAACATGTGTTTACCCTGATGAAGACCTTCCACAACAAGTGCCACATAGAAGGTCGAAACGCGTTGGTTTCTAGAGGAGGCAAGCCGTATTAAGAACTCCAAGGAACAAGATTGACGTCAAGTCCCTATAAAAAACACTTGCCCGACACCCAAGTACAGTGTCATAAACCTGTTCCCTACTGTCTGGAGGCTTCCTCCTATTGGCACTCAAAAAATACTGTTAATCTGTGAGGACTAAAAGAATAGGTCCCAGGTATCTTATATGAAATGTGTAGGACTCCCTTTGCTTGTTGATTATTTCACATTTCGTTATTCAAAAAGTATCATTTAGAACTGTCTTTGTCTTTCCATGTAAATATTGTTGTTGCACATGATTGTCCAATTGTCGATTTGGTCTTAATTGTTAAGTGTTTCTAAATGTTTTTTGTAATCTGATTTAAAGTTGTACAGCACTGAACAGACCTTGATGAAAAAGATAAAACTTAGCCCATGAATATTACATGTACAAGGTGGAAAATAAAAATCCACTTTAAGAAATCGACCCCTTGATTTATGGTGACAGAGGTATCATGTGTTGTTATTAGTCTTTGGATTCCAACCTCTGTTTACCTTAAATGAATCAATCCCCTGTTGTTTATATAATCATTTTACTTAATGTCATGGGCTTAACACGACACACCAGTGGTTTATTAGTGACTGAAAGGGAAAGGAGTGGACAGCCAAAGAGGCATGTACTTGATGGCTGTATGAGCAACAAAATGTGGACACTCTAACAAAGTTCATCTAGTTCGGATTAATGGTAGACATTAAGGAAGGGCCTACACGTGCTGGTAGCTAGGGAAAAAGTTGTTAGGTTGCGCCTTTAATTAACAAAATGTTATGTTCAATATTTGCTGAGTGTCTTGATTGTCAATAGTGGGTCCCAGAGTGCATTTTATAAACTTTCTTTGGTACAAACAAAAGGGGAAAAAAGCTGTTTCTCGGTTTTGATAGCCGTCTCTGTTTTGATAGCGACAGATGTGTACCATAACAACTCTAAAAACACATTTACTGCAATTTTGTTTGATAAGATTGAAGTCTTAATGCTCCTAGCGCTTCCTCGAGCCGTTGATGGATAAAAGCAGTCGAGGACCCAAAAGTACTGTTCTCCTTACTCGAACATGGCTGCGCGTCAATACCAGAAGACGCCCGCGCCTTTACAATATTCTGTTCAAAGTTCAGCGTTCTGCATTTAAAGATTAATCAGTCAATAGCGTCGCAGTTTTCTATCTTACAGCAAATGGCGGGTTTCACTCGGCCGAGCTGTTAATGTGTATTGACTCGTTTCCTTTATGTACACTGAAGCCATTGATGATTCAATCAACTTCGAGAGGGACTAAATGCATAAAGTGCTTGTGTGCATAAAAGCACCATTTCCATTGTGAGCCCGCTGCCCTTGCCTGTTCCCTCTTGTGTTGTGTGCGGGGAAACTGGCACATTTGATGTTGGAACATACGCCCAATAAAACCTCATAGGTATTGAACATTATGTCCTGTGCATTGGTGGCATCACTGAGGCCCTGGGTAGCGTTAAGTGATGGCCTTAAAATACTCATGTAGAGTGAAAAAACTTGAGGCTGGCCACAAGGCATTAGCTACTCTGGCACTCTGCCCCCGCGATAAGGTGAGAGGAGCTACCTCTTCCCAACCTTATATAATAGGACACGCCGGCAAAGACCCCAGTATGCAGCACAGTTCATGTTCCAAGGCGAGGCCAAGAGCCACACCGTCAGCAGGATATACGTCCTAATATTGGACAAGTCCTTTCCTTTGAAGTGCATCCTTCGCTCTGGCCTCAGCCAAAGTGTATGCCAGGTGATGAGAGGCCCAGATAGGTAAAGTAAGGCTGCAGGGGTGCTTTACAAGGTATTTGGGGGACTTTAAAGCCAGTATGAGCTAGCCTGGAAACCCAGCGCAGCTAAAGGAGCAAAGAAACTCCACCCCAGAGATCTTGGCTGGAAGATGGCGCACAGGAAAAGTTCATTAGCAAAGAGTGGAGTGATGTCTCTCCTCCAGAGCAGAGAATTCAACCTGGGACTTCACTGTCCTACATCCATAGCTAAACATTGATGATTTTCTCAATGGTCAAAGCGAGGATAAACCTGAGGCTTCATGTGGGAATTTTATCAAAGCCAGGGGGAAGGGGTCACAAGGCCCTATGTTTTTAAAGCATGCGGTAGCCGTGCTAGAGATTGTTACTAACCTGCCGCTGTGGGAATAAAGCCAGTTTGCTGAAGAGACAACTGAGAGGATGGGGATGCTGAGAAACTAAACTTAGAGACCATGAAGGACTGCAGGGAAATCCCTTGACCCAAATCATGGGCAGAGAGGACCCAGAGCTGAAGACAGAACGCAAAGACGCAGTAAATCCAAAGGAACTTGCCACGCAGAGTGACTGAACCAAATTTCCTCTGACTAGAGAAGCACAACTGGACTCTGTAACCATCATCAACAGCCCCTTCATTTAAGGGCTTTAATCTTCTGAGGAACAGCAGGACAGCCTGAGATGGGAACTCAGAATTTCTACCTGAACCCCTAAGCTTCTGTATTCTTCAATTTGGGACTCTGTTGAGGCTTCTCTCTTTTGTGCGACCCAGTTTATTTTTGTCTGCTTCGGTATTTCTACCCCATTTGTTTCTTGCATTCAACTTTGCCGGTTTAACGAGACTTTCCCTTGGGACGTCACATTGGCCGCCTCCTGCTGCTGTTTGCTGTTTCTCCATCCCCGATGAGTGGTTTAAGCGCTTCAAGGAGTCTGTTTCTGAGAAACCTGCATAACCTGGAGGGTTACCAATGCCCTGCGTGCCTCGGGCGGACTGCTCTCAGGATCTGAGGTTAGGACTAGGCTTCTCTTTCCAAACGGTTTGTGGAAGTAGGGTGGCTTGGTTTAACGTCAGCCTGTCCTGCATTGAACGAGCTGTGCTCAACCTATGGCTGCACTTGACAAATCATCTTTGAGGTTTGTGATTTCTCTTGTGAGTTGTCCCTTCCGTTACACTAACCATCTGCTGGTGACAAACATTGTCTCAACTAACCCCCACTGATGGCTTTTTATGACTGGCTGTATCTTGACAGGAGCCCTGGTTTCAGGGGTGCTCGCCTCAAAAATGAGCCCATTGTCTTCCCAAGGAAGAGCTTTGGTTTCACAAGATGGGTGACATTAAGAGCGTCATCAGTTCTTCAACATGCAAAGGATGTGTCCATAACGTCTGTTGTTCTGTCCACACCAACCGGACAAAGGAGGTCCCACGGTACAGGAGGACTTACACTCTCGGGAAGCATTTGTCTGAAATCCTACAGTTTAGTGGAAACCATAATCTTTTCATCCAGCTCCGTTCCCTGTCTCTCCTTGCGCCGACCCGTCTGGACACTTTGACCCCGCACTTCTCTCAGCCTCGCGGCCATATTCACACCTGCTCTTTGTTAATAAAATCTGAAAGTCTACCTTGCCCTTCCCCGCTGGAAATAAATCTTTTTTCAGTCCTGCCCAACGATATGAATTACTAAAAAAAATAAAAAAAATCATTTGTTATATTGACATATTTTCATTAACTTTTGATTATGGAGCCTTACCACATATTTATCAGACTACCTATTCAATAAAACACATACACTAATGAATGCCACGCCGTCCGGCTCTACCTGAGATGAGAACCCTTTTAAAGTATTCATACTGCGCATGTAAAGTCACATTCAAAGGCGACTGTGTTCAGTTGTGTATAGAATATGGGTGGGTGCAAAGCCGACTACCTCTATCACACAGCATGACATCAGAAGATCAGAACCAGGTGCTCTCGACTGTAGCCCAGAAGGCTTGAAGAGCATTAAACTTACACGCCCTTTCTGCATCACTGGGCATCCTGTAAACACTGAGGCCATGCACCGACTCGTGTATTCTTGGGCCGATGCTACAGAAAGTAGTGCGGCCGGAATGGTGACGGAGTTACAGATTCCTGTGACCCTTTGCTAGCCCGTGTCACGGAAGAGTCGCCAGGCTTCTCTGGGAGGTTAGAGGGTGCGGGCGTTGTGTATGTACACCTCTGTGTCTTTTAGGCAGGGTTCTCCCGTTGGCATTGGAATCCTGTTGGACTGGCGCATGTTCACATATTTGCTAATCTGCTACTGTTAAGAGAGAAGCAAAATGGAGAGTTCCGGCAAGGAGTGCTACATTTTACACTCCAAGTGGGGGAAATCGGCTTCAGAAGGATTCAGGGCGCATCTCACAGACCCTCTGGAGCCCAGTGCACGGGGGCACTGCTTATGCACATGGGGGATAGGGGGAGGAGCGGGAGGGGGGGGGGGGGCTTCTACACAATCAAGCAGGGGGCCTTTGCACTATGAAAACACCCACTGTCATAGGAAACCCCGATCACCTCAAAGGATGGGGCACCAGCAAGCACCCTCTGTCATAGGAAACCCCGATCACCTCAAATGATGGGGCACCAGCAAGCACCCTCTGTCATAGGAAACCTCACTCACCTCAAAGGATGGGGCACCAGCAAGCACCCTCTGTCATAGGAAACCTCACTCACCTCGAAGACTGAGGCGCCAGCAAGCACCCTCTGTCATAGGAAATCTCACTCACCTCGAAGACTGAGGCACCAGCAAGCACCCTCTGTCATAGGAAACCTCACTCACCTCGAAGACTGAGATACCAGCAAGCACCCTCTGTCATAGGAAACCCCGATCACCTCAAAGGATGAGGCACCAGCAAGCACCCTCTGTCATAGGAAACCCCGATCACCTCAAAGGATGGGGCACCAGCAAGCACCCTCTGTCATAGGAAACCTCACTCACCTCGAAGACTGAGGCACCAGCAAGCACCCTCTGTCATAGGAAACCCCGATCACCTCAAAGGATAGGGCACCAGCAAGCACCCTCTGTCATAGGAAACCTCACTCACCTCGAAGACTGAGGCACCAGCAAGCACCCTCTGTCACAGGAAACCCCGATCACCTCAAAGGATGAGGCACCAGCAAGCACCCTCTGTCATAGGAAACCCCGATCACCTCAAAGGATGGGGCACCAGCAAGCACCCTCTGTCATAGGAAACCCCGATCACCTCAAAGGATGGGGCACCAGCAAGCACCCTCTGTCATAGGAAACCTCAATCACCTCAAAGGATGGGGCACCAGCAAGCACCCTCTGTCATAGGAAACCTCACTCACCTCGAAGACTGAAGCACCAGCAAGCACCCTCTGTCATAGGAAACCTCACTCACCTCGAAGACTGAGGCACCAGCAAGCACCCTCTGTCATAGGAAACCTCACTCACCTCGAAGACTGAGGCACAAGCAAACACTCTCTGTCATAGGAAACCTCACTCACCTCGAAGACTGAGGCACCAGCAAGCACCCTCTGTCATAGGAAACCTCACTCACCTCGAAGACTGAGGCACCAGCAAGCACCCTCTGTCATAGGAAACCCCGATCACCTCAAAGGATGAGGCAACAACAAGCACCCTCTGTCATAGGAAACCTCACTCACCTCGAAGACTGAGGCACCAGCAAGCACCCTCTGTCACAGGAAACCCCGATCACCTCAAAGGATGAGGCACCAGCAAGCACCCTCTGTCATAGGAAACCCCGATCACCTCAAAGGATGGGGCACCAGCAAGCACCCTCTGTCATAGGAAACCCTGATCACCTCAAAGAATGGGGCACCAGCAAGCACCCTCCATCATAGGAAACCTCAATCACCTCAAAGGATGGGGCACCAGCAAGCACCCTCCGTCATAGGAAACCTCACTCACCTCGAAGACTGAGGAACCAGCAAACACTCTCTGTCATAGGAAACCTCACTCACCTCGAAGACTGAGGCACCAGCAAGCACCCTCTGTCATAGGAAACCCCGATCACCTCAAAGGATGAGGCACCAGCAAGCACCCTCTGTCATAGGAAACCTCACTCACCTCGAAGACTGAGGCACCAGCAAGCACCCTCTGTCATGGGAAACCTCACTCACCTCAAAGGATGGGGCACCAGCAAGCACCCTCTGTCATAGGAAACCTCACTCACCTCAAAGGATGGGGCACCAGCAAGCACCCTCTGTCATAGGAAACCTCACTCACCTCGAAGACTGAGGCACCAGCAAGCACCCACTGTCATTGGAAACCCCGATCACCTCAAAGGATGGGGCACCAGCAAGCACCCTCTGTCATAGGAAACCTCACTCACCTCGAAGACTGAGGCACCAGCAAGCACCCTCTGTCATGGGAAACCTCACTCACCTCGAAGACTGAGGCACCAGCAAGCACCCTCTGTCATAGGAAACCCCGATCACCTCAAAGGATGGGGCACCAGCAAGCACCCTCTGTCATAGGAAACCTCACTCACCTCGAAGACTGAGGCACCAGCAAGCACCCTCTGTCATAGGAAACCTCACTCACCTCGAAGACTGAGGCACCAGCATGCACCCTCTGTCATAGGAAACCTCACTCACCTCGAAGACTGAGGCACCAGCAAGCACCCTCTGTCATAGGAAACCCCGATCACCTCAAAGGATGGGGCACCAGCAAGCACCCTCTGTCATAGGAAACCTCACTTACCTCGAAGACTGAGGCACCAGCAAGCACCCTCTGTCATAGGAAACCCCGATCACCTCGAAGACTGAGGCACCAGCAAACACTCTCTGTCATAGGAAACCTCACTCACCTCGAAGACTGAGGCACCAGCAAGCACCCTCTGTCACAGGAAACCCCGATCACCTCAAAGGATGAGGCACCAGCAAGCACCCTCTGTCATAGGAAACCCCAATCACCTCAAAGGATGGGGCACCAGCAAGCACCCTCTGTCATAGGAAACCCCGATCACCTCAAAGGATAGGGCACCACGGTACAACGAGCCGGCCGCTCTTTGGGACCACGCCTGCTGGAAGGGTGTAGGGGCACACACAACCTGATTCCGATGGTCTTTACAGCGGGGCATTCGTTCTGCGACAACATCACATTTACAACCGATTGGGCCTTGTAATGCTGTCTTTACATAGCTGTAGAGCCCCATTGCATTGTACAGAATCTTCTTATAAAAATACTTTTAAGAAGTGAAGGTGCTGTGTTTCTTTCAGAAAAGCAAACCGGACTCCATTTGACTTTGTAAAATATTAACAGAAATGTCATTCTATTATTAATAATAAGAGTCTTCAAATAGTCTTAAGGGCACGTGGACTTGATTCATTCCCGTGAAATGTCAACAGCCTGAGGCAGGTTCCAGACAATATCTCTATACTTATGTATAAAACAAAGGTGTTTATCCAGCCCTACCAAGGGTCTTCTCTTAGGACGGCCACCTCTGTTACCTTATGTTGTTGTGTGCATTGACTGAAGTGCTGCCTAAGGGCACCGCTCAAGGCTGAAACACTAGGAATACCCATCCGCGCTCACTCCCTTCCTCAGTTTGGTGTGGTCATAAACATGGCTGTAGTCACGTAAACATGGCCGTAGACACCTAAATATGGTCGTAGACATGTAAACATGGTCGTAGTCTCGTAAACATGGTTGTAGTCATGTAAACATGATTGTAGTCACACAAACACGGTCGTTGTCATGTTAACATGTTTGTAGTCACGCAAGCATGGTTGTAGTCATTCAAGCATGGCTGTAGTCGCGTAAACATGGCTGTAGTCACGGAAACATGGTTGTAGTCACGTAAACATGGTTGTAGTCACATAAACATGGTTGTAGTCAAGTAAACATGGTTCAAGTCACGTAAACATGGTTGTAGTCATGTAAACATGGTTATAGTCATGTAAACATGGTTGTACTCATGTAAACATGGCCGTGGTCCTGTAAACATGGCCGTAGTCCCGTAAACATGGCCGTAGTCCCGTAAACATGGCCGTAGTCCCGTAAACATGGCCGTAGTCCCGTAAACATGGCCGTAGTCCAGTAAACATGGTTGTACTCCCGTAAACATGGTTGTAGTCATGAAAACATGGTTGTAGTCACACAAACATGGTAGTTGTTACATTAACATATTTGCAGTCACGCAAGCATGGTTCTAGTCACTCAAGCATGGTTGTAGTCCCGTAAACATGGTTGTAGTCACGTAAACATGGTTCAAGTCACGTAAACATGGTTGTAGTCATGTAAACATGATCGTAGTCAGGTAAACATGGTTGTACTCATGTAAACATGGTTGTAGTCACGTAAACATGGTTGTAGTCACGTAAACATGGTTGTAGTCACGTAAGCATGGTTGTACTCACGTAAACATGGTTGTACTCACATAAACATGGTTGTAGTCACGTAAACATTGTTCTAGTCACATAAACATAATTGTACTCATGTAACCATGGTTGTAGTCACGTAAACATGGTTGTACTCATGTAAATATGGTTGTAGTCACGTAAAAATGTTTTTAGTCATATAAACATGGTTGTACTCCCGTAAACATGGTTGTACTCCCGTAAACATGGTTGTAGTCATGTAAACATGGTTGTAGTCATGTAAACATGGCTTTAGTCATTTAAACATGATTGTAGTCATGTAAACATGGTTGATGTCCCATACACATGGTTGATGTCCCATACACATGGTTGTACTCATGTAAACATGGTTGTACTCACGTAAACATGGTTGTAGTCATGTAAACATGTTTGATGTCACATACACATGGTTGTAGTCACATAAACATGGTTGAAGTCACATACACATGGTTGTAGTCATGTAAACATGGCTGATGTCACATACACATGATTGTAGTTATGTAAACATGTTTGATGTCACATACACATGGTTGTAGTCACATAAACATGGTTGAAGTCACATACACATGGTTGTAGTCAAGTGTCTTCTTTTTCGCCAGGGGTAGGAGATTAGTGGTGCTTTGGTTTGTCCACAGTACTAGGTAATGCAAAGAAGGGTTTAGAATTCATTATTTTCGTTTCAATACTTCTCTTTTCTTAACACAGTTATACAACAACTGATGGGAGCTACAACCTATGCGCTTACAGTGACACGAAGTATGTATGGGACTCGGAGAGTTCTAAAAGTGACCCTCGCCGGTTCTGTGTATCCTTCGTCTAGAGCAGTTTATCACCCCCTTGAACCCTGTATTCCAACATATACTCCAGGGCTGCTGTCAGAAGTACAGCACATAGCGCCTTGAACTGCGGCCACGTGAAATCGACATTAACGCCACATGTCTTTTGCTGTCCCACGCAATAGGGCCTTCCACTCAAATGAGGTACCCTTTCTTTCAGGGAAAGCGCGGGAAGGTAGCATGGGAAGACCTCTACCATTGGTCGCACATTTCAGAGCTTCATGTTACAGAATGAGAGGAAAATGCATTTTTACACGTAGTTTCACTCTCTGGGTAAGACGTGATGTGATTCAGGCCACCTTCCCTCCCCTTGGTCTCTAGTTTCAAGGGGGACGCTGGGTGCCAAATAACCCCAAGCAAAAAGACTGTTGCCATCCACCACCGGAAAAGTTTCATTTGTCTGCCATCTTGACTCCTTTGACATGGTTGCAGTTTTTGGGCTTTCCTGTCCCGTGGGATAGAACACCAAGGGACCGTTGTTTGGCAGAATCAGGACATTTGTTATTACCTATCCTTTTTGACTCTTTCTTTTTTACGTGTCCAGCAAAATCAATTTTACTTTTGCAAAAACTTCCTCAGCTATACTAGGCAGTATGGGTAATCCATAATTTGGGGTGGTATCAATGACACATAACTAAACTCACATTCTTGGGTACATTTTTTAAATGCTATATGCATAGCTTTCCTTATTACACAGTGTCTTTTCATTGTATGTTTCCTTGTCAAGTGATGCATGGTCAGACCTAATGAAACATCAGTGGAAGCCAAGGCTTGGTACTTGCATCTCTGTACAGGACATTTTTGGACAAACTTCAGAGACTGTATATCTCTGCAACAGAAGGTTCTTGTGGACGTAACACTGTATTACGTTTGCAGAGCAAGCTTGACTACAGTAGTCACAGGTGTAAACCTGGACATAATTTCTCTTTATCCCATGAAAATACTCACTTATTTTTATTTTCAGCAGTTAAATTCTTTGTGAAAACTTTGTGCAATGTACACAAACAGTCCCTTGCTGATTTCAAAATTTGTCTAGGTTTCAAAAATGTGTAGATTCTGGTTTCACCCAGGGGTTTAATGCCTCTTTCAACCATAAACTGCAACGACAACAAAAATCTATGTTTGTCTTAGTTGGGAGATCCTTCTACTTTAAATCACAAACTAAAGGTAACTTTACAGTATTCAGCATGCATGGAAAAGGGAACCAACTGACCCGAGTATCATTTGTGAAAAAAAATGATACAAGCGTAAGTGTGATTTGCATAATGTCAGACAAAGGGCTCAGTACTGGGAACAGATGTGGGGAACCCTCTGCACTTAGGGCCTCATGTAGGAAGCCAAATACCGGTCGGTAACGGCCGAAATTCGGTAAATATCCCGTTACCGACCGGTATTTAGGCATTTGCTATGTAGGGGGCTGATTTCTGGATTCGGTATTTACCGAATCGGAAATTTAGAAATCGGTAAAATACCGATTCGGTAAATACCGAATCCAGAAATGAGATGTAGGGAGCACTCTGAAGAGTGAAAATTAGTATTAGAAATTTGTTATTTACCACCAAATATAGGTTGGTGATAAATAACGAATACTTTGCAAAAAGCAATATTTTGCAGATTAAGAGTGCCATGTGGCAGACATACATGCCCTTAGGGCATGTATGTGCGCCACATGTGCACACATGCAAGATTCAGGGGTGCAACAGGGTGTCAATGTGACACCCTGCCACCCTTGCATATGCTCCCCCCATTACCGAATCGGTATTTACCGAATCGGTAATGAGGCATACCTTCCCATTGATTCCTATGGGCCTCCAGGCCCATAGGAATCAATGAGAAGGTATGCCTCATTACCGAATCAGTAAATACCGATTCATAATTACCGAATTTTTCCGATTCGGTAAACTTTACCGAATCATTACCTACATCACATTTACCGATTCATAAATACCGAATCGGTAAAATTCGGTATTTATGAATCGGTAAATGTGAGGCTACCTACATATGGCCCTTAAAGGTTAGAGTATTACTCATCATATGGAGCCATAACTTTCATAAAAGATATTGGTAGTACTGGGGGAATTGTTTTGTAATTGTGTTTAAGGAATTCAGTAAATTAATTAGTTTGACTTTATTATAATATGATACCCTAACCTTAAGCAAAACACTTAACATGTAATTCTATAAATTCATTAATATATTTAAGATTATTTATATTATAGCACATTGTAAAAGGAATCACAGTGAATTTGAGAGGTTTTAACCCCAAAGTATTAAATAATCCCAAATATTCTTAGTTCTTAAACTAAATATTCCCTTAAATAACAAAAATAATCAAAACACATATTGTTTTAAAAACGTATATATTGTGTTACTGCAATGTCTGCCAAAGACAAGAAGCCAAATGCAGCGTTGCTCAATGATATACCTCTGGTCCATGAGCAAAGGATGACATTGAAATGGTAAATTCCTGGTTGACCTCTGGTATCATAACCATCAAATGTCATTGAGCTTACCCAGGGAATTCCTGTCTCTCCAAAGAAGAACCATACAATCTCCTTCTAAGTGTCTTCTTCCTGTTTCCAAAACCTGCCTTATTTTGATTTAGCCATTCTTTCAGATTCATGCTATTTAACCACACAAGCAGGACAGCCTCCTACACCAGGTCATTTCATATCCACCAAGCTCCACCGTCACCCGGCTTCATCTTTGCTTTCTTTGGAGTCTCTCGCAAAAGGTTATTATGGACCTGCATCTCATCTCGTCTCCCATTGGGAGTCCTAGGCACCCTGTACATTTCCTTTCTTTCTCACCAGGTGTCAAATACTGCTGGAGAAGCAGAGCAGGCCTTCACCAAATGCTGCAATAAGAATCGGAGAACAATAGCCAGATTCTGCAGCCACAAAGACTTACTTTGGAGATTTAACTGTATGAGACTTTCCAAAATTCTCAGGAAATAATTTGTGGACTACCTCAATTGAACCCTAATATCCTTATGTGCCAGAGGAGCATCAAATCCATCCCAAATATAGCTCAGAGGTATCCTTAAGTCCACTATCCCTCGAAGTATCGGGTGTAGGCCAGGGGAGCTCTTAATGTGCATTCCTTCTCTAAACCTTACTAATCTGAAGTTGTGTGTGAGAGTGACACAACTCTAACCTTCATTAGAACATTAAAAAAAAAGTCATATTTGCCTATCACAGTCCCATTCCTTCTTTCCAAACATTTCGCCATATTTTTCTAGACTGCTTCACTAGACCTGCTTGTTCCCAATCCGAAGCAAAAGTCTAGATACCTGATTAAGACAAGCTTTCTGGCATATGGAGTAACTGCCTTACAACCCTTTCTCCTTATTACGAATGTGAAGGATGTCGATGCTGGTTAGGGCTCTACACGCCATAGTAACGCTGGTTGCTTTAAGACATCCGTCTTCTGCAATAACCAGTGATGTCCTTCCTCCCTTGAGTCAGCACCAGCCTTGTGGATTCCTTTTAAGGAGTCTGACCTGGTGGATAAAAGGTAGATCTACTTCCAGTGATAATCTGCAGGGCCAGCCCTCTTTCTCCCTATTTTGAAGTGACTTCACGCCAGGTCCAGAGCACCAGTCGAAGACTTGTGCTCACATGGATTGCTCCAGAATTATATTGTTTAAAGTCTTTCTAACTCTAAATGCCACCTTTACAGTGAGAGTTACATAACTCTCAAGGAGCCGCAGTAGTCACAGCCACATTTCACCCTTTTAGGGTCTCATCACTGTGAACCACGTGACATGCTTGAAATGCAAGCGAGTTTGAATGGTGGCTTATAAGTGCCAGCCAGTTTGATATGGTCTTTTAGTCACTAGTGATAATAAATGGCCTTTTCTTTGGGAAAGTGTTAATATTCACTGCTTCTGCTTGTATTTTGTTGTGAAAATCCTTTATGAAGACTGCAAGTAAGGTGCAGAGTATGCCAGTTACCAGAGAGTGGATCTTTCCTCGTACAAGTGGTCGCTGTGGGGTCAGATGGTGTGTCATGGCAGCGGGCACGCGAGTCGTGTTATTGGTCACAAGCAGGAGTGTGGTGTCATAAGTTTCCACCATCTAAATGTGGGTAGACTGAATGGCCAGTACACAGAGAGCTCCTCAGTTATTGTGCCAGGATTCTTTTTTTATTCCTCCTTTCCCAAGTGACTTGCTCCCAACAAATGTCACGAGCATACTCGTGGTGTTACTAGCTGCACATTCGTTTATGTGATGAGACGTACAGTTCTTGACAGGCTTGAGACATTACTTCCATGCCAGAGAACCTTCGGCTTGGCTTTCCGCTCTGCATCTTTCAGCAGTACCAACAAGCCACTTTATTTTATCTCAAACTGTGCTCAGCAGAAAGGAAGAACTTGTACCTGGAAAGCTGCCAGCTCGGAGCAATCTGGAGTTGTTCCTCCCTTTGTGTTATCGACCACATGAAGAGGATATGTTCTAATATCTACCATTTTTGCCTTTTTATGCCACAAAAAACATTCACGGCATTAGTGTGAAGTTGTTTTTTTTTACTGTTAAACAATTTTAATGATTTTGCATATAATCTTGCAACAAAACAGCATAAGAAAGTACAGCAGAACAAGCACTGTTCATCTCCCCCAGCCATATGGTAGTATTTATATGCAATCCCGGTTGGCTTCACAGGTCTTTATTAAATCCATAATGTTCGAGCCATTTATCTCAGATCTTCTCATGCTTCTGCAGGCAGCCCCTAGCTGCGTATATAAGTCCACGTTTGGCACACCAGTCCACTCTGGCACACTGTTCGGGGAGGGTGGGTGGCTTCGTGGATCTCCATTTGTGAGCAATATCTCTTTTGGCCACCTTAGTGGCAATACCTATTAGGTAACGGTCTCCACGGCTATCTCCCAGTTCATCAGGCACGCCCTCTTTCAGGGTAAGGGTGACAGGCCTCCCAGTACCCAGGTGAGGGTGTTCATAATGCGCTGCCAGTAGCTGGCGATGGGAGGACATTGCCAGACTACATGGTAAAAGTCTGCTTCGGGACATGGGCATCGGGGGTGTATTTGGGCGTAGTGGACTTGTCCTCTACACACCATAGTTTTTGTGGCGTGAGGTATGTGGTATGCAGGAAGTTCAGTTGAATGAGTAAGTCTTGAGGATATTGCGATTTCTCGTGGGGCCAGATGTGCGAGTGGCCAGCCTGTGTCCTCCAGTGGATCGATCCAGTTGCCCCATTTTTGTCTCCGGGATGGAAACCCATCAGGTGTGTGTAAGATTATTGTACAATAGATCAGGCATATACCTCCCGAACTTCCAATCATCAGTAGTTTGGCTAAGAGCAGTGTGTGTTTGGGGAGTCCCTGGAGCTTGAGCATTGTATGTGTTGAGGGCATGGCGAATTTGGAGGTATTTGTGGAATTGTGTCCGTGACAGGATGAATTCAGTTTGTAGTTCCTTGAATGAGCAGATTTTGTCCCCGTTCCAGATGTTGCCTAGGTTGGTGATATCGATCCCACTTAAGGAAGCCAGTGAGTTGTGCAGTGTGTGTGAGTCATCGTCCCTGTCATAAGGGGTTTGCTGTGTCAGTGAATCTCGTGGGGATGCTCGCCAGCATACGAACTCCACTTTAGTGGGTTCAGGAAGGTCATGTGGTAGGGTTTGTCATACAGGAGTCCCATTAGCTGGTCCAGGACAAAGAGGGAGAGTTTCCCTCGGTAGGCCTTGTTATGCCCTCCTCCTGTCAACCAATCGTTGATGACTCGGTGGTGTTCTTCTCTATGAAAGAGCTGAATGTGTGCGAGACCCAAGCATCTGTCGTAGACCAATTTCCTACATTTCTCATACGCAGTGTGAGGGAGGGATAATTGGACCATGCGATGGAGCGCAGCATTGCTGCCAGCTCCAGAAACCCAGATGTTTAGGATGAGGAGAGGGAAGTTTTGGGGGACATAGATGTATTGGGGCAGGAACGCACATTTATCTGGCTGGATCAATTTATGTAGTATCGGAAGGAGTCTGTTGGCTAGAAGTTTGATGAATACCTTAATTTCGGTGTTGATCAGAGATATGGGTTCTATACGAGGCACATTGATTTGGTGGGCCAGTGGTCGCCAGGTCTATCTCTGTGGGAAATGATCTTTCTCTGTAGCCTCCTTGTATAAGTTGAGTAAGTGGGAGGTCAGCTGGTCAAAGTATTTGCGGCAATATTCCACGATCTAGTCTGACCTGGGGACTATCGTCAATAGTATGTCGTTGAGTATGTAGTTCTATAGTTCAGTTGGAGGGCGTGGTTTACTGGCATATAGGGATTCATAACACGCAGCGAAAATAGCCGCTGTCTCTGTGGAGCTATTTATTAGGTTCCCTTCCGCAGCTAGTCTCTCGGGGACAATTCAGAAATTCATGCTCCTGGTGACGAGGCAGTATAGTAGCTTCCCAGCGTGGTCTCCCTACTCGTAGACTTTTTGCGTCGAGGATCTCCAGCATTGTCAGTCCTCCTCTGTGGCTGTCTGAGCGCCATTTTGGCAAGGATCAATTGTTTTCTAACGGCTTCTGTCAGCTGTTAAGTATATCGCTTCTCTAGGTCAATGATGTTGGATTCTAGGGTAGTCATGTCTCGGACTCTCTCCTTCTCTTATACCCCTTTGCAGTCCCCCTAATGGTGGCTTTATTCACCAACCACAGTGTTTCGGGAGAGTCCACTGTACAGTGGTTCTCTGCAAAGTAGCTATTGATTTCCGCAGAGAGAAACTCTCCGTATTCCTAATCTCTCAGATATCATGCATTAAGTCGTCATATGGGCCTCAAGGGTCCCCTATTATCCCTCAGGTGGGGGGCAGTGTAACTGGAGAATCATCTGAGATACGTCTGAGGTGAATAGTAACCAAGACTAGACTTAGTGTGTCAGTAACAGGGAGTAATATGAGGTCAATGCGAGAAAGTGGCTTGTGAGTGGCTGAGGTGTGAGTGTATTCCTCGGCCCGAAGGTGCCAGATCCTTCAACTTTCACAGAGACCTAGATAGACCATCCGTTCTTGTGTGTGTGTCTGTCTGTCTCTCTATAACGATATCTGGGACATCGTTAAAGTCTCCTCCTATAATAGTCATCCCCAAGAGGAGTCTCAAGAAGGTAGTTGTCAAGCCCTTTAGGGTAGTGTTTTGCAATTGGGGTGATATGCATACACTGATAAAGCTGTGTTGCCACCTTTCTAGGGTCCCTTCAAATCCCACAAATCTGCCGTGTGGGTCTGTGAATGTGGATGCAACCATCAGTAGAAGTATTTTATTTAGGAGTATTGCCTCTGGAGCCCCATGTGAACACGGCATGAAATATCCTGTCATATCCGTACCTCCACAACAATGGGCAGCGGAAACCCAATAAGTGGGTTCCTGTGGAATCAGGACATTGGGGTTGGAATTGTTTGGTGTATTTGTGGGTTGATATTCGTTTAATGCAGTCCAAGAGGCCATTTCACCTTCCAGGACATGACAAGCGGTTTAGTCATCTGGGGAGATTTGAGTGTATATATGGAGAGGCCCCTTTGGGGTGGTACTCCTTTGTAAAGGGGTAGACCTCCTGCATAACAGGCTTGGGTGGTTTTCCATCAGGTGTAGGTTAGTCGCAGTGATGGCTGTGTATATGTGGTCGGTGCATAGAAAAGTAACAATAACAATGGAGCTGTTTCCCTTTTCCCCTAAAATCCACCTTCCCCATGCTTTACCCATTGAAGCGTCTGCCCCTCATAATTCCCCTGTAACTTAAATATATAACTCTATTTAGCGAGCTTAGGAGGTGGACCTCCTACTGTGATGAGGATTCTCCAAGTGTTCTCAACCTCTTGGGTGGTTGGTATGGGGGGCCCCTCTGTTTCCAAGGCATCCCTGCAGTCTGCAACATGATCTTGTACAATCTGTCCTGGGGCTTCAACCTGTCAGACTTCATTCCAAAGTACGGTCCAGTAGGGCTTGTCCCTGTAGTTGGGGCAGGGTTCCCAAGCCAAAGGGTCCCTTGGGGACATGTGTGCCTGGGCCAGCTGATTGGCATCTGATTCAGAAGACTCTGAGGAGTTTCTAGGTTGGGTCTGATTCCTCCGGGTGTGGGGTTCCTTCTGGTGCTGGACTTTACAAGGCGAACATGATCGGGATGCTCCAGATCTCGGCCATTCCAATTTTGTAGTAGCAGTCGCTTCAAGCCTTTTGATTCTGTTGCCCACCCCCATGCAGTTTCTGGAGGGTCAATGAAGGATGTGTGATCCCGGAAAATCACTTTGAGCTCTGCAGGGCACATCAGCATGTATTGGATCTTCAGGGCTCTGAGTTTTTGCTTCACCTCATTGAAGGAAAGACTTTGATTCTGGATTGCCTGGGTGTGGTCCGGGAAGATCATGATGTGTGAGGATTGAAACATCTGGGGTCCTGCTGTTCAAGCCTCTCACAGGACAATATTTCTGTCTCTGTAGCTGAGCATGTGGATAATCAGTGGGTGAAGGTGTGCCCCTGGAAAGGGTCGTGAATTCAAGGAGCAAGGTGCCCATTCCAGGACAAACCATTCAGAGAGCTTCCCCTCAGGTATCATTAACTTCAGCCAGTCGCTGAGTAATAGCGCTGGGGACGGGCCCTCCACAGCTTTTGGAAATCTGATGAAACGGAGGTTGTCACAACTCGATCTGTTTTTGGCATTCTCTACCCGTTGCTCGAGGGTAGTTATTGTTGTGAGCCCCTTCAGCGTGTTATTTTTGAGGCTGGTTACCTCGTCTTTCAGTGACAATATTCTGTCTTCCACTGCTGTTACTCGGGCCGCAGTGTTGCGGAGGTCTTGTCTAATGATGGACAAGCCATTCCCCACCTCTTCTATTTTGGTTTCACCTGCTGTGCGTGAGGCCTAGATGGGCAGTAGGATAGCTTGTGTATCTGTGAGGTCGATGGTCAATGGTGTGCTGTCCTTCATGTTTTGGGACCAGGTTTCCG
Source organism: Triturus cristatus (assembly GCF_964204655.1). NCBI lineage: Eukaryota > Metazoa > Chordata > Amphibia > Caudata > Salamandridae > Triturus > Triturus cristatus. The sequence goes on along the minus strand of NC_140580.1, from coordinate 1,106,694,357 downwards.
ACTGGGCTGTTGCGTACTGTCTGTTTTAGTGTGTGCTTGGGAAGCAGGCCCTTTGTCTTTTCTTATGGTTGGATCATAAGGTACGTTGGCTTTGGGCGGGTGTTGCTGCAAAGAGCCCGATATAAGAGTCTCATCGTGGCGGCGTATAGGTAGATCCCCTACGAGTTTAGTCGGAGATGGCAAGCACTCTTGGGTGTCAACATGTGCGGTTGTCGATTCACCACCCTGACACCCCAGAACTTCCTGGGCAGCATGAGCAGCTGGGAGACCCCCACTATTTAGAGCCCCATATCTGTTGATTAGGCCCAGGGGTCCTCTTCTGCCAAACAAGGGCTCCTAATTCTATATCAGGGCCCCAGCAGGTCACCTGCACCCTGGGCGTGAGGGGGCAGCACTATCCGCTGCAAGGGGTTGAGGCTCAATTACAAGCGATTGCCCTCAGGCTATCCACTGGGGTTTAGGAGGTAGCCGTAGGATCCAGTGGTGAATTCTGGCAGACTAGTAGGGGACCCCGGTTGCCCTCCAGTCTCCAGCGCTCCCAGTCATGAGCACAGTCTGCTCAGTTGCATGCCAGAGGGCAGAAGGAGTCGTGCATTTCCCCATCATAGAGAGCCTTGGAACTCAGAGGTCCTGTACCGGTCACCAGGATTTGCGGCAATGCCGATAATGAGTCAAAAGTGGCAGGTATGGCCCCTTTGCAGATGTTCAGTCTCCCAAGACGCTGGGGATCCGGCTCACTCACCAGAGGGGCAGATGCCACAGTCAGACCGAGTCTCCCGTCACAGCCATGTTGATGATGCTTGCTCAGCGCCTCTCCAGGTAGAGTGGCTGGGGCCCCGGTGAGGATGACTTTGGATGGTTGAGGAGGTCCGGGATCACTGCTTGTGTGCATCTGCCATCTTGCCCATCCAGTCCAAGCCCCCTACTGTGAATTTTTTGGAATCATTCTGGATTCTGTTAGAAACTGGCTGGAGGTAGCAAGGATAAGATCACTTACATTGCACCTGTGCATACGTTTTGCATACTCACATGCTCTGAAAAAAGTTGTGGTGCAAATATGACATTTGCACTGAATGTTTGGTGCAAAAAACGTTTAATTTACATGGTGCTTATGAAAAAGACACCATTGGGCCTGCTGCATGCTCTCAATTCTTTTAAGTCTAATCAAAGACCAAATACATCCTTAGGATCAACCTAGATAAGCCCAAGATACTTTTCTTTGGGTGCTCAGCTGCCAAAAACATATGGGTATTGGGTGTAAAAAAAGTTGCAATAGAAAGTAGCTTTCGATATCTGGGCCTGGCATTTGACAACAGATTATTCTGGGGGCCCTATGTTTTCCACTAGAAACATATATCTATCTGTACCTGAGCTGGAAGTGAAGTTACATTTAGCCATGTAGATGGGGGAATATGCCAGCTTTCCGTAAGGGAAGGGTTGTTTCACCAAACTGTTGCTTACTTTGATCTATGATGCGGAAAGAAGCCTCCTTGTCTGTAAATGGAACCTTGATGCAATGCAAGCTTCAATCTGGCGGGAGGCGCTCGGCCTCCAGATCTCAGTGCATCTTGAGGACATAAGACTAGAGATCTCACTAAGATATGCCTGAAGCTGGGCTTATGTTGGGCACTTGAATCATCAGAACTGTGTGGCTTCAGCTGCCTCTAAAGGCAAGAAAGCATCTCAACCAGTTGTTCTTCTGAACCAAGCAAAACCCAAGAGCTTCATTTCACTTAGGACATTTGTGGATTGAGTTTTTGCAAATCAACAATAACTAGAATTCAGTTTAAAACTATAGTCCGCACAAACATTGATAGTTATGCTAGATGTACAGATTTCGCTTTAGCAGAACAGGTGTACCTAAGGTAGGCCCTCCTGCTGCTTAGATGCATCCAGCCATGCTTACTGCCAGGTTCAACCTGTGGCACAAGGCCTGTATTTATACGGAAATGACCTGCATCTAGGCGGGTATACTTGTGTGTGGAATTTCACATGATTATGCAAAAGCAAATTATGTGAAATTACCCAACAACTAAGCAAAATTAGTGCGGAATGGAAAAGCAGCATTTAGCACTGTATTTTAGTGCAAAACATACAAGTACTGAGAATATCAACCGCTCAATTTCCGGTCATTAATGTGCCCCCTTGCCCTAAAATGTTGCCACATGTGTAATGGATTAATTTTGGGAATTTCAATAAACAGCCTAACAAACAAAATATGGAATTATGCAGCGGCGGCTCCTCTGCAATGGCGGAGGAGCGTCGCCCTATTAGCTCAGAGCCAGCAGCTGAAAAATAGAACAATACTTTCCTATCGTTTTATTTTTCAGCTGCTTGCCCTGAACCAGTGTGTGCAGCGAGAGGCATGGCTGGGCGATGGAAGGGGAGGGGGGAGTGGTGCTTTTATAGGTGCGCATGTCAGGTTAGACAGCCTTTTCATGCTGTCTAAACTAACATGTGCACTTGGGTTTCTCCAACCTGGCTGTAGTGTACAGCCTAGGTGGAGAAACAGCACAGACTTCCTGTGCCTGAGCGAGCATCGACCCAGCCTGCTCAGGCCAATCCCCACGCTGCTCTCATGGTTGAGAGCAGCGTGGGGATTGGATGGGTAGTCCCATGCTGTCCCAAGGACTGCTGAGACTGGTAACAGCGCAGCGCGAGGCGGCTGTCAGCACTAGGTAAGTCTTTTTTTTAAAATGAATTATTAAGCCCCCCTCTCTGCGCTCTCCCCTTGCATGCTTCTCGCCGGCCCCTTCACCCCCGGAGCCCCTTCACCTGACACCCCAGTCCTTATCTCTGTCGGCTGCCACTGAAATTATTCAGGAGTCATGGAAACTTTACCCAGGCCTAGGCTGGCATTGACAGGTGCAGAAGGTGCTGTCGGTTGTGCAAAGTGGAGGAATCCATCAGTTATGTCTTCATGGTGTGGACCTTCGCGCTTAGACCTGATGAAGCAGGTTATCCTCTTGCTCTTGGGAAACTGTGGACTGACCCCTGGCGCGATTTGGTACATGAACTTCCACATAGCCTCCAGACTTAGATCTTGGGGGGACTCCCTGAGAGTAGTTAAATTCAGGCAGTGCCAGCATCGGTGAATGATGTTACTGGGTAACAAAACAAAGACATTACTGAAGAGTCAGCTGTTCCATGGAAAGATCTCCTACTGCGGATTTTCTATTTGTTCATCTTAGTTGAAAGGATATGGCATAAAGATGTTGCCAATTTTTTGAAGGAACAATGGGATGAATATTAAAACTGCAACATAAGTAATGGCAGTGCACATGTTTTATGTATTTTAATTAAGTTTAGACTTTCAACTGTGTATGATTTATATGCTGTGTCACAAACTTCAATACATTATTGACCAGTTAAGGTTATTACTTTGATTGGCTTCAGAGATGTTTCAAATCTGCCTGGTACTGATGTGTACTCCAGCTCCATACTATGGAAATAAAAGAAGACTATGTGCTAACAAAAAGACATTGGGTGCATCTCCCACATCGCAAGGCTGTTGGAAATAAATGCTGTGCGCTTTGACAAGGGCCAAACAAGAGGCTAGAAGGGGAGGGGTGGGGGACTGGTGCCACATCTGTAACATTTCTGGTAGGTCCCCTCTTGTGCCCAACCACTGAGCAACAGCCACAGCTGGAAATAACAAACACTGCCCTCTCAGCCTGGGAGCAGCAATGTTGTACCTGCTTACAATTTCAGTTTTACTTACTCTTGTATTTTACAGGATGTTGTAATTTATTTAGTTATTTATTTATTTAAGAGTCTTGTATAGTGCTGGCCAGACCTGAAGGTATCAGAGTACTTCACAACATTTTTCATGATGATAACGGAAACACATTATTTCAGTAAACAACATTGTCTTGTATCGAATCAGGTTAAGGCCTGGAGAGGATCGTAGAAGGGGTGAAATACAGGTGGTGTAGAAACCCTCTTGCTAAGGTAGATTGTTTATCCACTGGACGAGATTCCTGTGGCCGAGGTACTCTGTCTCGCTGGGGGGTTGCCATCCAGTTGATTGATTTTGGTTGAGGAAGAGGTCCTTTAGACGTCTTCTCAAGTTTATGAGGGAAGGATTGGTCCTGATATGGACTGGGATGGAGTTCCACATTTTAGGAGCATTTCCAGAGAAGGACCGTGACAAGGTTTTTTGTTTGCAAGTTTTGGGAGGAATGAGAAGTAGTGTGTTTGTGCTCCTATGATTTCTCCTCTGGCCTGCCTTTTTAGGTCTCGCCTGACCCAGCGCATGCGCTGGTATGGCGAGACTTTTTGTGAGGGCTCAAAAGGAAAAGTGCTTCCACTGTAGCCTAGAGCTACAGTGCATGTGCGCGGGCGCGCACGCCTCACTTTCGCGGCCGCTGTGATGTTTGATCGCGATCACTTTTGCGGCCACACCCGCTTTGATGTTCTCTTCGCTTTTTTTTCCTGTTTATTACTTCTATGTAGTAATGGTGGCACCCGTGCGCCGCCATTACTGCAGAGCAGTAATAAACAGAAATAAGCATTGGCATAGCCAATAGGTCTAGCTTTTGGGACCTTATAAGTATTTAGTTGTGCAACTGTTGCATGGCTAAACACTTATAAGGTCCCAAAAGCGAGACCTATTGGCTATGCCAATGTTTGTGGAGTTTGGATGCAAGGTAAGCTGGTTTGCCAGTGTGAAGTGCTTTGTGGGTGAGAATATGCAATTCTGAAGTTGGAACGCGCTTCAATCGGGAGCCATTTTAGCTCTCTTAGAGGGGGTGAGATGGGGTCGTATTTTTTTACTCTGGTGACCGTCCTAACAGCTGCATTTAGCGTTGTTCAGAGGGGGGCTAAGTGAGATTTTGCTGTGCCTGTGAGCGTTGCATTCCCGTAGTCCAATCTGGACAGAGCCAGAGATTGCGTGGCCTTTTTAAGATCATTGGGATGGTGTTTTTCAGGCAGTATATTACTCCGTTAGAGTGCGTAATGCAGAAAGAGTCTCCTCCATGTATATCTGTGATTTCAGGTTGTGGGTGTTTGTAAGGGACCATCATTGATAACTGTGGACTTCAGGCCAAAGGCTGTGTGAATTTCTCTCAGCACCCATCAGTGTGTGATAAAGAGATTCCGTATATAGCCTCATACAGTCCTTGGCCTCTCTGCAGAGTGCACAGTGCAATGGTCAGGTGTACCAACTGTAATTGTGATTTTATGCTAAAGTGTGTGGAGGAGGTACACAGCTGTCAGAATATTGGCAGGGCAAAACGTAAAGAAAATGCACTGCTTACAGGTAAGTGGGGGCTATGAGTCTGCTGGGGGATGATGAAGTGAAGGGGATGGATGGATGGATGGATGTATGGATGGAAGGAAGTATGTGCAGAAAAGAGGGTTCTGAAGAGGAAAGAGATGAGGTGCGATATATGTAGGTGGAGAGTTTCAGAAAGTTATGAGTATAAAAAGGGGGTAAGAATCTAACCAAGAGACTGGAGAAGGAAGTGTTGTGAAGAGAGAGAACAGGGGTGATTCAGACACTCTGAAGAATGCGATCCATTCCAAAGACCTTACTAATGTTTAATTGAAAGTTTGCTTAAAATGTTTGAATGACTATATATATATATATATATATATATATATATATATGATAGATAGATAGATAGATAGATAGATAGATATTTTACCCAGTGACGAGGTCAGCTGTTCCATAGGAAAAGTGTTTTTTGTGTTGCTAATATCTTTGGCCCCGTTTGGCGAATCTCTACGAAACGTTCCAAAAAGTTGCTACGTTTTGACTACTTTGTGCATGGAAAGTTTCAAGGGGGATTCATCAAGGGGGGTCCAAAATCCAAAACCCCTTCCATTTTCTAAAGCTTTCTTTAGGCAGGTCTACAGCAAAAAGAGCTGAACAGAATTACACCAAATTCAACGGGAAGCTAGCTCTTTGTGGGATTTGGTGTAAAATCCGTTCAGTAGTTTTTTAGAAATGAATGGTCAAATATATTTTTATGTCAGTATGGTGGGGTCCGTGAGAGGCTCAAGAGACTCTTGCGGGAGCGCCAATTAAAAATAGAGTTTTCTGATTGGCCCAGGGAGATTTTGCTCCCTTGAGCCAATTCGTTCCAGCGGGAGGCATACTCCAGCAGGGACGAGTGCTCTGATTTGCTGCCAGCAACATGAGAAAAATTTTGCTGACAGCCATTACAGGACTCGAGGACTTAGTCCTATTTCCTGAAGTAAATAAAAAAAAAAAAAGGGGGACAGGGTAGGAATACCCTGCCCCCCTTGGCCCTGCCCCCCTAGGCCCCATGGGAGGACCCAGAGAGACCCCCTCTGGGGCCAAAATACAATAACAAATTTACATTACATACATTAACAAATTTTGCCACGATTCAGCAGGATAAAAAAAAATGGCAGCCGTGAGCAATCTTCAATTAGAGGCCCTGGGGAGCCCACCCCCTGGGCCCATTCAGCAAGGGGAGGGGGGCATGTGGCCCCCTTTAAGAGTCATTATAGGCCATGGGAAGTCCACCCACTGGTGATGAAATTTGTATAAAAGGGGAGGGGGCCATCTCTGATCCTCTAAAGTCCCCGGGGACCTGATCCCTTGTGCCGATTTCATTAACTAAGGGTATGGGGGCAGCGCAACTCCCTCTCCCTGGGATATTATAGGCTCTGGGAAGGCCATCCCCTGGGCTGAAATGTTCTAAAAAAGTGAGGGCGTAGCAGCCCCCCTCCCTCAGCCTTCACTGGACCTGGGGGCCCCATCCCCAGGGCCAGCTCAATTGCTGTGTCCTGGGTAGCCCACACCAGTGCCAGCAGGGAAACTTATGTTTGCTCCCACCTGGCGGGAACATTTTTTAATCTCCTGCCACGTGGAAGCAAACACTAAGTCTACTTCCAATGGGTGGGAGCTATGAAAATAATCTAGCTGGCTGAGAGCAGACTTTTGATCTGCTTCACTGATGCAGACAGGGAAACAGATCAAGAGATAGCTCCCGCCTGGAGGGACCAGTGTAAATAGCTGCTCCCTGTGGGTGGGAGCTGTGCCGGCTTCCTCAGCATTTGGGGAGCCAGCTAGGCTGTGGGGGCCCTGGTGCTTCGCCTCCAGCCCCCAAGAAGTAAATGTTGGGTGCCATGGGTGGGCACCAGGACATTCACCCATATTAAAGGCAGCCCCTCCTAAGTAGGGACCCAAGGGCCAAAAAGGCTTGGGGAGGGGGGAAGTTTTGTGGCATTCTGCCTGGGGTGAGCTCCTGAAGCCTAAAATGGCTCGGGGAGGGGGCCCTACGGCATCCTTCCCCTTTCCTTCCCCGTTAAATAAAACACAACTCTAGAGGATGGGGTAACCCACACTTTTTTTAGGGTTTGGGGAGGGGGCCTGCGCGTACCCTCTCCCCTTAATTATCAAATTGGGTCCAGGGAATTGGGTCACCACAGCCAAAATAGGCTTGGGTGGGGGGGGGTGAAGCTCCACTCCCCTTTTAAAAAACATTATCCTGTGGGATGGAGTCCTAAGGGTCCAATGAGGCTTGGGTAGGGGGCCGCTTGGCCCCCTTCCCCTTTAAAAGAGGTGCAGACCTGGAGGATGGGGTCCCCAGCTCCTTTTAAAGGCTTGGAGAGGGGGGTCGCTTGCCCCCCTTCTAAAAAGAAAAAAACAGCCCTGGGGAGTGGGGTTCCTAGGGCCTGAAAAGACTCAGGGAAGGAGGCCACTTGGTCCCCCTCCCCTTTAAAAATCATAAGGCCCTGGGAGATGGGGTCCCCATGGCCTAATGAGGCTCGGGGTGGGTGGGTGGGTCACAAGGCCTCATCTTTAAAGAAAAATTAGGCTTATGGGTACGGGGTCCCCAGGGCCTATTGAGGGTCGGGGAGAGGGCCCTGTGGTCCGCTCTTCTTTGAAAAAAAAGAGGCCCTGGAGGATGGGTTTCTCAGTGCCTAATAAAGCTCAAGGAGGGGCCACAGCAGCACCCGGGGCCACAGCAGCACCCGGGGCCACAGCAGCACCCTTCCCTTGTTTTTATTGGTACTGCCTGGAGAACAGGGGTCCATGGGGCCTGATAAGGCTCAGGGATGGGGGTTGCGCTGCCCACCTCCTCTTTTTTTAAATTATATTTGTCCCTGTTAGATGGAGTTCTCGGGGTCCGAAGGCCAACCCTATGCTGTGCTCTGCAATGGCAGTGTGTGGTGTTGGGTTGGAAGTCTGCTGTGGGTATGGCCATAGGGTCTGGGGCAGGTCAATTTCTACATAACATAGAAGACTCTATGCACCAGATACTAACCTATGTACTTGTGCTTGTTTTGCTTCAAAGATGGACTATCTTTAACATGTTCACCACAGAATGAATGCTGCAGGTAGTATGATCTTTAGCACCTTCAGACATTGGTTATTTTAAGTGAATAGTCGCTCTTTGGACAAGTTTTGCGTAGAGTGTACATTGCTCTTAGTAGATACTTTTTAATACTCTGTGGTGTATTTCTCATGAGAGTTTCACTGTCTGCAGACAGTGTGGTACAGAGTAAACTCTGTCAATGGAGTAAACAGTGTTAACTGTACCCACTTTTCTACTCTTATCTACTTCCTTTCTCAGTGTAGGTTCAGTGACCGGCAGGGGTTTGATACAGGTAGAGACTGCCTGTAGTAGGGCATTCGTTATGTAACAAGGCGTCAGTATGTGGAGCAACTTTGTTTTCCCTGAACAGTTGTATACAGATTGAACACAGTGTGCAGGATAGGTTACCCTTTCATCAGTGTTTCGTAGTCAAAATAACTCGGCAACCCATTAAGTGTATGGTATAGGGTCAATGCTGCACATAGCACAAGCTTGCTTTACCTATTTGTGTTGTATGTTTGATAGCAGTAAAGATGCTTTATGTTAATTTGAGCAATTTTGCAATTATATTCATAGCTCTAATGCTATACCTGTTTATAGGGAACTCATTTCAAGAAAAAGTTTCACTGTTGCAAATATATGATTTTTTGCAATGACTCTCTCATGAGCCTAAAAAGAAGAGTCGTATAGTCTAAATGTCTGAATTCATTTCAATATTGCAGTATTTACCCAATACCTTTTACGGAAGTAGCCCAGAAGATGTATTGGTTAATACTCACTTCAGCCGAAGTGAGTAATATTCTTTTTGTAAATACAAAAGTCTTCATAAAAACATATACTCACACAACATATATTGATAATGCTTACGCAATATTGAGAAATAGAAAAAAGTGACTTAAGTGACGCCATTGAAGTGACCAAAACCAGTTGTATTAAAACACGAAGTGACTGTATTGATTTAAAAAATCAGGTTATTGGAGCAAGAAGGATGTCATTTGCGATTCTGATGCAGTATTTCAGATCAAGGACCAGAGTCTTTTCTAGTGCTCTCAAGTCTATCCTTATTGGTTGCCGACGATGTTTCAACCCCACTATGAATATCGGGGTTTCTTCAGGATGGAGAATTCTGGAGACTAAGGGCACTTAAGCTCCTGTCGTAAGCGCCAAGTCAGTGGCAGCACAAGTCTTCCAATTCACCAATGACCCACACCCTTAATTCATTGAATCCGGGTGAGTGATATGAAATAGGCTCATTACCGTGCAGAAGGAAAGAATGCCTTCAAGGTTGAGCCCCTATGTTAGGTATACGTCTGGTGTAGTAAGGAAGGAATACTTATTATTAAGTATGACAACTGTAATGGGGATCGCCTCGGGGTGAGAACTGATCTGGTCCTGTGCATGCATCGAATGTCAACTTCCTGAAGTACAGGACCCAGCGTGGGGAGTACTCTGTGATTGCTAGTCGTGGATCCGGTAAAGCAGGGGTTCCCGAATGAGGAATTAGAATCCAGAATCTGTCATGGATAACCGATCGGCCGGGTCTGTAGAGCAGTAAGAGAATCGGTGCTTGGTGATGTGATAAATGATGGCATAGAACACAGTATGAATGATGTAAAATGTGACATCATAAGCAGTGCGTGGCGGGTACGTATCTTATGGTTAGCTCTGCTAACTATACCTGGTGAATTTCTGTGTTTGTTTTAGTTCAAAATGTTGATTTTGTCAGTGACCTTTTTACCTAACTATAACATTACTGTAACCTTTTATTTTTTCCAGTGTATATGTATATAAATGTATATAAAAAATATATCACAGTCTTCATTTTTTTTAAAATCTGTTTTTATTAGTTTTTAAACAATCATTTATATGAACAGTTGATTCATCGTTGCTGCAGCATGCAGCGACAGTAGATGTTGTGCGTCACTGGACAGCAATATAATTGATTACAAAATTGAGATTTTCAGCAGTTATATTCATCATAGTTTTTTAACACATGGTTGCTTATATTACAGTGTTTTCCATAACTAATACACCTGAAGTATTTGTTCATTTTGCAGAGTACGCTATGTTGAAGAGTCAAGTCGGAGCAGGTAGATTAGTGAAGCTGTTCATGTGATGATAACTGTGTATATGGGGTACTGAACTTGGGATAGGGTTGGAATGCTCTTGTAGGTTTAATTGTATATAACGCTGTATGTATGCCTCCAAAGGCGCCCATTAGCAACGCCAGTGCCGTAAGGTTATGATGTGCAAGTGCATTGAAATAGTGTCGCTTAGCTTTTGGCGCATGATCAGTTACAAAGGTGTGATCTATGGACGCGGGTCACATGCGCAGTGTTGGTTGTTTAGGGCAGGTGCCTGTAGGGACTGGGTTGGCTGGTCTGTGGATTGTTGCAGCGTTGCCAGGATCGCCTCCCAATATTCACCTATAGGTACTTTTCTGAGGCATACTAGTTCCTCCCGTTTGATCGCAAGCCGCAAGATAGTAGTGCTCAAAGCAAGGGGCTGCCAGGTCCCCCTGGTCTGAAGGTAAATATAGCTTCTTGATCGCTACCCTGTGCCGGTTGGGACCCCAGATAAAATCTCTGGTTGTCTGTTCCAGCTGGGTAAAGAAGGAGGCTGGTATGTAATTAGGCAGATTGGCAAAGTAGTACAGGAGCCTTGGTAAGGCCACCATTTTCACTAGTGCCACTCTGCCCATGACTGCCAGGGGGAGTGTGCTCCAGAATCGCATCTGAGAGCGAATGGCTGTAAGTGCCCTGCCTACGTTGCTGTCGAAGAGGTCCTGTGGTTGCCGATAAACTCGTATACCTAAGTAATGAAACGTGTCTGCGCTACATTGCACTTGCACCCCGTTGAGTACAAATCCTGGATCCGAGGCTCCTGCCCCAAAGTCATACAGCTTAGATTTAGCGGCATTAACTTTTAGACCTGATATAGTTGCAAACTCCCACAGAACACGGGCCAGGTTCTCCGGAATCCGGTTGACATCTCTGCAATATATCAACAGATCGTCAGCATACAGCGAGACTGTGTGTATGTCATCGCCTAGTGGAATGCCATCCTACAGTTGGGTTCTCAAAGTCTCCGCAAGTGGCTCCATCGCCAGTGCGAAGAGAAGAGGGGACAACGGACAGCCCTGCCTCGTCGCACTGGGATGGCCTTGGAAACATAGGGGCCCACCGTCACTCTCATCGTCGGGTTCGCATAAAGCAGTTGGGTCAGTTGCAAAAAGGTAGGGCCTAACTGGTACCGTTCAAGGGTCTCAAACATGTAGTCCCATTTGAGGGAATCTAAGGCCTTTTCAAGGTCAAGTACAAGGCAGCCCGCTCGTGGCCATTCGCATGTGGAGTAGGCTGCCACTCGAAAGAAGCGGCGTAGATTACGTGAGGTACTACGGGACGGTACAAAACCGTTTTGATCTGCGTGCACCAGAAAGGGGACCGCTTGCGCAAGTCTGTCCACCAGGATTTTAGCCAGTATTTTATAATCGGAGTTGAGGATAACGAGGGGTCTGTACGAGGCCATATTTGTGTGGTCTCTGTCAGGTTTAGGCAGCGAGATGAGATGTGCTTCACAGAGCGAGGGGGGAAGGCGCCCCATGTCTACCGAGGCTGCGAAAAGAGTATGTAGGTGCGGCACTAATGTTATTTGATATGCCTTATAGTGTTCGGCTGGGAGGCCATCAGGCACCGGGGTTTTGCCCGTTGCCAGAGATGAGATTGCCTCCCTAATTTCCTCTACGGATATCTCAGCGTCTAGGAGTTCTGCATGCACCGGCAGCATTTCAGGTAGTTGTATTCGATCGAGGAAGGATGAGAGGGCATGTGGGTCATGAAGACTGTGGGATTGGTATAGTTGCCTATAGTGATGCATCAGAGCTGTGTGAATATCACGTTGCGTATGCACTAGTAGCCCAGTGTCAGCCCGTAGGGTGCTTATTGGCATGCGGGTGTGTTCCTGTCTGATGAGCCAGGCTAAAAGCCGCCCCGCACGGTCGGCAGTGCTATGAGTGCGGACTGTGTGTGCTGCATAGTTATGGCAACGAAGACGCTCCAGCAGTTCGTCGTTGTGTGCGTAGCGTTTCTAGGGTACGATGGTCTCTACCCCCTTCCTCGCCCTGCGCCTCGTACCATAGGAGTTGTGTTTCTACTTTAGTTAGATCGTGTTGTAGGGTCTTGCGTATGTTCCAGGTCGTTCCCAGGCAGTGCCCCCGCATTGTGACCTTGAAGGCCTCCCACTCCATTAGCGTGCCCCCGGTTGTGCCCTCGTTGAGTTCAAAGTATTTAAGGATAGCCGTTCCCAATGACGAGCGAAAGGCCTGGTCCTCAAGTGCCGCGGTTTGGAATCTCCAGGTGGGGGTGGGTGGGCGCCCAGGCTCCCAGTTAAGTTGCAAGAGTTGGGGGTTGTAATCTGAGTGCGTGCGGCCTAGGTATTCTGTGTGGTGCATCAGCAGGAGCAGTGTAGGGGACCCCACAATCCTGTCTAGGCGCACGTGCAACTTGTGCACCGCCGAGTAATACGAGTAGATCCGGGTATCGGGATTGGTAGCACGCCATATGTCTATTAATGCCCAGTGTGTCATTCAGTCTGTGAGGGCCCGCGCGTTGGACGTTGCGGTGGTCCTCATGAGAGGCGGAAATGATCTGTCCAGATCTACATCTAACACTGAATTAAAGTCTCCTCCAATGAGCCAGGGGACAACGTTCCAGTTGGCAAGTTTCCCTGTGAGACCGTCTAAAAAGGTGGACATAAACGGAACTCAAGAGAATCGGTTGGCCATTGAGCCTCCCGCTAACGAATGCGTATCTGCCCTCCGGATCAACTAGTGTCTGTTCACTTACAAATGGGACTCAAGCTCTTACCCAGACTAGTGCACCCCGCGCATGGGCCAAGTAGATTGTGCTGTGTATGTGTTCCCTCCATCTACTCCGCAGATGCCCGAGCTCTGCATGCGACATGTGCGTCTCTTGGAGAAACGCAATGTCGACAGCTCTGCACCGCAGGTAGGCATAAATGGAGTATCTGCGTGTTGGTGTGTGTATATCGCGCACATTCCATGTGATTATGTTGATCTGTACCATATTATAGCTTTTTGACAGTTAAGGCTGAGCTAGTGGGTTGGGGCATTGCGGTGTGTATGGTGTGTGCGCTTATTCCAACCCAGCAACATTAAAAACAGGGGAGATGTAAACCATGCTAAACCATGCATAACTGTGGGGGGCGAGCACCGAAGTGGTGTTCGTCCAAACTGTGGGGCCCAACTAGGGGCTAAAAAGAGACAAAAACACAGTGGTCAAGTGACGTCTAGTGTGGGTACTGGTGGCACGTATATGGTGTGTGTCGAGCTTCCCCTTGGTGTCAGGGTGTAATCTGGTATCCCCCGTGCCATTCCGTGACGCTAAGAGTAGTGTGAGCGGTGCGCGTGGTGTGTCGCTCGAGCTGCAGCAGGAGCTACTTGCTGCGATGTGTGTGGCAGCTGTTGCTATCTGTAGGGAGTGAGTGGTTGACCAGGGTATCAAGCATAGTATAATAAAGTGCTGGAGCTGCAAATACTTGCGGTTGATGTGTTCGGGTTGCGGCAGTTCATAAAGAGTCATATTATTTTGTCCGCTGTTTGCGGGGTGACTACTGGCATTGGGCATTCTTTGGATTTGTCCAATCTGGAGGACATGGAGTCGCCAGTGTCTGAGAATCTTGATGGACTGTGGAGGCGGTCAGGGTTGGATGCTGTTGGTCCCAACGACGCGGCCATGTAGTTGCCTCTTGTCTTTCAGCCTGTCTCTGTTCCAGGTTAGGGGAGGTGGAGGTCGCCATGGCTCCATCCGGGGTCTGTTCCGCCCACCGCATCGACGTCGCCTCCTGCCAGATGCCCTTGGGTCTTCTGCCCCAGGTGGCCATGGCCCAGACAGTTGGCCCGATTCCTCTAACCAGTCCCAGGTATCAGAGGGGGGAGTCAAAGAATCGCGTCATTCCGTTCGTAACCACCCGCAGTTTGGCCGGAAATAGTAATGAGTAGTTGAGGCCCAGTTCACGCAGTTGTTTCTTCACCGCAGTGTACGCGCTTCTGCAGCATTGCACCTGTGTTGTGAAGTCTGGGAATGACATGATGTGGCTATTGTCCACTGTAATATCTGCCAGCTTGCGGGTCTCCCTGAGAATTGAGTCTCTGTCCCTGTAGTGGAGGACTTTGAATAGGAAGGGGCGTGGGCGGGCACCCGGTGGTGGTTTTTGTGCGGGGACTCGGTGAGCTCTTTCGATTACAAAGTTGGCAAATAGTGCACCATCCGGGAGAAGCTCTTTGATCCAACGTTCGGTGAATTCTTTCGGGTGTTGTCCCTCTTTGCCCTCCGGCAGCCCCACCACACGGATGTTGTTGCAGTGGGAGCGCCCTTCCGCATCCTCCACTTTGTCTTCCAGGTCATGTACGCGGTCTATAAGGTCCTATAAGGCGGCCGCATGACTTTGAGTGATTGACTTCAATTCCGCAATCGACAGTTCCCGCGAGCTCACCCTGTCTCCGAGTTTTTGGTGGTCGGCACGCAGCAAGGTAAAGTCTGATGTGACTTTATCAATTTTGGCTTCAAGTGAGGTGCGAGTCTGGTCCAGTGAAGATCCTATCTTTTCTACTGCGGCCAGTACTGAGTCTAGTTTGGTGGCTAATGTTGCGTGTGGCATTTTAGTGGCCATTCCTCCTTGTGCCGTTGACTGGTCTGCACTGCTACTGCGTGCATTAAGGTGCCGGGTGTGGTGCGTAGGCGGCCCATCACCAGTTGCTGCGCCAATGGCATCCGGCACTTGGCTGTGAGGACGGGTCCAGATGTCCGGTCATTGCACGTTTGTTTCCTTTTGGTAGTGCCCGGTATCTTCTGCTGTGGGTCTCGGTGTTCTCTCGTTTGCGCGCACGTCCCCAGTTGGTCCCCGGTGGACCTAGTGTGTTCAGATCTTCGCTACCTCGTGGTTTAGGCACAGCCGAAGGTGATCCGGTGGCCCTTCCCAGCAACCCACTTACAGTAGTTGACTTGGCAAGCGGAGGGGTGACCGGGAGGGGGCAGGTCTGTTCTATCGACCAAGGGTGCCCAGCACCTGGTGCGATTGGCTTCACCCCAGCTGTACCAGTCCAGATGGAGGGGAGAGGAGAGTCACGGGCGAGGTGCGTGCCTCAGTGTTTATGCAGTTGCCTCCTGTTGTGGCTCTGTTGTGTGACTCATACTGTGTTGCTGTGGGGTGACCAGTTTTCGCAGAAGGCTGGAAGTGTGGCACCAGGTGTTTGATCTGTGATTGGAGCTGTGGAAAGGTGGAGAGGGTCTTCCTCATATTGATTCTCCGCGTGGCGACAGGTGGCGGGAGGCCAACTGCCGGAATGGGCGCGCAGTCCTGCTCGCGCCAGTTGTCTGTCTTTTGAGCACCTCTCCTGTATTGTGGTATCAGGCAAAATTACCCTCTTCTGCTCCTCGCAGATGTATTAACTGACTGTGTAGGCCTGGTACGGTCTCCAATCACCATCCAGTGAGGGTCCGCTGCCCAAGCGTGTACTCGGCTTCCTTTGATTCAGTGCAGGCAGTCGAGGGTGTTTCCCCACAGCGAGTCGAGCGGTGAGGAGGGCGGGAGGGGAGTCACCCCAGCACATCATTAGCAGCCAGAGAGGAGGAGTCGATAAGGCAGATTGAGGCGCCCCCCCCTAAATCAGAGCAATGATGAGGGGAGGTGGCAGGCAGGAGCTGCAAAAGTTCTCCGAAGGGCGTAGTGGGTGCTCGGCCTCATTTAGGTGCGTCTTGTGGGTAGGAGGTGAGGCCTCTGGCTGCGCCGCTCGTCCAGGCACGGCCTAGGCCCGATCCGGCCCCCAGACCCGATTCAAGGCAAGGCAGCGCTGCTCTCCCTCAGTGTCCGATGACGGTACCATGGCCGCTCAGATGATGGCGGTGGGTTCCCCCTGCCCCGCGCGTGTAAGATCAGTCCGGGGGGGTAGGGTTTTCTTCTCTTCTCGTGGGGCCGACGACCGCTGGGAGCCCCCCCGCAATGGTCCACCAGCCCTCTGAGGCCTTCCGCTCACCCGCAACTGCAGCTGTCGTCCCTCTTAGGACTGAAGGTCCTGTGCTTTCATGACCTCCGCCGTCCAGGAATGTCTCGCGGGCCGTAGCGGGCTCAGAAGGGTGTTGACGACCCTGGCCCGCAACGGACAGCCTCACCTCTTTCATGGCGGCAACTGCTGCGCCGTGCCGTCTAAGGGGGTAGCTTAGTCTCTTCAGCCGTGATGCGTGGGTTCCGCCTGGGCCGGCAGTTGATGGGCTGTGCAGGCAGGTCCCAACGTCTCACAGTTGGCGATCGTGATTTTGGCGGGCTCAGCAGGGGCCGGCAGCCCCAGTGCACGGTACCTTTCAGGGACGTGGGCACCCGACTTGCGCCTGTAGGCCTCGGCACATCACTTCCAGAAGGCCTCACCCGCTAGCAGAGGGGCCAGGATACTCCGCCTCCTCTGGCCAAGATCAGCAGTGAGTTCAATATTGCAATTCAGCGGAAAGGCCCGGCAACCCAGGTCAGCAGTTCGGAGGTCGTCTCACCAGCGAGGCCCGTAGCATCCGCAGCCCCAGTCAGCAGCGGTCCTCCCACTCGAAACAGGGCATATGGACGATTTTCCGTGGTGCAGGCTCGAATCTGTGGCTGGATTGCGCCCGGATGGTGGGGAATATCTAGGATTAGCAGGATAATTGGGGGTTCTCGAGCGGCGCTCTAAAGACTTGCGTCCGCCATGTTTGGCTGGCTGGCCGGCCACCCCCCTCTATATATCACTGTCTTCATGAGTGCCTATTGTTGGTGACCCCACCAGTTTTTTCTGGCCCCTTGTATGCTGCCCCCTAAAAATCACTTCTAGAAATACCACTAAACGTGTCCTCTGCACATGCTTCTTCTTTACAACCTGTAGATCCTTCAGAACAGAAGATCGAACGAGCGTCACCTTCTTCAGGAGTCATTATAAGCTCAGATTAACTGTAACTTCAATGCGCTAAACATGAGACCAGTGTAGCGGTTCCAGATGGACCTTTATCTTATCCTCCTCTTGGTCACCAAGCTGTTACTTAATAAACTTTCAATAAGACCTTCTCAATGGACTTTGCTGCCCCTGTGGTGGCAGACTTTAAAAGTGCAGCAAAGGCTCTCTGTACGCGTCTTAGAAGCTTGCAGCCTGCCCCTCCCTGTGGTTCACCCATCACAATGAGATTTAAGTCGATCCTTTGATGACTCGCTTTTTCAAGACAATGATGAAAAAGATTAAGGTTTTGCACATTGTAAACTTAGATGGCTTAGGGCACTCCGTTATCTAAGTTGCAAGAGTGACGGTGTGCTCCAAAATGTACCACAAGCTACATGCTAGACCCTCACCAGTCTTCTACTGAACGGGTGGGGCTCATTCTCTACTCTTCTCCTTAGTGTCACGCTTGAATGTTCCCCAGTCCCCATGACTTCAGAGATGTAACACTGATGGCCACAATCCCACTCTGAAAACTCTTCCAGCACCTCTGGCTAACTTACATCATTATGGCAGTTCCAGTGTCCCTGCACTGTTGACTTTGTTAGGTAGTGCATTCCCAGGCATGATCAAACGAGTGACGATTTCTAGAATGTAAGGCTTCATTACAACACCACCGTGACCCTGGCTGCTCAGTCTGGGCCGCCATCCACTCTCTTGGGTGCTCCACTAATTCACCTCTTAACTGAGGCAAAAGACACATGGCCCGGTTCAGAGCTTGGCGGCCGGGCTACTCTGTCTCAACGATAACGGATATTCTGTCAGCCGAAATGTAAATCCCTTAGGATATAATGGGATTTATGTTTTTGCAGACGGGATATCCATCACGGTTGTGACAGAATAACCCATCCGCAGAGTTCTAAATCACGCCAGTGGTGTGCCACCCAGCCCTTAGGTCCTTCATCTGGAGTTTTTATTCTCTCGTTAGCTTCAACAAAGACATAGCATCCTTTTGCAGAAACTCTTCTGCCGGGCCTGTACCTATCTGAATGGAACCTGGTCTGTAAGTTAGAGCTGGACCTAGACTTTATTCAAGCTGGACCAAGGCTTCTTTGTATATTGATGGTCTCCGCCTAGCATGATGTAGTGGGCAAGGAAACACAATGGACTAAGAATCAGCCCAGAGTAATTAACAGTGGGTGAGTTTAGTTCAAACGTTCCACCCATCATCATTTTGTTAGCCCTTTGCAGAGATCACCAGTGTGATAAAGGCTTCAAAACATCTGGCCTGCAGGAAGAGCTTGCTATTGGGTCCGATTTCATGATTGTCTTGTGTTCTGTGCAGTCCATGTGCCCTGGCGTACCGTTGATTGAGTGCAAATATGCACTTAAAACACAGGTATCAAGTGTGGGTGTAGTGTGGCCGGATTCAGTCAATCAATCATGTGACTTGTAAAGCGCGACTATTCACCCGAAAGTGTCTCAAGGCGCGGGGGGGTGGGGGGGGGGGGGGGCGAGGATTCATGCTGGATTTTCAGGATGTCTTGGCAATTTCAAATTTCAATAAAGCAGATCTTATTGGGTCTCTTTAATTTTGTATTGTGATTATCCTGAAAACCTGGCATGGATCCTGGCCTCCTGGATCTAGATTGGACACCCATGTCTTAAGTGTATGCATGTCAGCTGGTTAGGTGTCTATGCGATGAGTGTCCTTTGAGAAACCATGTCTGTGAGGCAGTCACCTGACGTCTAATCTAAAGCAAAATTGTGGCTCAACTATTTGTTCAATTTGCATACATTTATCTTTTCATTTAGAAAATTGCCATTTCCAGGTTGGCAATTGTTCTTCTAAGGCTGTCGTTTGTGACAGGTTATTTCTTTGTCTTGTGTGGCTTGTATAAAGGCTTCATTTAAAAGGCAAATGTGATCCTGCGTGTAGCCACAGCAGAAACCTGTTTGAAAACAATTTACATCCATTTGTTACCATGTTTTGTGATATCAGAAAATCATCTAACAAGTCATGAAAGTTGTTCCCGTCAAAAACGCTCAACACAATCGTGTTCACAGAACCTCCTGCGTTTCAAAGTAATTTAATTGTTTGATTAAAGCAGCCGTGACGTTTAATCAGCGTGCGGCACCTTTCATGAGCTGCCTTTGTTGTGCTGCGATTTTATCAACGCTGTGATAGAAAAATCATTTAGGATATGCGGCTACATTGGTCTAATTAGGACTAACACAAGAATTACAGGATTTGTTAGTAAGAAAAACGTTCATCCTTTATGCTTCTTGAAATATTTGGAATGCCTGACTTCACAATAGGAACACATTTTGAAGAATTAGCAATTTATGTCAGCTTTAGAATGTTCTGTAGAATAATTTTCCTGCAGATTCCATACCGGGATTTAACAGGGGGCCAGCCAGCAGGAGTAGCTTTTAGGGTGTTCATTTAATGTCTCGCCTAAGGCAGTGCATGCTGTGTCTGTTCCGAGACTTATTGTCAGCTTACAGTGAGCCTAAAGCCTGCAAATTGCTTACCATAATTCGGATTTATTGTCACTCTCATTTGCTTGCTTCCAGTCATAAGCTTCAATGGACTTTCCTTCTTCTTATGGTGTTTGTACCTCCCCTGAAGCATGAACCTAATACTTGTGCCCTTCCACTGCTCTCTTTTCAGATTTGTCTTTTTTCTTTTCAGTTAAGCACTCTATGAGAGTGCATGTGTTTTCCAGCTGTCTGCCTTGTTTACTTCATGTTCCTTTTTCTGGCCTGTGTGTTTATCCCCTCCCTCCCTCATTTGCTGTTCTTGTTTTCCGCTTTCCCTTCATTGTCCGTGTGCTTCCTCCATCACTGCCCGCCCACCCTTTGTTGTTTGTGGGGTTTTCCATCCCTCCCCGCCGCCATTGTCTATGTGCTTCCCCATTCCTGCCTGCCCGCCCTCCCTCTGTTGTCTGTGGGCTTCCACTTCCACGCTGCTTTACAGCATGGCTAAAAAAAAATGTCAAATAGGTCTCGTATGCAAGACCTACTGGCTTTGCCAGTGCTTGTTCTGGTTAGCAGCCACCTGGACAGAATGCAGCTAATATATCCTTAAAATGAAATGTAGTCTGCTTGTCTCCAGTGCATAACTGTGGCTTTAGTGCAAGACCCAAAAGAGTGACACCAATACCCGGACGTTCCAGCAACAAGTTCCAGACCCTTAAACCGCCAGTCCTTGAACCCAACATGAAGTGTGCTCATTGCTGTTTGTCATTACAAGAAAACTACACTGTAACAATCACTGCGAATGATACAACCCTTGAGGGAAGAATACAACATTGAAGTACACCAAAACAAAGTGTGTCAGGTTTCACGCGGAAGAGCTGGGACCAGGAATCCTGGCTTCATGTCCCAGTCATGGTTAGGGTGGGGTTTGATGACGCGTCTTGCATCCCAGAGGTGCTGGGAATACTGCCTGGGTCGATGGCTTCACGTTCAGAGAATCAAAAATTAGCTAGCATTCGCGCCAAGAATTTTCAATTCTATTAAGGACACGGAGGCGAGGATTATGCTTCTCTTTCTTATATTTGCTACTCACAGCAGCCAATGAAAAACATTTTGTATGCAAACAAAACTACATTTCTCATGATGCTCTTCCATACATCACATCCTGTATAGCCCCATAAGAGCCACAGTGTCCTGTTTCTCCTCCTCTTTCTTTGCTCGAACCTTAATAATCAATAACATTAATACAGTAGTCCAAAATACGGAATACGAGTCCAATAATCATCCTCCAACGTGGCAGATCCATATCCAAACCGGAATTGAACGTCTTCTAAACCAGAAGTACACCTGCTCCCTCTTCTTGTCCCAGAACCTGAAAGGAAGGAGACAGGGAAAACCCGTAACTTCTGCTTACACAGAATATCAAGTACATGCGGGTGGGTAATTATTACCAATATTGTAATAAACCGGGTGGGATAATCCTCGCCTCCGTGTCCTTAATAAAATTGAAAATTCTTGGCGCGAATGCTAGCTAATTTTTGATACTATTACAGGACCGGAGGCTTCGGATTATGCTAGTTTAACGCTTATCCGACACAACTACAGTCATATCACCCACCGGTTTAATAATAATTGTCTAAATATAGAGTGAGAAAATCAATCAGTATATCTTGAAACATCCTGTACCATGTGGATCAGCAAACAACATTGAGAGATATGGTCCCAATAACAGACTGTCTCAAACAGTAGGTAATGGATACCGTATGCTGGCATAACTGCCATCAACCACCGGCTATAAGCCTTAGACATATGTAAAGATTCTATAATGTAATAAACAGTTATAGCACAACAATTATATCACAACCGCAGGTAGTAACACCAAGTAATCTCCCATGTAAACCCTGAGGCATGGAAAAAGCACACGTATATTGCATTAGTTGGAAAACATAGCGTGAACAGACCTTGACCAGATGTAATTCTGACATTAATTATAATGAAACTCCTTGGATTAGGTACTGTACCTGTAAAATCGTGGGCCTGTCCCGTTGTCGGAACCCCGAAAGGTAAAAAGGTCTCGCAACACAGCCTGACAATAGTCTATTCCCTGTCGACATATTTTGTTGACCATTTGTCAAAGAACAAAAAGCGAGAGAACCTCCACAGCGGATTATTTTGGTATGGGTGTTTATGCTACCCATTGCCTCTCAACAACTCCCAGGGAAAAAACAGGCGCAAGCCCACCAACTTGCCTGTATCGAAAACGACCTGCCTAAACGGCCGAGATGACCACTGCGAAGTGAACGCAACGCAAATCCGGATTACCTGATAAAACATACACAAGGTAGGAAAATCAGCTCTCGCGGAGATAGCACGACGTGTACGTACCGACAAACGCAACCTGTCGACGCCAAAAACTATTACGTTCGCATGGAAGGACCCAGGGTTTGGTAAATGAACACCGACAGTGTGGCCGAAAACGTCGAACATAACAAAAACGATGCATGAAAACATATATACCACCTGGGGAAACTGAATGTACAGCCCTGACATGTTTTGAACCCTGACTCTGTGCCACCAAAAGGCGCCAGACTAACCTTTGAGCTATAGTTCCTTGGCATATCATAAAGGACCACTGCCCCAATTCACGATGCGCGCCTCTACATGAAATAGAATGGTGTAACGGGTCGCGGAGAACTCGGGTCGGGCGCCGCCGACTCAAGGAGTACTGAAAACAAAATGGATACTTCCTACAAGCGCTGCAAAGATCGCTTCCGCTAATCATTGCAATTTTTTGTTTCGCGTCCCCTTCTCCGAATGTGGATGGAATGGAGGAAAACATAGGTGAGTCCCACCGACAGTCGTGAGACAAGGCATACATCTCTTGCCCCATGGATCTTATCTCCAGCCGAACGTCTGAGATGAAGCATTCCTTCCACTAAAGAGGGTCTGCAGAGCCAAAAACCCAAAAAAGGCTTACACCCACTGAATGTCCTTCGGGCGAAGCTGCCACCTACTTCCCTCTGGAGAATCCAGAATCACCAGTCCGCCACTGCGCCCTGTTGCTATGGATTCTAATCCGTAATGACCGAAATCTGCTACCACCGGCAGAATGCCAACAGTCCGTGACCAAATCCGCTAGGAAAATGACCTCGTACCCTTTGGCCTATCGATAACTCTCACAACCGAGATATTACACGCGGTGAGAAGGGCGTGTCAAGAGACCTATGTGGAAAAAAGGGACTCGAAAGGACTGGAGGGCAGGAAAACAGTTGCCAGACTGTGCTAAGCGCCCCACTACACCGGCAACTGCCCGAATCGGAACCTTCTGCATGGGTAACGTCAGAACGGGTCCCATTGAAGCTCCCAATTAGGTCTTGTAAGACATCGCTGATCTGCGAGGAAGGAGATAACTCTGAAAATAAAAAATCGAAGCCAAGCGACACCAGTGTTTCCAAGGGAAGAGCCAAAAAGGCCATTACACCTTGTAGCCCAGAGGGCAAATTGGAATCCAAAGAGGAAAACTGACGTCTGGAAAGATGCGAGGCTAAGGCCTATGATTGATATATATATATATATATATATATATATATATATATATATATTATATATTATATATCCCACGAGATGCTCCCCGAGAGCCATATAGCAGAAATTTGTGGAACATAGTGGGAAAGTAATTGCGTAAACAAACAGAAACCCTAAACGGTCTACGAAGGGCCGGCCTCGTGAGAGAAATCTAGAGGGTGTGACCAAGGTTAACGATGCCTACCTAACATAGTCGCGGTCCCAGATGGGGTCCGTCGCCACGGGTCAGCGCAGTCCGGACGTCACAATTGTCCGTCGCTGCTTGTGTCCGACCCCGACCAGGAGGTTTCCCTGGCAACCTACCCGCTCCGGGAAACCCTTTCAGAGATTCTTGTACAACTAGCAAGTAAAGAAGGAGACCGGTGCTGGCGCCGGACGAACTCTTCCGCCGTAACCAGAGTATCCGGCCGCGATACCCGAACTATAACCACTGTGTCCTTATCGAAGTTCCGTCGCGCGTGTGCGGTGCCCTAATATTTGACATGTGGAATGATCTAGAGAAAAAACATGCCCACGGAAAAAAATGACTCAAGAATGATAGGCGTCAATCAAGTTTTGCGTCCCCAAGCTAGGGGCGGTTACATTTGGGGCCCGGTTGACCTACTCAAGGACGTGTAGACCTGAGCGTCAACATAATTAGTGCAGGAGCCTTGTGCGCTCCGTTCGAATAGATCACATCCTCCTCATATATCTCACCCATGCGTTGCCATGGGGTGTCCTGTACTCAATATAGTAGTGCCAAGCACAACGTAACGGAGGAGTAGAGGGGGAACCAACCCTATGCACACGAGAATTGAAAAATAATGTCGCGGCTCCTCAGCAAAGCTGTAGTCAAATTATTCCAGCCCCATGGACGTCCGAGTCATAGTGAAATATCAGGAGCGTGTGCGCACTCCAAGGGCCAGCCGATTGTTACAGCCTGGAAGGCGTACAAAGAAATCTGCCTATGTAAGGCACGAGGCACTGAGCCTATGAAGCAACACGGGGACGCGTGCGACGTGCGTAGACCAAAAACGCCTAAATGTAGCCCAATTGGGTTACGCACACCGGAGCGTTATGACTCCATAACCGCACTCGGCTACTAGGGAAACCTTTGGCCTAGAAAGCGCGACACCGCGCAATGATCAGAACCACCCTATGGAAGTGACAGGAGTAATGTTAATTCTGTAACCTTAATCAATGAAACACCTAACCTTAAAGCAATACTCTAGACCTAGCCTCTGTCAAACAGTGACTCATTTGACATGCTGCAAAGACAGCGCAGTATTTCAGCTCTTGAGGGAGCGTTACAACTCTGTGTTCGGCCGTACCAAGTCCTTCCCCTGAGGATCAAACGGACGCCCAATCAGTTATGCCGCAGGCATCATCAGTGCGCCATCTCCACTCCTGTGGGAGCGACCCAATCTGCACCCTGTCGGGCTAAACCAAGAGCGCTACCACGCGCACACAAGCCAGTGCAGTAGGAAAGCTGAACATTCATGAGAGACAAATCGTGCCTAAATTGTAACAAGAGTTCCGAAATTCAATATAACATAAATCTAAAGACAATCCTGTCAAGTGAAAACACAACCCGGCGAACCTGGGTGCGAACCCCGAACCTCTGGGGTTGGAGGCAAAGCCGTGCCCCTAGGCCAAATAGCCTCGCTGCAAACCTGAGCAGAACCTGTGGCCTACATGCGTCAATGGAAGCTGCCGAGGGCAGCGCAACATTTCTAGTCCAGCGGGAGCACCAGTAAGCCTGATCAGGCCGCCCGCATTAAGATGCCCCGCTCCTGACGGGGAACGCCCCACAATACCCGCCTTCAATTAGCAAATGGCGGCGTCGCCCGTTTCAAGATTTAATTGGGCCATGCGCGTGAAAAAACAGCGCGGTACGCAGCGGCCAGCGGGGGTGAAGCGAAGGCCGAGCGGGCCGCCCGTGCGATATCACCGCTTTGCTCCGAGCGGGAGCGCATCCCCAATCGGGAATCGTTGAGGGGGCCTGCCGGCCCTCGGGGAAGGAAACCATGCCCAAAAGGGGACCCCAGATGATTATGCACCGCTTCAGTGGAAGCTGCCCCCCAGATCGCACGTCTCCCAGCGGGAACCTCTTAAAATGCCGGCAAGCCAATAACAATAGCGCCCGCGAGCGCTAAATCGAAATACATGGCAAACGTAAACAGAAAACAAATTGCCCCCAGCATAAAAACACACATGTTTAAACAGTTATTCTGCCTAGCGCTATATAAGCGCAAACATAACTTCAAAATCATCAAGGGTAAATTCAACAGTCATAATCACGACATAACGTTCCGAGCACTTAACTGTCTGCGTGAGCAGCAAAGAAAGAGGAGGAGAGACAGGACACTGTGGCTCTTATGGGGCGATACAGGATGTGATGTATGGAAGAGCATCATGGGAAATGTAGTTTTGTTTGCATACAAAATGTTTTTCATTGGCTGCTGTGAGTAGCAAATATAAGAAAGAGAAGCATAATCCGAAGCCTCCGGTCCTGTAATAGAATCGAGTCTTGGTACTGAAGGTGGCAGAAGTAGAGTTTGACCACCTGGAAAGTTGAGCACCAAGAACACCCCAGGAGCACACGGGACCTCTCTTGGACCTGGCACGTGTGCAAGCCATTCACAAGCGTTACCTCTGCCTAGCAAGAAAGAGTCAGAAGTACCCAAACCGTGGCTGCTGACTATTGCGGATCCAGCTTACATTGGGGGTGATGGGGCCTGTGCTCGCCCCCTACAGAGCAGAGAGTCGGCATGGCAAGTAAAGGGATGAAAAAGGGGGTGGAGGGGGCCACACAAAGAAAAACAAACAAAGTACGCGGTCGCACAGTAGGGAGGAGGACGTGTGGTCGTCAGCACTTGAAAGTGGCATCTTCTGTGATCGATTTATAGCGCCTTATGGGCTGCACTCGAGGAGCAGAACAGCTCACACCTGCCACAGCATCTTTTTCACCACAATAGTGATAAGGGCACCAGGGCCGGATGGGGAACCCTAAGAAGTCCTGGCAAATGTCAGAACAGCCCCTATGTCGTGCATAATGAGCCAGCGAGTGCAGCAAGCGAGCCTGACCGCTCCATGGGGGTTTGGGGGGAGTTCTCCCACCAAGAAAATGTGTGGAAAATGGCAAAACATGCATTTCACAATACATTTTTCATTATATATTAAATTGCATTTAGTGCGGAATCCCCGCCTATGTACATTGTAGATTTATGTGCAAGACTATCAATAAAGTTTTTTGAAAACGTCCCCAAACATTTTTTTTTAAATGTGTGTATATATATATATATGTGTGTATATATGTATATATATATATATGTATATATATATATATATATATATATATATATATATATATATATTCTCAATTGAATTCGTTTTTAAAGTATAATAAATGATGACCTCACAGTGCACCAGGTTCGGAAATCAGTGCCTCTCATCTCTCCGTAGCCCCTTTCTAACGTGCATTTCTGTTTTATAGCACCTTTCATACCAGTGCAGGGTGTCGGAGCATCTAACATCACACACACATACAGAGACCATGAATCCGACATGTGTAAATCAGTATATAGAAAGTGTTACATAAAACAATGGGGACTACAAGGATTAACATGTCGTCCATACGGGTAGGCATTTTTGTTCTGGGAAGCACAAACTCAGGATGAAAAACGTAACACAGCAGTTAGGATTGACTTTACTAATAGGAATTTATTTCTACCGATTGAAACCCTTTTTAGCAGAATAAAATAAAGAAAGACTGGGGGGAAAACATGATTTCTAACCTAGATTACAATTGCAATTTATGAACTGACAGTAACAAATCTACTCACGTTCTGGAAATCTGTGGGGATGGAAGACAAAATCCCTTCAAGGGGAAGGGAGCAACAAGAAATGCCAGGACGATACCAGCCCCCCCCCCCCCCCCCCCCCCCCCCCACCCACCCTAAAGCAAGGTGAGCCCCCCCGCCCCCCAGCTGTAAGATAAGGCAGAGGAGGTGTACAAAACAACATTCCTGCCACTGGCAAGGGGTGGATTTATTTTAAAGAGTGGGCGAGGACAACTATGCCTTCTTGACCTCTTGAAAAGGTCAGGGAAGGTTCATATCTTTTTACACCCCAGTTGGCTTTTTTATACCATTTATTGGGAAGGTTTACTGGCGGGGATTTCATTCTTCTTCTTCTGACCACGAGGCCATGGAGTGTGGCCTGAAGGCATTTCCTGTTGATTTCTGTCTGCCCTGTATGACAGTCCAAGGGGAGATCTGCATAAGTGGGCGGACCAAGGCAGGTCCAGGTCCATTGATTGGTACCGCACCTTCTGCGTCACTGCTTTATTCATTTTTTAGTTTTCCCCAATGATTACAGATATTGGGTGAACGGAGTATGGTGCACATTCTCTTGAATGACGTCTGCATTTCCGTTTAATATTTGTTTTTTATTTTTAAGTGTTTTGCATCCTTTTCCACAGACGAGAATGCAATGTAATATGTATTTTACTTGTGCACAGCCGAAGCCTGACTTAAGCTAAGATCCTTTTTTGAATCTGAGCCTTCGCCACAATTGCTCGTTCGTTATCAGTTGTGCATTTTGCCGTATTTAGTCAGTTTTAGGTTGAAAACATGCTTTGTGAAAAGGATAATGCTGTAAATCCAGGGTCTGGGAGCTTTAATGAATGATACTTAGAAGTTCAAAGACAGGGAGGCCTTGCTGTTCATAGATTATAGGCAGGGCCACGGGATTTATGCGATTGTGCCTCCGCATAATTATAAATTTGGCACACAAGCCATCATTTGTCGCATAATTTGCTGATTTTAATCAAAAAAGTTTGTTCCTAGCTGAAAAGGTTCCAAAGTTAATAAAAATACAGCGACACATTTTGCCGCGCAGCTGTAGGCCCTTTGCAACGGTTGACTGGTCACCTTTCAGTGATAACAAGCATTTGTAAATGCATTAAATTTTGTCTATGTGATTAACAATAAGCTGGTTTTGTTGTAAATGGTAACTTGCTGAGTAGTTGTAAAATATAATTTACAGAAAGTCTGTTAAAGTGGTATGACT
The DNA here is from genome assembly GCF_964204655.1 of Triturus cristatus. NCBI lineage: Eukaryota > Metazoa > Chordata > Amphibia > Caudata > Salamandridae > Triturus > Triturus cristatus. The sequence goes on along the minus strand of NC_140580.1, from coordinate 1,106,665,974 downwards.
TGTTTATGTAGAAAACAGCAATATATTATGCTGTTACTAGTGGTATGGTGCGAGTAAGTAATTGCAAAATTGTGAAAAATGAAATGGGAAATAATAGAATTGATGTAATAGCGATATTATATGTTTAGAGGAGTTTCAACAACTTTTGGGACTGGTGCTACTGCACCTGTTGCACCATTCAAATCATGCCCTTAGTGCCTGCAAGTTAACTACACTTGTCACTGTTTATTTAGTAGTTAAATATAGCAATGTTTGGTATTTAGAAGAGTTCTGACAACTTTAGCTGTGGTGCCACTGCACCTGCAGCACCATTGAAATCATGGCCCTAGTGCCTGTTAGATAACTGCACTTGTGACTGCCTGTTCAGTACTAAAGCTCAGAAATATTCTGTGTTTAGTGGGGTTCCTAGAGCTTTTGGCCCCAGTACCACTGCACCTGCTGCACCATTCAAATCAAGATCCTTTTAACTGCAAGATAACTGTAATTGTGTCTCGCTGTATAGTAGTAAAATATAGCAATATTAGGTGTTTCAAGGAGGTAATGACAAATGTTGTGTCTGGTGCCACTGAACCTGCTGCACAATTCAAATCATGACCCTGTTGTCTGCAAGGTAACTGCATTTGTGAACGCCAGGTTAGTAGTAAAATGTAGCAATATTAGGTGATTAGTGGGGTGCCTAGAACTTTTGGTCCAGGCGCTACTGCACCTGCTACACCATTCAAATCATGACCCTATTGCCTGCTAGATAAATGCACTTGTGACTGTCTTGTTTAGTAGTTAAATTTACCAAAGATCTGGTTTTAGTGGGGGTCCCTAGAGCTTTTGGCATGGGTGCCACTGTACCTGCTACACAAATAAAATCAAGTCCCCTTAAGCTGCAAGGTAGCTGCAATTGTGACTGCGTGTTTAGTAGTCAAATATAGCATAATTATGCGTTTCAAATCATGACCCGGTTGTCTGCAAGGTAACTGCACTTTTGGCTGCCTGTTTAGGAATAAAATATAGCAATATTAAGTGTTTAGTGGGGGTGCCTGGAACTTTTGGTCCAGTTGTCACTGCACCTGCTGCACTATTGGAATTATGCCCCTAGGGCTTGCTCGATAACTGCACTTATGACTGCCTGCTTTGTTGTAAAATATAGCAATATTAGGTGCTTAGAGGAGTTCTGACAATGTGGCCCGGTGCCACTGCATCTGCTGCACCATTCAAATCATTACCCTGGTGCCTGAAAGATAACTGTACCTGAGACTGCCTGTTTAGTTGTAATATAAAGCAATAATCGGTATTTGGTGGGGTACCTGGAGCTTTTGGACCCAGTGCCACTGCACCTGCTGCACTATTGAAATTATTAAGCTAGCGCTTGCTAGATAACTGCACTTGTGGTTGCTTGTTTAGTAGTAAATTATAGCAAAATTTGTGGTTTAGTGGAGTTACAACAGCTTTTCACCCCGGTGTCACTGCACCTGCTGCACCATTCAAATAACGACCCAGTCACCTGCAAAGTAACTGCACTTGTGACTGCTTGTTTAATAGTAGAATATAGCAATATTTGGTGTTTAGAGAAGTTCTGACAACTTTTGGACCCGGTGCTGCTGCGTCATTCAAATCATGACCCTATTGTCTGCAAACTAACTGCACTTGTAACTTCCTGTTTAGTAGTAAAATATAGCATACCTCTTGTATAGTAACTTTTTATTTTTAACATGTACTGATTATTACAGCATTTAGAATTTGATTACAATGACCAAATAGATTGTGTTGAAAAAGTCAATCCGATAATGCCTACAAAGTGATAATAAAGGCACTGCGGCATTAATAGTAAATAATACAAACGTTCTAAGGCTAAAGCATCTGCTTTGCACAACTAAGTAATAAAAAGCAAGCATTACAGCATACTGTTAGAGGCTGTCCGCCTTTTCCATGGGAAGAGATCTTATCTTGACACTGAACAGTGTGAATAGCTTTAGGAGAGGTTTTGTAAATGCATGCATCCAGGGGAAGTTAACCAAAAAAAGTTCCTCACAAAAGCGAATGAACACAGTAATTCGGCTTTGGGACTGATAAGAATTCCCTTTTAAAATATATTAAATACAAGAGATTTCTCAAGCACTGTGGAAGTGAAACCTCAAAATGACCAAATAGTGAATACTATCACAAAATGTGCTGCATTATGCCGCATAATTTGCCTTTTCTTGCCACATAATTTACTTAACCCTGCTGTATAATTTGACCCTCCCCAGCAACATAATTTCAGTGGCCTTGGTTATGATCCAGGTTGAGAGGGATTCTCGTATCGAATTCCGCTGCACGCAGTCTCATGTGGGCAGGTGTGCCCAATCCCAGGTTTTCCTCGGTTTGGAAACACCAGGCCTGCTTTTATCGCATGGTATTTCTGGCCAGGTAAGTTGCATGAGACTTTGCCTTGTCTGCGGGACCCTGTCATCATGTTGTTTTTTTTTGTCAACAGGGAGGATAGTGTTACCCCCTGCCAGAACTATCCTGCCTCTTAACCTCCTAACCCCCCTCCCTTAACCCCACCTCCTCCACACAAAAGCCCTTGCTTTTACCACCTTACATTTTTTTACATTTACCTCCTTATCAGAGCAGAAGGTGAATGTGTGCTGTAACCCTGCCGAATGCCTCGCAGAAATTCTGTCTGCACATTTATTCCCCATTCTGAGTGCATAACTTGTAATGGACGGAATTGCTACTGACCACTACTGCCCCTGTTACAGTCTCCATTTATGGTGATTCTGGCTGCTGGAAATCTCCGCATAGAACTCTGCCTAATCCGTCATCAGGGCCAGGCCTATGAATGGAGCACAGAGCCAGCTTCAAGACCCCATGCTACACACGCGCGGAGGGCAGAGAGTGTTACTGGACATCCGGGGTGACGCAAAAGACGAAAGAATGTTGTTAGATGCTGTATGCTGTGCTCCATATTGTAATTGAACTAAAATGCATCCTGGCATGGACATCAATTCAACAAAATGCCAGGGGTAGCGGAAGTGACTTCACATGCCCCTTGACCTTGACTTTCACTCACACATACAAATACTTGCACATAAACATGCATTCACACATACACACACATTCACATACACACTGCCTACACATGCACACACACTCTCATACATAAACACATTCAAAACTGCAAGCACTCACACAACATACATACATTTAAAAAATATTTTTTACTTAACTCAGCTGCCAGGGAAAGTCATGTTCCAGCTATTTGTACTCCATTTTATATAAAACTAATAACGAATAATGTGACATTATTCTCTATTAGTATAATAAAAAATGGACAAAAAAACGAGGTGAGTGAAGCCCCCACTGACGTCCATAAGGACGAGCTGTCTCTGTTCCTGGCACTGCTGACACTAGGGGTCGCAAAGACAGTGCCAGGGGTCACAAGGGGCATGCCAGGGGTCGCAGTAGTGCAGGCTTTTCCCCTCATCTGTTTTATGAATTCTGCTACTGTTTTTTATTGCTGCGTTTCGAGGATTAAGGAGGTCATCACGATGGTAGTGAACCCACCACCGGCAGCCTACCAGTGGCGTATTCACCGCCATCGCAAAGCACTTTTCCGCCTGCCAGATTACGATGGCGGGTGGTGTGCATGGACGGATCGTTACAATTGCCTGGTGGACCCACCCCGCATCTATAAAATGGTGGCTGTGTCTAGCAGGCAACGCCCACCAGATTATAATGCTGCATCCCCGCCAGACTGTCTATGGCGGTTCAACCGCCATTGACAGGCTTGCGGGATGTACTTTGGGGGCCTGATGCCACCCCCCTTTGTGCAGGGGCACATTGGATTTGCACTTGGCGGGCATAGGTGCCCCCCCACAGTTCCCTGCACCAGTTAGCATGCACCATGTGAGGCCTGCCACGTAGTGCAGGGAAATGCACAACATGCATTATTAACATTGTGGCAGGTGCTGCAGCCAGCAGCACCCACCGCAAATGTTAAAAATGCACAATGCGACCGCCACAGTGGCGGTCACATTGTAATACCATGTAATGAGGCCACTGCCATATAGGCGGACGGTCCCAATCCCTGAGATGATGGCGGACGGACTAAAGTCCTCCCGCCATTGTAATGAGCCCCTAAGTGTCCAACAGTGCAGGTGCGGGCGGTACCATTCGGAGGTCGGGGATGGGGGGGAGGATGCATGAGGTAGGGGGAGTATGCAGGAGGGGAGAGGACACAAGTGAAGCGGTTAAGAAAAAATTTAATTTAAGCTCACCTGTCTCTCCCTCGGCCACAGGAAGCACACCCAGCCTCCCAGTCAGCCAATCACAACACTGCCTCAGCAGCGATGTGATTGGTCTGAGCACCGTCTTTTGGCACTCAGGCGCTGACTGGAGGCCTGGGCATGTTCTGCTCGTAGGCTGTCTTGTCCTCCTTACACGTGCGTTACAGCCTGCGGCACTTGTACTATGGCGGGCGGGTATCTGCCATGCTTTAGGGCTAATCCCAGCTGCCAAACTCTAAACGAGGCCCTTCGATTTCAAGGACACTTAAACAAAAAAGAAATATAGCAATGCTGCTCAAGCGTAGGATTTCATGTTGGTGTCGGTTTTTAGATCGAACCTGGGCAGCGCATGCGCTGCTCTTCGAGGCATGCTGTAGTCCGGTATGGTCTTGAAGCTCCACCCATTTTGTGCCCATCTTTTTAATTGGCTCCTGTCACTGTCTTTTGTAAACTGTGGCTTATCATTGGTCAATAGGCATAGTAGTCCCGCCTTGTCTCATCTTGTAACCTCCTATAAGGACTGGCCCTCTTATGTGCATCGTTACTCAGTAGGCCTAAATTACAGCATCCAAGCACTATTTTCTGAAATGACTTTCTCTTGCCTGCAAGGCATGCTCTTAACTGCTTTTATTTTTTTTTAACCAGCGCCCATCTTTCTACAAGCGTCCCGCGCCATATTAATGTTTATTTTTTAAAGCGCTGCGACGTTGCATTTAACTTTAAATATTATTAGTGAAAGCGTGACATGGGGTGCTTTTACAACAAAAAAACCCTTTGTTTGTCAACTTGAAAAATGCTTTTTTGTGTAAAAGCGGCCCATACTGCGCTTTCACTTTAATGGCGGCCACACATATTTCTTGAGACGCGAGTAGTCTAAAGAAAGGGGCGTGGCCACCAATGAAGTGAAAGCGCGGCATGGGGCACTTTTACAAACCAGCATTTTCAATGCAATAGGTCTTGCATTTGCGAGAGTACAAGCTGTTGGCATTGTAAATGACAATGCCTTTTATGTTATAAAAACCAACACATGCAATGCAATAGGTCTCACAAATGCGAGACCTATTGCATTGCAAATGCTTGTTTGTGACTTGGCATCAATGCTATTCAATTTAACGTTCCGTCAAGAGGTTCCTTCCTCAATTGGGGGTGGTGTCACATCCTGGAGGGGCTGATTTCTGGCCCACGAGGCGTAGAGAAAGCCTATAAGCAGATATCCCATGCTCCCCCGTCTTTCGCTGGCTCGTGAGCAGCAGATGCAGTTAGAGCTCTAAGCCGACAGCTCGCAGACAGCTTGTCAGCTGAAGACTGAAGGCCCTTTGTAAGAGTGCATGTGCACATATTGCTGTGCTATCAAGTGGCAGCGTTTGACAGCCAGTATCAAACAAACCCACGGTGCCGGCTCTTGGCTCCAAAACAGAAAATTCTCCCAGAGAATCAAACATTGAACTGCCTTTCAATGCGAGATGTTCCAGAAGTCACTGTGCACATTCCTGGTCCACGGAGTGCCGCTGTAGGGGATAGCGTTGTTTAAGGCCATCTTTTGCTCATCTAGATACGGATTGTGTTGAGTTTGCAGCCCCCTGGGGACTCCCTCTGGATCAAGGTAGAGCTGCATGTCTCCTTCCAGTAGGACCACACTGCTTCTCTCTGTGTGCAAACCTCCGCTTTGCCAACCTTTGACGCTCCTCTCCCTCACAGCGTTTGCCAGCTCGACATTTTCAGTGCTAAGGGCTTATTCCGCCGCAGAGATGCCTGCAGCATCCACCGCTCGCAGAGATCCAGCCGACTGTCAGCCCTGTGATCTCCGCTCCTGCTGACACTATCTTCCCGTCTCTCATCTTACCAAGGACAACTCCGCTTTTCTACCAAGCGTAGGAGCTAAATTTGTCTTAGGATGTAAAGGCCTCCAGTTTCTTTTAGAAGACTTCGTAGTTCGAAAGCTAGGAGTGCTTATGTCGTTTGTCGGGACGAGCGTGCCACAGGGCATGTACATTTGGGGTTTGGATAATTTTAGCAACAGATCTTGCGCATTGTTTTGAAAGTAAAACCACATTCACCAGCATTTAAGACTCTCCCAGCTGGTCCGGCTTCTAGCTTCGAAGCAGGAATCCCAAGCTCTTTGCTCCCCCTGACCATTATTCACAAGCTCAATTTGTTCCCTCTCTTCTCTGCCATAGCTCATTCTTATTGTAGTTATGGTGCCCTCTTGCTTGTCCCCATTACTTCTATCAGAGAAGTGCTAATATGTACATATATATTGGCATACAGAATGCAAGTAGGCTTCTTTGTGTGTTTTCTTGCCGTGGCAAACTTAGCACTTGTGATCAATGACCTAGGTCCACACTGTCATCAGCATGACACCAGTGTCGTGATTGGTCTGAGCACTGTGGTTTGGCGCTCAGACAGGGAGTGGGGGAATGTGCTTGTTCTTCACCCAGGCTGTGCATTACGGCCCAATGGGGAACCCGCTAAGTGCGCATGAGTGTTTGGCAAGCCTGAGACGGCCGGCCAAACAGTCATGCGCACTTAAGTGCCCCAACCACTCCTCCCCCTGCTGGCTGTGATGGCAGCCCAGCCCCGTTAAAAGTGCCTCCGAAAAATAACATTATAATAACATTGTGTTGTTATCCTTTTATTCTTGCTTGTTCCGTTGCACGGCGAGCAGGGGGGCGGCGCGGAGGAAGAGGAGCTGCCGCTGGATACTTGTCTTCCACACGTCACTCACCACCGAAGCTGATTCTGAGACCAAGGATGTTATTTTCCACATCTGTCAGCTCTGTGCATCGTGCACACTACTGCAAATCCAAGACCAGTTGCCCATCATTCTAGCTGTGGTCCTTTCATGCATCAACTACTGTCAAAGAGTTTATAGGACTAAAACCTTGAATAAACCAAAACTAGCTCAACTGAGCTAAATGTTCTGATCATTTCATTTCACCATTAAAATCATTTAGTAGGTTGTTAAACAAAAAAGGATTTTATTAAAACCCCTTTGCCGGGCTGTCAAAGGCTTGCAGGGGACAGTCCCGGAATCCCTTTCCAAATTCGTTTTCCCATATTGCCTATCAAGGCGCATAAGGTCAGTTTCCCAACACAACATTGCCTCTGTTAAGAGTGAAACGCTTTGGAATCATGTCACTGCTCCTCTCTCGGAAACCCTCTACCAGTGTTAACTGACCAGCATAGGATGTTTGCTCCAACAACTGGAACTTTACCTCCACAGCCCAAGCATTTGCTCATGAAAGGCTCTTCACTTGCAAACAGTCTCTCCTCCCCTTTCTACACTGCACCTAGCTGTCTGTAGCATCATTTGGTCTAATATGTGCATTATAAAACCATTATTATAAATACAAGCTTTTTAAATTCTTTCATGTAGTGCTGGGTCCATCACTATCCTTTCTTAGCGTTGAGGAGCAGGACTATTAGTGAGCAGGCGGGAATGAATAGGCACTGCACATGCACCTCACTCAGCCAATGTTTGATGTGATACAGAACCGTTGAGTGAGCCTCTGCAGTCTCAGTGGCTTGGTGTGGGGGGGGGGGGGGGATGCAGGGGCGGTCAGCCCCGGGTGACATGAGTTTTAGGGGCGGCAGCCTCCCGCTCCTCAATGCGTTTGCTGTGGGGCGGCAAACGGAGGTAATACTCGGCAGCACAACCCCCGCTCTTCACTGTGGCCGCCGCGGGACGGCAAACGCAGAGACCGCCAAGGAAGCCCGCAGTGCTAGCTACCCAACTGCGCGTCCACGCAATACTGCCTGTTTTGATTCCTTTAACACACGCTGCCTCCATGTTTAGTGCCATTTAATGAGTTCAAGAATTTCTCTGGCATTCACCTTTAAGTGGTAGAGGACTCTTCTCGCAATTCAAAATTGCGAGGTGGTAAGAATAATAATAATAATCCACATTTGTAAAGCGCAAACAATCACCCATAAGGGTCTCTAGGCGCTGGGGGCCGTCGGGAAGATTAAGCAAGCTATTGCCCAGAGTCACATGCTGCTGGGCTAATCTGCCGCCGGCGCCAGGGATCGAACAGTGATTCCCAGATTCCGGAGTCAGTCGCCCTGGCCGCGGCGCCACACCTCTTCGCACGCTTGTCGCACTTATACTAAATTTTACTTGACTTTTCCTATGTTATTATCTAAAAAAAACTGCCAGCTTAGTGCTTTGCATCTAATGCGTCTTGTGGAAGAAGCAAAAAGTGGAAATTAAATAAGTGTACACTCACATGACCCAGTTTCGAGCAGTGTCCTCCGTACCTGAACCAGTTCCACACCAGATAGACCCAAGACGGTTTTTGCAGTCATCCATCCCAAGTTATTGATGGTGCACGAATTCAGTCCTGTAGGATTCAGTGTGTGTTAAAGATTTTCGTCCATTTATATTTTGTGCATCATTAACAGCATCAGAATGCAGTTTTCCTCTTGATCTTACAGGTACACACTGATATTATGCTATTGCCTTAGAAACAAATTTCCTTTGAAATGTACAAGTATGTTTTCCTGAGACATGTTAACTAGGCCTCAGTTTAGACCCAGCTGCCATCTTTCACTGTTCATTAATTCTACAACACACAGTCAAGCTGGGTCATGTTTGTTCATTTACATTGACATTTCTCTTTCTGTTCTTGATAAACTCTTTCTAGCAGGATCCTAATACTGTATCTTTTTCCAAGGGTCTTTTCCGAGCACAAATATTGTATTGAACACCCTCTTTTTGGGGGGTGAACCAGGTTCTTTCCTATGCAGCTAGGAATGCTGTCTATATCTCTATTGAATTTGTTGCCCACTTGGGACTTAGAATATATCTTTTTTTTGATTTTGCACTACTCGGTAATGCTTTATTTGCTGAGAGTCTAAATGGCAAAGACTCCATGTATTTGCATGTACGACTTCTGAGGGAATTTTTTTGAAATGTTGTTATAAATCTTTTTAATTTATTCTGCTGACCTACAACTCAATTAATTGATCAGGCCCTTACTTAGTTGATTGTATTTTTGATATGCAGGGAGATGATTTACCTTGGAGACACAATTCACCGTCTCTAATTCATCGATCTGTGGGTGTTCTGTTGAGGTATAATATTGGGGTGTCAAAATGTCAGGATTCCCCACGCCCACATGGGCTTGGATTTTCCTGCCTGGGACTGTGTCAGTGGAATATTGTACAGAATACTTGTGAACCTCAAATTTAAAAAAACAGTTGAACCTCATGTCAAAAGCAAAATGTCTCCCTAAATCATCTAAAAGTATGTGGTCCATGTGAACTCTGTGGAACTAAGACTTCCTATGTGACTGGTTCATTCTCTCTTTTTTGACAGAACCTGTACTTTTCCTTTTTGATATTAGTCCATCTGGCTTCAGTGCCGAAGCCATGTCCACATTCTGAAGCCATCTTGCTTTGGATGTGTGTACCAAACATGGATGTCAATTTACGGAAACTAATGTAAAGCTAGGGGGTAGTGAACCTCACCAGTCCATTGACCAGAGACTCGAAGAAATTGTCTCATAGATCCTCAACCACTTTGTCACACCGTCACACTGTTGGGGTGATGTAGTGGATAGTGTCATCATGGGTCTCTTCACTTGAGTGTTCGGTATGCCAAGTGAATCAGACCTCCACCAGGAGGGAAAATGTCTGGGTGTAAGACAATTGTGGGATCTAGGTGATCTCAGTAAAATTACCTCCTATACCTAAAAATATGATTTATTAAAAAAAAAAAAGGGGGGGATGGGGTAAGACTAAAAACGTAACGATGCTGGTTAGGACAAATAGGTCCTAAACATCTAAAGATCTCGGTTGACATGTTTCAGGCTTGTGTTGCCTCTGTGGGTCCATGGCCTTCATCAGGACCATGTGTGGTAGATCCCAATATTCGTCAATTATTAGTGGAAATGTTTAGTAAATATATTAACTTACATTTCTTCTCTCACAGGCTTCATAATGGCCCATGACAATTCTCTGTTATAGGCCTGATTCTTGCCATAACTACTCTAAAATGGTGCATAGTTGACCCCATGTGTTATAACAGAGAACCATCATGGTTCATAATGAGGCCCTTGAGAGAAGAACTGTAGGTTGATTGCTAAGTTTTTAGTCTTACCCTATCCCTTCTTTTTCAATAAATCATATTTTAGGTATAGGAGGTAATTTCACTTCTATCACCCAGATCCCACCATTGTCTTACACACAGAAAATCTTCCTCCTGGTGGAGGTTTGATTCACTTGGAGAGCCGAGCACTTAAGTAAAGAGACCCGATTATGACACTATCCACTACATCACCCCAACGGAGATGATATCCACAGATGGAGGTGACAACTTGGTTGAGGGTCTCCGAGACAATTTCTTCGAGACTCTAGTCTGTAGAATAGTGAGGGTGACTCCCCCCTTGATTTACATTAGATTATAATTGGAAGCTGAGTGCACCCTAGCCGGCTTCTCACTACCTCCCCCTCTTGATTAAAAATGTACGGAAACTACATGGAGGCAAAAGTGACAACAGTCAAAAAGAAACCCCCATAGAAACCTTTTTCCATCTGTAGCCTCTCAACACTTTTCCATTTGCTGTTGAAGGGCTATGGGAAGAACAAGTACAAAAAAGCAATGAAGGTAAACATAGTTCAAAGAGCGCTGCAGCCATTCTGGCCCAGCTTCTGCGTTCATGACTTCGAGGCCAGGAGTAGCAAGGGTTACTCCAGAGGTTCCAAAGGGGCAATCAGTGGTAGCAACTGCTAAGCCTCCAAAGTTCTAATTGGCATTCATGGTTGATGTAATTGTGGGGGAAGTAGAGGATGCAAGTAAAGAGAGAAGGTGTCCCTGATAGCGGTGATATTAGAGAAGAATAGTGCAACGCCCTTGGATGATAGTGAGGAGTGAGTTATGGGTTTGTGTGATGGGGACATTAAGTTGTTGATTATATAGGAGAGATGCCGAGGATGAGAAATTAGTGATGATTATTTTTAAGTGAGTGGATTTTGCATTGGCTAAAGCTAGGAAAAGAAGCTTTTTCAAGGCTTGTCTATGGGTGTGTATGGGTGTCTAGGTTTACCTTTGTGCCATTACACAGGACAACCTTCATCTTGGTTTTAAGTACTTAATAGTGTGTATTATAACAACCTTTTTAAAAAATGTTTTTAGGTGCAGGAAATCGATCCAAATGTAATATGTATTGATATAATGTGTTTTTTCTCTCTTTTTAATTGGACAACTGTTTTAACTAGTATGTAAATATATGACTTTTAAGAAGTGTTGTACTGTAATTTTGAGATGTAATGTTTTGCACTACTTTGATCCAACTCTGCACATTTAAGCACTAGCACTTTCCCCCTCAAAGACAAATGTATTGCTCCCGGGACAAACCTTATACCCTATATCGCATTTTGTGTCAACATGGTACTTTATGACTACCCTATTTTATCTTTTTTATGTACTCTTATAATTTTTAACGTACCCTCATGTATTATTGATATATTTGCACATGTGTAAATATTCTGTGAGTGTATTCTTTTATGGTGAGATTTTTCACACCGAATAAAGATTATTTGAATTGAATTGTGTATTAAAAGCCCAGTGAGGGGTTAGTTGAATTCTTCAAGGAAAAGAGCGTGCTGGATTGGTGTAAGGTCACTCTGGATGTGGTGAATGAAAGTGGGGAGAGATTCTAGAGCATTAATTCTATTGAGATGATAGAGCAGCGATGGGCTTGGGGTCAAGAGGTACATTGAGCATAATGTTGTATTAGCTCATAGTTAAAGGGTAAGATATTGACAGTTGGAGGAAAGAAGTTTAACTTATCAGAAATGAGTATGCATCTAAGGTTTTTTCCTGCTTATATGTTAGTGCAGAGTGTGTGGTAAGCAGTAAACACACTGAAAGTAATGGGGGGAAGTGGGTATTCTGCAGTTGGGTGTTTACGTTTAGTTTTAAGTCCTTAAGTAGGATGAGGGGGTGGAGAGGTTGAGAGTTCAAATAAGGTATACATGAATGGGACAAAGTGCATGTCATCAATATTATCCTTCTTACACTGTAAGAGAAGTATACAATGGCGGCTGCCACAGAGTAGTACGATGGGACGGAGGGTAGAAAAATAAATAAAACTGACTTACCTGGTTGCCGGCCACCGCCTTGCCTCCGTCCTCTTCTGTTCCTGCAGGAAGCACACACAGGCTCCCCTAAGCCAATCACAGCGCTACTCTCACCACGACAGCAGCGTCCAAATTGGTCCGAGCGTCGTAGTTCGGCACTCAGACGAGGACTGTGAGCCGGTGCATGTTCTCCTCCCAGGCTGTAAAATACAGCCGGTAACGAACATGCAAAGTGTGCATGACTGTTTGGCCGTCCCAAGACGGCTGGCCAAACCGTCATGCACACTTAAGTTCCCCAACCACTCCTCCCCTGGTGGCTTTGATAACAGCCCAGCCCTGCACGGTAAACCTGCCTCAGTACGTAAAAATTAAATTATAACTACATTGTGTTATTATAATTTTCTTTTTTCTTTTTCCACTTTTCAAAAGCAGTGGGGCAGCGCTCCTCAGCCTTAGCGTAGGAGCCACCGCTGGAAGTATATCTGGCACAAAACCAGTAATGTCATCATGTTCTACCAATAAAAGACCAGTGCTTAACCGCATCGCTGCTCATGACGGAACCACTCCGTCACGAGCCACGGGCGCTGTGTGCTCATGACGGAGTGGCTCCGTCATGCTGCGGCCGTTGGCGGCCGCTCCGCCCACGCGGTGCTGATTCCCCGCCTGTGCGGGCGAATAGCGCGAGTGGGCGGAGTCGTGACGGAAGCACTCCGTCATGACCACAGCGCGCCCGTGGCTCATGACAGAGTGGTTCCGTCACGAGCATGGCGGCACCGCGCTGCCCCCGCACGCCCCCAGCGCCGCGGCAAAATTTGTGCCACGGCGAAGGGGTTAAATCTCCACTTGAACCTCAGTGTCTGCCTACCCACCTCCATTGTAGTGCACATCAGGGGAATGTGAAAAGAAATAGGAGGACCAATGACTGCTCTTATGAATTATCAACCCTCGGGAAATCGAAAGGAGCATATAGGACATTCAAGTGTTGGTGGTTTTGCTACTCATAAGTCTATGTTGTGGCATTCTACCTGCCGATGCAATGTCCTGGGAACTGCCAGGAAGTTCTTTTTCATTACCAGAATTTTAAAATGAGTTCTCTGGAAAACAATGTATATGTTTGTGAAAGGGTATGTATTGGTTTTTAATTTCTCTTTCCCGTCAGCCTATCAGTTGCATACCTTCAAGAAGTTGCCTTAAGGGTTGCAAAGAACTTCTTTTAGTTTTATAAGGGAAGAGACTGTTGATATATGACCGGCGGTCTCTAAGATGCTGCACGTACATCTCCAGTGCAAATCTTAATGAAAAACATAAGTGATGTGTGTCTTATACTGGATATGGTTCGGGCAGCTTGGGATCTCCTAATTTGCCTTGTAAATTTGCCCATGTGAATATGAGTGTGCCATTTGGCTGAATGATGCAATATATTTCACTCTTAGCCCTGCTGATCAGAGGTTAGTTAGAAACAGAGTGAATAGGATTCTGATGTTTGACGCGTGGCATGCACTGTATGGCAATAGATTTATTTAGGGCCTTATATCTTAAAACATGATCGGTAGGAAACAAATTGTGTTTTTGTCCTGGATAATGTCACTTGGAAAATAAAGATAAATACGAAAGCCTAGGAAACAACTAAATGATGGAGCAGTGTTCTACAGTAACATAAATGGAGCTAAGAGGACTTCAGTAGGTGCCATTACAATGCCTTCAATTACAAATAATTGTAAAACCCCTCTCCTGTCATTTCTGCCAATACAATTTCAGTCAAAAGAAGGGGCCAATCATGCCAGTATTGAATTACTAGTGTACAATTGTTTGCTGAAGTAGAATGTTTCACCGAGGAGCCCTAAAAAACAATAAATCTTTAGATAAAGATTGTTAATCTGCTCATTACAAACCGATATATATTAATGTACATTATTAATTATGCACCATAGGAACCGATTTAAAACAATCCAAACATGTCAGTATCCTGTTTTAATCCTGCACCTTCATAGATGTTATGAGTTACTGGGATAGGGTAAGGTTTTTCTATGCAATGCAGTATGTCCCAGGTTTCAACTCCCAAGGATTGGACGCTCCTTAAAAGATTGATGAATACAAACATTTGCATAGATATTTATATAATGAATCAAAAGAACTGCATGGTAATGCGCAGAGGGTTATGTAAGGTGGAGTCTACATTTTGTTGTTATGAAGGGAACCTCTGCAGTGCTTCCTTAAACGGAGTGATACTTAGTCAGGATGAGGGGACAGACCTCTTGCAGCACACTCTCCAGTCTGTTAGTTTGCTTGAGGTCAAAGGGGGCCTGGATGAAAGCAGTATAGGGAAGACGGGACTCCCTCGAATATGGAACGGGAGAAGCAAGACCTGTGGGCCCTGCTGCTTACGAACGTCTATAATGCCAGTGGAGTGATAGGCCCTCCACATCATGGAAACCCTCAATTATAATCACGATCTATAAAAAAAGGCGATAAATTCCAACCACAAAATTACCGACCCAGATCACTGCTGGATGCCACTGCAAACGTTATCGGGTGTATTCTAAACAGTAGAATTTATAATAATATATTAGTTGAAACTCAATTTGGGTTAAAAAAGGGGTGAGTACATCCCACCAATATTTGAATTTAAGTATCATCACTGGGAAGTACACGCTGGCGAAGAAGAGATCGCTATATTTATCCTGCATGGATTTGTCAGCAGCCTTTGACTACGTTTCGCACTCATAGCTGTGGAAAATCATGGAGCATTTAGGGGTTGAGACAGGAATTATTTCCTTCATTAGGCATTTGTACTTGGAAACTAATGCCTGTGTGCAATTTGGAAGGGATGCTGAAAGCTCGGACAGTTTTAACATCGGAAGAGGGGGTTAGGCAGGGATGCATCCGAGCCCCCTTCCTGTTTCCCTATACACAAACCGGGTAGAATCAGTCCTAGATATAACTGCTAGGGATACAGCAATGATTGGTTTGCGCCCCCCCTCCCATTCTTACTTATTGCATTGGATGCTGTACTAATAGAAAGAACCGGAAGGGGGTTGCAGGGTCTAATTGATGACCGTATTGATTTTATGTCGGGCCTGGACCTGAAAGTAAATGGCACTAAAATGTGTAAATAAGGACCCCCTGTATCTAATAGACGTTCCTAGGACAGGAAAAATTCAATTGTGAATAATTGTCACCTAATATATGTTTTGGTGTTATATTGATCCATTAAATCTGAGCACTAATTTTAATCTTTTGTATGAATAAAATTTAGCATTTTTTATTCAATTTGTGTGCATTGGGTGTAACATCACTATTATTAATCTACTGTCCTATAATTTCATGACCAAAATGTTGCCTAGAGATTTCTCTTATTCACAATAGTAAATGGCACGAAGACCTATACCGTGACCCATGGGGCCAAACCCAGGGTAAAACCTGCCTTTTATGCGGAAGGGCATAAATTGAGAGAATCGCCTACCTTCTGCTCCCTACGGAGTAAAAATTCCTGGTCCCCCATGATAGTGAATAGGATTGGGCAAATTAATTAAATCCATTAATGGGATATTTTCTTTTATCAAGTAGTTAGGTTTTAAGGCAGTAAGGAACTCCTCACTATATATGCGAAGAAGACTGTGGCAGTGGCCTCCTATGGCGTGGGGGGTCTGGGGAATGGCCAATACACGGAATATCCAAAGAGTTGAAGATTCATTTCTTTTTTTTTTTTAAACTGTTTTTATTATTTTCGTGCTCAAGGCATAAACATTTCCGACATAATTAAACATACAATCATCACCTTTGCATTGACGAATATTGTGGCACTTGGTATTACAAAATCGCAAACATTTCCTTAAACTGGTAAGTGTCTTCACATTACATTTCCAACTCTCCTCCGTTTTCATTGTCTGAGTCCTCCTCTAGAAGATTCATTTCTTAAACATATTCTAGCTCTTCCGCCAAGCTGCTCGAAGTGCATAGCCCATTCTGAATTAAGAACCCTGTATAGATCTGAGAGGATAAAGGTGGTTCCGACCATGCTCTGGCACTCAATTTGGCTGCAAGAGGAAATGGGGCTGAACAAGTTAATCCTCAGGAACACCATGAACTTAGATCATGCGATGGAGGTCCCGTGGTTGAGTCAAGTAAAATCCCTATGTGAAGAGATAGTCTTAGCGGGTCTTTTTAGTAAACCAGACTACTGTAGATCTTTAGCCAAAGATAAGCTTAAACACTTTGTCCAGAAAGAGGCTATGGGGGAGAGATGGATGGGGGAAAGAGCTAAACCATCTGTTCTTGCTTACAGTGTGACGGCTCACCAGGAGGGCTTGGAATCTTACCTGACTTTGGTACAAAACGACCAGTAAAGGTTTATACTGACCCGATTTAGGGCAAATATGTTGCCTCAATTGGTGGGGTTTCCGAGTAATTGTAATTCCCTTTCGGAGCTTGCACTGTGTCCGTGTGACAGTGAGTCCCTTTTAACAAATTTGCACATTTTATTTTTTTGTCAATAGTATGAAATTCCCAGGAAAACATTTTTATTGCCCATTTTAAAACACATTATTTTAGACAGTGCAAACCAGCTTTTTATTTTACAGCAATTAAATATTCCATTTGTGTGTTGTGCAATGACTTCATATTTATGGCAGGTATTGAAAATAAGGTCAAACCTGCGGGTGGAAATTCCTTATGTAAAGAATATTCCTGCATGATTAATGTATGATTTTATTGTTATATGAATTTTTATAATTACTATTAAATATTCCATTTGTGTGTTGTGCAATGACTTCATATTTATGGCAGGTATTGAAAATAAGGTCAAACCTGCGGGTGGAAATTCCTTATGTAAAGAATATTCCTGCATGATTAATGTATGATTTTATTGTTATATGAATTTTTATAATTACTAATTTTAGAGAAATGTTTAAGATGATTGTAAGAACTGATAAGTTTGGTGATATAACGAATCGTATAAAAATGAGCTCTTAGAGTGGATGCACATTGGACGTTGAATCGGCACGCTTTCCTCTTTTTTAATTGAAATGTATATACATAAATTATTGTGTGCAATTGTTTTCCTTCTTAAGGTGAAAGTTTTTTATTATTTTTGTCTCTTATTCATTTGTATACTTTTATGTTACTAAAAAGTATCTAATAAAGTTATTAATGAATTAATGAACACTGGTTGTGTGTGATGTAGGCCCAACTTTGTTGACTTTTTAACAAACTAATTTTACATTCTTGGCCTTGATTTAACTGGTACCCTGTCGGAACTCTTGTCTTGCAGCTGACGGCCTGTATTCATGGCTCTTCCGCTATGCTGTACCCAATGTACTGGCAACATGTCTACATCCCGGTCCTTCCGCCACATTTACTGGATTACTGCTGGTAAGGATGATACCACTTATGTTGAGAACACATGGAGCACCAGCCTCATCAAAACATATTTCTCTATAACCAAATTTTACATTTTCCAGAAACCAGAAGTACGGAGTGATGCCTTTTCTTCTCTGGTCTTTGCATACGTGGCAATGGTGACGTCCTTAGTCGCGGGTCAGAGTTAAGAGTTAAGAGGATGCAATTTGAAAATCAATGGAGATATTCTATGGTTACATTAACCTTCTCTTTCCAACACTTGTACTACATTAGGCTTTATAGGCACCACCATAAATTGCTAAATTAGGGTGCCAGATTGCAACACATAGTCTAAAAACAGCCTTTTCTAAAGGAAAGGAATAGTCAAATAGCCAAAATATTTTTTTGTCTTTTTAGGTCTCGGCTAGCGAAGGCTGCGCTTGCGCAGTCTCGCTCGCGAGAGATAATGACTTGGAGAAGAGGGGCTTGAACCCGCCCCTCTTCTCCCCTGTTCTCCATTGGCTGGCCTCGTAAATGCTGGCCAGCCACTGGAGAAGAGGTCAGTCACTCCGATTAGGCCCCGTCCTTTTCGGATCGGGGGGCGTGTTTTTTGCGAAAAGTCTCAGGGAGGAGACAACAGCAAAACACGCCCCCGAATCCGAAAAGGACGCTGCCTTTCTCCGAGGCATTTCTGCCATGCCTCGGGGGAAAGGCGGTGGTGTCCCGGCATTGCCCCCTCACCTGATCTCCTTGTTCAAGAGGCCTGTGGCTTCTCTACCGAGGCATGTAGAGTCTCCAATCACCGGAAAAACCCCAGTCGCTGCGGAACCCGTATTTTTCCCGCCGAGGCTGCAAGAGTAGATGTTTTTCTTTCCTCAGAAAGTGGCCCCGGAGGAAGAGTCCTTTATACTCCGCTTTGGCGCCACGTGTCTTTTCTATCTCACAAAGGCACCTGTGGGAGAGCGGCGTCAAGGAATAATGTTTCCTGCAGATAACCAAAGCAAGAGCTGATAATCGCCCTGCAGCCCCACCGCTTGATCACTTTTAGAAAGGCCAAAGCATGGTGCTGAATTTCCAATCGGGTAGGGAGAGAGAGAGGGAAGAAACACTCGGCGCCAAATCCTGCTGCGCGGGTTTGCTTTTGAACAAAAGTGTTGTTAATTACCCGATTGATGTTTATGAATGGCGGCCATGTTGTGGGATTTTCACATGTGTCTGACTGAGCCTTGTTTTGCTGCGGCGGCCCCTCGGCTGATTGTCGCGCTTGGTTTGGACAAATCTTTCACCTTCTCCTCGTTCTCCTGCTCTTTCATTCCCTCCCCATTCACTTCTCCATCCTCTCTCTTGTCTCCTTATCGCAGTCTCTCTTTTTCTCTTGCTTCCCTTGCTCGATTCATTTGATTCTTTTCCTCCTCTCCTTTTCTCTCCCTCTCCTCCTATATTTCCCTTCTCTTTCTCTGTCTCTCTCCCCCTCCTCCCAGCGAGCCTGTTATTTTCATTATTGTTTTTTTAGCTCTGTGAAGTCGCACCGATTAATGAGCGATTTTATACCCTCCGTATCTCCAGTGAAACCGAGCGCGCGCGGCGTTGTGCTTTCTCGCCCCTCTCGTTCAGCCGTGTCATCGTTTTTCACTACAAACAGCCGTAATGAGTCTGCCCGGGACATAAAAAGGCAGCGTAAGCTTTATTCACCGATTATCGAAAGTGAATGGCATGGTTCAAACAGCCGTGGGCACCAGGGATTATAAATAAACAAGTCTCACGCATCTTTTGAGAGCATTTGCTCTGGATGTGAGCGTACTTATAGAACTAATAGCCCTTTACTTGCTTCAGGTATTTCATATAAAGATGGCAGGCCTCGAGGGGCAGCGCGGGGCTGCAGAGAGAACATTTTTATTGCAGCAGGAGCAGGATGGTGTGTGGGGGTACCCCGGGAGACCGGTTTAGTCGGGACACAGAAGAGACGAGGAGCTGAAACACTACTAGACAGCACATTGTCGTTTTTCACATTTAGAATTTCAAGCAGGGCACAGAGTGAAGTGCCCCAGATCACACGACTGGTTGGTCTAGTGCCGGAGCTGGGATTGTTACGCAGGGCGCCAGATTGAAACTGAGGTCCGGGCAGTAGTTTTGCCAGAGAACACATGTTTTCCCTGGGAAGGAGATTCTCAGTGACACATTGTTAAATCCCTTATCACATCACCAATCTTCACGTTTCCCTCTTTTAATATGTTCCTCAGAACGTGTTCCCTTTTTGTGGCGAGGGCTCATTGCGTGCTTCAGGGCGCCTCGTCGCGTTACCCCAATCCAGCAATCCTGTAATGTCTGGCATTGTTCAGGAATCTTAAACTCGAAGCTGCCACCAGGAAGCCATTTAACCCTCACTTCTTATGCGTGTCTCGCAGGCGCGCAACACCCATTGGACTCAAAGGGCCTCAGCCCCCCCCCCGTCGTGTGTGGCAGCCCGGGAGGAGACAGATTCCCGGCGATCACAAGGCCACACCCGAGCACTTCACAGGT
This sequence comes from Triturus cristatus, assembly GCF_964204655.1. Lineage (NCBI taxonomy): Eukaryota > Metazoa > Chordata > Amphibia > Caudata > Salamandridae > Triturus > Triturus cristatus. The sequence goes on along the minus strand of NC_140580.1, from coordinate 1,106,645,773 downwards.
CTTTAAAAGACCATTTGGATGTTAATGAGGCCTCGCTGTTGTTTCACCCCTTCTAAGAGCCCCTGCAGCTACATTCTGACTATTGCTTAAGGATTCAGCCCCCCCCCCCGAAATTTTTTCTTAGCCCCCCCCCCCCCCGAAATTTGGCTCTAGTTGCGCCTCTGGTATCTCGTGTATATGTTTACTAAGAAGTCTTGTATAGCACTGAGTTCAGGTATGCAGTCATTTGAGAGCGCTAAATTCGGCCACACATGCGCTAAGCAGTCCTCCCAATTTGGCTCTAGTTGCGCCTCTGGTGTCTCGTGTATATGTTTACTAATAAGTCTTGTATAGCGCTGAGTTCAGGTATGCAGTCATTTTAGAGCGCTAAATTCGGCCACACATGCGCTAAGCAGTCCTCCCACCCGCCAAACAGACTAGTAAACACACAGCCGTGTAACATGGCTACGTTTATTGAACACACATATGCTTGTTTAAGATGAAAATGGAGTTGATATTATCATTAAGAACTTAATTTACAATGCAACGGTCTCGGCATTGTTAAAGTTAGAGCTATTGGCATTGCTCATGACAATGCCGTTTCTTTAAATGTTTTAACAACAAAAAACAGAAGCAAAAATAATGTCATGAGCAATGCCAATAGCTCTAACTTTACCAATGCCGAGACCATTGCATTGTAAATGCTTGTTTTTGGAGGGGATTGCAATAATCCTTGCATCCGAGCTGGTCCTTACTTACCCTTTTTCCAATTAACTACAATCTGCTTCAAGTTAAACTTTTTTCATTGAATAGGTAGAATTTACATTGCATATCAGTCCTGAAATCATTCCTCTCTCAAAATGTCATCTACACAGTAGAGCCTATTGGAGTGATTGACAGGTGGAATTGAACGCAATTTTATTAGATGAAGATTACCTTATCAGCTCAAAGCCTTATGTCTGTAACGTTTCCTAAATCACAATGCTCCATAGATGTATGCAATGCATGAGTGATGGTTATTTGTGTGTAAGAGATTTGTGCTGGATCTACCTGTGTTCATCATATTGAGACATCAAGACTATATGGAAAAATGTCAAGAAAAAAATAAACATTTTCCAAAAACCAAAAAAGTATTTAAGAAACTTCACAAGGGTAGCTATTCAGAATAGTGTATGGATATCAACAAATAGAAAATTAATAGAAAGTCATCTTACTGGACTGAAAACAGACTTTGATAGTTGTGCTTTAAGTTGAAATATTAATCAAAAATTATAATTAAAATGCATTTTTAAATGAAGGCAAACAATATTAATATGTACCTATGAGCAGGTAATGCCTTTGTGCAGAATAGTGTAATTGTGATCCCATTATTAGTTAACATAAAGCACTTGCCGTCGAATAACAGACGTTTGTTGTTAATCAACTCATTACAAAAGGTCTAAAATCACATGGTGGAGATAATCAGTTTTTTCTGACTTTGTTTCATTGTGATTGGGAAGGCTACCATTTTTAGTTGCTAATGCTTCTTATTTATTTTTGTTTTGTTTTAAATGTACCAATAATTCATTGATTTACTAAGTTTTCTGGTATTATTATTGAGTTCTTTATTAAATGGGATCATTCAGTGGCAGTTGCACATACAGCACACATCTCGACACATCTGCTACAATGCAGACATTCCCTCTAGACCCAGATTACAAGGGAGCGGGTGTATCTGACTTCTGTTCAAAGCCCCATTGTAGCAATGATCAATTGTGCAATGTTCTCTACTAACGGTAATTATTGGGTGTGTAAAGTCTGCAGTCCTGCGACTCTCCGCAGGCACATATCTCAAGGACAAATGAGGCAACATATCCGGGGAGAAAATGGTGCTAAATCCTTGGACAGGTGGATTTTGGTATGGAAATCAACAAATTCTGGCTGGTCTCTCCAATCGAGAAGGGCAAATCTTGTAATTGGAGGTGATTAACATAACCGTTGATTCCAAACCCAGGGGTATTGGATTTCACGGGGTGTGATAATTATCTTATCCTCCTCCAGCCCACTTTTCATGAGAATGGGGAATACAACGAATGATCATATTCTAAACATGATATCCAAATAGCATTGAAGACCGGAAGAATCCTACAATGCTTGCAGCAGAGGCATGATTACGCCAAAGCTGCATTACTAGTCCTAGACGGTGCCAGGTAATATGGTGGTTACTGCCTTGAAAGATGTCAAGAGATCAGTATATCTATACAGCAAATATCACTGTGCCAAGAATTCAAATCTCTCATATCCATCCAATGTATGATGTAAACCCTCGCTTCATTGCCATAGGTGAGTTTAATCTCTCTTTCCAGGTGTTATTTCCAGTTATCACCTGACCCCCTTTTACTCTGCCCTCCTGACACTAGCATTTGGTCCTTCCAGATGTTGTCATTCTGATCCCTTTCTGACTTGTGTGTTCAGTCCCACCTTCCATGTGTCCATCAGGGCATTGCTAACACTTAATTTGAAACGTAAGGTGTCCAGGAACCCAAGGTTTTCTCAGGAGCCCACAGAGGCACAGCTGAATGCTGGGTTTGCTGAAGTTCAGTTCTCACTAGTCTTGGTTCCACCTTGTGTCCACCATGTTACTCTGCCTTTCAATGTGTCTCACTCTGTAATTTCTATTTGTCATCCCTGCTTTTGCCCTCTGCCACTATTTTCCTGCCTTTCTCCTCCTCCCTTCTCCACCTTTCTACCTCTTCCCATGGGGTCGAACTCTGATGATGAACAATAGGTATACTACTCCAGAAAAATGTTGCTGGTGGGCCCCTAACTGCACAAACCAAGCACAATGCAGTATGTCATTTAAAGTGAAACACAAGGGGTGATTTGATCAAGTATGGAGGCCAGTTCTGGGCTGGAAGGTGTCTTCCTGCTAGAAGTGTTCTTTTGAGGCCACTCTTCCTAACCTAAAAGCCCCCTCCTGCGAAACTGGAATACAAGGAGGGCTGGTTGTTTCAGTAAGATGGGTTGGAGAGGGTAAGACATTGGGTGGGGTTAACTTGCAAATGCTGGTTTAGCCGCTTGGGTCCCTGGGAGCACAGGTGAGGACTCAGGTGAACTGGCATTGCTCAGCCCCCTGTGAAACTGTGGTGCTGTAGCTACAATGCAAGATTGCACATGCACTGTGGATGCTACTAACAGCATACTATGCCACATACCTGTCACCTACAAACCTGGTTGATATTTCTGCTTGGAAAAGGTATCTGATGCTTTTGTGGGGGAGGAGCCAGCTGAGGCAGGTGGGCATCAGGAGTGTTGATAGTATCGGTGGTTGGATGAGGGCAGTCAGGCATTAGGGCAGTGCGACTGGTGCGGCCGCACTGGCGCTGACCTGTTGAGGGCGGCGCTGTGACCTTAAGGGGGCGCTGTGTTTAGCAATATCTTGATAGGAGGGATGAGGAGCACTTTTGCAGGTGTTAGTGAGAGAATCCGAGGAGGCGGTCATGGGACGTGGGGGCGCCAAACGTGATTGTGATTGTCGCACCGGGCGCCACCAGTGCTAAAGCTGGCCCTGAGGGCAGTGGGAAACGAAGAGGGATGGGAGAGAGTAAGAGTGGGGGCCAGGAGCACGGAGAAGTGTTAGAGAGATCGCGAACTGTGCACAAATGCTCACAGGTTACAGGATGCAAAATGGAGTATGGCCACAGAGATGGAGGACGGGCACAAGAGACTGGCAGACCAATAGAAGGAGTTGACAACCATGGATGAAATGGGAGACAGACGTAACGGGATAAGACTTGATTGAGAATTGGCGAAGGGGACAGGAAGTGGGCAGCGGGAAGCAAATGGTCCTGAAAGGAAAAGAGGGCCATGGAGATACGTGTATGAGCGAGACAGACAGAAGCAGTGGGCACAGGTAAGGAACGAGAGGAGAGGTGGAGATGGACGGACAAAAGTCGCAGTAAATGGGAATTTGATGGTTATTGAGAAGAGGTACTGAGTGGGGATCGGAGGGAGATACAGTAGGTGGGCAGACAGCATGATGGGTCACCAAGTGACCAAGTGAGTCCAATGAAAGAAAGAGAAGATAGACTATGAAAATATAACCATGGGAAAGGCAGGTTTGCTGAAGAATAGCTAAGTGGGAGTCATGGAGGCTATAGGCAACCGGAGAGAGAGAGAGAAGAAATTAGACATGGCACAGAAAAAGAATGAGCAGGGAGAGCCGACGAGTGACTGGGAGAGGTAGTGGTTAGTTAGTGAGGTATCGGGGAGTGCGAGTTTGTGACAAAAAATAGAAGACTGCTGTAGGAGAATAGGAACTGCTTCTTATAGTTACCCCCTCTTTTTGCTGATGTTTCACTGTTTTACGACTTAGTATGACTGGGATCCTGCTAATCAGGACCCCAGTCTATCTGCTTTCTCTCTAAATGGATTACCAGTACCTTAGGTACACTCCAAATTGGATTCTGGGGCACCCTTATAAGTCCCTAGTATATGGTGTACTATATACCCAGGGCATAGGTACCCAAGAGGCCTCTCAGGGGCTGCGGCATGTATTATGCCACCCCTGGGAGACCATTCAAAATGACACAACAGGTCTGCTACAGCCGCCTGTGTAAGGTGGTGCATGCACCCCTTACTTAGATATCGGTTCACTATATCTATCCATATCACTGCACATATAAACCTATCAGTCACCCCTATGGCAGGCCTTATCAATCCTGAAGGCAGGGTACTGGGTTTTATGTTGAGAGGGTGCCCATGCATGAGCAGAGCTCCTCTGCAGCCTTCGAAACCTTCATTCCGGGGTGGTTTGTGATGCAGCCATACCATATATACTTAAGTGCATTATAACCTCGCGTTAAATGCTAACTTTAAAACGGCTGCATGGAAACATGTTGTGTTTGGTGTCAAACACCTTGGAATTATACCTCCACGCCAGTAACTGATGTGGGAGGTATGATTCCACCCTACTAGAGGGAGAAATATGACAGCACTGGTACCATCTTTGCAAGCCCTGGCATCATAAAATGGATGCTGCCAGTCACAGACACGAGTCTGCCCTCCTGCTGCTGGACGAAACTCCGGCAGGGGATGGCTGGACAATAGGTTTCCTGTCACAGGGAGGTGTGACCACCTCCCAGACAGGCTTTAGTATATTGGGGCTGGGCACTCTGAGAGTGCTTTGATGTCTGCACTCGGGGAACATTTGTTGTCCCTGAGCATAGTCCAGCTCAAACCGGTTGCAGGGGCTACCAGCCCCTGCTCTGGCGCGAAACTGGGCAAAGGACATGGGTGTAGCCACCCCTCTGTCCTGACCCTCCCATAGGTGGGTCCCCAGAGTTTGTCCCATTCCTTCCTTGGGTATAAAGTAGGAAACCCTGGCTACAGGACTTTAGATTTACCTGGACAAAACTCTGCTACAGAAACCAAGTACTTCAACTATCTACACTACGCTGGACGACCGAAGAATCTCCCTTGGAGTAAAGGAGTTACTCCCCTACAAGACAGGCACCTAAAACGCATCTGACCGGTTTGCATCTACGCAGCTCCCGATGGACTCCGAAGATTTTGCAACACAGGAGGTGGGTTCCTAAGCTTCCCCGAGGCCAGCCAGTGCTCTCAGCAAACCTTAGAGCCGCAGCCCTCGTGAGGACTGTGCAACCCGAACCCCTGGACACCATGCACATTTGCAGCAGCATATGCTTTTTGGCGATCCCTGAGGTTGTGCTTTCGGCTACTTGTAGTCCAGTCCCCGAGCAGTGATTCCATCGAAGATTACTGGCCTACACTCCACAAAGTGTTCCGTGGGCTGTTACTAAGTGATTCCTTTCGAGGTCCCTTCGTGATCCCTGGTCCGTCGACCTGTGGGTCCCTGAGGTGGGAACTGTAACTTTAAGTTGGCTTACCTGGTTGCTGTAGACGTGCCCTGACTCTCCATCGCTTGGGGAGTCCCTAGGACCTTGCTGGTCCACACCGAAGCATCTTTACTCTGACCGCGTGGGTTGCAGTTGCCAAGGCTTGTTGGTCTCCAATCCGCACTGACCCCCCCCCCCCCCAGCACTCGACATTCTTCGTGGGACAGCTTACCTGTGGACTCTGGTCATCGTCGACATCTCCTGCTCCCCGTAGCTGAAGAGTCAAGCTTCACCTCATCGCACCTGAAACACCCGACATCGGTGGGCATTCATCTATCGTGCCCCTGGCAAGTGACCCAGACTCTGTCCCCTCTGCTTTCAGGCTCGTCTTCTCTTCGATCCAGGCTTGGATCACCCCAGACACTTCTCATCTTCCCGGCAGCAACACTTTGCAGCATCTCGCCATTGAAAACAACAAAGATTCCCGACACCTATGCACCCGGCTTCCCTGGGTTAGGTAACACGAGTACTCCGGTGCTCACATGGGTGCTGGCCTTAGAACCTTCTAAGTTTGAAAGGGTTTGCTCTAAGTCCTCTCCTAAGTGTCCTTATTCTTTAAAATTCCAACCGCGACTTTCCCATAGGATTGTAACGGAGCTCGCGGCTGTTTTCTCACACTGCACGTGTTCCCCGTGGGTCCCCTGTGTCACTACCTTGGGTGGTTCCTTGGGGTTCCAGAGATTCTACGTGCTCTAGACACTGTGTCTAGTCAAGTCTTGGTTCTTATACCACTTTCTTAATATATGGTTTGGTCTCCCCCTGGGGCCCACTGTGTATTGTGCTATTTACTGTTGTTTTAGAACTGTAATTTTGTGTGCCTTGCTCTCTAATCTCATAAAGAGGTTAGTAGCGAGTGTTTAGAAATAAATACATATATTTATATATATACCTTGTGTGGTTCTCCTTTCATTTAGTAATTCAAGAGGTTATAATCTGGTAAACCAAGCTGCTTTACACTCCTTCAAGACTTAACCTGAAGGCTGCTCTCCATAGCTACCACTAGGATAGTTTTCAATAAAGGTTGTCTTTAACCTAATCATCAATAAGGGTTGTTTGGACTGGTACAAGGTGCCCACTATAACATTATAAAAAGAGGAAGACAGGGCTACATAGAGGGTGAATCGTGAGATACGCAAGAGGCAATGAGTATATGGAAAGACTGGCGGGGATAGAATGATAATAATCCACATTTGTAAAGCGCCAACAATCACCCGTAAGGGTCTCTAGGCGCTGGGGGCCGTCGGGAAGATTAAGCAAGCTATTGCCCAGAGTCACATGGTGATGGGCTAATCTGCCGCCGGCGCCGGGGATTGAACCGTGATCCCCAGATTCCAGAGTCAGACGCCCTGGCCTCGGCGCCACACCTCTTCCTAGAAGAGACCTGGCTGGAGTACACTGGCAGCTGGTGGTGGTGTGGGGCCAAGGCAATATGGGAAGGGAAGGTGGTGACTGTAAGAGGAAGTGGGCGAGATGTAGACGAAGTGGGCGAGAGTAGGGTGAGAGGCAGTGAGGCAACAGAACGTGGGGCAGGGAAGATAGCTGTGCGTCTGAGGGGGTCACAGGGTTTGGGGACAGAATCTTGCATGAATGAGACATGCCGCTTCACTCCGGAGAGATGAGGTCTGTGTTAAACACCCCTGCTTAATGCTTAACACGAGATCGGTAGGTAAGCACGCCTTGGAGATCTTTGATCTCCTTGTCAGAGAAAATCCATTTTGTCTCCTGCTGACAGAAACTTGGTTGGGGGGAGACGTCCAATCCGGACATTATGGCGGCATTTCCTCCTGATTATACAATCTTTCGTCAAGATAGAGTGAAAGGCAGGGGAGGAGGGGTGGCGGTAGTAGTGAAAAAGTCAGCTACCTGTTCTATTTCTTCCTTGGATACCATTGCAGGAGCCGAATCCCTTGCCTTCACTATCAGATTGACCCCGCATCAAGCTTTGAAAGGGCTGCTGGTATATAGATCTCCCGGACCAGTGGGCTCTTTTTTTGATGACCTTCAGGGGGCCATATCTGGCATGGCTTTAAGTGCGCAGCACTGTCTTCTGGCAGGAGATTTTAATTTTCATATGGACGCCGGCGATGATCCGGATGTAAAAAAACTGCTTGACATTACGGCCCCTCTCGGTCTTGTCCCTTTTTTGGTTGGTTCCACACACGACAAGGGACATACTTTAGATCAGGTTTTCTCCTCGGTTCCTCTCATCGATGTTGAGCTCCTTCCGGTGCTTTGGACCGACCATAGGTTGGCCAGATTCTGTGTATTGGGTGGCGAAAAATCACCCAACAGCGCCCCCAGACAGCATGGCACTGTTCGAAGGGCTCTGCACAGAGTCACACCTGAGTTGCTGGCTCAGGCTGCTATGGACCATCCCTGCCCTCTTTCAGGGGATTTAGAGCAGGATGTGGAGTCCTTGCAGGGATGGCTGTTGGAGAGGCTGAATGATCTGGCCCCCGCAATGGCCCCTCGGGATATGGCTAAGAGGGTTTCAGCCCCATGGTTCACTAAGGCATTGTGTGCCACTCGCGCCCAGTGTAAGGTGGCCGAGAGGGCATGGCGCCTCCGCTATGATCCGGAAGCCAGATTGGCTTACAGGACAATGATTAAATCCTATTATCAGGATATTCTCCGGGAGAAAAAGGATTATCTGGCCAGGAGGATTGAGACTGCCTCCAACTCTTGTAAAGAGATCTTTACTGTGGTGAGGGAGTTTACGGCGCCCAGATCCAACGTGTCCCACAGTGTTCCATCGGAGCTCTGGGTCTGTGATCTGGCCAAATTTTTCACGGATAAGATAAAGTCTATCCAGGACTCTTTCCCAGTGAGGTCTGTGGAAGTGTGTTCCAGTCCGATGGCCGGATTACCCTCCCCGTCCACGCAGGGTGCGGTTCTTGTTGAGTTTCCTCCTGTCTCTGCCGATGTTTCCTTAGCTCTTCTGGCCAATCTTAAATCGGGCTCGTCATTGGATTCTTGTCCTGCCAAATTTTTGGCCAAGATGGCGGCCGTGGTTAACCCACTGGTCAACCCTTTGGTGAATCTGTCCTTGAGGGAGGGGAGGGTTCCGCTGCCCTGGAAAAGGGCTATGGTGATCCCCCTCCTCAAAAAGCCTGGGTTGGACTCTGAGGTTTTGGCCAATTATAGGCCGATTTCCCTTCTGCCGGCCTTGGCTAAGATTACGGAGAAGCATGTACATGGCGTTCTCTCTAGCTTTCTCGAATCCAATGATTTGTTCCATCCATCGCAGTCCGGTTTCCGTCCTAATTTAAGTACGGAGACGGCACTTCTGGAAGTGTCGGAGATCATCAGGGAGACACTGGATTCTGGAGGAAGGGCCATGCTCGTCATGCTGGATCTGTCGGCGGCCTTTGACACCGTCCCCCATGAGGTGCTCCTCTCCAGACTTTACGACATCGGTCTGAGGGGGACGGTGTTCAATTGGTTTACATCTTTTCTCGAGGGCCGCCGACAAACGGTCTGGGCCTCCCTGAGCTCCGCCGAGATGCCGCCACTGTGTGTCGGTGTTCCACAGGGTTCTGTGTTGAGCCCGACTCTGTTCAACATCTTTATGACACCTTTGGCGGCACTGGTGGAGTCCTCTGGGGCCCAGATCGTATCCTACGCTGATGACACTCAACTGCTCTTCACGTGTGGGAAAGATCAGGCTTTTGATGGAGAGAACATCCGGGGTTGCTTGGAGATGGTCTTTAGCTGGTTCCAGCGGAACAGCCTTAAGGCAAACTCCAATAAATCGGAGGTGCTGTTTTTCGGCTGCTCTCTGGACCCTGACTGGCAGGCCTGGTGGCCATTAGGTATGTGTCCCCCCGCCCAGGCATCGCTTGTGGCAAAAAATCAGGGAGTGAAGGTTGATAATAATCTGTCACTGAGATCACATATTCTTGGCCTGGTGGGTACCTGCTTCGGCATTCTTAAGATGCTCCGGAAGTTCCTGCCTCTACTTACAGAAGAGCATAGAAAGATCACTGTGCAAGCCTTAATAGGCTCCAGATTGGACTACGCGAACGTCCTTTATGTAGGTCTTCCGGAATATCTGGTTCAGCGGCTGCAGGTTGTGCAGAACTCCGCGGCCCGTGCTATTTTTGGTCTCCATAGGCGAGCGAGAGCTTCGGGTCTGGTGCGATCGCTTCATTGGTTGCCCATCCGGAAGCGGATTATGTTTAAAGCACTGACCTTGGCGCATAAAGCGCTATTTGGCGCCGGAGCAAAGTATCTACAGCAGAGACTGTCTTTCTACCGCCCAGCTAGATCTCTGCGGTCGGAATCTTTGTTTCTCACTGTGGTTCCCCGAGTGAGGAAGGCCCGCACTGGGGGTCGCTCTTTTAGTTTGAGGGCCCCTCAGTTGTGGAACTCCTTGCCTTTGGACCTACGGTCAATCTCTACTCTCCTTCTGTTTAGGAAGAGCCTTAAGACTTGGCTTTTTAACCTCTAGGGTGTTTCTGTCTTTTTTTCTGCTGCCTGTTTTATGATTTTTTGTTTTACTGAGCTGCCTCGATAAAGCGCCGGGACACTCCTCGGAGTAGCCGTGCGCTATAGAAATAAAGGTTTAACATAACATAACATAACATGAGCTAAAAAGGTGAAGTTATGGAGAAGTGGATTTGAGATGAAAGGTATGAAAGGGCTGTGTGCGAGTACAGAGCTAAACATGAGAGAGAAGTGGGGGATGGTCTGTGAGAATGGAAGATCAGATAAATGGTGTGAGAAAGATGTAGAGTGGAGAGAGTGATAACACGGTCCGTGAGAAAATGTTGGAGAAAGGATGATTTTAGAAAGAGAGGAAAGTGTGGAATCATGATGAACGGGGATTGTGGGTGTGGATTCAGGATGCGTTGGGGAAGGGTGTGGACGAGAAGTTAATGTGAGTACATATTGAGAGCGTGTCTGAGAGAAGGGCGGCCAGGATATGGAATGTTTTAGGGGTTGTTAGAAAAGATGGTGTATAACAACAGCTCGGGGTGTAAAAGAGCGATGGGCGAGTGCTTTGGGGTCAGAGAGTGAGAGGTGTGAGACAATGGCGAGAGACAGGATTCAGGGGAAAAGACATTTTTAAAATAGGGCAGCTGAAGGCGTGGGAGAGATGGGGGGTTAATCATGAGAGGTAGTGTTTGATAGGAGGATGGATGAGAGAGAAGACGCTATAGAACAGAAAACCCTTTCATATACATGTGTGACAAAGAGGACTGTGAGACAGAGAGGTGTCTGTGCGAAGAGCACAATAGAAAGAAAACAGGAAGTAAGGAGGGGTACAATGAAGTAAATGTGTGAGAGGAGGGTGCTAGATGGTTGTGAGGTGTGTATGTGCGAGAGATTGGGGTGGGTGGCTTTGAATGCTGTCAATCCATATTATTAGCACTCAGTCCTTTTTACTTCCTCTGGCATCACTTCCTGTGACAAAACTTGGGTTGAAGGTAGAGACTTAAGGTATGTCTTCCCCCCCCCCTCCCCCCACCACAGAACATACAAAGGTTATATCACCACCAGGGCTTTAAGTGGGCCGGGTCTCACCGGTGCTGAGCACCGTCAGTTTTTTAAAGAAGTCCTCAAAGCGGGTCTCTGGTGGGCTCTGTTTTGTGTCCTGGCACAGGCGATCCGTTTTTTCCCGGACTGCAATGACAGCGGGCACATCATGTGCGCCTGCTCACACTGCTCACTTCACTAGTGGAGAAGATACAGCATGACGTCATGTCAGGTGAGCGTTTTAGGGGAAGGGAAGTCCTTTAAAGAGAGTCATTTTCTCTCTGGGTTTCCCTTCTCTTTTTTAAACTCAGGAGCAGCAACATCGTCGTGGTGTATATATACATTATACAAGCCATAGTTGCTGCTTACTTATCCTATGCAACTAACAATCAGTGACAAAGCCAATAGTCCTGGCTTGTTGTAGGTGTAATGTTACTTGTAATATATATCTGGAGGCAATGACAGAAACAGCAAAATACAAGTCGGGCGGCACACTATGCTAAGCACCGATTTTCAGCTTGTGTGTTTTTAAGCCACGCCCTTAAAGCAGCCACGCCCCTTTGAGAGACCCCCCAGTTGTTTCATCCCACTTAAATCCCTGATCCTCACCACGGTGTACTCCAAATAAGTTTCCCGATTGATCCGTCACCGAATCTGGCCCTTCACTTCTGTTTTGCTCCAGAGCGTCTTCTGTGGCGCACAACCAGTCAGTCCTGGCGAACGAGCAGTGGGGTTACTGTCCAAAGACTCAAATAGCACAGGAGGTCGCGAGCTGAGTTTCAAATGTAAATTTATGAGCAGCCGCAAAACATTAATGATCAGCATGGTAGTGACGTCAGTGCAGCCCTGCCCTCAACTCCGCATAAGCGTTCCTTGTTTCTGACCGTCTTTGAAGATTACTAGACAAGCGAGCAGCCTGAAAGCAGAATGTGGTTAAATACCGTGGAACACTCCGCTGTCTCCCATATGTCTTTGATCAGGAATCATTGTCTAACGTCACCGCTTAGGAGGGGGGGGGGGGGGATTCAATTCTGCTTTCTCAGTTTGTCCTTCTAATTCCTTCTGCCTAGTTAGCACTGACAAAAGCGCAGACTGGATGGGGCTATTTTCAGAAACATATTTACATTGCTTAAATTGGTGCGAAATTGATTCATACAGACAATTATAGTGTGTGATTACTGCTCTAATTAAAGTTCACGGAAGGCTAAAATAGTCTGTTGGTTTGTTTGTTAATGCGCAATTAGAGTCTGCCTGGTAATTGCAGGTTTTAAAATCATACTTTGAACCTATTAGCGCCTGCATACGGTCGCGTCCTGAGACTCGACACTGAGGCGCTGCAGTCCGCCGCGCCTCGACGCGATGTCCGTAGGCCCTCTTGGTTGCGCACTCCATTTTGTTTCTTTGTCCACACCTGTGCTCCCATCAGCGGGGTCCGGTCTTAGCCCCTCTTAGCGTGTCTTTGTCAGGAGTCAATGAATACCTAATCTTCGAGCCCCATGCAGAAAGGTCGCGCGGCCCTCCTCGCGGCCCTGAGCGCTGCTACCAGCATGCACCTGAAGCGGGCTGGCAGCCGCCGCCTCCATGTGTTAATTACACATGTGAAGCCCATTATACACAGAAAGAGCACCTGCTGGCAGTGAAAATGAATCAAGCCTGCCCTTCCTGCGCAGTAAGTAAATTGAAGGTTCATTTCATCAGGAGATAATAGTTTTTTTTTTATTCCACTTTGTGTCGGCCCCGACTTGAGGATATACTTAACATCAAATCACTGACGCGGAGGGGGACCAACTTCCGCCAAATTTACATGTTTCAAGCTCCTAGATCTTCACTTAAAATGCTAGTTATCTCTGCCGGTTACCATTCACCATCACCACAGAGGTTATGGCTTAAATGTAGTGGCGGCCAGGGAGAACAATGTGAAGGGGTTATTAGAATAGGCTCAAATTTCAAGACATGTGCAGCCCCCGATTTAAGCAAGGGCATTTGAATAAAGCGGAAGGAATTTGATATTAATGTTGGCTCATTGAGGTCTCTTTTGAAATTTTTTGTAAGTTTTGTTCTTGTTCCTGCTGTTCTCCCCATCACTTTCTTCGTCGGTTCAAAGGACTCTTGACCTTTTGCCCAACAGCTTCCATGGTGCTGTTTGTGCCTCATGTTTATAGTAAACTGTTGTATTTTGATGATGAAACCTGTAGAGCGCACGAATGTCGGGAGGCTTCTTGGCGCTGTAAATGAACAAGGATTTGGGAGCCCAATTCTTTTCTGAATAACCAAGTTTTTAAGCATTTTCTAAAAGCTGGTAAGGAAGTAGCAGATTTTAATTCCACAGGAAGACTGTTCCTATTCTTGGCAGAGCTGGTGACAAAGCTCCTGCCTCGCACGAGGAGCGTTTGAAGGAGGGAAAGGCCGGATTACAGGCAGAGTTACAACGCAGCGCTCTACCAAGGCCGGATTACAGGCAGAGTTACAACGCAGCGCTCTACCAAGGCCGGATTACAAGCAGAGTTACAACGCAGCGCTCTACCAAGGCCGGATTACAAGCAGAGTTACAACGCAGCGCTCCACCGGGCAAGCACCGTTTGAAGCTGTTCTTCAAATACTCCGGGTTCTGTCCATTGAGCACTAAAAGCCATACAAAGGACCTTGAAAATAACTTGCTGTTTTATGGCGAGCAAACGTAACCTGCTTGTGCTCTGAGAAGCAAATTGAAATCTGGGAACATCCAAGAGCATCCGTGCTTCAGAATTTTGCAAAATCTGAAGCTTGTTTCGGGATATCATTTGCAGGTTTTGGGAACGGTCATTGTAATGGTCTAACCCAGACAGAACTAGTGCATGACAACGGATTTTAAAAGGTCTGGAGGAATGAATTAGGCACATTTCTTTATGATTCTAAGAGCAGTGGCGGCTGGTGACATTTGAAAGTGGTAGGGCGTAAAACAATTGTCGTACTTCACTGCGGCGAGCGAAAACACCCAGTCCCCCGCAAGAAACCGAAAACATTACCCTTACAGGTTCATACCCTGCTAGGTGTCTGGGGACGGGCAACAAAGAATGAAGGGGACGAGTATATCTATATGCAACAGTTCATACTGTGGCACTCAGGGATTCACCCAGTGATGCCACTCTTTTTCATACACAGAGGTGAGAGAGACACCCCGCACAAGATGGGAGATCTATTTGAAGATGTTCTAATGATGGGCTACGCGTCTTACCTTGGTAAATGGGGGATAGTGGGTTGCTGCTTCCTTGCATATGCGGGTCTAGCTGGGGCAGTCCGCAGAGCCTGGGTAGGGTTTCCACGACAACCTGAAACACGTGTGAGAAACCAAACCCTCCCGGACATGGGAGGAAGGGAACACTTATCTCCAGAATTTACTCGCTATTGACATCACGCATGACTACGCACATCTCCACACTGAGTCACAATGGGAGGATGACTTGGACGTGGAACTAAGGGATCGGGACTGGACAATTATAATGGGAAGTTGCAGCCAAATTGCACGAAACGCCCGACTGAAACTTACACACTACAAAATCTGTCATTTAGGTGATAACTTGCACCGTGAAGACACGAGTGAGGGCATCACACCTAGGGTGACCACCTCACTGCATGCCATGACAAACGCGGTTTGCAGTCCTGGCTTTAGTATAAGAACCTAATGCACTTTTGGCATTGTAGTCTCCATTGCTCTCAGTGATCTATTTAGAGGAACATACCTGCTGAGGTCCTGAGCACGTCCGCGCCCGCGCGCCGCATCTGTTCCGTTCGTTGGCGCCTACAGCGGTACAGCCCCTCTCAGGCCCTCAGCCAATCCTGGAGCTGCCAGCAGCCCCAGGATTGGCTTAGGGCATGGTTACTGCTCGCCCGCCTGCCCATTAGGAGAACGAGGTTTGAGCCTTTGCTCAACCCTCGGTCTTCTAATGGGCATGCGCCAGCCAGACCACACACGAGTGCGCATGACTGGGCACGGAGCGAAAATTCGCTCACCTTCCCCAATCATGCGCACTTGTGCTGTTACCCCTGCCTGGTCCTCTGACGATCATGTCAGTCAACATGACGCCGGACCGCCCACCGGCGGTCCAACGTCATGCTGACTGACATGATTGTCAGTTCTCCCTCTGCTTCTTTGAACTTAAGTAAACTGATTCAGTTTACTTAAGTTCAAAGATGCCGACGCTGCGGGCGGGGGGGCTACGCCTCAACGCCCTAATGGACGCACCGCGCCTGACTGAGTGTGTAAAATGGAGCAGAAATGACTGAGCTAACTTGATCTTTAAAAGTCAGTTTTTCGTTAACTGCAGTGCCTCCGTTTTTTACCTTCTTAGCGAGCCTAGGTGGAGTCCCTAAATCCTGAGGAGAAACTGATAGAACACGATCAGATAGGAAAGAGCGAAGCAAGGCCTGGGCAGCATCTTTGACCCCAAGGCTCTGTAAACGGTCAATCAGCAGAGCATGATTGACCGTGTCCAATGCTGTGGCCAAATCATGCAAGATAAGGGCTGAACTACCGCTCCTACCTAGTGTTGACCTAATTTCCTCAGTGACCACAATTAGCGCCATTTTGGTGCTGTGGCCACTTCTAAATCCAAACTGTGTATCGTCTAATAGATGGTTATTGTCTATAAATGAAGCCAGTTGCAAGTTCATGGCTTTCTCCACCATCTTAGCTGGGAGAGGAAGCTGGGGAAATGGGCCGATAGCTGTTTGGGTTGAATGGATTTAAATTTGGCTTTTTTATTTATTAGTGGGAGGACCGAGGCAGATTTCCACTGTTTTTACTGAAAATGTCATTCTCTGTAGCATGAATAGCCATTGCAAGTAAATACCTGATTCAAGTTATTACTCAAGAGTCTTGTTGTCGGACTGGTTGGTCACTGTTACTATGTCTTCAAAGAGCTCTATTATTTTTCTCAAGTTGCTGTGTCTCACTTTAGCTTTTCTCAAGTCATACTCATCTTGCTTACTTTCATTAACTCTTGTCCCTTCCATATTGTTATCTTTTACATCACATTCTCTTATATCACCTTCCTTTCATTACTGCTCCCACATCACCCTTAGCAGTATCTTTCTCTGCTCTTAGTATTTCTCCACCTCTTGCCCCCTTTTTGCATCTCCTATTCTGATCCGTCCCCAGTGTATGAGGACACCACATTCTTTTTGTGTTCCCCATCTCAGCTTGAAGATCTGCCCTAGAACATCCCCCAGACCTGCTTTCTCCTGTTACATTTGATCTTTTGAGTAACCACCTCTCTCTTTACATAATGAAACCTTGATGGAAATTGTTGTTTGTAATAACATGTACCCTCATCCACCCTGATCTTCGGACCTTGTTCTAAGAGAAGTACTGCTTTACGTATTTAAAAGTGCCTTTGTTGAATAGGTACTACGCTGTTGTGGTTGTTCTCTGACTGTCCTACTATGATGATCCATGTTATCTGTCTTTAGTTGTCAACATTGCTTATTAACATAACACGTGTATTTGTAAAGCGCACGTTCACCCATAGGTATCTTGGCGCTGAGTAACAGATGTTTATTGTTACCCAACTCAATGGTACTCATTCTATCGACCTCAGATGGATGAAAGTCTGAGTGGACCCGCCTGGATTTGAACCTGTGACCATGAGGTCGAACACAGGCCCCTGCAGTGGAAGCCACCAGACCCGGCTAAAACTTGCAGGACATTGGCTGACAAGCCAGCCACGGTTCTTCTTTGTTGTGACGTAAACATTAGTGCATCAAGAAGGACAGCATAATCACCCTTTGGTTGAATTTGTAGTCTTATGTTTAGGGGTTTTGTGGAGCATGACAGATTCAGTGGGGTGGTATGCAAGTGAATCTGAGTATTCGATTTCTCCCTTACAATCTGTGTGTCACATATTTTGAGGGTGGCCCATTAGCCTCTTTACTGTTTTGGCTACATCCGTGGCGATGGCTGGCTGGTGGTTAGGTGGGTGAGTAAGAATCTAATGATTGGGTTTTCTGGTCAAATTCTGGTTTTCTGGGTCTGTATGTCCGCAGATATCACGATGAGGGACTGCAGTAGGCGGTGTCATGGTCGTTACAGATGAACATTGACTCGCGTTAGGGTTCTGCACGTGCAGACGCAGCTGTGGGGGGATGTTTGATGTGCACCTCTGAGCTGGTGGGTGGGTACCGCGCGGTACCTCGAGTGTTTTCGGTGTTAAGTAGGGTTTTGGCTCATGCAGAGGGGGATAATGAGCAGCTTCTCTCCTATGGTGATCAGCAGCTGGGCTGAGACTTTTCTGAGAAGCCCAGAGGAGAGGTCTGTACAGGGACAGGGACAGGCGGAGCGAGTGATTAGCGCAGAGGGGGCGGGGAGGGTCTGCCAAATCTTGTGCAGTGAAATATCATTTTAGTTTGAGATGTCAAAAGCCACTAATAGAGGTATAGATTTGAGTTGTTCTGTAAGTCAAATATTTATAGCTTCAACACATTTTTGTGGACAGGTAGCGCGCCAGTCTGTGGGAGCACTGTGTAACGGAAGAACATATGTCTGCCATGTGGGCTATAAAGGTAGTGCTTTCATGTGGAACATGAAGACCAGCGTTATGCTATGTTGTCGCTGCATATTTGTATGAAAGTGAAGTGAAAGGAAGGATGCTTAGCCACCAAACACTGGTATTTGGATGGTCCGAAATTGTGCAGTGTAGCCTGCATGGTACATTTGTGGTGTTGTGTATGTATGACAGTGTGTACTCGAACTGCGTTGCAGAGAGTCTGCTGGGATGGAGGCGAAAGGCATTTCAAAGTGCTCAGCCTCGCAAGCATCAGGATAACTCGAATTTGGATTGTTATACAGTTGAAACTGCATTGAACGCAGGATCCATCTGCCAAGAGTTGAAGTAAACTACCCCCTGTGTCGCTCTCTTGCATCAACATTGATGTACACTTTGGCATCCAAACGGCGGGACTGCAACTTGAGCAAGCTGAGCTGTTGTGTTGTGTGTGGATCATGAAAATGTGTTTTCCTTCTTTGTTTCTAAAGGCATGTTAGCGGTCCACTGTCTAGGGATAGTCAGATATCAAACGCTGAAGCTTTACTTTCCCTCCACATCTGATGCATCAGTTGTTTGTATACATCCCTTGGTCACCAGGGCCAGCATTAAGCAGGGCCAGCTTTAGCGCTGGTGGTGCCCGGTGTGACAATCTATTCACCGACCTCCTCTTCCTCTGATCCCCTCACTACCACCAGCAAAAGTGCCCCTCATCCTACATAGCCGCTCTCTCACATACATGACATTTATTTTACAACTCTGGTAAAGGCTGGCTTTACTAATCCACTCAGTTAGCCACATAAAATACAGATTTTTTTTGCAGCAGGCATATTAACCCTCTGCTCTACTATATGCTAGTCAAAACTGCCACTAGACAAAACTCTGATCTCTCTCTCTGTAGCAGGAACTTTAATCACAAGAGTTATCTTGACACTTCTATTGCTGCCTGAAAAATGGACACACAAGGAACTCTGAGCAGGTGCTTTTAAATCTTAAGTTATTACAAAACACACAGCCCTCCACCTGAGGTCTGTGCTTCCCCACCAGGTTAGCGCCCGATGCGGCGGCACCAGTTGCACTGCCCTAAAGCTGGCCCTGGCATTATGAGTTTATACAACATGTCACAATCCCTGCATCTTTAACACCCGCTCAAAATTCAGCACCCTGTCGCTCTTACCGCAGCCTCTCAACAGCCCCCCGTTTTCCATCATTCATTGCTAAGAGGAAGAGAAAAGAGTGAGCTCTCCTGAAGGATTATATGGTGCTTGGAGACCTGTTTAAGTTCTAGTCCAGTGGTTCCTATATGACCCTTGAGACCAGGGAAAACTGGTAGTGCCAAAGGTACCCGAGAGCAAGCCCAGGGGGTGTCAGTCACTACCCCTTGCACCTTCTGATTTATGTCTCTGATTTCACACAAACTGAGGGCCATGTCCTCCCTGCGGAGAAACACAAGCAAACACAAGCGAGTGTCCGTCTCGTTGGGCTCAATGGTGAGTGCACTTTCACCAACTAGACCTGGATCCAGGTCTAACAGAACCCGGTCTCCAATCCTGAAGTTGTCATCTACAAATCATTGTTTTCAGGTGTGTGTGTTTATTAAGCAAAACAAGATTACAACACCCAGAATACATTAGCTTATCGCGCAAAAGTCTGGGGTGGGAACATTGACTCTGATGACCTGGAGAGAGGGGGCCACTGTACCCTAGACAGAGCTTGGGAGCCATGTTTGAACACACCCAACTCGGTGCGACAGAGTGAGGCTTAGAGCTTCATCCGTCATCTGTGCTAATTGTGATTCTCACGCAAACTCGCGATTCTAGGTGGTTCTGTCAAAACGCGCCCTGTGGATTGTTCTCGCGATTCTAGATGGTTCTGTAATAACATGCCCTGTGGATTGTTCTCACGATTCTAGATGGTTCTGTAATAACGCACCCTGTGGATTATTCTCGCAATTCTAAATGGTTCTGTAATAGTGCATCCTGTGGATTGTTCTCGCAATTCTAGATGGTCCTGTAAATAACACGCCGTTTGGATTGTTCTCACCAATATAGCTGGTGGTGTAATAACACGCCCTGTGGATTGTTCTCGCGATTCTAGATGGTTCTATAATAACACACCCAGTGGATTGCTCTCGCGATTCTAGATGGTTCTGTAAATAACACCCCCTTTGGATTGTTCTCGCCAATATAGCTGGCGCTGTAATAACACGCCCTGTGGGTTTTTCTCGCGATTTTAGATGGTTCTGTAATAACACGCCCTTTGGATTGTTCTTGTTAATACAGCTGGCGCTGTAATAACATGCCCTGTGGGTTTTTCTCGCGATTATTCATGGTTCTGTAATAACACACCCTATTGATTGGTTTTGCGATTATGGCTGGTGCTGTAATAACACGCCCTGTGGATTGTTCTTGCGATTACAGATGGTTCTTTAATAACATGCCCTGTGGAGTGTTCTCGCGATTATAGATGGTTCTGTAATAACACACCCTATGGATTGATTTTGCGATTATGGCTGGTGCTGTAATAACACGCCCTGTGGATTTTTTTCGCGATTATAGATGGTTCTGTAATAACACACCCTATGGATTGATTTTGCGATTATGGCTGGTGCTGTAATGATAAGGCCTGTGGATTGTTCTCGAGTTTATAGATGGTTCTGTAATAACACGCCCTGTGGATTGTTCTCGCGATTATAGATGGTTCTGTTATAATATGCCCTGTGGATTGTTCTCGCGATTATAGATGGTTCTGTAATAACACACCCTATGGATTGATTTTGCGATTATGGCTGGTGCTGTAATAACACGCCCTGTGGATTGTTCTTGTGATTATCGATGGTTCTGTAATAACACAGCCTATGGATTGATTTTGCGATTATGGCTGGTGCTGTAATAAGTTCACGCCCTGTGGATTGTTCTCGAGATTATAGATGGTTCTGTAATATTACGCCCTGTGGATTGTTCTCGCGATTATAGATGGTTATGTAATAACACACCCTATGGATTGATTTTGCGGTTATGGCTGGTTCTGTAATAACACGCCCTGTGGATTGTTCTCGCGATTATAGATGGTTATGTAATAACCCACCCTATGGATTGATTTTGCGATTATGGCTGGTGCTGTGATAACACGCCCTGTGGATTGTTCTCGCGATTATAGATGGTTCTGTAATAACCCACCCTATGGATTGATTTTGCGATTATGGCTGGTGCTCTAATAACGCACCCTGTGGATTGTTCTTGCGATTATAGATGGTTTTGGAATAACTTGTTCTGTGGATTATTCTCTTGATTATAGATGGTTCTGTAATAACACACCCTATGGATTGTCCTCGCAATTACGGCTGGTGTTATGATGACACACCCTGTGGATTGTTTGTAGAAACAAATCTTGCAGAAAAACACTGCAAAATCCAATTTTTTTTGCAGTTTATGACATAGGAAGAAACTCCCTGATAACGGATTAGCCCCCATTCTGAAGCCTAAACCTCGGTTGATGAGGTGATTTTGCACCTGGTAAATGCTGCACCGGAAGTACTGGTATTTATCCTGTGCCTCGGTACCACCTGGGATTGCGCAGTATGAAGTCCAAAAAATATAGCTGTGAAAAAACAGTTGAATCGGTTCATGGTTCTTCAGTTGCTAAACTGCAACTTTAACCCAACAGCGCATGCTGAATGCGCGCCTCTTTTAGGCGGGTTCTATCTTTCCCACCAATGGGCTTTCAGAGAAACTTAAAAGCTGGTCGGCTGACGGCGGAATTCTAGCAGCCTGACGTCCTAATTAAACACATACGCCCGTGCCCAGCTCCTCCATCACGACCCTAGGTGGCGAGAGCCACGCGTTTGTGTTAATTATATTTTTTCGGGTCCGAGTTCTCCAACACCCCCTTTGACAGGCCCCCGCCCCGGCGCTGGCCACGGCAATAAATGGCCAGTTTTCCAGAATCCATCTCCCTTTCTGCTTCCTTTCATCACGCTACCTGCGTCTCTGGTGCACGAGACACTTGCAGACTTGAGACTTCCTGCCGGGCTTCCGTCGTTGCGTCTTTGACACCGAGGCTGTCCCCTTCCGAGGCCGTCTAATGAGGCCCATGTGCGGTGCGGGGTGTGCGGGAGAAGCCCCGGACAGCACAGCTATTCACGCGGGGAAGCAGGGACGCTTTTTAAGTAGTTTGCCTTGAAACAAATGAGATTTGACCTTATCACCTCCTCTGATCTCCACCACCAAAAATGTGCCAGGCACATCAACCTCCCTTGACACGCAGGCCAGGAAACCCCTGCCATGTTCCTTCGGTTGGAAATCTGAAGCTCCGCGACTTAGGGCTTGGCTAAGGTACTCTGTGTCGGATGAATCGTTATTGCACCTGATAAAATCTGGCACTGAGGTGTTTGGAATTTATAGGTATCATACTTATAACCTGTCATGAGGAATAACATTCCCCCACTGAAATCCACATGTCCCGGTAAATGCCCGCCCTTTACCCCATGTTAAGGGGTTGAGCTTTCAAAATGTAATGAAAGGTGCAAACTTTATCACACCCAGTAACTACCGGACGAGATAAACATCGCACCACTTATCATACTTGTGAGCTGTTGAGGGGTTGTCATTTAAAGGGCCACTTGTGAGCAAGTCCTCAAAAGACCAACCCTTCAGTGGGAGTCTCCAACGTTTTACACATGTGGAGTGTAGGGCAGGTCTTAACCATTGGCCAACCTGTAGTCCACAGGGTCTGCTTGTCTGCGTTTGCGCCCCCACACACTATTTTCCTCACAATCTGCCACTTTTCTATTGAGAGTCGACTGGCTCTGAAAAGGGAGGTGCTGTTTTTCTTGGAACTTGATTTTAAAACCGTTTCCTTCTTACTTTGATGATGCCAATGTGGTGTTGTTTTTCCAAACCAACTTAAAAGGGTGCAAATGTCGCAGTTTTAACATAGAACTGTGAGAATTAGTGGCAGATCGCAAGAGAAAACAAACTGCAACTCCGTCCATCCCGTACCCTTAACCCCTTCGGTGCTCATGACGGAACGGTTCCGTCATGAGCCACGGTTGAGCTGTGCTCATGACGGAACCGTTCCGTCATGACCACGCCCGCGCAAGAAACCGTCAGCACAGCGGCGGAATTCGCGCAGCATGGAAGGGGTTAAGCTAAGATTGTGTCAAATGGAAACTACATTGTTTCCCCAGTGGCCAAAGGGCACCCAAAAAAAGTATGGGAACTGTGATGCTGTGTGCAAAAGAAGCGGGGTGCGTGAAGGTAGGGGCAGAGTCAAAGGCTTGGCTAAAAACAGAATATTATGTACCTTTTTTTGATCTTAAACCTTCAGGTAACTACATAATCAAATAAGGCACAGCTTAAATAAAAATATATGCTAGTTATGTTAATCACTAGGGAATTGTGAGAAAGTGGCTCTGTATATACTGTTCCCAAATAGGTACAAGGTGTAGAGAGTCCACAGTCCCCAGAGGTTTGGCAGAGGCTAAAGTTAGATATAACCTTACTCTCTAAAGTGGTAGCTTGGTCGAGCAGTAAGGCAGTATCAGAGAACAGTGTAAAGCATTTGTTGCACACACTCAGCCAGCAAATGGTCTCACACACTCAATAACTGAACTCTAGGCCAATGGTTTATATATAAAAAAATATATGCTTGTTTTATTTTAGAACCAACAAGAGGTATTAAAATATACTTTCTCAGAATGAGATGCTTTATATACATATTTTTGCAATATGCAATTGACTTTTGTAGAAAGTTACAAGTGGTTGCAATAGGCAACACAATTCTAAACACAATAATGCATTGAGTTCAATGGAAGTTTCAAGTTATTTACCACAGATTACTTTTAGGATTACTTTTGAAATTCCAGGACTGGATCCTAGATTCAGTCCTGGGTCAATACTTGGAATCAAGTGATAAAAGTCGACTTAATTACTGTGATGATTTTAGACAATATTTTGCTATTTTAAAAGTTGACACTTAGAAAATATTTCATAGAAAACAGTCAATGATTCCCTATGGCAGAAAATTCAAGTTGCAGGTATAGTATGTTCTCGTTACTTTTGTAATTCAGCACTGGGTGCCTAGACTCAGTACTGGGGCCTTTATCCAAAACAGGTAAGTAATTACGTTTTCAGATATTATACGATTTTTAAACAATATTTAAAGTTTGCAGAAATTGACACTTGAAAGAAATTTCACAGAAAAACAGTCAATGATTTCCTATGGGAGATTATTTGGTTACTGGTAAGTACAGTTGTAAGTATTTTTCAGAGTCAGTGCTGGGCACCAAGATCCAGCACTGGGAGCTCACGTAAGAGCAGGTGAGTATTTTCGTTTTCTTTACTCGGCTGATTTTTGGTGAATATTTTAAGTTTTGAAAAGTCCACACTTAGAAGAAATTTCAGGAAAAGCCAGTCAATGTTACCCTATGGAGAAAATTGAGTTATCGGTTTAAAGGTAAGTACTCGACTGGCAGAGTTAAGGTTCTGAGCATAGACTCAGGGGTCTCCCAGGGTCAGGTAGGTTCAGTTGGTTCACCCTCAGCGGCACAAGGGCGGCCGGGTGCAGAGAGAGTTAGGCCCAATGTTATCCTACGAGAGGTAGGGGGGCCTTGGTTGGTGGCTGCTGACTAGCAGGCTACGCGGCTGTGGGAGCTGGGCTCCTGGTCACTTACTCAGGGCAAGTGGGTAAGTAGATAGGTTTAGAGGTTGCACTGCCAGGGCCACTCGGGCGGCTGGGTGCAGGGTGCTTTTGAGCCTTTGTGCGCTCAATTGGTTTCAATGGGAAATCTCCGGTTTAGAAAAAGACTGCAAGCTCGGGGACGAAGATTCTTCAGGTGCCACCACCACTTCGAGAGGTAAGTTGGGTAGTTGGAGGATAGGTAGGTGCCCCGGGATTGGGAAGAGGGGGCCGCGGGGCGCAGGGTGCAGGGGTGCCTTTTGGTGTCGGGAAATCTTACCCTCTGTTGGGGTGGCACCTGGTTCTGAGGCTGCAGGCTTCTTCAGGAGTGTCGAGGGAGGTCATTGGGTGCCGGACTCGGGGTCACAGTTGCCGTGGGGTTGTCCTCGTGGTCTTTGTTCACTCCGGCACAGGCCAGGCTTGGCGGGTGCAGAGTGTGCTGGGTTCGCGGTTCCGGGCTGCTGCCAGGGATTAGAAGTAGTTTTTGAGTAGAGCCTCCACTCATGGGAGTCCCAGGGGGCTTAGAGTCAAAAGGTAGCCAGGTCCTCCGGGGTTTGTGAGGTTGCTGGCCACAAGAGATGCCGGGTTGGAGCAGGAGCAGGTTCGAGGCTCGACAGGCCGGTAGGGCTGGGGCCAAAGCAGTTGGTGTCTTCCTCTTCTTAGCAGTTGCAGGGCAGGTCTTCTTTCTTCTAGCTCTTCTTCGGATTTTGGAATCTGGAATCTGGGGAAGGAAGGTACAGGGTGCCCCTAAATACTAGATTTAGGGGTGTTACAGGTAGGTGAAGGGCAGGGACCAATGGGTCCCTGTCCTGGGGTGGAAACACCCCCTATCCTGCCTCTCTCCTGTGGGAGGGGGGCAGTAGCCTAGTCCTCATTGGGCAGGGCTTCCCATCTTCAAGATGGTGAAAGCCCAGAGATGTGCTTTACCTCGCCTCCCCCACCTGAGGGGTGGGATTGGCAGGCTGGCACATCCCCTGTCCTTATTTGGGGTTTACGGCCAAGCTTCCCGCCAGAGTGGGGGGTTGCAGTGGCCTGGGGAAGCTCACAGAGGCGGCATGCCTTTGAAGCTTCCCCCTGCCCATCCTGGGGGAGGAGATTTAGCACCTCGCCCAGGATGTGCATTGTTGCAGACCCAGGAGAGCAGGGGCTCTCCTACCCAGGGGTCCAGCAACATGTCTGCTGTATGGCAGCCTAGGCAGCCTCAGAACAGACGTGGATTGTAGGTTAGGTTTCAGGGGGCATCTCTAAGATGCCCTCTGGGGTGCTTGGTACATTAAATCCCACACTGGCATCAGTGTGGGTTTAATGTGCTGAGAAGTTTGATACCAAACTTCTCAGTCTTCAGTGTTGCCATTATGGTGCTGTGGAGTTCGTGTTTGTCGAGCTCCCAGCACCATATACTTTTAAATGGCAGCACTGCCCTTACAGTGCCCAGGAATGGACTCGGGTACTGTAGGGGCACAGGGCTCCCGCTCCTGTGCCCACACCATTGGCATAGGGCACCCAGCTAGAGGGGTGGCTGATGTATGCCATGGCAGTGTAGGTGGTGGGCATGGCAAACAAGGATGTGTGCCATGTCCACTCTTTGTTTTGTCTTGTACCCAGACACTCAGCCTGCAAGGGCAGTGTGTGTGTGTAAGAGTACAGGGCCTCTAAGGGTGGCACAATGAGTGCTGCAGCCCTTAGAGGCCTTCCCTGGTCAGAAGGCCCTGGGTACCTAGGGTACCATTTACCAGGGGCTAACATGTGGCCAGGGTTTGCCACTTTGGGTTCTGTGTTTTTAAGGAAGGAACATAGGCCCTGGGCACCTGATTGGCAGGAGTCCAGGGCACACTCAGTCAAATTACATTCAGCAATTCAGCACAAAGTGGGGGCATACCATGCAAGAAAGATGGCACTTTCTCACAGGAATGCACAATCAGACATTATGAAATCTTTATTACTTAATGCACTGCAGAGGTCTGTACCGGTCACCAGAGAGCCACAGAATTAGATCCTGGTTGGTGCAGTGGAGAATAGTGACTTGTGTATGTTTAGTGCTATGAGGTCACAGCCTTTGACAGAAAGCACTGTGCATTGTTAGTCATTATTTTAAACTTGCTTTATACACGGTATAAGATAGGCTGCTACAAAATGGGCAAAACGGTTTAAGATTAAAAAAAAGTGCTTCCAAAATTTAGATTTTAATAATGCCCAGACTGTACATTGTGCAATTTTTTTCATAACTGACCCTTTAAAGTACGGGTCACAGCAAAGCTTGTAACTCCCTTGCAATACCACTCAAAAAGAATTAATCTGTCATCAGGAAGCTTCAAGTGATTGCATTAATTAATGCCAATACCGGCTTCCAAGCACTCTTTACATTTGCAGATTAACCAGTTGTGCACATTTACATTTCTTTCAGGCATCAAGCACCCTGTCAAGAAGGCTTGTTTATTGTTTAGCTGTCTGACCCTCTCTCGGTTTCTCAGCACAGGAGTCTCCCTGCCTTATATTTCAGCTGAAGCATTTCAACTTTACAAATTAACCGTCCCGGGATGCTTATCTTTTTAGAAAAAGTTTGGGAAATATTTTTCTTAAAGTGAAAAAGTGTGGGCACGTTGTGCTCCTCAAATTCCTCCCACTTTGTTCGATCACTATGTTTCCTGCGTAACACCATCTTTTTGATTTGGATCACTCCTATGAATTATGACCTGGTGGTCTTCACAGTGGGCGAGGAAAAATTAAAGCCAAGTGAAGAGGAGAAAAATGAACAATTATAAAGAAACTTAAACAAAACCCACCCTTACCGTAAAAGTTCAGCTCTGCACAAAAAACCCACTTGAAAATAAAGCTATAAATACTAGATCCCAAGGCAACAGATTTCTTTCTTTCAGTGGCATTCCACAAATGTGGAGATCCAGTCCTTTGAAAATATTTGAAAAAAACTGAGGTACCTGAGAGGAAATCTTCTCTTTTTGTTGAACCGAATTGCTGACCCAAATTATGCGCACTTAAGGGTTCTATTTTTTTTTAATTGTTCCTTATTCCATTAAAATTGCTTGCCCTTTTATTACCTCAGCGTTTTCAGTAAAGCAGATACCAATGCTCTTAGCCTGCTGATAAAATACCCTTTTCTCTAGAATAAAGACACAGTGACACAACTCATCCTCCCAAAAATGACCCCTCCGTTTTTTGTCATGTATAACTATAAATTGATTATTGCTGGCTTTTTCAAGGGATGATGTAGATTAAAAAAGTATTTTTCTTTTAGATATTTTATATAGAGATGCTGATAGCAAATTTGTAAAAGTTCAAAATAAACAAATGTTCGTCTTGACTGATTGACTTTATGCATGGGTTATGTTTACACTTGTAAATTCTGTAGACACAACTGTTTATTTTAAATAAAATAAATAAATTGACATTTATCTTTTTATTGTTATGAAAATTAAGCCTTCCACAAATTAAAATTAGATAGTACCATGTCTAAAATTGTGTCATTCACTATGTTTCTCTTGTAGTGCTCCGATGCCCTACCTCATAGGCATACATGCAAGTTTAATGGAGGTAAGTGTGTTTTTTACAAGCATTATAGATTTTCTTTTCAAACATTTGTCATCTACCTTCAAATTACTTGCATTGATCTTGCCTACTCTAGTTTTATTAATATTGGTGTGTAAATGGTGCCCAGATGGGTAGTTGCATCTGTGTTTTCATTTATTGTGCCATAGAACTCTAAACTGATGTTATGGTACAAGGGTTTTTGTGTAGGCGGTTAAAGTTCTCCTTTCCAGTCCTGGAGCTTATTCGAAGACCCGGCTCATTATGCCGCATTTGTGGATAGGGTTTATACCTGACCAATATTTTGCTGACATGACCTGTATTTTGGTTGTTGGAACAGGTAATATTTTCAGGACAACGATTAAAATCTAATATTTGTTCCCTTTTGAAATACAAACTGAAAACACAAAATATAGGCGATGAAAGCATTTTAAATAGTTGTGATGCTTATTTTAATACTATGAAATGGAGTTTCAAGCAAATGGAGACAGAATTGCTATGTTCAAGAAGAGTACAGAGGATTTTACACATATATATATATATTTCGCTCCTGAGTTTGGCACCAGCCCAGCGCACACATGAACGGTGCTAGTCACGGCGGGGGTGCTCCCGCCTTCAAAATTCAGCTCCACACTGCCAATCGGTAATCATACCGGAACACAGACGACAGCACTCACGGGGGAGAGTTCCAAGAAATGATTTATTTAGGAACTCTGGGCGCTCAAAACAGACGCGTTTCGGCAACTCGCCTTTCTCGATGTTAAGGTCGGAACGCCAACATCGCCATTGTTTTAAATTCATAGTTCGCGCTCGTATTCACAATCAACATAGTAGAAAGACTAAAAAAACCCAGTAATCAGGATGTTAATATTCCGCCATCTTTGAACGTACCAAATGGTAACATGAAGCATCAAAATTGATGCAATTCACACATGGCGTAAACAGTAATACAGCCCTGGATGGGCATACATTCATATGGCACGAAAGCGAACAAACTTTCTCAAAAAGAAAAACGATGGACAGCGGCTTTCAATCCTCGACACACAATAGTTAAAACAGTGCATAGAATTTCATGACAAAAAAGGAGAGAGAAAACTCAACGAATGCAAACGTCATATACAGTAACAGACAGTAAATATACATTGAAATAATTCAGTCCCCCAAATGCACCGCTAGCTCTTCACTACTGTTCAGACCAAACGGATTTTTACTTTGCAGATCGATAATATAACGTGACTCAAGACGTCTGAGTCTTTGAATCCTATCACCTCCCCTAGGGTTGACAGGTACCTGATCCAAGCAAAAGTATGTTAATAAATCTCGGTCTCTCTTGTGACATTGATTAAAATGTCGAGCAACAGGATAGGACTCGTCGAAATTAGAGATAGCCCTCATATGCTCCAGGATCCGAATTTTGGCAGGATGAATAGTACTGCCAATATAACGGAGTCCACAGGGACAGGTCAGACAGTATATGGTGTAAGGAGTGGTGCATGTTAGGAATTTGGTGATTTTCTTAGGTGTTGCCAAACCTGGGACAGTGTATAATAAGATCCTTTTACTTTTCTTGCAGGCCTTGCACTTACCGCAGGGAAAAAACCCATTTAGAGCCCCAAATGGTGATTTCGGATCTACGGTAGGTTGATAACTGTGCACCAGGGTGTCCCTAAGGGATCTGGCCTTCTTGAACGTGATCAGGGGGTTGGGAGGTAGGTCACTGCCAATGGTGGTATCCGATAAGAGAGTGGCCCAGTTCTTTTTTAGGATGCGTCTAAGATGACACGCATCCTTCGAGAATGTAGTAATCATTCTAAATTTCCCAATATTCTCCTCCTCCCTGTGTTTGTATTGATTACTCAAGAGGTCAGTTCTGCTGGCACACTTGGCCTTGTTAAGGGCTCTGGTCAGAACATTCTCACTATACCCTCTCTGTCTGAAGCGGGCAAGGGCTTCGTTAGCTGAAGATTCAAAATCTGTCTCCCTAGTATTGTTTCTTCTTAAACGTAACAGTTCTCCATAGGGAATACTGTCAATCAGTTTCTTGAGGTGACTGCTGGAAGAGTGTAGAATAGCATTCCCAGCCGTTGGTTTACGATATAATTTTGTGTGTAATTTCCCCTCTGAAACGAATACACTAAGATCCAGATAATGAACAGCGTCTGTGCTGACCTCCCCTGTGAATTTCAAGTTGACATTGTTAATGTTTAGAATTTGTATATATTCAGATGCCAATGCCGGGGGGCCCTTGAAAATTATAAAAAGGTCATCGATATAACGATGCCAAACCACAACTCTGTCTGTACAAATTTTATTGGTTTCGGCCCATGCCACCTGCTCCTCCCACCAGCCTACGAAAAGATTCGCATAGCTGGGGGCGAAGCAGGTGCCCATGGCCGTCCCTGAGACCTGTCTGTATAGCTGTTTCTGATAAATGAAAATGTTATGAGTAAGACAGAAATCAATAAACTCAATGATCATGGCACTGTGGTCCATAGAACACAGTGGGCGATTGGCAAGAAAATACTTCACTGCTCTCAGCCCATCATTGTGTGCTATACAGGTATAAAGACTAGCAATGTCTAACACCATTAATCAAAAACCCTGTTCCCATTTGACTCGTTCAATCTGTACAAGAACATCTTTGGTATCTCTGAGATACGATTTCAATAGTACCACCTGTTGGAATAAAAAGTGGTCTATGTACACGGACAAATGTTCAGTCAAACTACCCAAGGAGGCCACAATGGGCCTACCTGGGGGATTTATTATGTCCTTATGAACTTTGGGTAAATAGTAGAATGTAGGAATTATAGGGTTCAAACATCTCAGGAACAAATGTTCATCTGCTTCCAGTAAGTTTTTTCTATACCAAGAAGACAACATGAGATGAAAATCCGTGATGCCCTGATTGTACAACAGCATACTGGTTTTTTCATAGTACAAAGGATCATTGAGTTGCCGGTACACTTCCTGATGATATTGTTCTTGAGTTAATAAGACAATGTTTCCTCCTTTATCTGAAGGTTTACAGACAAGTGTAGCGTCCTTGCACAGATTTTCTAGTGCCAATTGTTGTTTCCTGGAGAAATTGTTGGTGTTTCTCCGATATTTCTCTTCACATCGAAAACGAAGTAGATCTTTTATGACTAAATCCGAGAATGTGTCCACCGCATCTGTGGGCATTTGTGGAAGAAACACAGACTTAGGTTTGAATGAACTATTACCACCTTTCTGCGGTATATCCAGATCAGCCAAAAGTTGGGTTTGACTGATGGTTGTCTCACCAGCCTCCACATTAACTTCCAGTAGACTATCCATAGTGCGTAGTGTTCCAAGGTCAGATCCCGTTAAGTTTCTTATGGATCTCTCAGACTCGCCCATACCTATTGATTGACTCTTCTTTGTAATAGGTTTCAACTTGAAATATTTAAATAATTTCAACTTACGAGTAAACTTGAATAGATCTATCCGCGTTTGTGCGAATTCCATTTTTCGTTGTGGACAAAATGAGAGTCCAAGTTTCAACACCGATATTTCAGTTTCGGTGAGGATTTTGGGTGTCAGGTTGATGATTGTGAGATTATTATCATCTACCTCCGCTTGTTGAAACCCTTGTTGCTGCGAGTGACTGGTGGTGAGTGGTCGTTTCTTGCGGCCCCCGCCCCCCCCACCTCGTCTTCCTCTTCCTCTGTTACTGTATATGACGTTTGCATTCGTTGAGTTTTCTCTCTCCTTTTTTGTCATGAAATTCTATGCACTGTTTTAACTATTGTGTGTCGAGGATTGAAAGCCGCTGTCCATCGTTTTTCTTTTTGAGAAAGTTTGTTCGCTTTCGTGCCATATGAATGTATGCCCATCCAGGGCTGTATTACTGTTTACGCCATGTGTGAATTGCATCAATTTTGATGCTTCATGTTACCATTTGGTACGTTCAAAGATGGCGAAATATTAACATCCTGATTACAGGGTTTTTTTAGTCTTTCTACTATGTTGATTGTGAATACGAGCGCGAACTATGAATTTAAAACAATGGCGATGTTGGCGTTCCGACCTTAACATCGAGAAAGGCGAGTTGCCGAAATGCGTCTGTTTTGAGCGCCCAGAGTTCCTAAATAAATCATTTCTTGGAACTCTCCCCCGTGAGTGCTGTCGTCTGTGTTCCGGTATGATTACCGATTGGCAGTGTGGAGCTGAATATATATATATATATATATATATATATATATATATTCACTTAAAAAACCATAGGTTTCACACATGTTATAGTTAGGTGGATATTTCACTCGTAAAAAACCAATGAAATTCCCCCGTTATAGTTACATCAGATAACTATAACTCACGCGCCCGCAATCCTCTACTCATGACGTCACATATTACATCACTCATGACATGGTCAGTGGCATCACTCTTGACATCACTGATGACATCATCCTTGTGATAGAGTGGTGGTCGCGTGAGTTATAGTTATCTGATGTAACTATAACGGGGGAATTTCATTGGTTTTATACGAGTGAAATATCCACCTAACTATAACATGTGTGAAACCTATGGTTTTTTAAGTGAATTTGCAAGGTTTTTTAAATGCTAATTCCTAACTATAACGTGTGTGAAACCTATGTTTTTTCAGTGAATTTGTATGGTTTTTTAAATGCTAAGTTATGTATGTTTTTTTTATATATATATTTATTTTTCAATAAACTACGTATAAATTTTTTTTTTTTAATGGATTTTCACCGTGCGCGCTCCCCCGCGATTTAAAAAAAAAAAAAAAAAAAAAATGTTTTTTTCTGCCTTTGGGGTCCTTCAGGGACCCCCTGACAAAGGCTAGGGGGTCAGGAACTCTCTACCCTGCCCCCTTTTCACAATCGCCACCTTCCTTTTCCACTCTCGCAATGAAAACAAACAAAATGGCGGCCGACACTTCCTGATTTCGACCGATTCGAACGTTGACTGACATGTAACAACCAATCAGAATTACGCTCGCGCACGTTAGGGTGCGCGGCTATAGATATGTATGTGCTTTTAAATGCAATTTTCTCTGGAAATACTGAACAGATTGACTCCATATATGCAAAAGGCACTTCCCTGACCTGAGGACTACCTCTGTGCCAAATTTCAAGTAATTCTGTTCAGCCGTTCGGGCTGTACCTTCGACTAAAGGTCCTATGGGAAAATGCATGGGGAAAACGCGTTTTGGGACCCCCCTTTTTTCTCGGCCCCCGCTTGCCGAATCCCCCCGAGACTTTCAGGGTAGGAGCTGAGCGGAGCGCCCCATTAGTTTTGAAAATTTCGCGAAGATTCGTCAACCGGCGCCAAAGTTATTCAAAATAGAATTTTGATATTTCCTATGGAAACACGGTCCTAACTATAACCGCCAGTAGATAATATATATATATATATATATATATATATATATATATATATATATATATATATATGAATATATATATATATATGAATATATATATATATATATATATATATATATATATTTATATATATATATATTTATGGTTAGGGCAGACTTTCCATTAGAAAGGTATTTTTTGTTTTCTTAATAACTTTAACTCCATTTGACGAACATGCACAAAAAAGTACATCCACTTTGGGTTCTTCATGGCAAGTTTCATGGAGATCCATCAAATTATTCCTCCTGACCTCACAATATTTATTGCAATAAGTTATGTCTATGACTATGAATAACATTATGTACTCAAACCAATAAATAATACTGAATTCATATTTATCTCTTTCATAATGTTAAGAGAAATATGGTATATAATCTCAACTAAGATTATTTATGAATTTTGTAATTATATCTGCCACATCAATGGTGAGGTCATGAGCCTTGCATCCGGTGTGCGAATTATGGTTTACATGTCTGTTGTACTAGTACGCCAAGTTTGACAAAAAGTTAGACGCTACTCAGACTTAATGTAAATCCATTCAGATGCTATTGTGAAATTACCATTTAAGGAGGGGCTCAGGAAGGGCATGAAGAGGTTAACAAAGTTAGTTTTATTTGGACCGCTGATGTCCGGATATTCTCTGATTGGTGAGTTTAATGGGGATTAGTCAATCCTGATTGACTACCCACAACATGAACAATATTGTGGGGCTGCCATGACAGAACTCAGGGACATGGTCCCTGCATCCTGAAAACATGTTGGGAGGGGAGCCCAATAGGACCCTCCGAGCCCCAATATGTTGTGGCAGCTTTTACAGGACTTGGGGATATGGGGGAATTGTAGTGAATGCCAAGTTTTAAGGGTTTCGTATCAAGGGCGATAACAGATTTATGTGGTGCATACTCAGTTTAGAAACTCTAGTGATTTCTCAAGTGATTTTACCCTGTGAAAAATGCTTGCCTTCTACTGGGATTTATGAACCTTGTCTCTGAGAAAACTGTTTTCTCATGATTTTATCATAGAGGTTATGGAAGGTACTCAAATCTGAAATGAGTGCATAGTTTCTTTAAGTTCAAAGACTCTTCCTCAGCCATGTGAGAAAAAAGTCTGATATTCTTAGTAAAACATGTACTTTCACTAGCAGCAGCAACCCGTCCATTGATTCCCCAAGTTTCTATCCCAGCTTCCCTCAGTGTTCTTATGAATAACTAGAGCGTTAAATTGTTGTATATAAGGACCAAAGTGTGGCGCACAAACTCTTGACCATGGAATCAAAGCTGTAAAACTTAAAGCATTTAATTTAGAACTGAACAAAATGAGGAGGCTCATTTTATCATAGAAATTAGTGTTAGTGCTATAGAAAGCTAAATCAAGACACATAAGATCTCCCATATCTTCCTCCTCCGTATATTCTGAAATACAGGAAAGTGTGTGATTCCAACACCAGCAGCAGTCTGTCATTTAGCTCTCTAGTATGGGCCTGTCCTGAGCCTAGGCCCTCAGTTCAGGTCCTGATGTGGATTGAATGTTGAGTCTAGCTGGAGGCTGTGACTGAGATGTCTTGAGTGATGTCATCAATGTAACGTAAGTCATGAGTGATGTCATCTGTGAGGTCATAAGCAGTACATAATGGGGGTACAAGTTAGCGTGGTTCACTAAACTATAACCAACTTATTTCAGTGGTATTGGTTTTGTTTAATGCTAGCTTGTGTCTCATTCCAACGCCTAGCTTTAAAGTTACTTATCATTACATAATAGAGCCATTGCTCAAAGAATCAGAGAAACGTCACATCCTAAAACCGGGCCTCGGCTTTGCCAGTAGTACACCAGCTGGGTGCTAGCTTGTGTCTCATTCCAATGCCTAGCTTTAAAGTTACTTATATCATTACATAATAGAGCCATTGCTCAAAGAATCAGAGAAACGTCACATCCTAAAACGTGGCCTCGGCTTTGCCAGTAGTACACCAGCTGGGTGCATGAGTCTTGTTGCCTTTGAAATAGACTAGCCACTCCCAACGAATTGTGTGGGTGC
This sequence comes from Triturus cristatus, assembly GCF_964204655.1. Classification (NCBI taxonomy): domain Eukaryota; kingdom Metazoa; phylum Chordata; class Amphibia; order Caudata; family Salamandridae; genus Triturus; species Triturus cristatus. The sequence continues at coordinate 1,106,610,240 of NC_140580.1, read as the reverse complement.
GTAGACAATTTATAAACTGATCAGAGGTTCCTCTGATGCTTTTTGAGATAGAGTATCCATTCCTGGGTCATATGGTGTGCAGAACATGTGCAGACTGGCCGGAGTGTGCAATGTTTCTGAAATATTCTTGGTGTCGGTAAAAGGCCTGTCGCATGCTGCGCATTACCTCTGCTGATTTTGAGCTTGAGTGTCGAGTCATGGGACACCCTTTCTGGGAATCAAAGGGACAGTGGGTTTTTAGTGTTCAACTTCAGTATCCTCTAGACATTACTGCTTCACCTTGTTTGGTATCACAATTTAGTGGTATGTTGCAGTCAGGGCAGTTGTGGTTCTTTCAGAGCATTGCTTTAATAGATTTACGAATTTTGAAGCAAAACTCATAGAGCATCAAAAATATTAGAAATAATTAAAGAAAGCAGCCACAATAGTTTTTAGCAGCACTTATCTTTTTTTTTAAAATATCCTAATTAAACAAATATTTCTATTAGCCAACGGTTCATTCATCCTTTCGTTGATAGAACTTAGATTTTGTTGTAACTGATCTGCAATGCTAATATATCTTCAGTCCTAGGAGTGTGGCTCTGTGTGGCAAGTGGTATAAATGTATTTTCTTGTTTACTTAAAGCAGGGTGCCCTTTTTATCAACAAAAATCCTTTGCTGGACACATCTAATATTGTGAAAGTTTTGGCAAGATTAGTAGAAATCAGAACCTTACAATATCTATATGTCAGCTTGATTTCAAATTGAATTAAACATTTTTTTCTCCAAAACACACCAAAACACCTAGGCAGGCATAATCAATTGTGACCTGCATCACTGATGATGTTTCTAATATATACATTTGGGTGTTTCTGAAGGAGAAGCAATGGATCCTTGAGATTCACGTGTATTCTTCCCTTCCACTATTCCTCCATTATTGTTCCGCACTTTGAGTTTGAAACTGTGGTGGAAAAATGCCAGACACTGATGCACTGGCCTGGTACTGGGTATTAAAGGGTATTGAATACAAAAAGGGATGTGGAGTGTACTTCAGGTGCTCTTAGGGATTCATTTTTGTGTGTCTGAAAGCATACAATTTAGCTCTCAGTTGTAAGATTGCCTTCACCATTAAAGACAACAAATCTCTCAATGGGCTATTTGATCTGCCATTTACTGGTAAGTAAAGTATCATGTCTAAAGGAGGATGTCCTTTGTTCAGATTAGCCAGGCAGTTACACTGGTTGTCTGATAGTGCATTAAGTTTCTTTAATGTCGAGAGATCCCAAGCTTCTTTGTTGTACACCGAGTTCGACTTATTGCTGTCCTGAAGAAAGCTCTGAGTGGTGAAAACTCTTTAGGAAGAAGAAACCATTTCAGTGTCTGTAAAAGTAAAAAAGTTTTTTTTTTGGTCTTTGTCTGAAAGGTAAGCATTCTGTTAAATAATGTCCTATACCAATTAAATAACACGCCGTTCCCACGGCTGGATATTAGCAGAGTTTATCAACAGGTCAGACATAGACATAGTCAATGGTTTTATTTTGTATGGAGTTGTTTTTAACTTTTATAGTCTGGGAACCCTGTACCAGTTGGCAATACATCTTTTGCTGTTTATGCGTGAATCTACGTACATAGTTCTGCAGTAGATTATTGCAATGCAAATGGACAGTCTTTAACATATCAATTAAAATAAGAGATTGCATGTTCTAGGCAACTCAAATTCCGGTCAAGAAGGTGCATCGAGTATAGGCACATATTATGAAGTTTGCCAAGCATCGCAAAATTTACTCACACTAGACCATCTAGATGCTTTTGGGTGCTTTTATTGTATGAACTATGGAAAATGTAAAATATTTCACGGTTTCCTGTGAAATCTTTAAAAGATTTAATGGTTCCTTGTGAAATACAGATTTCATCATCATAATGACAGTGCACAAACCACTCTTCAGAGCTATTGTAATGGCCACTAGGAGGAATGAAGGAACAAATTATGAGGCAAGCATATCTGATTGAGGCTTCTTACCACAGATTCCTTACCTTGTGAATATTTCCCTGGCATTAGACAGGATCCAAAAATGTATGAGCAGTACCTGTCCACGCCAGAAGGTGGTGCCATGCGGCTCTATACTGACACTGTTCTGCTCTAGGACACACAACCTGAGACCTAGATAGGCAACACTCCTGTGCGCTGACGTCAGTTCCATTCTTTATGTGCCACCAGACACATATCCAGAGCTACCTCTCGTCTCTTTGAGACAACTTTTGAACCAAAAATATTTCAGTGTGCAATGGAAATGTCACCTGGCAAGAAGATAGGATGCAAACCCTCTAAATACTGTTGCAAGCAAATGCATGTGACAGATCCTCATCAGTTTGACCTGTGGCGCCCAGGGTCGAGCCACAACTCTAAATCTTCCAGTGACTGTACTTACATGAACTCTAAGGACATATGAGACTGCAAAGCAAAACTCTGTCACCCAGCACTGGGATACACTGCAATAAGACCGGTCCAAGTTGAAGGGTCAGTCCTGTTCCTGGTCTAGAAGTTGCAGTAATCTTTCTTGAGGTTGGTTGTTTTATTGCTCCAATTGTTTTGGTAAGTCTAAGAAAAGAACCCAAAAAATCCATGTGGGACTTTGCTCCTTCTTACCACTTGCATATTCCTAAGATGATGCAAGGGCACACCATGTCTCTCGCTCCCAAAGTCGATCAATGTCGGCACCTATCCCGTAACTTGTTCCAGCACAACCAGAGTTTGCAGGACCTTTTGTGCACAGAGGCAGATCATGCTTCGATTCTTCGGATCCAAAACAACTCCCCCTGGTGTTCCTTCAGGCCCTAAGAAGCCAAGAGACCCTCCATCTGGAATACCACTGGCAGGTTCACCCTCAAGGCCAGTTGGACCCTCAGAATCTACCACTGGGCTTTCTCCAGTTCCTGTTCAGACTCTGCCTCAGGTGCCACGCTCCACGCCAGTTCCTGGAGCCTTGACTCAGATGCCGACACCATTGACGCTGGAGGACAATGTGCTCTCTGACTCAGAGTCTGCATCGCTATAACCTCGACTGCTCAGCTTCCATCAAATGCTACCTCCTCCACTGGACTTGCCAAGGAAGGGCACATATGTTGCATTTGCTATTTAGCACTGATTCGGATAATGATTATGATGCGCGCGATGAAATAGGGCAACCGTACTAAGAGGAAAATTGGTTGATGAGCTTCAAGTAGGCAGTGGCCTTGATACTTGCCCTGAGTTGGGCCTCCTCTCACCCACTGGTCTTGCCAGATAGGAAAATGCTTCTTATGCTATGGCCATGAATGGGGCATTAGCAGTTCTTGCCCCCCAACTCCCCACCTTAGAGGTCAAAACCAATGTTGTGACAGTTGTTGCCGTGCAAACATCCACGGTGCTCTTTCTGTCCTTTAGTGAGGCACTCAAAGATACCCTTATGGGGGATAGGGCCAAACCTTGCTCTAGCCTCCTGGTCAATTGCCAGATTGTGAGATGCCATCACCCTGCCCCGGGTGACCCTGCTTTTTTTCTTAACACCCCTCAAGCCCAAATATCTTCCTGACTTCACCCACCGAGTGCAAGCGTGTTGTGACCTTTGGGAAGAGGGTATTTTCTTGCACCAGCTTGACCCTGTGGTCTGTGAATGCCAGCTGGCTCCTGGGCTGCCATACCCACACTCTTTGGAATTCTGTGGCTCAGAACCTCCTATGTGTCCCAGAAATTCTTCGACCTGTATTAATCCAAGCAATCTGGGATGACTGTGATGTGGCCAAGTTCACAATTCGTGGCTTGGACACCACCGATTCAATTGGGTGGCAAAGGGCACCAGCATCTGCATTCACCGCCACCTCTTGATGCAGTCAGCTGGTTTTTCGAGTGATGTCCAGTCATCCCTTATATGCATGCCCTTTGACGTGAATTGCCTGTTTGGGGACAAAGCAGATTCCACTCTAGAGCCTTTCAAGAAGAGCAGGGCTACAACACACACTCTGTGCTTTTCTGCGTGTTTTGCCAGCTTCATCTGCCATACCGTTCTTATTGTGGCTTCAGCAGAGGTACCCCATGTCATCAGCCAATTTAGTCATAACAAGGTGCCATTAGGGTCAGTGAGCCACTCCATCCACTGCCCCTGGAGCCCCTCCTGCCAAACCCCTTTAGCGTGCCCTTAGTAGATCGCTGCCATCCAGTTGGAGACAATATTTCTTTATTCCTGCCTGGTTGGCAGGCCATCACATCGATCAGATGGGTCTTCCAGATAGTCTGGAAGGGGTACACCTTGATCTTCATTGCCAATCAGCCGCACCTTTCACTGTCCAAAGAGAGACTGACGGAGGACCATCTGTCTATCTTATGGCAGAAAGTGCAAGCCCTTTTGGCGTAAGAATTTAAAGGGTGTCTGTGCCAAAAATAGGTTGTAGCTGTTTTTACCTCTACTTTCTGGTGCCGAATAAGGAGAGAGGCCTTCGTCCTATTTTGGATCTGCACCCTCTTAGAGCCTTCATCCGGAAGGAAAAATTCACAATGCTCACACTTGCCCAGGAATTGTCTGGCCTCTACCTCTGAGACTGGATGTGACACTTGATCTGCAGAACACCTATTTCCATATACCTATTCTGTAGGCCCATTGGCACTACATGCTGATCAAGGTGAGACGAGAGCGTTTTCAGTTTGCTGTTCTCCCTTTTAGTCTCACCAGTGCCCCACGGGTGCTTACAATAGTGATGGCGATGTTAGCAGCACACCTTTGGATGTCAGGGGTCCAAGGCTTCACCCTCCTCAATGACTGGTTGTTGAAGGTGATTCAGGCCAGGCACTCATCAATCAGACTACTGCGAAACTCCTGTCATCCTTGGGGTTCACTAACTGAGTGCCAAAGTCACACCTAACTCCTCGTTAGATGCTCACATTCAGCTGAGCCATTCTTGACATGTGTCAGTTTCATGCTTTTCTCCCAGAAAGGACAGTCTAGGACATTCAGGCTAGGATCCCAATCTTTCAGTCCCGGTTCTTGATTTCAGTGAGGTTGACTGTGAGTCTACTTGTACTGATGGCCTCATGCATATTGTATGTGCAGGCTCTGCAGTGGGATCTGAAGTTTCAGTGGGCCCACCATCAAGGGGATCTCTCTGACCCCATCCAGATCTTGGAGGAGACTGCAAAAGATCTGCAGTGGTGGTTACTGGACCACGATTGGGTTTGTGGCAGACCCCTCTCCCATCGTCATCCAGAGATGACAATGGTGGCCGATGCCTCCCTTCTGGGTTGGGGCGGGCATCTGTGAGAGGTGGAAACCACACGTCTTTTGCTCCGGCGGAGGCTAGGCTCGATAGCAACCTTCTGGAGCTGAGTGCCATCCACTTGGAGTTGAAAGCCTTCTTTTTGTCAATCAAAGGGCGTAGGTGCGTGTGTTTACTGACAACTCTACTGCCATGTGGTATTGCAACAGACAGAGCGGTGTGGTGTCCTGGATCCTGTTTCAGGAGGCCCAACACCTCTGGAAATGGCTGGGCCATCAAGTGATCTTCCTGGTGGTATACCACCTGCAAAGATCTTTGAATGCCAGTGTGGACAAACTCAGCTGGTGACACCTAGTGGATCTCAAATGGCAGTTACACCCGCAGGTGGTGCAGGGTCCCTCTGCAGATGGGGAGAACTTTGGCCAGATATATATTCTGCCCCATGTAGAACACATAATGTCAGCAGTTCTGCATAATGGAGTTACCAAGGCACCTCCTGCTATGGGACTCATTCCCCCAAGAGTGGAACTTGAGACACTTGTACATCTTCCTGCCGCTACCCCTCCTGCTCTGAGTTCTGAAGAAGATTAGGAACCAGTGGGCCCAAGTCATCCTGCTAGCTCTGGATTGTGCATGGAGACTATGGTATTCAGAACTCATGACCCTGAGCATCTGTCCGCTGGTCAAGCTGGCCCACCGGCAGGACCAGCTGTCACAACAACAGAGCAGGTTTCTGCCGCCAGGCCTTCGAAATCTCCACCTTCATGCATCGAGATTCAATGGCGAAAACTGAACACCTTTGACCTTCTCCGATGGTGGTTGATGTCATCTTGACTGCCAGGCATACCTTGATCAAAACTGATTACACTTGTCGTTGAGACAAATTTGACTTTTGGTGCGGCACACACCAGATTTATCCCCTCCAGGCCATGTTATCTGACTTTTTGTTGAATGGTTTGTCTCTGGCCTGGCAAGGCTTTGCTCAGGGCACAGTTAAGGGTAGGCCTGGGTGGAGTTCCATTATGCAGAACTCTGCAAAGTGACCAAAAATACTCCACGAGCTACGCAGAGTTGCGCAAGTGGCAGAGTGTGTTAGGTCACGCCGTTCACGCTGATTTTTAGTGCTGGGTGTTTGCCCCTCGGGAAAATTAGCGAGAAGTGCACCATGCACAGCACAAGAGGGTGATGCTTCTTTTTGTCACTCGAGTACATTTTCTACTCGAGTGGCAGCTTCCCCAATGCGAACGGATGGTTTCCCAGTGCGAGCGGTGGTGACCATCCACGGCCGCCCGCGTTGAGAAATGTGTCTGGGAGGTGGTCTAGCGTTGGATTTTCCTTGATCGCGCTCGCCAACTTAATGTTGAACGGAGTGGAGTTCATCGCCCAGGCCTAGTTAAGGTTTGCCTTTTTGCTCTTTCGGTCTTTATGGTTGCTGAGCCAGCCCACATTATTTTAGTCATTGGTTATGAAGCATTTTTTTTTTTAAAGGTCTCCAACACTTGTTTTTTCCTCTCTCCTTTCATCATGTCAGTGAGACCTTAACTTGGTCCTCACATGTTTGATGTGCTCTCCCTTTGTGCCACTTCACATCTGTCTCTTGTGGCTACTCACCCTCAAAACGGTGTTCCTTGTCACTATGACCTTGGCATGGCAAGTAATTAAGGTTCAGGGTCTGTGTTAATCCATCATTCACCACCTTCTTTCCCGACAAACTGGTTTTGTAGACGTGAGCATCCTTCTTAACAAAAGTTATGACGTCGTTCTACGTTGGTAAAACCATCAGCCTGCTGCCATTCTGTGCTCTGCCTTAACCCTCTAAAGAATGAGAGGAGATGCTCCATCGCTCGGACCCTAAAAGAGCGCTGAGCTTTTACAGCTATTGTGCCAAAGAACATTGAGTGGACAATTTCCTGTTTGTGGAGTTCTCTGCGGCAGAAAACAGGCATGGCAGTGCACAAGAGGACCGTCTCCTGTTGAATCCTACTCTGCAATAAATCAAATAGAGTTAGGCACTAAGGAGGGAAATGATTTATGCCAATGTTAAGACCCCACAGAACTTCGAGACAATACTTATGTGTCTTCTACTACTGGTATTATATCCAGAAAATTGTGGTCCTATTCCCCTCAAACGTTAAAAGCAACAGCAACCTTCCAGCAACCAACACCGTCACAAAGAAAAATCATAAGTACTTACAAAAGAGTGAAGGTGAAAAGAGTGAGTGGGCCCCTCACGTACGCACCACCAGGGAGGCTGCTAGCCGGTTCTCGCTAGTATGCCCACGTTTCTCATCATCGGATGCCCACTCACAGAAAACAAGAATTTGGAAACCAGTGAGGAGAAAAGAGAGGGAACAGACCCTTAAAGAATGCTATTTTACTGTTCCCATCAAAAGAAAGAGAAGAAAAAGCAGAAACCCGTGTATTGCAAGGAACAAATGTTCGAAGCAATATTTAAAATTGAGTTAAAGACTCCCGTTATAGTTGCCCTCTTTATTCAAATCGGTGAGCCTACTCAAACTAAAAACACTCAATGTTGTAAACCTTTGTGAAGAAGGCCAACATGTTTCATTGCCACTTAACTTCGTTTTGGCAAATTCGTCAGGGCAAGGGTTTCAATCACCTCACTGGAAGTATATTTGTATGTTGCGGGAGGGCTGTTGAAGAATAAAAACCAGAAACAGAATCAAACATGTCCTGTTTCATTGTCAATTGGCATACACCAACCAGTTGTAATTATAGTTACAGATTAATGTACAGTGCTTACTCATGTTACCACACCAATAGAATATTTACCATAGGGAGGCGGAGGGCATTCGTACCTGCCTCCACTAAGCCACTAGGGGTTCAATTAAAAACTTTACCCCCGCTTTTTACGGCAGCACTCTTGTCAGCTCATAAAGCACCTGCGGAAAAAGAGACGTGTATCAGAATGCACATCCCCCAATAGTACACTCTGTGTAATGTATCTGCGCCGCATTCCATTCATTATATGGTCCTTGCTCTTAACATCAGAGCTTTCCACAATCCTTTATAGGGACTCGCTTCTAGCACACGAGATCGCGATGCCCCCGGGCAATCTACTGTAATTAATCCAGAAGCCCAGGTCTCTGCGCAAACTCCCTGCATTGTTTTTAAAAAAAAACCAAGGTGATCCGTATTTAAAGTAGTGTCCCGGGGAAACTCTATCTGTCTGCAAACTGCCCCGTTCAGACCCTACCACCTCTGATGGGCAAAAAACCACTCTTTATATAGGATTTAGGATGAATAAAGCTCCCTCGTATCCAACTCACCGCAAACATCAACTGGACGAGCCGTATCTCATCCCTGCTTCACTCTTCTCATGTCGGACGGCATCTGATATTCACCGTGCTATGACCAGCCCCTCTCTCGGCCCACGCCTCACGCTGCAAGGCTCAGCAGTCCTACATACTGTAGTGCTACAATGGCGGCCATATTGGAATGTATAGAGGGGAAGCCGGAAAGCTCAAAAACGACATCCACAAAGGTGAAAAACATCGGTAGAAAGGTGCCGAGGGAGCTTAAGCATCATCTAACAAGTGCTCGCAGACCAATATTCCCAAAATTATTAAATAGGCAGTATGGTATGCAGGACGCCTTCGGTGCACCGTGACAACAGGCATTTGCATATAACAATCATGAAGACTACAGGGGCACAAAAGTCGTGTGCGGGCATTCCCCCCGCGCGCCAAGTCTCCCAGGTTACCTCACAAAAAATTGCCTCAGTGAAGCCACATAGGGTCCCACCAGCCCAGCCATATGTATCTTTACTGATGAGCACACAAAGTGTATCTGTGAACCCTGGGAATCCTGTACTACAACTCAATTTGTTTTTCACAAGTGTTTTACAGGTGCTACTATCTGCTGATCTTATTCCATTCAATACGGTCATTAAGCCCCATTAGGTCAACTTTCTCTGAAAAAATCCAGCGTGCTTCTTTAACTGCTAGGACCTGTTCAATGCAATCACTGCGGGCCATTACCCTTTCCAGGACCACCCATTTTAAGGCTTGTGTGTCATGTTTAGTATCACAGAAATGTTGTACCAAGCGGGTGGTTAATTTCCCAGCTTTGATCGTACTGAGATGCTCCTGTACCCGAATTTTGATTTTCCTTGTCGTGAGGCCCACATACTGTAGCCCACATTGACATGTAAGTCTGTAGATGACGTTGGTAGTGTTGCAGTTCGAAAACTTATTTAAGTACCAAATGTTTCCACTATTAAGGGTTACAGATTTAGTTGTATCCGTCAGACTACAGACCGAACAACTGCCACACGGGTAGTGTCCGACTGGGATTGAGGAGCTCCCTTGTATCACTTGTGGGCGTGAATGTACCAGCTTGTCTTTTAAATTGGTAGCACGTTTAAAAGCAAATCGCGGTTGGGGCATTTTGAAATCAGAGGTGGACAACAATGGCCAATGTCTCCTGATCAGTTGTCGTATTTTAGTGGCCAGGGGATCATATGTCATAACCACTGTCAGACATTCGTCCGACTCCTTTTGACTTCTTTCTAAAAGGGCCTCCCGTGGTGTATTCAGGGCCCTTTTACGTGCCCTATTAATGATCTTCTTAGGATAGGCTCTCTGAGTAAGTCTACTCGTGAGCTCCTCTGCTTGATGGGCAAAACTCTCCACAGTAGAGCAGTTCCGGCGGTATCTAAAAAATTGGCCCACCGGAAGATTATCCCGTAGAGCTCGGGGATGATAGGATCGATAATGGAGCAAGGAGTTCCTATCAGATCCTTTTTGGTGGACAGTCGTTGACAACTTATTCCCTTGCACCTTAATATCGAGGTCTAGATATACAGCTTGTTCATTACTCACTGTCCAGGTGAATTTAAGACAGGGGTCGAGATTGTTAAGCCAATGCAAAAATTGCAACAGGGCCTCTTCAGTGCCCTCCCAGATACAGATAACATCGTCAATATATCTCTTCCAGAGACATATATGTCTCTGGAAGGGATTAGACGCCTGGTACAGAAAATGCTCCTCAAACTGGCCCACATAAATGCAGGCCAGGCTCGGCGCAAAAGTAGCGCCCATAGATGTACCGGACACCTGAAGGAATAGCTCATCCTTGTAGCAGAAGAAATTTCTGGTAAGTGCAAGTTCAATGCACTGTAGCGCAAACGTTTGGGGCGTATCATAGAACCACTCCTGTTTCCCCAGGGCCGTCGCTGCTGCCACCAGCATGGCTTCCTGGGGAATGTTGGTGTACAGGGATTCGATGTCAATGGTGAGTAAGAATTGTTGCGTGGCATCAAACTCTAGACTACTCAGAATATTTCGTATATCTGTAGTGTCCTGCACATACGATTGCTGTTTAAGAACTGACTCACGCAGAAAAAAGTCTGCGAACTGGGAAAGGGGCTCGAGAATGGAAGAAATGCCCGACCCTATCGGGCGGCCCGGAGGCGGCCGTTGGGCTTTATGTACTTTAGGAAGTACATAAAACGCCGGTGTTCTAGGTTTGGTATTTACAAGGAATTCGGCCTCCTTGCTCGTAATCCACTTCTTACTTCTAGCATCTGCCACCATAGTGGTGATTATATTCATTAGTTCAGGAGTGGGATCTCTGGTGAGGGGGTGGTAGTTCTTCCGTTCACCCAAAAGTCTATATACTTCAAGGTCGTAGTCCGAGGTATTCATCACCACAATGGCCCCACCTTTATCGGCACTCTTTATGGTTAGCGCGGTGTTATTCTGTAGTGACCTCAGCGCAGCCCAATCATCCTGGTTCATATTACTGAAGGCACGTCCTTGCTGATCAAGTTGTTCCAGGGTGGAGATTTCCTCCAACACCTTCTGTTCAAAGACTATAATCTCCGGGCCAGTTGACGAACCAGGGGGGCAAAACTGGGAAGGACGTCTTAGATTAGTAGGGAACAAGGATTGGGGTTCAGATTCTCTGTTGGCAAAAAACGTTTTAAGTTTAATCTTTCTCATTGTCTCATTAAACTCTGTTCTACACTTAAAAGCGTCATGGCGAGGAGTGGGCACATAACCAAGCCCTTTGTTGAGAACAACCAATTCATTGGGTGTTAGTACGTAATTCGACAGATTCATCACTATGTTGTTCATACCGGGTTCCTGCCCCGGCTGCGAGTTATTCGAGGAGAGGCCATGGGCCATTGTTGTCCTTGATTGTAGCCCTGCCTTGCACACCCTCTGCCCCTCTGGCCTCCCCCTCTGTTGCCTCTGTTGGTTTGTCCTAAAAAAGAACGTACCAACGCCCCCAAGTCCTCGTTCGTTTTAATCTGAGGGTCAAAGCGCACTCCCCCTTGATTAGATGTTGATGCACTCTCTTCCTCCTCACTAGAGGTATTTTCAAAGGTCCAATTGTAGGGTGTCCTTTTCTGATCTACTCTGCCACCCCTCCTCCCACGATAGCTAACCTGTGGTGCAGTTTCACTTCCCTGTTGGTAATGCTTGTCATCTACATAAGGGAAGGCCCATTCATGAGTGTATCTCTCAAGGTTCCTCTTCAAACCTTTAATCTTCTGATTAACCATATAGTGTTTATAATCAGCCAGATCTTCTTGAATGCACGCTAGTTGTTCTTTTGTATCTGCGATTGTGGTGTCTTTTTTAAGGTTTTCCTCTAATTCTAGAATCTCAACTAGTAATTCATCACTCAATCGCTTTGCGGTGTTAATAATCAATATAAGCCAATCCCTTGTACATTTATTGGCAATGTAACTCCAATCTAGTCTGAATTTCTTGTCCTCCAGGAAGATGCGTGGTTCAATTCTGACTAGTAAACTTGCAGGAGCTGCTCCGGCGCGGAGATACTCTGTCATAAGGGCCCCATGAAGGGCCACCCTCACCTGGCGTTTCTTGGTATTACTCAACTTCTCCCACTCTTCCCTTGCCGAACTTATATTTGCGAAGGAGGAGTCAGGGAACAATGATGGACCTGATAAAATTGCAGCGATCTGATCGTCAGAGAACGCCAAACAATTTCTATCCATCACTAATACAAGCAGTCTTAGAGATTTTTTTTTTCCACAGGTGCTCGTCAAGTCAACAAGTATAAATGACCGCGAGCTCCACTATATTGGTTGGTGTATCCAAAATAAAAGCAGCGATTTTGTATATGTGAAAAAAGCTCTCACGGCTGATCCGCCGTTCAATATCTCAATCCAATAAGGAGCTGTAGAGGGTAAGTGCCAAACCGCCCTCCACTCACTAATCAATAAATCAAATAGAGTTGGGCACTAAGGAGGGAAATGATTTATGACAATGTTAAGGCCCCACAGAACTTCAAGACAATACTTATGTGTCTTCTACTACTGGTATTATATCCAGAAAATTGTGGTCCTATTCCCCTCAAACATTAAAAGTAACAGCAACCTTCCAGCAACCAACACCGTCACAAAGAAAAATCATAAGTACTTACAAAAGAGTGAAGGTGAAAAGAGTGAGTGGGCCCCTCACGTACGCACCACCAGGGAGGCTGCTAGCCGGTTCTCGCTAGTATGCCCACGTTTCTCATCATCGGATGCCCACTCACAGAAAACAAGAATTTGGAAACCAGTGAGGAGAAAAGAGAGGGAACAGACCCTTAAAGAATGCTATTTTACTGTTCCCATCAAAAGAAAGAGAAGAAAAAGCAGAAACCTGTGTATTGCAAGGAACAAATGTTCGAAGCAATATTTAAAATTGAGTTAAAGACTCCCGTTATAGTTGCCCTCTTTATTCAAATCGGTGAGCCTACTCAAACTAAAAACACTCAATGTTGTAAACCTTTGTGAAGAAGGCCAACATGTTTCATTGCCACTTAACTTCGTTCTGGCAAATTCGTCAGGGCAAGGGTTTCAATCACCTCACTGGAAGTATATTTGTATGTTGCGGGAGGGCTGTTGAAGAATAAAAACCAGTAACAGAATCAAACATGTCCTGTTTCATTGTCAATTGTCTGGGCCCCCCCCCCCTGATCCAAAAGAAGAGGTAAAAAGTCTTGGTGTGTGGCTCAACACTGATCTTTCGTTTACTGCGCAGGCAAAGAAAGTAGCCGGGACCTGCTTCGGGCTCCTGAAATCATTGAGGAAAGTCCTGCCCCTCCTGCCCTTCAACTCCCAAAAATTGCTAATTCAAGGCCTAATACTTTCGAGGCTTGATTATAGCAATGTGATCTACCTAGGCGCTCCTGAAGCGACCCTTAACAAGCTTCAGACGGTGTTGGTTGCTGGAAGGTTGCTGTTGCTTTTAACGTTTGAGGGGAATAGGACCACAATTTTCTGGATATAATACCAGTAGTAGAAGACACATAAGTATTGTCTCGAAGTTCTGTGGGGCCTTAACATTGGCATAAATCATTTCCCTCCTTAGTGCCTAACTCTATTTGATTTATTGATTAGTGAGTGGAGGGCGGTTTGGCACTTACCCTCTACAGCTCCTTATTGGATTGGAATCCTACTCTGCGTCAAGATCTGCTATGCATTAGCCAAATAGCCATCTGTAATCCTATTCCCTCCATTGGCATGCCGAGTTCCTGTCCTGGACTTCTGCCAGATGGCTACATGGCATTGCCCCATACGTTCATGATGCACTACCGTATGGACAGCCGGGTTCACTGAAAAGATCATTTTGCCTCCTAGGTTCTACAGGACGTCTTAGCTGAGCCAATTCACAGACCCACTTCATAATAGTTACTGCTCTGTGATATGTTAAGGAGTTGAGGAGTCTGTGGTTAGAATTCTCTATCCAAAGAGCACGTTACTTACCTTCGGTAAATCTCTTTCTGATAGACTCTATCCAACCCCAGCTTCCTCAGCGACCTCCCTTCATCCCCATTCTGTGAATTGGGCACTACCCATTCATTCCCAAGTCTAGGAATCTCACACTGGCCAAAGCCAATTTGCGTATGGGGCATCATGTCTGGGAGCACGGACAGCCTTGAAAGCAATTGACGGGATTGTGCAGTAGTTGCGTACATATAGGCCTCGCATGGCATTTCCAGAGCGTATTAGCATCAGTATGGAGCTGCATGGCACCACTTTTCGGCGTGCAGATGGACTGCTCAAATGTTTCCGGATCCAGTCTGACACCTGTGGAGTTTTCAAAAGGTGAGGAATTTGCTGTTAGATAGTCTCTTCTAGAAAGAGCATTACCAAAGATAATTAACGTTTTCATCTAGATTGTGCAGCAAAAGTGCAAGCTATGCAGCATATTCACTGGCAGTAATATATTCGTCCATTTGAGCTAAGAACAACATTTTGTGGCATCTGCAAATTATGTGGCGAATGAAGCACATTTATAATTATGCAGTAAACGCTGCAGATGCAGACTTGCATAAATCCACTTGCCCACACCACTGTCTTTTCAACCATTTATTCATGAAAGGTAAACAAAACCTAAAGATTCTCCTTCCAGTCAGTGTGTGCTTATAGGTGCACTTTTGAACTTAATGACCACAAAATAAAATGAAATATAAAAAAATACGTATTAGATGATGTGTACTACTGTCCTGCTTTGCCATCTTGAGGTTCTGGCGGCATTTATTTTATTTATAATACTTATAGAGCTCACTGTAACCAGACTGGTATCCTGGCACTAAGAGCAGTAATTGATCACAGGTGGAGGGAACCGAGCATAATATATCAGTACGTCATTATGGGCATCCACTATTTAGGGAACAGCCAGGTTTTCAAGGCTTTGCAGAATTTCAATAGGTCTGTCAGTGCTCGCAGATCAGGCGACAGCCTGTTCTATAACTGAGCAGCTTTAACTGAGGAGGTGCGTCCACCTTGTCGAACCTTCTGGAACCTATGCTCCTGAATGAGATTAGCAGTAGCTGACCGAAGAGCCCTCCTCGGAGCATATCCTTTCAGTCTACACTGCAGCGGTGCAGGGCTTTAAACACAATGCACGTTGACTTAAAGAAGATCCTCTGCTCCACCACGGGCCAATGAAGTTCCCTAAGAGCCTTGGATGCCGAGGATCTCTGTGATTTGTTTAATGTCAATTTAGCTGCAGCCACCTGGACTCTATGCAGTCTGCTTCTCTAAAGATAAACAATCATCTAAGGTAACTCCAAGATTGCGGACTGAATCCAAGTACCACGGCTCAGTCTTGGTATGTAGTGGCCTTAAATTCAGGGGTAGTGTCATCTGGTTCTTATCTGCTGAGCAACAGAGAAATTCAGTTTTATCTCCATTTAGTGTAAGGGGGTTTGCACTCCTCCATTGTATAATGTCAACTAAACAGGCCTGAAATGTTTTTACAGCATCTGCTTGATTGTTATTAAGAGAAAAGATCATCTGCGTGCCATCTGCATAGTTAATCAAAGAAATATTGTGTGTTTTTATCAAGGAGATTAGTGGCTTCATATAATCATTGAACAGCACCTTGCTGAACCTTATGGTACCCCATGGTTGAGGCATCTAACGTCTGATTGATAAAGGGGTGGAGCTACAGCCTGACAGCAATCTTGCGGATAGGATTTTAGCCACTTCCAGATGCTGCCACCAACACCCATGGCCTCGAGCCTTGCCAGCAGGGTGTGGTGGTTGAACTTCTTGAAAGCGGGCACCAAATCAAGCAGGACAAGAACCGTAGATTGGCCACTATCTACCCTCATACAGTTCTTATCCATGGTCTAAAGCCAAATAATTCCTCCTCTAGTAAGGAGTAAGACTCCAGATATTGAGATAGGATCCTGCTGACATGACGCTCCAGACATTTCTCCTGGAAGGGGAGGTCCTCTTGTTACCTAGCACCGCCAGGTCTGCTGATGGCTTCTTCGACAGAGGCGTAACTGTAGCCTTCTTCCAGCTGTGTGGTGCTAGGCCTGATTTTAGGCCTTGATTGTAGAGTATTAACATTGGCAGCATTAACTCATCCACCCATTTCTTCCATTATCTGACAATTTGGACAAGGCAATTGTTTGAAAACTTTCCTCAGTGATTGCTCCAAAAGATTCAGTCCTACAATTATTATTCTCAAAATGATTGTCTGTCACCAGTCGTAGGCCTAAGCGTATCTGAGACATCTGTATTAAACAAGGGAACAACATTCATAACAGTGCTGCCATTAATATGTGCTGGATTCATGTCCAGAGGAACCCCACCTCCCCCCATAATATCCTCTAAGATCTTATTTTCAAAGAAGACCGCCAGATCATCACACAACTTCTGTATGGGGGTAATATTGTGGTTAAAGCATTGTGGGTTGGACAGCTCACGAAAAATGTCAAAAACCTTTTTTTGCACTGTTAGTTGCAGCTAGGATAAAGTCTGTAAAAAGTGAGCTATTGCTGTGCGAGCTTCCCCTTTGTACTTATTTAGTGCCTACTTTAGATGTTGTGTATCTTCTTCTATGTCATTCCGATGCCATTTCCTTTTCAGTTGCCTACACTCTAATTTTGCTGCTTATAATGACTTGCTGTGCCACGGGGCAGACAGTCGATTGTGGGGATTGTCTTTGGCCTTACGTTCTGTGATATCACCAGAGACCCTTGAAATCAGGGACCATAGTACACTGAGCCATTCACATTGCTGTGGTATTTGAAGTTGTGCGATTCCAGGACTCTCGCGAGCCTACCACGAACCCAAGTGTTCATCTATACAGAGATTTTTTTTAATCTTAATTTCTCTAAAACTACTGAACTGATTTACACCACAAAGAACATGCTTTCTGGACCAAGATCTAGCTTTCTGGCAAATTTGGTGTAATTCTGTACAGCCGTTTTTACAGAATAGCTGCTCAATTTTCCTATCGAAAATTGCATGGGGAAAGTGCATTTCGGACCCCCTTCTTTCCTCGGCCAATGCTTGACGTATCAGCTCAAAGCTCTCCAGGAAGGATCTGAGGTGGATGAACTTTGTTTTTTAATAGAAAATTTCATGAAGATTAGCCAGTGAAAAAATCGCTTTCTGTGGTAACTAGGTCCTAAACATAACTACACAGTGGGGACCTCCATTTAATAAAATTTGTACAGAATTAAAATGATTATTAATAAGAATGAGGTATAGAATTACCATTAAAGGTAGGGACTTGAAAACCCATTTTTATATCAATAATATTAAAATGATTTTTAAAAATTATTCTAAATAAATAAAATAATAAATAGAGCAAGTGGTTACTGTCCGTGAGAGTTAAAAGGTAATGGTAAAGGAATAGTATTTAATTAAGTTTTAACTAATAAAAATAGGCCACTAATAATTGGATTTAAAAATGTTCCATGGCAATGAGATTTTGTTGAGAAAACTGTTAATTAAGGATTAATGAGAGGCTGACCTTACCAAGACTAGGTAATGGTCGATGAGGAAAGAACGCTGAGGTCAAGAAATAGAGAACATTGCAGGCGTGCGAGCGTGATCCGTCCTTCCCTTTGAAGGTGTTGCCATCACTTATTCCAAGGTGACAGAGACTCTATTACAGGTTAGTTCTTTTCACACGCAGAGTTGAAAACAAAATGTATCCTGACCAGTTTTGCAGATTCTACTGTAATAAATATTTGATCATGGGTGGGGAATGAGGATTCATGTTTGGATATCCAGACAAGCCACACATTTATGAATGTCTTTTTTTTGAGCATATGTTTATTAATTTGTTGAACATAGACTGATAACAAATTAGTTTTTACCACATTTACAGAGTATTAAAGAGTAACAAGCAGGCAGTTATCTCCGGTATTCCTACTTCAATAACTGTACTGCACTTAGCAGCAGATGTAAAACTTGTGCCCTCCATGCGAAGCAACTCAGCTGATTGATCAACCTCCCGACAACCTCCCTTAATTTAACCTGCCTTCTCCGCTACTGTTTTCAGATTGCGGAAGCTCAGATGAGTCCAGATCTACATAGTAGACAGAAAAAGGGTCCCTCACACTCCATATTTGCGGAAACATTCCTAGACCTGACACATTAGCGGTATCGTGTTGGCCCTGTCTGCGACTTGGGTCTCAGTCATGTGTACAACACCAAGTTACCCACAGGATACCATCCCATCAAAAGTGCCAATTCCCTGTTGGTGGTCCCCGCCAGTCACAGTGGGGGATGCTGCAGTTGAGACGTCATTTAATAATATTCAAAATCTGAGAATGACAATCCGCATTCATATGGGATGGTAAGTGTACTTAATTTAACTCAAGTGCATGTGCCATCCCAAATTAATTCAGTGAGTGTAGTGTGGAGGCGCCAAAAAACGGACTGGGTCCAAAGGCACATCAGACACTGGAACATGTATAGGCATCTATGGAGTAAAGCAAACAGAAGGAGATGATGGACGGAGCGCTGAAACTTTTCAGACACTCACCCCCAGTCACAGATCTGGGTTGAATCCATCATCATTCTTTAGCTCACTTTGCCACCCCAGTTCAGTCACGGCTATATGCAAATCAGTCTTGACCCTGTGCCCTGTGCCTCATGCCCTCAGCCCTCATCAGCCAGGCTAGCTTGAATCCAGTGGCAAAGTGAGCAAGGGACCCTGCCAACTTAGGGCGAAGAAAGCAAACACAAGTTGGCAGAGTGTGCCCAGACGTGGTCAAGACTGATTTGCATATAGTTGTGTCTGAACTGGGGTGGCAAAGTGAGCTAAAGAATGATGATGGATTCAACCCAGATCTGTGCCTGGGGGTGAGTGTTTGAAAAGTTTCAGCACTCTGTTCATCATCTCTTTGTGTTTGCTTTGTTCGCCCTAAGTTGGCAGGGTATGCAAAGACGTGGGTCCCTTGCTCACTTTGCCACGGGATTCAAGCTAGCCTGGCTAAAGAGGGCTGTTAGCCCAAAACCGGTCCCAGGATGCTTGTTTACGGTCCAGGAAAGACATGGCTTTGAAGTTCTGGCTGGACTGTTCCCATAAGGCACAGGGTCAAGACTGATTTGCATATAGCTGTCTCTGAACTGGGGTGGCAAAGTGAGCTAAAGAATTATGATGGATTGAACCCAGATCTGTGACTGGGGGTGAGTGTTTGAAAAGTTTCAGCACTCCGTCCATCATCTCTTTGTGTTTGATCTATGGAGTATAACCATTTTACTTTTGGTCACTCTGCTCACAAGGAGTAATGGTAGTTTGCACCAGAAATGAAGCGCTTATGAATTTGTAACTATTCACATAATTGGCAGGTATTTTCCTATCCTGGAATCGATACACCTCCAAACAGGAGAAAGTCCCTTTCAGGGTTGGAATGGGAGCAGGCACATACCCGTATTTCAAATGTGGCTTTTTGGGAAGAATATTTTCCTATCATAGAAAAGTGTGCTTTTACACCTTTCTGTGATTGTACCAGACATTGACAAACAATTGAAGGATACTTAATGGGCAAGGAGGTTAAATGGGAACGTGTCCTTTGCCTTGATTTGCACCTGCAGTTGAATAGAAATCTGCAAATTGCTCAAAATGTGTAGCTAAGCAGTCACTGCAGTAACTCCAATAGAGTGGAAGAGGGTGACAAACCTGCTCAAGACCCTTTGACACATAGCAAACCTCTGGTTTCATTGCTCCATGTACTTCTAAAGTGTTATTTAAATCAGACTAAACAGAACATTCACCAAGTTCAGGGGCTAATAACATTCTGAAAAGTTCCCAGGTTGCGTTATTCCTTTTACATAGGACTCAGTCTTTTCTAGTCCCTGTTCTAGGTGACTTATGTGTGACAAGCTATGCTTGGCTGCCTTGGTGCTGCTTATCTTTGTCACATCTTTTGACATTGTCTCTTACCCTGTGCTCTTGGTGATGCTCGGCAGTGTACGTTGACGTGTGTATATTTCCCTTTATATGGGACATAAACATCTACTAACTGTTGCCCAGAGGTCGAAGGCCTGGAATAAGCTTCCTTCCATTTTCACAGATGTAGTCTAATCCGATGGTGTTCTGAAAACGTATCTTTTTGCTTCCAATAAATAAATTCTGTGGTTGTCGCAATCTCAATCTTCAGCTGCTGGAAGTCTCCAGAGGTAGCTGTGTGTTTTTTATGAACTACCATTATTGCGACAATCATGTAAAAAAATGTACCCCTGTCCGGATCCATTTATTTTTAAGTCAAACCCTCCTATGTTAGGGAAATACTAGGCGAATCATTTTGAACTGACCTCTTCACCTGGTTGGCACTAAACATAAAAGAATAATCAGTAAAGGAACCATTAGCCTCTTCCATGGTATAAGTAATCCATGTCTTGGGAGTCCAGTTCTGGACAATTAAGATCAGAGGACATAACTGATGGTGGCAGCTCAAACTTGGGCCTTCCGTTATGTAAAATGTTATTAGTAGACACAGGAGGGACATTTTTTGTATAACATGCACTGCAGACTGACGTGCCTCTAGGTGTTCTCATTTTTGGCTCACAGGAGTATTTAGGCAGAGAGATGTAATGGTTTGCTGAAGATCACACAGTTTAAGTGAGAGGCCTGTGATCTGGATAAAACTATTGTCGTTCAGAATTCTGCCCTTTAACAAATTGACCAGTTATTCTCATCACTGATGGGCACAATTGCCCGGGCTCACTGTGCCACTGGAATCAAGCTATCCTGGCTGAAGAGAGGTGAAACCCCGAAACCGGTCCTGGGATGCTTGTTTCCGGTCCAGGGAGGACCTGGTTTGGCAGTTCGGGCTGGACTGTCCCCATGAGGTACAGGGTCAAGACTGATTTGCATATGGTCAGGTCTAAACTGGGGTGGCATGGTGAGCAAAAGAATGATGGATTTAACCCAGATCTCTTGACTGGGGGAGAATGTTTTGATTTGTTCTGCATTCCGTCCATCAATTGTGTGTCTTTTGCTTTGCACAAACTGGGCACAACTTTTCTCTGAAAAAAGATTTCCTCCATCATTTTCTCCTTATGCAATTGGTACACAACCTATATTATCGGCTTGGAATTGATTGAATGTGGCAGTCCTATTAGCTCCATCAGTAAACTATTAGAAGGCACTTTACTGTATCCATCGGCTGTTAACTCTAATTTGCTGCGAGTGAAATGCCCTGAATAAGAGCAGATAATCTTCGGATCAGGTCAGAGGCTCAGACTGATTTATGAGTCAAAAGGAAATCAAATCCCAGTAGAAAACACCGAGCCGTCAGTGATGCTTTTATTTTTCAATTCCCCTCTCATCACCTCGTTAATCATCATATGCACGATTTCCAGTTCACTATTGGTGCAATCCAACTTCAAAGGCGTCCAAAGGTTTATATACTGCGAGATAAGCAGGGGTAATGCAGCCCTTGCAGGGCATAATCCGGTTCATATTGGCAGAAGAGTAGAGTTTATATATGGGCACTTAAATGAAGCGAATTAACTGAGTCTTTGCTCGAAATGGTTTCCTTTCATTTCTTTTTAAATTCCCAGAACTCTTGTTTGTTTTAGGGGGATGCTTTCTTTTCTCTGGTGATTTCAGATTGTCCAACAATTTTGGCGCGTTTCTTCTGTCACCGTGTAGCCTTACAAAGGGAGGAATTTTCTGCTGGTGTTCATTTTGAAATGAAACCTCTTTCATGCTCCTAAACACCTGTTGAGAATTTCTCGCATTAATAAAAAGATCGACATTTTCTAGTAAAATTCTACCAGACTTGTCCTGTCTTTCCTGTTCAAAAGAAATTTCAAAATTGACAAAAAAGCAGCCTCGCTTTCCCTTGCTTTCTTTGACACTCTGTCAATCAATCAATGAATCAATCAAGAGTTTGTAAAGTACGGCTACTCATCGGTGAGGGTCTCAAGTCGCTGAGGGGCGGGGGACTGCTGATGCGTCTCGGTGTGGAGGTTCAGTCGAAGAGCCAGGTTTTGAGATCCTTCATGAATTGGGTTAGCGACGGGGATTGCCTGAGGTGGAGGGGCGGAGTGTTCCAGGTCTTGGTGGCAAGGTAGGAGAAGGATCTTGCTCCGCTTCTGGTCTTGAATCCGTGTGAGGGTGGCCAGAACAAGTTGAGCAGAGTTGTCTGGCGGGTACACAGGGGGTTGATCTCGGCGTGTTTCCAGTCATTGGGGAAGGTGACGGTTTTGATGGAGCAGTTGATGGTGCGGCAAAGCTCTGGGGCGATGGAGGTGGCTGCTTTGTGGATGATGTGATACAGGACGGGCATGTGTCCAATGGGGCTGCTGGGTGGAGGCTCTTCATGGTCTTGAGGGTGTCGTCTGCTGTAAGTGGAGTCTAGTTGAGCAGGGTCTGTTGGGGTGTGGTGAGGTTGTGTGTGGTGGTGATGGACACTGTGGCAGGGTCATGGGTGTCGAAGCTGCCTTAGATTTGCTTGAAGAAGGTGCTGAGTTTGTTGCAGAGGTCTTGGGAGGGTGGGATGTCTGTGGTCTCGCTGTTGGGCCCGGCGAACTCTTTGACGATGGCAAAGAGCTCTTTGCTATTGTGTGCATTTGGGTTGATTCTTTCTTGGAGGTTTTTTTTTTGTGGTTTTGAGGAGGTAGTGGTGTGCCTTGATGGCGGTTTTGAGGGTTGCATGGGTTTCTGGGGTTTTGTTGTTCCTCCATCTTTTCTCGTCTGCAGGTGCGTATGGACTCGTGGAGGGCAGGAGTGAACGAGCTGGCTTTCTTGGAGTATTGCTTGCCTGATGTCTTCTTGAGGGGTGCCAGAGTGTCAGAGCAATTGGCGATCCATTGGTGAAGGTTGCATGCTGAGGTGTTGGAGTCTGTTGATGTCGGCGGTGCGGCAGTGCTGAGGAAGGCGATGAGATGTTTATTGCTGCCCTTGTTCCAGCAACTACGGGGGCGGTGAGGGTGGTGGTGAATTGTGGGAGTGGCAAAGTGCACACAGTGGTGGTCGGTCCAGAGGAGTTTGTTGGTGTGGCTGTAGGTGATGTTACCACTGGCAGAGAAGACTGGGGTCGAGAGTGTGTACCCGTGGGGGTCAGTCGGTGACTAGCTGCTTGAGTCTGATGTTGGCGAGATTCTCCAGTAGGGATGCGGTGGGCTGGTCACTGGGGTTGTCCAGGTGGAAGTTGTGGTCGCTGAGTAGGATGTAATCGGCGGATGCAAGAGCCTGGGTGCGTTGGTGAAGGGCAGGCAGGGGCTGGGACGGTTGTAGACGAGGGTGCTGTGATGAGTAGTGTTGGGGTTGGTCTGGATCTGGAAATGGAGGTGTTCCATGGTTGTCAAAGGGTCATTTGAGTTAGTGGTCAGGCGGAGTGTGTTCTTGTGGACGATGGTGATGCCTCCTCCTGGTCAGTCAGTCCGGGCCTTGTCGGGGATTTTTTTAGCCGTTGAGGATGGCGATGGTGATTTCCGGACCAGAGCAGAAGTTAGCCCAGGTTTCCGTGAAGAATGCGATGTCTGTAGAGGTGGCGGCGAGGAGGTCCCAGATTTATGTGGCGTGTTTGTGGAGGGAGTGCATGTTGAGATCCTTGGGTGTCCTTCGGTGAGGCAAGGTGGCAGGTGGTGTGGCGTCCTGTCTTGAGGGCGAGGAGGGTGCTGGTGTCATATCGGTGGAAGGTTAGAGAAGCAGGGTCCATGGCATTGGGCACGGTCCAGGCGCAGATGGGCTTATCTTTGGTGTGCCAGCGGCTGCCATTAAGTGGTTTATGGGGTGGGCTGGACAGCTGGGAGGTGGGAAAAGCAAGAAGCATCACTGGAGGGGGAGGGCGATGGGGGATCACAGCGGCAAGGGCGGTGAAGAGAGCAAACGTGAAAAAGTAATAAAAAAGCAGAAAAAGGCAGAAGCAGTAGAAAGGTAAAAATGCAGAGAAATGCAGAAAAAAAAGAGACAGAAGGGCAATCCGGCAGCAGAGCAGTGACCACTAGACCACCAGCGATGAGGCGCAGGCGGGAGCTTGTGGGTGGAGGAGGGCCTCAAACTCCGGACCAGAGTGTCATCAGCAGCAATGGGGGCAGCAGCAGCTACCAGGCAGAGCTGTACAGCAAAAGGAACAGTCCACTAGAAAGGTCTGTCTGACTTAAACATCTGCTTCTGTTTCATTAAAAGCCATGGTTTCTTATGTTCTCCTAAGGACGTCACGTTCAAGAAAGTGGGAAGGAGAAGCTGGATGCTGAGTGAAGCTGTAATAGACCTTTCGGTTAGGAGGCAAGGACTTAGCACTTTGAGGCAAGGCGCCAGTCCCAGTATGACCCCCTATTTCTTGGCAGTAAGGGAAGAGATCCCCACATTTCTGCAAACATAACAGAAAGAAAATATGAGGGAGAGGGAAGAAGACTCTGAAAATCAGCATTCAACACAGGCTACATTAGTACATGCAAAGGTCAGTGATGAAACAAGCTGCGACCATCAAAGGCCTACGTTCACTCTCTCTTCTCCACGTCCCACCCTTTCTGGACTATTTGTTTGTTACCGAACATCAGAGATAGGATGGAGTGTCCTAGAAGTCCAGAGTTCTCCCGGAAGACTTTCAGCAGTAGAGAAAAATGCAACAAATCAGAAAAGTGGAATTCAGCAGAACCCAGAATTTGAGAAGCAGAATTAAATACTACAAAGGCAACACAAAAGACAAAAATTATCAAATTGAAGGACTGTGAAGTGTGTCTGCAGACTGGATGGCAACAAAGTAAACCCTTGGATCTTGAGTAAATTCTGCCCGTGACCAGAATGTGGGCTACTATTTACTTTGATACATGCTCTGTTGACACAGACATGTATTGTAGTCAGGATAGTATAAGCACCTTGTATTTGTTTGATTGAGTTTCTGTTTTTTAAAGTGCAGTAGTTGTAACTGGCCAAATCAATGCATATGTCAACAATAAGCTGCAAGACCCACTAAACTTCACTGACAAGGATGCCACAAAATTGAGATCCCCACTGAACCTATAACACAAGCGCACCAACCGAGTAGCAGGTACGGTGCAACAGGTGATTGCGCTTGAGAATCTGCGACATCAGGTTTCTATGCAACTAATAAAGTGGAAATACCTCAGTCAGTTGGCATGGAGGGTGGCCATGAAGCTCCTTGTGGCAGTAGCCTCTAATCTCCAACTGTGATCATTTCTTGTCGGTGAGCCTATGTAGGGTCTTCAAGAGTGCTGTCTTGTGTCACAGCCTAAAACTGAGCTCACATCCTGATACTGGAGCCTTTGAGAGATCCTTCATGGAATCTCTGTTCACATGTTTATGCAGCACTAAGGGTGGGACCACAATTCTTAGCTCTTACTTCATATTGACAAGTGAGTTTACAGTGCTATCACTAAATAAAACACAAAGGGATGCTACTTGTTTAACTAGGACTTTTAAAAGCGTGCCCCGATACCAATGCTGCCATTTTGGTTTTCCTGCCATTGAGATTCAGAAGCACATATGATGGAAAAAAGAACCACACAAAACAAACGGAATCCAAAACACTTGTAAAACCCCAAAGGGCATCTGGCACTGAAGAAAACCAAAGGCAGCTGGTCAAGAATAGTAAATATGGAAATGGGAAGGTTTTAAATGGCATGAGACCATGTTCAGAGGTTCCCAGGCATGGTGTTCCACAGGGTGACAAACTGAAAAGACAGCTTTCCACCTCTACAATGCTTACCGGAGGGAGTCGCCAGCTGGCTGGTGTTTCTGGAAAGCGGTCACCCAGTGGGTGGATAATGGATGAGCGTGCACTGTAGATAACCTGAGTGTGACACCTGTAAGGCACTCTTCATCGGTGAAGGAATCTTAATCCTAATTATTGTCCAACTGGAAACCAATGGAGGTCATCAGAACCGATGTCCTACATATCCGTTCTGGCACGGCAATGACACAAGGGGCCTTGAAACTCGCGCGGAAAATATCCCTTTTAACCAGGCTAGATTAGAAAAAGACAGCCAAGGTTGACGTAAAGTGGACCCCTTAGTCCCCTTGGCCTCGGCGCCATTTCAGCTGCTGCATTAATGGCTGGAGTGGCCCTGGTTGGGTGCACTTCTAACAAAGTAGGCAGCATGATATTGGAGAACCTGGAGCTTCTGAATGAGGGCTTCGTCTTATGCCAGCAAAATGACATTTCTGAAATTATAATGCTATTGCCCTGAATACTTCGCTTTTATCCCCCCACGCGGCTCCCTCTCTTTGCTTTTTCCGTCAGAAAAGCTACCGTGTGCGTGAAACTTGATAAATTCCATGCTAACGCTGTGTCTGATTAACGCTCGTGCAGGTAGATGGGACAGATGCCTTACTATGGTTCAAAACTAAGCCATGGGGAATCAAAGATGGGTGTAGCTGTCATAGGAGGCTGAGGCGCGGGCAGTCGATTGGAGAGCAAGTTGGCAAGAGTGTACTGAGTCAAAATTTGGTTGATAGAATTTTTAAATATCCAAAGTGTGCTTTAAAGACCAAGAAATGTTCAAAAAAAGTTACATTAAAAAAAAACTTCGGATGAGTGTGGAAATGAGGCGGAACTCTTCTTTTGGAATAATGGTTGTCTGTATGTTTGCATTACAATGTTTCCCTTTCGGTCTTTTTTTTATCAAGAGACATAGGTCCTACTGTTGAGATCTAGGGTCACCCATTGCAGCTTCCTGGGACTTCTCAAATGTGAAAACATTTGCTCATTCAGAAATGTAGGGTAGATGTACTTACGTTTGCACTGTTTACATTTTCAAGCTTGTTTCTCCTTGAAGAATATATTTTTCTGGAGAACCCCTTTCCCAGAACCACCAATTTAAGGGGTAATTCCTCCATATGCCACCCTGAAAACAAATGTTCATCTGCCTTCAAAAGAGAGAGTCTCAAACGTGGAATTGCTACTGACAAACCAGGGAGGTGCAGTTTACACAGCGACTGGTTTGTGAATGGGAATGCAGTTTGTGATGCGATCTGTGTATGCAACACAAATTGTCCATTTACAGGGGAACATGAAGCATCCTGCCTAATGATTATTAATTAGGACGGTCACAGTTTGCGACACCCTGTGATTGACTGCCAGTGCATGGACGGAGGCCTGCAGGGCACAATAGATCTCCGTCCCTGCCTTTGCTTTCCAAAACAGGAAAAATGTTGTGAAAACAGTTTATGTCCATTAAAGGTGCTAGTGTGCTTTATTAGGAAATGTTTTGGAGGGCATCGGGTGGGGGAGTCCGATATCATTTAAACCATTGCCTCTTCTCCCCCAGAGGCCACCTTCATGATTAGCTAAGGGGAAGGTATACCGCGGTGACACCTAACCCTTCGCGAATCAGTTGCCACCCCAAGTAGAGGAGCAGTGACTCATCAGTGGTTTGCACCCACAATCGCAGTCACAAACTATTGATACATTCGTTTCATGTGAGAAATAGCAGCCCCCCTCCCTTCCAAATTCGTGATACAGAAAGATTCTCCCCAAAACCTTTTTTGAGGTAGAACTGATTTAATCAGTGGTGGTTGGCATGTCCCAAGGGTGGTAGGGCGGGTAGGCCATTTTAAAAATAAAAATAATTTAAACAACCTACCTGCGAGCACGACACGACCTCCTCCTCGATGGTCTTCTCTCCTCGAGGCAGGCTCCAAACCCCCAAGCCAATCCTGGCGCTGCTCTCACCAGCATGAGAGCAGCGCCGGGATTGGTGGAAGCAGCCTCGATCAGTGCTCAGAAGAGCACTGGAGGCTTTTGCTTTCTCTGACTGGGTTAGAGAGGTTTAAAGTGCGCATGTGTGGCCGGCCATCGCAAGACAGCCGGCCAAAGAGACATGCACTTTAAAGTGAGAGTGCCCTGCTCTCTCTGCTGGTCTCATGGAGCAGCAGCCCCGCGCCCCTTCCTGATGCTCCATTAGGGACGGGGTGAAGAAAATTAAAATGAATGAACTTCATCACCATTTCATTTTTCTCTCTGGGGCATCTCTGGGGCATCAGTGGGCGGCGCTCCTCCAAGGAGCTGCCCTTGACTTTGACTGACAAAAGGATCTTTTATGCGTTAAGAAAAACCCCTTTGTGGTCTCAACCCCTGTAATTTTGCAGATTATAGGGTTTGTGGTGGATTCAGTTTGTACATCTGGCCGTAAGTCCACATGCATGATCAGGGCTGGAAACTAGAAGTTCACTGCGTACCACTTAGTTCACAAAAGTGTCACTTAAACGACAGATATCTTTGTGAATCATCCCTTTGTGGTTTTCCCTTCCTTGTGCGAAGGCACTGGTGGAGACCCGGGTTACAAGGCTTGTGGAAGGTGAGCGACCGGATGTACCAGGCCACCTGCTGTGCGTCATTCAAAGAGTTGAAAGGTCGAAGTGCAGATCTCACGTAACCTTCTGTGTCTGCTCATGAGCTATGCCAGATTGTAAATCGAAGGCAGTTTCATTAGGTCCTGCTACTGGGCCATGAAATAATAACCTTTTTATACCCTTTGCCTTTCCGGCTTCTGGCGTTTACGCGGGATGCGTGCGCGCTGCCTTCTTTAGCCCCCTTTTTAACATGGTCCAAATATCTGTTTCCGACTTTATACACAAAAGAATTATGATTGGTTTTTTTTGGAAATGTTACTAAAATTAAAACAAGTACCTGGATTTACCAAATGCCACTGTAGCAAAAGTTATCGCAAGAACTTTTTGATACAAATGACGTCACAGAGTTAACCCCCACGCTCAGCCCCCCTGTAGCCTCCTGTGTGTGAATGCTTGGGTGGGGCAAGGGCACACAAATGCAGAAAGTAAATGTAAAAGCTTGTTTACCCATGTCCCCGCGGCTGCTGCCATGGCTTCTGAGGCCATAGGCCAGGGGTAGCCAAGGGGGCTGGATGGCAAGCCGGGTGTAGCAGTGGCCACCCTTCGTTGACGTCTATGACGAA
Source organism: Triturus cristatus (assembly GCF_964204655.1). Lineage (NCBI taxonomy): Eukaryota > Metazoa > Chordata > Amphibia > Caudata > Salamandridae > Triturus > Triturus cristatus. Next base: position 1,106,581,381 of record NC_140580.1, on the reverse strand, counting down.
GTAGGTTTCTTAAGTGATAGCGACAGTATTCCATAATTCCCTTCTACTGTCTAGCGCATAGCAAAGCGCTCAATTTAATCAGTCGGAATGCAAATTCACAATGAGTTTCTTGTGATTAACTCCTCACTGCGGCTGTTCGCGGCTCCCATCCCTTCCGTGCGCGAGTTAAGGGTTTTTAAAGCGGTGTTGAGTGTCTCATGAACAAGACAAATCGTGGCGGCGGCTGCTCTTTGTGGCTTAATGTTTAGGGACCCCTGGAGTTCGCCTGAAACTTTAACTGATTTCCGCTGCCGTGGTGCCACTCCGAAGATGCAGCGCGCCCTTTCACCAGGAGATAAGTTCAGTCGGATGGAGTCAGTAATTCTTGTTAAGCCACGTTTATGAAGGCCGTAAATATCGCGCTCAGCGTGCCTGTTAAACTGTATTTCCATAGCCTACACTTCTGAGACAAAATGTGACATTTCAAATAAAAGGCAGGTGTAGCAGAGGGCGCGTAGCTGCGTTCGATTAGCATGCCGCTGACAGACGGGCCGGGGGATTGTGCTAGGACAGTGGCGGGTTCACTTTCATGAGCATATGACATGGCTTTATAAAATATATATATATATACCTCGATATATAGTTCATGCACCTACAAAAATTGTCATGCAGCCTTACATATCGTGGCATTATTTTGCACAGAAATTTGCACCATTTACAGCACATTTTGCACATGCGTATTTTGCACACTTACGTTGCGTATTTTTGCACACATGCTGAATATTGTTGTATTATAACACAAACAGCCAATGTGAATTGCATATATACACACAATTAGATATAATAAGCTAATTGTGTTTTTGAAGGTGTATTAACACTGAATAATTACAGCGTATTTTTGCACATGCGTTATTTGCATATTGAATGTTGCTTTATACTATTTCTTGGATGCATGTTTTTTGCTGCTATTTTGTATTACCAATATGATTTATTTACAAATTGATGGTGCATGATGCCAGTATTTTGTGATAAAAAATATGTGTATTTATACTGATAAGTTTAGACACGAATCCATACTGCGCATGGTAACATAAAAAAAGAGAAAAAAAGAGAGAAGAAAAGAAAAAAAGCCTACACCTTTAGTATTTTGTCACTTTCTATCATCATGTGGTGCAAATGCAAAAAAAGACGAGAGAAAAAAATGAGAAGTGTATATATATCCAAATTGTACCGTCATTTCACTATGTGATCAAGGGCACTTGATGCCCGAAACGCGTCGTGAGGAGTGAGGAGTGATACAATGAGAAAATAAATTTCACCTGTGAATAACAAACTTTCGTGTGGGACGTTGCCTTTCGTGTTCGCCGCAAGGAGGTGCAGGAAGTGCTGTGAGATATATATATATATATATATATATATATATATATATATATATATACACATATATATATATACATGTGATCAAGACCCGATTGGGGGTTGAAACGCGTAATGGCGGATTTGCTTGGCTTGGAATAAATTGGAAATTGCACAGACTTTGGTGGTCCGCTTTCGTCCTTTGGTCCTTGAATGACTGGTGTTGGTGGCGAACTTCATTCATATATATATATATGTATGCATATATATATATATATATTCACTGAAAAAAACATAGGTTTCACACATGTTATAGTTAGCTGTACATTTCACTCGTAAAAAACCAATGAAATTCCACGTTATAGTTAGATCAGGTAACTATAACTTGCGCGACCGCAATCCACTGCTGATGACGTCACATATTACATCACTCATGACATGGTCAGTGACATCACTCATCACATCAATGATGACATCTCAAATGACACATTGTGGATTGCGGTCGCGCCAGTTATAGTTACCTGATCTAACTATAACGTGGAATTTCATTGGTTTTTTACGAGTGAAATGTACAGCTAACTATAACATGTGTGAAACCTATGGTTTTTTCAGTGAATTTGCAAGGTTTTTTAAATGCTAATTCCTAACTATAACGTGTGTGAAACCTATGGTTTTTTCAGTGAATTTGTACGGTTTTTTAATTGCTAAGTTATGTATTTATTTTTAATTTTTGCGCGCTCGGTGCGCTTCGCGCACCGAGTGCCCACGTTGCGCATTTCATACCGTGCACGCCTCGCCATTTTTTACAAAATATCAATTGTTTTTTTCTCTCTTGGGGGTCCTTAGATTTATATATTAAATGTGATTGTTAATTCTTTTTTTTTTTTTACCGTAAGCTTACCGTACGTGCACCCCGCGATTTTTTTTTTAAATTATTAAATTTATTTTTCATACTTTTTGGTCCTTCGTGAACCCCCTGACGAACGCTAGGGGGTCTGCAACTCTCTTCGTTGCCCCCTTTTCATGTTCTCAACCTTTTTTTTTCAGTGCGAGAGACAGAAAATGGCGGACGATACTTCCTGGTTTCGACCGATTCGAATGTTTACTTTGATCTAACAACCAATCAGAATCGCGCTCGCGCACGGCACCGTACGCGTACGGTAAGCTTACCGTAAGCGCACAGAGCGCGCTTACAGATATATATATTGATTTAAATGCTATTTTCTCAGGAACTACTGAACAGATTTACACCAGACCTGCAAAAGGCACTTCCTTGACCTTAGGGCTACCTCTCTGCCAAATTACAAGTAATTCTGTTCAGCCGTTCGGGCTGTAGCTGTGTCTAAAGGTCCTATGGAAAAATGCATGGGGAAAACGCGTTTTGGGACCCCCTTTTTTCTCAGCCCCCGCTTGACGAATCACCCCGAGACTTTCAGGGTAGGAGCGGAGTGTAGCGCCCCATTAGTTTTGAAAATTTCGCGAGGATTCGTCAACCGGTGCCAAAGTTATTCAAAATAGAATTTTCAGATTTCCTATGGAAACACGGTCCTAACTATAACTATCTACTGGTGACCGCCAGTAGATAATATATGCATATATATATATATATATATATATATATATATATATATGCATATATATATTTATATTTTACATCCTTCATGCAAGGTATCTAGAAAATTCGAGCATTGTTTTGCCTTGTATTCTTCCACCGCTGTGGAATTGTATTCCATTTGAAGTAGTTTCAACCATTTCTAAAATGGTTCAGGTTTGTTATCTCCACAGTTGCCCTAAAGTTACCCTAAAGTAAGGATGCACTGTTGGTTTGTAAAGCGCTTCAAATATCTGAAATGCTGAGCATAGCCTAGAACTATTTTCGAGAATTAAAATATTTCAATCGCAAATTAAATCCGTTTTCTGTTGATTAGGATTTCGCGTTGAGAACTTGTTGCAAAGATTAAACCCTAAACTATTAGGAAAAGAAACTGGAGACTCACATGCCAGGAAAAATCTTTGTGCTTGGATTGAAATCCCAAAAAGTGGAAAGATGGCCTGTCTTAAAGGCCTTTGCTTGAATCTCTGTTGAACATCATCACTCACATCTGACACCTGGAAGACTAAAGACTGGAGGACTCTTCTGGGAGACAATGAGGAGTTTGGGTCATCTCAACACCTCATTGTCTGAAGCGGCAGATTGCTATACCGATTGTTAAAGGCCCTGAATCTAGTAACAGGGAGGTCTATAGCGAGGGAGAGGGCCTATAACAGCTGCGATGGCAGGAGGGGTTATAAGGCCTTACTCTGCACATGCTTGTGGGTCGCACCCTCTTACACATTAGTTTCTCCCAGTTACTGTCCTTCTGTTAAGCAGAGTGGATTCTACTAGTAGTGATAAGAGGACATCGTCCATGTCCTTGGACAATGAAGGAGGAAAGAATGCATTGTGCAACTTCCGAGGTTATCCTAATGCTCTAGATACTACAGTATAACCACCCCAAAGCTCCTTTCCGCCCACTAACCGCATCCTGTACTTCCACCCAAAAAGCATCCGCCAGCCCCAAATGGAACTCATTCTGCTTTTACAAGGTGATGCCCAGGAACATGAAGCTGCCTATCTGTGAGAAGGGAAGTTCATTGCGTGCCATGGCCTGACCCCCACCATCTAGCCATGGTGCCCCTTCTGCCTGTTATTGAAGGTGGCCCTACGGAGGCTCGCTCTAGAAGATATCTCCTCCAGCCACTCCGTTATCTCTTTAACTGTGGCTGTACCCCACCCCCCGATCCATAGAAGCAACCCTGGGTGATTCAATGGGTGCTTGTGGTTTTGCAGCCCAGCCTCACAGCGCTTCAGGCATCTCAAATGCAAAGGTTTTATCATTCAAGGGAACATCTGTTCTTGCTGAATAGAAAGGTTTGCATTATACATTCATGTATTTTCTTGATATTGTCAAAAGGTTATCGCTGCTTCTGGACTAGCCTAGAGTGATTCACAAAAATGAATATTTTCAAAAAGTCAAAGATGGCCTGAGCCTTCTTCCTGGTTGCTTTCAATACACAGTCTGTGGGCTCTACTCAACTTGGCTTTTATTCCCCTTTGGGACACATGAGACTTCCAAATCAAGCATAGAAGTTCAACACAAGGAAACTGAATGCACTCATTGGCGTCCTAATGGGGTCTTCCACTCACCATTTGTTCTGTGTGCCTGAATCCTCCAGTCCATAGTCTTGCTTCCTTCTTTCTTTCTTTTCTACCTCCCTGACCAGTGGTTAGCTTTCTTGTTTCCAGATGCTGCTTGATCCCACTACCGACATAGCTTCTTGTTTACAAGCCAAGTGGTCATTCAGTTCTTCTCCCTTCTCACCACACGTGCATCGAACATGTCATCGGATAGTCATCTAGCCCAACAAATGGATGGGGTTCTGGTCTTCGATCATCGTTCCATCAAGTTATACTGGCGAAACAAAACGCGAAGGTTTCAGGGATGGGGATCCTTGTTGCGGACACTTGTGGCCACACTAGTGGAAGTGCCACCAAATGTGCCTATAATTTAAGTGAGGGAAAAGTCAGTGTCAGGACATCTCTGTGTATACCCAAAATCACATGGGATGTAAACTGTTGTCCCGAGTACATTGCAACTATTTCACCTCAGCCTCCTACTATTATAGAGTTGCTCTTCAGATGTCAACTTTCAATGTAATGCCAGGTAGGCCAGACCATCTCTTCTCAAGTGAAGGTCGTCAAGTATATTCCTTTTTTGCACATTTTTGACGAGTCAGTGCTGTGACAGACTTTGTAGCATCCAGACTGCATGATGCAAATGGTGCTAAACTTGGTTTGGGAGCAGGCAGATTGGAAAATTGTAAAGAATCCATATAGTAGAAGCTCACACACTCGTGCATCTGTTATTTGGAGAGCACAGTATGCTGGTTTTGTCACAGTGGATGCCTGTGCATTCAAGATGTGTGTGGACATGCGTACCTCTCCACATAACCACACAGGTTTGATAACACAGTGGGTAGTATACAGTTTTAATGTGTCCTGGGGGAGAATTTGGTATGTAGATCCTATGATGGGTCCCCTGCACTAACACGCACAGACTACACACACAACCCTTGACTTTGTATGTGGGCCAGTTCGACCCCTTAAGCATCAGCGGCCCTTTCACCATTCATTGTACAGCCCCCTTCCACTCAATACATCGAGTTGGCAACGTTCACCTGCACCCACTCTTTTTTAGAGCCACACGGCCTTCTCACCAAACCAGCCACCCAAACTGCAGGATGCTGTTTCTTCGGTCAGACCGTGCACCTTCATCAAATTGGAACATGTACCTCACCTGCCCAGCCATGCACTCAGCCTCTCTCCTAAGTTTTCTGTCCACTCCGTTTTTGTACTATATAGATACAGCCTGTTTCATATCTTTTTCTGAAATATCACAACAACCCTTGATATTAAAGGTGCAGAATTGCTGTTATAACACCGTTTGTTTCGTCTTTTGAATCTGCGCACATTATTTTAACGCTTCCTTCTGAGTTTGCCTCTGGGTCACTGTCTCCAAGTTGCGTCTCTCGTCTTGTACGGGTGGCTTGAGGGCACAATTCTAACTCTGTGGAAGGTTGCATGGGATGGCAAAGTCTTTCCCAGTAATTTAACAGCCGTACCTGTAGCTTCACCGCGGAGCCCCGGGTCTTAATTAGAAAATATTATTTATAGAAATAACATATAGATTATTTACCAACCAGGTCTGTTTGAGCCAAGAACCATGGTTCTAGTTCAAATAGAGTATTTGTGGTTTTCTCAGGAAAGATCTTTCAGAATGTTAGGCATTTTCATTATCTAAGCCATTATTCATGCGGCAATATCTTGTAAGAAGCTACGCTAAGCAAGACCATATGCTGGGAGCCCATGAATTGGGGCTAGATTTGTCGCTCTAGTGAAAATTGATTGTCCGTTGCTAGCCCTCTGAACCCTTTCGCTAAAAAACTGTTTCTTAGTTTTGTAGAAAAGGCACATTATTAGCCTTTTGTCTTTGCCGGCACCTTTGTCGACTGCGTAAACAATCATTTGGGAAGGTTCTCCACTGAGTCAGCTGTAACTAGATTTCACTCATGTTTTAGTTTTATTGCATTCTCTATTCACATCAACGGGAGCCTTCCTTTTCCCCTTACCCCATAAACTTGTGTTAAAACTTTTTCCTATTTGTTGTACAGAGTTGCAGTCTGTTCTCTCCCGATAAATGCTCCTTCCTTTTACTTGCCCCATGTTTTAGCTTTGACGTGGACGTTGCTTGTGCCATTCATGGCAAACATAGTGTATTCTTCACTTACTTGAGGGGCGTTGGGTCATTCTCATTCAGCCATTGGTGGCTGTTGCCTAGGAACCTTCAGGAATTGGCTTGCAACACTGTCAATCACATCTTGGATCATCCCATAAGAGTAGTTTAGTGTCTCCATTTTTCTATTGGCATGTGGTTATATTCTTCCATTTGAATGCATAAGGCACTCTTTTACTGTCTGCAGGCAGCCCACTGGTATAAAAGTGCCCCAAATTGTATTATTCGCAACATGAATGTGCATTTTTTCTGTAGCATCAGTTTGTCAGGTGCTTTTATCTGGGATCGTTGACCATTATGCAAACAAGCACTGGCAAAAACAATAAAATCCAGTACAAACATGAAACTTTATTGGGTTTGCCATTGCTTGTTCTCCCAGGACCCAAATTCACTTTTATGTGGCCTTTTTCAAGTGAGGCAAAGCTAGGTGTGTGGCTTTGTTTTTTTCCAAGTAGATAAGTCTGTCTTGTGTTCCACGGATTACCTCCTCTTGCAAAACACCCCAACCTTACGTTGCCCTGTCTGAAAACAGTTAAATGTCTAAAGATGTACTTCTGATGCCTCTTTCCCGGTAAAATAGAGTTTTTGGAACCACATACATTAATTGTACTTACATTTGACTTCACATGCCATTTTATACTCCATGTATTCACTTTTTTGTGTCCTCTACCTTTATAACTTGTAGTAAAGTCCTAATTTTGTTTTGTGACTGTTAATTGGGCAGCTAATACAATGCCTGGCTCAACGGTAGTTGCTTTCCCTTTGACAATATGTGAGTATTCAGTATATATCAGAGCTGTGGCACGGACAGGTTATTGACTGTTGGGCTTCTGAAGTACATGTTTCAGAGGCTGATGCAAGAGTTTTGTGTCAGTTTGGGGTTTAACAGAGTAGCTGTCAAACTGAGCTGTTGCTAACAATATACATAGAGAAGGCTTTGGGTCCGCCCCTTTCAACCGCTGGCTTTCTTTGACCAGTCTCTTTCATCCATTGGCTCTACGGCCAGTCTCTTTCACCCATTAGCTTGAGACTTAATCGATCACAATTTGGGGAGAGGATGTAGCCTTAAAGCTAGAGTGATCGATCTCGAAGCTGGCGAACCGGGTTTGAGTCTTGGCATCGAGGTTCAACATCCTGCGATTCTGGGAAAATCCCTTGATCTCCCTGTGCCTAACAAAAATGAATGTGTCCATCTGTAACGAAACTGGTGCTCATGTCAAGCACTCTCATACCGGATATCTTCCGGTCTAGTTTGTCCTATATAAAACTAAAAAAAAAAAAAATTAAGTGCAGTAGTACTGTTGGGTGTCTGGGTGTATCCTTCCACCATCACGGGAGTGCTTGCATTGAACTGCATAAAGGACTGAATTAAAACTATAGCCCTCTTTGTCCACTCCTGCTGGTTTGCCTCTGTGTGTTGTATTTTAATATGCTAACGCTTGATAGCACCTTAAACTCAGGCCTATAGGCTTTGACAATACTTGTTATAGTGGCCTTGAACTATTTTTTCTTGATACTTTTTACTCTGTGCTTGTGTATTTCACGGATTCCTATTAATACAGCTTTTTATAAGGAAAAATAGTGACCGCTCAGCCCCTGCTTGTTGTGGTGCCCCAGATTTTAGTCTGGCGTGATCCGCTGAATATATTATGAACCTGACTTGATGTCCCAAAGTAGGACCATCCCCCACCCACCTCAGTGGCTGTCCTGTGAGAAAGGCATTGCAGTTGTTTGAGAATCCCAGAGAAGTTACAACCCTGTGGGTGGGAGTTCTTCCTTGAGCATCCCATTAACACTCCCAAGGGAACTCCACAGTGAATCCAGTTTGAAAGGTGGATTCATCCGTATTCTTGGTGGAATATCCGCCTGCCAAACTACCAGTGGTTGCACTTAGGTAGCATGGGCGGGGGGCAGGGTGAAGATGAGGGTTTGAAAATAAATATTTTTTAAACACTTACCTTTTCCACTGTCCTTCTCATCGTCTCCGCTTCTCTTCCTTACTCCAGTCTAGAAGAAGCAGGAAGCAAACGGGCTCCCCTAAGCCAATCACAACGCTGCAATGCAGCATTGCAATTGGTCTGAGTGCAGTGGATTTGCGCTCAGACGGGACAAGGAGCCTGTGAATGTTCCCTGCTGTGCATTACAGCCTGTTGGGGAGCATGCAAAGTGTGCATGACTGGCCGACCCAAGACAGCCGATCAAGCAGTCCTGTGCATTTAGTGCACACAAACCACTCCTCCTCCCTGTGCCAACAGCCCCGCCCGCCCTCGCCCAGCCCTGAAGCATACAAAAAATCAAATGATAATAACTTTATTATCATTTTATTTTTCCTTTTTTCTCACTGATCTGAGAGCAGTGGGGCGACGCTCCTCCGCCTTAGCTGAGGAGCCGCCCCTGCAACTACACCCCATGGCTCGGTGAATTATATACAGCTTCTTCCTGTGGCATTGGAACCTTTCTCCTGCCGACGTCTGTCTAATGCAGTGAAAAAAGCTTTGTGCCTCGGCCTGAAACATCTCATTTTAGAGTTCTCTCTTTTTGTTTCTCGGCAGACACATAAGTATGGTGAAATTATAAAAGGTCTGTAACCCCCTAAAAATGGCCGCACGGCCAAACCCCTTCGTCATCACAAAACCCTTCACATTTCTTACACACGTGAGCTCCTACCAGCTGGAGTCACAGTACAAAACATAATGTAATACTTTCTGTTCGATTCAGTGATGTCTCTGAAAACGTTTGTTCCAGTGCCTAGGCGTGCGTGCGTGTGTTTGTGTGTGTAAGAAGTTTATTTACATGCAACGTATCTTGTGATAATTTGTGCAACCTGAGATGCCTTAAGTAAGATCTTAAAAGCTCCCTGGAACCTCTCAGGGTTTCAGGTTCTTTGTCGGGTTCCCCTGTGAGACTTTAAGTCCAGCTTCACTTATCTTGGTTTCCTAGAGATTAAAGCCGACCCTCTACCGTTTCACTCCCTGCTAACAGCAGTCCGGCGAGAGCAGGGCCGGAATCTAACACTTCTTTCCCAGCTCAACGGGACATTTAATTAAATATGGCTTCTCGTTTCTGACGTCTGTCATCTTGAGGCCTTCGTCCCGTTAGTTAAACCGGACTAAATCTTTTCATGAAATACATCTTGCATTAGGGATGCATGTTTTTGATCACATGTAATACATATTTGCCTGGTGTTATTTCATTTAGAGTTGCTTTTCAAGCCCCCTCGTTCAGGGGTTTGGCATCAGTCGAGTGAATTATGAATTTTCAGCTCATTGGTGTAAAAGATGGAAAGAAGAAGATTTGATCTTGAAAGCCTACATTACTGGCTCCTTTAACCCCTTCCCCGCTCATGATGGAACCACGCCGTCATGAGCCACGGTTGCCCTGTGCTCATGACGGAGTGGTTCCGTCATGCTGTGGCCGTTGGCGGCCGCTCCGCCCACGCGGCGCTAATTCCCCGCCTGTGCGGGCGATTAGCGCAGTGGGCGGAGACGTGACGGAACCACTCCGTCATGAGCACAGCTCAACCGTGGCTCGTGACGGAGTGGTTCCGTCACGAGCACAGCGCCAACGCGCTGCCCCCAAACCCCCCCCCGCGCCACGGCGGAATTCCTGCCGCGGCGAAGGGGTTAATATATGTCAGGCGCAAGCAATCCGATTCCACCAGAGCCTTATAAATGTATCTATGGTGCATCGAGTGGTAAAATAATGTGGTGTTCTGTTCTCCCATGACCTGTGTAACATGCGTGGTGATTCATTTAATATGATCTTGTTGTTTTGATTTTTTTTTGACAGGTGCATCTTGTCCATATGTTGCTTGCAGCCAGACTATAACCCTGTGTTCTTTGTTTCAGAAAGTTAAGTCAATGAACCTCGAAGATGTGGTCATTTTAAACGTCGACACCAACACGCTAGAAACTCCCTTCGATGACCTGCAGAGCCTCCCGACCGAAGTGGTCAGTAAGAACGCTTCATTCCACTATTTTAGATTGTAAGACCCCCCTCTCTGCCTGTAGTCATTGTGATTTCCTTCCAGTACCAAGAGCGGTGGTGAGCCCAGAGCAGGTCAGTTGCCCGACGACTTGATGAAAAGCATTGTTTCACCATGGCCATGCGAGCCATGGTCGTCGCCATGGTCGACGATTCCTGTATCCATTCTTAATTCTGATATAGAGTGCCTGCTTTGTGAACGCTCCTTTGAAATCCACTCCCCAGATCGTTTGCGTGTCCACTTGGTCGGTTTGTTGTTATTGTTTGGCCCCCTGGTCTATTTCCTTCTCTCCTACCAGTTAAATCCTGTTTCTGTCTTAAAAAGATGAATGGAGGGGCCGGCCGAATGATTTTTTCATTGGACGAGACAAAGGTGCATCCACTTGGTGTTGTGCTGTGATGGGGCCACCTGCTTTGGAGTACTCTTAATTAAGCGATCAAAGAATGAAAGCGGAGACGGGATGCATGCTGTATTGAGGCTTGCCATCGTGCCCTTTGATCCATCCCACATTGTCGGAGACTAGATGGAGACCGTCATTTTTTTACTTTCCATTTGGCCAGAGTTTTAAATTAAATTTGCCATTATCAGGTCGGTTTGAGAACCGTAAGCCTTGGTGCGCATTATGTGAGCACTCCAACCAAATACTACCTTTGGAAGACTACGTTGGTGGTCGCACGTGGTGGGGGCACTGCACACATTCATGGAGACCGGGACTTAATTTTCATCATCAGATTTTGACGATAAGCAAGAAAGATAAAGGTAGAAAGGTGGGTACGTAAAGATATTAAGACAAAGGAAAAACTCAGATTGCGATGAATGGACAAGTGTAGTGTAAGGTCAGTGGAATCAAGACATATAGGTTTGGTGTTTGTCAACCCTGGTATTGAGCATCATCGGTGGCGGACACCGAAGGAAAACATGGAAACTGTGAGTTGTTGCAATATGATGATGATGATATTGGTAATAACAGCAATACCAAGAACAACTATAATAATAAATATAAAAATACCACCAGTAACAGGATTATTATTATAATAATTATAATTATTATCGTTGTTAATATTATTGTTATCATTATTATTAATGAGAAGAATATCCCTAATGATAGTAGTAATAATAACACTTATTATTTAATGTAATATTATTATTATTTTTAACAAATGAAGGATTGGCAGTCCCCAATCACTTGCAAAGAGAAGAGCCGCGCAGAAACCATGCCACATCCTCTGCCCCCACTTCTGAACAGCGCATATTTCATCTTAGAGTTTGATGTGCGTACACTGCTAAAATGCTGCCTGAGCCAACAACGGCTTGCCCCGCCTGCTCCTGTTTGCAATACTGCGGATCGGGTACCAAAACGCGAGGGTTGCTTTGCATTTTGCATGAAAGCTAGAGTTCAACTTATCCAGAAGATCCCCCCAGGGACCGCCATGGCTTTTGTGAAATGTCTTGAGAATACCACCTTGGAGGCGTCTTTGGCGTTCCACCTCAAAGGAAGCGTTCGTCGGAGTCTCAGATGCGATGCAATCAATCGGTGTTGTGGTCGATGTAACCTTTCACATTTACAGTGGAGGAGATTCTTCTAAGAAGTCATTGATTAGTGGTTTTGTGTCTCACGCAGTCTTCTGCCGTCGCATGCCATGCGCATCAAAATATTGAAAGACCCACCAATCACTTTCTAAGCATTAGAGGTAACTCTGGCTAGCATTAAATACAGTCATAGGGTAATGTATGCAACCTGTTTTCTTATGGATTGACAAACATCTGTCTGGGTGGATAGGAATGGGACATCTACATCCCCTGTCTACCCCCTTACAGGACCTGAGCCCAACAAGGACAGCAGAGGGCACCAAGGTGAACAGAATAAAACTGGCTGGGCACCAAGGTACACGACTGTGAGACACTAGATGCTTCCTGGCATCACACATGACATTTACTCTGGACCAGGCACAGCACAGTTAAGAAGAGAGCAGGACACAATGGTGGAGAAGATCGAAGGGCTGCTGAGACACCAGAGACATGGCAAAGAATGGCCATCAGTAAAAGGAGAGAGGATGAATTGACACAGGAAAGAACTCCCTGTGTACGCTGTCATGCACTAAAAACAGGGATGCTAGCAGACAGGCTGAGCATCACAGAAGGAGGCTGTCATGTCTTCAACAAGTTTTGAGTAGGGTAGAATCAAACCCAAAATGATGCAAAACTGACCATTTTGATGTAATATTAATGAACTCTTTGACAGGAGAATGAGCGTAAGCAGCTGATGTACTAAAGTTAGCATCGCAAGCAGTCAGTATTTTTGCACAATGATTGCGTCACTTTGCAGTGAAATAGTGACCGCCTGCATTGCAAAGCAAAATAGCCATTTTTTAGGACTTACAGACTCCTGACTCGTTAATGTTTACGGGATGGGAATCTGTTTGTGAACAGGCTGTGAATGTAGAGATGGAAGCCTGCGAGGGACAGAGGACCTTCATCCCTACATTTGTGTTTGTAGAAAGCCTACTTTTATTTGATTTCCACCCCTGTCCATCAAAAGGACAAGGGCTTGAATCTACAAATTAAATGCCCATTTTGAGAATGGCATAGGAGTCTGGCAGTTGGACAGATGCAAATCCAGATCTGCCAGTGGTCCTTCCTGGACTGCCTCTTGACTCTCAGACCCAAGGAAGATGCCAATTAGGATCAATAGTCTGAGCTCCAGGGAAACTGATTCCTGGAAGAAGACTTCCTTCAGCCTTAAGATATCAGTAATTCTAGTTTGATTCACCCATGTAAAGGAGAACGAAAACATGAACTTGAGAACAGAGCGAACCGTCTGAGGGTCTTTAACAAGTTCAACAGGAAACACAAAACCCAAAGAACTTTTTATTAATTTCCTTTTGGCTTATTTATACAAACAAGAACATTTTTAACAGACCGGTTTTCTATAGCAACATAAAAGGCATTAACATACTGAGAAGTTGGCCTGGTACATGCTGTCCACTAGTTATAGTGGACACCTTGTACCAGTCCAAACAGCCCTTATTGATGAATAGGTTTAAAGACAACCTTTATTGAAAGCTATCGTAGTGGTAGCTATGGAGAGCAGCCTTCAGGCTAAGTCTTGAAGGAGTGTAAAGCAGCTTGGTTTACCAGATTATAACCTCTTGAATTACTAAATGAAAGGATAGCCACACAAGGTATATATATAAATATATGTATTTATTTCTAAACACTCTCTACTAACCTCTTTATGAAGTTAGAGAGCAAGGCACACAATTACACAGTTATTAAACAACAGTAAATAGCACAATATACAACGGGCCCCAGGGGGAGACCAAACCATATATTAAGAAAGTGGTATAAGAACCAGGACTTGACTAGACACAGTGCCTAGAGCACGTAGAATCTCTGGAACCCCAAGGAACCACCCAAGGTAGTGACACAGGAGACCCACTGGGGTCATGTGCAGTGTGAGAACACAGCCACGAGCCCCGTACTATTCTATGGGAAAGTCACGGATGGAATTTTAAAGGTTTAGGACACTTAGGAGAGGACTTTGAGCAAACCCCTTTAGACTTAGGGGGTTCTAGGGCCAACACCCATGGGAGCACCGGAGTACTCGAGTTACCTCACCCAGGGAAGTCGGGTGCATAGGTGTCACATGGTGTCGGTAATCGTCATTGATTTCAATGGCGACCTGCTGCAAAGTGCTGCTGCCGGGAAGGAGAAAAATGTCCGATGTGATCCAAGCCTGGATCGAAGATCAGAAGAACCTGAAAGCAGAGGCGACAGAGTCTGGGTCACTTGTCAGTGACCAGGGGCAGGATAGACGAATGCCCACCAATGTCGAGTGCTTCAGGTGAGAAGAGGTGAAGCTTGACTCTGCAGCCACGAGGACCAGGAGGCGTCGACGATGACCAGGACTCGAGCTGTCCCACGAAGGATGTCGAGTGCTTCGGTGTCGGTGCTCGGATTGAACCCAACAACCCTTGGCAACAGCAGCCCACGCAGGAAGAGAAAAGATGCTTCGGTGCAGACCAGCAAGGTCCTGGGGACTCCCCTAGCGATGGAGAATCTGGGCACGTCTGGAGCAACCAGTCAAGCCCAATCAGAGTTAGAATTGCCTTCACAGGGACCCACCAGTCGACGGACCAGGGATCGCGAAGGGACGCCACATAATACCAGCCCACGGGACACTCGGTGAGTGTAGGCCAGTAATCTTCGGTGGAAACACTGCTCGGGGTGTGGACTACAAGTAGCCCAAAGCACAGCCTCAAGGATCGACGAGAAGCATATGCACTTGTAAATGTGCACGGTGTTCAGGGGTTCTGGTTCCACGGTCCCCACGAGGGCTATGGGTCTCAGCTTTGCTGGGAGCTCGGGTCGGCCTCTGGGAAGTCTGGGAACCCACCTTCTGTGTTGCAAATTCTTCGGAGTCCGGAGGGAGCTTCGGAGATGCAAACCGGTCAGATGCGTCTTACGTGCCTGCCTTGCAGGGGAGTAATTCCGTTACTCCAAGGGAGATTCTTCAGTAATCTAGCGCCTTGTAGATCGTCGAAATTCCAGTATTATGTATCAGAGTTTAGTTCAGGTAATTCTAAAGTCCTGTAGCCAGGGGTTCCTATCTTATACCCAAGGAAGGGGTGGGACCAACTCTAGGGAGCCACCTATGGTAGGGTCACTAAAGACGGTTGGCTACACCCATTTCCTTTGTCCAGTTTCGCGCCAGAGCAGGGGCTGGTAGCCCCTGCAACTGGTTTGAGCTGGACTATGCACAGGGACACCAAATGTGCCCCCAGTGCAGACTTCAAAGCACTCTTGGAGTGCACCTACCCCCAATACACTAAAGCCTGTCTGGGAGGTGGTCACAGGAAACCTATTGTCCAGGCCTCCCCTGCCAGAGTTTTGTCCAGCAGCAGGAGGGCAGACTCGTGTCTGTGGCTGGCAGCATCCATTTTGTGATGCCAGTGCTCTGTTAGCTGGTACCGGGGATTCCGGTGCTGTCATGTCTCTACCTCTAGAAGGGTGGGATCATACTCCCACACCAGTTACTGGTGTGGGGGGTATGATTCCAAGGTGTTTGACACCAAACATGAATTGTTTCCATGCAGCCATTTCAAAGTTAGCATTTACAGCAAGGTTATAATGCACTTAAGAGTATATGGTTTGGCTGCATCACAAACAACCCCGGAATAAAGGATCCGAAAGCTGCAGAGGGGCTCAGCTCATGCATGGGCACCCGCTCACATGAAACCCAGCACCCTGCCTTCAGGATTGTTAAGGCCTGCCATAGGGGTGACTGATAGGTTTACATGTGCAGTGATATGGAGAGATATAGGTAACCTATATCTCAGTAAGGGGTGCATACACCACCCTACCCAGGCTGCAGTAGCAGACCTGTGGTATCATTTTGGAAGGCTTCCTGGGATGGCACAATACATGCTGCATCCCCTGGTAGGTCTCTGGGGTACCTATGCCCTGGGTACATAGTACACCATATACTAGGGACTTATAAGGGTACCCCAGAATCCAATCTGGAGTGTACCTAAAGTACTGGTAATCAATTTAGAGAGGAAGCAGCTAGGCAGGGGTCCTGGTTGGCAGGGCCCCATCCAAACTAAAGTCGAAAAACAGTGAAACATCAGCAAAAAGTGGGGGTTACTATAAGAAGCAGTTCCTATTCTCCTATAAAGACGTGCATAAATAGGAGTGGCAGTGAAGGCTGAAGATATCAGAACGTTCTTGGTGAATAGTGACATTTGAGATTCCAAAAAGGCTGCAGCTGAAATAATGCTGTTGTGGGGGAATAAGGGAGGCATATAATTGTTGCAGGGCAAAGACAGTTTCACATATATAGTTGTACAGAAGAGATTGGGTATTGCTTTACTCATTGCTGAACAGATTACTTTTTAGTGGATGATTGAAGTCCGATAAGGCGAAGCAGGCATGAATATCTGGTGGTAATACGGTCCAGTGAAAGGGATCAAACCGGTACAAAGCACGAAACGTGGAGATTGCACAAGGCAACTTTGGGCAGGTCAGTAGTTTTTGGCTGGCTGATCTGAGATATCAAGTGTGGATGTAGTGAGACACTGTATCATAGAGATAGACAGGAGATTGGTTGTGGAGGTATTTGAACACTAATGTAAGTAACTTCTAGGCAACTCTATTTTTGGCATTAAAACATTCAACTTTTGATGGTATGTGGAGTTGGGAGTGTGCAGAGGGAGATGAGAGTGGCTTGCAAAACTGACTACCTTATACTTGAAGCATAAGAGTAGTTCGGGAGACCAGTCAGTAAACTGATGCAATTGCCATTTCTGCTGAACCCCAAGAAGTAGATAAGTGCTGTAGCGGAGTTGAATGGTAACATTAGAAGAAGCTTACAAATGTTGAGAAGTGCAAATCTTGCAGCGAAGTGGTTTCAGGGATAAATGCCTCTATTGTCATGGCTGTATGAAACCAAACACCCATGGCTGTATGAAACCAAACATCCATGGCTGTATGAAACTAAACACCCTTGGCTGTATGGAACCAAACACCCATGGCTGTATGGAACCAAACACCCATGGCTGTATGAACCCAAACACCCATGGCCGTATGAACCCAAACACCCATGGCCGTATGAACCCAAACACCCATGGCCGTATGAACCCAAACACCCATGGCCATATGAACCCAAACACCCATGGCCGTATGAACCCAAACACCCAAACACCCATGGCCGTATGAACCCAAACACCCATGGCCGTATGAACCCAAACACCCATGGCTGTATGAAACCAAACATCCATGGCTGTATGAAACCAAACACCCTTGGCTGTATGAAACTAAACACCCTTGGCTGTATGGAACCAAACACCCATGGCTGTATGGAACCAAACACCCATGGCTGTATGGAACCAAACACCCATGGCTGTATGGAACCAAACACCCATGGCTGTATGGAACCAAACACCCATGGCTGTATGGAACCAAACACCAATGGCTGTATGGAACCAAACACCCATGGCTGTATGGAACCAAACACCCATGGCTGTATGGAACCAAACACCCATGGCTGTATGGAACCAAACACCCATGGCTGTATGAAACCAAACACCCATGGCTGTATGAACCCAAACACCCATGGCTGTATGAACCCAAACACCCATGGCCGTATGAACCCAAACACCCATGGCCCTATGAACCCAAACACCCATGGCCGTATGAACCAAAACACCCATGGCCGTATGAACCAAAACACCCATGGCCGTATGAACCAAAACACCCATGGCCGTATGAACCCAAACACCCATGGCCGTATGAACCCAAACACCCATGGCCGTATGGAACCAAACACCCATGGCCGTATGGAACCAAACACCCATGGCTGTGTGAAACCAAACACCCATGGCTGTATGGAACCAAACACCCATGGCCGTATGAACCCAAACACCCATGGCCGTATGAACCCAAACACCCATGGCCGTATGAACCCAAACACCCATGGCCGTATGAACCCAAACACCCATGACCGTATGAACCCAAACACCCATGACCGTATGAACCCAAACACCCATGACCGTATGAACCCAAACACCCATGGCCGTATGAACTCAAACACCCATGGCCGTATGAACTCAAACACCCATGGCCGTATGAACCCAAACACCCATGGCCGTATGAACCCAAACACCCATGGCCGTATGAACCCAAACACCCATGGCCGTATGAACCCAAACACCCATGGCCGTATGAACCCAAACACCCATGGCCGTATGAACCCAAACACCCATGGCCGTATGAACCCAAACACTCATGGATGTATGGAACCAAACACCCATGTTTCTGGCAGATTGGGTGAAAAATAGTGAGTCTGAGAAAGACGTTAGCATTAGTGATTAAGGTGTTGGCGTTCCATGCCCAGAAGGATTGGACTTCAGTTTTGAAGGAGTTTAGTATCAGGGTTTTGGGTACCATCCCATGGGGGTTGCAGTGAGGCCGTTTTAGATGTATTTTTGGAGTTTAGGTGTGAAGGCCAAGAAGGAGAGCATGGTTTGGGTGATCACCCAACTGTACCACAGCTGGCAGAGAGATCTAGTGGTTTGAGTATAAAGGAGGGATGATTGTGGTGTGCAGAGCAGCAGGGAAAGGGACACTTCTAATATGAGACATATGGGTAAGGAGCCCCCTTTGGGAGAACAGTTGAAAAGAAATATAAGGCAGGTGAAGTGTTGATGAAAGAGCCAGGGATTTCATGATGGGAGGGAAAGAAAGGTCTGTGGGGGCACAGGATGGATTGGTTGCTTTAAGGAGTTACGGCTGGGGATGGTGTGTTAATTTGTGGCAATGGGATTGTACAGGGTTAAGGTGTGACGGGAGAATAAGAAGGTGGGGATGGGGAGACTTAACCAGTGTGGTCAACTTGTTTCAAGTACTGTTTATCTTTGAGGAGAAGTGTAGGGTGAAGTGTTTCGCTGATAGTGACAGAATATTGATATGTGAAGATAGTAAAGTGTGTGAAAAGCGGAGGGTCTGTGCAAGGCGCTTGGGATGAGATTAAATGGAAGTGGTGAGGTCTAGGAGATTATAAATGTTGGTGTTGTCTAGAATACGATGCAGTGCATTAAGGTTTGCTTATAGAACTTAAGCTTAGCAGCGGAGATTTATTTCCACCATTTGTGTAATTCTGCTCTCATCTTAGTTTAAGGTCCCTTATATTATGTGTAATCCAAGGTGGAAGGATAGGTCTGGGTGGAGTGAACAGATGCGATGCATAATGCAAGTTGAAGGTTTTAATACAGTGCCTAGAAGCAGTTAAGTGAGGTTTTGTGCAGTATTAGAGCAATGATGTTATGATGTTCACAAAGAAAACCAGCGAGAGCCGTTCATAATGTTTTCTTCTGGAGATAGGAGGGACAGGAGTAGTCTGAGTAGGAGGGAGACGAGTGAATTGCATTTGAAGTAGGTGATAGTCAGATGGTGATGGAGTGTCGTGAAGTTATACAAAGAAGTGCTGAAGTGGGCCAATGACAGTAAAGATGGCAGCTTTGATAGGTGATGTGGTTAAAGTAATATGGGGTTCAGCGATGGGTTTGGCAGAGGGTATAGTGGAGAGCGATTTGTTCCACGGAGGTGGGCATATAAGAGCAAGTGGCAGAGTTAGTGTAAAGTGCAGCGGGGTTGGAGGTGTTCGTAGGAGTAGGGCAAATATATTAGACTCTGGAACGTTCAGGTCATAATGTTGGATGTTATCGTGGGATCTGACCAGTCGCTGTCCCCATATGTCTGTACAGAGATCAAGGAACTGTCTGATGATCATCGACTGTTTCACACTTAACAGATACAGAATATTTCTGCCTGGTTTGTTGTGAAGGTTTTAGATCGGCGTTAAAAACAAAACACTGCAAGGGAGCCAACACATTTAAAATTTGTGTAGACCCAAAAACAATAACTGGATATGAACTAGTGTCTACTCCTTAGAAAAGAGACGTGTAGAAACAATGAATTTCCATTGTTTAGAAAAGTAATGTAATTTAGCAGAAGCATACCTCCACTGTATTTCCCTTCAGACAGTACTTTCCTTCAGACTTGTATGTAACAAAATGTAATTTTATATTAGCCTCAGGTTTCCTACTTATAATTATAGGTCGTCGCTGGTTAATGTTTTCATTTACTTAATTTTTCAGCACTTTAAAGTTTTCTTAAGTGCCACAAATATTTAAGGAGCCACTTAGCAAAGTTCTCTGCCCACACTTTATTATTCATTATTGTTTTTTTTTACTCTGTTGAATGACCCTATATCTGGAAACCTGGAATATCGGAAAATTGTTTGTAAATTATGATAAATCAGTGAGGAAATGTGTAAGTACTGTGAGCTGTCTCCGTCCTACCTTTACATGATTTAAAACAATGACAAGTTTTATGGGGCCCTGGGAGCCTTATTACAGAAGCTCACGCAGGCAAACAGTACAACATCAGACGAGGGGGTCCCCCCATAAACGGAAAACTTCAAGCTCGGAATGCACTAACTTTTTAAGAGACTTCCTTCCTTTAATTATTTACTCCCAACTTTACTTTTATAACTAAAAAGAGTTCCTTTTTTATTACTTTAGATTTCTTGTTACAGTTCTCCACAGGTCGGTCGTAATTTGTTTTGCTTTTTTTTCTTCTTTGCAGCCTGTGTACACATTTCAAGATGAAATGCCTGTCGACAGTTCGTTTCACGGTGTTGTACCTTTTGTTCCGTCGCTTCGGAGGTTTTCTAAATATGGGTTCAAGTCAAACGCCGCCTGCTTGAAGTGTTTAGTTCTGTTTTATATGTTTGCTTTCTAAAATGGATGTGTGGAACCGGTGTCTTGTGTCCGTCTTTGGTCTTAATCCCATGTTTTGTTGTTTGGCTGGCCCGGATTAGTCGGTTTACGAGCTGTCTTCACTTCCTCCGAGATGGTTTCTGTTTGTCTCGGGCCACTGGAGAGCAGACGCTTTTCTTTACGAGAATTGAGTTTCCTCCCTTCGTCCAGTGCGCGGAGCCGGGAGTGCAGAGCCGTCCGTCCCAGGGGGCTGCGGCCACGTTTATTTAACGCTTCCTTTGGGGCGGCTGCTGCGGAAGGAGGGCGAGCTGGTCACAGAACCGCTAGACCTGGCCCTGTGCATCAAATCTCTATCTTTTTATTTATTTATTTTTTATAAAGCGCGAAGTCTACCCGAAGGTATTGGGGCGCCTTACAGGAGCACCAGATATGTTACACTAGGACACATTCATTTTTTGGTAGGCACGGGAGATTAAGTGATTTGCCCAGATTCACAGGATGTTGAGCCGACGCCGAGACTCGAACCTAGTTTCCTGGGGAGAGGATAACGGCTAGAGCGGTCGACCTCGAAGCTGGGGACCCGGGATCGAGTCTCACTAGGGGCTCAACATCCTGTGATTCTGGGCAAATCACTTCATTTCCCCGTGCCTACCAAAAATGAATGTGTCTGTTGGTAACTCAACTGGTAAAGCGCTCTGATTCCTTGGGTCGAGTTAGCGAGTAATCCGGGGGAAAAAAGTCGGCATCTCTGACCAGTACGCCACACCCACTTCATGGCTATGCAAAAGCAGCCAGCGGTAGGGCAATTCATTGCCTTGCTGAATGCAATGGTCCATTTGGAAATCAGCTCAGTGAATGATATGGGCAGGTGACCGAACCTCAAGGAACTACTAGAAAATCAGCAGAAGGGAATTTTGCAAAACGTTTCAGAATTGTCATCAATATTTAGATTCCATGACGCATATTAATCCTCTCGTGATCACACACAACCAACCTTTACAAAGCAACATAGCCGACTAAAGCGCTACAGTCAGGGGAGTGGCCACCATTGGTGCTGCGGGTGCAGTTGCACCAAGGCACACAGCCCTGATGGGCCCTTTGGACAATTGCTGTATTTTACTACCCTAAGAGCATTCGAAGGGGCCATTTTCCATACTTGCACGAGGGTCCGTGGCATCTTTGCTATGCTACTGGTTACAGTGTCGTACGCTGATGGTAGAACGCGCATAAACGAAACCGCGGATTACTAAGTATTATTGTCAGCATCGTAAACCTCGAGACCCCTGGTTCAGGGATTTAGTATCAACACCAGAGTCTGAACTGGCACAAAAGCACCACTGATCTATGGTACATATTTATATAACTTTATTTGTTTTTCACATTTTCCCACATTACTCAATGGTTCAAATTAGGGGTGTGCGTAACTCGCATAATCCCTTGTTCCATTACTAGGGCGAAACCAGTCCTGGGTTGCTTGTGCTCCGTTTCATGGAGGACCTGGCCGGCAGTTCAGGCTGGACTGTTCCCATCGGAACAGGTTCAAGACTGATTTACATGTAGCTGGGTCCAAACTGAGGTGGCATGGTGTGCCAAATAACAACGGACTGGGATGCGGCCCGAGTAAATACTAGTGGCTGAGATTAATTCAAGTTTTTCAGCCATCACTTTTTGTATACTTTATCTTAGTTGGGATTTGGCAGAGTGGGATATTTGCTAAAACTGATGGCTGTCTTGTTGGCCATATTTAGCATGCCATTGACATCGATACACTCAGGGCCGGCTTTAGGGCGGTGCGACCGGTGCCATCACACCGGGTGCTGGCTTCCTGGGGGCGCCGTGTTTGAAAGTTTATTAAGCTTTTGAAGCACCTGCTGCAGCGTTTTTTTCCCCCGGTAATGACCAGGCCTCACATAAATGTCCAGATAACTCCTGTGATTAATTATCTTCCTGGAGAGAGATCAGCATTTTGTATAGTTGAGGTTTTGACTTAGGTGAAGTTAGCGCAGAGGGTTAATATGCCTGCTGCAAAGAATTTGTACCAAGTAGATTACAGAGTGCGTATGACGTAAACAGATCAGCAGATTACTGCTTTCAAAAGAGACATCCTTTTGTTACTTGCAATTTATAATTTAAAGTCCCAATATAGAATAGTGAGCTATTAACTTTCATCCCAGAACTGCATACACACTGCAAAGTATACATTTTTAGAACATTGATTAATGTTGCAAAAAGGGTTAATTTGGCTAGAAATCGTTTCTTATCATTAAAGAAAACTCCCAACTATGCTGTTTCTTTTTCGACTCTGAGTTTGTGCTTCTCCACACCAAGCACTCTTAAACTATAATACTTACCAGTATGGATGACATGTGACTCCTACACTTTTAGTCCTTTGGCTTATGTAACATTTCCTATACACTGATTTACACTCGTACGATTGATTGTCTCTGTGTAATGTGTGTGTGATGCAAAGTGCTTGGACACCCTACACTGGTATGAGTGGCGCTATATAACTAATTCAATGCATCTGAGAGAGTGTGGTTATGGCGACTTGGTCACTGTTAAAGGGTGCTAGTGAGAGAATCCGTGGTGGAGGTGGTCATTGGGGGGGCGCCAACAAACATTGTCGCACAGGGCGCCACCAGCACTAAAGCCGGCCCTGGATGCACTTTAAATACAGCATGCAGGACTTCTGCCAGATGTCCTACATCTGCAGAACAATAAACAAGGCCCAAAGTGTGTGATTTAGATTGATTCTCCTTTATCGTTAATATATGGGTAGGAATTGTATTCTGATTTGTTCAAATGAAGGCTAGTGACTGACCTGAGATTATGATCAGAACTGCATTAGTTATGTTATGTTATATGTATTTGTAATGCGCACTATCACCTGCGAGGGTATGCTGGCACTGAGCAGGTGTGTGCGCCTCGCCTGCCTATGGTAGGTTGGTTAACGAAAGAACCAGGTTATCAACTTATTGCAGAGCCCAAGAAGAGGGAAGGAGGCTCTGATGTGGAGTGGGCGGCAGTTCCATGCTTTAGAACGCAATGTCAGAGAACACCTGTCCTCCTGATCTCGTTCTGTGGAGGCTTGGATGTGTGCGAGTAGGAGTTCTGCGTAGAGAAGGAGCCTCGGTGGTTGGTGAATGGAGTCTCGGTGGTTGGTGAATGGAGTGATTTGCTTCTTGTTCATCACAGAGAGCGTGTTCCTATCGACCAACATGCTGGATCTGAAGTGTGAGTGACAGTTTTTCTGGTGTTGCTTTGGAGTCATTTGATGGTCTTCCTCAGCATCTTCAGGGCGTGGAAGCAGGATGCAGTGACCGCATTGACTTGGGCGGTTTTGTCCAGTTTGCAGTTGATCATTATTCAGAGGTTCCTGACTGGATTGCTGGGTGTGGGTCCGAGTTTAGGCAGCCACCAGTTGGGGTCCCATGGTGAGGCGTTCTTTCCAAAATTCACTACTTCTGTCTTGTTGGTGTTGAGCTTGAGCCAGCTGTCTTTCATCCAGTTAGCAACTTCAGTCATGCAGGCGGTGAACTTGTTTCTTGTGTTGGGATCTTGTCTGAGACTGAGATTGTAAGTTGAGTGTCATCGGAGTAGGAGCCTCTGCTGATGTGTACACAGATGACGTTGGCCAAGGGGATTATACAAGCATTGAAGAGGGTGGGGCTTCCTGATGGCAATGATTTCGCCAGCAGTGATGGTGATCCGAGAGGTCAAGGTTCGTCCTTCTGCTGGGATGGGAAGTGGAGTTGCGACAGTGACTGAGTTCAATTGAGGGTCAAAGTTGCTGTGTATGGAGTGTTAGAAGAATGACATTGGCATCTTCTTGATATATTTATTTATTTTCCTTACCCTTTGCCAGCCTTCTTTTCATGGTTATCTTGTGTTTTGTGTGTCAGACATACAGGAAGGTAAAAGGATTTTCAGTGCTCCTGGCAAAATATATCAATGCCTGTTGGAGCATGCCCAATACACTTAAAAGAAGGCAATATGTTGTCCTTCTGCAGCGATTTAGTAACGCCGCTAGATGGAGATCGAACGTTTTTGCCTGCCCGCTCATTATGGTAGTGACTGCCTTGGAAAACATGAATACTGTCCATAGACTTGAGTTCTGACCACAAATGGCCTGCTGCTCGGGCAATTATATTGTGGGCACATACATTTGAGCCTTTGATAACTTTTTTCTTATTTATTTTATGAATTATTAGTTTTTATTTTCCCTGACCATGGCCCAGCAGAAAAAAGTGCTGCACATCAGATTTAACAGTGGCAGAGATTAACAGAACTGGAATAAAACATATGAACAATATTTGAACAGTTTACGAAACAGAATAAGAATTGACCGTTCACGTGATTGATGTAAGGAAATCGTATAGTACATGTGTTATCATATTGGACAGCTAAGAGTGTTATGTACAGCATGATACCATCTGCAGTTCAGTTATACTGAAAATATTTTTCTGTTATTCGTTGTACACAGAAAATTGAACCTTTAAGAACCACTGGGGAAAAATAATAGCATCTTCATTTCTAATTTTAATTTTTTGATAAATTGCTTTAAGTAATATAGAAACAATCAGAGGTATGCGACAAAACTGTTCAAAAATGTTTTTAATGTGACAAAACTGTTCAAAAATGTTGTTTAGTAAAATGTGCAGGTACATTCTGGTTTTCCTGTTTCCAAAGTAGAGATTCTGATTTGTCTATACAGTGGGAGTACTACAAAAAGTAATGAAGGTGTGGTTCGAGGAATGGGGAAGCCCGCAACGCCCCTTAACTTGACCACCATCTTAGCTGTATTTTTTCTACTGTTGGACTTGGGGGGGGTGCTACGACAGCTCTGAGGCCAATATGAGGATTGCTGCACTTCATCGTTTTTAAAACTCAAAACCTCAATTCACGGGACAAAGTAACACTTGCCCATTGGGCGGCTGCAGAGGTGGCAGGACTTCTGAACTAGAGGCGCAGAAGAGAAAAGCTCAGTCGATGGGTGGCATGGCTTCCTCAGAGGAGGATGATGTCAACGATGCGGAGACTCATGGCCAACACCAAGTGAACTCAGACCTCGATGAACTTGCTCCAGAGGTTAGAGACTCGGCTCACAAAAAATCAGACCTCAAGTCTGCAGTACCCTAAGGTGAAACAACTGCCAGAGCCATTGAGAGACAAGGCATCCAAGCAGCTGAGTGAAACTCCAAAGTCAAAATCTTTGAGCAGAAAACCGGAACCGCAGACACAAATGCCCTTAAGGATGAAAAAACCTTCAATTGAAGGCGCTTGAGACACTTTCCATCTCACCAGGTGCAAAGGCAAAGTCACCAGTAAGACTTCCGAGGGTGATCAAGCTCAAAGGTAGAAGGAGGCACAAGCAGCCTGAAAGGAAAAGTCTCACTGGAACAACTGATGTCAAGTGGAAGTAAAGGGCTTAGTATTTGTCAGGTAACCCATGGCACAACACAAGGTTCTGAAGCCTCAGTGGGGTAAAAAAACAGTGAAGGCGGGAAATTGAACTTCTATAAATCCTTAAAACATCACACGAGGATGCCCAGGACACCAAAAGGAGGATGAGGAGTTCCAGTTCAAACGTCCTGAGACAGAGGACATTGACTGGAGGAGTCTATCCACAAGGTAGAGGAAGACACTGTGGTAGGGCACTGAGGCAGACTCGCCATAGGAGGGCTGAATAAGTATCCTTTTAGACCATTCCCATCTCATTACATATCCATGTACCATATAGTGATGAAGAGGACAGCAGAAGCCTTTGGGGTACCAATGGAGATCTAAAGAGAGGAAACAGCCCTGTTTACAAGAGGAGCCAGTTCTTTCCAATGGTCCCTAGTGTCCTACAACAGGAAAGGAACGTTTCCTACAGTTTAGGAACATCTCAAGTAGTGATACATAGAATAGAAAGGAATTCTAGGCCATCATCTTAGTACACCTAGTCATACTTTGAACGAGGCTCCCTCACAGTCTGTACAGCCAGGAAGAGGGCATATCAATAGTATGTAAGGGTCCCCCACAGGACATAATAAGAGACAGGAGGCGGTGTGGAGAAAAATGGAGAGGGCTGCAGTCACCAAGTGGAGCATAGCCATTTCCAATTCTGACAGAAAACACAACTTCAGTATTCTATCTGAACAAGCAAACAGGTATGGAAGAACAGTCTCTTAATCACTCTCAAAACTAGCACAAACTATTCACAAGTAGGCACCTGCAAAAAACATTCCCCTGGTGACGAACCACGTATCAGGAGTGGAAAACGTTCTTGCGGTTTAGCTAAGGAGGCGAGCAAACCGCTCTCATAAATGGGATCTGTAACAATCCTTGGGAGCTGCTATATTCTAACATTGGTGAATTCCACAAACAGAACTTGTTATAACGGCAGAAAAAACAAAATGCCACTACTTCACATCCAGGCACTACCATCCCGAGCCACAATGGAATGGTCCGTTGTTAAGCGGGTGTGGGATTTTTGATTACGCTTTACCTCCGATTCCACTAGTCTTAGAAGGATACTGGCATCCAAAATAAAAGTGATTCTAGTGGCTTCCAAATTGCCACTGCAAAGTGTGGTTATCTTACCTGATGCACATATGGAAGAGAATCTATGTAAAACTAACCAATATACAAGGACACGCTCAGAATGCAAGGAGGAGGAGGTTTTTCACTTGGAACCAAGGCAGCTACAGCTGACTGCATTACTTCTGAGACAACACTTATAATTTCAGTCTATCTATGCTGGGCGCTAGCATACGTCTGTAGAATGCTGTGGCACCCGCAGCACTGATGCATTGCAGGCTAAACTGGTGGACGTGCTATTGTTTGTTTTCTCTCTTGCCAGCAAGGACTTGCATTGGGCACTGATAGAGGTTGTCCGTCAGCCCTTCCGGCTCTTTTATTTTTAACAAACCAACCATCCTTGTTCACATTACCCATTGTGATGAGATTTCCAAAAGCTTTCATTCATTTCTTTCCTCCAAAACCCTTTGTGATGCCATAGGTAATCCTAATTTCATCCTCACTTTCCTCGTGCGCGTGCATTTCGAACCAATTCCCAGCGTCCACTGCATCTCCTGACTCTGAAGATTGTGTATCTAGCAATGGTGAGTTTGGCTCCTCGTGTGAGTAAACTCCAAGCTCTCTCGGTTCAGCTGCCTCCCATCACCCTTTCCCCCAGATACAGTGATGTTGAGGACCAGAGTGGCCTTTTTGACCAAGGTTGTGCCTTCTTTCCACATTGGTCAATCCATCACTCTGCCAATGCAATTAATGCCATTTCACCCAGGGATCACAACTAAGACCTTTGGGAGGAGGGCCAGCTCTTTGCGGTGTTCTCAGGTGCATAGAAATGCAGGACAATGCAGAAAAGGACTCTTTCAAGCTGAGTAGTCCTCTTTATTAAGATCTGCTAAAAAAGCAGCCCCCAGAGGGATTGTGGGCCCATTTCAGCTGGGCAAAGGCTGCTACCACTTGTGCTGGTAGGTGGAGTACCTGTCAGATTGCAACATGAGCGTTGGTGCACACATTCACAAAGCACTGCTCTCCTGACAGCGAAGCCCGATGGGGATGGGCATTTAGCTTGGAGGACTCTTTGATCTGAGCCACACCACAGGCCCACCACGTTCGGAAGTACGGTTTTGGCATCTGTTGGAAATATGTTTGGGTTTAGGGTGCCCACAGGTGATAAACGGATTGCAGTGCGTTAGAGAAATCTGGAAAGCTGCTCAAAGTAAAACACCGGTTTAGAGGACCTGTGTTTTGGTCTCAAGTATTACCACTTGGCCATGTGTAAACATAACACAACTATATATTTTTAACATCTACTCCTCGTAAGGCTGCTCTCGGTGGAAGCCAGACTGTCCAGATCACGCAGAATATGACATTTGTCAGATTGATACGATTTGTTTTCCAAAACCTGGTAATTTGCTTCAATTTCGCTTGTGTGATAGGATTTGACAGTGCACGTGATTGATATAAGGAAATAGTATATATATATATATATATATATATATATATATATATATATATTATCTGCTGGCGGTCGCCAGTAGATAGTTATAGTTACAACCTAGTTTCCATAGGAAATCTCAAAATTCTATTTTGAATAACTTTGGCGCCGGTTGACGAATCCTCGTGAAATTTTCAAAACAAATGGGGCGCTCCGTTCAGCTCCTACCCTAAAAGTCTCGGGGTGATTCGTCAAGCGGGGGCCGAGAAAATGGGGGGGGGCCCAAAACGCATTTTCCCCATGCATTTTTCCATAGGACCTTTAGTCGCAGCTACAGCCCGATCGGCTGAACAGAATTACGTGAAATTTGGCAGAGAGGTAGCCATAAGGTCAAGGAAGTGCCTTTTGCAGGTCTGGTGTAAATCTGTTCAGTATCTCCTGAGAATATAGCATTTAAAAGCATATCAATATCTATACGCGCGCACCGTGCGCGCACTGTGCGCACACCCTGCCGTGCGCAAGCGCAATTCTGATTGGTTGTTAGATGTCGGTAAACATTCGAATCGGTCGAAACCAGGAAGTGTCGGCCGCCATTTTGTCTCTCGCAGTCTGAGGGGGTGAAAAAAAAGGAGGAGAACGTGAAAAGGGGGCAGAGTGGACAGTTCCTGACCCCCTAGCCTTGGTCAGGGGGTCACAGAAGGACCCCCAAGGGAGAAAACAACAATTAATTTTTTTTTTTTTAAATCGCGAGGTGCACGCACCGTGCGCGCACGGCATGCACTGCGAACCGTGGGTGCTCGGTGCGCGAAGCGCACCGAGCGCCCACAGTGCGCGCACGGTGCGCGCACCGTGAAAAACCAGAAAAAAAAGAAGTAATAAATAAATAACTTTGCATTTAAAAAAACGTACAAATTCACTGAAAAAACCATAGGTTTCACACACGCTATAGTTACGAATTAGCATTTAAAAAACCTTGCAAATTCACTAAAAAACCATAGGTTTCACACATGTTCTAGTTAGCTGGACATTTCACTCGTAAAAAACCAATGAAATTCCCCCGTTATAGTTAGTGCAGGCAACTATAACTCACGCGACCGCAATCCTCTGCTGATGACGTCATATATTACATCACTGATGACATATGTGTCTTTATGAAAAATAAATATTTGTAATATATGTATAGCTAAAGATTAATGGAAGAAGACATGGGTAAATAAGTGTCTAAATACAGTGATGTAATATCTGACGTCATCAGCAGAGGATTGCGGTCGCGTGAGTTATAGTTGCCTGCAGTAACTATAACGGGGGAATTTCAATGGTTTTTTACGAGTGAAATGTCCAGCTAACTATAACATGTGTGAAACCTATGGTTTTTTAAGTGAATATATATATATACTACATTTGTTATCATATTGGACAGCTAAGAATGTTATGTACCGCATGATACCATCTGCAGTTTAGTTATACTTAAAATATTTTTCCGTTATTCGTTGTATACAGAAAATTGAAATTCTAATAAAGAAGCACTGGGTAAAAGAATAATAGCATCATCAGTTCTATCTTTATTTCTCTGAAAAATTGCTTGAAGAGGCGTGATCTCTAGATGTGTTCCCCTATGCTTTCTGAGAATTAGGATGCCAGTCACTTGCGAGCTTTCCATGGGGTCAGGATGCCCACAGGTGTTAAACTGGGTGTAGTGCATTTGGGAAATTTGGAATGCATGTGAAAGTGAAATGCCAGGTTATGGTGCTTGTCTGTTTGTTGGAAATGTGGCAACCGGGCAGTTTGAGAACATACAGCAAGCATATATTTTGACATGTACCTATGATGAGATTTCTAGCGCAGGGTGCCAGAGGTCTCTTGCCCTGACTATCTGGCTAGTAGACTGTACGGAACATGGTGTATCTCAGCTTAAAAAAACATGGCTTCCTCATGCAGGAATATATCGCTGGACAAGCAAGACCCACATCCGTCTTCCTTCTGGTTTCTAGAGCGTGAAGGTAGAAGGCATGTGTGGTTTTTCAACGAGTTTGGACCGGGTTCCACGTTATAGATCCAGGAAATGTTTTTGAGGCGGAGGGGCTTGTATATGGGATGTCTGCAGGATTTGCACCCAGAGTCAGCCTGCACCAAGACAATCCTTCCAACCCCACACATTTGTGAAACGTAAAGGCTCAGGGGCATCCATATGAATGTGGTTTGTATGAACCCTGCCATGTTTGGTTGCCCAGAATGCCTGGCAGATGTCAAAGTAGTGGTAAAAAAAATCACAATGGTTTTACTTTTCTGCGACAGAAAACTTCAGCACTTCTGACACATGACAAAAGCCCCACAATCCAACAATCTAAAACTTTTCCTGATGAGAGCAGTCCCCACATGCGAGGGTGGGCCCAATTCACTGCACAGTAATAGGACAAAACCTTAGCCATATAAAGACCACATTTCAAGTGCACTGACGCCACACGATGACGGTGTTGATCTGGTCCTTTCCAATATGATAGTTCCACCCACTGATGTGGGGCACTGTCTGTAGAAGTGCATGAACACTGCGTCTGGGACCTTTGTTGCTAATCACAGCTTCCTTTACTTTCCATCACAGAAATGTAAGCAATTAGGGTTTTTAACCAAAAGTTTGACGTTTTGAAGGCATTCTGGGCAAGGTAATGTCATTGCATCTACACAAATCACACCAGCCAGGCCTCCCGAGGTGGGTAATTTTCAGAACTGTCTGGGGCTGCTAGTTTACCCAAGGTGTCGGGTGGACCTGGGCCACAGCTCCCATCATCTAAAAAATCAAATAAATGCCAAGCTTTTTTTTTGCGCTTTCCAAGATTGCATTCTTAGGTCTTTTCTGCACCAAATTGTAGTCCAACCCACACATGTGGGATACTGTTTAACAAGGAGACGTGTAGAAGTGCAGCAAGGTGAAATGGAATGACATTTGCTATTATTTATTGAGTCTTGTTTCTGAGTCAGTTCGGTACCTAAAAGGAAAATAAAATGTGTAAAGTGTTTTATTTTTTTATTTTTATTATAGCTGGCAGGTGTGGTGAGTGGGAGAAACGTGGGGGAGGGCTGATGGGGAGCAAAGAAGCAACACAGAGGAAAGGTGGGGTGAATGGCAAAGCAACACACGAGGGTTGGGGATGAATGCCAAAGCAACACTGGGAGGGTGGGTGCGAAAGCAACAGGGCGAAGGGCTGGAGAGAGAGCACGAAGTCAATGGGGTGGGCAGGAGCAAAAGCACCACAGGGTTTGGGTGAAAGCAACACAGAAGGGGCTGCTGGTAGAAGCAATTAGGAGAAAGAAGCACATGGGTGAGCAAAAGTGGGAGGAGGGTGGGGAGAAGCAGCCAGGCAACAGGGAGCAACACAGTGCAGGGGGAGAGACATGCGTGATAGAGACTGCTCGAAACAAAGTGCACTCTAATGGACCTCTTCCCACAAAAGAAAAAAGTAGTGTTTGTGTAGCAAGCAGTGATGCCACTGAGATTGTAAAGATTCAATGCTCCGCAGTAGGGACAAACACAAGATTGACAAGCTGGAACTCAAATAAGAAACAGGCAAATGATAGTGACAAGGAAAGCCAACTAATGGGCGATCTTCAAACCCATATGTTCCTGGTAAGCTGCAGAATGCCTCGCAAATGACAGCGCATGAGTTGCCTGGTAAGTTTGACCTAGAATTGGGGTATGTGGCCCTGTGGAAGACTGAGGCAGCCAAAGTCAAACCAAAAACATCCTTCTCAACTGGTGCAACTCCTGTGGCATGGGGAACATGGCAAGTGGTCTGGAATCATGGGATAAACCTAATTTGATGATAGGCGGGCTGCAAGTGTGGCCTTTCTGTGTGGGCAGCACCTCGGTTATGTTTCTAGAGGGTGACAGTCGATTAAGATGTAACCATTAACTGCTGTCATAGCCACACAGTCTTAACTTGTTGTCATCCTTTCTGCCTAGCACTGTGGACCACACGCACTTCCAAGACTGCACACCCATCATCCCCTTCTTGGGCAAAACCTCCAGCGCTTCATTCAACTCATTTCTCACATACGTGACCCCCTCAATTTCAGTCTCCTTCTTTAACTTGATCTTATGAACAAATCCCTTCAACAAACCCAGTTCCTCTTTAAAAACAAGACTCTCACAGTTACTTCTTATGCACCTGGAACAGCACAGAATGCCAATCGGCTGCTTTCCCGAACTTGGCCATGAGTGTCGGGGGCAGTTGAAATAAAAGTTTCATAGGTGTTCACTGCGGTCACAGGCCTCTGTGGACGTTCGACGTTGCTGATCTGATGATTACTCCAGTGTGATGAAAACGTACATCCAGCAAAGAAACACAGCTGTTGCTACACTCGGTAGACATCAGGCAGTTGACACCCAACACCTGTGCTGGGTAAGAAATAGTAGTAAATCACCAAATGGCACTTATAACCTTGTTTTAAAGTTGAGACAAGGTGATGAGAAGAAAGTGATTGCAATGTTAATTCCAGCACAGTCAAGTAACCAACAAATTTAGATTTTACCAAAAGTTGTACTGATGACACTTACACGCCTGGCCTTGTAGAAATGACATAGGAGATAGAGATAGATTAGGAAGGGAAAGGGAAGGAAAGATACAACAGAGGAGTTTAGGGTTTGAAACAGCTGGCCTGGTGTGGAGGGATACGGGATGCCTGGTGGCACAGATGTCTTGGTTGTGTTGTTGATGTTGAATTTGATTTTGTTGATCTTGATGAAGAAGTGATTGATGGTGTCAGTTTGAAGACTGATGGAGGGATTGGAGGTTGAGGTAATGGATTGATGTAGTGCTGTAGGACCTTCAAGAGTGCTTTGTAGTCCAGTAGAATGTTGCTTTAGTTGTGGTGATGACTGATTAGCTTGCAGAGCATAGAACTTTGAGGTAGGTAATTAGCTCAATCTTATGTGAGAACATTCTCTGTTGTGTCCAAGACCAGTGAAGTTCTTTATTTCTATCTTAGGAACTGTCAGTCCTTTGAGCACATTGTTACCCTGATATAAGCATTGCCCGTTTATCGCTCTGCATGTGAATAGTGGCCTTAAGTGACCAAAATATGACATTTTCAGACAATAATACTTCTTCCCTTTTAAGTGCTGTTAACTACAGGTGTTACTACGATATTTATTAGTACTCAATTTACCGACCTTAGAAGGATGCTATGGTGCGTCTACTGTAGTGGAAGTTTAACTCATAACCTATGGGCCATCACATATGTTAGAGGGGGCATCCTCCCATCCTACATAATGACAAACCTTCATATATACATAAGATAAAACTTCAAAATGCATAACTTGTAGATTGTTGAACTGCATCTCTGGCGAATTTGCTAGGCAAACTTCTCAATTTTAACTTGGGGTGTGACCACGGCATGACTCTGTTGTTGCGATATCCGTGCATTTATCAGAGAGGATTAGTCTTTCTCTGAATACATAAATTTCATTGTCTATCAAGCAGAAAATCTGTCACGCATGTTTATGAATAAAGCATGCTTAAAGGACATGGTTATGTTTTTGAAGGTAAGCGACTTGTGGGCCTCAACTGTTTGGCAAAGCTGTAACCCATGTTAGAAGCAAGAGGCGACAAATGTAATAAATGTGTTTTAAAAACACAGGACAAAAGTAAATAATCCTGCTGCTTCCAACTTTACTGTCAAAGGTAGAGTATTGGTACAGTAGAGCTGAATTATGTGTAGTACAGTATGGCGGAGTGCTCGCGGCAAAGAAATACCAGAATTTTGAAGCAATATGTAGCTGCATCCTGTACATTGCTGCAGTATTTCAGTGCTGCAAACATGTAGCAGGTTAAGGTACAATCACACACGTAAATTATTTCCATAATCCGCGAGAAAGCTCTGTGGTATAAGCACCTGCAGCGGATAATTTGATGTCACATGAATTCATAGGTTTGAAACAACTTTTCATCATTTTGAGATCGATAAAGTGAGATTCATTCATATGTGCAACAGAAACACCTCTTAACCGGAGCTGAGCTGTCTTGCAGTTCGCGCACCCGCCACCTACAGATACGCAGTCCCCGTTACCATCATTGTAGACCTAGCCCATTGATTGCTGAAAACAGCTATTCGATTTCCAGACAGCTTTTGAAGTAGATGTTGGTCCCACAACCCTGTGTCAAAGACAACAAAGGCGGGATGTATCTGGTTTTCAGAGAACCTTTTTGTTCTGGATATTTTGCCGGAGGGAAGTGAATGTTCTACATTATCTCTGTGGCTTTCCTGGCTTATGAAGAATAGACCATGAAGGTTGGATATGCTAACCTCAGATGGAGTCTTATGTAGAATAGACCATGAAGGTTGGATATTCTAACCTCAGATGGAGTCTTATGTAGAATAGACCATGAAGGTTGGATATTCTAACCTCAGATGGAGTCTTATGTAGAATAGAGCATGAAGTTTGGATATTCTAACCTCAGATAGAGTCTTATGAAGAATAGACCATGAAGGTTGGATATTCTAACCTCAGATGGAGTCTTATGTAGAATAGACCATGAAGGTTGGATATTCTAACCTCAGATGGAGTCTTATGTAGAATAGACCATGAAGTTTGGATATTCTAACCTCAGATGGAGTCTTATGTAGAGTAGACCATGAGCTTCAGTTCTTTTAACCTCACACAGACCTTTATGTGCTATAGACCATGAGAGTCCGTTCTTGTAGCCTCAAATAAAGACTTGTATGTATAATTAAGATTGATGGTTGTTGTCGCAGGTGGTCTTATGTACACTACAAGAGTTGGTTGTTGTTGCATCAGTCGCATGCCTATCTTGAGGTTGGTTTTTGACGCATCTGGTGGAGTGGTGTATACATCATGATGCTTGGATGTTGTAGCCTTCGGTGTTGACTTCATTCCCTTGAGAGATGGTTGTTGTAGTCTCACATGGCTTATGCAACCCAGGATAGTTTATTGTTGTAGTCAAAGATTGCCTTTTGTACACAGTATGTGTTGCTTATCTCATTTATATTGTGAGAGTTAATTTTCAATTAATTGGGTGGAGTGTTGTGTACAACATGAGGGTTGTGTGTTGAAGGTTCATGTTGAATCTTCTGTGTGATGCCCCTTGCTGTCTCTAGCTGTAATTGCCACATGAGGTATGCGTGACATTCTCTACCATTGGTTTCGAGCCAATTATGGTGGCCCTCTGAAGCCGGAACATGCCCTGCTCCGGTGTCCAAGCCTAGGAACCTAGGCTTCTTGTTCGACAAAGATCTAACGCTTGCCCCTCAGATAAAACCAAGTGTCCTTAGCCTGCTTTTTTACCCTGAAAGTCCTACGTAAGATCCTTCCTTTCATTCCTTTCTCTTTGAGGAAAATGGTGGTTGGAGCCCTAGTCCTATCGAGAGTAGACTACTGTAATGCTTTTTACCTGGGAGCAGACGTAAGTCCGTTCTTTAAACTCCAATCAATCCAAAATGCGGCAGCACGAGTATTGCTTAATTTACCCAAACACCATCCTACATCTGCTAGCATAAAGCAACTTCACTGGCTTCCAGTAAGATGGCAGGTGGATTTCAAGGCTCTTTGCTTTGTGCACAAAGCCCTATATGGAGGAGGGGCAAAGGATTTACAATCTTTATTTCTTCGTTATGCACCAGCACGCTGTCTAAGATCCACTGATACTGGACTGGTACACATCCCCAAGTTAAAAAGAGTAAGATGGGGAGGAAAACGCTTCTCATTCCAAGCAGCTAAGTTATGGAACTCCCTCCCCGTACAACTATGACTTCAGTCCAGCAGGACGCTCTTCAGGAAAGATATAAAAACATGGCTTTTTACCCAACTCTAAATCTGTCAGCTGTCCCGATTCGCACACACCTCAGCACCAAGACGCCTCGGCAATAGTGCGCTTTATAAATATTCAGTCAGTCTGTCATTGCTCTGTCTGTTTTTGCACAACATGCTTATACCCAGGACTTGCTCACAGGACCCGCCTGCATCTTCCTGCTGGCCCAGGCATCTTCATACCTCCTCCTTTTCTTTGCTTCTGCACCTTCCACTGAGTGGAACTGCATGTCCTTGTTTCTGCCTCCTCTGTATGTGTCTGTCATCTTATGAATGGGCAATATGTACACTTTGAGAGTTGCTTGTTTTAGCTTTGAATGGAGTTGTGTGTATCTTGAGAATGTATATTTGTTGTTTTAAGCAGTGTAATGCGTACACCATGAAGCTGGGTTGTGATAGCCTCAGGTGAAGTCTTTTGTACTCCTTCAAGAGTGCGTGTTTGGTAGCCTGGGATGGAGACTTTGGTATACTTCGAGAGTTGGGTATTGTAGCCTCAGAAGAGTCTAAGGTATTATTAGGTTTCTTTAGTTTAGCCTCACATGGAGTAGTATGTATATCTTTCCAAGCAGGTTTGGCAATCTTAGGCAGAGAACTGTGTAGACCAGGAGGTCGGTTGTAGCATTGAACAAAGTCTAAAGTGTATTTTCAGTGTTGAGTGTTGTTGATTCAGATGGCGTCTTGTGTATCTTCTGAGGGCTGTTTGTTGTCTAGCCTCAAGTAAAGTATATTGCACAAACCCTTGTCTGGTTGTTCTAGCTTCAGCTGTGATCTCATATGCATCATGACGGTTGTATATTGTAATCCCGGATGAAGTCTTGTGTTCTCCATTAAGCTGATTTTTGTAGCCATGACGAGTCCTATATACATGGGTGTGGATATTTGCATGTCTCTTATGAACACCTGATAACTGCTTTGGGCTGGGTGTTGTCCCCTCAGATTGAGCTCTGGTACACCGTAAGGGTGGGTTACTATAGCCTTTTTCCGGGCCGTGCATCGAGCCCAATGGTCAAGTATGCATGTATGAAGATCGCCACCCTAAAAACTGTTCACACTTAAGTGTAGAGATGAAAGAAAAATGTTTTGATTAAATCAATAATGCTAATTTGCCAGGGCTAATGAAGGCCTTCCCTTTCTTTAGTTCTCTTCTATTTCATTGTGTGGGATTGTTTTTGTTATTACTCCATGTTAGTTCGTACAAGAAGTACACATGGAGACTTCTTGCCCCCATGCCGACTAGCGGGGCGTTCATTATTAAATAATTTGAAAATTGTCCACAGTAAACAGATTGCATTGTGACAACACCCCAAGAACCTTTAGACGTGCTCATCATTTCAGAAAGGCTTGTTCTTTATATCGTGGCTTGTATCACATTAAAAAATATTTTTTAACAAAATAAACAATTCTGTTTTTCTCTACCTATTTTTGTAAATATGTTTGATGTTCACCACCACCTTCTGTGCCTCCTCTCCCGTTAAGGTTCTTTACATTATGCTTTCCAGGATTTTCGCCATCCCGCTACCACTTTCTTTTTCCATTAGGAAATTATGGGAATAAGCGATGCTAAGGATTTAATATCCAAATCACATGGTGCCTTCAGGGTTTATACCATGGACATGGGCTTAACATAAATGTTCTCAAATATGGGCACGCTTTGACCCTTATTTCAAATCTTACCTCTCAATCCGGGTCAAGAGGATGCAGCTGAATTTTCTTTGTATGCATTAGACCTATAAATATTTATTTAAGTACAAAGAGGTTTTAATGCAAGCTTTGGTTACAAAACTACTAATATATAAATAATGTTCAATGAATCATTCCAAAATAAGGTATGTTAGACATTGATTTATTTGATGGTTTTCTGCCGATTGATTAAATGCCATGTTTAAGGCCCCCATTTTACGCCTTTGTTTAAATTTCTGCCGGCAATTAATTGTATATATTTTAGTTAAATTGTGATTTCAGCGACCTCCTTCCTTTTGTTCGTACTTTCATTTCTAAGACGCATACATGCTGCTGATTAAGGGAGTTTTTGGCATAAAATAAATGCTTTAAACATCTTCTTTAGATATCGAAGCAAACTGTCCAGCTTAGAATCTGTGCTTTTTCTTTTAAAATTTCCATCCATTTCATCTTTTTATGTGTGGTGTTTGCAGAAGAATGTTTCTTGCTTTATTCATGTTGACAACTGAAAAGCCTCGGACCTAATTAACAGAATTTCCACTCGCACCTTTGTTGAACCATTTCATTATGCTGCGTCGCACAGATTGCATTTTGAAACATGGTGATAGCTTAAGTCTGACCTTTCAACCCCAACTGCCAGAAGTAAGAAAATCTCCTTTAAAACATACACAGCCAAAGATGCCTTATGTAGATTAGCATGTTTGGTGAGAAATAATCTTTTTTTTTTGCTTGTTGCGTGGTCTGGATCTCGGGATAAAAAATAATTAGTCGCTGCCTTATTTAAAAACAATAGTGGGGTGACTTGGTATGTCTTTCCAAGTTATTTTACCATCAGTGAAAGCAAAGCCAATGAATATATTGTGCATACCCATTAAAAAAATATTTTGAGTGATTAGCATTGAAATCTCTGCACGCTATCTTTTTTTTAATCACAGTATCACTAAAGCTAGTCTTAGGCATTGCATGGCACAGAACAAACGATTATAAATTGTACTGTTTTATTTGAAAGCTTAAAAGAGCAGCGTAAGAAATGTGAAGTATTTCAGCCTTGCCACCATAAAATAGTCTATTTCTGAATGTGCAAGCTAAAGGGATGGTAAGAAATTAAAGTAGTAAGATGTGGAAGTATTCTATTAATTTTTAAAAAAAATTAATTATCTTAAAAATGAAAAGTTTTTTTACAAGTCTACTACCTATGGCATATGCATTTTTCCAATTAGTCTATTTCGAAAAAAATAATTGATGTATTTACTAAGCAGTTAAGATAATGCACACTTCCAATCTGTTAGGATATCATGTTGTCTTTCTCCAAGAAACCAGTGGTTGTTAATCGAAGAATCAGCCTTGGTGTTTCTTCCCCAGAGTGTCGTGGCACTTCAAGTGTTCTCTCACATTCAGCATTGTCATTAGGGGTTGTCCTCTCTGTGGTGCATTGTGGTCCAGTACAATTAACATAGGTGCCCCAAATATGGGGAAGGCGAGCAAGAAAAGAGATAAGGAAAAAGCAATGTTACCAATCAAGGTTAATTGGTATTGGGTCAAATTTGCCTTTTATACATGTTCACCCCAGATTTTTCGCCCTTTTTCTGGAACTTATTTTTACCGGCTCTACGACTCTGCTGCAGCTAAACACTAGTAAAGTGGCAGTGCTTCCCATCTAAATGGTGTGCTGTACATTAGAAACGCTCTATTTAACTACCTGTAAGTCCATTGTAAATGGCTGCCTATGTGCACTTATGGCATGGAAAGTTAAGGACATATGCAGGCTAGAAATTTGGATATGCAGCACTCATGCATAATTGCAAAAATATATTTCTGCGAGGAACACCACTGTACTTAGGCTAAGCTGCATGTAAAATTGCACTGCAGTGACTCATGGCAGGGAAAATGCCTTCGCCATGTCAGAAAAGACTATTTTTATGTATTCATAAATTACCCTTAATTGACTTGTAGGCCCACAGGGTAGGGAACTAATATATATATAAAAATAGGGCACACTGCATATTGATGTTAGTATGCCCTCACAGTGAAATAAAACCTAAAAGTTATTTCACTGCATAAGCCCGGCCTAACCTTTCCCTAATAGACTTGGATGGAAGTAAGTGCAATTTTTATTTTCCACCTCTGCTTAGCAAAGGGCTAGACAAATGCTTCAAAGTTATTCCCTCATTAGTTTTTAAAATCTGACTTAATGGTGAAATCATATTTTTAATAACTTCAGTAGAAACCTAATTTTGGAAAAATGTACTTTAGACTGCCTGAACCAGAACGGTCTTAAAACCAGTTTTGCAAATCATCACACCTCCAGTGCTGGAATACACATCCATGCTGAATGTCTTAACAACCCTAGCTCAGAGGATAATGGTTTACCTCTGGGCCCAGGAATGGCCCAGGAAATGTCCAATGGATAATAACTTCTGACCACTTAGGAACAGTTGGCAGAACAAATGGAAGCTTTAGAACTATCTCTTTTGCAGGAAAGGCTTCTCCTAGACAACCCATCCCCTGTCACAGTGAGAGGGAAACCTCGTTCTGCCACCTATAACACTTTCAGTGCTGGAATACACATATTTGGCTGGAAGGGGTGGTGACTGTGGCTTAGAAGATAATGATGTGCCCTGGGCCCAGGTGAACCACATAGGCGTTTACTGCTGACCATGTAGCAGGGATTAGCTATCTGGGAGTGGATGGGAGCAGGCGACAGAGCAAAGGGAAGCTTTAGCTCTACGTCGTTTGCCTTGGAAATGCCAAGGAGGGCTTATTTTATTGTTCCCCAGGATCCCCCTACACACTTTGGCTACTGCCAGCATAGGAGGGCAAACCAGTTTTGACACTGTCAGGTAGTGGAATGGCCAGGAAGCTGAAGACAGATCTCCTGTTGGCAGCTAGGTGGCACCATCTTCACACAAGGGCTCCTGGGTAATTAACAGTAAGGCAAATGAGAAGTATTGCATAAGGTGTTGTCAGGACTGCAAGAAAAGTGTTAGGACTGGGTAGTAGAATGCCTCTAATCACTGACTAGTGCACAGGGTAAATCTGAGTCCTCCACTACCATCTCCAAAGAACGTTCCTGGGCCTGGGAAGACTCAATGTAAAGAATTCAGGCCTGTCTAAAAAAAGATTTCCGACTTCTCATTGCTAACTTCCTGCTGGAAGAAGAGCGCTCATACAATGACTCAAGGACCCCTAAAACCTGCTAGCCCCCATGGTCTAGAACTACTGACCAAAGGTCAAGCGGTTGGCCTCCTGTTTACCTGCTTCACGAACACAAAATCGGAAAGACCCCTGACTCCAAGTGGGACAAGCTGACTAAAGAGGACTAGACCCCAAGGAGACTTGATTGGAGAGGGGCCACGTGCCGAGAAGCCTGCCCAGAGGAACTAAGTGCTTCAGGACTGACCAGAAGAAGCTTTCCCAGCAAATAGAGGCTAAGTATGAAGGTAAAACCTTTGACCGAGACAACCAGCTTGGTGTATCCGACCTCCACTGCATCGCAGTCAGTCACAAATTGCATCTAGTTCCTTCTCCACCACAAACTGGTATTTTCCTTAGTGTCTGACTTTTTCTAGCCACGTTTTGCCTTAAACCTTCAAAAATCCATACCCCTGGTTTACCTTAACTTTTATTGTGATGATCTTTGTGTTCTTTTGGTTATTAAACGTTTCTCTATTCTTCAAAATTAGTTTGGGAGTTTTATTGTCGCATGTTCTTTTCTGGGACGTTGTTGGTACTGCTTGAATTTAGCACCGACTAATCTGGAAATTGCTAGCTGCTTGTACGATATTTACCAAGGCTTAAGTAGAGTTTCTTGCAGAACTGTCTTATGCCCTATCCAGTGAGGTAGTATTAAGTTGAAAGGGGTGCCCCCTCTCACAAATTAAGCACGCTATTTCGGAAGGGTATTAAGCACAGTATCTCTGTTTCTAGCAGACCAACTTGGAACTTGAGCTGAACCTATGGGTGACCACCAGCTGTCATCCCATATGTTAATGGAGCCACAGCAGAGTAGAATTCTGGTTTTCCCTTAGTAATGTGTGTGCTCTTACCAGGCTTCAGGTCATGCCCCTTCCTCTGAGATCTCTCTGATCGACTCCTATTTTCGTCTGGATGCGTCACTAGTTATACGCAGGTCACCTACATACAGTTCCAGACTGTTCGGGGCCTTTGGCCTGGTCACAAGTGGGATTTAGGGGCCAAAGAGAGTGAGAATCACGTCGCAGCTTATGCATCTTGCTTGATGCACAATGCACACACTCCTGACTGGGTCGGTACTGTGTCTTCGAATTCTCTGCAGCAGGATTACTGCATCATGGTAGCGCTACATAAACCAGGAAAAGGTACAGCATCTTTGATGTGGACCGTTTTATGGTAAGGTAACTGGAAAATCCTAAATACAACATGCGCACTGCAAAATATTCTTGCTTGGAATGCTTTGAGAATGAAGAATAAAATGAAGAACACTTGCTGACTGGTCTGAATTGTTTGGGGATCAGAGAAGTCTAACAATCCGATTTTCTGCAGGAGAATAACGCAAGCCCCTGCCACCCCTGAGGCGCATGGGAACCCTCAACCATTCATATGCCCTATTAAGCCTAAGGCCAGTAAATATCTGTGCTATATGGGAAGTAGGTGCTCCCCCTCATCACACTCTGCAGAAGGCCCCATATTTTTGCCCTTACGCCACTGGCTTTCTGTGATATTCTCCAAATCTATCTACTGCAGGATTCAAAGCGAAGTAAAGAATGCTCTACAGTCACAGTCGCTGTTCTACAATAACCAGGCAAAGACCCGACACTCTATGCTTCCTATGGAACTTTTTCATTGCTCAATACAGATAGTGTTTGCAAAAATCTTGGCACCATGCCTGCAGTCACTTATGCAGTTGTCTGGTGCAACCCGACGAGTCTGGCTTTATACTCAACAGATCCACAGCATGCCACCTTCTCAGTCTGGAAGCCCTGCTTCACCGCGAAGATCAACACCTATCAACCGTGGCAGTATGACTCAACTCTGGAAAAGAGTTTGATTCACTCGAGTGGACTTTAATGATTGAGGTGTTTCGACGCATAGGACTCTGCACCGACCTTCTGATGTTCAATGGTCACAAATTAAGAGTATTCTGCATCATTCAGAAACTCTGTCCATCACCACCCCCTTTTTCCCAAATCGATTTTATCCACACTCAGTGTGGGAGGGTATGCTCAGACGTGAGTCCCTTGCTCATTGCACCATCAGGATTCAGGCAAGCCGGGCCGACGAAGGCTGTGATGCCAGAAACCGGTCCCCGGAAGCTTGTTTCCTTCCCAGTATAAGAATTGGCTTGGTAGTTTGGTTTGCCCTGTTCCCATCATGCACTGGGACAGGTACAGACTAATTTGCATGTAGCCAGGTTCTGAGCTGGGATGGTGCAGTGAGCTAAAAAACGGTGATGGATTAAAACCATGATCTCTTGACTTGGTAAGAGTATTCTGCATCATTCAGAAACTCTGTCCATCACCACCCCCTTTTTCCCAAAACACAAATTAAGAGGTGCCAATCAGCGTTGATATTAATTACTAAAGGTATAAGGCAGGGATGTCCTTGTCCCCTCAGATCTTTGCGTTGGCTGTGGAGATTTTCGCATGCTTTCTTCGGGAACACCACTTACACCGCGGTCTGTGTGTTGGTGGCAACTTGCTCATAGCCTCCTTATATGCAGACTACATTTCCCTACATGTACAGAACCCGGACACTAATCTTGCGCCTATTATTAGAGAGGTGATGTTTCTCAGGTCTTCAGATTAATTGGGAAAGTCTTAGCTGTTTCCTGTAACCGATACCACAAAGAAGATAGTTATAGAGTATCCGTTAAGATGGTGCTCCGACACAGTGAGATACTTCAGAATTCATGTAACAAGGGACGTCACCGAATAGGTGAGGTGCAATTTTGGGGTCACATTGGTCTTATTAAACACCAGAGTAGACCATTGGCTTCGCTTACCTATTTAAATGGTGGCTTGATCTCCCTTAATGCTCATTGTACCCAAATTTCTGTGTTTATTTGAGAATATTCCTGCAGAATTGTTACAACCGTTGTGACAGTTTCTCACGCGTTTGATATAGAGTAATTGTA
The DNA here is from genome assembly GCF_964204655.1 of Triturus cristatus. Taxonomy (NCBI): domain Eukaryota; kingdom Metazoa; phylum Chordata; class Amphibia; order Caudata; family Salamandridae; genus Triturus; species Triturus cristatus. Next base: position 1,106,536,883 of record NC_140580.1, on the reverse strand, counting down.
ATCGTCTGTTCTTGTCAGACTGATGATGGACGGTGGTCTGACCAATGACGGATGTAGTCTGTCAGTGCCGGACCCTGATGTCTACAATCTGGTGGCTGAAGAACACTATATTAATTATTGGCTAACTCCGGACTTACTGTACACGCATGCACGCATAGAGCTTACACTGGCCCACCCTTCCCTGCAAGTCAACACTATTCCGCTGTCTCTACAAGTCAATGTGGACAAGATTGGCACAACTTGCAGAACCGAGTGGGAACTAGCACGTCTTGCGCAATGTGATTCCTCATGCTCCCTACTACTGCTAGTATGCTGCAACCCGCTGCTCCCCTCCCCCCACTCAGGACCACGTAGTGAAGAATGCAATCTTTTCCCCGATGGCCACTTTATATCCCTTGCAGATTATAAAGTAGAGGGCAGTGACGCTCCTTTGACCATCCTCTATTAACATTGCCTGCCCTCAGCGGCCTAGACCGACTACCCACAGTTCCCTAGGACCACTAAAGAATATACTCTTCTTACGAATTATATACAACGAGCCGATGGGGGTAAATCTATCTCCATTTTATACTCCGATTATGGTGGCACAGGGCTCATTACCTACACTAAATGTTAAACTGGACAGGGCGAGGAAGCAGGATTATCTATCACAGATTAAACATGGCTATATGCTGCGCACAGCTTAAACATATACTCTTTAATCATAGGTACAAGCTACTTCATTTTAAATTTCTTTATCTTTTCTACTACACCACTTGAAAGCACAGCCAAATTTACCACTAATATTCAAATAATATTTAAAAAGTGCGACCCGTTCAATGTGAGCTTTTTTACATATGACGTGGTCATGTCCTTAAGGACAAGGCTATTGGACTGTTTTCTCCTCACTAAGCAACATGGTGACTACATATCTCCCGAAGGATCAAAGTTTGGCACTATTGGGGGCCACTCTGGGTATTTCCAACTGGACGACGCTGGTGTTGTCCAGATGTTGTTCTTTCTCTCTATCTGGCTGGTTCCGTTTGTCTCCAATACTTGATTTGTGCCCTGTTGAGGCTGTGTGTTGACTAGAATAATGATCTGTCTTGCTGTACGTGTTGATATAGTTGACTTGCCAATCCATGTAGCCACTATACAATTTTTCCTCTGATGTCATTAAAATACTCACTGTTTTGTCCTTTTCTTTTTCAATAAAAAATAATTTAAAGAAAGAAAGAGCGCTGTTTAAGGTACTTGGAATTCACAACTATTTTGAAATGGCAGTCATCATTCCCAAATCCGAAGGAAGGCCAGCTATAGAGGAATACGGTTCAGCAATAATTCACTGTTGCACTCGAACAGTGGGGCTGATTGAGTGGGGAGGCAATAACTTGAGGAAGTCCCGCTACCATACAATTAATGAGTGTTGTAGAACATCTGCCTTTTCTGCCTGTTTGTGCCGTATTTTTCACCTTTTGCTGGATGTTTGTGTTAAACCTCTTTTCACTTTAACCCTGCTAACCAGTGGTAAATTGCCTGCGTTCTCCCTTTAAACGTGTCCAAATTGGCATATTTGTAACTGGTGTATTTATCTCACATATAAGTCCTTAGTATGGCACACAATCTACCTAGGGTCTGTAAGATAAATGCCTCCAGTGGACTCCAGCATCTATTGTACCATTTTCTATAGAGACAGTTTAAAACATAGTTTCAGGCCTACCATTGTAGCGTGACTTTGGCAGTTTAAACACTGCGATCTGACTTGGCAAAATAATCCCATGAGACAGGTCAAAACCTCCCTTTTAAATAATAAGTCACCACTATGTAGGCATGTTTATCCACATGGCATTTAAGAGTAGGACATGTAGAAATTTAATATTGACATGCCGTTACAGTGACTAGCACCCAAACATTGTTTTTCACTGTAGCACAGCTAGCTGTCATATATAAAGTCAGATTTTTAATAAATATTACGGGAAAATAACTTTTAGAAAGTTACCTTTTCTCTGCCTAAAGTTGCTGGCGTTTACATTTCCTCTCTCACTTTTGCCAGTCAGTAATTAGACTTTGAATAGGTGTTGTAAAGGTAAAAAATGCATTACAGGAGCAAACAACAGGCTGACCTTAATGGGCATGGAGGACTCCTGAACCTAACAGAATATGCAGGGTGGGGATGTCCGCATCCTTTTTTACATTAGTGTCAAACCCTGCTGACAGGTGAAAAGAAGGGAAACAGGATGACAAAGCAGTTCTTGTGTATCCACTGTCTGGATCCTGAAGAATCTTTTTTGTTCCATCAGACTTCTGTGTCTAGGTTTGTTATGTCTTACACTAGGAGCACACTTGAGAGAAAGGGAAACAAGATGCCAAAAGAGTTTTTGTGTATCCACTGTCTGGTTGCTGGAAAACCCTACTCTTGTTCTACCAAACTTCTGTCTCTAGGTTTATTGTGAGCACAGTGACTGCCACAAACTGGATTTTACCATTATATATGGAAGGATACTCGGATTACCATAGTACACTCCCCACACACACACACACACAGTCTTCAGTGCCCACGTTTAGTGTGGTCGAAGATTTTTCTGTGCTCTAACCAGTGGGTAGGGTTGTTCCAAGGAACATTTACCCCATTGTTATGGTGTGCGCAGGAGTCATTCCCACCCACTAGCTCATGCCAGGCACAAATGCCTGTATAAATAAAATTCATAACACTCTTGGACCTGAGAAGATCAGAAGAGGATTGAACCGTGCAGTCTGCAACCTGAGAAGAGCAATGAAGGACTGGGTCTGTTCTCACTTGTACCCAGGACAAAGAATTGGACTCCAAGGACTGTTCAAGCTACAAGGTTAGAACAGACTGCAAGTGGCTTTTCCTGCAACTGCCTAGCTGACAAGTGGCATTGGACCTGAACTGGACCCTAATATTGGCCTGTGACTGACACCCAATGAGTCTCTATGTGCCTCCTCTGAAGATGGAGGGAGGCTTTCAACTGTGAGTGACTGTGTTTTTTTTTTCTTTTTTTCAGAGTTTTATATCGCGCGAACTTGACCCGTAAGTATCGGGTATCAGAACGCTTTACACGAGCACCAGTTGCGTTACATGAGGACACATTCATTTTTGTTAGGCACGGGGAGATTAAGTGATTTGCCCAGAATCACAGGATGTTCAGCGTCGTTGCCGAGACTCGAACCCTGTTTCCCAGATTCGTGGTCGACCGTTAGGCCAACTAAAGTCAGCCGGTAAACTCTTTGACCAGGATGAACCAGGTTGGTGTGTCCGACTCACACGTAATCATGGTCAGCATCAAATTGCGCCCAGCTCACGCTTTACCTTGGCCATTGACTATCATAGGCACTTTGTGCTTCCTGGCACTATTCTTACTTACAAATTTAAAACTTTCATGTCTGTGGTTCCCCTTATTAGATTTTTCATTACAATGTACTCTTTTTCTAATTTGATGAGAGATTTTTATTGTTTTGCAGTTCATTATTGTTTTGGTACTGCATAAATACTTTACACATTGCCCTAAGTTGAGCTTGTCTTCTCTGGTTATTAAACCCTTGTCATGTCACAAATGTACTCAATCACATTTTTTGCACGCATCCACAAATCCTTAATGGTTCCCCTCAAAACCCTCATGACGTCTACTACTGAACTAGTTTATTGTGCACATAAATTCAAGCACACCTCCATAATCTATCATAAAATATTTGTGCCCGGTGTAATATGCTTTATAGATCGGCATAGTGTATTATGGCATTTATTATGGTCATTGAGTGTGGGGAGGGGTCATGATGCTCCTCCCTCACAAAATAACTTTGTCTTCATCTCCGTTTATGGTTTGTCATACTATTTTGTTGTGTGTTGTAATTTAGTAGTTTTGTTTTAAAAATACAAAAACCAATGCCGGCTGGACAGCAGGATATTTGTGCTGGAAGTGCTCATGCTTCGGAAGTGGGAGAACTTCTGTCAAAACAGTCCTCGACAAGGCAGCAGAGATTGTTGATTGGACGGGCCCTATTTTGTTGAGTCGACCGAGGCGTGGCCCATGCCACCCTCCAGTTAATTTTGCCAACCCCCGTCCAAACGCCTAATAGTCCCAGAACCCTCATAAAGGTATCCATATTGAAATGTTTCTGAATATGCATGGATTGCAGTATTTTCTAAAATACAGGTACACAAGTGAATTAAGGTTTGCCTCAATTTAGATTCAAACCTGTGTCTTTATATCACTTGTTATTAAAAACAATATGCATGCAACTCATAATTGATTTTGCAGATATGTTTCTGAATCATTTTATTCTGTCTTTATACCAGGGTAGATTTCTAATGTATGCTCTTTCTATCTCCTCAAATCCCCCCTTCCGCTCGCTTATACAGCAGCTCCCATGACCCAAATCTACGTCCCCTCAAAAAATGAATTTGCAAGATTTGTTATATCTTTAGCCTTTGGAAAGAAGCTGCGTTGTAGCCGAAGAACAAGGCCTTGTATACAAAGTCCATGGAAAAGGCTGAGTTTACTTGAATCATTCTAAAGAGATTACAAGGGTTTAGTCGGTTATCATCTTGTGTGCGGATGGCTTCATCCGCTTGGCAGTCACGCAGAAAAGAAGTGGGCAAGCGGCTCAAAGCTGCAGATTCTTCTGGGATCCTATTTACAGTTTTTTCTCCCAGGGACAGGGTTTGAAATTCCATATCTTGTTAAGCAGATTTCATGAACTTTTAAGATTGTAATCCCATTTGCAGTCATTGAAAATACACCAATTCAAGGGATTATCCACTGTGGTATAGCTAGGGTAGGGGCAGACAAACTGACAGTGCCAAGGACTGACTGTGCTAAATGCATGGAATAATTGATAAACTCTTTGCATCGCCCTGTCTACACTGGAAATCTTTGTAATGTTACTCCCAGAAAAGGGGTGAGTGACTATGTTTCTAGGATAGGAATGAGATGGACAAACTGCCAATTAATGATTTAATTTTCTCATCTGTGCGATCGAGCATTGAGGAATAGATGGACTCTGGAATGCTTTGAATGACCTAGATTCACTGGAGTAGTCCCTGGAACTTTAGTGAATCATATCAAAGTTGTGAACGTCGTCCAAATGTAAGGAAAGTTATGGAATTCAAATTCCAATTTTCTTTTTTTACTTTGGGAATCGGGGCTATGCTATTAGAGGAAGCAAGCACAAGTAAAAAGTGGAATAAAGGATTTGAAGCAGCAGGGACAAAGATAACTGCACCACCAGAAAAGTCACCAAAGTGAACTGTATTGCCCACCTCAAGTAATCTGCTGCTCATAGATCACAATATTAATAAGACTAAATTATATGGGATGAGAGGCAATACATAAGCATAGAGCATCCAAGTGCATACAAATTTCTAGAAAACAGGTTACACGTAAATAAATTCAAAGTGTCTTTATTCTTTGTTGTACTTCATGAGAAATCAACCAGCCAACGCGTTTCGCCCAAGCATGGGCTTCTTCAGGGCAATAAGATATTGTGAGAAAACAACATGGAAGCAAGTTGAATCAATAGAGTTGTCAAAATGGAATCCTAGTGTAAAAACTTTAAAACTCATGAAGAATAAGTCTTTTGCAGAGTTTCATCAAATAGGGAACAGGAAGCCAGGAAAACAAAAACGATACTACTCCAGGATTTAAGGTCCAGAACGAATTGCGTTATGATAGCCGAGTAATGGCCACTAACAAAGCAGTGATCGCTTAGAGCAATACGGTATTAGCCCCAGGTGAGAGTCCAGATCCTTTCCGCATCAATTGCGTCCCTATGTCCACAGAAAATTAGCAAGTAAAAAGTGCTCTAAGGTGATAAACTTAGGACATAGAGAAAGTTTGCTTCAGTTTGTTTGAGGGTAAAATGCTCGGAAATCTTAACCTGGAACATTGTTATAAAGATCACCATATCTGAGCTCCGTCTGCAATGAACCCTATAAAAAAACTTGCAGGAACATTGGTGAACGACACAGAGGAACAGAGAGAGAAATGAGTGCAAAGGTACATAGAAACAATATAGATGGAGGTCAGGACCATACTTGGATACAAAAGCCTAAATGACGAATTTAAAAGAAAATATGATATTGTATGCTTTCTATGCACCAAGCTACCCAAAACGATGCGCTAGAAGCTGGATTATGAGTTAGTTTCAGGTTTATTGCACTAGTAAAATGTTTATATTTACAGAGAGCCGTGTAGTGCAAGAAGGTGTGTGCGCTCAAAGGTGTGTAAAATGACTGGTGCGATGAATTTAGGTCAACAGATACACGAGTGCCGGTTCAGGGAGCAGAATGGTAAAGGTCATAGCACTGTAAGGCCAGTACTCTCAGTAGCGCAGCGGGGGTGTCATGGGCCCTAGTGCAAGGAAGGAAATGAGCCCACTGCTGTGGCTTGAATTATAAAATCCAGCAATTATCAGGATACAGTGGGACCCGGTGCCTTGAACCTGCTGCTCCAATGCACGCTTTGCACCTAAGCACTCTCCTTCCACAGATTGTGGGACACTAAGAAGAGTCACGATGGAGCCTTCCTCTGGACTTGATACTTTACGATTTCCAAGGCGTGCTTGTCACCAGAGGGTTACTCCCTAAAAACGAGGAAGTATATGCCCATCCTGTTGACCTCTGTTTCCTCTAGAGGTATACAAAAAAAATAGAAATATACATTAAATAGTAGGTGGACCTACCAATTATTCCTGTTCACGTGAACCTTAATCAATGGACCCCTGCCCTCTTGTAATTAAACATGAACTGATGCTTAGTTATACAGCAGTAGATGATACATAGGCATTTTGTAAAGGCAGGGTAAACCTTTTCCACAAGTGAAAAAATCGAATACCTCTCACCACCGGAAGTTAGCTTTTTACAGGGGCGCTAGTTTAGTCTGTCAATTGAGACCCAAGAGGGCTTCTTTAACAATCTGTGAAATTAAGAACACTGGAGCCCAAAGTCCTTGTGAATTTGGAGGGTAAATTGTAAACAAAGCATAGGGTCTGCAGTGGAAGAAAGACTACAAACGCATCCATGCTGAAGCATTATATGAATAACTTGCTTATGAGGGGTGATTTAAAATGGCTAATAATTAAGTAGATGAAGCGTGGAGTCGCCTATTCGTAATTTCCAGGTGTAAGACATAAATGTTCCCGGCTTACACGTGGAATTCAGAAGTAAAGGAGTAAAGTCATATTGACTTACAGCTGAATCTTTGTGAATCGTTCCATTGGCATTTATATGATATTTAATTGCCTCTGTGTTCTGTGTGTGTTCATGTATATTTTGTACTTGTGTTATCTTGTCCACTTTCTGTGGACATTTCTTACATTTTTACTGACCCGTTCCTCCTACCTTGTTTTAAAGATGGACAATAATTTTGGTCCAATACATTTTTTGTACGAACCAATTGTGGTCATTTTCTTAATTTAGGGCTTAAGCACCAGCTGTGTAATCTGTGTATGAACCCTCTGGTTAGTAAGGGTTTTTATTTACCTTCTGTCTGTTTTAAGATGGAGTCACTGTGAGCCTTGTTTTAGTAAGATCGATTACCCATTAGTGTGAGGGGAAAAGGTGAAATCACTTGTAAACATTATTTCAGTTCTTTCTGTCAGGTGATATTTAGTTTATTTGATAGAGGCTCGCAGCGACAGGGGCTGTTTCAGAGCTCAGCACCTGGGCTCTAGGGGGCGCTGGGCCCCATCAATGACTTCATGAACCCTCCCCAAATACCATAGCGCATCCACTTCTATTTGGGGAAAAATGTGAATGGATTGGACAGCCGGTCTCCTGGCTGTCACACGATTACCTTTATTATCGCCGATACAGACGACATCTGAGAGTTAATGCAGCCTCGGTCATCAGTGTGAGCGTGCAAGCTAGCGCTTTTATATCCAAACAAGTCCTGCAGGCAGAGGGGCGCTGCCTTTAAAGCGGGTGGCTCTGCCATTCTGCAAGATGTGAAAGCTCCTACAAGGATGAAGGTAAAGGTCGACCCTTCGGTGTCGCACTCTACACTTGCCTTGTTTGTGGGTGTGGTCGAAGTCGCGATGCAGCGACTTTTGTCGACTGCTGACGTGAGTTGATTAAGGCGAAAGATGGCTATTTCTATGCCTAGATATTTCAAAGCCTGCTAATGTGCTGGACATCTTTACCAGTCCCTTACAAAGGGCCCGCCGGCTGGTGACTGAAAGAGGCGCGCGGGTTTTTTACTGCGCCTCGTCCTCGACAACTTAAAATGCAGCGCTTTGCGCGTTTGAAGTGCGCAGAACTTGTTCGCCCGCTCCCGAGCGCGCGGGGCTTCAGCCGCCTTGTTTGTGTCTTTGAGAAGTGATCACACGCTGCCGCCTCGGCCCTCCGAGGATTCTGGGAGCTGGAAATCCGCCGCTGTCCCTTGTTCTTCAGAGGAACCGCGCACACTAATCAGGTTGCGGCGACCAACCTGCGCCCTAAAATAAAACATTAATACCACACGCGTGCAAAAGCGCTTCTGCGAGTCTGCGTGACCGGCAGGTCAGAGCGACTTAAATGGCGGATCATTTGTGCTCGAATGCGTGCTTTCTCTTGGGGTACACACTGCAGCTACGACCCCCCGCCATCTGACCCCCTAGGAGTTGTCCTTTAAACGTCAGATTTTTGCTGTGGTGTGTCAGACATAACTAATCATTCTCTGTTCTTTTCTGCCGGCCTTTGCTGCCTCTGCGTTCCACCGACATGGCTGAATCTCCACTCCAACTGCACGGTTTCCTCTTCCAACCCAAAGTTAAGCCATGCTGTTTTCATCATTTTATTTTTAAACGCTGTCCTCCATTGGAACCGTTGCAATATGGCCTTTGGAGGACGCATTTGTCAGACCCGTAAAAAATGATGGTTCTATACAAAACTTTTAATTAAAAAAATGTTGCAACAATATCTTGCATTTCAGTCAAAATGAATGTTTTTAAAGCTGTACACATTTTTGACGTTTATTACACCTCTAGTTGGTAATCTGTCTTCGTCGTAAGGATATGCTTGGCTGTTTACTTTTCCCTGGCTTGTCATTCTCTGGGTGGCCCCGCCAAAGTCAATAACTGCGAGGTACACGAGTAGCCAGTACTTAATTTGAGCCGGTGGTTGCAGGTGGGGCCCACTGGCACTCATTGTTAAGGACTAGCACTTAGTTTTCCCCGACAGATTCTAACTCCGCGAAGGAGAGAAAAACATACACTGGGAAAGAAAGACGGAAAAACTGTGACAGAAGAAAACAGAATGAAAAGTACCTGCCAGAGTGGGATAAAGAGACAGGGTTTGGTGGTTGATCAAAGAGTCATGAAGTGGAATCGAGTCTATGCAGACTTGCTATACAGTGCATAGATGTTCAGTTGCTCTGGTCGCTGACTTCTCAGCAAAACTTTGGGCACAACACTTACTCTTCTACAAATTAAGCATTGTAAGGACTGGAAACGTCACAGGTTGTATTAGTTTAAGTTAACAGATTTCTAACAAAGAGAAGAAATATACACTGGAGTATTATTGTTAAATTTGTCAAAAGTTTGAGCTGCAAGGGAAACGTTCCCTGGATTGAAAAAAACATGACTGGCCAATGGCAACTCACAACCCACTTCAAACTGCAACAGCTTCTAGACAACACCCAATCAGATTTCTGAAAGAACCACAACACTAAAACAGCACTTATTGCGGTCACCAATGACATTCGAACCATCCTGGACCAAGGAGAAACAGCGGCCTCGTAATGGTCGACCTCTTCGTGGCCTTCAACACTGTCTTCTACAATGCCCTCATCAGAAGACTCCACGAGATTGGCGTACAAGGATCTACACTCAAAAGGGTCTGCTCCTTCCTCATGTCGAGAACCCAAAGAGTCAGGCATCGGAGACTAAGAGCATGACATGCAGAGTCCAGCAGGGATCGTCCCTCAGCCCCACTCTTCAACAAATGCATGACACCGCTCGCAAACATCATCCTATCACAAGAAATTGTAGTAACTTAGTCCAGACGTGTAGAGGCTCTTTAGATGTTTATTTGTAGATAGTTACAAGTCATCCAGTTAAATTCAATACAAGACCCCACCAGGAGCAGCCAGCACGCTGCTCAGCCCTTCTCAACTGACATCGCTGGCTCCCAACATTCCGTAACACACCATTGGATGAACATTCCACTGGCAGAGCAAGAGATTGCATGAATACCATCAAAGCCAGGATGTAACATATCCCCTTTCCTTCCATATAAAAACAATAAAGAAAGAAAACCAAGATAGAGGAAAGACAAAGAGTAAATCAGAAACATCGCCAACCAAAGAGAGAAAAGAGCAATAAAAAGAAGATGCGAGTATATAAGTGAAGAAAACAGAGAAGAAAGACAAGGTGAGAATACCATCCTCTTTTCCTCACAACAACAATAACAAAAAGAGAAAATACCAAGCGACTACCTCAAGATATGCTTACTGGCCAGGCATGCATAAAAAGAGACAAGTCATACCAGACACTGACAAAAAGTAGGAGAAGAAAACCTCCAATGAACAAAAGAACACCACAGTAAGAGAAAGACTGAGAAGAACAAAGAATAGAATCCAAAATCCACAGATGACACCAATAAGAGATATCAAAAGGAAAACTGGGCAGTAACGGGAAATAATGAGACAAATGAGATAAATCACTCATGCTTCCCATTAGATTAAAAACTGAATATAATAAATGATGACGTTGAATAACAATTGAAAGCTGTAAACAAAACACATTAAACTTGAGAAAATCACCAATTGGTATTCAGAACAAATACCTTGTGTTAAGGTAATATTGTAATGAACATGTGGTGAACGGGTGCACACTGTGCACTGAATCGATGAGACCAAACCCATTAAACACACCACATAAAAGAATATTGTGCACTGTTGTGAAGGGACAAAAACCCATACGACACACCCTAAGTAGGGTAAAAACATAACATTGTTGTGCACTGTTGAGAAGGAAATACCCTGGAGGTCATTTCCTGTGCACTAAATAGATGGAACTGTAACCCATGTGACACCCCATGTGGAGGCAAAAATGTTGTGCACCGTAGAGGTGGGACTGAAACCCAAATAACCCAAGTGCGAAATCGAGGGATAAAAATGTTATGCACCGTAGAGATGGGACTGTAACCCAAATACCTAACGTGCCACCATAGCTGGGTAGTTGTAGGCGAGAGTGTGCACCAAAATCACAGGAATCCAATGCGTCACCGAAAGTCAAAGAATCCGTAAGAAGGTAGGAGCGCGCGCGGAGCATGGCGCACATTGTTATTTTAAACTATAACAGGGCGGTTAAACTGCCAAATTGTGAAAGGGGAAGCCAAGCCCCATACTTAAGTCAAATAAAACTTACCCCCAAAATTCAATCTTTCACAAACCAGCCGAGTAAGACCGGCTACGTCAGAAACTCCAGCACAGTCAGTGTCCAAAGCGTCAACAAAATGTGTTAGCATCATGATGTACCACTCTGGCAACCACAGCCAGAGAGAAGTCAATAATAGGTAGTGGCTACATGAGAGCGTCTATGCGATGTGCATAGCTTGCATGGTACTGCCATTTCCCCCATGCCAAGAGCACGACTCTGTACAAATTCCATAGTGTAGATAAGCACCAGCGCAAGCAGATATCATGGACCCAGATGTAAAGTTTGACACATTCAGCGCAGTATCAATGGAATAAAAAGAGTAGTTTACTGTGTACAGAAAGTGTCTCTGCGCATATGTAACTTTTGATGAGCACAATGTCTTATGTTACAAAGCTGCAGTAATTAGGGACGCTCTGTGGACAGCATCATTGTAGTGATGGACAGTTCCAACGTAGGAAGTACATTGGCACACACACTGGGCAGCGTCAATGTGATGAAGGTCAATTCCAACGCAGGCCTTAATCAGGCACACACTCTGTGAAAAATAGATGTAAAGAAAAAAATAGGCTTACTGTACATGAAGAGTCAGTGTGCGAGAATCCCTGAAGTAAGTTGTTGTAGAAGCCTCTTGAGGTGGAGTACAGCACGCTTGTGTGGGGGCTGTCCGGTGTATACAATAGTACACTTCTACTCCACTCCCACGGCAGAAACAGTAGGAACTGGCACACACACTTCTTTACCAGACAGTGCGCAGACGTAGACTAACCCTCACAGAAGGCTCAGCACCATTAGAATTGGGCTTTGTCTGAAACTTAGAGATGCACTCAGGAGAGTAGACAGCCTTTAGAAGATGAACAGCTCTGTAAGTAGAACTTCCCCAGGAACACAAACAACTGGCAGACTGTTGAGGGCGACCAATGGGAGGTCACTGGTGGGGTCAAGGATGCCAGTTGAAGGCAGAAGCTAGCTTTAGTTACTGTTAAGTCTGTAATTGGAGTTGCTTGAAGTTAGAAGAGGTGAAAGATGCAGGTTCTTTTGAAGATCGAGGCCAAAAATTGTAGTAACTTAGTCCAGACGTGTAGAGCATCTTTAGATGTTTATTTGTAGATAGTTACAACTCATCCAGTTAAATCTAATACAAGACCCCACCAGGAGCAGCCAGCATGCTGCTCAGCCCTTCTCAACTGACATCGCTGTCTCCCAACATTCTGAAACACATCATTGGATGAACATTCCACTGACAGAGCAAGAGATTGCATGAATACCATCAAAGCCAGGATATAACATACATCAACGTCATCTCCTACACCGATGACGTCCAACTCATCCCCTCCCTGACTGACAAGATTACCAACACCAGAACCGACTTCATTACCTGCATGACCAAGGTAGCAGACTGGATGCAAACCAACTGCCTAAAGCTCAACTTTGACAAGACGGAAGCACGGGTCTCCGGCAGCAAGATCTCATCATGGGACTCCACCTCGTGGCCGTTGGACCGAGGACCAACATTCACACCTACCGACCACTTAAGAAGTCTAGGAATTATCCTAGATGACAAGTTCAACACGACGGCACAGTTAATGCAGTGAGCCCCTCCTTCCTTCTCATTCTAAGCTTGCTGTGAAAGATCTTCAGATGGTTGCTACACAACACCGGATGGACCCTCGCGCTGGCACTCATCACCAACAGGCTGGACTACCTCCAAACAGCTCCTACAAAGACTCCAGCCCATACCTAAAGTTGACGCAAGACTCCTACTCAACCTCACATGCCACACCCACATCCAACCACACCTCCAGAAGCTTGACTGGCTCCCCATTCACAAGCGCTGCCTATTCAAACAACACAGGATTAGAATACATGAACAGCCGCTTACACTTTCACCAGTCACCTACTCTCTCTCTCTCTCTCTCTCTCTCTCTCTCTCTCTCTCTCTCTCTCTCTCTCTCGCTCTCTCGCTCTCTCTGTCCCTCCCTCCCTCCCTCCATAAAAGCAGGGCAGGAGGTCTCTCTTCTCTTATATCACACCCGATACATGGAACAACACTTCCTAAACACATCAGAGCCTCCTGCTCACTTCTTGATGCCCGCAAGGAGCAGAATACCTGGCTTTTCGATTAAACTCCAACGGGACCACACACCTGCCCAAGCGCATAGATATCCTCATGGGTGAATAGTGCACTATGCAAATTGATATGACACAGAACTAGATTTCTTTTTCATTTCTTCTTCTGAGGAATCAAACCCTGTTCTGTCGAGGCCAAAATACACATCTTCACTTCTTTTCAAAAGTAAGGAATGGAGAGAGAATTCATTATCGAGGAACATTGATCCACAATGCTTAGGGTTGCTTGGGCAGATACTACATGTAGACCACAGCTGCCTTGTGCACTACCACAGATGGTCACACAACAGTGCCAGATTGCAACAAGTGGCACAATGTGGACTTGTTGCTAGGGGAAAGCAAGGGTACAGTGGTTGCCTCTGGCTTTCAAATCTTTGTAGGGGCCCAGGTTGTAAGTTATGTCATCGGGGAATGGTAGCGGGCCAAGACTGGTTCCACTGTCTTTAGAGCCAAATTAATATTGCATTCATCTCCTTCCTCAAGTAACGTCTGTTATAAACAATCGCTGCATTACTTAAGGCGTGTTTAGGGTCTTCAACACCTGTTTGAATAACCCATAACTGAGCCACGTGAGGAAAATAATGGCTCCTTTATATGTAATTACACCAGTATTGTGACACTTTAAAGAGTTCCCTTTTCATGACTCTGGTTGGAAAATCCTAGATTAATAATTTGTATGCAGTGCACTAGGGAAAGATCTTGGAAACAATAGTGGTGTGAATCCCCTGCGCTGATTAGACCCCTTTAAGAAGCACCTTCCCTCTAACACTGATTGAGCAACTCCGCATTTTGTGGCTTGTATATGGGAATGAGTTCCAAAACATTTAAAAACACAGAAGCACAATTGCAAAAATTGTTTATTATATGGGCATACACTGATTTTGGAGGGTTTGAATAACTTTCTATGAGTAACGTACTTTCGCTCTTCATTGGGCTCCCCCTTATCGACCGCTGCAAGACAAGGTGACTATTGACCATCCACCTATTTTTTGAGTGGACCCACTGAATTATTTCGGGACCCTCATGTGCAGACTTTTAACCGTTGACCATAAACGAACTGTGCAGATGGGTGATGCTTTAAAAAAGAACTTTAAGCCCTCTGTATAAGTCGATCCTAAGCAGTTACGAGTGGTGAAACATCTCCCTTGTAGACCTCTTCAGTCAGCATCGACTGATTCCAGAAAAAGGGGTTCTGTTGATGAACCCTTATCTGACAATGTGTGCCTGCTGTTCCTCGCTCTGCTTTTGGGCATTCTTCCTGTGGTTGAAATTACGCAGCCAATCCTGGATAGCGCTGAGCTTGGCAGGAATGCAGTTGGACCTGCAGTGTCGGCAGGTGTGCCAGCAGGAGGATTGGCGGATGTTTCGCTTTTTATTGGTCGCGGCGATGGCTGCTTTATTATCAATAAGGGGGGCTTGGCAGCTTTCTCAGATGCAGAGAGCCTTGCCTTCCCTCTGTCACTGTCTTTGCTGTGTCAATTGGAATACGCAACCCATGTAGGCACTCATCAAATTTAAGCCTCATACATTCAAAGTTACCAGACCTCAAGGACCAGTGGGTGAGACTCAACAATAGCATTTGTTATGTTGACAGGGACAGCCCTCTCTCTGTTACTGCATGTGATGACATGCACTCCAGTGCCCTGGAATGTATTTTGGAGTGTTTAATATTGAAGGATATGAAGTCCACAAGAGAACTTTCACTATTCAGAGATAACACACTTTTTGGCCCTGTTATCTACTTGGCAACATTTTAACTCTTCTGATCACCTGACACTTCTTGTAGCGACCACCAAATGTTATAATGTTTTCCAGAAAAGAGACTGTTTTGTCAGCGCGGAAATCTATATAAATTTTCAACTCATAGGACACGCCAACGTCTAGGACTGGGAGGGGTCTAATCCGGATATGGACTTTTGTGCTCCTTGACTGGAAAAGTTCTTTTATTAGAAGTACTCGCTCAGTGATGCTGAAGCGTTCTCATAAGAATGACAGACAAAGGTTCTCTTTTCAATGCTTTATATAAGTATTAATTGACAAAATAGAGAAAAGGTGCTTTTAGCAGCCAAGCATGTAAGTCATAAGCACAAAGAACTCAGTACAGTTCTAACTGAAATCCGGCATGGATTCGCCATCGAAGGTCTCTTTTACGAGCGAAATCCACACTGTTCGAAAGGACTTTAGACAAAGAGGTTCATACGTTTGATGGGGAGGCAGGATTCTCACGGTTTAAAAGAAACATTTTACTATTGAATTCATTTGGAGATTCTCACCACATAAGGTACATTAAGATTCCCCGTTCTCACAGTTCTAGCTGTATGTACAATTGAACGGATTCATTGTTATCATCGCTGGGGCAGTAAGACCTGTCCTTGATTCAGCGCAGCGAGGACATTTCTCTGGGAAACTTACATTTTCTAATTATTCAAGCAAACGTAGATGAGTTTTGTTTAGAAACAGAATCAACAACAGTCCTCACGTGATATCCTGTGACGTTGGGGAAAGATGGAGGACAGTGTAAACACAGGCTAGTGTTCGCACAAGCTCAAATGATGGTGCTCTTGTATTAACAGAAAATCAACGCTCACGGTTATTTTTTTATATGTGCCTCATCACAGCCTAAGGGTCAGGGCTTCCCATACAACTCTGTTCCAAACTACGGCTCCTGGCCTTGCTTTACCATCGAGTAGTCAAGCATCACTACGGCCTGATTCATTCGCAAAACCAGATCCTCAATTTGGCAGCAGAAAACTGTAGCTTTCCCAAGGAATGGATTGATATAAATACCTGAATCCTCCAGAATTAGGAAAATTGGCTTGATTTCAAGATTTTTAATTTTATGTTATTGGTCTTTGTTGGGCTCAGCATTCTCCTAGTACCAGCTTCTTTGCACTGAAGCAAAGCAATTAACAGGGACTTCCCAAAGGGCCTTTTATTGTCTGAAGAGGAGCATTAAATGCATGGCTCTCCGCCAACTTCCCTAACATGATATGGCTGTGGATGCCCCGCGGAGTCCATAGCTGGACATTACATAAATGAGTTTGATACTTGAGGGGTTGGGGCGACCTCCTTCCCTTTCCCTAATTGTAACCACTTGCAGTGGTGTCCTGTCCACTGAGGGCTCAGTTTGGGATGTAGACGCACAATCTATTTAAACATATAGAGAAACAAAGAATGAATACAACAGCTTTAGTTCGTGTAGGTATGACATTTGAGTCTTTGTGTAAGAATTGATGTTGGATTTAGAAAAAGCCCCAATCTCTCCCATAATTTAATGCTGTGCAGGGGGTGGCTTTTCTCCTCCTGAAAAAATATTTTCCTTACAGAAGAAAAAAAAGCATATGAGGGTATTTGCATATTTCTGTCATATTCAACGCTAAAATTCTTAACTCTATGCACATTATCACCGAACGGCATTAATGAAATGAAATGAAATGAAATGAAAAGTGGATTTATAAAGCGCAATTGCTGCCCGGAGACATTTCTTAACTTTTTAAGGAGTCTGTGCCTTGGAGAACCTCCCAGTAGTAGGCTGTGTTGACTTCTACCAATGGATATCATGTAATGTGAAAAAAGCATGGATGTCATTTAGGGGTCCCCACGGCTCGATCCCTGTCTCGTCTCTTGCACCCCCTGACAATGCCTTTGCAACCCCTGGCTTCAGAGGTGGCAAAGCCAGTGCCAAGAACACAGTAGCAGCTCGACCTTAGAGACATCGGTTGGTGCTCCACTGTCTTTGTTTTGTGTATTTATTACACTAATAGTGAATAATAATCAGGGCTACTTGAGTTATGTGGCAGGGAAGGGCCAAATTATGCAGCAAGGTTGAGTAAATCATGCGAAAAGAAATGGAAAACTATGAGGCATAATGCGGCCCATTTTTTCATAGGATTACTTCATTAGTTTACCATTTTCTAACTTGTTAACTTTGTCTGGGCGGTATTGGTTACACCTCATTAGTACCGGTTTCACACCCAAATATAGAAATAAGCAACAAAAATGTAATTACCTTTACAAAGGGCCTTCCACTGCGTGGCAATGCATTTCGCTCAATTGTTAGTAATTTAGCGGAGGGACAAATTATGCAGCAAGGTGGAGTAAATCAGGCAACAAGAAATGAAAAAATATGTGGCATAATGCGTGCCATTTTGTGATAGTATTACTTCATTATTTTATCAATTTCAAACTTGTTAACATTGTGTGTGCATTGGTTGCACCACATTAGTACAGTTTTAACACCCAAATTTAGCAATAAGCACCAAAAACGTAACTACCTTTCTAAAGGGCCTTCCACTGCATGGCAATATGTTTCACTGCATTTTAGTAACTTTTGAACCACTCGGCCTAGATTTTTTTGTGGTTGTTAAAAGCTGCAGATTATGTGGCAAATGCGGCAAATTCAGAACTATGCGAAAATTGGTGTGGCTGCACAATTGCATAATTTCAGTGGCCCCGATAATAAGATATTATTCACTATTAGTGTAATAAAAAATGGAGTACAGTTACCTGGAAAATGACTTTCCATGGATACTGAGGAAAGTAGAACATGATTTTAAATGTATGTTGTCTGTGTGTGTGCTTCCAGTTTGAGAGTGTATTTATGTGAGAGAGAATGTTTGTAAGTGTAAATGTGTGTGTGAATGAAAGTGAAGGTCAAAGGGCGCATGTGATGTCACTTCCGCTACCCTTGGCATTTGGTGAATTAACGTCCTTGGAAAAAAGGCTTTTTCATTCCCCTCTGGATTCACATTTTAAATGTCTAAGCGCCGGGTCAGTTTACAAGTAAAATCTTTAAACATCATTTTGTGTCAAGACGGTGAGTTTGGGGAAAGTAAGCAGCGTGTGCATTCAGCCTTTACAAACAATGTACATTTACCCACAACAGAAGACGTGTGGATGGCTGTGCCAGTTGCCTTCACGGTTGGTTGCCTCTTATGGTCGCCTGTTAATCAGAAATCAGATACTAACACATTAAATGTGTTTTTAGCATTTATCCAAGACAGAAACTCCAGACACTTGTCAAATGGATGCACGAGTCCTGATAAAAAGCTCTCGGTTTCCAGTAGTATCAAATATTGTTTTTTTCACCCCTTTTTTTTGAGGACTTTGTGCACAGCCCTTTACTAATCCTCTTGTTTTGAGAAGGAAATTGTTATAACCTGCTGTGTGAAATATCACAGTTTAAAATGCCTTTCACTGTATTACTTAGTGATATATTCTCAGATAGTTGTTTGATGGAAACTAAGTCTGGCTGAATTAATATTAGTTATGTGTGTAATTAGCTGTTGATTCTACCTTAAAGGTGGTGCTAGGTCGGCGGAGCAAATCTTATGAAGCGAGATGCAAGCACAAAACACATTGTATCGAAATGCTTCCTAATGCACCACATCACAATATATTCCTTTACATTTTTTTTTTAAATAGTTCTTTTGAGGAGCTACTGCTATCCTCGAGGAGCTACTGCTGCCTCCTCATACCTACAGGAAGGAGACTTCACCCATCTTTTGTACAAAATCTTAAATTATTCCATGACTGATGTAACTTCTATTTTAAACAAAAAAAAACACATGAATAGTGGCTTCTCGTGATACAAGATTGCAGTGTACAACTTGCCGCGATGCCATATGAGGTTCCTAGGCCACATGACCACTTTTGCTAAGTCTGCAAGCAGTAGGAACTGGTGGTGCGAGTAGGCATTGGCCTGTCTCTACCAAGGTCCCTTCAATTTAACCCCTTCTGTGCCACGCCCTTTCCCCCTCCTGTGCCGGGCGTTACATTAGTGGGTGGGGTTCATGACGAGATAGTCTCGTCATGGGCACAGAGCGACCGTGCTCCATGACGAGACTATCTCGTCATGGGCACTGAAGAGGTTAAAGACTTTGGTGAAGGGTCGGCCACATAAATGGCCAAGTTCTTGCTTCTGCCAGCAGACATGTTGAAATGGGGTAGCAGATCTCCACACCTGTTCTGAACATGTCAAGGATTCAGGAGTGGCAACGGTGAGGCCAGCTCTGAGGGGGTGCAAGCTCCCTCCCATCGTGTTCTCCTCCAGCGATGTCGGCGAGCTTGTGGGGTTTCTCCGGTCTACCTTGCTTTCTTGGCACACCACCAAGCTACAGAGAAGTCTTTTTTTGGCTGGTGCTTCGAACAGGGCGGTCTAGGGTTTGCCTTGCACGCCTATGCAGGAAGTCTGGTGGGGATCCCAAAACATGTGGCTGGAATGGGAGGTATGCCTGTGTGGAGGTTACGCCTCTATCCAGGCTTGAAGGAAGGTCTAGGAAGTGATTGCATTACTTCAGCCTTATGACAGGATGACTTAACCGATGAAATATATCATAATGTGTTTGACTCAGACTTAATACGAGGAAGTTCATTGGAGGGTGGTAAATGCATGACGTGGCTTTTCTGCAGTGGTGGAGCCTGAACTGAGAGACGCCAAGAGCAGACACGAGTGTAATTGATTTAGAACATCGAAAAGAAATGCAGACTCTATCTCAGATCTGCGGGAGTAGACCATGAAATGGGCAGAGTGTGAGGGTGTTAGTCAACTTGTGGTAAGGGGCTGTTCGTTACTCTTTCACCAAATCGTCTGTCCTGCTATTTCTGCTGAAGTGGTTTGATGCCGTGCTGGTTGTCAGCACTAACCACAAGCCGCCAACATCCCTCATTATCAACAGTTTATAGGGCAACAGGGGCAAGCAAGAGACCTCCATGTCAAGCATCTTTGTGGTCAGTCTGTTGACTGGGCAGCCTGAGGCTTGTCTGCTTCATTGCAGAGTTGTATCCTTTTGTAATCATTGTATATGGCTGTGTGTGGTATTTGTGTAGTGCGGTCTAGCTGAAAGGCAGCAGATCACTCTACAGGATCAAAGACGATAATGCAGCCAATGGGGTGAGTTGACCCGGTGGCTATGTTCTGCGAGGAGAATTGGCCAATTCTGTCCATTAAAAATGACTTAAGCACGATAAGTAAAACTTTTTCCACTGAAAGGAAGGGCTAAGAGTCACCTGTAAATGAGAAATTGTCCACTACTGCAGCCGTGGACGTAGGAGAAAACTGGACATCTGAAATAGTCTAGTATCTTTATATTTACATTTCTGCCAGGGGGTAGAGCCGCTCAAGTTACCGTCGCTGGATAGGGTCTTTGTGTAAACAGCAATAGAACACTAGGAGTTTGTTCACAGGAAGTGCAGCGCTGTGAAGGCGAGGTAATTAAACACCTTGTGGATGAAAGTGAAAGGCCAGGTAGGGTTCAGTGTGGAATAATCTGGATCGGAAGTGGCGCAAAGCCTCAGAGAAAGGAGGCGGAGCCCTAGCCCAGTGCACTTTTTTAGGCAGTGCTTGCGCTGTCTCATCGAGACATTCTGTATTCAGGATGTGTATAACCACAATGGGGTAACCCTGTGTCCCTCAGAACCTGGGTATGTATGTGAAAACTACAGTGGTTCTCTCAGGTTTGACAGAACCACTGTAGCTTTCACACGTATTTAGCATATGGGCATAAAGCTCCACCCACTTTCTGCCCATCTTTTTAATTGGCTCCTGTCTCTGTCCTTTGTAAATGGTGGCTATTCATTGGTCAATAGGCTTGGTAGTCCCTCCTTAGTACCGCCTTGTCTCTTCTTATAACCTCTCTTGAGGACACCCCCTGTTACATGTGTTGTTACTCCCTATGTTTTAATTACAGCCTCAGAGCACTATTTTCTTAAAGGGCTTCAGGCAGGACACGCGCTTGGTCCTAAGCAAGGATGGCAGTGGTTACTTTACTCACTAGCACATCTTACATTTATATGAGGCCTTCTATAAATTTCCCATCGGCTCCACACAGATTACAACCTAATCCGGAATTAATATAATAATTCTTTTGTCACATTTCATAGCTACTAATTGTATATATGGACAGAGATATTTGAATGTACTTGTGGTACTGTCTTGCATGCAGTGCATTATAGGTAGGGTGGATTTGCCATATCTTCTGCAGAGTGCAGTACCATATGCGACCAAAAGAGGTCCAATGGGACCACTTTTGGCTGCATATGGTACTGCACCCTGCAACAGGAGAGGAGTTGGCCTTACGGCTAGGGCGGTCGACATCCGAGCTGGGGAAACAGGTTCGAGTCTCAGTAGGGACGCGCAACATCCTGTGATTCTGGGCAAATCACTTAATCTCCACGTGCCTTACAAAATGAATGTGTCCTCATGTAACGCAACTGATGCTCGTGTAAAGTGCTCTGATACCTTCGGGTCAAATTCGTGCTATATAAAACTCCGTAAAAAAAAAGAAAATACATGGCTAAATAAAAAACATTGGCATTTGTAATGCCAATAACTTCAACTCCAACAAATGCGAGACCGATTGCATTTCCATTGCAATAGGTCTCGCATTTGTTAAAGTTAGAGCTGTTGGCATAGAAAATTACAGTGTTTTTTACTTTTGCTACTTTATACCATTGGCAATAGTGCTATGCCCATATAACAACTCCACTGCAAACTATGGCGTAGTTGTATACTGTATTGAAAATGCATCAGTTCTGAAACAATGAGACTGTGAAAAAACTACAACCAGTCTCTTTGAAGTTACAGCAAAGGAAGTGAAGGGTGCTGCTGCAGAATTAAGATTTGTTTTCCACCCTGAGGGTGAGGGCAAAAATGGAGATCCTGGTAGGCACCTGTTGCAGTACCTGCTTTTTAGAGCTGCAGGTGCTGAGTGCCAGTAGGACCCAGCCCACTTAAAGCCCTGCCAGCAGTGAATCCTGAGTGTAAAGTGAGAATCTCACAGATTATGGAAGGCTCTGTGTTATATTTGAACCACTGGTACACGCGCTAGTAAATGCACTTGATAAAAGTGCCCATCGCAAGCTGTGCCTATTTGACAGTGAATCTCATTCCATTTCCTATTTTACAGTAATGCCCTGAGCCTGTTCATTGGTCATCCAACTTTCACTTCTGAAATCATGTCCCTTTTACCACGCACCAGACTGCGCCATAGATTGTGGAGTCAACAGCATGGCGATGAGGCTCTTGAATGGCCACAGATCCCATGTGGGGATTCCTGGCTATACATTTTGAGGAAATATGAATTTTGTGATCAGTTATGTCCCCTATCGTAGACCCCAACGGCTCCATGTGCATGCTATAAGTACATGTATGTTCCCTCCTGCTCCAGTTCTGAAGACGCAAATATATGTGCGTCCACCGTCAACATGTCCTCTTTCAGATCCGCCATGAATGGGTCAGATATTCCATTCCTAAGTATGAAAGGCCACCGACTTTATGTGGTTCACTTTCCACATCTCACAGATTCAGGCGAGTAGGCCCGAATTCTGTCATCGAGCCTTTTCCTGCCTTCTGCCTCTGAAAGCTCCAGTCTGAGCCCGCATCCGTGACCATGAACTTTGTCCTACTCCCTGCGCGGCTAACGGTGCCTGATCCACCATATTGCCTGCCAAAAACTGTATTTCACCTTCGAGATTATCTCCTTCGCTCCTCATCCGATGCATTCCTGTCTAGTAGTTTAGGTAAACATTCTTCCAGCTTCTGTGCAAAGGGCCAGGCTTCGCTGCCCTCATGCCAGTAATTCATAAGCCCCGTTACCATGGAATATTCCTACCCCCTCGCATCTAGTGTAGACACTTAGACGCTTGTACACGCACTAACAGTCAGTATAGTCAGTATAGAATAAGATTCTATCCTAAGAGACCTCTCTTTTGGATAACACAGTTCTTTAAACATAGGATATTAGATATGATTTGGAATTAGGTTGACATAACCCCAGACTTCTGTCTCCACATGTAGAGCTAAATGTCAAGTCTCCTTCACCCTCTAGTTGCACGTCAATCACACGTCATGCGGCTGCGCGCGCATCTCTGCCACATATTTCTGCTGACATTGCAGGATTCTTTTATGGATCCACCCACTTGTAACATCATGTTTAAAGGACGTATTTTAGTTACACCCATGTTTAGTTACGTATGTACAGTTTATCTGAGTTATCAGCTGTCACGCCTTTTGCATCTGTTTCACTGTAATGCATTTTCTATAAAACCGCTTAACTATCAATAATATATGTTCCTTCCTTCCTGAACTTTCGTGGTGATGGAATAGAAGGCCCACAATTCGAATTGTGTTCCTTTGTATAGGAATAAAGCCTTTTTAAACCCTCTAATACCACGGATTCTGCCTCTCATTTTACTGAGTTATTCTTAGACAGACTTTACCGCATAAAAAATAGTACCGGTAACGAAATATTTACCACATAAATTGGCGCCCGAATAGGGACACTTTCTCATCTCACGCGCCGGCGGTGCGTTGCAGGCCCGGTCTCCTGCCACAGCTGAACGGACAACAAAAACGCGTATCTGCAGGATTTCCTGTGTCTCCTTCCGGCCAAGCGGGGACGACTGAGGCTGCGATCAACACCCAGACGAGGCGGTGAGAAGTGCGAAGTATCCCGACCAGAGCCTAGCTGAGAGAGCAAGATCCGAGGTATACGGAGACCCGCCAGGTTCCGAAGTTCCGAGTCCAGTCGAGTCGAATCCAGTCCGGTCCAGTTTCAAGTTCCGTTCCGAGGCCTTCCGTTCCGAGCTACCCGGTGAGTACCATTACCGGGGAGGCATTTAACGTGCACATAGTCTGTGCCGGTCAAGACGGGTTTGGGTACACAAATCCGGTCTGCACTGTTTTAGCAGTGTATCTGTACTGTTTAGCAGTATATATAGTATGTGGTGCATATAAATAAGTCTTATCCAGTGTCAGTATAACGTCAGTAACTAGTTTCTTATTAGTTATCATTGTTCGTTAAAAACTGTTAAGCGTTAAATGTTTTAAATACGTTCTATATATATTGTGGTATGAATGACTGTTCATTATTGTGTTTTCTCGTACAAAGTGTGTTCTAGAAGCCAGATCTAAAAATGCCGCTCTTTTCGAAACTAAGACAAATCAAAACTAGAAAAGGTGTACTCGAAGAAGCTGTTCCCATCCCACCGAGGGACACTCCAGGGTACTTCATGTATCATAAGCATGGCCTAGATGCCGTATTATTTCTTGATTTATGGGTAGATTACACCAAAGAATTACCAGAGAGTCAGAGATGGCCCGCAGCGGGGACCTGGGATGCAGATTGCATCATGAGAGTAGAAGAAGAATTATGGAAAAAGAAAGCCAGACAGTCACAGAAAGATGCCATTGAATTATGGCGTAAAGAATCGTATAGACGTACAGAAAAAGCACTCAGACAGGAAAATAAGGGTAAGGAGAATTCGAATAAAGTCCGAGAAAATCTATTACTTGAGGAAGGTACCCGAGTAAAATCAGAACAAGTAGATAGACAAAGAAACGCTCTTATGAATGGTATGTATCCACTTCTGGCCGAAGGGTTACCTAAGGCTACTCCGGAAATACCAAAAGACTTGCCAACTCCATTGTTTCCGATAAAAGCACATCCCAAGGGGCATCCCAGAACGGCAGAAGATGTTTTCCTTTCCCGCTATTTAGATGACGCAGCTCCCGAGTATGCTAATACCGCACCACATAGACCGCCTGCCGATGATGCTCATCGCCAAGAACATTCGTCTGTACCTCCGCAACAACACGCTTCAACACACATTCCGACAAGCACATCTGTTTCTACAGCTTTTCCCACAACGACGGTTGCTGTCTCACCCTCAACAAATCCTTTCACGTCCAGCACCCCAGACGGTGCTACAGGAGGTACGACAGACATTTTTTCTACGCCACCCAGAGGAAATAAATTTTCCCTTAGAGATTTAGCCC
The DNA here is from genome assembly GCF_964204655.1 of Triturus cristatus. Taxonomy (NCBI): domain Eukaryota; kingdom Metazoa; phylum Chordata; class Amphibia; order Caudata; family Salamandridae; genus Triturus; species Triturus cristatus. Next base: position 1,106,511,622 of record NC_140580.1, on the reverse strand, counting down.
TCCAACGTACGCCCAAACTAGCCACTCCTGACATGCTTAAGGAACTTCTAGTAGATTGTAGATATGATCCTGTGCCCGGTAAACGGGACGAAATGCTGCTGTCATCATTACGTATCCGACGAGCTGCCATATATTTAACGAAGTTACCAGGAATGAATACACATTTAGAGAATATATTTCACTTTGTCCAGTCAGGGCGAGGTCCTGAAAGTATTAGTAGAGCCATGGAGTACCAGAAAGCAGAGGTACAGGGACAACTGTTAGGTTTCCTCATAAACTGTGTAATTAGAAATCAAGACCGGCCTGGGGTAAATCCGGAAGAAATGCAAACACTTGTCACTTGGGGTCGAAATATATCAGAAGGAAGACATGATAAACAGTTATGTATAGTAGCTATGTACCGAAAGATCCGCAAAGAGGTAGAACGAATACACGAAGAAAGATTAGAGGTAGACGCCGCTGATCTAAACAGAGAGGAGGAGGAGCAAGAATCAGAGCAAGTAGACACGATAGCTTATGTAAGTAAAGGAAGACCCCATAATAATATCAGAGGTTTTAACGACCCAATACGTCCAATACGTCCAGAATATAATAGACATTTTCCAAACCCTATGCTAAATACAAAATCCCCTGAACACCTATTCCAAGCCGCTGATAAATTACTCCGAGATCGAAGGGGGTACCACGTGCTCGATTCCATGGACGAACAAGAATTAGCCAGGTCAGCAGTACAATGGGCTGACAGTCCCGGCGAATACAATGATGATGTACTTGCACACACGTTTCTGAATCTAGACCCATATGAACAGCGTTTAGCTAGTATATACATGATTCAACACCTCCTTATATTATATAAAGGCCAACACTCCGATCCAGGACCCTTACCTGACATATTGACAGAACTACTCACGAACATATGGAGAGGGTCAGGTACTGATTTGATTAAGGAAATACTAGAATCCCGAAACCAATATTTAAATTTCGTATGCCCAGAACACGTCTCAGTTCCCATAATGGGAAGAAAAATGTATCACATAGATAGACAGAACCCGTTACGCGAAGTGCACCCGATCAGAGGTGCCGACGATAATTTCACACGTGTGTTTGTATACACGCCTATAACTAAACTGGAATTATTAGAAATGAAGAAAGTAGTACCCAGTCATGACAAAGATCCAGCAGGTTTCCACCGTGAGATAAAAGACATGTTACTCATGGGAGAGTATACCTACCCCGACATTATGAAAATATTAAAAGTCCTATTACCCGCAGGTGTTTATGAAAAACTCAAAGAAAAAGAATGGGAGGTAGGAGACCAAAAGATAGATTGGACAGCATTAGAAAACGAAGAAAAGGCCCGAGCTGCAGGAGCAGGGCTTGGGGATAAGACTACAGCACTAGCAGGATTACTAATACAGGTATTGCCACGTTTATTAACTACGAAAAAGGAAGACTGGGGTGCAATCTCAGCCTGTAAACAAAAACCAGATGAAGACACTAGTGATTTCTATTCCCGATTTGAAAAATGTTTTAGTATAAATAGTGGTATAAAAGCTAGTAGTGAGTCATATCCACATCTGTTTGTGACAAAATTAGTTGAAAATTCTCTGCTACAAGTCAAGAATAGAGTATTGAAATTCGAAAGTACCTGGCAAGGTAATACCCCATCACAGATGCTACAGATGTTACAATATCATCACAATAGAATTAGAGAAGAACAAGAACACGAACAAAGACGTATGAAAGATACGAAAATGAAAATGCTTGTTGCACAGTCAGTTCCAGCCGATAGTCATCAAAAGGGTGATTCCGCAGGCCCTGCGAAAGGGACATGCAACTATTGTAAACAACCAGGTCATTATATACACGATTGTCCAGTCCTGAAACATAATATTGCTACAGGTAGAACACATGAGAGACCACGTCCACCTAGACAGGATCAGAATCAACAACAGACGCCTCAGCAGGCACAACCTAGGTTAGCTCCGCAACAATTAGCTCCGCAACAGGCAGCTCCACAACAAATTGTAGCACCACCACAAGCGCAGCCTATTGCTGCAACTCAAGCAACAACACAACAAATGTATCAGTATGCACAAACAGATTATCCCGATTATCAGCGATACTCATGAGATAGCCTAGAGAGGGAAGTTGGCTTACCCCTTATTGAGGTTCCTGTAGACCAAGAGGGACCTTATGTACATAGTGAACTATTAGGGGAAGACAGAAAGTTTTTACTTGATACAGGGGCAAGCAGAACAACTATAAGACGTAGTGAAGTTCCAGGGGCACCCCTCTCAGGCTCACAGAATATTTCTCTTGGATTTTCAGGAAAACCTATAATTAATGACGTAACACAACCTCTTGCACTCACAGTAGGTCCATTAACACGTACAACAGATTTATTGCTTACTAAATCATGTCCAGAAAACTTGTTAGGTATAAAAACATTGAAAGCTCTAGGAGCCATAATATGTTGTTCTCCGGAAGGAGTACGACTATTTTTACGTGACTTTAAAGGTCACTACGTATCAAGAGACATGGATCACCGACTGCAGAATTTACCTACACATTTATGGGCACAAGGCCCCACTGATGTTGGTTGCATGAACATTACACCATATCGAGTTACACTGAAATCAGGAATAGTACTACCACGAATACGACAATACAAGTTACCACCAGATGCTGTAGTGGCTTTACTGCAAATCATTGACGAGCTCATTGCACAAGGAGTGGTTGTCGAAACAGACTCCAATGTATGTAATTCCCCGATAATTCCGATTCTTAAAAGAACGGATCCAAAAGCTCCACCAGTATATCGATTAGTTATTGATCTGCGCGATTTAAATAAATGCATTGTACCACAATACCCTGTGGTTCCAGATATCTCTTCATTACTCACAGCTATTGACTCAGAAGCAACGTTTTTCACTGTAATTGATCTCAAGAATGCTTTCTTTAGTGTCCCAATCGATCCGGAAAGTCAATATTTGTTCGGTTTTAGTTTAAATGGACGAAGTTTTAAATTCACACGCGCACCTCAAGGATTTACAGAAAGCCCCAGCATCTATAGCCAAGCACTGAAACGAGAACTTGACAGTATCCATATGCCAGTCAACACTGCCTTGCTTCAATATGTCGATGATCTGCTGATCACCGCCCGAAGCGAACTCGAATGTGAAAAAGCGTCACTGACGGTTTTAAAATTTCTGGCCGACAAGGGGCACAAGGTGTCCCCTTCTAAGCTGCAATTCTGTGTCCAGCGAGTTGTTTACCTTGGGCACTCGCTGTCCAAGGAGGGAAGGCAGCTTACACCCGACCGCATCCAGTTAATCGCTAACATGCCACCACCCAAGACACAAAAGGAGGTACGGGCTTTTATAGGCCTCACTTCATACTGTAGGCAGTGGATCCCTCAATATGCATTTCTAGCAAAACCGCTCATCCAGTTGACAACACAGGAGGCAGCCACATCGACTATCCTCCCTTGGACTCAAGAACATACACACGCCTTTGAAAGCTTAAAGAAAGCTTTATGCCAAGCACCTGTCCTAGCAACACCATGTTACAGTAAACAGTTTACACTCTTTGTGACAGAACGCGAAGGTACTGCTTTGTCAGTACTCACTCAGGAACAAGCAGGATCACACAAACCATGTGCTTATTTCTCTAGTACATTAGATCCAGTAGCTCAGGCTCTTCCTGCGTGCCTGAAATCGGTGGCAGCAACAGCTTTAGCAATCCGACAAAGCGATGCCATAGTGTTAGGACACCAACTGACAGTACAAGTACCACACGCAGTAGAGGTTCTCTTGAACCGCACACAAACACAACACTTGACGATAGCAAGACTCACTGGTTACGAATTAACACTGTTTCAGCCACATATAGAAATCAGACGTTGTAATACGTTAAATCCTGCCACACTGTTACCAGTGGGCGGAACAGATCCATTGGCACATGATTGTGTCGAAGTTATTACTATCACGACGAAACCCAGACAAGACTTGACAGATATCCCTTTGTCAGATCCAGACTTGACATTGTATGTAGATGGGTCATGTATGAGAGCAAGTACAGGAGAGCTAGTGGCCGCTTACGCAGTCACAACAGACACTGAAGTCATTGAAACAAATTGTATTAACACTTTGTCAGCTCAAGCAGCAGAGCTCACCGCTCTGACACAAGCCTGTATTCAAGCCACAAATAAAAAAGTCAACATATACACAGATTCACGTTATGCATTCGGAGTCGTCCATGACTTCGGCGTACTGTGGCGAGAGAGAGGTTATTTAACTTCTCACGGTGCCCACATTCAACACGGACCCCTCATTCAAGCCCTATTAGACGCGATTCATCTACCTACTGCAATATCGATTATGAAATGCAAAGCCCATACAAAAGTTACCGATATCATTTCTCAGGGTAATGACCTAGCTGACAGAACAGCTAAACAGACTGCTCAGAATCAGACTCACACAACTGACATGACAAAGACAATAGTACCGACACCAACACATTGCATGACAGTTAAGGATCCCGCCCTTGATGTAATTGACATACAGACACACGCTACACCAGAAGAAATAAAGAAATGGACTGAATTAGGAGGGATCCAAACAGATCAAGGATGGATGACGAAGGAAAAATCTATATGGTTTCTTCCCGACTCAATGGTCCAAGTCATCATTAACACTATACATAGTCCAGCGCACCTAGGAGAAAAAGCTATGCTAGACAGCATTCAACACATTTGGTTCAACAAACATTTACGAGCCGCAGCTAAACAAAAAGTTCGTACCTGTATGATATGTTGTCAGTTTAATCCAGGTAAAAGCATCCCCGTAGAACAGGGTGGATTTCAACCTCCTAATCATGCTTTTGAAGTCCTCCAGATGGATTATATCCAGATGGAACGATGTCGAGGATTCAAATATGTTCTCGTAGTTGTCTGTGCTCTTTCCCGTTGGACAGAAGCATACCCGGTTTCAGATTACACTGCCCCGACTACTGCCAAACAGTTAGTTCGAGAATTCTTCCCACGGTACGGTTTACCACGTGTTGTCTACTCAGATAACGGCCAGCCGTTCTCATCCGAACTAATGAAACACGTTTCCCTTTTGTTAGGGTATCAATGGAAATTTCACTGTGTCCGACATCCCGAGGCAGCAGGTCTCGTAGAACGCCATAATCAAACTTTGAAAATTAGATTGTCCAAAATATGTAGAGAAAAAGGAGTCGATTGGATAGTAGCCTTACCAGTTGCGCTCTTTTACATGAGAATGGTAGCACATTCTCGAACAGGGCTATCCCCGTATGAGGTGATCTTCGGTAGACCACCAAATATGTGGGGGACGCCTATACCTCGTAAAATCACTGACGTTGACTGTAATATGCTGACAGATTACCTGGCTTCCTTGATGTCTGCACTACAATCTTGTCGTTCACAGGTATCCGCAGCTTTTCCCGATAATACTGAGGTGAAGCCCCATGACGTGGTTCCTGGGGATCTGGTGCTGGTCAGGAACTTTGACCGGAAGACCCAACTGGATCCTAGGTGGAAGTCACCGAAGTTAGTTTTACTTACCACAAGGACAGCCGTGAAAATCGAGGGAAGAAAAGGATGGTTGCACTCGAGTCATATCAAGAAATTTTATGGACTACCATCCAATATAGAGACTAAACCCTGTATTTCCTCAAAGACAGACTCAAAGCTCCCCTTGGTTGAGCAATCGAACTCAGAAATCTATAAACTAAAATTGAGGTCTAATAAGTCAGACAATTTGATTGTTTAAGTCCTCTCCAAGGTGAATCGGTTGAATTTGTCTCTGACATGTATCCTCTAGACCGAAATAGAGAAAGAAATCAGCGAAAGCAGCTGAAAAGGCATGCGTATTGTAAATCACTTCGTAGCCACTGTACAGTAACATTATTAATTTTGTTTTTTCTAAGTCTTCTGATTATTATTTTTAGCATACTATTGCACATGTATTACCCTATTCTTAAACGTGCTTACAATATAACTGCAGAACATTCTTTTAGTGAATTTCCTACGCATGAGTTGTCATATAGATTTGCGCTGCGCAACAACACTTTTATTAGTATGTTACATCATTCCCATCAAACCAGCAATGCCACAAATTGTTGGATATGTGGCCGACTCCCTCCCTATCAGAACTATAAGGGAGTCTTGCCCCTCTTTCCCTATCCGTTCACACACAATGGCTCCTGTGGATTATGGTTTAGTTTGATTAATACCCTAGATTCAAATTCCGCAGTTTATCAAGACAACTGGGTATGGGGAAACCTGAACCTAGCTTTACTTAAAGTCTGCTACCGTAACAAGGAGGGACTTCCCAAAAGAACAGGAACTGATCTAGAAAATGAAGTATATGGATTAGGTAATTTTACACTTAACCTCATGATCCTGAACGTTGAATCTGAAGCTACACCAATCTTGCCCGCCATGTCAGTATTCCCAGTAAAAGGGGAATTATGTATAAGAAAGAATGGTTCCATACATATGGGCCATAGTAAATGCACCACTGTAATAAAATTCAGTGATCAAGGCAAGTCTACATTTAGAGCTTCCCATCATTCCTACTTCATATGTGGCCAGACCGCATATATATGTCTACCTTTAGATTGGGATGGTACCTGTTACATAGCATTCCTTCTGCCACCTGTTTTCCTAGCTCCTCCTGATTATCACAGAAATACCCATTTAATACACAATAGACGGCAGAGAGATCTCCCAATTGTCGATTACACTGAAACAGCATGGGAGAAATACACAGATTTCAATAAAGGTTTCTTTCCCTATATAGGTACAGTCACTAATAGTAAGCTGATACGTAGATTAACCAGAACCCTTGAAGCAGTAGTGAACGAAACTATTTCCGCCTTAGGCAATTTAACAGAAGAGCAGTCTGCTATGCGGATTGTTGTGCTTCAAAATCGTCTTGTCCTTGACGTCATCCTGGCCGATAGGGGCGGAGCTTGTAGGGTCATCGGATCAAGTTGTTGCATTTTCATACCAGAAAATTCACCGTCAGTATATAAAGCCATAACCCGCCTTCATAAGATTGTAAGCCAGATACACCAGAGTCCAGGCACCTGGACTTGGTCCGGTTGGTTCTGGGGCGTGTTGTCAGCCTGGGGATGGAGAATCCTATCCTTCCTAGGTATTGGCTTTCTCATACTATTCAGTTGCTGCTTATGTCTACAATGTGGGCCAGCGATTTGTGGTCTGTGTGCCACCTCGTGTATCCCACATCCAAGTTTTCGTTCGAGATCCCGGAAGAAGAAAGAAGAACAAATGATGCTATATGAACAGATCGATGGATTGATGAAGATCGATATCTCCTAAGGGTCCGAAGGGGACAAGGAGGGAATGAGGAAATATGAATTTTGTGATCAGTTATGTCCCCTATCGTAGACCCCAACGGCTCCATGTGCATGCTATAAGTACATGTATGTTCCCTCCTGCTCCAGTTCTGAAGACGCAAATATATGTGCGTCCACCGTCAACATGTCCTCTTTCAGATCCGCCATGAATGGGTCAGATATTCCATTCCTAAGTATGAAAGGCCACCGACTTTATGTGGTTCACTTTCCACATCTCACAGATTCAGGCGAGTAGGCCCGAATTCTGTCATCGAGCCTTTTCCTGCCTTCTGCCTCTGAAAGCTCCAGTCTGAGCCCGCATCCGTGACCATGAACTTTGTCCTACTCCCTGCGCGGCTAACGGTGCCTGATCCACCATATTGCCTGCCAAAAACTGTATTTCACCTTCGAGATTATCTCCTTCGCTCCTCATCCGATGCATTCCTGTCTAGTAGTTTAGGTAAACATTCTTCCAGCTTCTGTGCAAAGGGCCAGGCTTCGCTGCCCTCATGCCAGTAATTCATAAGCCCCGTTACCATGGAATATTCCTACCCCCTCGCATCTAGTGTAGACACTTAGACGCTTGTACACGCACTAACAGTCAGTATAGTCAGTATAGAATAAGATTCTATCCTAAGAGACCTCTCTTTTGGATAACACAGTTCTTTAAACATAGGATATTAGATATGATTTGGAATTAGGTTGACATAACCCCAGACTTCTGTCTCCACATGTAGAGCTAAATGTCAAGTCTCCTTCACCCTCTAGTTGCACGTCAATCACACGTCATGCGGCTGCGCGCGCATCTCTGCCACATATTTCTGCTGACATTGCAGGATTCTTTTATGGATCCACCCACTTGTAACATCATGTTTAAAGGACGTATTTTAGTTACACCCATGTTTAGTTACGTATGTACAGTTTATCTGAGTTATCAGCTGTCACGCCTTTTGCATCTGTTTCACTGTAATGCATTTTCTATAAAACCGCTTAACTATCAATAATATATGTTCCTTCCTTCCTGAACTTTCGTGGTGATGGAATAGAAGGCCCACAATTCGAATTGTGTTCCCTTGTATAGGAATAAAGCCTTTTTAAACCCTCTAATACCACGGATTCTGCCTCTCATTTTACTGAGTTATTCTTAGACAGACTTTACCGCATAAAAAATAGTACCGGTAACGAAATATTTACCACTGATATGAAACTTTCTTCCTGACTTGACTCTCAATGAAGAACAAAGAGATGATGGGTAGAGTGCTAGAATTAATGTCAGCCACTGGTAAGCGTTCGGGATTTGCTCAATTCATCACTGTGTGCTCACTGTGGCACTAAAGACAGTCACCAAGAATATGCAAACCAGCCTTTGTCCTGCTTCAGGAGGAACAGTCCAGCCCAAACTACCAGGCCCCCTTCCTCCTAAATGGGATCACAACAACCCCAGATCGATAGCGGCTTTGTTAGACCTTCTAAGGGAGGTGCAGGTTGTGTGTTATTGATACCTAAGTGGGCCGCGGGTCTCAGGAACTGGTAAATTTTATTTATTTGTTTATTTATTTAGTTATTAATATTTCTTCATATATATTTGTGCATTTATGCCGTTTTTCTTTAGCACAAATATGGTAGGCAGGCATAAGCGTGCTTTACAATAGCATGAATAGGGTAGCAAGTAACAATGCAGACAACATAATAAAATAGGACGACGGCAATTCAGAATTATGGTCAAGAAAAATGAGGAGTGAATCTCTACAGTGAATATATACATTTGCAAGCAGTTGATACCAAGCACATAAAACAACTAAAATAAAAGCATGGCGTGTAACTGTGGCAGTGTAAAAGGAGAAGGAGCAGTCAAAGAATACAACAGAAGACAAGGTGTAGCCAGGAGAGTCGACCTAACCAGAGTACACGAGGGCCGCTCAGGAAAGGGAGGAAACCAGTAAAGGGAACAGAAGAGGAGGAGAGAAAAAGAGGGGGTTCATGGGTAGAAGACAGAGATCAAAGGAACAAGGAAGCAGTTAACCAGATCAGGATGGAAGTGTTTTTGGAACAGTAAAAGTTTAAGATCTATTTTTAATGTTGCTAAAATGAGGTGCTGCGAAGAGACACAGGGAGTGAATTACATATTCTGGTCACACTACCTGAAAGAACTGGGCTATCTTTCTTTTTTTTAAAGCTGGACGAACTGGAAGTGTTTCTCTGCTGCATAGAGACTGTCGATTTCCAGCCAGTTTCATCTTTAAGGACCAGTATGGATGGGTGACTGAGTGTAACACCTCGTGCGTGATGCAGCCCATCTTGGAGAGTGGGCTTGCTTTGATTGGAAGCCACTGAAGAGACAGTACAGCAAGTGAATTGTGATCACAGTTTTTGATCCAGGGACAAAGTGAGTCGCCTCACAAAGAACTACCTGCAAGAGAGCCTGGTAAAATTTAGGTAGACCCTGTCTAGAAAGAATTACCATATTTGATTCTAGATAGCACCAGTCTGAGAAATTGGGGTGTTGGTTGACTGGTCTGTGAACCCTGGTCAAGCGGCAACCACAATCATTGTCAGAGTGAGGCACAAGCCAGCCCTAAATTAACCTGCGCTCAACCCTCTGGCAGCTTGAACAGAGCAGCCAGGCTTAACTTGGAGACAATGTATAAAGTATTTATGCTACACTTCAAACAGTAACAAAGTGAAGAACACCTGAAAAATAGGTTCCCACAGCACTTTTGAAAAGTTAAATTATTTTTAATAAATAAATAAAACAAGGGCAAAACGAAAAAAATTCAATCAGTAGAACCAAAGATGTGCAGGGTTAAAGATTTAAGAGAAAATCGTGCCAAAATGGACAAAGCGCCAACTGTAGATGTCTGGTCGTACCGGAGACAAAGTCTTAAGTTCAGGCTGACCACGCTGGAGTGTGGGCCCAGTTAGGTCCTATGAATGAAGAACCTTAATTCCTGGTATAAAGAGCGTTGCGAGGATCGGCGTCGAAGATGCGTTGTGCAACAGTACCGATGAGACCGTTCTGAGTTGCAATGAAGCTGCAATGCAAGGTCCTGCATTGACGTCGAGGAAACAGTTAACGAGGGCTTGTGATGCAAAGTCCACAATCGAGGATGCGTCACCCAGTCAGAGCGATGCGTCAGTTCGCAGGATCTGTGAGGCTGCTATGCGGAGTCTGGCATTGTCGTCGAGGCTGGTTTCAATGAGGGATGTGAGGACCTGCGCGGAGGATGCATCATGCAACGGCGGTTCCGATGGGGTGACAGAATGCGATGCAGGTCTTTGCAGTGGTTCAGCCATGCAACAGCGGCAATGCGTTGGTTCTGCTCGGGTAGTGCTGTGCAGCAGAGGAGATGTGTCGCATACGCTAGATTATCAGTGGCTGTCAGAGCACCTTAGGCTAACTTCCCCGGGTCCAGGACTGGGGTGGGACCATTTGGTAGGGTATACTCACAGATGGTAGCATCCAGGTGCTGGGGTGGAGGTTGTTGGAGCCTTCTGTCCTTGAGGTGCAAGTCAGGAACCCAGCCAACTAGGAGGTCCTGGGTTCAACACATGGAGGTCCAGTCCTTCTCACCCATGCAAGAGGACAGCAGGCAGTAGGTCAGCACAGCAGGGCAGAAGCCCTTTGGAGAAGCAGTCAAGCAGAGCGCCAGTCCTTACAGTAGCACATCGGCCCTTCTTCCTGGCAGAGTATCCACAGATCCAGAAGTGTACTGACAAGTTGGTGTCTGAGGTCCAATATTTATACCCAGTTGTGCTTTTGATGTGGGGAGAACCTTCTAGAGGCAGGCCTTTGAAGAGCACAGCTGCCCCGCCTTCCCTGCCCCGGGTCCAGACTAACTACAAGGGGTATGTACCACTTAGTGTGGAGGCAGGACACAGTCTATTCAAGTGTGAGTGGGTCTGTGCCCAGCTACACCCTCTGATCCTGTCAGTGATGGCCCGTCGAGGCACACCTAAGCTCCCTATTGTATGTTGCTGTCTAGGAGGAATACACAAAGCCTAACTGTCAACAACACCCAGTCATGTGAGTCAGGCTGCAGGCACTAAATGGCTAAGGCAGAAAAATCAGAAATAACAATAAAAGGATATCCCCTGCCTGAATAAGTGGCTTTCCTGACAAGAAAGGACCCTGTTGAATTTCACAGAAAAGGAAAAGATTCCTTTTCTTTTGTTCGACCCTCACCTAAGCTAATAGCCTCATGTTTCATCATCAGGCCTCCTCCTGGTCCCTAAAAAACAGGATGGGCTCGACTGTACTTAAGGGAGCATGTAGGGGGTAAGGGTGTTCTGGTCCTCTGACCCTAATGAATTGTCAACATGTTTCAGCCCCCACACTAAGGCCACTTGGGTCCAGGGCTTTCATCAGGGCATCAATCATACACTGCCCCAGATAAACAATCACTCCATTTGTGAGAGCATGCAGTGCTAACTAGCATGCAAGGTGAGTATTTACTCGCCTTTCAATAGCTGTAATATTTTGATTCCTATGGTAGAAAAAACAGCTGTATACTAGCAACAGGATAACAATGAGGAAAGCAATGAGCCAGATATTTTCATGTTCATTCATTATTGGTGATCATCAACCAAAATATCTCATGCTGTGCTGATGCTATGATGAGGCTGACACACATGCTGTCATGCTGAATCCACGCAAATAACTTTCTGTGAATTCTGTTTGTGTCACACTTTACGCTTTCTTCGTATCATGCCTTAAAAAACAGCCAGCGTACCATATTCCGAGGTAGAAGTGATGCTTTTTTATGAAAGAATCAATGCGATCGCACTCAAACCAAAGCAGCTACCCTACTTGGGAATCCCACCACGCCACACGGGAGGGGGGCGTAGCATGCCCCTGTAGTCACACAATGATCTCAATTGGAACGCTGTGCTTTGGTCATTGCATATCCATCTCACTAGGGGAGGAAAAAACATTGATGGAACAAAAAGACACCAGTACCTTGCGCGTTGGAATGGTAACCACATCTGAAGGCCGAATGTTAACTGTGCCATAGTTCAAGCCCTTTTCTTTATATCAAAAGAAGATATGCAGTTTGAGCGATTCTAGTTGCTATTGTAAATTCTCATATTGGTAGTTCAAGAAATATTTGCAATAAATGGAACCCTATGCCTTATAATGTCTATCCGCCATCATGAATAGGCATGTTTTATTATACTGTTGCCCTCTACTACCTGTTTTATACTTATGAAAAACTTGTAAATCATTGCCTATGTTCGTGCAACATAAAAAGAGAATAAATAAATACAGTACTACAGATAGCTGCATCGCGGATGACTTTATTCAATGTATGGTGCAAGTGAAGCAAAGCTTTAGATCCAATTCTGTCACCTCAGAGTCTTCCCGCGCCCGCAGTCTCAATAGTATCCTTAACACTCACCTAACTTTCTTTGCTCGATTTCAGTAGCATTTTTTAATTTTTTTATTTTCTTTAGTCTTCTATCATGCCAAGTACACAGCTCAGAGTATATTATCACACTCATACTGCCATGTTAGATAACACCGCTACCAATCTCTGCCCCTCAGAATCACAACCAGTGATCCTCAAAGCACTTCTGGACATCACCAAAAGGCGGAAAAGTGCCATGGTAATACTCCAATACAATAAGGTTCAATGTGTGCTTATGTTTAGGGATTGGCAGCCATTGCCCAGAGGAGCTGCTCATAGAATTGAGATTGAATACTCAGTGTTGTTCTGCATTTACAAGAAGTTCCTACACAGCAGTTGCAAAGTCAGAGAGTGAGGGTTCCTGCATGTGCCGATGATGACCAATTACTGTTCACTGCAATCGGCTTCTTACCGGATAATGCGAAATGATCATGACCATTGCTGAGACTGAATGACAACCACTTGGAGGCTTTAATCCCTCATTCGAAAGCCCAAGCGATAATACTCCGGTTTGGATAACATGGCCATAATGGAAGACGCGAACACTTCCAGAAATAGATCCACCGTTAAGAGGAAGACCTTACTAAGTAACAGGAACAGTTTCACAAAAGGTTTTCAGAAGCTCATCATGACTGAGTAGAATACCCCATCAAAACTGGCCTGTTCCTACTCAGGCCTCCACACTCAATGCAACCCTAAAGGAATCAGGAATCTGTGGGATTTATTATGAAGACCAAAGCGGCTAAGAGATGTGCCATGTTCACCTGAATTCAAAAGAGGTTCATTGCAGAACACCACTAACACCAATGTATTGCCAACTACTACAATAGGCATTAACAAAAGATTCTAAATGCCTCCACAGTTTCACTCTTTTAATTAGTGAACTTTAAAGTTACCTTTGTCATTTACATCTTGCAATGCCCCTGCAGCAAAGCCTGTGTCTGGGAGCTTTAGGAGACAATTGCAGTATTCAAGAGCACTTACATAGTATCAAATCGAGCAAGAAGCACCCACTTACATTTTAGCCAGCATCACTGCAAAGAAGGTAAATATTCTTTCCGTGCTACTGAGGAGGTTCTGCTCCATCGAAGAAGGGGCAAAAAGGAAGTGGCATAAATGACAAAAAGAAAGAAACTGAGGTTGGAGTGAACAGAGATGAGGAGCTGCACAGCTATCTCACCTAAGAGATGCTCTTTGTTGTTTGGTTGTTTTGACTACTTTGACACCTGACACTGCGCCAGTATTAGAACTGCTTTGGAAGAGTAGCTTTCAAATGGGAATATGGGCAAGCTCCATTTCATTTATCGGTCCCTTTTGTGTAATTACAGTATGCTTAAATATTTCATAATATTCTAATATAAGGTGGAGTTCCCACCTTTAAATCTAAATTGGCCATTGAGTGAAATGACGATACTTGGACTGATGTATTTAGGTCACTAGTGTCAATCTTCTTATCTTCTTAAGATCGGAGCCTCTTTTTCCCCTCTGTGGATTGACTTTATAATGCCTGATTTGATGTAAGCTACACACTCCGCATTCTCGCCCAACATACACAAGATATCTCTGCTAATGCGTGCATTTTTAAGATGTTGTGAGTACAGCATGTCCTGTCAAAAACGATGGTCAACAGAAGAGGTTCCAGCGTGCAGAAGATGGCAGTTTTCACAAGCAAGCTGGACTACAGCAACACCCTTTATGCAGGGATCAACAAAAAAATAACCAGAAGGCTGCAGACCATTCAGAGCGCTGCAGCCAGAATCACTCTCTACCTCCCACACCGTACTCCTATCCAGTGCTTAATTTGTGAGAAAATAAGTGCCACGGCTCTCGTCAGGAGACCACTGTAGCTTGCACCATGCATTGTCCCTGCCATGATGCCAATGACAGTAACATCACAACTTCTAACCATCACACTTCTACAAGTGTGACAATTTGGACTAGCTCAGGCCCCCAAAAGTTGTAAGAATGGCTTAGGCGGAAGGTAATAGTCATTTTTAATGTATATTGAATTAATAACTAACTGTTGCTGTGGTCTCCTCTAAATTAGTCAGACAGCATCACCTTATTGCAGACTGTCACAAACAATGGTGTTGACAATTTAGTGCGGGTAGGTGACTATACCAACCCGTGCAGAGAGAAGTATCTCATACAGCGAGCGTCTGCTCTGACCTAAGGAGCACCTGCTCAGTGCTAGGACACCCTCCTGGGTGGTAATGCGCTTGACAAATCTGCATAAAGCAACATAACGTAACAAGAGGTTGCACTATACTACCCACTTAGAATCATGCAAGCAGCATATTTCCACTTCCAGTTCTTGAAAAGGACAGACCACATTACAGCACCTAAGTTCACTGCTAAAAGTGAACCGGTAATCCCCTTGTTATGTTATGTTATATGTGCTTATAGAGCGCGCGAATCACCCCATAAGGGTATCTCTGCGCTAGGACCGCCTAGGTGAGCTGATGAGAGATGATTAGAACAGCGAGGATTTCAACAGTTTCCTGAAAGCCAGGTAATCCGTGCATTGGTGCAGGTGTCTGTCCCCTTCCAGAGCCACAGCCGCAATATGTGCTACTAAACTTATGCTCCATTTATATCTTAGTTACAGAGCAGATCTGAAATTTTCCTTTACCAGATGATTCTATGTGCTGTACCGGGTACAGGTAATGAGCAAGTCAGTGTACTGGTCAGTTTCTATAATGGCAGTCATAATAATGGCATATGTCATTCATGAACACCTTGGTTGCATCCAAAGTACTCTATTGACCTCTTGTGGCAGCTGCAACTCCTTTCAAATACTCTCACTGGTGCATGCAGCACTGCTCAGTAACGCCATTCATCTTGGATGCCCTGGCAGGGGTGAGGCGGGACCCATGCTTTCTTGTTGTCCTGGCTACTCGCCGAATTAAGGCTTTTTTGGCTGATCTTGTGCCGGTGGTAGTAATCTTTTACTTTTTTGATCTGGGTGCCAAGACCTTGACATGCGGGGTTCTACAAGGTTCCCCACTATCACTAACTAGGTTTACCATCTTTATTGCCTGCCTTTTCTAATCCCAGGGCTGACACTTCTGTATCTATCCCAATGACACCAAGATCCTCATCCATGCACATGGAGATCTCAGGCAGGTGTGCAGAAGTTTCAGTCTGGTGTTTTTGGCATTCCCTGGACAGCTGATGGCTTAAACTTCGTTTTGAGAACTTTGAAGTTCTGATGGCTGGTGCACCACTGGGGATTCCACAGTATTGAATGCAAGGAAAGGAAGGCAGATCTTTGACCATCTGGAACAAATTTACATTTCTTCTACACTCTTTTCTAACTGTTCCTGCTATTATTCTTTTAGTTGGCCGAGTCAGTTGGCTAGTGCCAAGAAACAATTTATTTGTACATATTGTGTTCCTCTCATTGTCTGAGTCACTATCATTTTAGATTTTGGCATTTTTCCTTTCTTTGGCTGAAGTCTCCCTGTGCAGTAAAATCTCTGGTGCCTCTAGTAAGTTAATTCTCTATCCCCAATAACATTTTATGAACCATAGAACATTACCTGATAGCTGTCACAACTGAATTTTTGGAAAGCATTGAAAAGATCACCCACATCTCTAATGACCAATCCATTTCTTCATGATGCCGCTGACTACTATGTACATGCTGTGGCAGTAGTATGTATGGAATCTTTAGGTACTAGATAGGCTGTGGTTAAGTGGCACATATGTAATACCTGTAGACATATGGATCCATACAAAGTATAGTTTATCCAAGCATCCCTACAAAATACTCCATCAAAGAATGGTCCTAATCCCTCCGCCACAACAACACAACACGTATACTGGTTGTGTTGGAATTGTCCATTTATGTAACTAAATTAAAATTAGCTTGAGATTCCCCCAAATGAGGTGTCTCAAGGGCCCCCTCCATCTTTGGAGCTGTCATCACTGAGCACTTGTGTGGGCTTGAAGCTCATCACGTCCTGTCTTCCCCTCCCACATGTAGATGGAGTTCTGTGAAATATTTGAATCCAGACATATGTTTTGAGGAATGGCTTCTCTCGGTGTTACCGCTTTACCCGTATGCTCTCCGGTGTCGTTGGCATTGCCGCCTGCCCTTCGCCTATAATGCATCATCCATTCTTTCGGCGAAGAAGGCTGGCAGTGGGACCACACTCAACACAGAACCTGTGGGTGTGAATGAATGCCGGCTCTGCTGTGAATGATCATGGTTCTGAGTGAGATGCACTTAAAAGCTCATTACTCGCAGTGCGCGTGCTCACGCTAGTAGGCTTGGTTCGACAGTGGGTTCTTTGTTTATGTTCTTTGTCGTTGTGTAATTTTCTGTTGCAAATACACCTGAAAAGTTGTCCGCTTTCAGCGTGGTTCAGGAAGTGTGGCTTCTCAGAAATGTAAGATTTCAGATAAAAAAGACCATCGACTTTGTAGTTATCATCAAATAATTACTGCTTCTGCACTGGGTCTTCATTTTTTAGGTAAGTTTGGATTTTAATGCTTACATACAGGTATTTGAAAAGCCCAGTGATGTCTTTCAAATGGATTTATTTCTGTTTATTCCCATTTGTAGTTCTTTAGAACTACCTTAGATTCGGAAAATGAAGTGGTAATTACTATGTGAACATCATTTCATATTATAATTTTAAAATCAACCTTATTTTATGTGAATTACGTTTTTCTTTTAACTAGCTTTTAGGCTGTGTTCTCCCTGAAATAAATGTTTTCATTATCCTGAAGCTCAAATAGGCTGCAAAATAAAGCACTTAGAAGCCATGTTTTTACTCACATTGTAGTGGGGAATTGCTGGAAGGATGCCTGGCACACTGCGGCTTCCTACGCCGCTAGAGAATGGCTCCCTCTGCTCACCAGGGCATGGGCATGGTGGTGATGTCCTCCTTGTGAAAGCTGTATTGCCTGATTATAGTATTACTACTATATGGGATAAAGTACTCTTGGTCAAGAGTGAGTCTTTTGGAGATAACTCCGGATTTCTGTGTCTGCTCAGACTAGAAGAAACGAGGGCGCCTGCTTTACAAGTTCGAAGAGCTCTGAGGTTACTTGCAGTAGTGTTTGTATGTGTGCAGTGTATTTTATTCCTTATATTACATGACACCGATGAGCAAGAGGAGGAGAAGGAAGGCCCCATGGATTTGTGAAAGGGGTTACGGGCAGTTGTACGCACTGCAAGAAACGTTCATGGGGATGAAGTTTTATGTTACCCCAGTACATGATGGATTTGATGTTGTGTGATATCTACTCCTTCCTTCAATCTCTGGGGTTATTTTTGTTTTCCATTATCAGTGCTCCCTGCTCCTAATTCTCTCACTTTTTTTTTATAGAGTTTTATAAAGCACAAACTTGACCCGAATCGGGTATCAGAGCGCTTTACATAGCACCAGTTACGTTACATGAGGACACACATTCATTTTTGTTAGGCACGGGGAGATCAAGTGATTTGCCCAGAATCCCAGGATGTTCAGCGTCATTGCCAAGACTCAAACCCAGTTCCTCAGATTCGAGGTCGACCGCCCCAAGCCGTTAGGCCAACTCCTCTCCCCACTTCTTCTGAATGATCACAGAGGAAGCGGTCATTGCAATGCCAAGCATGGAAATCCCACAAAAGAGCTCCTGCTCACAGAGACTTGCATGTGTGCAGCCACAGCCCCCTGTTGTAGCCCATTCTGAAGCCAGGTGTGGGACACTTTGGGCTGGGGAGTGCACGAGGCTGCACTGGTCGCTTTAATGAGGCATCACTTTTCAGTTACTTCAGGACAAGTCATTCAGTTAAGAGCCTGGGTGATGTAGGGGGTTCAGATAAAGATGTTTCAGAACTGTTCAGTTTTCAGGGCTGTTCTGGGACAAAAGTAGCCTGGCCCTGCCCTCACCCTGGACTCGGAGACGGTGCTTTCCACAGCTTGGGGTCCTGGATCCCTAGTGATCGGCCTCCATGTCTTGTTTATTGAAAGGTTCATTGGGTAATGACTGTTGTGCAGATCTGGATTCGGTTGAGAGTGTAGTGTGGTGTATTTCTGTAGCTTCCCTGGGAGCCCAGTGTAGACAGTGTCCCAGTAGGTAATCAAAGCATGCCACAATCAGGGCTCTTGATAGCTGTACTCTGGATTGGTGCTGAAAAAGTGAAAAGTTTTTATGATTTTTTGCTGTTTGTCATTTAGCTTCTCCAGGAACCTAGTCAGGGCCGGACTGGGAACCAAAACCGGCCCTGGCAAAGTGCTCGGCCGGCCCCCCGGGGCTTGGGGGTGCCGCCGAGCTCTTTGCCAGGGCCGGTTTTCGGCCGATTTTGTTACAGGGCCGATTTTGCAGCTATGCTGGAAAAACGGTCCTGTAACAAAAACGGCCCCCAGGGGCCCAAAACCGGCCCCCACCCGTGCGGCGCACCGGGGGATTGCCCGGTGCCCGCTACGGCCAGTCCGGGCCTGAACCTAGTGATGTAAACGTTGCAGTAGGCCATGTGTACATCACCAGGTTTTTAATTAGCTCAACCCAGCAACTGTTGCTCAAGGCTAAGAAACCTTTCCAGAGGAGGAGGATCTCCAGATTGATGCTTTTGGTGACGGCATTGACTTAGGAAGGAAAGGTTGCCTCTGAATCAGACTTGTCTCCCTGGTTCCGTACTTCCGCATGGAGGCTCACCAATACTAGATGGACATCCTATGGGATGGAGTTGGATTCTGTTACCCTCAACATCAGGACCTCGGATTTTGTTCTGTTCTCTCACTGGAAGCGGTCTTTCATTGGTCAGAGGTTTGCCTGATGCTGCTCTAGGATCAGTCTAAGCAGTGCACATGGACATTAAAGAGCGAGTAGGGTCAGAAGGACCACTGAGGTCATCTGCATGTCACCCTGCCTGAGGATGATTCTCTTGACCCACAGCAAACTGTTCAGCTGCAGTTGGAAAGGAACAATCCTATCCATCTCATCGAAGACACCTCATTAGAAGCCCAAACCTTGAGTCTGTTCAGCAGGGATCTACCTGGGCTTCGTCTCGCTGAAGCTCAAGCACGTGAAAGAAAAGGCACGGAGAGGGCACCTGGGGCCTGCCTCGGCTCTGATGCTCTTTCCCATCCAGTAACAGCTGCGATTCTCTTGCCTGGGGCTGGTGATCACAAGCCCTGCTCCTGGCTTACTTTATTAAATAAATATATATATATATATATATATATATATATATATATATATATATATTTTCAACAGGTTCAGCTCCTCCTGGGATATCCGCCCATTGTCTGGTGGCGCGCGGGGCCGGTAGAGCCACAGCCGGCGTAATTTCGATTCCAGTTTCCAAAAGTAAAGCGCGCTCTCAGTTTAGGGTATATCAACAGCGATCTTTGTTACGCGTTTCGAGAGTAAACTCCCTTGATCAAGGGAGTTTACTCTCGAAACGCGTAACGTCGGAATAAAGATCGCTGTTGATATACCCTAAACTGAGAGCGCGCTTTACTTTTGGAAACTGGAATCATATATATATTCCCCCGTTATAGTTAGTGCAGGAAACTATAACTCACGCGACCGCAATCCTCTGCTGATGCTAATACTGTATTTAGACACTTATTTGCCCATGTCTTCTTCCATAAATTTTTAGCTATACATATATTACAAATATTTTTTTTTCATAAAGACACATATGTCATCAGCAGAAGATTGCGGTTGCGTGAGTTATAGTTTCCTGCACTAACTATAACGGGGGAATTTCATTGGTTTTTTATCAGTAAAATTTCCGCTAACTATAACATGTGTGAAACCTATGTTTTTTTCAGTGAATTTGCAAGGTTTTTTAAATGCTAATTCCTAACTATAACGTGTGTGAAACCTATGGTTTTTTCAGTGAATTTGTACGGTTTTTTAAATGCTAAGTTACTTTACGCCATTCATGGCGTGCGCGCCCACTTAACGCAGTTCGTTCCGTGCACGCACGGTGCGCTTCGCGCACCGTGCGCTTCGCGCACCGTGCGCGCACAGTGAGCACGCGGTGCGCTTCGCGCACCGCGCGCCCACTTTACACAGTTAGTGCCGTGCACGCACGGTGGGCACGCGGAGCGCTACGCGCACCGCGTGCCCACGTTACGCTAGATGGGCCATGTACGCACGATGCGCTTCGCGCACCGTGCGCACATGGAGGACATATTATGCGCTTCCTTGTGATAGGTAATCTGTTGAAATTGTTTTGGGAAATGCTGTGCTCTTATATGCCATGCACAAATGGTGGCCTTCGGCCATCATTTGTACACGGGGTGGAGAGAGTGGGTTTTTTTTTTTTTAATAATTTTTTACGGTAAGCGTACGGTAAGCGTAATCGGCGAAATTTTCGAAAAATAAAACATTAACGTTTTTTGCCTTGGGGGATCTTTGAAGACTCAACTAACATGGTTATGTGCATGGGCGCTGTCTAAACAGCCCCTTTATATGTTTTTGGCATTTGTTTATCAGCTCCCCCCTCAGAGTGCGAGAGAGAAAATGGCGGCCGCCGCTTCCTGGTTTCAACCGATTCGAATGTTTACTAAGATCTAAGGGCCAATCAGAATCGCGCTCGCGCACGCGACCGTACGCGTACGGTAAGCGTACCGCAAGCGCACCGTAAGCTGGCTCAGATATATATATTGATTTAAAGGCTATTTTCTCAGAATCTACTGAACAGATTTACACCAAACCTACAAAAGGCACTTCCTTGACCTGAGGACTACCTCTCTGCCAAATTTCAAGTAATTCTGTTCAGCCGTTCGGGCTGTAGCTGTGTCTAAAGGTCCTATGGAAAAATGCATGGGAAAAACGCGTTTTGGGACCCCCCTTTTATCTCAGCCCCCGCTTGACGAATCCCCCCGAGACTTTCAGGGTAGGAGCGGAGCGGAGCGCCCCACCTATTTTGAAAAATTCGCGAGGATTCGTCAACCGGCGCCAAAGTTATTCAAAATAGAATGTTGCGGATTTCCTATGGAAACGTGGTCCTAACTATAACTACCTACTGGCGACCGCCAGTAGGTAATATATATATATATATATATATATATATATATATATATAGATATATATTAAACAAAATAAGCGCTGGGTCCAAAAGTGCCAACTGCTTGCACTGCCAAATGTTAGGGTGGCTGAATATTGAGGCAGCTTTTTATAACTTACACCTCATTCCTCCGTCTTCAACAAGCTCTTTAACTCAACCTAACAGGTTCTTTTTCATCCATCCTTTCCGCCTTTGTCACAGTTTTCTTATGTCTCTCTTCCTCCTTTTTCTCCATTTTCTGCCCTTCCCTGTCTTCTTCCGGTTTCAAGACTGATGGTGAAGAGCAAGTCCTGGTGTCCAGAAATGAGTGCGCCAAACAAGCACTGGCCATGCTGCTTGTCAACGGTGCCATAATAGGGTCTTAGATTGTGTGAGAAAGATTTGTTCAAGTGGGAGCTTTGCAGTCTGACAGGTCAGGGGAGAAGAGTACTAGCAGCAAGTATTGGTGGATTCACCTTTCATGCAGCTACAGGAAATCGACTCCTGGTCCAGCACTGTGACGTCACCAATCATCTGCAATAAATTACTATGTCACATCACTTCCTTATTTAAATGGCATCCTGATGTTAGGCTCTTGTAATAAGAAAATTATGCGTGGACTGGTATAATGTAATGGTACCACTTGCTTTGTAATAATAGTGATACCGATAAAGTCATTATCAATAATTTGTTTAATAATAATCAGATTACAATGATGGTCATGGTAAACTGCAGAAGAATTGTGTTGATTTTTCAATGCATTGTATTTGTGCACTTTGGAACGTACATAAAATTGTTTCAATGTCTAAATATACTAATGGGAATGATTTCACACAACCTGTTTTTCAGTTGTTTTGTAACATTTCGCTTTGTACAGCGCTTTGGTCAACAGAGCTATAAGAAATGTTAGAAATAAGTAATGTTCTGAAACAATGTTTCTTCCTCAAGTAAAGCGCTCTGATACCTCCGGGTCTAGCCAGCGCTATATAAAACTTAATAAATAAATAAAAAATAAGTAAATAAATTTAATCCTAAATTGAATTTCTTGCAGGTCTCTGCACTGAAGAGCCGGCTACGGAAAGTATCTACATCAACGGGGGATGGTGTCGCTCGAGCATTTTTAAAAGCCCAGGCATCCTTGTTCGGTAGCTACAGAAGTGCTCTGAAAATTGAACCTGTAAGTCCATCTTTTATTTCTACTACGTCTTTCCAATGAGATGAGCCGCTAATATTTCCATGTCACTTTAAAAGCTTTGTGCTAATTGCCTTGACCAACGCTTCCAGTGTTAATTGTGGAGACATTTATTTTCAAGTTTAATTGATGTTATGGACTTGTTTTATGGCTGTACTCTACTTTGCCCATCCAGAGATATCAAAAATCTTTAAGCGATTAGTTAGAATCCAGCGGAGAGGGTACTCCATCGAACTGCGTGGCAGAGCACTCTGTCTCCCAATCTGCCGCTATACCCGCTCTATTTAGAGTCAGACGAGCTGTCATGTTATCTTTGGAGGAGAGCAGCCCTTGCTGGCTCCTTCGGTGGAAACCTTAGATGGACAGCCCCACAAGACATTAGGACGTCAGTTTAAGTACCTCAGACCGTCCACCACTGTTCCATTTTGAGCCACAATGCTTTTTCTGGCAGTCCCAAACACTTACTCACCTGATGATGCTTCTGGAGATTCCAAAATGTGTCTGCCAAACTGCTTTCGATCTATCTGTGCGAACCTATATCACGCCTGGTCCCATAGTGCTACGCTGGCTGCGTGTCGCTGCCTTATGGTGGAACCAGAGCATGGATTTTGCTTAACAGCAAACGTAGGAGCATGCCGTTACCATTCAAGCTGAGACAGTTCATGAAACTTGCAAGCTGACTTGGTACAGTCCTAGATTTGTTTCCAAAGTATTAGAGATAGGAAACTATGTTCAATCACCAGAACCACTCAAGCTTTCTGGTATAGGTTTCTTTTGTAAGCCCAGACTGACGTCTGCAAACATTGCCTGGGGTTTCCTTAGTGGATTTATTTGGATAGTCCACTTGATACCCAATGGTAGGAAACCCACAACACTTTCCGCTTGCAGCAATTACTTGTCTCAGAGGCCATAAAGCTCCCACCAGGGCACCCACCAGTGCTCGCATCCAACGTATGATGAAGATGTCCACTCAGACAACATCTATTCAAGTAGACTCGTGCCCAACACTGGTTTAGGATGGATATCAAACACGACCCTGGCAGTTGCTCTTCTGTCAACGTACACTTTTCTCGCCTAATGTTGAGAGGTGATGCTGACAGTAACTGACAAATAAGTCTACCAAGTCAGCCATTTTGGTGGTGGCACGCTGTAAAAGGGGGGATCTCCGCAAGCAAAGCCATTTGAAGCCCTGTGGAAGAAAGAGTTTTGACGTCAATCCTTTCTTTGACCGGCCAAGCACACGAGGGCGATGCGGCTGGTGTTACAACGTCATCTCTTCTCTGGTCGAGAATGATTCGGAAAGCAAAGCATTACCCTCTGTGAAGTTTGCTCAGCAGGTTTGGAGGGGAGCTTCCATAAACTCCATGGCAGGAACAAATGTTGTGAAAGCCACGAGCATGGAGGGGGCGAATTCAGAACTCTGTTTACATCTCATGCATTTATCTGGAATCTTTTAGTAAACCAGGCACTTCAAATTGTGGCTTCATCTTTTGACCGCAAATTGTGGAATTCTGAAAAGATGACTTTATCTCTCTGTGGTTTAATTTGGAAACATGTATAATGTAAAGCATAAATGTGTAAATATGACACATCTAAAAATATACATCATCTGTGTAGTAGTGCCCCGATTATGTTTCCACGCCGATACTCAGCACATTCTGGCTTCTGATATTGAGTTTCATCCGGATGACTTACACACCCACACAATGTTTTATATATAAAGCTCAGATACTATCCCTTTTACACCATATAAAATTTCCTTTAATTTGAAGAAGAAAACGTTACCTTCCTAACCGAGGATGTGATCTAATAACAATGGTTCATTCTCGAAGCTTCATCTTTAAGCCAACAATAATTTAACTCCTACTCGAAGCTTCTCGGCAATGAGCTACAGAAGGGTTTCCAAGGAATAGAACAACCCACCGTTATCACAGCTCAGATGAAGAACATCTACTCTAGGGTTAGTAGCAACCTACACTCCAGTCGACCATCAGCTGAGCTATCTGACTGACTTGCAGAAATGGCAGTATTTAGTCTGTGCAGTATCGGGTCCATCTATACCCTAAATATTAGACTACGTCTCCAGAGCAAGTTCTCTGAGGGTCAGTAGACCTGAACTCCGTATGTAAAACCCTGTGCGAAAACAACCCACTTATAGCTACTCCACACAGGTTTGGTTGGTTGCACAATCTACTCACCTGCAAATATAGCAGTAGGGAAAAACCCTACACCCATGCAATACCAAAAGGCCTTGCCTTATCCAATGAGAGTTGTCATGGAGTTTTCTGAGAGTAAATCCACAACCACGGACAAACTTGACACCAAAGCGCTAAGAGAACAAATAATTCATGAACGTGTGCTTTATAAAAAAAAAATCTAACATAACAGTGTATATTGGATGTATCTTCTCAGTTTATTAAAATTGCAGCAGAACCAGTTGTTTGTGAGTTCCAGCCTTCTCTTTCCCTTCCATCCGGTCAATGGTTGATTTCTGGAGATTTCCTTCTCCACTCTCCAAGGGTGGATGTGACCGGTGTGCCCTCCTGAGAGATCATCAATCTCTACAAAGCAGGCACCGAGTAGCAGTTTTCTGTTCCTGCCCGTTCAATCGCAGGGGATTTGATCATGTGTGAAGTGTTTGTCGAGCTACAAGGAAGCTAGTCACTTCTCCCTATTGGCTGCTTCTGGAATTTGGAATATTTGATTTTACCATTTGACAGAAATACCATGTTTCCTGCTGGATCTAGGGATGGTGTTTAGAAGCGCTCTTAACTGTATTCCCATAATACTGGACTAAGCAGCAGGTCCTCTGATCCTTGAGGGTTGCAAGCCCCATCTGCCTCTTCACACCAGGGTTAGTCCAGCATGGATTCATGTTCCAGTGCAGTTACAAAACAGCCATTACCTTGGGTGGAGCAGGCTCGCCACACTGCTGGTCCCCGGTGATACTGCACTTGCTTCTCTAGTGGTAGCTATGCTCCAGAGTTTGTCAGTTTGGTCTTTACGCTGGAAGCAAAGTTAAAGAAATCTATTTCTCTAAAACGTTACTTTGAACAATATCACGAGTTCTCTTCCTCGAGTGCGGATTGAAATCTCTGACACTCATAACATGCTTAAAATGTATCATGAAAAGGGAAGGAAAGGACAGTGAGGGGCGGGTGCTTTTTCTGTGCTTGTGTTTTCAGGACTGAAACAGGGACCCTACATATGTGTGCTTGGGGGACGCGTAACTGAGGAGGGTCCTGTAGTTCCACACTGTATGAAAGTTTCAAAATCAATCTTGTCTGTATTCGAGGCTTCGAGCCCGATCACTAGACGCTGTGGCGTATATTAGAGTGTCACAGGTCCACGAGACGCAGATAAACTCGTGGGAAGGTCCAGTATTCATTTAGGTTCTGGACCTCATTTCTCCACAACAGTAGTTGGTAACTCTAGACGATGGGCCTTCTCCTTAGTCCATCCTGGAGGATACCCTGGTCCATCCATCTGGCAGCTTGTCGGGGAATACCCGAAAAGAAGCAACCAAGAGAAGATAAAGATTGTTTTAGAAAACAAAGAGAAGTTGAGTTGGTTTACTCCACTTCCTTCACCCGCGGCTTCACTGGACTCCCATGTCAGTGATCGGTGCATCACCCCAACGGGTATTAATCTTCCAGCACGTTCTCGCAAGCCTGAGGCTGCAGCTCCATTGTAGGACACGGAGTCTGTGTGTGTCCTCTGGGCCACAGCGTTTCAGCATACTTAGGTCTCCGACTCATCCACTGATTGTGGCATCCTACAGTATAAGGGTGAGTTCCTTCTGGTATTCCCCTGTGGGGATCCAGTTTGTCTTTCACCCTTTGTTTGGGGTCTTGAAAGGGCCTCTCTGCTTCTTTTTGGCTGCTGATTCCTCCTTTTCCTCTATGGAGCTCTACTTGATGGCATCATCTCTCTGTTGCTGATGGATCAGGAAATTCGGGTACCTGATGTGGTCCTAGGACCATTTCATTTTGGATGCTTCAGATGTTCCATTTGGCAAGATTATCGGCGATGGAGAGTCTGGGCTCTCTGTACAGGAGGCGGCTCCAGAGGGACCAGTCTGTGGTGCCATTGGAAAACTTCTTCTGATGAGAGCGATGTGCTCTACTTTGTTCTTTTTGCTTCTGAGAAATGCAGAAGTAAATATATATTGTTTTAATATTCTCAACTCTGTCTTTACCAAAAGCATGATTTACGTCCCTCAAGCTATGAGCACAATCCATATCTCTAGCTCCGGCCATACCGTCATGCGCACTTTGCATGTTCTCCATTGGGCTGTGTTGCACAGCCCCGTGGAGTATATGCCCAGCCTCCCCAGGAACTGCCTGAGCGTCGAGTGTCCAAACAGGATGCTCAGACCAATCACGACGCTGCTCCGGCAGCGTCGTGATTGGATGGGAGAGTCCGGTAGCCTGGTTGCTTCTGGTGCTTCCAGCAGACGGAGGAAAGGCGTGCGGCGGCAGGAGAGATGTGCGGCAGCGTTGGTAAATTTATGTAATTTTTTTAATCCACCCCCGCCGCACCACCCCAGTTCTGAGGCAGCCGCCACTGATTTCTTCTCCATGTCTTCATAGCCAGCTCAGTTAAAACATTTGAGGGGGAGGGGGGATTGGTGGAAGCAAGTATATTACCAGATTAAGGGACTGCCCGGCACAATAAACCTTAATCCTACTGATCAATCAGTTTTAGTAAAATATGTGAGGTAGCTTATTATGTTTCCGCCATTACCAGACAACTTCAACTTGTTTCGACCCCTTTGTTAGCACGTACCCACTGTATGTATGTGTGTGTATGGCTGCAGCATTTACCACATAATTAAAGCTTCAACACATTTGCCACATACTTGCCTGGTGGTTTGCAGGCTTGCCAGAGCATGTACCTCATAATTTGTATTTGTGACGCATAATATAGATAATGTTGCTGCGTTATTTCTTAAATCATACCGCATAATCCTGTAGCTCCAACAATGGTAAAACTCTTCAGAGTGGGTTTGCAGGTAGCTCTAACAATGGTAAAACTCTGCAGAGTGGGTTTGCAGGTAGCTCTAACAATGGTAAAACTCTACAGAGTGGGTTTGCAGGTAGCTCTAACAATGGTAAAACTCTGCAGAGTGGGTTTGCAGGTAGCTCTAACAATGGTAAAACTCTGCAGAGTGGGTTTGCAGGTAGCTCTAACAATGGTAAAACTCTACAGAGTGGGTTTGCAGGTAGCTCTAACAATGGTAAATCTCTGCAGAGTGGGTTTGCAGGTAGCTCTAACAATGGTAAAACCCTGCAGAGTGGGTTTGCAGGTAGCTCTAACAATGGTAAAACTCTGCAGAGTGGTTTGCAGGTAGCTCT
Organism: Triturus cristatus; assembly: GCF_964204655.1. Taxonomy (NCBI): domain Eukaryota; kingdom Metazoa; phylum Chordata; class Amphibia; order Caudata; family Salamandridae; genus Triturus; species Triturus cristatus. The sequence continues at coordinate 1,106,483,281 of NC_140580.1, read as the reverse complement.
AACAATGGTAAAACTCTGCAGAGTGGTTTGCAGGATGTCGCGCAATGCTTGTGGGTGACTTCACTCACTGCGCACACATAGCTTTCTTATGTCTTAGCAAAATCTTTGACCGTTGAAAGTCTGCGTATGCTTCTGTTCAAGTACACGTATGGTTGGTGTCAATTTACGACTTTTAAGGAATTCATTAGTGATCCTAAGAGTTTTCCTGGAAACCTAACATACCACATATAGTTTTAGGAATATTCACTTGTTAAATTTTCGCATGCAGAATTACCACTAGTTGAACATGTCTGTATGTGGAAATGCTATGTAAATACGCATGTGCACACGTAACTTTTTATTGGGGGTAAGTATGTTTCTCCCTTGGAGGACCTCTTCTTCCGCTGTATCTGTATTACACCTCTCCTCTCCCCATTCTCACCCTAGACATGCATGTACCGTTGCTCTTAGGTGGGTGAGGTCTTCCGGATGTCTTGTCGGACCTGTCAGCTTGTGGTTTTGTGGGTGTTCACCGGTGTGTGCACCGAGGTTCTACTTAGCTGTGCACACGGTTTGTGACTCAGGTCTTGAGTTCTAATGGAAATAGACCAGGCCCAGTGTAAGATGCTGTCTTTTGTGCTTCGCATTGACGTCTCAACTGATTGCTTTGCACTCTACAAAAGTGCTGTATTAACGCAGTTCTCTCTCGGATGGGCACAGGAGAGCAGGAAGGCCTTGTGACCTCATTATGCCTTTTATGGTTGTGACCGTCTTACCATGGTTTATGCGGTCAGTGATGCCTTGCATTGTCTCGTGCCCTTTCCTGGGCGTGATATCTGTCTGGGCCTTGGCGGGGTTTCGCTTGGGCCCCTCTAGCCCCTTGTGGGTGCGGGCCTTCGTCCCCTACCATGGTTAAAATAATCAGAGATGGCCATGTTAACTCTGAGTGTACTTGGAATGCTTGGATTATTCTCGGCTAGTCATAGTTACTCGGTTCTGCATTCTATGTCATTGTGTTTTTTCTCAAGGTGCCACTATAGTCAAGAACCAACCATCTGCAAACAAACCTTGTATCCCTCCCCAAAAAGCAGAGCCCACCCTAGACATTTTTGTTGTTTATACCTAACCTTGGACATAAATCCATCCTCCGCATTCAACAGTTGTGGGTCCAGTCTGGCACGGGGAGACAATGGCGCTCGCTGGTAGTCCGTTGGCTGTCCATAATATTTCCCATCTGTTGCGCTGAGCGAGCCCCTTGTTTACTGGCGTGCTTTTGTTTCTCCATGCGATTGGCGCTTGCGCTTTCTCCATCCTTCCCTCCCATTAGCGGTGCCACTTGTATAACACATGTGCCCTCACACTTCATTGCACCTACAGTATTGACAAATTTGCCAGAAAAACAAACAGCCCCCCGAGGGTGAGTTGAAAAGAATACATAGTGCTTCGTTGCCAAAAAACAGGTTGTCAAGCAGTGGCATCTGGGAGAAGACTTCAGAGCACGTCAGATGCCAGGGTGTACTTAGCGCGTAGTGTCGCGCAGCAGCCTGCGGGCCTGACGCGGGAGAGCGAGCCCATGGTGGGTGGTAGGGCCGACGACTGAGCCCAGGCGCAGAAGGGTTATTTCAATCGACTCCCTAGCCCAGGTCTGTGCTTGGCAAGGGGTGGAAGATCCGCTGGAGGCATTGACACACTCCAGTCCTCTATGGCTCCTCCAGTGCCCATTCATATGTGGAGAGGCAATGGAGGGACTGAGCACCATATGGTTCTGTTCGCGCTGGACTGCTAACTGAGCGGCGTAGCCAAAGCTGAAAGCAAATACGCGCTATCCTCAGCCATGCTTGTCAGCTATCAGATGTGTAAATTAGGCCACATTCTGACAAACGTCAGTGAGAAGTGTTGTGTATCTTAAAAAAAAAAAACAGGCAGACATAATCTCGAAAGTAACATTGGTAATCCATGTATCGGGTGCAAAAAAAAAAGGCGAAAAGCTTGTTGCTAAGAGTCCGTTGTCTTTCCCAGCTTACACCCAACTGTAAAGTGTATAATGTGGAACCGGGTGCTTTTAATTCCGCTTTCTGTGCATGGGGATTTTCTGTGCATGGGGATTTTCTGTGAATACCGCGCCTTCCGCACTAAATGAAATGCCCAGCACTCCCCGCGTGCTTGGGTGCGCCCTTGTAGTGCGCGTGACTGTGTCCGGGCAGCACTTCTAAGGCTTTGTGAACTTGGTGTGGAACGAGCTTTGTCTCCATAGCAGCCTCCTGGTCTCTCCAGGCAAGTGGTGAAGCAGAGCAACAGTGGAATTGTTTCAGAAAATAACCGGAAGTTCCCCTGCCAGGACCTGGGAGACATGTGTCCTGTTCGGGACTCAACCTTTATAGAGTTAATGGCCACCGAAATGTGTGAGGCCTCTGATTTTTCGACCTAATCATTTTGATTTTAAATATTCTAGAAATGTCATTTGTAGTCCAGCAGAATCCGGGTGAGAGGAGAGGACGCTTTCACTTTTGGACTTGATAACTTTGGTTCCACCACAGTATCCTATGAGTGCTCCGCATTGACCCCGCGTTTAAAAGAAAAAAACCTTCAGAATGTCATGGTGGCCCCACATACTGTGACCACCCAGAATACTTATTAATCAGACCACGTGTGCCCAGTGGGGTGTGTCCAGGCCAGAGTTTTAGGATGGCCCCCTAACATATATTTACATGAAATGGATTTATAGGACCCAGATGGACCTGAACACAGGTCATTCTGAAGGCCTGGCCTTGGACCTGCATTGTGTCCCCTGGATAAGAGTTGGCTCTAGGTGGGCACCTCATTAACTTCTGAGTCAGTCTAATTGTATGTGCCACGATGGACTAGCGTTCCATGGTACAATGGCCATTAACAAGCAATTGCTGTCTCTGCTTTCTTATTAAACTCTCACACGCCATCTCTTCCTTATTTTCACGCCATTGTGCGCGTGCAGAGTGAATAAACAAAATACCAGGGTTAGTGAAAGTGACATCAGATGCTCTTACTTGTGATGACGTCGCAGAGTAAACACCATGCCGTAGGCTCCACCATAGTAGGGTCTACTGTTTGCTGCTGAGAGGGTAGGGTAAGCACAAAATAGGGATACTAGAGAAAGTAAACATGGCTGTTAGAGACCCCTGCTCACATTCTGCTCCTGGGCTCATGGCAAGAGGTAATACAATGTGTGTTTTCATGCGACCCTCGCAAAAAAAAAAACGGGACTTTTTTTTTTTGTGTGTCAGGATGCAGGGACAGTCCTGGAAAAACCGGGACTGTCCGGGCTAGTCCAGGACATCTTACTAGGTACTAGATTAAGAATCGATGTAAACTGGGAGTTTGACAGCTGCAGAATGGGATCCGAGGCCGTGAAGTGAGGTTTGTTGATGGTGAAATGGCATTTGAAGGTGGCAGAAGGATGATTGGTCGTCTCCACATATAGTAATGAGGTTGTGAAATGATGTACAGCTGTGGTGTAGTGGTTTTTGAAGGTACTGGGATGGGTTTAGGAGGTCATATAATAGGGTTTGGAGATGGCAGAATGTTGCTGGAATGTGATGGAACGGAGTACAGAAATTGTAGATTGGGGATTCTAGGAGAAAGAATGAGGTTTGGAAGTGTCCCAATGAGATGTGGTAATGGTGGGATGGGCTTCAGAGATCCAGGGATGGGTTCAGTGATGGTGGAGTTAGCGCTGGTGGTATCATAAAAGAGTTTTGGGGTGGTGAATTGTATTTTGAGCTGGTAGAATGTTACGCAGGCATTGTGGAATGAGGTTGAGAGCTGTAGAATCGAGTTCTGAGTGGGCAGAATGAGGTTTGAAGATTTTCTAGTGGTTTCAGAAGTGGTGGGTTATTCTGTGGAGGTGGAGAAGTGGTTTCAGAGTGCAGGGATAGTACCCAGTTAGAAAAAACGTTGTAATCACAAGTGCCCCTTTCCCGGGTCTTGTGGCCAGTAACATCCTAGGTAGTGGGATGTTTTTCTATCCTGATGGGCACCGAAAACTGTTCTAGCTACTAGGGAATAGATGTGCGACTGACAGTTCCATCACTACCGCATTTCAGATTGATGCATGGTTCAGAATAGTATTAGAGGGTAAAAAGCCGAGCATTGGCATGTATGTGGTATAAATGAAACATTGGTTTAATGAATCATTTATAAATATTTCTATTTCTAAAGCTTTAATCAAGCTTGCTAGCAACCGGGTGCTGTACAAGGGGAAAGCCCCAGTTGGGATATTTTAGCGGGGGGTGGGGGGGGGGAAGCAGGTGGATCTAGTGGAGGGGGTAAGAAGTCGTCTCTCTACGGGAGTGGTCCTTGAAGGTTTAAGTTTTTAGTTTCTTCCTGAATTGTAGGAGGGCTGGTGCTGTTCTTATGACAGATGTGAAGTTGTTTTAGACCTAGGAGGCATATGCCAGAATTATAGATGTTTTGTTTTCTCCTTCCTGTAGTTTTTAATCTCTAATCTGAAGTCTCATCTGATGTTGCTCTCCAGATGTTAGTTTGAGTGCTAGCTAAACATGTGGATCTTAGTGTAAAGGGCCGGATAAGTGATGACAGCTGATCTTAAATAAGATGCAACTCGCAGTAGGTCTTTTAGTGCTAAAGTGAAGTAGTCCCATTTCTTCAGCTCCGTAATAAGCCTGGCCTTTCAGAGGAGTAAGAGTGGTCTCTGAGATCCTGTTTAACGGGGCTTTGCCTCCATCTAGGTGGGAAAGGCCTAGGGCTGGAACTGTTATGCTGAAGTCTTCTCTTTGGAAAAAGGTATAACTTTTTTCAGGCGAGGGAGTCAGAACTAAGCTGTTATAATCTTATTGGAAACGTGTTTTTTGAGTGAGTGATTTAAATTGATGGTGAATCCGAAGGGATTTGACTTGTCAGTTAGGGTGTGAAGCCTGTCCGGTTTTAGTTGGATGGCCATGAGAGAGAATGTTTGGCGTTATTGTCAAACACGAAGAATCCAATCTTTGTATGGTTAAGCTTTAGGTAGTTTGTTGACCTCCAGGTCTGGATGTGTTTGACGCAGGTTTCGAGTCTACGTGTTGCTGCTTGAGGAGTGTCCGCACATTAGTGGAGCTTGATGTTGCTGTCTGCAGTGATGGCTCCCAGTGGTTCCACGGAAAAGTTCAAACTGATGGGTGACAGGATGGAGGCCTGGGGGCCGGACGAGAAGAGTCTGGTGTCTGGGAGTTCCGATCTGAACGAGTTGTGGTTGGTTGGTGCGATAGGATGTGAAGCATTGTATCATTGTTTTCAGAGTGTGGATCAATGCCATGTGGTTGATCTTGTTGGAAGCGGCATAGAGGTCAAGCAGGAAAAGGGTAATCTTTTTCAAAGGCCTCGTCAGCGCCTAGGCTGTGGCTGTTCCAATCCTGCAATCTAACCCCGGTTGATGGTCGTGAAGTAGGTTGCTCTTGCTGATGTGCTCCTGAAGCTGGGTGGTGACTGCCTTTTCAATGGTTTTTCTAACAATTGAGAGGTTGGTTTTAAGACTAAAGTTAGCAAGGTCGGCTGTGTCTAGTGTAGTGGGAGGGATCTGTCCGGTCTTAGGGCTGCCTGAGAAAGTGCCATGGGCCAACGAGGAATTGACAATATGGAGAAAGGACACAAGGGCTTCTCTTTTCCTTGGTTGAGTTCAAAATATTGCAGAGGTCTGTGTGGGAGATGTTGTTGAACGATTATCAGGTAGTGGTGTTGCTGCTAAATATAGGAGTTGGTGAGGATAAAGATGATAAATTGGTGATGTTGGATCTAGTTTTATTGATTTTCTCCATGACAAAGTGGTTGTTAGTGTTGCATATGCCAGCTGGTGGTGGGGTAGCAGGTCCTGTGATGAGGTTTTCAGAGGAGCATAGCGTTCCGCGTGATTCGTCAAAGTGCTGCTGGAGATGATCAGAGGCGTGTTGACATCTATTAAGGGCTGGAAGTGTTGGGGTAGGTTGATTAGTTCCTCTTGTACTTCAAGATGGATGTCCTTGAAGAGGTGGGAGGCAACTTTCTCTTTTTTTCTGCCGCCCTTCATGTGGGTAAGTGGTATGTGAGATGGTGAAGGGGAACGCACGATGATCAGTCCAGTCCAAGAGTATGGGTGGCTGGCTGTGGATGTTGTGGGATGGAGAGTGAATGAAGTCCAGTGCTTTGCAGTGATGTGATGTTTCATTTCTAGGGTGTTGAATGTAGAGTTGATGGCTTTCTTCATGGTTTTGGTCTTTGAGTCACAGGCCATATTGAAGTCTTAGAGGAGGGTGTGGGATGGATGCAGAAAAGAAGAGGTGTGATATTTCTACTTTGACATCCTGGTGGGTTCTGGATGGTCTGTAGATTAAGGAGGCTGTTTAACAGACTTTGAGAGGAAAGTGGCAGGGAAGGTGCTCATCAGACTTGGGTGTGGCATGTTAAAGATGGTGCTATTCCATGTTGATTTATGGATGCTGACTCCAGATGGAAGGAGGACGTCAAGAGTTTGTGTGGAGCAACATGCAAACCAGGTATCTGTGATGAAAAGAGCATCTGGTTCATGGTTACTCACATCTCTGGAGGGCCAAAATGTATAGTCGTGGGTGTGCCGGAGGGCCGCTCGATGCAATGACGTTCCAAAGCAGCCGAGGTAGGGTGAAGGATTATGGGAACAGAACATAAAAGATTAGTATATAATATTTTCTTTTAAGTCTTTTTTGCACATTTTGCAGCAGCTTATCATATACCGTGTTTAATCTATACATTTTTTGGATTGTGTATCTTATGTTCTACTGTGTGTAATCTATTTTTAAACTAACGAATTGAATAATCACAGTAATTACTGTCACAGGAAGGGACCTCGCAGCATTATTATAAATACATATTGCTTTCCCCCAGTGCACAGACAAGGATTTAACTCAGTGACCATGCAGGTACGCACGGACACCTTAATTCTGTAGTGATTGCTGAGCTTCCCTACTAAAACAATCCCTTCCTACAGATTAGTTTAACTTGCATTCATTTTTCATTTAAGGTATGTGCATTACATTATACTGTCAGTTATGTGTAGGTTATGAAACCAATAAAATAGTTACAGAATATTTTCTTCCTTTAACTATCTGCCTGACCCCCACCTCCCACACTCACTGACCCCGTCCCATTGTACTCATGCCAGTTCTATCCTTTTTTGATGCACTTCCCAAGTCCTCTCAGCAAAGCTTTCACTTGTGAGCAGGCCTGCCTTGCTCAAAGTAAGAGCTGAACTGGCCAATGCGACAAAGTCACATCGTTGTTATTGTTTTTCTGATTCTGGGCTTTGTTTATGCCCTGCTTATAAAACAAGGTGAACTAACTACAGAAACATAGCCCAGCGTTCCAAAACGGTGTTGCTTGGCTAGCAAAATTAAACCCTGAACTCAAGCAATTTACTCAGCTGCAACTCTCCGTACACCAAGGGTCCCAGAGCAAGTACTGAAAGCCGCAAGGAAAGGTCTGCCAGGCCACTAGTAGCTCACGGGACAAACTTTGAATATCTCTGTTCTAGATTATGGTGAATGATGTTGGCGTTGTTGGGGCATGCAATTCCTGTGTGCTTCTATGAGCATGAGTTGAGATGGTGTGATGTGAGTGATGTGTGTATTGTTGTGAGCGGTACGTGGATGATGATTTTGGTGTTAGATGTGTAAGTGTGTTTGCTGGGTCTTGGCTTATCTTGACACCAGGGGTTCTACCCCAAGTTCTTTCAGGTCCAAACAGGGCCCAGATAGGTGATGCCCTTGTATTCGTTGCCCTTACCTTGGGACACCCAGGCGAGGGCTGCACCCTGGGGCAGGGGTTTTGAAGGCCCAATGAAAAAGGCTTTTGAAAATTAACAGTAACGATGGACACCACATGGCAGATGGTTGGTCAATTCGTCATCATTCAATCATTTGTGAAGAGGCTAGCTTTACCATATCCTAACAATCTGGAAATATGATTATACATGGTGTACACAATATGTTCATAAATATAAAACATATCTTTCATTATACATACTCAATTATGTATAGACATTCATCTTAACAGTGCATTCAGGTATAAAGAAGGCAAGTCTACATGCAGAAAAGAAACTCCGGCCACGTAAACATATTTTATATGGGATTAAAAACTCATTCATTAAAAGAAACAATTAAAGAAACACTAAAAAGAGCAGAAACCAGTAGAAATTTACAATTTCAGTAAATAAATGTCGATCTGACCACAGTCCTTCTTGACTCACACATGCATCTCCATCACAAATGGCCAGCAGTAAAATGACAATACCTCAACAAGCGAATATCCTTCCACGTATCCAAGAGGATCCTCCGCTCCTCTGACCTCGCCCTGGCAAAGGTCCCCCGCATCCGCAGAAACAGAACTGGTGGAAGGGCTTTCGCCTATATCGCAGCCAAAACCTGGAACGAGCTCCCTGTGAACATCAGACGCTCCCCGACCCTGCACACGTTCAGGAAGGACCTCAAGACCTGACTCTTTGACTGATCCGGAGCCGCCCCCAACCCCCTCCCCCCAGCGCCTTGAGACCATCACGGGTGAGTAGCGCGCTTTACAAACCCCTGATTAATTGATTGATTGTGTTGGTCTGCACTGAGCCAATCTTTAACTGGTGTGATTCTGAGATTTTCAAATGTACATTCTGTTTCACCTTCCTACGCTTACAAGGCCTTCATCAGGGTGGAATATTTTAGCCAAGTTGACAGAAGCGATTTAATTGTCAATATCAACAAAATCTATTTGTACATTATTAATCAACTTCTATCCTTGTGGTAAAATAGCCCAGGCCAAACAAGATGCCCTCACTACAGATTGGAATCATTAACTCATGCAATGCACTTCATGCATGAGAAGTAAATTACAGTAGACAAATGATTTGCCACAATCCATAGTGTGAAAATAGGTGTGCCCAAATAGGCGTCCATTCGTATTGGGTGGAGAATCTTTACTGTTCCGCACACTTCATCTACATTACCTTTTATTCAAACATCCTCTCAAATGTATTCATAGGAATGCACTAAAAAGCTAGAAATCCAACATGCAGAAGTACATTTCCAAACCCATATAATGGGTGTATGTGTATTTGGTTCACAATTGTACTGCACACAATATATTATTTTTACATCAAGCTTGAGCGAGTGTCTCTCTGCTTACCATTCTCTGTCGATTCTTTTACCTATGCAGAGAATAGGCTTTGAATACACCCATACTAGTCTTTCCCTCTCAAATCATTCTATTGGCTGTTAGGTGCATCAATGTGTCTTCAATGGAGTGAACACATTGTAATGGATCAGGACTGCTTTGCATCTCAAAACTACTCTGAATCCCCACACATTAAAGTATCGAATAGATGCACTGTACACAGACAGCCATCTTTTTTGTCTTGTATTTTCACTGCAGCTATTTTTTTAAGCTTTTGGTCAGGACTTCATATTCAAGTCAGACCTATTGGCCTTGCAAATGCTTGTTTACCCCAGTAGACTTCAATGGTCTACATTTGCACGCACACTTAAACTAGTTAGGTGCACAAGAAACAAATGTGCCCATTTCAGAGCCTCTTAGGTTTGCAAATGTTTGTGGTTCATGTTGACCTCTCTACCTTTTTGATTTTTGAGGCATTATCCTTAATGTTATTTCACATATAGACCTGCTGATCTGTGAATGAACAGGTGCTTTCGGAATATTTATGAAAAACTTTTTACCTACGTGTAATCTGAATTAAAGACCGCAACAGCTGATCATTAGCTTTGGGAGACTAAAAGCTTGGGTAATTCTGTATCATATATTAATTGAAAATCAAATTAAACACTGAGTTATTTTAAGAGTATAGAAAATAGTACTAAGTTACATACTCCAAAATGCAATTCACAAACCTCTGGCTGGAGATCTCCGCCTCTTCTATCTTGTTTGTCCAGAACTCTTCTCCCTTGTAGTAGAGATCTCCCCTTATGTGGGTATTGGATTTAGTAGGAAATGTGGGAGAGCCAAAAATCTGTATGAAGCATCTGGAATTATTTAATATTGATTTTGCAATCAATTTAATATTTTGTTAATATTTTCAGCGTGCGCTGCTGCAGTAGCTAATAGCTTTGCAACCCAGAACTTTTTGCCCGCGGACCATGTTTGTTCATCATAACAGTGCACGTCCACAGGTGGACACTCACTCGCAAGGCTTGGATACTACTATATACCCATCGTTAGCCTTGAAAAAGTCCTTTGAACTGAAACACGTATCGCTGTAGAAGGTGTCATCCGATTGGCTTGTAGAACTGTCAGAACGTGCCTAGTCACATCACTTTGTTGCTTGTGACACAATACCAAGTGCACATGTGTGCTTTTGTTGACCTCACATCTATAACAAAATCGATTTTACTGTCAATAACAGCTGTGATTGTTTGACTTTAGTTTGTGCCAATAAATATATGAAATTGAATATATAATATCTTCTGATCAGACAACACAAACAAATAATTGACTTTTCTCACTGCTTGGTGTGCTCCTGACATACCTTGTTCATGTTATGAGTTGTCATCCTGCGTAACCCCTCCCACACACCCCCACTCACCCCCGCCAACTTTCTTTCTAGATGCACTCTTTGGTAGCAGAGTGTAATCTGGTGCAGTTTACTACCCAATATTACTGCCATGGTTCCTAAACTTGGTCACTTTAATATGAGATGTGCGGTTGTTGGTCTCGAGTGCTACCTCTGAGAAGCTTTGGTGGCTTGTCAATCTCTTAGTGGGGAGTCTTTGCATCTCCTGCACCCTGCCTCATGCAGCACCAGGCGGGCATGAAAATGTGTATTTAGCACTGTTAGAGAAGGTGCCCCCTAATGTGTAATGAGTTATTTATCTAAATAAACTGTGCGGCACACGCACACCCAACAATCCCCCAACCGATGCGGCAGAGAAGGCCACCGCCTTCTGTTGGCTTCACGGCCTATATTTTATCGAAGCATATGTTTCTGACATGCCTGGTGCCTCCTGTGGGCCCACTGTGTGATATTTCTGTTTTCTGTTATTGCTCGCATTTTAAGTAGTTTTGTGGATTCTTTTTTTATTTGGTGGGGGAAATAAGGCTTTACAGTTTGTGAGCTCAAGTCCCTGGGGGCCCCCAAGCTGTGGATGTCCCTATAGCAGACAGGGGAAGCAAATTCACGTCTCGTCTGTTGTGTTTTAGAGGTGGTATGCCTCCTTCCTCCAAGCATCAAAACATATGGGGACTGATTCACGAGGCTTCATCTATGAGGAGCTGTGGTTTACTCTTGTCTCGACCCTGGCGGATTCTCTAAACATTTTCTGTGACTGTGTGTTTTATGGTGTCATAGATGTGGCAAACTTGCATTTTCAAGCTATGTCTGTGTACGGTTATGCCTTACTCCAAGCTTGGGTGTGACTTACTCAAGAATTTGCTGACATAAGATATTGTTACTCACTTAAAGAGCAAGTCACACTAAAATCCGGAGTAGGACGCAGCTCACTGCAGGCAATGATTTGTGGGTTCACCTGGTGCCTCGGGTGTAATGCAGATCTGAGGTGAAGCCGACCTGTAGGGCCGAGCACAAAAGTTGTGATAGCTTGAGGCACTCTTCCGGATGCATGTGTAGGCTGTGTGATGATGGGCATACTCTTCAAGCGGAAACATGGCTGCCGTTCTCTCTTCACCCGAGCTGTAGTACCAGTTTCGATGTCGTGTATTTTCTGTACTGTGTTAGTGTGTAAGATTTGCGTATGTGCACCTAAAACAAGAAATAGGCAATTCCTTTGCAGAAATTCCAGTTGACCAGTTATGAAGGGGGTCTGCTAGGTCTCTTCTCCGGCTGGTGTATTTTTGTCTGTGATTAAATTGGAATGGCGAAAGCTGCATCCTGGTGATCGTGTTTATTTTTTTAATTTTTAGCTGATGTTTTTTAACCAGTAGAACGTTCCTTGTGTTTTCTCTGCTGTACACACTCAGTCCATTATCCAAACAGTAATTGGTCCCCGTGTTTCCTTTAAAACCACGTGTAACTGGCTAACTGGAATATACACCAAGGATGCTACAAGCTCTGTTTTTGTAGTTTCATTTTGGGCAGATTTTTTTATTTATTATTAAATCATGAATCTGAGGCAATACAATGGCATTGCAGTGTCTGCAGCAAACATGTGCTTCCTAAATAAAAAGGGACTGGTGCACAAGGCCTTGTAGGAATATTTTATGGGTTTTTTTTAGCAGGTAGGTCAATGTATGCAAATCCCAGAGTTCCTTCTGCCCGGTCCATGTGCTATATGCTGTCCCGGGGGCTTCTGGGAATCGCCCACTGTACAGGGAGGTCACGACTCGGAGCAGGTTGGAAGCGGCGCTGCGGTTCCTCACAGGGCAGCTGGCTGGAGGCACGTGGGAGGGGGTGTAAAACTGCCCGAAGTGAACTATGCTAATGCGGCACGTTACAAAAATGCACGTGGGGTTTAGAGCTTAGATTTCGGGCCTCGATGTTATTGGGGGCCTGTTATTTTCTACCGCTACGCATTTTATCACATTGTTTTCCATGACAGATTTCTTTAAAATTATTTGTATGACAAAAACTAAGATGTGCAATGCAAGCATTTTGTAATTTAAATATACAGTCATAAAACATGTAGGCCCTTTATCGAACTACCTACAAATAATTCCAAGGTGGGACAAGGCATGTGCGTTGAAAATCCCTGCGAGTGCTTCAAAGAACAATGTCACAGCCAGACGTCTGCGTAAATAGGGTTTAAGACCAGGCTAACATGGGACAAGACGATCTGTGAAAATGCACAGGCCACAACGCTGCATTAAGGGATGGGATTCATGCTCTTTCTCACAGTGCCCCCTGGTGGACTTTTTTTTACTCAACACAGTTTTCTCGTTCCTCTTGACGCGTTTTATCATGTTCCATTCCCTCTGCCTGAAATTAATGCAGACGCGTTATTTATTTGGGCATTGTCTTTGTTTGTTTTTTTAAATAACTTGACTATTTGATATTCGACTGCGGATAGCGATGCACTTTTAGTTATCATGTGCGGATTTTTGTTTCTACTGCTCCTCGTACCAAGTTGAAGTTGTTTTTCCGCTTCCCTTTTTCGCAATGCCAATGTATGTGTGCCCTATGGATGAGACCCCAAAGAAGCGAATCAGACATGCTGCTGCTGAACAGAGTGTTTCAGCAACTGCAGGGAACCTAAAGGGGTGATGGCGATCTTTTCATATTTGGGTGGTTTGAAGTGATGCTCGAGGGGGCAGTAAGTGACGGTGCCCAACCGTGAGCTGTTTGGAGCATACATCCATTCTGCATCAGCCCCGGCCTTCTGAAAGGGGCATGCACTTGGTTCATGGTTCGGTTTTAAGGTATCAAGAAACTCAAACAACCTATATCTCTCAGGAAGCTGTCCACACTGCAGCGACATGCAGCCTGTCCAGACGCTGTCCACACTGCAGCGACATGCAGCCTGTCCAGACGCTGTCCTCGCTGCAGCCAGTGCTTTAAATGGGAAAAAATAAGTGCAGGTACTCATTAAAGTAGAGGTGTGGCAAGTGGGCGGGGCTAGGTGCGGGGCTATGGACAAGATATGATCATACATAATGACTTCTGTACCAGTTGCAGCACATATCAAAACACACGAGAAATGCCTTTATGTAAATAAAACAGAGTTACATTACAACTATGAAAGCCATGATGGCGCTTTAACCCAAATGGTCGCTGTGTACCTGCTTGACAGTGCAGTGTCTGTATAGAGACCCTGTCCTGGTAATCACAGCGTGACACAAGCTCTCTTAAACCCCTGCGGTTTGGGGACATTCAAATGGGCGCTGCTGGAAACTTCAACAACTCTGCAAAAGGCTACTTCAGGGCTCCTCGGAAGCAGTGCGGAATCTGCCCTGCACTGGAAGAGAAACCTAAGCTGCGCCTGCCGTGCCGTGGATCAGGGTACCGATACTCTCCCTGGCTACAGAGAAGTGCCGGTACTAACAGCAAAAAATTCAGAAGTGCCGGTACTCCGTACCGGTGAGTACCGGGCCATTTAAAGCACTGACTGCAGTGATGTACCCCTGGAAGCTGTCTCACTGGAGAGACATTCCACTCGAAACTGTCTTCATTGCAGCAGCACCCTATTCTTTGTTGACATCCGACTAGAAGCTGTCCTCACTGCAGTGCAACGACGTCCGACCGACAGCTGTCACGACAGTAGAGACAATCCACCAGAAGCTGTCTTAACTTAAGTGACATTCCACTAGAAGATGCCGTCACTGCAGCAACATTCCACCGGAAGTTGTCCTCACTGTCGCGACTTCCGACCGCCAGCTGTCATGACAGCAGAGACATTCCACCAGAAGTTATCTTCACTTAAGTGACATTCCACTCAGGGCTTTAAGTGGGCCGGGTCTCACCGGTGCTGAGCATCGCAGTTTTTTAAAGGAGGCCTCGAAACGGGTCTCTATCGGGCTCTGTTTTGTGCCCTGGCACAGGCGGTCCGTTTTTGTATGGACTGCAGTGACAGCAGGCACATCGATGTGCGCGTGCTCACACTGCTCACTTCTCACTAGTGGAGAAGTTACGGCATGATGTCATGCCAGGTGAGCATTGTAGGGGAAGGGAAATGCCTTAAAGCGTCATTTTCTCTCTGGATTTCCCTTCTCGTTTTGAAACTCAGGAGCAGCAACATTGTCGTGGTGTCACCAGGGCTTTAAGTGGAAGCTTTTTCAATATTATATAGAAGCCATAATTGCTGCTTATGTATCTTATGCAACTAACAACCATTGACAGAGCCAATATATTTGAATGCAAAGGCAAACAGCAAAATACAAGTCGAGCGGCACACTGTGCTAAGTACAGATTTTTAGCTTACCCGTTTTTAATCCACGCCCTTAATAACATTCACCATGCCCGTATGAGAGACCCCCAGTTTTTTCATCCCACTTAAAGCCCTGATTCCACTAGAAGCTGCCCTCACTGAATCAGCATTCGACCGGAAGTGGTCCTCACTGCAGCGACATCCTTCCGGAAGCTGCCTTCCGGAAGCTGCCCTCACCGAATCAGCATTCGACCGGAAGTGGTCCTCACTGCAGCGACATCCTTCCGGAAGCTGTCCTCACTGCAGCGACATTACATTGGACTAGCTCAAGGTTGATGCCTATTTCAAGAATGATTAATAGAACATCCTATCAGCATTTACAGTTTCACAGGGAACCGCAATATAACGTAGTGAAAATAACCAGAAATATTGAGAAATTTATTGTGTTGAGTATAACAGGATTAGAAGCTTAAATTGACCGCAACATTGCAAGATTGGTCAGTCAGGGCCAGAGCAGTTGGCAAAGCTTAATGCAGCGAAAATTAACCCTTTCCCAATAATTCTATATTAATGAACTTATTTGAGCTTTGCACTGGTTCCATGTTATTGTTTCACATTCACTAATTAACTCTGTTATTAATTTCGAGGGATTATTAACTGAGTAATTCAATTCACGATCCTATACTTTTGCTTTCTTGCAAAAAATAATGTTTAAAAAAAAGATGTTGTAGTTGAACGTTTCGTAGTTTTCTTTCATTTTCTACCAGTGGGTGGCAGTGCTGCCTCATCTGCTTGTAATATTTTTTAATGGGAGGAGCTTTGATTTATCCATACACTCTTGATTTAATTATTTTTATTGACCATTACATTTTTATGGAGGTCATAGCTCCTCTGCCTCCTTTACTTAATTATTTATTCATATATGTTTATCTACATGCTACATTTATGTGTAGGCGTGTGTCTATACGTACAGATACATATACACTCTCTCTCACACACACACTTTTTTTCACAATATTTTTGTTCTACCAAATGCTTTTTGGGCTGTTTATGTTTTTTAACGATATTTTTGAACAGTTTTTCTACATACTGCAGCCTTCAATAGTCTGCAAGTCTTACGAGCAAATCTTTCTAGATTTTGTTTGGTGTACATACGTTGCTTTTTTCCACAATGTTTTTGTTCTCCTAATTTCTCCTTTGGACTGATTTTTTTTTTTTACCCTATATTTTTGTACATTATTGCCAAATGCCACAGCTTTCAATAGCTTACTTTACAAGTCATGGGAGCAAAGCTTCCTAGATTTTGTTTGGTGCACTATGGCCACTCTTTTCAATTAGAAATCTTAAAATCCCAGCCTCCAAAATGGAGGGCTTTGAGTTTTCAGACCTAAACATTTATCTTAGGGTATGTGTTGCTTATCAGGACAGAATATGGGCAATTGCTAATGATCTAGGATTGCTAAATTGGAACACCATAGAAAAAGAATCCATCTCAAGGCATCCTTTAAAACCATTACTGGTATCAGAAAGGGTTAGGATTCACCCACACCTGTTGTCAACAGTAGAGTAGATACACCCTCTTCATTTGCTTTTGTTTCTGCAAAGGTGAAGGTGGACTCCAGATTACTCATGTTGTTTTCAATTTGAGACAATACAGAATGTTGCTTTGCTGGGAAAGGATGCACCAGCGAGCGTGGGTTGAAAGAGACCTGTTCATCTTAGGTCACATAATAAACAGAGATTTATAACATCATTCATTGATAAACAAAGATTGTACTCTATTCCCCGGAAGTGACATATGGAACTAGATTGCATTGAAAACCCTGTTACCACTATCAGTGGTAATCTCAATTAGCACGGCTATACCTTTACAGATAACTAGACTGCTTATAACACCGAACTACTGGAAAATGTCTGCATTAAAAATATAGAGTCGTATTTCAGATGATAATGTAACCTGTTTAGAAACACACAGATCTGACTGAGAACTAGAACTTAGAATACAGGTCCTGTACACGCCCTGGTCATCTCACATGGGGAGTATTAAAAAAATTACCCCAATCGTACATACTCAACTTTGGGTCCTGTCGTGCAACTGTTGGACTCCCTTAAAATGCGTAAACGTAATCCTGACAGCCGATTCATTGTGAGTAAAATGGAGGAGCTCTTAAGCTAATTAAAGCCATTTGCTGGCCACCTCCCCCACAGCTGAAGATTTCCACAATGGCATCTCTGAAATGCTTCATTCATCTTAAATAGTGAAATGAATCTATTGCTGTCAATGTTCATGTTTACTAAAATGGTCAAGGAAATGGCTTGGTGAAGCTCTTATGCTTGCTACATTCATACTACTTAACTTGGTGGTCCAGAAATTCCTGCCCACTGTATCTTTCAAGCAGCATTGTGGGATCTCCAGCTTCGTAGGTGGCAGGAAGGCCAAGGCACCCGAGAGTCGTTTGCAGTCCTTGTCAATGGAGAGAAGGAACTCTTCCCTCATATTAGACCGAATGGTTTCTTTACAGCCTGAACAGTGGGTTCCTGACTGTTGGTCATAGATGGATGAGGTGGTTCATTTTCACATAGTCTTCAAATTGTCACAACACTCTTTGGTGAACTCTGCTGGAAATGGCTTTACAAGAGTTCATCCTTGCTGAAATGATTGACAGGATCACACTGCTCGAAATAAAAAGATGACAGTGTAGATACTCTCTCCCTCACAGCACTAAGAAGTTATTGTACTCTCGCTTTGAAAGCATAACATTCCTAGTGCAAAACTCTGGTACCTCCCCTTTCAAAGTTTTTCATACCATTGTTGGCAATCTCCCTTTGTCGCATCCCTACTAAAAATGCCAGCACTCTCCTTTTAAAAGTAGTTGATTCCTTTTAAATAGTACTAGCACTCGCCACAGCAGAAGGAAAAGATGGCCAGCATTTAGTGGCTGGAGGTGCCTGCCCATTTCTAGCGCTGATTGAATGAACTGCAGTGGGAAGTCAGACCTGCCCGTCAGAAAGTTTTTTTTTCTGGAGAAGCTCGGATGATAGACACTGGGTTTGCATTTTAATTATTGGTATTAGGGAGGCTCAAGAAAGGATTTAACTTGTCTTTTTTCCAGAGGTTGCCTATAGCATGTGTGAATCCTCTGATGGCACTGAGTGCTTTATGTTTCTTGGCACAAGTGAATGGGCCCCGCATAGCGCTAGCTGATGATATGTATTAACTTATCCATTTGAGGGCATCTGATGCTGGCTGCTTTACTACATAAAACAGAAAGTTTCATATTAAAGTTAAGCACAGTCCACTTCAAAGCTAATGTTGTGACTATAAAGTGATCATTTTATTGAATGTTGTAATAAGGTTTTTCCACATTACTGGCAAAAAGATTGTTACAAGTAACTGATTCTCTAAAACATCAGGGTCACAAAAGATGATTCCCAGATGCACAGCTTCAAATTGTAGATGGATGACTGCTTGAGTATTGTATGAAATATCTTTCTGTTGCCTTGAAACTTCTAAGGGATATTCTGCGGCAATCAGAAAAGTTAACCTGTACCAATGAGAAATTGATTGGTTATAATATTTTGTGCATGTCGATGACGGTCTTGTTTTCACTGATAGTTAATCAGGGGCTTTCCAAGGCTTCTGATAGAATTTGATTGGTGAAGCAATATATGTAGGTTAGTAATTAACTGTTGCAGTTCTTCTGAGACTAAAAGTTGACTAGAGGAATGACTACTTCTATTGGTACCATTGGCTATGCATGGAAACTATATGTAATCAACAATTTACAACCAAGAATGAAGGTTCTGCCCAACAAGTTACGAGACCCTAATTTCCTTGCGTACAAGTATACTAGAAAAGTGCCACAAAAATAAGTTGCTTTTCTGGCCAATATTCTTAAAATCGAGATGGCTCTTCTTCAAAAAGCACATCTTGTTCCATTTATAGTTGATGTTTAGCTACCGTCTCATTATTATAACTCCGGACTAGTGGACGTTGTGAGGAATGTACGTTCTTATGACACATTATTTTCCCCCGCAGGGAATCACAACGTGGTCGTTACAACGACCGCAGTGTGATTCCGCATACCATTACTCCGCAAGTCGGAACAACGAATTGCGGAGGGGGGCGCTGGATGTTGGAATAGTATAATTTACTATTCCAACTCCAGTCTGTGCGGACAATAGGGACCCCCCCCCCCCTGCAAGTCTTTGTTCCGACTTGCGAAGCTATGGTATGCGGAATCATAACGCGGTCGTTGTAACGACCGTGTTGTGATTCCCTGCGGGGAAAAAGATTTGTGGTAAACGTTGTTTACCCGTTGTGAGTACTGTTGGAAGCAGTACTCTTTTCCATAAACACTGGTGATTAGCACTACTAGTCTTCAAGACATATCGGAGAACTGGTGATCTTGTACATGTTTTGGAACTATTTGGGGTTGAAATTGATATTAGTTATATAATCAGAGACCATCTGTATCCAATCCAACAAACTTAGTTAAATATCAGATGAATATATAAATGATATATGGAATATATCACCTGTAAGGATCTACACTATTCCCTCATATGTGCCTTTACTATCACTTTCCAATATCCCCATAGATTTGCTGACCTGGGCCAATTAAACTACAAATTGGAAATATTCTCACAATACTGTGCCATGGAGAGAGACTGTATATGCAATATAGGGAATTGTTTACTGCTTCTGGATTAGTAGAACATTATGCAGAGTATATTTTTAGCAAAACATCTGACCCATAGAAAAAAGAGGTGTAAGTGTGCCAATTACATTATATTGACTTTTTTAAGATGGTGAATCAGTGCTACTGTACCAACACTAAATTCCGTTCCTTTATTCCGTCCCCAATGTCATGTCTGAAATGCTCGAGAGACAATGTGACATCACCACATATGTTGTAGAAGCCCCCATAATCCCATCAGATACTGCAAGGTTGTACAACTGCTTATATATCAAGTACTGAAATTATACATAAGAATAATTCCTAGAAATATGTTGTACACAATATGGTTAATTTTAGTCTTTGCAAACTTGAATCATTGTTCACTAAATGACTCTTTAAATGGCTTAAGGATGACTGTCACTCGATCCTAGGGCTATCCATATAACTAGCACGTTATGCTAAATTTTAAATTTGGCAAGTGTCCATAAAAACAATGAAGTATTGGTTTTAAAAATATTTTATGGAGTCTTTTACATTTTTAACAACTATAGAAATGCAAGAAACCATAGAAACATTGTGCTGGTGTAGTTTTCCTGGCGATGTAGAAATTAGAGAAAAAGGTCAATCGATGTCACTGTAGGTAACTGCTCTGTATTATCTACAAGTCTCAAATGACGATGTTTAGAACACATCCATAGTCCTAAACTCTGATTGTAAACATCTCTAGGACCTATGCTAGTTACTCCTACCTTCTCAAACGTCTCAGAGCATCCATGTCTGATGAACGTGACCAGGTATCTATTTAGCATCATTCAATTGATAGAATACACCTCTAAGGCCTGCAGATTTACCATTCCAATACGACATGATGGGATGTTCCCTCTCTTCCATATCCCTTCAAACACACTATGGAGGAAGGTACCCACATATTCTCATTTAAGTTATGGGGTAATATACCTTCTCTAGTGTTTTAGATGACCTCCAAGAGGGTCGTCTTTTGGGTACATCAGTGACTTCCAAAAACCTTTTTTTTTAATTCTCTCATATCCTTTCTCATTCATTCTTTATTGTGGTGAGTTCTGTGCATTGTTAATGTCTTATAGTTGAAAATAAATTAATGGCGACAAATCATCAATGGTGCATGTTCATGAAGCATATGCCTGCATTGGAAGAAAAAAATGCAATAGGATCGATTAATATAAGGTTTGCATATTGGTCTGAGTGTTCATTTGCAAACCAAAGTTTAAACATGTGTAGTAAAGTACAAGAAACGCTATTGAAGCATTTGCAGTGTATCTGTTGTCTTACATATTGCAGTATTAGGAATTGTACATGTAATAGAATTACAGTTCATTTTAATTTTCCTCTTTTTTTTAATATGAATGTATGTATTTTAACCCTATTTTTTTATTATTAACATTTGTTATGCTTATTCTTTTTCTATCATATCTTTTTTATATGTGTTAGTATTTTATGTGCGTGCGAACTGAATTATCAGCTCACATGCAGGAGAACATAAACATTTTTGTGTTGCAATCTAACTTGTTCCCATGTAATCAACAATTATAGTTTTGGGATGTTGCAAAATTTGTCAACATAAGAAGTTCTGTGATGACAAATTTAACACATTTGGGAAGTTACAGACTTTGTCAGTTTTACACATATTTGTGAGGTTGGCAAAGTTTTAAGGAAAAATCAACTAACCTGCAGGAACACAATTCAGCAACATTACAGGCCTCTGGTTGGCACAGAGTGTAGTATGACCCTTGTGTTGTAGATCATTGGTGGCTATGGGAAAGAAAGGCTTCAGACCATCAGTGTCGGAAAACCATAACCACAGGAACCAAACATATCAAAGAAGACAGAAATGCAATATGTGAGTAGAAAGTTTAAAAGATGCTCGCTGGAGCAGAGGATTTCATCAGTGCTTAATAAGTAAAAAATAATTAGTGCCAGGGCCCTCGTCAGGAGGCCACTGCAGCTTGCTCCACCCTTTGCCCTGCCAGTGCTGCCAATGGCAGTACCAACACAACTGCTAACCATCACACTGCTACAAGTGTGACAATTCAGACTTTTTTAGGCCCCAAATCTCTAAGAATGGCCTGGGGGACAGGTATTAGTTGTTTTTAATGTATATTAAATTAATAAACAGCTGTTGTTCTGCTCAACTCTAAGTTACACAAGCAGTGCCACCATGTGGCAGCTGTCATAAGTGCCGGTGCTGGCTATTAAGTGCTGGTGCCGAACACCGGAAACCACCAGCTGAAATTAAGCACTGGATTAAATGGATAGCCAAAGCCAGAGTCCTTCCACAGTGTTCGATTGTCACCCTCCATAGACACGGGGAAATGTTTATGGACCAAAATGACATTTTTAAGTGTTGTTATCATTTACGCCAAGTCTGCTTCCTCCCACATTGGTGTTAAAATAATTGGCCACGAAGCAGGAACAGAAAAATGCAAGGCAGCTCAGATTCCTGTTCTTCATTCTCTATTGTTCTAATTTTAGTTTATTTACCTTGGACTAACGCAAAGAGAATCTCATTTGTTTCCTGAATGGGCGGAGACCGTGTGAGCCCCCATCACCTAGTTCACTTTCTTACCTTGTGCCTCACCTTAACCCTTTCCATCAGACCCCTACTCCCTCATAGTAGAAAAATAGCCACCTGAATTTGACATTTACACTCCTAGAAAATGCCCATTGACAGAATGGAAGCGAAAATCTTCAAACAAGAGAAAACCAGAAGACATGTCTACTTAATCTGTGCTCCCAGAAACTGAACCAGAACACCCATTAATAGGAGGACTTTTGTAATCCTCTGTGGAAACACACATGATCTAAAGACTTCTTCTGCGAACACTAGTCCTTTAATTGATATCAGTCGTCACCCACAAATATTCTGCCTCATTGTACACAAAACTGACTTGTAGCTCAGAGCTCCTATGCATTTCCAGTGCTCCATTTCTTTGTAGCTAGGTTTGCGTTCTTCATACCCATACATATATAGATACTGCTCCAAGGGAAACAGTGACCACTTTTTGCCCAAGATTGTTGGTGTAAAGAGTTATTTTGAACCTTTGAATGGTCATGTGACCTGTGTCCAGTGGCTGAATGGATTACATGACAAGCAACTCAAGGGTGTATGTGGGGACGAAGAGTAAGCACATGCAGCTCCACCGGTGTAAAGCAGCAGACTGTAACAAGCAGTGGCAAAGCGAATAGATTTTGCCTTTGGGAACTACTGTCTTTCTCAATGCGTTTTGCCTGTGCTGTTTAGTATCAGTAAACAAAGAATAAAAAGGTGCAATCATGGATGTGCTGTTGGCGGTCATGTTATTCTGTAGACATGCACATGCACCGCTATGCATGCTTGCGCTTATAGAATGATGCAGGCTTAATTTTCTTGTATTTTTTTATTGACCGCTCCAAGATAGCGGGAGCCACGGAAATTGGTCAATAAAAGACAAGTGTGTGGAAGAACGTTTGTGGTGGGCTAGAAACAATTAGCTGCCTGCCCCTCCAAAAAAGTGTATGTAAAAAAAATTATATATGCTTGGGGAAGCAGTGAACACTATTCTGGCATTTTACTGTTTTCGGCTATTTGAATTTTCCCGCAACTAAAGGATACCATGGCCGCTGACGCTTTGAAAAGCCGCGAGGAAGCGGCAGCAGAAATGTTTGATGACTTACCAGTCACCGAAGCGGCATACAATGCTCCTCCGATTATGGCCAAGACTGGGAGCTTTGAATTAAAAGATGTGTTTAAGCAACTGTAGAAATGCATGCGTACAGAGCAATCAAAATGGTGGGAACATAAATCTCTCTCACGCTATTTGGAGGTGGGGCGTATTCCGCGGGGCCTCCGCATTATGTTGGCCCGAGCTACGAGAACCCCGATCCCAATATGCTGGCGGAATGGGTAGAATGCAATTTAGACTCTTCAAGCAGATTAGTTAAGATTTTGATAAAATATGCGGAGAGTTAGCAATTAAAATCACTGAACTAAATGATCAAATATCTAAAATGGGCGCAACAGAATTGGAAAAAAGGTATCGGGATGAAATGCATGTGCGTTTGGCCAAAGAAGAAGATATCATAAAAAAACGGAAGGTATATAAGTTTCAGAGAGATAAGTTAGACTATCAAAATGGGCAAATCTTCACATTTACAAAAAAAAATCGATTCCCTGAAAAGGGCTAAGACACCAATACGAACACCAATAGAACGACCCAACATAGAGGACATAGTTCAAGCGTCGACTCCCATATCAGACTTAAGCTCAGTCCCAGGAAGCGAGTCTGATGGGGATCAAGCAACCACCAACTCAAGAGTGGGGTTTACAAAATTTACACTGGCACAGGAGGTGGACTGCCTGCGCCAGGATCGCAGACAAACCCTAAGACCACGCGCTCAAAATCAGAAGCAGCTCAAAGAATCAATCTCAATCGCCGCAAGCGCAGACAACGTTACAAAAACAGATGCCAGCGGAAAGCCGCACTACAAAAAACAACAGAGGAAACGGAATCGCAAATGACATGCCCCCTAAATGAATCTCTCTCCATAATCAACCTAACGGACATGCACCTCACTACCAAAGAAAAGCAAATTTTATCTCTTGGCTTATCTTATTGCCCACTCAACGATCTTAACTATGCACAAACCCGCATTGACTTATACAAATATACTTGCAAATTAAAACTGCGAAAAGTTTATTTACTCAACAAAACCAAACAACCGAGAGTCCAAGATGCTATGTTATGTGACAGCGGTAGTCCATCGCTTTTTACAGCCAATGGTTACGAGTTAATGTGTGACCTACAGGAACTGCATAGGGAAGGGGCATTAGATAATACCATGATGAGCAGTGGCAGTGAGCCCAGACTTGATATGCCTGGTTTGAGAGGATTTAAACCTAAGTCAACATTCAATCCTATCATGTTGCATGACAACATCGATATTTATAATGAACTGCATATTTCAACATTACAGGCCCAACAGAAAAGTTGTAAACAAAATAACTGTTATGGCAGCCTAATGAAGAAATTACAAACAAATCAAAACTTGATCATACGACAATCAGACAAGGGAGGTAACGTTGTCCTCTGGCCAAGGAAAATGTACATGGATGAGGCTCTCCAACACCTGAATGATCGCCAGTGTTATAGGCGGGGTGATTGGAAAACAGTGAAATTGGCATGGAATGATTTTAACACCAAACTACTATCGTGGAAGAGTGCGGGGCTACTAAGTAGTGATGAATTCAAATTTCTTAAGGTCAACCACCCAGTATTCCCTGCCTTCTACCTGATTCCAAAAATCCATAAAGACCCTAACAAACCTCCCGGGAGACCTATAATCTCTGCTAAAAACAGCATCATGGAGAAAACTTCTCGATATATTGATGTCTTTCTTCAAGAACATGTCAAAAGTTTACCCTCATATCTACAGGACACGGGGGACTTTTTAAGAAAGATCGATACTATGGCTTGGCAAGATGACTATTTATTGATTACCCTTGATGCCACTGCTCTATATACCAGCATACACCGCATAGATGGGGGCAGAGCAAGCGGACACTATTTACAGACCAAACCAATCTACATGTTACAACACAACAGAATGCTGTCTGATATGGTTATGGCTTGTTTAAATAACAACTACTTTTTATTCCAAAATCAAGTATTCCAGCAAATGAGAGGAGTAGCTATGGGGGTTTGCTTCTCCCCCAGTTACGCATGTTTGCCCATGGGACTGTGGGAGGAGAAAGTCCTCAAGGTTAAGTTTGGCCACTTCATGAGCAAGCATATCATAGCTTGGTATCGTTATATAGACGATTTATTCCTTATTTGGAAGGGATCTGAGACAGCAGCCAGCTTATTTATTGAAGAGCTCAATGTAAACAATCTCAATCTGGAGTTCACATCACAGATAAGTGAGGTTTCCGTAAATTTTCTGGATGTAGAAGTGTACATCAATAACAACCAGTTACAGACTTGACTACACCGCAAATCCGCAGCAGGCAACCCGGTGCTGCATGCCTCTAGCCATCACCCCAGCCATCTGATACGTAGCATCCCATATGGGGAGATGCTGCGCATCAGACGCATTTGCAGCACAGATGATGATTGCAGTAAAGCACAGTATGAAAGCAAACAAAGGTTTCTAGCTAGAGGTTACCAGATTCACATGCTAGATGCTGCGATCAAAAAAGCTAACACCATCTCTCGCGACACTGCACTCTGTGGAAATACTAAACAGGCTGGCCTGCCCAAAACACCTAGTGATACTCTAGATCCACCCAGACTGATTACCACGTACAATCGCCAACAAAATAAATTACGTATGATCTTGAATAAGAACTGGGCGGTTGTTCGGGGGATCTAGTTATCGGTGGCACTCTACCCAAAGCTCCCGTGATAACTTTTCGTAGAGCACGCTCAATGAATGACATGCTTGTCAAGAGCAGTCCAGAAATTATTTCCAACAATTCCTGGTTACAGTCAACTAAAGGCTTCATTAAATGTGCCTCATGCAAAGCCTGTAAACTTCGTAGAAACAAAACATCGTACAAAACCCCATTTAACGATGTCCCTGTAGTCATCTCCAATAAATTGACATGTAAAACTGATTATGCGATCTATGTGCTGGAGTGCACGTGTGGCCTGCAATATATTGGTAGCACCAAGTTGCAGGTTCACAAGCGTGTACTCCTGCACATGAGAGCTATCGGTAACCACGATGCAACTTATCCTGTTGCTAGACATTTTAAAGAGACCCATGATAGCTGCTTAGACCATCTGTGCTATTTTGTGGTGGATGCGGTCCCCCCACTTCGCCGTGGCGGTGACCGTGAAGCCTTGCTCAGAAGACTAGAAACAAAATATATCATTGAATTTGATTCCAAAACTCCGAACGGTCTCAATTCAAGTGAAGATTTCTTCACTTGGCTTTAATTAATTTTTCTTAGAAATTCCCAGTCGTATGTCATCTTCATCATAGCCACTAGTACCAATCTAAATAATACTGCCCCTTTGTTGAATTCGACCATTTGGTCATCCAGAGGGCACAGCAGTGTGGCCGCAATTTTATAATTTTTCTCAGTATTGTGTTAATTATTTGGGTATTTTTTGTCGTTCACATTTCACTCCTTTTTCTCTTCTTCCTTTATTTTGATTTTTATCAACGAATTGTGATTTAGAGGGCAGATTAGTCGGGATTATCAAAGTGGCAGCTTTCAGTGGTACTGAACAGTAATAACTCCCCTTCTTTTACACAGACAAAAAAATTATAACTGTTTGGTATAGATGTCTAGTCCTTTTAATATGACAAGCACACCTTCATTTCCCCTTTACAACCTATATACAAGGGATACGGCATATAGGGTGGATTTTTAGATATTTATGATGTAATAAATATTTATGAGTGCTTTTAGAGGTTATCCTACCGGGATTGGTTTTAATTTTATATGCACATTTGCACTTTATTTTACCAATTTTTACTTGGAATTCTGGCTTTCATAAGTTGATTAGCCATTGGCTAAGCGGTTAACTCAGGTTATGCCACTTTCAGGGTAATATTGGTAATCCCATGTTTTATAAGGGGTAAAGGACCACTGTTTTTGAATTGCAATCATCTGTGGTAAATCAGAAATACAATTGCCGTTGGGAGGTTCTCAGCAATGTTACATCTAGGTCCATGGCAGGTTGTTGTTGGAATTATCTAGTGTATGCTCCTCAAAGATGACAATTGCACTAATAATATTGTGTCATATTGTTTTACATATGTGTTGATGTTGTAGCATATATAACCAATGGCAATACAGATTATATCTGTTTTACTAGTAGGGGTTATGACTTTGATAACGTATTTTGTATCTTGTCACTGTCCCCCAAGTCCATATGTTTTCTATGCTTTCAGCCCCACTATGGGGCCACATCGACTGTATTTTGCTTTACGTTGCTCTAATTGCACATGCTACTTTTGCACTATTGCTTGATTTGCACAATCTGGAGAACCAGTTTTTATGCATTGCTCAATATCCACAATCTTACAAAGTTGTTTATATGAAAATCATATATCTTCTATTTTATCATGAGCCAATTGATCAACCGCTATATATTTTATGCTATTTTATGCTATTGTTTACATCATGCCATGTCACGAACCAGGATGTTTTCCATTTCTATTGGCCCCATAGTCACGTGATGTTCACTTCGTTCACTTTAAATTCAATGGCTTTTTTTCTCAGCGTCATGTGATGAAGGCCTTTCTGAGGCCGAAACCCGTCATTGCGGTGCTTGGTTTTCTAACGGAATAATAAAGACTTTTGCACAGCAGATCGGGTCCGTTTTCGGCCTTCCTGTCTAACGGGATTACAAGGCGGAGTTCTTTTGATTGATATATGTATATAAATAAAAACAGGAGAGGGGGGGAAAAGAAGAATCAGGTTGGGGGAAGAAACGGATTGCAGTGGGTGGCAGGAAGTAGAGAACTACACGGGCGTGGTGAAGAAACACATGAGGGAGACAGCAACACTGAGAGAGGAGGGAGACAACAACAGGGCATGTGGGGGTGAAGTACATGGGAGAGAGCACAGAGCATGGGGTGGGATAGAAACACAAGCGGGAGAGAGCTTAAAAACACATGCTCTCTGATGAAGTGCTTAACCAAAAAGTGAACATGGGAAGTGTACAAGAGAGCCAGTCAAGAGGAGGGTAAATAGGCTATTCTCCAGGGAGTGTCAAACACAAGGACAGGGAAAGACATCAAATATGGAGCAACCAGATGAGAGTTACAATAACGCTAGACAATGGGAAGCAATGGGTGGGATGTAAACCTCTGTGAGTTCTTGGTAAGCCCACTATGTGTCTTTTGCAATCAGACGAGGATGTAGCCTTACGGCTAGAGCAGTCGACCTTGGAGCTGGTGAACCGGGTTCGAGTGTCGGCAACGACGCTCAACAACCTGTGGTTCTAGGCAAATCCCTTAATCTCCCTGTGCCTAAGTAAAATGAATGTGTCCATCTGTAACGAAACTGGTGCTCATGTAAAGCGCTCTGATACCCGATGTCTCGGGTCTAGTTCGTGTTACATAAAACACTTAAAAAAAAAAAAAAGACAGCTGTGCTTTCTGGTTGGCTCGACCTAAAAATTGACCATGGCCGAGTAGAGGATAGATGTCTTTTTGAGGTGAAGGAAGTAGGAGGGAATTGGGACAAAGAGAAGTACAAAACCCAGGATAAACAAAGTGAAACAGCAGTCATCTGATCTCACATGGTGTTGATGCAGTACTGAGACGAGTGGCTGCAGATGGGGGGCACCAACACTCATTTTTGTGGGACGTATGTCCATCATCAGCCCTTGACACAGAGCATGACAGAAAGGCAGTAAAGGGATAATAAAGGAAGAAAAAACTAAGAAAACAGTGACAAAAGAGAAAAAAGTAGGGAACTTGCGAGAGTAAGATAAATGGACAAGAAATGTTGTGCGGTGGACGAAAGAGCTAGAATCAAGTGAAATTAAGACTGCCTCATAATTCTGCACACCTGGCAGCACTGTTGCAGGAACCTAAGAAGAACGCCGGGCCACTGCGCCTATTTTTTCCCTAATGAATTCTGTCAATCAACCTGGAAATGGGACGACAGAGTATTGAGTCTGCAAACCCGATAAAAAGCATCCGAAGTTTACGCCCTAAGTCAATTGATGGGGTAAATAGAGGCCAATTTGAACACTAGCCCGTGGCCGGGATGCAGACAGCATCCCTCACGCGCTGCGCCGAGTCTGTTTTGTTATTCAAAGGTGCTTGCTAAACCCTCGCAGATGCATTTTTTGCCATGAAATATGTGTTCATGCAAATGTTGCTGCTGTGGCATTTTTTGTGTTGACTGTTGCGTTTGTTTTCCTGCCTCAGTCCATTGTTGCGACGAGTCGTCAGGGAGGGAGGGGGCAGAGGGAGGAGAATTTGTTTTAATGACAGAAAAACGAGCTGAATCAGCTAAATGAGTTTGTTCTGATTTCAATGTCTCATGTTTACTTCAAGGATGTTTTGATAGAAGGAGCTAAAAAGACGATCTCATCAGCGTTACCTCCGCAGGAACGTTAAATTTAGGATTCCTAATGGGGACAAAAGTGTCAGTGGGAAATATATTCAGAGGATTTACGTCGACAGATGAGGCATATATTATGTAAGTTTGTTAAGTACAAAGAAAAAAAAGACTATATTGCAACTCGCGTGTCATGGCTGAATAGGTATGGAGTTATTGCTTGGAAAGCTGTTGTTAAAGAACGACTAATTTTAACAGGACTTTTTAGGTCTGGCTAGCGACAGTGTTTGCTGTTTCGCCAGCTTCGTTTAAAAAATATAAATGTAATCAATATATATATATATATATATACAGGGCTTTAAGTGGGATGAAAAAACTGGGGGGTCTCTCAAAGGGGCGTGGCCAATATAATTAAGGGCGTGGCTTAAAAACATTTAAGCTAAAAATCTGTTCTTAGCATAGTGTGCCGCCTGACTTGTATTTTACTGTTTCCGTCATTGCATCCAGATATACGACACAACAAGTAACATCAAACGTACAACATGCCAGGACTATTAGCTTTGTCAATGATTGTTAGTTACGGACTGCCAGTGCCAGTTCACAAAACAGAGCCCGATAGAGACCCGTTTCGAGGCCTCCTTAAAAAAACTGCCGGTGCTCAGACCCGGAGAGACCCGGCCCACTTAAAGCCCTGTGTATATATATATATATACACATACACATACACATACACATAGAAAGGGCTTTCGGACAGCCCTCTTTATCTGTTGGACTGTTCGTGCCCATCGCAGGCTATAACCTGGGTCAGTGAGTCAGCGCACTTCCGCCACTTTCTGTCTTTAGATAGATATATGGCATTTTGCTATTGCACGTGTGCACACCTTCCTAGAAACTAGCCCACTTCAGTGCCAGGGCTGGTAGGCAAACTTCTGCTTTCATTTCTCCTGACATATACTTATTAACTTATTTCTTTCTTTATTTATTTGATGTCATATTTTACAAACTTTTTTCATACGCACCTCTGTGGTGGAAACATTTTTTTCTTTTTCTTTCTTTCTTTTTAATATGCTTGCAAAAAAAATAATTATAAAAACGATGGCTGACCAAGGCCAGGTTTTGCCAATGAGTTCAGGTGAAGCCCAAACTGTCAGTCATCTATCAGCATAGCTGATGATCACAGTTTATAATTACTCTGATTGATGGTGCTAATGTTTTTTTTTTAGTTTTATATAGTGCGAACTAGACCCGAGACATTGGGTATCAGAGCGCTTTACATGAGTTACAGATGGACACATACATTTTTTGTTAGGCACGGGGAGATTAAGTGATTTTCCCATAATCAGAGGATGTTGAGTGTCATTACTGAGACTCGAACCCTGTTCCCCAGCTTCGAGGTCGACCGCTCTAGCCGTAAAGCTACATCCTCTCCCCCTGGTCGGATGGGAGGGACTCAAGGAAGATGTACGGTGACGGGCACACTTGGTATACGAGAGGGCCAGACTGGGTAACATCTCTGCAGGGCCCAAAAGACTGGCCACAGGCCAGAGTACCATTGTCATTTTGAAGGAGACAAGTAAAAGTTTTGCACACCTATGTGTTGGTATTTACACCATTGGGTCTGTTTCCCATATTGTCTATGTGACCCT
This sequence comes from Triturus cristatus, assembly GCF_964204655.1. Classification (NCBI taxonomy): domain Eukaryota; kingdom Metazoa; phylum Chordata; class Amphibia; order Caudata; family Salamandridae; genus Triturus; species Triturus cristatus. The sequence goes on along the minus strand of NC_140580.1, from coordinate 1,106,452,134 downwards.
CTTAGCCCATTTTATTTTCCATTAAGCAGCTGTTGATAGCAAGCTTGTGGCGGGTCATCCAGCGAGCTAGACATCAAAACAAGTCACAAACCTCTCGTAAGTCCCACTCCAGGTAGAGGGAGTGGACTTGCTTCCAGACTCAAAGCCGATCCTGTGATTGTTTTTCTTCATATTCAAAGTCACCCAGTAATTCAAAGTACAAATTGAAGAGAAAAAACAAGATGGCAGAGTGGGACCCAACTCCATTCCGGCACTCTTTATCTAAAGGGAAGTTGCAAGAGCTTCAAGTTACCACTCGATCTCACTCCCGATCTCAGATTCAGGAGCCAATATCGCAGTTGATCCCAGTGAGCCGCATATTCCCATGTCCATTGGTGATGCTGCAGCAGGTTAAAACCTTTAAGGATTCATTGGAAACCCAAGCACACACAGATTATCACTGTCAATTTTCATAGGAAGTAACATAAAAGGTACAAAGAAATAAACAATCGATTCCAAGTGTGGCTTGGAATTATCGCCCCACTACAAATCTACATACACCGATGCTTTTCAGCCGTGATCAAGTCGCATGTATTACCTACAGAGGCGACGAAACACATGTTGGCTTGGGAACTGCATATTGACTGAAACCATGAAGATCCATTAAATTATGGAAAGAAAGAAACAGAAAGAAATCGATTGTTTATTTCTTTGTACCTTTTATGTAACTTCCTATGAAAATTGACAGTGATAATCTATGTGTGCTTGGGTTTCCAATGAACGTTTCTTTGTTGCTTCAGCCACAACAATTAGAGAGGCAGGTGGTTCTCTCTAAACCTTTAAGCACCTTTGCAATTAGAGTTATTTTTTGTAAAACCTAGTGAATTTACCTTGAGGCGCCTTTTCCTATCATCTATACCACCATTTCCATTGTTTCTAAAACCTTTAAGGAGGCCTTGCTGCATGCCTGTTGGCACTCTTCTGGCTGCCTCTGGTGCACCTTTGGACACCAAGGATCTGCAGGGTCCTCTAGTCGGGTAACTGCCTGCGGAACCATCCTCAGCACCGACTGAGCCCCTGGAGCCCATCCTGTGCTCCCACAGACTTTGGTTCCGCCTTCCGTTCAAGCTTCAAGACAGATGCTGTACTCTTTCATCGGACCTATTTCAGATAACTCCTGCTCCAGAGGGGATCTTGATGTGGTATCCTAGGTTACAGAACCACTGATAAAGATAATCCATCACCTTGGCTGACAAAGGAACCGATCCCTGCTCAGATGAACATTTTGAAACTCTGCTTAAATTACAAAGCTTATTATTATCAATTTTCACAGCATTTTAAAATAATTTCTTAACACGAGCAGGCACGCTGAATTTGGAACACTTTACGCTCTTTCTTGGAGATTTTATTCTCACCCAATCTCCTACTTAGACCCTCGTCTCTTTAACAGCTTTCCTCATGTCATACAATGCCTTAGACTTCAGCTTCTTTTCTTCCTCTTTGACTTCCCAACCTGAAGGCACACACATTTCTTTATCAACCTTCAATCTTTTCTCAATGAGCCAACCAGGGCTGACCTCACAACAGAGTAACCTCCGCTTAAACGGAAAGGTGAGACCCCTGTACTGGAATGAGGAGTCAACCTGTATTCTCTCACTTTCTTCCTCAAACCTTCAACCCAGCTGGACTCACAAACCAGGGACAACTGTAAACGTTCTTTTAAAACTTTAATAAAATGTTCCACAACACCATTGGACTCTGGATGATAGAGTGAAGCTTTCTTATGCTTCACTCCTCTCTCTCTCTCTAAGAAACTCTTCAACTTGCCCAGAGGTGAATTGAACCCCATTATCTGTAAGGAGACTGTAGGGAAAACCCTCTCTTTCAAAAAGCTCCTCTAAGAATGTTATGACATCACTAGACTCAATTGAATTTAGAACTTTGATTTTTTGCCACCGAGAAAACATGTCTAAGCAAACGAAAACATATGTGTCATGCGAACTGACCCTTACAGGACCGAGAATGTCCATCGCAATGTCAACCCATGGACCAGCAGCTCTCTCTCCCTGACAACCATGGGCTGCGTTCGACACTTTAACACCTTGTCACGCCTTGCACAATCCAAACACTCTCTAAACTCCCTCTCAATCATCAAATCCATTGACGGCCACCAGAAACTTTCCCTGACCCTTTCTTTCATTTTAGAAATGCCCATATGACTGGAATGAGCCCTCTTTACCAAAGCAAGTTTCAAATCTTCAGGAGGCACACGTTTACTCCCTCTCATAAGCAAATCATCAGCAGTAGAAAGTTCATTACGAACTTCCCAAAAACTCAGTAACACTTATTTTTGACCAACCCTCCCTCCAAAACCATTTTCATCACACTCTGCAAGCAAACATCCTTTTCTAGCGAAGTCTTTCACTCCGTCTCCTGTATAATCCCTTCGGTAACAAAACATACATTCAAATCTTCATTAAAGTCATCCCCAGCAAAGCTCTCTTCCAATGAGTCTTCATCACATTCAGACTCGACAAATAATCTTAAAAAACAATCTGCCTGCAAGTTACTAGCTCCTGGAACATAGTTTATCTCAAAATCAAACTCTTGAACAGCAATGACCCATCTACGTATGTGACCAGAAATCTGATCCACACCTTTTTTTTAGTAAAGACCTCTTTAAGAGGTTTGTGATCTGTCTTTATTTCAAATTTGCGCCCCCAAAGAAACTTCTTCAGCTTTCTTACAGCCCAAAAGACAGCCAAAGCCTCCTTTTCAATAACTGAATAATTTGTTTCAGTACCTCGCAGACCTCTTGAAATAAATGCAATTGTCCTATATTCACCTCCTGATCTTTGTAACAAGACACCACCCAAACCTCTTGAGCTAGCGTCAGACATCACAATCACATCAACATCGAAACTCCCAAGGTCAGATGCGTTCTTTAAACTAGATTTGATGTCAGTGAATTTAGTTTCACATAATTTGGTCCAGACGAACTCAGTGTTTTTCTTTAACAAAGATATTAAAGATAACGACCTCTCAGCTAACTTGATGATACATTTGTTATGGAACTCAGCCATTCCCAAGAATTTCACTAACTCATCTCTGTTCTTGGGAGAGGGCAAATTCTCTATTGTGTCAACCAACACCTTTTGGGTTGAATTCCATTGCTTGTAACTAGATGTCCTAGATATAAAATTTATTGAACTCCAAACTTGCATTTTGCCCGTTTAAGAGTCAACCCAGACTTCAACAAGGTATCTAAAACCTCACAAAGTCTTGTGTTGTGCCCCAATTCTGTTGAACCAGAAACCAGAAACCAGAATGTCATCCTGGAGATTTTCACTCCTACCACACCCTTCAATATCCTTTCCATGGCCCGCTGGAAAACTGAAGCGGCAGAAATGAAACCAAATGGCATTCTTAAAAATAAAGTACCAAAGGGTGTGGTGAAAGTGGTCAATTCTTGAGACTTCTCAGTAAGTTTAGTTTGGTGGTAAGCTGAACTGAGATCAAGGGAAGAAAAGTACTTTGCACCATTTAGTATACTAAGCATTTCAATAATGTTGGGTAATGGATAGTGTTCAACCACCACTGCTTTATTTAATTCCCTCAATACTGCTCAAAGACGAGCTTCCCCATTGGCCCTACGGGCAACCACGACTGGGGAAACCCATATTGAAGCCTCCACTTCTTCAATTATCCCATTGGCAACTAACTTGTCCAACTCAAGTTTCATACTACCTCTAACAGCCATGGGAACATTCCTGACTTTTGCAGCCTTAGGAACAGCATGTTCTTTTAACCTAATCTCATGAACGTAATTCTTTAAACATCCAAGTTCATTCTTAAAGACATCTGAAAACCTCTCCAGTAACTTGTCACAATCAATTTGAACAGAGTTAACAGTAGGCTTATCCCTTAAACAAACTATTGGTTTAGCATTAGGGTCAAGAAAAGCAAAAAGATCACGTTGGTGTGCCCAACTGATTAACGAGTCTCCTTTGACGGAAACATAGATTTTCCCTGAAATTATCCTATCCTTAAATTCTATTGAACCCCAAAAATAACCAGCCAATTTTATTGGTTCGGCACCGTACTCCTTTAGCTTAATATCTGGTTTAAACAGTTTTACTCCAGCCTTGAGTTTTCCTTCATAAAACATAAATGGTATCAAAGTGATCTTTGCACCTGAGTCAAATAACATCAGGACTTCTTTACCATTTACTAAAACATTTTCAAGTGAACCATCGAGTTTCTCAACACAGTTTTCTAAAATTATTATTTCTTCCACAGAGTCCTCATCATCACAGTCTACTTCTCTAACTTTGCTTTTGGTTGATGTGGTCGATCGACAACTCTTTAAGACATGGCCTTTTCTGCAATAATTCTTACACGTAGCTTTCCATCCAGGACACAACTTATTGTTAGCCAAGTGTCTCGCATCACCACACCGAAAACACTTTCATACAAAGACTTTGTTTGAAGATTTGTTTTGTGTAACATACTTGGTGTTTGTTTGAGTTGGTTTCTGAATCTTATCCTTCTCCTTATACACTACAACCTTAACACTAGCATCGCTAGTTAGAGCATCTTTTTTAATCACCTCCACACAAGCCTGTGAATGCTCTGAAGTTTTTGCCAGAGATAATACTTCATGTAAAGATGGATTGTTCTTTTCCCACATTGACTCTTTTGCTTTTTAAAGATTGCACCCTAACATGAACTGATCCCTAAGGCGTTCTTCGGACGATGCTCCAAAACTGCATGTAGAAGCCAATTTACGTAGAATAGTTAAAGATTTACAAAAGAGGTCTAGGATATAAATACAGCACTTATCCCTGTCCCGGGAATATCAGTAAATGTATGGTGCAAGGATCAAAGAAGCAAGACCCCTTCGCTTCCCAAAAAAGTGGAAGAAAACTTTCACTCAATGCAATTTAAGAAATTTTGAAGGCCAAGATATATATGAACATCTCCCTGAACTCACAGATAATGTTGCAGACCTACATGAATATGAGATTGCTATAAAGAAACTCGATATTCACTATCTTTCAAAACTGAGTATTGTTCTGAAGAGGTATCACTTTGGGAGAAGGATGCAACATCAAGGTGAGACTGTTGAACAATATAGAACTATTCTACGTAATTTAAGTAATTTTGATCCGCACTCAAATGCAAAACACAAGTCCATCCAATTTGTATATTTTTAAATTGTTCTTTATTTTCATATTCTTTCTTCTAGTAGCCTTCCTAGTAGCCAACGCGTTTCGTCCTTTTTAAGGACTTCTTCAGGGCTACAACATAAACAATAACTATTATTAAAAAACATTTACCATAAATGCATTGAATTATTATAATTATAATTATAAACCTGACTGTATTTAAAAACGAGAAAAAAAAGAAAAAAGTTTTTATGGTAAATGTTTTTTAATAATAGTTAGTATAAGAACAAAACGAAGTGAGAAAAGTGAAAAGATCAGTGTGCACATCTGAATGTGAAAGAAGATAAGTTAGAAAATACACTATTTCTTTTAAAAAAAAAAAGCCAAATATGTACAAACAGAATATGGAACCTTAAAACAGTGAAGAGGTGTGCGTGTCACCGTGTAGTATACATCAGCATGTCATAATCACCATGAAGCAGAAACACAAGTGGAGAAGGTGAGCGTATCACCAATTTAAACGAATGACACACAGGAGGAGATGTGCGTGTCACCGCGCAGTGAAATCTTATCTAATAATGACACGCAATCATCAAAAGTGTGCGTATTACCGTGTAGCAGGGCACATCATTGACCAATGAATGACATGCAAGGAACAAAGGTGTGCTTGTCACCGCACTTGCAATAAATTGATTCCTCAAAGATGGCCGATGAGCATGGCCACGCAACGTGAGGCGCTGCGTTCCAGTGACAACGCACAAACAGAAACGAAGGTGAGGTTCCTAAATTGCTTGAGTAACGGTTTAACTCACAGTAAAATTAAATATAATGAAAAATCAAAGTACTTGCTATGGATTGAGTCGGAGTAGCAGTGTTGAGGTCTAGTGTCCTTGAAGATTGGATACTTTATCCGGTTGACTCTGTTGTCGTTTGAAGTTTTCCGTTTCAGTCCAATTAACAACAGGATTGTTGACACGTGGGTAGCTCCAAGTCGTTGCCAGTGTAATAATGAAGATCCAAGGCGATGGTAAACAGTTGAAGTAGCTTTATTTAAGATACAAGGAATAAAGACCCCATCCATGGAAGCGCTCCGTAAAACAGCTGCCGAAGCCACAGTCTTCCGTTACAGTCTGCCTAGTGAGAACCACTAGCTCCTAGGTTACAGACCCACTGATAAAGATGGTTCTATAACCTAGGATACCACAGATCTGCTGCTGACTTTGGTGTCCAACCTCGATCCGAATCAGTCTTGACCCCGACCATATCATCTGCAGAACCTTCTCCCTTCCACACCGAGAGCCGACAGTGGTGACTGATGCATCACTGCTGAGTAGGGGAGGTCATCTGGGAGAGGTGAAGGTCAGAGGACTCTGGTCTACGCCTGAAAACTACCTACATATCAATTTGTTGGAGCTGCAGACTATTCGCCTGGCATTGAAGTCCTTCCCACTATCTATCACGGAGGGGATACAGGTTCTCACGGACGATACCACTGCCATGGGGTACTGCAATAAGCAGACAGAGCGGGGTCCTGCGCCCGAAGGCTTTGTGCTTACGAAGGTGGTTTGAATGTCCGGAAACTCTCGGTTTGTGAGTCACCTAGCAGTATCACTGAACTCCAGGACAGATGAGCTCAGCCGAAGCTATCTGGCGGATCATGAGTTGGCACATGCCATCTTCTGACAATGAGAAGAACCGTGGCAAGACATTTTCACCACCACAGAGAACCCGCAGTGTCTAAGCTTTTGCACGTTGGGGTACCCGTGAGGGTCCTCCCTACGAGATGCATTTCAACTGATGTAGAACTCCTTGCTCCTGTATGCTTTGCCACCTCTGAATCTTCTGCTTAGAGTTCTCGATAAAATCATGTACAGCCAAGCCAAAGTCACCTAGTGGTCCTGCATTAGGCCAGGAGAGTTTAGTATCTGGAACCGGTGAACATGTGCGTCTGCTTTCTGATCAGACTGCCACTTTGGGAGTATCTTGTGATGCACCAGCAGAGAAGGGTTCTCTACCAGAACCTGCACAGTCTACATTTCAATGTGTGGAGACTGAGTTATGGCATTTGATGGCATTTGAATTGACCACTGAAGTTGTGGAAGTCATGCTGACTGCAATGCTTACTGACTCTGTTTACAATCTCAACCTTCACTATGTTGCCATTCTTCTACAATCAGCTCCAAAAAGAGTCCTATATGTGAAATGTCTCCTTGATTTGTGGTGAAGATCTTCAATAGAAAGTCCACCATTTTACTTTTATCCGTTTTTGTAAAGCACTTGTTCTTCACCAATATGGCCAGTCCTGATGCTGCCAAAACACCAGGACATTTTCCTGACTGCAATGGCCGGTCATGTCTGGTGGCTCTTAGTGCAAGTGGTAGTTCGTTCCAAAGTCCAGAAGACACTGCAGAGAAGACACCGCTTCCATTTGTCAATTTCTGGGAGGACAACCCTTGAATTGACTTCCCTGTTGGAGATCAGAATTGATGAAAAACTGGCAAGGGAGGGAGATCGGGAACTTGAAGCAAGGAATGGCAGCGTTAAAGTGTGTCTGTGCAAAGTGGTACACTACTGTTGCTGTGCACCTGTGGCTCAGGGATTTAATGTAGATTTCAAAAACCTACATGGTAATAACTGATGTTTCCTTCCTTGCCCAGACAGTTCCTTCTCTCGACCTATAGTCCCTGGCTTGGGTTCCTACTATACTAGAAGAAAGCCCTGATGCAGGAATGGGTGATGATGGACCACAAAACACATACAAGTTAAATAAACAAATCTACATAACTAATTGCGAATTTATAGGTTTGGATGATCATTTCTTTGGTTTTCATCCCAATTCATCCATACTCCTTCAGAATGCCTATTTTTTCATTCAACACATGGTTTCCCTTTTTGACCACAAATCAAATGTATTAATTATTTCCTTTGCTTCCATTTTGTGCACCAAGTCTTGTGATTTTATGGGTGGGGACAACCTGGCTGGCCTTTCCCGTAACAAAAGTAATTGAACCCTGTTTGTAGCAGGATCTGCTGCTGTTTTTTGCTTTTCTGAGGACACATTTGGAAAAGCAATGTCCAGGGCCAGCCAGACTCAAATTTAAAATGGAAGGTTTTAAAATTGCTTCTCTGGCATTGATTTGAAAAACGTTTTCCCACAACACCTAACGTTGGCAACAGAAAGCTGCACATTTAGTGCTCAATATGTTCTTTTGAGCACCCTGTGTTGTTTACCCCTCCGATTGGGGTGTTTTGTTTTTACAGATGAATACAAGTCTACAGAGTTACATCAAACGCTTTGAATATGCTAATCCCTTCAGATCTATTATTGCCCAAGCTTATTCTGCAATGAATATGTATGTGATCGCATTCAACAGGAGGTCGCTGTTCACTGGGGGGGAGGGAGGGGGTTGATGGTTCGGGCTCTTCAGTGCTCACAATAGACAAACAACATAGGGAATTGTTTTGGGTGGATGGGAGTTGAGGGGGTGTAGGGAGCACTGTGTTTACTCTGCATACATGCGTTGGGTTCGTTCATGGAAGGAAGCATCTATGTGGCATAGACCTCTCTTTTCTTCCAGTGCATTGAAAAAGGTTAAAAATAATTATTGTGTTAAAAGATGCTTTCTAACACTCATCTTGTTATTGAAAAGCAAGGCTCTCTGTTTGGATAAACACAATCAATGACATGTAAATGCATGCATTCTTGGTTGACCTTTTCTGGAATTTTACATTACGGGTCTGAAGTCTAATGAAAATCTGTTTTAAACCCCTGTGGTGTTTGTTGCTCACTTATATTCCTAATGAGTGAGCTTCATTATTGTTGAAAAATTGTGGATATGTGTTTGTATCCCTCGCGTGATTACTTAGAGTGGCCTTCGATATTAAAAGTCTAACTTCTCCCCATCACAGTAATACACATTTTAGTGCCCTCCGCCAGAAGATCGGGAACCCTGTTGGCTCTTTTATTCAACTACTGAATAACTGAATTCTTCTTGAAATGTGCTTTTTTGATTTTTTAAAACGTATCTCGTCCACATTCTTCCCCAAAAGCCAAAAACTCAAAAGGGGCATGCCCTGTGGAATGTGGGTTTGAGAAGATGAATGTAGGGCTTGGAATGGTGTACAATACCACTGTGCCATCAGGGCTTGAACCTACATCTGCTTATTTGCTTTCTTCCTCTCCTCCCATACTGTTGTGGATGTGCCAATCAACTCCTTTGTCAGTAGGTGTGCCAAATAAAACACTGACACAGACATGTTGCAGCACTCTTTACACCTATTTGAATACACTGACACTTTCTACAGGGTAACTCTCTGCAGAGTGGTGAAAGCCCTTGAATGTGAACCCCAATCCCCAAACACTAAATGATAGTGGACCACGAAGAGTGAGAGAAAGCCTTTAGAGAAACCTAGTGGAACTCTGACCAGGAAGTCCACAAAAGTCGTCATGTCCTGTGCCCATGGCTTCAAATACTTTGTTAATGGAAATCTTTATCCACCCACTTGAAGTGGTCCAGGAAGATGTCTTTCCTTGTTTAGTGGAGCACAGTGTACATACTAGAGCTCAGAGTCTAACGCCAGCTGTGCAAGCTAGATGCACGAAGAGGGCTTGATGCAAATCCAGTCAATGCAGAGACACCTCATCCGAAGACTTTTGAGAAGGAGCAAAGAAGGGAAAGACATTGTCGTGGTATATTTTAGACTGTTTTGAATCTTGAATCCAAAAAGACAGCCCCGGATGTAGAATCTGATACAGAAACACTGCACAGTTGCTTCTACTCTGAGTAATGTGGTTACTGCTTTTGTAAACCTTTGTAGGAACTTCCTGAAAATTCTGTAAGTGGACTGCATACCTTCCCAAGTGCATCGAGAGGTACCCAATAGGGACTATGAGAGTGCGCTACAGGTCAGTAATGCTCAAAGCTCTGTAACCAATATGAAGTTGAAGTCTTCACTGGAGAAACCTCCTAACATGGTCCTCAGAAGGTGTGGATGCCTGCAGATTGATCACACACATTTGACACTAAAAGCACTTCAGAAACTCTTGCCATTAAAATAAAATATCAAGAATCAGAAAGAAATTGTGACATCTGGCTTGAAGTGCTTTGAAGGTGCTCTAAGATGAAAATCACACGTAGTTTTGAAAATATCCTTAGAGTAGCCAGTCACTTGAAGTTCTGCAAACAGGCTTACTCCTCCCGAGACAAACATTTTCCCTAAAAACCTATTTGCTCAACTTCCAACTTGCCAGGTGAGGACAACTGAGAGATTGAATCAGCAAAATCAGATGAATTAGGGGAAGGTAACATATTCTACTTAGCCTTAGTCCGAGGGAAAAATGTTCCTTTGCCTTCCTTCCTGAGAGTGAAAAGAATGGGGGAAAGTGGTACCACAGGCCCTCTGGCCATAGGAAAGATGACATGTCACTCCTAAGCTCTGGGTAATGGGCTATCCACGCAAATCTGCAACAGGATAGCATTGTACACTGCTGGGAAGACTTCTGCATAGCTAGCCAACCACAGTCTCTATCTGCAGAAAATAAGTTGATATGAGAGATGCAAGAAGTGTATCTTCTCGTATTCCTATCTTAAGAACTCTAGCTACTAAGGCCTTACTATTAGACCCCGATTGGCTTTAGATAGAACTGAACTAACTGTTGTCTATTTTGCTTAACCCAGGATGTAGACAATGTCTGGCTAAGAATCGACCCTTCTGCACCCACAAAAAGAGCAGCTCGCATTTTCTGGGCTGAACCCACCATAAATGGTGGTGGTGGACGTGGTGGTGGACATGGTGGTGGTGGACATGGTGGTGGTGGACATGGTGGTGGTGGATGTGGTGTTGGACGTGTTGGTGGACATGGTGGTGGTGGACATGGTGGTGGTGGACATGGTGGTAGTGGATGTGGTGGGGGTGGACGTGGTGGTGGATTTGGTGGATATGGTGGTGGTGGACGTGGTGGTGGATGTGGTGGTGGACATGGTGGTGGTGGAGGATGTGCACGTGGTGGTGGTGGAGGATGTGGTGGTGGTGGACGTGGTGGTGGTGGTGGACATGGTGGTGGTGGACGTGGTGGTGGTGGACATGGTGGTGGTGGTGGACATGGTGGTGGAGGATGTGGTGGTGGAGGAGGATGTGGTGGTGGTGGACGTGGTGGTGGTGGTGGACATGGTGGTGGACGTGGTGGTGGACGTGGTTGTGGACATGGTAGTGGTGGATGTGGTGGTGGACGTTGTGGATGTGGTGGTGGACTTGGTGGTGGTGGACGTGGTGGTGGACGTGGTGGGGTACGTGGTGGTGGTGAGGTACTTGGTGGTGGTGGACGTGGTGGTGGTGGAGGACGTGGTGGTGGTGGACGTGGTGGTGGATGTGGTGGTGGGGGACGTGGTGGACATGGTGGTGGGGGACGTGGTGGACATGGTGGTGAACGTGGTGGTGCTGGAGGACGTGGTGGTGGTGGTGGACGTGGTGGTGGTGGACATGGTGGTGGACGTGGTGGTGGACATGGGGGTGATGGATGTGGTGGTTAACATGGTGGTGGTGGATGTGGTGGTGGACGTGGTGGTGGGGAACGTGGTGGTGGGGGACGTGGTGGTGGTGGACATGGTGGTGGACGTGGTGGTGGTGGTGGGCATGGTGGTGGTGGGCGTGGTGGTGGTGGATGTGGTGGTGGTGGACATGATGGTGGTGGAGGACGTGGTGGTGGACGTGGTGGTGGGGGACGTGGTGGTGGGGGACGTGGTGGTGGTGGGGGACGTGGTGGTGGTGGGGGACGTGGTGGTGGTGGTGGACATGGTGGTGGGGGACGTGTTGGGGGACGTGGTGGTGGGGGACGTGGTGGTGGGGGACATGGTGGTGGGGGACGTGGTGGTGGACGTGGTGGTGGTGGTAGTGGTGGTGGATGTGGTGGTGGTGGATGTGGTGGTGGTGGATGTGGTGGTGGTGGTGGTGGTGGTGGGCGTGGTGGTGGTGGATGTGGTGGTGGACAAGGTGGTGGAGGACGTGATGGTGGACGTGGTGGAGGTGGTGATAGTAGTGGATGTGGTGGTGGTGGTGGTGGTAGTGGTGGACGTGGTGGTAGTGGTGGCCATGGTGGTGGTGGTGGTGGTGGTGGTGGACGTGGTGTTGGTCAACATGGTGGTAGTGCTGGACGTGGTTGTGGATGTGGTGGTGGTGGACGTTGTGGTGGTGGTAGTGGTGGACGTGGTGGTGGTGGTAGTGGTGGTAGTGATGGACGTGGTGGTAGTGGTGGATGTGGTAGGGGTGGTGGGCATGGTGGTGGTGGACGTGGTGACAAATAGTGAGAAAAGGTAAAAGCAAAACACAGAGTTAATGATAAAAAAAAGAAAGCAAGATAGAGCACGAAGGAAGAATTGATGAGAAAACTGTCACAGTAAAAGCAAAACACAGAGTAAATGGTAGCCGTGCACGAGTGAATAACTAATGCTGCTATTTTAAAGCACACGCGTGCTTGTCACAGCAAAAGCAAAACACACTGCTGGCACTGCATTCGTGTGTTTGCTGGCCCGGGAGTGGTGCATGTGCGTGCGCGTGCAGTCTGCTGTTTTTGGAAGCACATACTCGTGCTTGTGGGCGTGCCCCTGCTCGCTCCCGCAAGGTGGATGCCGCCACAAGCACGAGTATATGCTTCCAAAAAGAGCAGAGCGACGGCTAAAGGTCCTCTTATGCAGCGCATGCGTGTTGCGTAGGCGAGCAGCCCAGGCGCATTGGATGGCAAGACATAAAAGACAATTAGAAACTATATGTAATTGCAGTTGTAAATGTAAAGTGAAAGTTATATTTTGGTATACAGTTTTTCACTGAATCAAAATGTAAGGTAATATGATTTATGTAACAAAATGTAATGATTGTTGTATATTTTTCTGAAAAGCTCTAATTTATTGAAACATTTGGCTTAAAATAATCTTTATAAAAACAAAGTTCAAAAATGTGAAAATAGTTAAGAATTTAAGACTTATCTACTTAATCATTTGTGGCTCACCATGGGTAAGACAAAATACAGTGTCCTATGACATCAACTGACCCGTCACATGCTAGCACAATGTCATTGTTTATGACCATGTAATGGCACTCCTCACTTTGGCATCTATTTATTTATGTATTAGAAGTTTTATGCAGAGAATTGCAGATCATCGGCATGTCAAAGTGCTTTACAAAGCCGGATACACGGGCACATGGTAACAAGTAGACCCAACTTCTGCTGGCATGAAAGTAGAATATGCAAAAAAAAGAGAAAAGTTTGGAGCAAATGAACAGGAAGATGAACAATATTTGCAATTTCAAGTAATGCAATCAGAGGGATGTTTTTGTTTGTCAAAGACAGTGGAAGTATTGTTGGAATAGGACACTTGGTTGTTTCTTAAACTATTTGTGTTCTGGCGTGGACAGGGTTTCAGATGTCATTGAATTCAAGATATTTTCAGCATTCCAAGAGTGTTTATTGTTTTATGAACTAAGATATTTCCTGGATTGGGGAGTCTGTCCTTCTGAGTGATTGGCAGGTTCCAGATGGGGTAAGTTGTTTTTGGTGTGTTTCTATAAAGAACTGTTTGTACAGTGCAGCTTAGACTTAAGATTCTTCTTGCTTCAGTGCATAACCACTGTTAGGCGTTAGAAACAGGGGTGATGTGTTCAAGGCGTTTGATTCCTGAGACTAACTTGGAGGGTTACTTTAATTGGAGCAAGGCGAGTCATTGAATTTCCAGGTAGTCGTGAGATCCATTAGTTGAGTCTGAAAAGAACTAGGGCTTAAGTCACCGATTTGAAGTCTACTTCTGTGGTGAAGAAGTGAATTGATCTCACGAGTGTCAGATGATGTTGAGCACTTCTTGCCTGGGTTGGAAATGTGGACATTATGTTGCATTATTGTATCTCAGGTAACACCAAGGGATTTTGTGCAATTAGTGAGAGTTTGCAATCAAGGATATTGAGCAAGTCAAACTGAGATTGGATCCATTTAGAGGTGAGATGAGAAGAAATTCAATTTTTCAGGATTCCCTTTGAGGTGGTGATGCGTCATCCATGATTGGATACTTGTTAGACTCGCAGATGTGATGTCTTCAGGGGAGTAGACTCAGAGATACAGCTGGATGTTCTGAAGAAGAACGTGCTACCATTTGACAGAACACCTCTCCTGATATATATCAATCCTTGGCTGTATGAATATTTCTTTGGCACGCCTTGAATAGGCCAACAGCATTGGCCAGGACTACAAATGTAAATAGAATTTTGTTAAACATAAATTGCCACGAGGGATTCTATTGAATAAAAAGAGCATTTGGTAAATGAACAGCAGAGTTCCTTTTGGATCATTACCAGTACCTTGCAGGTCATAGCTGTGCACTGGTGATTCTCTAAGGAAGACTTCAGGACATCTCGCTGGATATTGAGATTCTGGAGGTGATGGGTGCCATTGTTGTAGCTGAATATGGAGCTGAAGGATTGAATGTAGAAGTTGAAGAGTGTGAGGAAGATGCTAGAGCCCTAGGGGGGGGGGAGGGTGAGGGGTAGCATGTTGGCTTGCAGTCGGGTGGCCAGAGAGAGTATTGTTTATTTTTTATAGTTTGCTTTCAGTCTTCTATGAAAGAAGAGAAATGGCTGATGGGTTAAATATGTTGGGAGCTCGTGCAGTAAAGAAGTAGATTATAGCAAACTGTCAAATAGAAGGTAATATGTACATAACATATTGAAGTGATAACGGATGAGAACAAAAGTTCACAAACATAGTTGTCACAACAGTTGAAGATGAATTATACAAGTCAGAGAATATGCAGTTTTGGGACATTGAAATAAATGTAAAAGCTAAGTGAAAGCAGAGAGGCAAGTAAAGCGGGGTGAGAGTTCACTAGACAGAAGTCAAGCACAAAAGCATTGACAAAAAGAAGCAGTATTTTATGAGTGAACATCTTCATGAGTTCAGCCTTCTTGAACTCATGGCGTACTTTTAAAGATGTTTTAAATATGCTCTGATCATTTTCAGCCATTGTTCTCCACCGAGTGGGCACCAATCGTAAGGTTGAACCTCCCAGACTCCTCTCTCAGCGTCCCGCTTCCTAGAGTAGGCTGTCAAAGGTGCCTTTCCTACAGCATTTTCCTCACAGTGAAGCTGTTCAAATGATGGGTCTGCAGGAAGATCTGTTTCTGGCTTATCTTTACCTTGAGAAAAAACAATGCAATAAGATATTATTGCTTTATTTGATGCCTGGTAGGTATCTTGATAAGTTAAATACTCCGTTATAGTTGTTGTGTAATCCCTACCAGGCCATCTTGCTTCAGAAGTAAAAAAAAGAAAGTAACAGATTGAGTTTTAGAGCTGACATAAGGGCAAACTGCAGCGGCAAATGCTATTCAAAAGCAGTTCCGATATTAAATAAAATTGCATAATTAGTGTTGAATAAAGGGTGGGATCCTCCCGAAAGAGTTAGTTACTCAAATGTTTAGTTTTAATGTATGATGGTAATATGAACAGTGGTTTTTCTGTAGGTCAACACTTGACAGTCAGTATGAGCGAAGGCGGGGCTGGAGCGTTTAGTTAAGAGTGCTACCTTGTCCTAATAGGAGAGTACACTCAAACCCATGGAACAAGATGTCAGAGGATCTCTGAAGTTTAAAGTTCAATTGTAAGAGGAGGCAGACACCGAAACGTATGGGAAAAAACAGAGACTGTTCTTCCACTTCTGCTTCTCTGGCTATTTCGGAGAAATGGAAGGAATTTGCTAATATCACCATTTGTGTAGATACTAAAGGCGATAAACATGGGCATTGGGGCGGAGATGTCTGATCCCTTTGA
This sequence comes from Triturus cristatus, assembly GCF_964204655.1. Lineage (NCBI taxonomy): Eukaryota > Metazoa > Chordata > Amphibia > Caudata > Salamandridae > Triturus > Triturus cristatus. The sequence continues at coordinate 1,106,436,177 of NC_140580.1, read as the reverse complement.
AAAGAATCTTGTATTACTAAAGAAGGGTGTGATCACTCGCCATCTGTCTTTGATCCAAAGGCCTCCTTAGTTGCTATAGAAGACCTTGCGGGGTTTAAATTATTGTCTGCCTTTGTTGTTCTTTCATGCTACTTTGGCCTCTGTGAATCTAGGAACCCGGTGGGTGATAGAAGGTGTCTTACAGGATTCTAGAGATCAGCCAAAAGTTTTTGTTTCATCGATATTTTAGTTGTTTTTTTTTTAATAGGTCGTCGTTTGGTAGACTCCACTTTTCAAATGAGAGTCATCAGACAAAGGTGGGAAGTGTGCCGCTTGTCAGATGAATTTGTTTTGGTACATAGTCCTAGGTAAGCCGGTCAAAGCATTGTGATAGTCTCATCTCCTTGTAAGTTGTGGGTCTTTTAAAAAGGTTTTTTTTAACCATCTTTCAAGTTTGTGACAAGTTTATCTAGTGCAGCATTGATCTAGGTTCAGAGAATGCGCAGATGTGTCAATGTAATCAGTACTTCACAATTGCATATCATAGCAACGCACTGCTTATTGTAACAACAAAAAGAATGTGTGATTTCTCTTTCTTGACACTACAAAAAAATCACATCTGTTACAGTTACTAGATGCATGGAACCTTCTGCCTTATTCTCTATAAACTTTGTCTCAAACATTGCTTTAACCGGCACAATCTGCATATTAGACTATGAAAAATATTGTTCATGCGGAAATCTTTTTTGCATGCAAATGAGAAAGTCCTAATTATCTCTCTCAAACATAACTTCGATTTTTGGCTGAAATGCAGTTACAAGTTACTAGTATTTCGGGGCACATAGCATCTTATTGATAATAGGTTGATTATAAGTTTTGAAAAACGTGTAGAAAATGGTGCAGTATTTGAGCATCCGGCATGGCATTTCACGTTTTCGTACTGAAACGTGTAATGGTAATAGTGGAGATTCGCGATACGAGGGCAACCATGATCCTCTATTTTATATCGAAACATATCTTTGATCCCTGATACTTTAGACAGAACGTTTCTAACATCTGATCATATAGTCATTAGTAATAATAGAAGGAAGGTAAAATGGGCAAACATTATTGATACTCTTACGATGACTAGATCTTTTTATGGTGCTCCTGGTTAGAACTTTGGATTGCATTACTACTAACTTAGATTGCCCCAAACTGTTATTACAAGCAGATAGCCTGTTGTTTCAATGATCTAAAATATTTTTGGGGGCAAAGAATGCAAGATGAGCTCAAGCCCACAAAGAGTTCAAGAATGGTTCCATATTTGAGCACCGAGCTAGGAAGTCCGATGTTATAGCTGGTGAAGGGTACGAAATAAAACTATCTAAGGCGTATTACAAAAAAAACTATTAAGGTAGCAAAAGCTGAGTAGGAAGCTGGGAACTGGGAAGACCTACTCGTACTCTACTCAAAATCTAATGATGCAAAAACATTCAGGTATATAGTGTCGTGTGGCAGGGTACACACCCAGGACAATGAGAGGGTCATGCACTTTGAAAATATTTTCTCAGAACCCTCAGCCATGCTAACTTGGATAGTCTGTTATACACCCCAAGCTGATTTCAAACCAGGCCCAAGTATAAAAATCGTTTTCTTCCTTGCTTGCTTCAACCAAAGCCTTAAAAGCTCAAAGTAGGCAAGGCTCCTCCCTCGTCTATAAAAATTCCAGCAGCTAATTTTGTTTTTGAGTCAACTATCTCGGCTCTTTACATAAATACTATATCCATTGCAATACCAGCAGGCACCCCAATTCCTGATAGTTGGAGGGGAGCCAAGATAGTATCAATACACAAACAAGCATTGAAAATGCAATAGGTCTCGCCTTTGATTAAGTTAAAGCCATTTGCTTTGCTAATGGTATTGTATAGCAAAGCAAATGAGTTAAAGCCATTTGCTTTGTTAATGGTATTGTATAGCAAAGCAAATGGCTGTACTGTCTGCTGCGAGGAACTCAAGCTAGTGCCTTTCCCGAAAAGTAAGTACCCGAGGAGAGAGATGCATAAACGGTGCCAATAGTAACAGCATGGCACTGGTCAGCCATTTAGAGATAGATGGTGCAGTAGTACATAACATGGCAATCTTTGTAACTTGTCTGTTTCGAACCCAGTCCTGCGTATGGAGGGTATGACTTTATTTCCATACTTCAGTGTTTAAGAGTCAGTGATACAGTGAAAGGACTCTATGCTTGAAAGCCACAGAACCACAATAACTTAAGAGTTAACCTCACTGTGAAGTGGATTAAGGTGGAGCAGTACCTAAAGATGAGCGGAAGTTAAGAATGAGATTTTCTGCAAAATGAGATTCAGCATCTAGAAGAATGTCCATGATTGTAGGCACTAACTTGATAACCTGCATAAACTCTGCCTGGCCGTAGGCAGATGGGGTCAGAAGCAAGATTTGTGAGGGTGTGGTGGGAGGCATACTGCATCCATCTGCAATAGGTTACGTGCCTTCGTTACACATCAGATGGATAAAATGAAGACATTATTCAATCTGGTGCCAAATGAACAATTCTAAGTACAGTTTAGTAAGCCTCCATGGTCTCATTCTAAAGGTCCATGATTTTATTAAGAAGTGTGATAAAGACTGGGAAACAGGCATTTAAAAATCTAATTTATAGAAAGTCGAAGCGTGATTTTAAAAGATAGGAGCAAATGCTCAATGGTGATTAAATCAAATAATACATTCTGGGCACTTAATAAAAAGGGATCCGGCAAGGAGTGTACGAGTGCTAGTTCGATAAACAACAGTAATGTGTAGTCAACCTACATTGCTAAGATAAATAAACCTGAAGGACTTAGTGAATTCATAAACATTACTGGTTCCAGTGATCTTATTATAACTAATGTAGCAGAATAGCAAAGCATGTTAAGGCTTCTAATTCCACTGGCTCTGATGGCTGATTCAGCAATCATCTTAAGTAGAACTTCGGTTGAAAAGCCCCTCTAATATGACTCTTCTATTAAGAAATGTTATCTGGCAGAACCCTACATCTTTAGCAACACAACATAACTGAGCTGTTATTTAAAATGTGTCAAAACAGACACTGGTCATTATCACCTTTTCTGAGCCTAATTCAATCAACTCCTCTAGAAGCCATAAGAACGGAACGTTAATAGCATGAAACTGGGCGCTTCCTTTTTCTGCTGGAAGTTTTAAACTAATTTTAGTTGGTCTTTCAGGCAGCGCCTAAAAATTTAAAGCTGCAATAAGATTGTCCTAAACTCAATAGGGAGCAGTCTGTATTCTTGGCTTGCTTCCTGTTTGCACCCCTTAGCAGGAAACAATTCGGAATGTACAGATTCTGGACAATATCTTTAATGCAATTAACATGTTTAAGTAAAGATTAAGACTCTTGGTGAAGTGGCTATCTATTGGAGATGATTTATGAAACCTTGTAACAAATTACATATTCTTTTTAATGTTCATTCAGTGCAAAACAATCTGTTCCAATATAACAATTGTAAATAGATTAGGCCATGTTTCAATACTCGAAATACTTGTACATGGAAAACTGTATTACTTGATATACCTTATTGGTTTCTATAAATAAAGCAAAACGCGTGTTATATTTCACTGCATGAACCTAGTGACTTTCACTCCTCCCATATTTCCCACACTCTGCATTCAATCCAGACTCTTATATGCTTCTGCCACTGATTTTTAGATAAAAGGACACTGCACACGTTTCCCATATACCAACAATGTAAGGTTAGGTTAGTAATAGCAAGGGTACTACAATGATTGAAGACTAAAGCCTATCTCCCAAAGAGTGGGTACGGCACCAAAGCTCAACCTTAGTGGAGAACAAATTTGTCCCCAAAAAGCGTTGCCTTCCTCACACCCATGGACAGCTAAGGGTACAGCAAATAAAGGGAAAAAACTGCCTTCCCACTGGATAAAGAGAAAATGCAACACCAGAAACTCTTAAGGGCTGAAAGAATAGCAAAAACAACTTTAGAAATTGGCCTGTAAACCAGGGAGCAGGCAAACAGTACCTCTTCCATGCAGAGGATAACAATAGATCAAGTGACACCTCTCACCATAGCAAGAATCAAAATAAAAGTACCTCTAACTTTTAGCCATTGTACATTTGCAAAAAAAGCACAATAGGTAATTGGGAGGCATCCTATGCAAGGAGTGAAGAAGTTGCCCCTGGCATTTGCTGTTTGAACCGCCACTGAGAGGGAAGGAAGAGTCAAACGTCACCAATCATTCAGCTGCAAGCAGACAAGCAAAAGAAGCCACCACATGGTGTCACGTTTTAAATAGTCAACGGCTGACAATCTACATATACGCTCAATAACAAACGGCTCTATGTAAAAGCGCTGCTTTTAGGTGACCAGGGCCTAAAAAGAAGAGTGCACAAACACCTGTCTATGTGGGATTGGTGAACCCTTACTTGTAAATATCAGGCTAATTTCCCACCCCCAAAATTATATATATACACACCACACATATTCATTCGGTAGGACCGGCCTACGGAAGTACACTACATTTTCTGGTGTATGTTTGAATTGGTTTATGAGCAAAGCTTTGTTGTTTTGGATAAACAAGTACATTTCAATGACATGCTGAGAAGTTAAAACCAATGGAAATGATGGACGGAGTGTTGAACATTGCAAGCACTCACCCCCAGTCAACTGATCTGGGTTTAATCCATCACCGTTCTTTAGCCCACTCTGCCACCCCAGCTCAGACATGGCCACATGCAAATCATTCTGACCCTGTGCCTCATGGGAACAGTCCAGCCCGAACTGCCAAGCCATGTCTTCCCTGGACCGGAAACAAGCTTCCTAGGACCGGTTTCTGGCATTTCAGCCGTCTTCAGCCAGGCTTGCTTGAATCCAGTGGCAAAGTGAGCAAGGGACTCACGTCTGAGCATACCCTGCCAACTTATGGCGCACAAAGCAAAAAACAAAGAAAATGATGGACGGAGTGTTGAACATTGCAAGCACTCACCCCCAGTCTGGGGGAGAATGTCTGCATTGTCAGCATTCCGTCCATCACTTTTTTTTGTTGTAACGCTTTTCGCCCTAAGTGGGATGGGTATGCCCAGACGTGGGTCCCGTGCTCACTACGCCACTGGAGTCAAGCTATCCTGGCTGATGACGGCTGATAGCCAGAAACCGGTCCTAGGATGCTTGATTCCGGTCCAGGGAAGACAGTTCGGGCTGGACTGTTCCCATGAGGCACAGGGTCAAGACTGATTTGCATATGGCCATGTCTGAACTGGGGTGGCGTAGTGGGCAAAAGAACGATGGATTTAACCCAGATCTCTTGACTGGGGGAGAATGTCTGCATTGTCAGCATTCCGTCCATCATTTGTTTGTTGTAATGCTGAGAAGTTAAACAAGTTTGAATAGGGATTTTTCATCGCATGCATTTATTCACATGGTTTCTTTAGGTAAAAACAAAGAAATCCCCTGAATTTTAACAGTGCCTGCCCCACCGTTCATATGAAGAAAATGTAGGATAAGCAAACCAACCTTGTCGAGCTTTAGCAATTCAATAACCTCAATTTAGACCGTAACAGACCACCCCAGTTCCTGGCACACAGGGTCTGCGCTCGGAGTTACTGCTGCTGACGTGCTAAAATGGTCAAAGCTCAACTGATCTCACCTTTTTAAGGCAGTTCCGTGAATCAGATGCCTTCTGACTAGAACTCGCAATACCTTGCTCCAACTCCAAGATTACCGGAAATCTGTGCACGCTGAAAGGGGCGCACCTATCATCAGTGGCAATATGTGCCAGGTGTACAGGGGCCAGCTACACCACAATGACAACTATATTTAGCTACACAACAAAGAAGTAACATATCCTTATTTGCATTAGGATCTTTGACACACTTGATACTACACTGAAAAGCAACCAATAAACATTAGGAACAGGATCCCCTTCCTCTCACGTTACAGATTAAGGCCGTTTGATTACCCAATTCTCTAATTTACCGCCCTGACCCTAATTCTCTAAATCAGACTCGCCGTGCTTTCCCGGGATGGCACGCCACTCTCTAGCCTGCATAAAGCCTGGAAGTTCTGGAGTTTGAAGTCCGGATCCACGTCCAGTGAGAAGGTGAGTTCCGAGCGGTCCCGGCGCAGGCATAACACTGTCAGCATACCGCAGCGCACAGTAAATCAACTAGGGGAATCGGAGAGCACCGTAGTCCGTTCTGGGAGAAAAGGGGCACTGACGGGAAACCTCAGGGATGGACAGTGATGGTAGCTGCCTACAGTACTCCTCCCCCAGCCGGTTTGTGTTTATCAGTCAGCAGTATGTCTTGTCTCTGCCAGGCGGGGGCAACCTGTGTTTTTGGCCAGCACAGGTTACCGACCTATTGAACAAGATGGCGAGCTAGCCTTTGTAACTGGTGTGGCACTGCTGTTTCGTTATGTACGTTTTCCCATTGCATCATGGATGCCACAGAGCCACTTACGTAACAAATACTCATCTTCATGGAACACGGAAGGCGATCTCGCAGGAACCACACGTATTCCCGTTCCAAGATGGAGATTGTTCTGTGAACCAGGCAGGGACCTTGCCAACGGATGAGCAGCAGTTTATGTACGACAGTTCTGTTTGGTTCCGTCCTGTTTTCAGGCCGAAGCTGGGGGAGCTGGAAGTAGCAGCAGTAACAGCAGTCGCAGCAATAAGCAGGAGAGATGGCGCGCCTGGTCGCAGTCTGCAGGGACGCGAGGAGGAGTTCCCATTCGAGAAGCGACAGATCCCGCTGTTCATCGACGACACACTGACGGTGAGCGAGGGCAAGAGTGGGTGACCCGTGGTGCGAAGGTAGCTCGCCGACTTTGTAACCATCTTTCTCCGAGGTCAAGCAAAAATGCCTCGGAGAAACGCAGCATCATTTTCGGATTCGGGGGCGTGTTTTTCTTTCTCTCCTCTTCCCATTGGTTGGAATGTTTACATTCCAGAGGAGAGAAAGAAACTAAAAAACACGCCCCCGAATCCGAAAAAGACGGGGCTTAAATGGACAGACGCCCCTCTCCTCCAATGGCTGGCCTCTGTTTAGGAAGCCAGCCAATGGAGAAGAGGGCGGGTTCAAGCCCCACTACTGAAAAACAATAAATCTCGCCAAGCGAGACTACGCAAGCGCAGCCTTCGCTAGCCGAGACCTAAAAAGGATTCCGAGCTGAACTCGGAAACTACCAATCAGTCTATTTGATAACTTGCAAAAAACATTAGTAGGCTGGTTTAAGATCGGCTTAAGGCCTGGATGACTAAAAATATTATTTTCGGCCATTTCCAGGCCTACGTTAGACCAGGAACAAGCACTGTCGATCAAGTTTTCTGCTTCCTTTTGATTAACTGGAAAGAGGAAGCACATATGTAGCTTTCGTTGACCTTTGTGCCGCATCTGATATGGTACCAAGGAAAACATTTGGCATGTTCTTTTAGAGTTAGGATTTCATTTGGACCGACTGGATATTCCTAGCTGACAGCATGCTGATAAATTCACTCGGGTTAAGTGGGTCCCAGATGGAGAACTTGCAAAAGGATTTGCTGTCAGCAGAGCGGTCGACCAAGGATGTGTTGTGGCGTCTACCCTTTTTCTTTTTTTAAGTAACAATTGTACAGATTTTTTACTTAATTGTGTGAATGATTCCCCTGCTTCCGCTGGTACGAAGTTGCCATCTCTTCTTTTTGTAGATTACATCTTGTTAATCTTCAAAGCAGAGAAAAGGCTCCAGCCACTACTGCCTACATTTGCCTTATTTTGTACAATTCATGGATTAGAGATAAATGCACAAAAGACGACGTTCATGCCATTTAATTTATATAAAAATGTTGGGGCAAAATAATGTTGGCTAGCAGTACTCTGGAAAGAGTAACGCAGTATGACTGTCTTGGTGTAATGATATCTGATTCCCATTGGTGGCTAGGGCAAATCTCAAAAAGCATGTCAGTTTTGAAACAGAGCATCTTTATTAATTACGTTTTCCTGGCACGCTTCATACCGTCCTGTGCCACTGGCTCTTGAGATATACAGAGCCAAGGCTTTAAGTGTCGCACTGTAAGGCGCACGGAGCTTTGGACACCCTATGATATAGAAAATCTTGGGAAAGTTGAGAACGTCTCTATAAGGTCCCTATTGAGGCTTCCGAAGAGTATCCCTTTGCTTCCGATCGTGCTTGATTTGGCTCTGAAATCCATAATCAGGCACGCACTACTGAGGCCAATCTTGTACTGGCTTTGAGATTGGGTGGTAAAAGAACTTGACCCATATAGAGATCGCCTGCACGATGTTAGTAGAAGACGGCATACAAATAAAATCCAGTGCCTGAGAATACACTGACAGAACTAGAGCTTGCTAAATTTTGGAATAAAACTACATCTCTTACGTCAAGTGCCCATTGCATCGTGAAGGAGAGATTGTAGTAATACATGCAGTCCTCACCCTCTATGGGTCTACTGATTCTTATCAACCAAATGTGTCTATAAATTTCAGGAATATTTGGATGTCTTGCTACCTTTCTCAGCCAGGACACTTCATATAAAGTTTAGGTTGGGAATCTTGCCGATAGCATAGTTTGAGTATGTGGTCCCTCTCTGAACAATAATGCAAGTTATGACCAGCATTCATACAGTATAAGGAACCTTGGGGTCATATTCTACACTTTTTGCAACGCCTATAGGATATTAAGATCTTCATGGGTGAAGTCACTTTGTCAGTTACTTGGAATACGGCAATATCAGATTGCATTAATGTAGGAGAGTAGGGTCTGCTTTCTATGTTCACCCCCACTTTTTGCTTTTGCTTTACTGGTTTTCGACTTAGATGTGGCTGTGGGCCTGCTAATCAGACCCACAGCCCTGCTGTTCTCTCTCTAAATTAATACTATGTACTTTAGGTGCATAACCCATTTGGATAGGATCACCTTATTGGCCCCTGTACAGTGTACCCTAGGTACCCAGGGCATAGGTGTACCCTAGGCCTACCAGGGGCTGCAGCATGTATTATGCCACCCCTGGCCTGGCCTTCCATTTTGACACAACTGGCTGATCACTCAGCTGGGGCAAGGTCGTGTAATCACCCCTTGCTTAGGTGTAGTATTCCTATACCTAACTTACATATAGACACATGTGTACCTATCAGTCACTCCTATGGCAAGCCTTGACAATCCTGGAGGCAGAGTGCTTGGTATCATGTGAGATGGTGCTCTAGCATGAGCTGAGCCTGTCTGCAGCTTTCGGAACCGTGTCCTTATAGCTGTTCTATGATATAGCCTACCATATACTCTTAAAGTGCCTTATAATCTTAGACGGTTATGGTAACTATGGTTTGGCTTTATCAAAACATGTCGTGTAAGGTGTCTAACACTAGGGAATAATACCCCCATGCCATTTCTGGACATGAGAATATTATTCCCCCCTTCTAGAGGGAAAGACATGTTAAAATCATACTTCAACTGTTAGCCTCTGACCAAAGCCTCAGCATCACAAAATGGATGCTGCTGCCACGACACAAGTCTGACCTCCTGCAGCTGGGAGTGATCCCAGCCAGGGAGGCCTGGACAATAGGTTTCCTGCTTGGGGAGGTGCTAGCACCTCCCCAGACAGCCTTTAGTGTATTGGGGCAGGGTGGGCTGAAAGGAATGAGACATGCCTGGGGCACACAAGGTGTTCCTTGCATAGTCCAGTTCAAACCGGCGCTGGGGCACTCCAGCCCCAGCTCTGGCGCGAAACTGGACAAAGGGAAGTGGGTGTAACCACCCCCTCCCAGGTCCCACCCATAAGGCGTGACCTAGCAGGTATCCCAGCCCCCCAGATTAGTATAAGAGTGGGAGTTGGGCCTCAAGACTTTAGATTATCCTAAAACCTGCAAAACTGAACAGAAACTCTGGACCTTCGACATTCGACGAAAGAAGAAGACTGAAGAATCTCCCTTGTAGCCAAGGAGTGGCTACCCTGTGCAAACAGGCACCATCAAGAGACTACCCTTTGCTTTGCCCACGTTCTACGAGGAACCGACTGCAGAGCCCGACCAGAGCCTTGACTTCCAGACTTCTCCGACCCTGATCCACATCCACAGCAAAGCTGAGATCCGTGGAGGCGACGAGCAACGTGGGACCGGCTACCTGGAAAAAGTGGCTAGTAACTTACAGCGCAGCTTCTGAGGTACCCTCGAAGTTGTGCACCGGGGACTGAGAAGCCCCAACCCCAAGCACCATCTGCACCGAAGATCAGCCCCCCACACTCCACGAGTCCTGCGTGGGGCCCTTCAGCATTTTCCTGCTTGCCGCGTCTGTCCGGTTGCTTGCCCGCTGGCTAGTGGCCTTTGTGACGACGCTCCCTGAAATCTTCTGCGCTGGTTTGGCTCCTCCAGACTGGCTCCCGCTTCTCTGCAAAGAAGAAGCACCCCAGACCTTCCTGGTCTGCACCAGAAGCAAGTCCTCCGTTCTTCGTGGGTTCCGCTTGCCAAGGCTTGGTGAGTCCTAGTCCAACTTCGACGCCGCCGACAGCAAGAGCCTTCGTGGGACAGCTCGCCTCCTGGTCCTGGTCGTCCTCGACGCTTCCTGGTCCTCCTGGCTGCAGCGACAAGCTTCACCTTCACCTGCAATCTTCACGACATCGCCTGGTTCCTTCCTGGTTCCACGTGGTCACTGGCTAGTGACCTTGACTCTGTCCCTTCTGCTTGCAGGTCTCTTCTCTTCTTGATCCCAGCCTTGGGATCCACCGGACACTCTTCACTGACTGCCTGTCAGCATCTTTCTTCAGGCATCCATAGGAGTCGACGACGAAAACGACGCATCTTCACCCCTATGCACCCGCAGCCTGTGGGCTAGGTAACTTGGGTACACCGGTGCTCATCAGGATAGTGACTATCCTAGTGTCTAGTTTTCAAGTCTCAACTTCCTAGCTACTCCGGAAGTGTCCTAAATCTACCGTTTTCTAAACTGTACTATTGCTATTGACTTTTACGCATTACGCGTGAGTGTTTCCACTCTGCACACGAATCCCGTGGGCCTCCCACTTCCTAACTAACGCTAGTGTAGTGTAGCCCCAGCGATTCCCTAGGCCTAGGCCTATTCTATTTCCGTGACAGTGGTTCTTATACCACTTACTTAGTATATGGTTTGCGTGGCCCCTAGGGCCTAACTGTATTACTTACCTGTGTGACTTACTGTATGCATTAATAAGACTGTGTTGTACTTACCTCTAATCTCATAAAGAGTGCTGAGGGTTTGCTTAGAATAAATACACTTTATTTTATATATATATCTGTTGTGGTGTCCTTTCATTTGGTATTCAAGGGATTATATATGGTATCACAGCTGGCTTCACATGCCATTCAGAGTTTAGCCTAAGACTGCTCTTGTCCATGCTACCACTAGGATAGCTGGTCTATAAGGTTGACTTTACAACCAATCACCATAAGGGTATTTGGACTGATATAAGGTGTACACTAGAACTAGTGACATCATACATCAGGCCAACTTCTCACATTGGTGAGCAGCGGTTGGGATCTGAGCTTGCTGTTGTAATACCATTGTAATCTTGAGATACTAAATTGAAAGATCACACAGATATTGTCTAGGTACATATAACATAGATTATTATACTTAAGTCCTACTGGACTTTGTAGTTGTAGGTTGAAGGGAATAACACACCCTGACTACAACTACTAGAGAGGTTTAGTAGATACAACTAGTGTAGGTAGGTGCACACACCACACCCTCACTAGATCATGTCTCTGAGAGTAGATCAAGTAGATGCTCTCTCAGGAGGATCAGGTCTGCAAAAGATCCCCTCTAGATATGATACCTTAACATTCCAGGAGATGAGACACTTGTGTACCTCCAGAGGAATAAAACAGGGTGCAAACCCTACCCTCCTTCAGTTAAGACAACTCCTAGAGGAGTATGATGCTCATAGGGCATCTCAGGCAGGTGCCCTAGGCACAGAGGAGGGTCTACCCACCACAGAGGAGTCAGATGGGGCTTCAGATGGGGAGGTAGACAGCCAGAGCCAAGTAAGGAGACTTAGCCAGGCTAACCTAAGTTTACATGGGAGTTTGCATGGGGTCCCCCCATACAGACCCCCAAGTAGGCTTTCACAGAGAAGCAGGAGGGACAGATCCCCTTCAAGGGAATCCATCCACTCCCATGTCTCTAGCATCTCTAATGCTTCCTCTCACAGGGGAATGACTTCACCTGAGAGAAAGGAGCATGCAGCCAGAATGAGGGAGGCTAATCTGAGGATTCAGAGGGAAGAACTTGCCCTTGCCAAAGAGAAGCTTGCTCTGGCTAGAGAGCAAAAGTTAAGTGGGTTAGAACCCACTGGTCGCAGCAACATTCCTAGAGATAGAGACAGGCACTATGACAATAGAAACCTGAGCAAGATTGTCCCTCCCTACAAGTGTGGGGATGACATCCACAAATGGATAACTGCTTTGGAGAGAGCTTGCAAAGTACAGCAGGTACCCCAAAGTCAGTGGGCAGCTATCTTGTGGCTCTCCTTCTCTGAGAAAGGAAGAGACAAGCTCCTCACAGTTAGTGATGAGGATGCAGATAATTACACTGTCCTGAAGAGTGCTCTGATTGATGGGTTTGGCCTAACCACTGAACAATACAGGTTGTTGTTCAGGGATACCCAGAAGACACAGACTCAGGACTGGACTGACTTTGTAGATTGTGCCACTAAGGCTCTGGAAGGCTGGCTAATGGGAAGTAAGGTTAAGGACTATACAGGATTGTATAATTTGATCATGAGAGAGCAAATACTTAACAACTGTCAAAACCAGCTATTGCATCAACACCTGATTGATTCTGATCTGACTTCTCCCCAAGAATTGGGAAAGAAGGCAGATAGATGGGTCAGGACTAGAGTTAAGCAGAAAAACCAGAACCAGGGCGGTGAGCAGAAAAAGGCAGACCAGAAGGGTAATGAGCAGAAACAAAAAGACCAGAAGTCTTTACCAGGCCCCCAAAAGGCTCAGGGGGAGGGTGGTTCCAAAAAGGATAAGAAGAAAGATGGCCAAAAGAAACCATGGTGCAACTATTGTAAGTCCAACTCACATTGGTTTAGTGAGTGCACCAAAAAGGATAAGCCCCCAGCCACCATTGCCCCTAAGGCAACTGTACCCCCTAGTTCAGCTGTAAGTGGTGGTTCCCAGCAAAAGGGTGTAGTAGGGTTAACCCTGGGAACTGAGGAGGATTCTGGCCTAGTCAGAGTACCTACTCAGGCTGTTCTGATCTGTGATGGGGACTTAGCTTTGTCCTCTACTGTAGGCCCCAGTAACCTGGGCAAGTACAGACAGACACCTTTTATCAACCAAAGAATGGCTCAGGCCTACAGGGACACTGGAGCTAGTGTCACAATGGTGACACCTGCTTTTGTGGACCCTGGACAGATCATACTAGGTGAGAATTACCTAGTGACCAACGCTAGCAATGCCACTACCTCCCATAGTGTGGCTATTGTTAACTTCTCCTGGGGAGGGGTAACTGGCCTCAAGAAAGTTGTTGTTAGTTCAGACCTTCCTGTAGAGTGTTTACTGGGCAATGATCTTGAAACTTCAGTTTGGTCTGAAGTGGAGTATAGGACCCATGCAGAAATGCTGGGGATAGATGCACATGTCCTTGCTGTGACCAGGTCACAGGCCAAAAAGTGCAACACTGAACAAGTGCTGGATCCTGAAACTATGGACCAGTCACAACCCAAGAGAAAGAGCAGTAGGGTTAAGGCTGTGCCTTCCCCCCTGCCTCAGGTGGTGGATCAGCCCTCCCAGGAGGATGATTCTGAGAGCCCTGAAGGAACTGTCCTAGAAGAACTTGAACCTGATCAGGTTGAGTTTCTTGGGACAGGGGGACCTTCCAGGGCAGATCTGAGGCAGGCTCAATTAGACTGCCCCTCTCTTGAACCCCTCAGACAGCTGGCTGCTGCTGAGGCTGCAGGGAATGCTCAAGGTACCCATAGAGTGTATTGGGATGAAGGGCTACTGTATTCAGAGGCTAGAGACCCCAAGCCTGGTGCATCCAGGAGGTTGGTCATACCACAGAAGTTCAGAGGCTTCCTTCTAACCTTGGCCCATGATATTCCCCTTGCAGGACATTTAGGCCAGAACAAGACTTGGGACAGGCTTGTCCCTCACTTTCACTGGCCCCATATGTCAGAAGATACTAAGGAGTTTTGTCGCTCCTGTGTCACCTGCCAAGCCAGTGGCAAATCAGGTGGCACCACAAAGGCCCCCCTCATACCACTACCTGTGGTGGGGGTCCCCTTTGAAAGAGTGGGCATAGATATTGTAGGACCGATGGACCCACAAACAGCATCTGGGCACAGATTCATACTGGTGATAGTGGTCCATGCCACCAGGTACCCAGAAGCAATTCCCCTGAGGACCACAACAGCTCCTGTTGTGTCAAGGGCCCTGCTTGGAGTATTCTCCAGAGTGGGCTTTCCAAAGGAGGTCATTTCTGACAGAGGTACCAACTTTATGTCAGGATACTTGACTGCAATGTGGAAGGAGTGTGGTGTCAACTATAAGTTCACCACACCCTATCACCCACAGTGCAATGGGCTTGTTGAGAGATTCAACAAGACCCTAAAGGGAATGATAAAAGGATTACCAGACAAGCTTAGGCGAAGATGGGACATCCTTTTACCCTGCCTTCTGTTTGCTTACAGAGAGGTCCCACAAAAGGGGGTTGGCTACAGCCCTTTTGAGCTTTTGTTTGGGCATCCTGTAAGAGGACCCCTGTGTTTGGTGAAGGAAGGATGGGAGAGACCTCTCAGACAACCCAAACTAGACATAGTGGATTATGTACTTGGTCTCCGCTCCAGGATGGCAGAGTATATGAAGAAGGCTTCTAAAAACCTTGAGGCAAGCCAAGAACTCCAAAAAGCTTGGCATGACCAAAAGGCTGTACTGACTGTTTACCAGCCAGGACAGAAAGTGTGGGTGTTGGAGCCAGTGGCCCCAGCAGCACTCCAAGACAAATGGTCTGGACCCCACACTATTGTTGAGAAAAAGGGAGAAGTCACCTACTTGGTGGACCTTGGGACTCCCAGAAGCCCCCACAGGGTGCTTCATGTCAACAGATTGAAGGCATATGTTGACAGGGCAGACATGGGGCTACTCATGGCTACAGATGAGGGGCAGGAGGAAGAGAGTGACCTTCTCCCAGACCTGTTGACTCAGAACCCTGATGATGGCTCAGTTGATGGTGTGGTCTTTTCTGACAGCCTCACTGTCCATCAGCAACAGGACTGCAGACAAGTTCTGCAATCCTACAGACATATGTTCTCTCTGACCCCAAGTCAGACAAACTGGTGCACCCATGAGGTGGACACTGGTGACAGTCTGCCTGTGAAGAGTAAAATCTACAGGCAACCTGACCATGTCAGGGACTGCATAAAAGTTGAGGTACAAAAGATGTTGGAGCTGGGAGTCATTGAACCTTCAGAGAGCCCTTGGGCTAGTCCTGTAGTCCTTGTGCCAAAACCTCACACCCAAGATGGTAAGAGAGAGATGAGGTTTTGCGTGGATTACAGAGGTCTCAATGCTGTCACTAGGACAGATGCCCACCCAATACCTAGGGCAGATGAGCTCATTGACAGACTGGCAGCTGCTAAGTTTTTGAGCACATTTGACCTAACAGCAGGCTACTGGCAAATCAGACTAGCTGAGAGTGAAAAGGCCAAAACTGCTTTCTCGACCCCAGGAGGACATTATCAATTTGTGGTAATGCCCTTTGGTTTGAAGAATGCACCTGCCACTTTCCAAATGCTGGTGAATCAAGTCCTTACTGGGTTGGATGATTATTGTGCAGCTTATCTTGATGATATTGCTGTCTTTAGCTCCACCTGGGAGGATCACCTGGTCCACCTGAGGAATGTTTTAGAGGCCCTGCAAAAGGCAGGCCTCACTATCAAGGCCACTAAGTGCCAGATAGGGCAGAGCAAGGTTGTATACCTGGGCCACCTAGTTGGTGGGGGTCAGGTTCAACCACTGGAGAGCAAGATCCAGACCATAAAGGACTGGGCTCCTCCAACTACCCAGACTCAGGTCAGAGCTTTCTTGGGCCTGACTGGGTACTACCGAAAGTTTGTTAAGAACTATGGGTCCATAGTGACACCACTTAATGACTTGACCTCAAAGAAGATGCCAAAGAAAGTTCAGTGGACAGTAAGCTGTCAAAAAGCATTTGATGACCTGAAGCAGGCCATGTGCAGTGCACCTATTCTGAAAAGTCCAGACTACTCCAAAGAGTTCATTGTCCAGACAGATGCTTCTGAGTTAGGTGTGGGAGCTGTTCTTTCACAACTGAATGTAGATGGTCAAGACCAGCCCATTGCTTTTATAAGTAGAAGGCTGACCCCTAGAGAGAAACGTTGGTCAGCTATTGAGAGGGAGGCCTTTGCTGTGGTTTGGGCCCTGAAGAAGCTGAGGCCATACTTGTTTGGCACTCACTTCAAGATTCAGACAGACCATAAGCCCCTCTTGTGGCTAAATCAGATGAAGGGTGAAAATCCCAAACTTCTTAGGTGGTCCATTTCCCTACAGGGGATGGACTTCACAGTGGAACATAGACCTGGGACTGACCATGCCAATGCAGATGGACTCTCCAGATATTTCCACTTAGAACATGAAGACTCAACTGGTCAAGGTTAGTTTAATGTCCCTAAGTTTGGGGGGGGGGGGGTTGTGTAGGAGAGTAGGGTCTGCTTTCTATGTTCACCCCCACTTTTTGCTTTTGCTTTACTGGTTTTCGACTTAGATGTGGCTGTGGGCCTGCTAATCAGACCCACAGCCCTGCTGTTCTCTCTCTAAATTAATACTATGTACTTTAGGTGCATAACCCATTTGGATAGGATCACCTTATTGGCCCCTGTACAGTGTACCCTAGGTACCCAGGGCATAGGTGTACCCTAGGCCTACCAGGGGCTACAGCATGTATTATGCCACCCCTGGCCTGGCCTTCCATTTTGACACAACTGGCTGAACACTCAGCTGGGGCAAGGTCGTGTAATCACCCCTTGCTTAGGTGTAGTATTCCTATACCTAACTTACATATAGACACATGTGTACCTATCAGTCACTCCTAGGGCAGGCCTTGACAATCCTGGAGGCAGAGTGCTTGGTAACATGTGAGATGGTGCTCTAGCATGAGCTGAGCCTGTCTGCAGCTTTTGGAACCGTGTCCTTATAGCTGTTCTATGATATAGCCTACCATATACTCTTAAAGTGCCTTATAATCTTAGACGGTTATGGTAACTATGGTTTGGCTTTATCAAAACATGTCGTGTAAGGTGTCTAACACTAGGGAATAATACCCCCATGCCATTTCTGGACATGAGAATATTATTCCCCCCTTCTAGAGGGAAAGACATGTTAAAATCATACTTCAACTGTTAGCCTCTGACCAAAGCCTCAGCATCACAAAATGGATGCTGCTGCCACGACACAAGTCTGACCTCCTGCAGCTGGGAGTGATCCCAGCCAGGGAGGCCTGGACAATAGGTTTCCTGCTTGGGGAGGTGCTAGCACCTCCCCAGACAGCCTTTAGTGTATTGGGGCAGGGTGGGCTGAAAGGAATGAGACATGCCTGGGGCACACAAGGTGTTCCTTGCATAGTCCAGTTCAAACCAGCGCTGGGGCACTCCAGCCCCAGCTCTGGCGCGAAACTGGACAAAGGGAAGTGGGTGTAACCACCCCCTCCCAGGTCCCACCCATAAGGCGTGACCTAGCAGGTATCCCAGCCCCCCAGATTAGTATAAGAGTGGGAGTTGGGCCTCAAGACTTTAGATTATCCTGAACCTGCAAAACTGAACAGAAACTCTGGACCTTCGACATTCGACGAAAGAAGAAGACTGAAGAATCTCCCTTGTAGCCAAGGAGTGGCTACCCTGTGCAAACAGGCACCATCAAGAGACTACCCTTTGCTTTGCCCACGTTCTACGAGGAACCGACTGCAGAGCCCGACCAGAGCCTTGACTTCCAGACTTCTCCGACCCTGATCCACATCCACAGCAAAGCTGAGATCCGTGGAGGCGACGAGCAACGTGGGACCGGCTACCTGGAAAAAGTGGCTAGTAACTTACAGCGCAGCTTCTGAGGTACCCTCGAAGTTGTGCACCGGGGATTGAGAAGCCCCAACCCCAAGCACCATCTGCACCGAAGATCAGCCCCCCACACTCCACGAGTCCTGCGTGGGGCCCTTCAGCATTTTCCTGCTTGCCGCGTCTGTCCGGTTGCTTGCCCGCTGGCTAGTGGCCTTTGTGACGACGCTCCCTGAAATCTTCTGCGCTGGTTTGGCTCCTCCAGACTGGCTCCCGCTTCTCTGCAAAGAAGAAGCACCCCAGACCTTCCTGGTCTGCACCAGAAGCAAGTCCTCCGTTCTTCGTGGGTTCCGCTTGCCAAGGCTTGGTGAGTCCTAGTCCAACTTCGACGCCGCCGACAGCAAGAGCCTTCGTGGGACAGCTCGCCTCCTGGTCCTGGTCGTCCTCGACGCTTCCTGGTCCTCCTGGCTGCAGCGACAAGCTTCACCTTCACCTGCAATCTTCACGACATCGCCTGGTTCCTTCCTGGTTCCACGTGGTCACTGGCTAGTGACCTTGACTCTGTCCCTTCTGCTTGCAGGTCTCTTCTCTTCTTGATCCCAGCCTTGGGATCCACCGGACACTCTTCACTGACTGCCTGTCAGCATCTTTCTTCAGGCATCCATAGGAGTCGACGACGAAAACGACGCATCTTCACCCCTATGCACCCGCAGCCTGTGGGCTAGGTAACTTGGGTACTCCGGTGCTCATCAGGATAGTGACTATCCTAGTGTCTAGTTTTCAAGTCTCAACTTCCTAGCTACTCCGGAAGTGTCCTAAATCTACCGTTTTCTAAACTGTACTATTGCTATTGACTTTTACGCATTACGCGTGAGTGTTTCCACTCTGCACACGAATCCCGTGGGCCTCCCACTTCCTAACTAACGCTAGTGTAGTGTAGCCCCAGCGATTCCCTAGGCCTAGGCCTATTCTATTTCCGTGACAGTGGTTCTTATACCACTTACTTAGTATATGGTTTGCGTGGCCCCTAGGGCCTAACTGTATTACTTACCTGTGTGACTTACTGTATGCATTAATAAGACTGTGTTGTACTTACCTCTAATCTCATAAAGAGTGCTGAGGGTTTGCTTAGAATAAATACACTTTATTTTATATATATATCTGTTGTGGTGTCCTTTCATTTGGTATTCAAGGGATTATATATGGTATCACAGCTGGCTTCACATGCCATTCAGAGTTTAGCCTAAGACTGCTCTTGTCCATGCTACCACTAGGATAGCTGGTCTATAAGGTTGACTTTACAACCAATCACCATAAGGGTATTTGGACTGATATAAGGTGTACACTAGAACTAGTGACATCATACATCAGGCCAACTTCTCACAATTAAGAAATATGTAATTAGATACTAGCGCTTGTATTGTGTTTGCAATTTAGACGATTTTTGCATTCTGCCTGGTTTTTAGATGTAAAGCATTCAAATCGGGTTTATGAATTGTATTTGCTGCTGTTACATGACGAATGTATGTGTGGATAGTATTTATTGAGTTGTTTAATGATTTATTTGTTTTTACATTTTTAATTTGTGTATATTTGCATTCTTTTAAAATTGCATTTGTCAATGGATAATTCTATCTGATCTCAGAATAAATAAATAAATAGACTGCCCGTCCCATTGCTGGAGGTTTTCTCCAGTTCTGATGACACATGTAAACAATTTAGGATTTGGCATTTTACCTTTTTTATCATGAGTAAATGTGATTCCATGTAAAAAGGAGCATTAAAGATCAAACGGCAACAAGCACACTTCTCCCCAAAGTCTCATAACCCTCATTGTGAAGATATTGTAATTGTATTACACAAAATAAACAGGAGACACTTGACTTCATCTTTCCACTGTTCGAACAATAATTCATCTCTGCTAAAGTAGTGGAGAAATGCCTTTCACGTTCTATTTTTGTAAATAGAATAATTCTATTGGTTCAGCTAAAGAGCTCCAGGCTGGTAAATAGAGCATTTGAAACTGAATGCCCCCTTAGCTAACCCCAATTAAAATAAAGATTTGCTACCACTTTGTCCTGGCAGAGAACATATTGTTGCCTTCGAGGGAGATTACAGTACTTAATGAATGTATTTCATATTTGAAAGTACCTAATTAAATAGGATTCCATTTATTTTGACTTTTGTTTGTGGAGTTGTTCTCTTAAGCTATTAAACCTTAGTTCGCATATCACAATCTGTTGAAACACACAGAATCTTTAATGGATATTTCAAGGAAAGAGCTGCTATTTAAAGGTATTTGTGACAGGGAAGCATGGGGAATGTCAGTAAGACACCAAAAAGCTTTAGCCGACATTCCAATCAATAATTATAGAAAAAAGAAAGTTCTCAGCCACCTACACATCTGTACAGGTGCAACCATTTTTTTTTCATTGTCCATGCAACTTTCCATGTTTTTTGGATTTAGGCTGGAGTTCTTGGGGCCTCTGATCCCGAAGGATCCGTCAAACTGCAAATGTGGTGCTCCTAAGTGTCACTAGTTGGTTGCCCCCTCATTGGTCTCCCACCCTTTAGCCATGAGATATTGCCTTAACTAGAGTCGGTGGTCCCTAGCACGTAATAAAACATGGAGGCATGGTTAATCATTAATAGAGCCTCAAATTGCTCTGTGTTTAAGGTGAAGAAGTGCGGAATCTCTGATCAGCCAGAAGTAGGAAAGTTGGTATTGCTGCACTTGCCATATTTAAATTCACATTTGATGAAAATATTTAAACAAATTGTAGTATGTTTAATATAAGGAGGTAGGATACAGGTCTAATGTGAACTGTGGTAATATGACGTCTACTGGCAGTACGCCTCTAGATCGGCCACAGTTGGCTGAAATTAAATGCTGAAAAAAGCCGGGTTTGATCACTGATGGCCAGCCCCTATTTCTGCAAACTGCTTTTTAGCCCTTTGATTTCTGACATTGGCTCTCTCCTCCAGCATGGGTGAAGAGTTTCAGTATTCACCTCGATGGTTCTCTTCGTATGCCTTGTCAGGTGTCTTCTTTTGTGTGACCGTGTACGGTTGTGCTGAGGAAGCGTCGTCACCTTCTTTCTTTAGACGCGGCTCACCCTACTATCATAGTCTCAAATGGATCATTGCACCAGTCTTTGGTATTAGTGCATCGCTTACAAGCACCTCAGAGTCCAGCAGCTCGACTGGTTGTTCACCACCATGGTTGCTCGAGCTAAGCTCCTCCAAAGTCCTATGCATGTTGCATTGCTCTATGTATGGCTCTTCACCAGGTTGTATCTCCTCTCGTCCTTCAAGATAAATCGGGAACAGACCTCTTCATTGCGTGCAACATCTCTTTCTCCTTGTAAAGCCCAACTCGGTGGCAGAACTTTCTCGGTTCCGGCCTCTACCCTTTCAAATGCTTTGCCATTGGTCGTAAGATTCTCTACTGACCACCTGAGCTTCAGAAAGGAAATTAAAACCTGTCGGTTTCTTAAGACCTTTGCTTCGCCACGCTCCACTGTTATTCACTCTCTCTGCCTTTGCCCCAACAAACCCCCTGGGAGGACGTGCACTGCAGCATTTTTATAACACTACAAATATGACATTCCAGATTTTGGGTGCGTAAGCTGGGAAGGATCTGCATATGGTACGTTTTGTTCTCAGTTGTGTGGTGTGTACTAGCTGCTGTTTGTTTCTGCTTCTAAGGAGCCTGGAACATCCTGAGACTTGGAGTTTTAAATTGAGGCTATTTAAGGTGTTCAGGTCAGGGTCTGTGTAGATCAGACACGCTTCTTTTGAACGAGCAAAGTATGTAAAGGTCTCAGGTCCTGATTGTGTTAATATGGGGTATCATACCTGGGTGTAACTACTACACTTCAAAGATCTGTGATTGCTGGGACAAGCCATGACGTCTGCAGAGTGAGAAAAGGGCAACCAAGGGGTTAGTTGTCATTAAGGAGTTTCGAATTTGCAGTTTGTGGCGCCCCTCCGAACCACACAAGACACTTGTGTGCACATAACTGAACATTCTGTGCACATAGTTCAGTGGTTCGGGTCCTGTATTCCTGAATTGAACCTTGTTTCAATTGTGGCGCTTTATGCTGGCTGAACTGTGCTGTATGTTTTCTTTGGACTTACTGCAAACGCTTTAATTTGCTCGGATACATTTCTTGTGTTTGATGGGCCGATTTTTCTTTCTTCATCGATTGCTATTATTTTCCTTTCCATGGTCCTAGCACTTTATTTGACCAGTTTAAACCGTGTAGACTTATTTAATTCTCAGTCGTCCAACGAAGACTCACTTTACATCTTTATGGCTTCCCAGAATATCCTTTTCTATCATCACTGCCCAGGAAGACATTGAAACTTGGCACCAGGGAGGGATCATTCACCCAGTGCTATTGAATTCTGTAAGCAGGCCTGTGGCAGATAGCTGTGGCCCAATCAGCATGCCTCAATACTGTCATTGCTCCGCGTTTGGACCAGATTTCTTGTAAGTGCAGACCGGGTGAAGCGTGCCAACCAGGGTCAATTTGTAGCTCTGAGGATTAACAGAAGCTAATTGCCCTTCTTTCATTTTAATGTTGTTCTCTTTTTTATTTAGTGCTATATAACATGTTTTGTTAGTCTGTGGTTTATGTTTTGTTGTTTATTTTACCAAGTTATATTTTAAGTTATCCTAGATTTTATGACTTGTGTTGTGCTGCCTTGTGGTATCTTTTGCTCAGGCATGTTTATGTTAAATTATTAGCCATCTTCTAATGCCTGCTGAAAGTAACCTCCCTCTCTAGTTTGCCCTTTGGTCCCGCTGATTGCACAATTCAATAAACTAGATCAAGAACTATCAAGTGTCCATTCCATGGTACAGGCAGCAAAGAACTACTTAATAACTTAACATAAACATGCCTCAACAAAAGATACCACTAGGCAACACAACCCAAGTCATAAAAAAGACCTGCAAACTAAAAACAAAGTCACCATGTGATGAAAGGGTGGGACCTTGGAGGGGGCGTGGCCTAAGTATCTTAGAGTCACTTATGCCCTCTTCACCCACCCCCACCAAACCCCTTCCTCCAGAGGGAAGAAAAGCAAGCTGAGGGTGGTGTAGATATCCTGGGATTTTTCCACACCTCCTAATGGACATCGGCTGCTCAAAGCCTCGAAAGACGAACTGGAAATCCACTCTTTGCAGTAGTTTCCCGCTCGCTTTCCCCGTCACTGTGTGATATTTGCTCTTTGCCGTGTGACCGTGTGAAGAGAGCTGATATTATGTTGCACACAGTAGCACAGTGTGATTTGGCAGTCTGAGATGGTATTTCTTTTGTTATAAAGTTATGTGTTGTTGAACTGAGGTGGGGTGTCTGTTCCACATGTGGGTCTAGTTTGGATTCATATAGAGAAGGTGGTGAAGGAGGTTTCCATGGTATGGTTCAACTATTGTGTGTGTTATTAAGTAAATCTGCAAAAGTTTTGTTCTCATTTGATTGTAATCCGCTGCGGCTCATGCAGGTGCGAGCGTTGAGGCGGGGGGCCGAGTGGGGGTGGATTTCGACAGACGACCACGGGGGGAAATTAAATAATTAATTTTCCCTCCTGGGCATCTGTCGAAATCCACGCCCACGCGGCCCCACCGACACACCGCTCTTACCTGCAAGAGCCGCGGCTGATTGTAATCTCACACAAATCAGGATTATTGGGCGTTGTGTGTTTTGCATAGTTTGTGTTTAATTTCTGTTTAAGCTTTTCAAGTAATTTTCACTTGCAGGAGACTGGTATGAACAGACAATGTTTGAAGTTGCTGTGGGCTCCATTAGCAGCGTTCACACTGATGTATAACCATTATAGACCACAGAATGCACAGGCATCTTGAGTACTTTTTAAGCACGAGGGCACACCTCGCGCACAGTTTCCATGAAAATGATGGCTGAAGGGTAAGTCACGTAACATGAGTAATTTTAGCAGAAATTATGCATTTTAAAGGAAGGGAAAAACACAATTTTTCCCAGCACGAGCTTTGAGTTGCAATTGTTAGTCTATTAGGAGGTTTGCATGGCTAAAATTCCTTCATGAGCGTTAAGGTATTTGCTTTAGGGTCCCACCAAATTTCTGAAAAAGGTCTGAAAGAGACCCTTTGAGAGTTTACTGTGAGTGTTCCCACCGGTAACATTTCATTTTGAAATGAACTGAAATGAAATAAGGATTTCTAAAGCGCACTACTACCCGTAGGTGTCTAGGCGCTGACTTCTAGGGGGTAGACCAATGTAGGGATAGCACCAGACAACGGATAATATGGTACAGGTAAGTGATAGTAGCTAGTTGTTAAACAGCCCGGTCTTAAGGGCCTTGTGAAAGGTCAGCACATTGTTTGTGGTCTTTGGCGTCAGATGCATTGAATTCCAGAGCTTGGCAGTGGCTACTGCAAAGCTCTTGCCTCCCCAGGTGGCTCTCCTGAATTTAGTTACAACCAGATTGGCCTGGGAGGAGGATCTTAAAGTTGTGGAGGGGATGTATTGTTGAAAGAGTTGTTTGATCGATTCATGACCCGCAAGATGAAGGGCCTTAAAGGCTATGCATAGGGATTTGAATATCACCCGCTTTCTGACCGGGAGCCAGTGAAGTGCGGAGAGAGCCTTGGAGACCGATTGATATTTTATTTCGGGAATCCTAAAAGCAATCTGGCCACTGCATTTTGGACCATTTGGAGCTTGTCTAGAGCTTTCTTGTGGGTAGTCTGAAAAAGTCCATTGCAGTAGTTAATTTTTGATAAGACCAGAGCAGTGATCACTGCTTTACGTAGGTCTTGAGGGATGAAAGGACAAATCTTCCTAAGTGATTTAAAAATAAAGAAACATGACGAGGTGATGTCATCAGCGTGTCCCAAAAAGGAGAGTTTTTCATCAAATTAAACTCCCAGATTTTTCAACTTTGGCCCAGTAATTGGGAGCACCCCCATTTTTTTAGGCCACCAGGTAGGGGACCAGAATGATGGCTGATTGCCAAACCGCAGCACTTCAGTTTTATCTGAATTTAGCTTCAGACAATTGTTGGACATCCAACAGCCAACCTGTGACATGCAGTTGTGGAATCTTTCTGCCGTGCTGTCAGGGTTTTCTGTGACAGACACTATAATTTGAGTTTCCGTCAGCATAGGACACAACTGAGAACCCAAGACCCTTGATCAGAGAGGCTAACGGGGTAACACACAAATTAAAAAGGGTGGGACTGAATGCTGACCCTTGTGGTACCCCACAGGGGAGAGTGAATGAGGTGGATCTGTGATCGTTACAGGATCTGAGGAGCTTGCGGGCGGTCCCTCTAACTCCTATCTTTTGTCTGGGATGCTAAAAATATTGGCACCATTACTGAAGACCAGGCAGCATGTTGGTGTAATTCAACATAATTCTGTGTCTGAAGGCGAACCCAATCTGGGCTGTAGCCCTAAACACACTTTAAAATACTCTCAAAACTCTTCTCTGCAACACGTGTGATGGGTACCGCACCTATTTTCGAGATAGTGAGGAAAAACGTTTATATAAATATAGTGCTTTGATAGAAACAAGGGGTATTTAGATGCTTTCATAGTCCCATAAGTCTTATAACACACATGACCAGGGTGAAACTTTCCGACATTTAGAAGCTTTCAAAGCCTTTGTCAAACAGAGTTTAATCCTCACCCAAATAAGCGCACATCGGGAATCAGTTAAAATGCCAACTCGATGAAAGATTCTTAGGGGCAGGGAGAGAATCTGAAGTCGTAGAACATAGAAAATCTCAAAGTAAACTCATAATATTGGCATAAAACGTTTTTCAACTAATGTTTTGTGGACCTCGCTGCTCTTTTTTTCCTGCCTTTCATCATATGATTTTAAAACATGCTACCGTGACACCACATGGACTCAAAGGTAGGGTAAAAACGATGAAGAACAGAGCCCTTTAAAGGACTAGCACGGTGAGCTTACCTTGCACAGGATACTTGCTGTGGACAAGTGTTCACTGCCAGGAGTGTAAAACCAAATGACATCACAGGAGCAGAGAGGTAATTTTTACATTTCGCCTACAGCGCACATGCACCGTCAGAGCAGCTATTGTTCTTAGAAAAAGAAACTTAAAGGAGGTGCACCCATTACATACCTACTTACCATTGGTGGGCTTCCAGGTCACTTTTGTTTCCTTGTTTCCCACTGGTCAGCTGCTCCTCCTGGCATCTGGCCTCCTCCTGGGCTTCAGAGTCATCATCCATGCTCCATGGAGCAAAGACCAAGTACTGCTTCCTGTGGCCAGTGTCCTTTCACTGGCCAGCAGGAGCTCTTTTTTTCCACTTACTGGCATGCACTCAGAATGTCTGCTCAGTAGCCTCTCTGCTTCATCCCTGTCCTCCTCCCACTCCAAAAGTAACTTTCCCCCACCACCTCCGCCCTCCATTGTTTTTCTCCCACCCTCATCCCTTCTCCCGGTCTCCAGTGTGTTCCCCGTAATCCCCCCACCCCTCCAAATACCCCTGTGCTGTTTTTTTTTACATGTTGCACGGCAGCACAGGCTTAAAAGTAAAAAAAAAAGTGGTATGACGCGTTCAACTCTGGCTGTGCCTTTTATTTATTTTTACTTTACGTACTTCTTCAAGCCATGTTACACTGCTAAACTGCTGTGCGACATGTAACAAACATTGAGAAAGCCAATTGATTTGTATAGATGAAACCTATTAACCTTGTTACTTCAAGTAGATTTCTTTTCATGAATCTTAATGCTCATGTCAATTCTTTTTATCCTGCTTATACTCAACTTCAGGTTATTCTATACCAGCGAAATGGGCACTATGTTACCGGATCCCTTCGATTAGGCTGATGTGCAAGTGATGTAATCAGCTTGTGTAGTCGCACTCATATTTTCAAGGCTTTTACTATCAGAAGACCACATTTAATATATAATAATAATAAATAAGATTACCTGTTTGTATTTACAAATGCAGTTTTTTGTGGCTTTTTAGCTTTGAGTGTCACAATGTAGTAACACTCAATTCGTAGACCTCTGAAGGATGAATGCTACTCAGTCCCTGCCGGGTTTTGATGTTTAAAATGTACTAGTCGTAGGCATACCTCAGCAGCGAGCATGTGATCCACTAAGCTGTCTCACCAGCAGTTACGCACTGCAGACTGTAGGAACACCTGTGTGAAGTTACAGCTTCTATAGATTGTGTTGCGTTAAAGGTTCACTCACATTAAAGTCCTCTTCCTTGTGTTAGTTGCAGTTTACTTTCGCTTAGTAGTTTTGAATTGATGAAATTAAATTGCACCAGCTCCTCAATGCCAAGCACTTCATTTTCCCATTTGTGGTCCCCTGTCATTCTTAGCCCATGCCATCACTTGCACCCATTGAGATCTGAAGGATCTGGACTCTTTCATTGTCAGTTATGTCTTCCAGGAAATCCAAGAATATCTTCAAAAAGGTCCAGCTTTTGGTACCTTGCGATCTACAGAATCCTTTAGCATGGCCACCGGTACCAGGTCAATGACAGCATCGTGTCTGTGCTTGATCTTCGTAGTAACATCTCATCAGGTGCCCGACCTCCAAAGTGCTTGTTATCCAGGTGCCGGTGGCTGTTGCCTCCTCGACCTGTCGCGGGGACGGTAGCTGTTGATTCATCAAACGTTGAGATCAACATGTACACATCCTTTCCATCCCGTCAATTTCACAGCCAGCGGTGTTACAATAATGTGTTGATGTGTCACCTGCTTCTTCTGTCAGCTACTGTGGATAACCTTTTCTGTTCCAGCAAGCAAACACACGCGCATGCGTGTCCTCGCGACAGGCAAGACATGGATCAAACAAGTAAGAGACACGTACAGGTGGCAATTAGAGAAGCAAAGAGTGGGAAACACCCTAAAGATGTTCTTCTCGTTTTCCAGAAGTGTGTTGTATGTGAAAAGATGTTTATTTTTATTGAGAGTAGCAAGAGCTTCTCAAACAAAAGCGCGGTGTCTGACATTGGATAGGGTACATAGGACTGGATGCTCCTGGAGGTGGAAACATGGAGATGGGACACTCAATTATCAATGGTGATGGAGGAGATATGAGGAGACTGAACGTTTATCACTGCCCCCGCAGCGAACAGCCTTGGAAGACTTGACCATGTCATAAAGAAATGACACCAAGTCATAAAGAAATTACTTGTTTTTTGGAGAAAAAAATAGAAAAAAACTTATGTTTTAGTCCAGTATTCATAAAAATGCATCCGATCATCACTGGTTTGTCTGTCAGCGCTTCGAAACCAAAGAGTTGAAGCGTTGCGCCATATGGATGTGCCCTGAGGCCTGTCTTAGGACACTGGTGGCCAAGAGCATCGCCCTTAAGACTGTGTGATTGAGAGGCCGAGAAAGGAATGAGGTCCAACTTTTCTAAAATGACGGTTCACACAATATATTCTGCCTTATACACTGCGCTAAGACTCTTGACGTAGGGTTGGTGCTACGGTACCAAAGATGGTGGGAAACTGGTGGATCGCCATTGCTCCTGATAGCACTCGTGTGTCATTCACTGCTTCCACACTCAGATGATGTTGAGGCCAGCTCTGAGGATGCCAAAAAGTTATAAGTGAGACCCTTCACCCCTAACCCCTGCCCTACTCTGTCACACTGTGCCCGCACAATAGTTCTGAGAGGCATTAATGGCCAGATAGGCATTTAGCAAATGAGCATTGATTAACTTTAAAGTGAACTACATCATTACTGATTTCAAATAATTAATTGCCTTTATCTCTATTACTTTTATATTTCTTCAGATGTTCATCTTTGCCCTGTTTCTTCCTCATCTTCAAGTTAGAGTTTGTGAAACTGGATGTTTTGGTAAAAAAAGATGGGCACCTTTTATTCGTTCCACTGCTCGGGCGTTGAAAATTCTCTCCACCTGAGTTCCCACCTTGGGTTTGCTCCAGCGGAGAAGGGCAAATTTACATATTCTCCCTATGCCACAGACTCGTCATCACACTACTCATCCATACACTCATTCATTGGTGGGGCCCATAACACCAACACGCACTCATCTTACACGAATCTGCACACAGGAGAAAAAGTGCTGGACATGTGGGTACCTTATTACCTATTAGGATTTTAAATTTCTTTACATTATATACATCTGCACCTATAGAATCCTAACCTTAACATCAAGGCACTCCACCACTTGGTCGACGGACTAATTAGTTGGCCTGGTTGATGGTGATTTAGAACCAGCTAAAACACAATTAAAGCCTAGGATTAATTTGATTAATTTTCAGTACTCCATTAAAGAATCACAAACTAATTTCTTATTAATCCAAATTTGTTTATCTAATATTAATTTGTTCTGCATTAGTATTTAGGCGCTACAGATTATAACATAATTCGGTTTATTTCAAAATAAAAAATCTAATCTTGGAACATAAGCATAGATTTAGAAATGCACTTGATAATTACCAGGTAGCAAAAGTTGGTGACCCTCCGATCACACAGAGGTTTATTCAAAGTCTCCGCTACAATCTCCCAAAACTGTCCACCCACAGCAATGATCAAACCTTCAAATGAAATAACTTCCAGAAAATCCAAGAAACCCAAGGTAAACTATGGAAATCTTCATCCGCTTAACGTAGACCCAACGCCACGGAAGATCAGCCCAGTGAACCAACCCCGCCCCTTGGCGGATGAGGGACTTTATAACCTTTTCCCCGCTTACTTCAAATCAATATGCAACAATTTTAGGGGTAGAAACTGTTCCGATTGGTCAGTCCAATTCAATTTGTAATTTCTGAAAATTTTCACATGACCTACGAGTATTCCATGAGACTTGGCATAGCAAAGCGTAAAATTGTCCTGTATCCTTCGGTTCACAGGCGAAAGTTTCGAAGTAAAAACATGCCATTGTCCCCTTGGTAGTTCACACCGTTCATCACTTGGCAACCCTCCATGCTCCTATCCTTGACAAGGAACACAACGGTGCGGGAGTTTAAGGTCACTTGGAGATCCCCAGAGCCATCCGATTCTGCTCAGTAGTCATCGCGCTCACATAACGGCGGCACCACAGGAGCTCCATCTTAAGTACCTCGGCCTAGCAGGCCCGAATGCCAACTTAAGCAAAAACAGACATAACAGTAGTTAGAATATAGAAATGAAGATTCTAAAGTTTAATCCCACTCTAATCCCAATGTATATTAGTATTTTCCTAGCTTGTAGCAACATTTAAAGCAATAATACTCACCATTCTGCGTTGCTGAAAGCTCAAACCATCACAAAAGCAACATGAATCATGCAATTCTCTATTTCACCACAATTGAAAGTTAGTTTGCGTACCACAGTTAATTAATTTAGTTGTTCTGCCATGCAATTAGCATTTTAATCCCACGTGTATCTTGTGTTTACCAAGGTGTAAGGGTTGATTAATATATTTTCACTCCAAACTAATTAGTACGAGGTAATTCTTAGAATAATTACGTAATTAATTTCATGCTAAATAGAGGAGGTATACAAAATGTTGTTTTACCTGCTCCATCGGGTTTATGTGGTGTGTTACCGTCATGGGAGTTTCAGGCTGATGTATTTATCAGTCGGTCGGTTGCCATTCTTCCACCTCCTCATCTCCGTTTACTTGCACCTTTACAGAAGCGTCCAAGATATATGAAAAATAGCCAGAAACACAGATAAGGAGGCAAAGTGTCTTTCGTGGGATCTGGACCATTTTCTTGCATGTGACTGTGGGAGTCCTGCTGTGTGACATTGTTTTCTCATGTGAGCTGCTTCTGAGATCCAAAAGCTTATTTTAAAAAATCCTTCACCTACGTTTTCCAATAATATGCTTTTTGAATTGTACAGCGAATACCACCCCAGGCTTCTCTAGTTGTGCGCATGGAAATTGCGGGAGAAGGGACGGCTCCTTTAATTTCATCTTCAATGGAGGAGCATTGGGCGTAGTCATCTGCAGCAGTGTTTTTAACAAGAGCGGTTGCTGGTTGAGTGCAGGACCTCTGGCCGGGGGCCCTCGTATAAAGCTAGATAGAAGTCCTACAGGGGTGGAGGCAGGGACGGCCTTTGCACAGATAGTACTCTGGGTGGAACGGAATTTGAAGCCCTTGCTGCAGGTGAATAGAATGAGGCAGCAGGGTGGGTTCTTCCATTGGAGCAGTGACTGGCCTCTGAGCACAACATCCTCTCTCCTCTCCCATCTCACCTGGACCACCCATAAGGCTTGGATCCTTCTTGTTGATGCTAAATTGTTGGTGATAAGAGATGTAGATGGGGGAGGGGGAAGGTCGGTGCTTAAAGATGTGCTAAACTGGGGGGCCTGCGGTACGTGCATAAACTTGATTACAAGCAGTTCAAGCTGGATCCAGGACAAACAGAGACTGCTGTATGACCTTCATGCAGACTGCAACGTACACCCCTCTGAATGATGGCTTCCCAGGCATAGGCCTCGCTCGCTTATGCTAGAAGCCAATCTTGGGTGGAGATGCCCTCTCATGCATCTTACTGTTTACCTTGGTTAACTGTGGTCAAATAGGTTAGTGGTTGCACTTGCCTGGTCTGTTCAATGCTCTGCGTTGTGGCATAATAGCATAGTTTTGGGAATTTCATATCACAAGAGTAAAGCGAAATTGCCAAAATTATGCTAGACTACGCCGGTGTTATGTAAATTGCAATTGGACATTACCTCTCCACCTTGCCTCTTAGCCATGCATTGGAAACCCCCCTTCAGAAATAAAACTCTCTTAAGCTGTTTCAGGGCACAAAGTGGTAAGCGAATTAGTTTTTTTATAGCTCACTCCACAAACAAAATAGTGTCTTGGACAATTCTACTCAATTTTTTTGTGCCCACTGGAGCGGCAGGAACACAAGTGTTCAATCAAAGCCCAAATTTGTCAGGTTTTCAGACTAACCACGGGCTTTGAAAATTACATTTGAGATATCATCAGTGATGTCACGAGTGGTGTAATATGTGAGGTCGTAAGCAGTGCATTGCGGGGGCGTAAGTTATAGTTAGCTCAGGTTGCTATAACTGGTGAATTTCATTGGTTTTGTCTCAGTGAAACAGTGAAATCTGATCCTAACTCAAATTCCCTGTAACCTTTGTTTTTTTCAGTGGACTAATATATATATATTGGTTACATGGACTTTATAGTTAGGACATAACATTTTTCAAAAAACTTAAAAATTCACTGAAATACAAAGGTTACGGGGACGTTAAAGTTAGGTTTGGATTTTACACAC
The DNA here is from genome assembly GCF_964204655.1 of Triturus cristatus. NCBI lineage: Eukaryota > Metazoa > Chordata > Amphibia > Caudata > Salamandridae > Triturus > Triturus cristatus. Next base: position 1,106,403,907 of record NC_140580.1, on the reverse strand, counting down.
ACAAAACCGTAGCAATTCTACAGTTATAGTTGTAGTTATCTCAAGTAACTATAAAGTAACTATCACGCAAGCCCCCGCCATGCACAGTTTTGTCCTCAATAATTTGACTGCAGATGTTGCAGCGATATTATCAATGGTGTCGTAGAAGACGTCATGAGTAATGTAATATGTGGGGTAAATAGCAGTGCATTGCGAGGGAGCGAGTTATAGTTACCTTAGGGCACGAGTTCTAGTTACTTGATTTAACTATAACTGCCCTGTAACCTTTGTTTTTTCAGTGAATTTCTATGTTTTTGTAATGCTATTTCCTATCTATAACGTCACTGTAACCTGGGTATGTGAGTGGGTGTGTGAGAGGTTGTGTGGGTATGTAAGTGGATGTGTGTGGTGGGTGTCAAAGTTGTCCTGCATACAGGCACAGCATCTTTTGAATTAATGCATGTGTTTACAAAGTCTCGGTCTTGGGAAGGCAGGCATGGATGGGGAGAGAGTATATTCTGATGAGTGTGTGCGCTCGCTCACCCACCCACAGTGTGTTCGCTCATCCACCCACCATGTGCTCGTTCACTCACCCACCCACCGTTGGCTCACTCACTCACCCACCCACCACCTGCACCAGTGGCAGAAGCAGACTGCCTCTAGTATCTGGGTGGGCTTCAGTGCAAGCATGTTGGCAGCTGGTCGCCACCACCTTTATCTGTAAATATGTCTTCCAAGTCTCAGAAACGTGAATAAGATGCTCCGGGAGAAAAGGCAAGTGTTGTTGGTGTGTTGGGGAAGGGGTAGCTGCAGGGACTAAAAGGGCTAGGAAACAAGAGAATTGAGGCAGGTGGGTTTTGTCTTTGCAATTCAGTACGCCCTTTCATTCTTTTTTTTAGGTCTCGCCTAGGCAGCGTATGCGCTGTCTCTCGAGACATGCTGTATCTGTTGTAAGGGTATTCAGCACACCATTGCTTATGATTGGTTCCTTCATGTGCTTTTCCAAATCCCTTTGTTTTCTTTGGTGAATATCTTACATGTGTCCCTCCTTTTACTGTCCAAGTTGAAAATTCCCCGCTCCCCTCCCATTGTTACCGTGAAGCACGTCCGTGTCTCAGGCAAGCTGACATCATGGTACGTACTACCTGCCTTCCGCTCTCCCCTCGTCACCGCGTCCGTGCCTCAGGCAAGCTCAACATGAGGCAACATCACGGCTGAAGGAAGGCCAGACACTTTTAGTGCATAGTGTTAGACTTGGCAGTACACATGCGCCACACTTCATTTTAAAACTGGCCTACTACTTTATATGTCGTCATTGCTTCCTCACCCTTCCCAACGTTGCTTTAACATCCCAACTGCCTCTCCCCTAATTTCTGCTTGTTTAACTTCCTTCCATCCGGAACATCAAGACCCTCTCCAGTAAACCTGAACTACATGGAAAATCTTGGAAGTCGACTACCAGGTTCCCAAAAAGTAGAGGTATATACACATCTCTTTAATCCATTAACGCAACAGGTTTTATTAATAGAAAATAGATGTATGCCTGCCTCGGTGTGTTGTATGGGCCGTGTCTGCATTTGTAAGGTAAATAAAGCACATGCGTGCTCGTGCTACACATGAACAATTGAGTGAACACATGGGCTTCCTTCTTTCCACCCACCTCTCTCTTACAGTCCTGCAGCACAGACAGTGCAGGTCTACGCGTCTTTTGTTGCACGTCTGACTGTGAACATGCCGTGGTGTAATAAGTCATGCTCTTTCGGAGAGCCACAGGATCCTCAGGTTTTTAATAGTATTGCATTCATCAAGCACCTTTTTTAATTGTGCTTATGCATGCATTTTGGTTACTGTCTGGTTTGGAAAGTAAATGTACACACAAAAACGTCCTAAAAAATACAATTCTAATCAACTATAAATGGCATTGAGCACCCCAAGGAACTTCACCATCACCAAGCACCGATATGGGGGTGCGTGGTGCTTTTCACTTTCTGTTCTTTAAAAAAAAAAAGCAAGATTTGCCTTTGAAACACCACAGCCCTCATAGATAGCAGGCTGGCGGTCAGCGCAGAGGCACAGCAATTTGTTCAGTATGACAATGCCGGCAACCTACAGCAGCGTTTGACATGTTTTTCTAGGGCAGTAATAAGACTTCTCTCTTGTGCTGCTATACGTTTTATGAATCAGCACCAACATTCTCAGCAGTGTCGGTTTGCATTAAGTCCACCTGTGCTGCAACTTTGCAGCAAGGCTGTAATAATTTGAATGGGACAGTAATGCAGCTTCGTAGCAAGGCTGTAATAATTTGAATGGGACAGTAATACAGCTTTGCAGCAAGGCTGTAATAATTTGTATGGGACAGTAATGCAGCTTGCAGCAAGACTGTAATAATTTTAATGGGACAGTAATGCAGCTTTGCAGCAAGGCTGTAATAATTTTAATGGGACAGTAATGCAACTTTGAGGCAAGGCTGTAATAATTCTAATGGGACAGTAATACAGCTTTGCAGCAAGGCTGTAATAATTTGAATGGGACAGTAATGCAGCTTTGCATCAGGGCTGTAATAATTTGTATGGGACAGTAATGCAGCTTTGCAGCAAGACTGTAATAATTTTAATGGGACAGTAATGCAGCTTTGCAGCAAGGCTGTAATAATTTGAATGGGACAGTAATGCAACTTTGAGGCAAGGCTGTAATAATTGTAATGGGACAGTAATACAGCTTTGCAGCAAAGCAGCTGCACTGTTAGTTCAACAAACCTGGCACTTCTCCTAAGGGCTGTTGTTCGTTTGGGAGGATTACACTGAGACTCCTCAGCAGAGGAGATTAACCCTTCACGGATCAGTACTATCCCTTCTGGTCCCGGCTGCTCTACTTTTCATACTGATACTTGCGCATCTTGGTGTGGATGCCTCACTTCAAATGGAACAGCACTAACACTTCTCAGTGGGACTGTTTTACTTTTTAATCACACGGTTCACGCAAATTTACTGTTAATGTCGCTATTCACTCACTTCTCATAGCGAGTGCAATCTATCAATAGGACAAGGGCAGCACTTTTTATTGGCAGTTTTTAAATAGCACAAACACGACCCGAAGGTATTGCAGCGCTTTACATGAGCACCAGTTGTATTACACAACAACACGTACATTCATTTTTAGTTCGGGCTAGGCAGTTCACCTGCGCTGTCTGCATGTGTTCAATTTTGGAAACATGTGTACAGTTTTTGCGCTCACAGTTTGTTGCATAAAATCCCAGCAGAAGTTAACATTTTTGCACAGAGTAAAGTTGTGTAGAGTTTTGCAATCTTCACAATGTTGGCATTCTTAGTCTCTGACCACTTGCTGCTTCGGCATCATTGCTTTGGCATAATCACCTCCCTCTCTTAATGGTCCCACATTCTTGAGTTGATGTGCCCACCTGGCACTGTTGCCCTCTCATCTTGCAATGCTTTGAAATGATTGGATCACGGGTTGATAGTATTTACAACAGACTGCAGGCATCTAGGATTTATTCAATTCTGAACATGAACGTACCCTGCACAATTCCAAAACGAAGAAATCCAAATCAAACCACATAATTCCACAACACATCCCCTCCAGTGCAAATAAATAAACAAAAATAACAAACACAATCATTTAGAACGCCTAAAACTCGATCTTTCACAAATGCGAGCCCGACTGCATTGCAACTGCTTGTTTTTTAGCTCTACGTGATGGATGAAAGAGGAAAGAAGCCGTGACCTTTGCCCTCTGCAGGCTTTTTAACACATCTGAAAGTAGCAGTCGTCTGAGGCTGCACTTGCTTCGGTATCTCTGAGGAAATGATTTGCAAACATGAGCTTGTAACACACAGGAATCTCCCCCTTGGTGTCTCTCTGGTACCTTTCCTTGCTTTGTGAAGGCTGCAGAGAACCGCCTTCTCTTGGTGACATCACAGGAACCAGGGAGTGTTTTACTGCTCGAAAGACAGCTCAATGGTTTATTGTGTTTTTTTTAAATTGTGCACACGATCAAGGCTTCTCACTTCTTAGGTGTTTTTAAGGTTACACACAGGTGTGGATGCTGTTTTATGGACCTATATTTCTGCCTGTATTTTTCTGCAGAAGTCCAGAGGAAATTAGTTTTAACATCATTTTTAGCGTGCGGTAATGAATCCATCCCAGCTCCCAAGGTTTCCTTTAAAAGCGAGATCCGCAGTCGAGGTGTTGGCAGCCCCCCATTCTCTGCCTGGTGCCCCGGATAAACTGGCAGTGGGGGGCCGCGATGATCCTTTTACTGTGTAATACTCTCTATTTGCAGAAGAAGAAAAAAAACCTCAGGAACCGCCCATAGTCCTGTGCGGAGCGATTAATGCCGTCTGTCCTCCTGAACCTGCTCTGTGCAGGGAGGAGTCCTGCCAGAAAGACGAGTCATTTGCAGGGATTAGAGGTGATTATCCGCCCTCCCCGGGCCCCCGCTGTACCTGGAGAGGTGACTTCTAAATTAGACGTCTATAATGAGCTGATTCTCACACCCGAGGGACAGGGTGGCGTCAGCAGACCATCACGCCAGGTGGCTCGGAATCTGCATGCAAAGTCTTGCCTAGGTTCTGCAATTTTTTTTTTTTGGTTGTGTGCTGAACAGAATGACTATTTGTGTGCCTTGCTCACTTGTGCCTTTAATCACATCCAGTTATCACTGCACTGCTATTCCTTCAGGTGAGCCTGTGGACTGTACCAGGTATCGTCCTAAAAAACGTGTGGCAGGTGCACCCTTCTGTACTATTGACATTAATTTGTTAAAACACTTATATTTCAGCTCAAGGAAAACATTCATATTTAAATATATATTAGAGGGAGCTCACAGATAAAAAAAACTACATTTTGTACACAGTGATGAGGAGTAAAACGTTAGAGCTTCCCATCAGTATAAATCAGGGTAGGTTCATTGCATATTATTAAAAGTCTAGTTTGATTATTTAAAGGGTAACCATTAAAATGGTGATCTTAAATCACTGTACCACAGTGAGACTTGGACAGCTCCAGTCTTTGCGTTCCTTTTCTTTGGTTGCACAGCCTTGGCATTTGTCTTGTTACCGAAATGTCTCTGTTGTGATAAGTAAAAACAAACACTAACAAAACCAACAGGTTTGGCATTTGTCTAGTGTGTGCACACAGCCATATACCATATGGGTACTGCGGAAACCTAATTTAGGAAAGTCCAAAACAAATACAGATAACCATGTGTAGAGACAAACACATACATAGGCAGTAATCCCACATGTTATCTGCTATTATCCAAAGCAAAAACTGAAAGGGATAGACCAGTCTAAACGCAAAGTCACTTTTAAATGTGAATTTTGCATCCAAAGCTGTAATCAACAATGCTCAGCTGTCACACGCTTTTCTCTGTATAGTACATACTATTGAAAGCAGTTTTAATGTTTTGATTATGTTGAACTGTTAGGGGTTAGGTAATTTTATTATTAGCTTTACAAAATGGAAAATAAATATTTAGTGGAATGGTTAATAGAAAAGAGACATTCAACATGTGTAAAGTTAATCCACAATCTTTGTGTATGTATTTCTAAGAAATCCTTAGCGTAGGTAGTGTTGTTTTACCCAAGAGTACAACGGTTAATGATGTTTTAACAGCTGCAGGGATGTGATGCAGTCTTCTGTCTTGACTGTTGCATTTGAACTCCTGAAAAATAATTCTGGCTTCTCTGCTTGATATAATTGTGTGATCCTGAGCAATCACTATATCTCCATGTACATCTGATAAGTAAAAATTGGGTTATCTTAAAAAAGGCAACATTACGCACCGACTTTTTGCAGCCTGTCTGTAATTTTGCAGCGCAACCTTTGTGCTGATCAGTCGTGTTGCAAAGCATCCAGTCACGGGGGAAGAGGGAGCCGCACAACAACCTGCCTAATGAATACTAATTAAAAGACACACAAATGATGGATGGAATGAAGAACAAATCAAAACATTCACCCCCAGTCAAGAGATCTGGGTTAAATCCATCATTCTTTTGCTCACCATGCCACCCCAGTTTAGACCCAGCCAGGTGAAAGTACCCCGGACTAGAAGCGCTAAGCTGGGGGGACAAGATTTCAGTGTTGCTGCTGCAAGACTTTGGAACAAACTACCCCTAGAGTTGAGACAGATGAAAGATCTTTTATCTTTTCGTAAACAAATTAAAACCTGGCTCTTTCCCAGAATTTAACTTCACCCTGTTCATGCTATAGTCATTGTTACTGTCTTTTCCCTCTTTAGCGCCAGGATGCCCGATGGGTTGCAGTGCGCTCTATAAATTCCTTTTACATTACATTACATATACAAATCAGGCTTGACCCTGTTCCTCATGGGAACAGTCCAGCCCGAACTTCCAGGCCAGGTTCTCCCTGGATCGGAAACAAGCATCCTAGGACCGGTACGGGGTTTCACCCCTCATCAGCCAGCCTAGTTACTAATTAGGCAGGTCACTATTTGCTACCCCCTGTGGTCGGTTATGAGCACAGTGAAGGTAACCTGTATGGAGCAGTAAACCACAAAAGGAGCTTACGTTTGTTAAAGGAATTGGAGTTGCTTAAAAAAAAGTTTCCAGTTTTGGAAAACTTTGGGGGGGGGTCAAGGGTGGCGGGCAGTGGCAGACAGTGTTCCCCTTTACCACTTCTGCTCCTCCTGAGGGCAATGTACACCATTCTTAACTGGGAATAAAATCCAATGTGGACACTTTACATTTTGTGAATGAGGTACCACCATTTTTGGTGTGTTAGTATTTTTCTTCTACTTTTGATTGCGATTGTGTATTTTTCAAAGAAATAATTAATACCTGTCGCCATATTTGTGTATTGAATGTATTTTGAAAGAACAATACAGTTATTTCATAAATAAAATAGTTATTCTGGGGTAGAGTGGCATTGTTGGACATTTTACTGTTCAGGACACTGATGGGGCCGGGTTCCTCCCTACCAATTTACTATGGAACCCCTGGTCAGTGAATCTATGTTGCCTGCTGAGAAGTGTCGATGGGAGAAAGAATTCCTTAAGACAAACTCAACTACTTGAAGAACCACAACTCTAAGGAAATACAGACTCCGAGATCCAAGTTAGTGGGTTTATTACAAAGCAAAAAATAATTACACAGTGAAGCACCTCAAAACATGGTTGTAAAAGTACATGGGAACTAATACAAATACAAACCTACGGGCAAAACGAAGACGCTGGGTCATAAACAGAATGACAAGTTCTAGAACCAGAACACGGGCAATGATTGCCCCCACATCAAGATCTGTCTTCATCTGGGGTGAATACGTGAAAAACATTAGTCTATCCTTACACTACTACTACCGTGACATCCCTACTTAGCATTGCCCAGGCAAGATCAAGAAAAGGTGTCAGCGAGTGCAGACTTCCTAAGAAGTGCAATCACGTTGTATGGGTCAAGTAGCCAAACCTACAGAGCTCGTTCTGGGATGCTCCTTCCCACTCCATCTGTCTCCTCACCTCCTCTCCTGACTCAACCACCGGAGCACAGTCCCTAACTCAAAACACTAAACATAGAACACGCCCACAGCTTGCATCTCGATCACCTCATCCTGAAGGTCACTTCTCATTGGTGAATTTCCATTTAGTCTCGATACTCCCAGCTCCTGGCTTGATGACCTTGATTCCCAGGCCTCATTGAGTGAGAAAGTACACCAACGCCCAATTATCAGCATTCTTGCATAAAAAGGATCTTCCCCACCCTAAGACTAATTCCTAAAACAAAAGACGTTATTCTAACTAACAAAGACGACTTTCTCCACCTGCAAAAGAAACGTGAGAACAGAACAAATCCAACATACACATGCTATTCATCACCTTACCCCACTACGAGAGCCGTCCGGGAGAATACATTTCAGGCCTACAGAAATCAGCCAACATCAGAATGAAGCACATAAGGCCTACGAGAATACATACAAATGAACGAGTTTCCTCAAGCGTTTCTAAGTTATCACATTACATGAACACATTTAAATGCACAAATCATTCTAAGCAGCCTATCACCTTCACACATTTAAATTCGAGTTGCCACATCCGTGTACAACTATAATCTAGTGCACGTTTATCTCTATGCATTAAATTATAAATGAGCAACTTAGTTCAGCAATTACGGAAAGGCTACATTATTCAAAAACATATGCCATGTTATTTCTTTACATGCAACATAATTGTTCTAACATCTCACTTTCACAGGTTATTACAGAACACCCTAATGGCCAATGGTTAACACGACAAAGAATAAATGTAGGTGCAGACTACCCGTGAATATAATGCACCCCTACAATTAAAGAGCTCCATCAACATCCTCCTAGTGTTTTTGGGGGAAAGGAACCCTCAATGTCCCCCCACCTTTCAGATGACCTTCCTAAAGCCTTTCCATTGCATTGGGAAGACTGAGTGCTAAACAGAGGTTATTACTTAAAAATTGCATTTGCCAGATTACCACCCCATGATGCACAGTCAGAAGTGACTGACGAGCACTTCTATTGTTGAGAGCCTCTGCTCGTCACCACTGGTAGATACGTGAGGTCAGAAGATGACAGAGCATGCCAGAGCTCACCTTTCTTCTCAGCAGTTCCCCAGTGCATATGTAATATGTGTAAATACCTTAGTATAGCTGGGTCCTGTTTACTCTCTGTACAACTTGTTAATAAGGGTGGGTAAGAGCCAGACGTAAGCCAGGTTTTTCTGTAAGAAGTGTCCCTAAAGCTGCTATGCAGTACAGTGCCAACTGAGAAGATGCAAGGGCATTGCGTTTAGTGGCTAGAGTGGCTAATTTTGGAACCTGTAGACTCCGGTTCAAATCCTGGCCTCGGTGTTTGGCTCAAAATCATGTGATTCTGGGTAAATCACTTAATCTCCCTGTGCATTAAAAATGTGAAATGTGAGGTATGACATGGATTAGTGTTACCCCGAGTTGACGTACAGGGTCTTGTAGATAGCTGGCCTGTTTGTGTTCTTCATACAGCTTCTTTGTCCTCGCTCGCTTGCACCTGTGACCACTAGTATTCTATACACTTACAAAAGGCTCAGGTTGGCCTGTGACGCCCTGGCAGGCATTGGGCCTTATTTCTTGCAGTTTCCGCATCCCTTCAGCCCGATGAGAGATTACTTGAATTGCCCAGGTATTGTAAGACTCTTCCCGCCCATGCATGTTTACCCAGCACTCTACGGTCAGTAATCATCTCATGCACCAGTTACAAGCTCTTGGGTTCTCTTCCCTTGGGTCCACCCCTAAACCATCATCATGTCTGCAAAAGACTTCAGTTCACTTCCTCCCATAACTTTGTAGTGTTTTCCCCGCTTTCAGGTCGTTGCATGAGCAGCTATCCCTGTAGGTGTCATTTAAGATAAAATAAATGTTGTATCGTGGAACAATCTTCCATAACACATCTGAGCCTCCTCCTCTCTTGACCTTTGCAAGAAGCTTCTCAAGTAACCCTCAGGCCTGGCCATAGACACCTGCTACGGAGCGCCCGGATAACCTCACGGTTGATTAGCCGATAACATAACATAGAAAGTTGGTTACTCTGACCTCCCAAAAGAAGCTAACTGCCTCTGCTCATTATTCATCTTTTATTTATCTTATTTATTGATCTAGGGTGTCAAGACCCTTTGTACCATGGTCCAGTGATGCAGAGTACAGGTGATTCACATTATTGGCTGGGCTGACAAGCTCTTTTTCTCTTCTCAATGCTGTGGTTGCCCCATCTCCTCATTTTCTTCCTGTTTTTCCACATCTCTCTCACCCCCCACTTTCCTTCTTCCTCTCTATCCCACTATGGACCTCCCTGTTGGCTCCTTTCTGCACCTCCTCCAGGTTTCACCCTCTTCTGTCATCTCTCTGCCTCTCTCATCCCCCATGTCTGCCTGCTGCAGCCCCTGCTCTAGCAGATCTTTGTCTGAAGCTGCTGCCTGCTGGGAACCTGCCTGCAGTAAGACTATCCGCTCCTGTCCCCAGGTCACCGGCACATTATGTGTTACTGTTGTTGTCATAGGCGTGTTATGTCAGCACTTATAAGTAATAAGGCCGCACATAATGACATTTTACTAGGAAAATGTCCCTTGTTTAGGACAGTAAAAATGTAGCATTATTTAAAAAAATATATACCTGCAGTACATAGGCATCCAGCTTCAAGCCTATTTTAGTTTTTAAAACCGAAATAATAGATTGTTGAAGGAGACATCAGTTTTATTTGAGATTTTAAAATTCGTTTAGTTTTGTCTTCTTTTTAAATTTTTTTTTTTATTTTTTGGGTGGATGGCAGTAGGTGAGAGTATAGATTTTTCTCGGAACCATGCGCTTGCTTTATTCCCGGAAAGAACATGCTCATGGATGGGAGTATGGGATTTATCAGGTTTTGTAGAGAGGAAATAACAACTGTCCTCAGCATGGGGAAGAAGATATTTCAACGGCTTTGGTCTAGTACCATCTAATGTGAGAGTGCCCCAGATTCTGGAGTGTAAGCTCAAAGGTGTTGCGTTTGCACTTATCGCAATAGGGGTGCCCTTGGCTAGGCAGCAGGCACTTCAGGTTTGTGTCTTGGTTGAGAGAAGCTCCTTCTAATTGTCTCTTGACTTGTTGGGAATTCAATGCAGAAAGTATGTGTTCCTTGTTGCAGCCAGTGTTGAGGTGGGCCGATGCTGCCATTTGTCTGGGATCCTCTCTGGGGCTTCAAAGGGTGCGGAGAGAAATTAGAGTCGACTAGCGTAACATCTGCTCGTCCCTTATTCGATCGTGCACGATGATCCTGAGGTTGGACACCTTCCACAAACCCCCCTGTTTGCTCTGGGGAAATAACACATCACATAAGGGCATAAGAAGTGATCTAAAACCAGTCAATCCCCCTGGTACGGTGGGTGAATCCTCAGTCAAACCAATGCATATCGCTGGAAACGCCATGGCCCATATTACTACATCTTCACTCCCCGCCTGGTCTGTGGTTAGTTTTACCGCCTGGACTTTAGCAATAGCATGGCAGGGATCACAGCAGCAAAGCTCCCTCCCAGGCGGTGCAAAGAGCCTCTTGCCCTCGCTTCTGTCTGTCATGCAGCTGTCTGACAGTGTTCGATAGAAATATTAAAGGCGGGTTGTGGAGGGCAGCGTTGGGCATCCACCTCCAGGGGTCAGCGGGAACTCAGGAAGTGACCCATTGAGACCCACCCATGTGTCCCCAAAACACTTCTACACTCCTCAGGATCCAGGAAGTACTTGTTTCCAAGAGCAAGATGTGCACAGAAATAAATAAGCAAATAACTCTTTTTTTTTAAATATCCGCTTTTACTCTGTCGCATTTGCAATTCCATCAGGTATTACACCTACATCAGTTTTATAGCAGGCTGGTGGGGCTTGAAGTCATGGGCATGCTGGGAATGCCATTATTCAAATGAGTTCATCCAGAGGAGAGCTGTCCTCAACAGGGTACTTTTCCTGTAGTGAAATTCCCCTGGCAGACCACATTTATCCTCTCTAACTTCAAATGTAATTCGCCAACATTTTCTGAAGACAGAAACCTTCTGTTTCCACCGCCGGTAAATTACTTGCCACTGTGTATTGTGGCCCTGGGTTTCGTAGTCAATCAGACGGTGACCTAAAGAAATCATGTTAATAAGGTGATACAAGTAAAATGTGTTGTTATAATGCTGGCGCACCAACATCCCCTGTTGGAAGAAAAGAGCAACAAATGTTTGGATTATGAAAGGATGACTCCATCACCTTCTTTCTGGGCCTGACTCAGACATTGATGAAAGGCTGAGAGGTTGAGTTGGAGAATACAGATGCCAGGTCATAGAGAGGGGAAAGGAGAGAGAGTCTGTGCTCACCCACAGTACCAAGACTAGGCTGGCTCTCTATGGTCACAATGTGAAAATATGTAACAATGGTATTAAAGAGCTAAGCTTTTTGGGCAAATCAAAAAAACGGTCATTTTCTGGTTCTATCTAGAAAACTATGGTGTTTAGCTCATAACAATTTCGTTGTGCTTGGTAAGTGACAGAAACGTGGATTGGACACAGTCCGATGCATCAGAACAAGAGAGAGAGAGAGAGAGAAAAAACAAACTTAAACAAGTGCAACTCGTTTTGTTTATTTTACAAGAACTTGCGCCCCCCTCAGTGCCAATGTTCTCTCTCGGGAATATTTGGAACTTCTTGACAAAAGAACCCACTTTTGAAAGGATAACACTCTGAAAAACTGAGGTTCGACTAATCTTTATCTGTTATCGGTTATTGATCAGAATACAAATGTAGCCTGTTTAGTGAAATTATTATTTTGATGCAGGAACCTAATGAGAAAAATGCAAAGTCGCTGTACCATACCTAATTTGCTTTGTAAATGGGGTTTGGAGAAAGTCGTGCTGTTGTGGGGCCGGGGACTAGGAGCGCCCGACCTGAACAGTGTTGCGGCAGTTCCTGGTAAGGCGTCACTACAGCCCAGTTCTATCAATGTTTCTGACTCGTGTAAGAAACTTTGTTATGGTGTGTGTCTAGAACATACTCAGGAAGACTCCTGTGTCATTGTAAGGAGTACCTATGAATCATACACAAACTCATATACATTACAAGTACCTGTCAAAGACACCCGTAATTCAGGTGAGTCCCGCACCGTGATCTGCAGATGAAGCCCAGAACCCCGCCCCCCCCCCCCCCCTCAAGTTACTCATAGCGAACCGGAGGCTAACACCATTCCAAAGCATGGCCCGGATGATGCAGGCAAGGGGGTCAACGCAAGCACTGCGAAGAAGCTGCCAGTGACATCCTTGTTTGGCAAGCCTTCATGAGTTCTGCTAGTCGGAGGCGAGTTTAAATTGGCAAGATTCCTACTTCGACACACGTGTGTATGTATGTATTTGGTAGTTCTATAGCGGGACCCTAGCCAACAGGCAGCAGAGTGTTGTACATGTTCAAACACAATCATAAAGTCAATGAATAAGAGATGGAGCTGGGTTGTGGCTAGTGAATGCACTGTGATGAAGTGTTCTTTAAAGAGCGGAGTCTTGAGCTCTGATATAAATTGGAAAAGCTCTGGTCACAAATCCAATCAATAGGAAATCAATGAATATCCCTGTACTAAAACTTTAAATGTGTCAAATGGAATGTAATTGTAATAGAAATGTGTGAAAACCCTTCTTGATGTATGTAGTCTTTGATGTCACATTGCTGCCTTGTTACCCATGTACACGTGTATTGTATAAATACCTACAACGCATAACCGGCCAGTCTCCACAGGTTACAACCTTTCGCACTTTGATTCCCTCCCACTTTGAACACAGTGGCACTGATGCGAGATGCTGTGTTTTCACAGCGGCTGAAGAGGACATTGACTCTTTCCTTCGAAAAGTCCATCTGGTTGGTGTTGGTTGTCCTCGATGAGTTGAGCCAAAGTTACTAATCGTCGGTCTATTGACAGGTCTGAGTCCAGTGAAAATTATAGATTTTATGACCATATAATTAAAAAAATATTCACCCGAAGGCGGCAAGTATTTTTTATTAAAAAAACACTCATAAAAGCAAAAAACCTCTCTCATTTGTTTGCACTTATTTTCCACATATGAGAACAACTCTTGTGATTTAAACAATAAAACTATAAAATAAGAAGTTACTAACAAGAAACTATTTTATTTGAAGGAGATTCTTTTTTTTAAAAAAAAGTCTCGCCCACTGTTTGATTAACACCACTTATAATCATTTAACTTTGACTAGTTACTTGGTTACTTCAATTTTTTCCATGATCTCTCTGGGTTCAAGTAGGACATTAATGGGGAGTGAGCCTTAGAAGGCACAATGTGCCTTTAAAAACAGAGCAATGCAGTGTTCAACTCTTTTTTTAACTAATGTAAGTAAGTCCCTTCTTTTTTCACCTTGATTAAAACCTTGATCTAGTAATGCGGGCGAGGGCGCTGTGAGTGACCTTCGTTCTCAATACTTCCTAACAGACTTCTGCTTCTGAATGTAATCTTATTTTTCTTTTTAATTCCTGATCCCTAAAAATGGGACAGTGCCTTTATCAAAAAGCAACTTTGATGTAAATCGGGGACGGTGGATGCTAATGCCGCTAATAATCCTTAGACTTATGCGCCGCTGCTGGGCCGGATGCCAGTCCGCGGCTCAATAGATGCCAATTAAACTTTATTCAGAAGAGGATAGAAGCATGCAAGCGAAGTGGCACCTCTTTGAGAGAAAAGATGTATGCAGTCTGTATAAAAGCCCTACATTTTTGCCATTAATAGTGTCAGCTTTTCCATCTCATGTCAACCATGTCAGTGGATTGTACCTACGTGTATGAAATGCAGAACCCGCAATCAAATGAGGAGTGGTGCAAATTAGAACTTTGGCCTTCACTTCTTGCGCGGGTCAGTGTGTGACCCGCACAGTGCCCGCCAGAGCCCATCCTGTGTAGTCAGTTTTTCTTGGATGGGGGAACTGTTGAGATTTGGGACGGAATAGCTCGTCTTAATGACCCTGTGGGCTTCTGACAAGCTCATGACCACACAGTGCCGTAGGTTTTCCCTGCTCACCCGGCGGTTGTTCATTTGTTTTTTTTAAGTGAAGCGACTTTGTTGCACCCTTATTTGCTTTTGTGCTCCTTCTTAGCAAAGAGTTTTCTGGTATATTGAACTGGTTCTGTGCTTAAAACTCTAAATCCTCTATCACTATCAATTTGGATTTCATGTCCCAATTTGTCTCTGAATTTTGTTCCTGGTTGTTGTCGGTGTGGAGCTGGCTATTGTGTTCACTGAGCATAGGTTCACTGTGCATTGATCCACGATCCAGGGGGATTTGAAGGGCTGGGCCATACCACAGTGCAAGATTAAGCCTTGCTCAAGACCATCTCTCAACAGGGTGGGCACTCCACGCCCCTAAATCCTGGGCTGTTGCGATACATCTTTGTTTATAGTTGGCAGCCATTGACATCACAGAGAAATCTGACCATCTGGTGCCAATGTCTGTGCCAAATACAGTGCGGTGGAGAGAGAGGTACCTATACACATTCCCCAGTGATACTTAGAAAAAGATTATTGTATAGGGACCCCTTTAAGGATATCTATGTGGCTTTGTGTTTCCTGTGTTTTTTGTAAAACCCTCACTCACTTATTCAAGTTGAGTGCTTTGTCATCGGGTAACCTGGGCATTATTTCATACCCAGTGCGCACTGCTATTTTAATAGGAAGCCTTTTTCATGATCAATTTCTGTTGAAGTGGTGATTTAAAGTTATCTAATGGACTTCATGTTCTCTTTATCAGTGAGAGTTTGATTAGTTCAAAAAGAGAGGTGAGGAATGAGCGAGTTATAATAACTCACACGTACATGTCATAACATATGTGCCGACATGTTTCAGCCTCTTCGTGCCCATCAAGGGTCTCTTTTCTCAGGGTAGTGGGTTTCAAACATTCCCATTACGGTTGTGAGAGGGACAAACAAGTTTACTCAACATGCATCACTCCTACTACTTGCTTTACTGTCCAGATGTGAGTACATTCAGATTTCCAAACCTGTGGGGAAATATGGCCCCATGGAGGGATGAGGGCAGCGCTTCCTGTGGTTGAACATTCATCGAGGGTCGCACTGCACCCAGGCCTCTGTTCTCCATACCTCCGCAGCATTAACCTGAATCAATTCTTTCCCATGGAATGAAACCAGTCAACCGACTCTGGTCTTCCTGGTTGCCTTGGAGATTGCAGACTACATTTTATGGAGTAGAACAAGCATGTGGCTGCTGGTATGTGTTAAGTGTATATCACTATCCAGTTAAGTGTGTATCCTATGTGATGTTAGAGAGCAAACGCTGACTATTTTGTGGGCCTCGAAGTAAGCATAACACAACTGTGACCCGAAGTACTTTAAACATTGGGTAGCCAAGGAATTGTCCTTCAAGAATACTAGTGGTTTAGAGCTTTTCTTAGGGCCATATGATATTTATTGTCTGTTGGCAAAAATCTTCACATGCACTGATGAACCTCTCATTAATGTTGCCGGAAGTTAGTTTTATTAGCATAGCATGCAGAGGAGCATAGTTCTTCCAGGGACGGGACTGGCCAGGTCTCCAGGCCTGTGCAGTCGAAGGTCATATGTGAGGCGAGCATTATCTCAAACTCCAAACCTTGCTTCTCAACAGCCTATGAAGACATTTAGACCTTAGCGTTGGCCATTCATAGAGTCCATTTTTGGCACTGGCTTTATCCCTGCTATAAGGAAGCATATATATTGATCTTGGGTGCAATCAACGAATAGGTAGAGTCTGAGGCTAGCTGCTTGTTCACTTTCGTACAAGAGTCACGGCGTGTGCAGACAGCAATGTGCTTGGATCCAGCGAGACCCCTGCTGCGTGTGTTCAGGATTTTAAATGTCTAATATTTGTACCTGCATGCAGGATTAACATGAAGATAAAACTCCTTCGCAAAGAAATATTTCCAAAGAAATGTTGGCATAGACATGTATCTTTACACAGTGAATAACATAGGGGAAAGTGGTTAAAGAGAAACCCCATTAAAGAAACACGCATTGGCAAAGCCAAAAGGTCTCATCTTTTTGCCACTCCTCTTCAGCTTTAGCAAAAAGAAAGAAATTATTATTGTTGACACTGAACAGCTTCGTCAAAAAAAATTGTAAAAAGTTCCAGCGCAACCGTACATGCACACGTATGTATCATGATGCTATGGAGGCCCAGCATGATACCCTCGCGGGTGATAGTGCGCTTTACAAGTATACATACCGTGCCCTCTACATGTGTAATGATGCATGCACCGGCATAGCTCATGAGGCTGAGGATGTTTTTTTAATGTTACCTTTCCAAGATAGCAGAAGCCTATCTGGGAATGATGAATCAACAAAAGTAGAAGATGGCAGTGCGTTTTATGGGCTCTCCTGAAAAGTTACAAAACAATTGAAATACAAAAAACAAAACAGAAGAGGATTTGTGGGAGTGGGGGGGGGGGCAGTCGGTGCCTGGTGAATTGGGAGTGGTGGGGGAGCAATAGAAGTGCCCGGGAGGGGAAATTAAAACAAAATGGAGAGTAGTAGGAAAAGCATCAAACATGTTTGGGGTTGGAGAGCACCATGGAGAGGGGGGTGGGAATGTGAAGGAGGAAGCAGCATGCATGTTCGAAAGGGAGAAGAAAAGACATGCATTCTCATGGAGTGCTAAGTGAAAAGAGAGAAGTGAAGCGTTACTTATCTGTATCTGCATTATTGGCATCTTTATTCCATTCACATCCTTGAATCATTCCCGGCGTCGAAGTGGGAGTTCCACGGTATAATTGTAAAGCTGTACAGTATGCTAAACATAGCTTATAATGACTAGAAAACATTCACTTCATTAATTTATACACATCTTTTATAAGGAACCAGACTTCAGCCAATCAGGCGGCAGCACCCTCTAGAACACTCCCCAAAGAGGCTTCATTCCCTCAGCTTTTCAAGCACTAGTGGGAGAGGTAATCCCACAACAGTAAGAGTAGCCTCTACGGTGCATTTCATGTGATTATGAAAGATGCCAATACTGGAGCTCTACAGTTGCAGGTAAGTAATTCATTTTCTTCTACAGTATTAGATATTTCATAAATCAACTTGAGGCGCAAAATCCAAAATTCCAAGATTGGTGGAGTGAGCTGTGCCAATCCTGCCCTGCTGGGGACTCACTGTTCCGTGATCCTCTAGTCTCCAACGCGCCGGGTCTGGTGGCTCAGTGGATTAATACATCCACTACAGGGGCTTGTGTTCAACCTCATGGTCACGGGTTCAAATCCCAGCAGGTCCACTCAGCCCTTCATCCATCTGAGGTCGATAAAATGAGTACCATTGAGTTGGGTAACAATAAACATCTGTTATTCAGCGCCAAGATACCTACAGGTGAATGTGCGCTTTACAAATACACATTATGCATAAGAAGCGCCAGCGCCCCCGCGGTCAGTGTAGCTATGAAATACAACATTCCAAGAGTGAAGGAGTGAGCTGTGCCGATCCTGCCCTGCTGGGAACTTGCTGTCCCGTTATTCGCCAGTCTCCAATGCGCATGAGAAGCGCCAGCCTCCCCGCAGCGCGGGAAGCGCGCTGGGACACGCCCGGGCAAAGCCCGGGCCAAGGGCGAGCCCGTCCATGCCAGTCATCGCCCGGAAGAGGCTGGGCTGGGCCACCCCCCTTTCGCCTGAAGTCAGAGGAATACCTAAGTGGAGGACATGGGCAAAAGGAAAGTAAGGGCTGCAGATGCAGGAGGGGAGATCATAACGACTCTGGACTCTTTCCTGATTCGAGCGGCGGACGTTCTCACAAAGGAAATTGAGATCACTGAGCGGCGCTTCTCGTTGGAAGAGGTAAGACTCCCTACCATTAACAATACCCAAGAGGCAGTGAGGGAAGGGGAGATTCTCTCTCACCTAGGACTGCTCAAGCTAGTACTTCCCTTCCAACTGTCACACCCCTGACACCCCTGGGCGAGCCTTTAAGGGGTATTAACTTTATAGAAACGGAGTGTAGTCTGTCCAACGAACCCCCGGGCAAACGGATGAGGGGAAGGGCCAAGCTGGGCGCTACCGGTAATAGCAATAGCAACATTAACGGAAAGCCTCCTAAGCAGCGCAAAAATATGGTGACGGGGACAAACCAAGTAAAAAGAGATACCACACCTAGGACGATAGCACCCGCTCTCTCTAGTGCGGAGGATGCCTTTACCTTGAAAATTGGACCTTATTCTGCTCACCGCCCTGCAGCCAATCATTGATAGGCTAACTTAGATAGAAGATATTCTTCAGTCCTTGAAGAGAGACAATCTAAGGCTTCTCCCGAGTAACTTGTATACTGATACACAGGGGGCTGCAGGACCCACTGGAGCCACAAACATTCCTATTGTACAGGCGATACCCCCTGGTAATCTACTAAGTCCTAGTGCAGATAAGCCTCTTTTACATTTTCAGCAAAGTGGTGCTACAAAGCGGGCCAGTACCCAAGCATCTGCATCATCAGGAGGGGGAGTACTGGGATGGGATAATCTGACCCTCGTTCACGAGGATCATAGGGGCACCCGAAGGGATGGAAACGGGCCTGTGAGTGAGGAGGGCACAAGATCTATGGTGGGTACACAGCCTAGGGGACAAGGTGTATATGTGGACCTTCCGCTAGATGCATGCCCATACGTCATCATTTTGTCAAACACACCCGAACTTAAACTGGATCAGCTTGAGTCAACATCAGAGCTGATGGGTAAGGCCTTACACTGGCTCACCAAATTCAACAGGACGGAGCCCAGTCTAAATAACCATATTATAATGTTGAGTTGAGTGAAATGGGTGGGCTCAGATATTAAATCTATAGTGGGGGGGACTGTGTTGTCCTAAATTTCAATTCTCAAAAGTTGGTGGAGTACTTGTTACATGTGCTACCTACTGCCCACAGCCCGGACTCAGATTTTCGCACTGCCGCTGGGTTCTTTCATAAACGTCCAGAGCAAAGAAGACACCGTATCAACCCACACGCAAGATCCCCCTCTCAATGCACCCCAAAATAGACACTATGTTAATTGGCCACATTTGCAACTGAAAAACAGGTATGCCCCATTAAGTGACCTGGAAGCCTGTGACTGACTCCCCGATCATCCTGGATCACAGACCCCGAATACCGCCTTCCCTTGTATGACAACATCCATCCAGGTTACCGAACAGCACATTCTGTCTATTCTTTCTTGGAATATAGTGGTATTCAGGGCAAAATCACTGGATCATGAATGGACACAAATTATACTAAACCAGAATGTTGTGCGTCTTCAAGAAACTTGGGAGGTGAATGCAATCAGTATAGATGGGTTTAGATCTTACCAGACCCCGGCATTACCATCACGAACAGGTCGTGCAAGGGTGGGCCTGGTTACTCTAGTAGCCTGCCATAGTGGGATTAAGGTAAAGAGGTTTACAAACACTTCACCCTACTATCCTACTTTATCATGCGAAGGATCTCACGGCAGGGACTGGCTTTTAATTAACCTGTATAATAATAACTTTACTGGCGATATGGCGGGGGTCATGGATCTAATTGATAAAGATATACACCTATTTCAAAAAGGTAACCCTACTCCGCTAGACATCCTACGGGTGGGGGACTTTAATATTCACATGTATACTAGGTCACACCTCCCTGCCTGTGGGAGACTTGATCTTCCACTTTGTTCACAATAATTATGGCACTTCCTTAAACAGATTACTACTGACCCAAAACTTAGAGAGAATAAACTCAGTAGATGCCGAAACAAGTCTAATAGACAATACCTTCTTCGTTTGTACTTTTAGGACAACAATAGATTATATCGTGGCCTTTGAACAACTTAGAACTCAGGCTCTTACTATTAAGACAACAATTCATCCCTATAGTGAGCATGAGGCAATTAGCTGCCAAATACCTTGGGACAGGAAGGTCACTGTAGTGGTTGAACGAATCCCTAAGCCCACTATTGCGAGGAAAAATGGTATCATATTAAAGTGGGAGAAAGTGGATACGCCAAATTTTGCACATAGACTAGTCTCCACAGTGACACAGGTAATTCAAACCTGTCTAGACCAACTCTCACACGCAGATAAATTGGTTGCAACCTTTGAGCGAATCCTAGTAAACATTCATGACACTTTGTTACACCACTGCAGTAATGTGGCAAGAGGCCTAGGGCGCTGGTTCAACGACCGCTGCACCAAGGCGCTCAAAAATCTTCATACTGCACTGCGAATGAACCCAAGAGACACATAGTTGGTAAAATCTAGACGCCATATATGTAAAACGGAGAGAGAGAACAGACTAAGGGAAATACAAGCAGAGGCTTGGGATAAACTAATAAATGCAGCCACCTTAAAAAAAGCACGAAATTTTGGTGCTTAATCAGCGCTCCATTTTTGAGGAATGAGTCGGATCTATCGCTAGATCAGCATGTGACGAAGGATGACTGGGTCAGCTAATTTTCTGCGGTGTTTGGTATTAAACAAGGAGATTTTGATAGCGGAATATCCTTGTTTAATCCAACGAGAGGAACACCATCTACTCTTTACCTTAGAAGAAATGAAACTAGCACTTAATCAATGCAGCTCTCTGAGGGCAGCAGGCCCTGATGGGGTTCCCATAGACTTTTTCTTAAACAACCAGGAGCTCTGGGCACCGATACTCACTAACACTTTTAATGCAGTGTCCAAAACCAGCCCCCGGTCTCTTGGAAACAATTGGTGATAATACCGATTATTAAAAAGGGTGACAAGGCACTAGTGAAAAATTATCGCCCAATTTCGCTGTTAGATAGTACGGCAAAATTGATGGGCCAACTATTGCTGAATAGATTAGAGTCGTGGGTGGAAGAGAACAACATATTAATTCAAGCACTGTATGGATTTAGGAAAACCAAAGGAACAGTGGATCAGTGTCTCAACTTAAACCTCTTGATCGCAAAATATACGGCAGCCAAAAAGGGTCAGCTATACATGGCCTTTATGGACCGGTCTGCCGCTTTCAACCGAGTGGCTCACTCGAAGCTCTGGACAGTCATGGCCGAAATGGGGATAGAGAGAGCTATAACTAGTTTTATTTGGGAATTGTGCTCCTCAGCAGAAGTCTGTGTATGAATGGGGAGAGAGGGGGAGTGTTCTAGGTCCTTTCCCTTAGCTCGTGGTGTTAGGCAGGGCTGTGTCCTTGCCCCCTTTCTGTTCCCTCTTTATACGAATGGTGGGGGCCACAAGCGATGTCCCAACTAACTCAGTTTGAGTACCTATACTCCTTTATGCAGACGATGCGGTCCTGCTGGCATGAACAGGGAACGCATTGCAGAGGTTAATAGACACCTATGTAAGTTTCATGAGCAAGTTAGACTTGAAGGCCAATGAAACTAAATAATTTGTACTTGTGGTGGGACCAAGACCAAAACTTCACGCAAGGTGGCATGTCGAAGGAAAGAATTTAGAAGTAGTAGAGTCGTTCTCATACCTAGGGGTACTGTTCGACTCCAAAAATATTTGGCACAAGATGGTACAACATTGATCTCTTATGATGGAAAGAAGTCTGGGGGGCATTCAGACTTTCATGAAGAAACAAGGGTCTAGGCCAATTGAAACCATCAAAATAGTATACCAAGCAAAAATAATCTCAGTCTCAGCCTATGGTGCAGCAGTATGGGGAGTTGCTCCAGTTTACAGATTACAACAAATAGAGAACACATTCTGGAAACGCCTTTTGGGTGTGCCACAATCTTGTCCTATTATATGTCACACCGAATTAGATCTTCCCCGCGTCTCTGACCAAATCTTTGCTGCCCCCAGTTTTCTTTGGCACTCGATTTGGAGGAGGAACACCCTAAAGATGACTCAAGATATTATTTTAGATTGCCTAAAACTAGATGGGTGTAGCAAAATAAAATGGTTGCAATTTGTTAAGTCAAGCTTATTCACCATAGGACACACAAAGTTATTCGAGGATCCTTTGTCTTGCTTTTCTATCTCGAGGTCGGAGTTGAAAAAACTTTTATTCGAAAGTCAGATTAATGAGAGGTGGAGAATCGACAAACTAAAACCTAGGGTACGACAATATTATTCAGATCCTAGTACAAATTCACCTGATCTTAACTATCTATCATTTGTGACCAATTGTTATCACATATTTTTACTGATAAGATTTTGTATGAATTATATTCCATTAATGCTTGGGTATACTGCTTCAGTGAAAGCTTTGACTCCTTGCCCGTGTGATCCTATATCTATCCAATGTGATCTACATCTGTTTTGCACATTTTATAGAAAGGTGAGAAAGAGATTCTTATACCCCTTATTGCAGACACTTGGGTTGAAGCAAAGTCGACCAGCCCCCTATCTTCTAAAACAGTTACCTGATCAGTATACTTGTTATTGCTTGGCTCAGTTGTTTCAAAGTGCTATAAAGATTCGGAAACGTCAACAATGATGACTATTTTATGGAAATTATATGTCTATACCATGTTTTTTAAAATCATTTTAAAGAATTGATATGACTTTTTAAAGTATTTTTATAATGTATCGCTCGTTTTTACTGCCGATGAAATACTTTTATGCTGTTTGTTTATAACTAGCGAAATAAAGTACTCTTTAGATTAACTTGCTTAAATCAGAATAGCTAGCAGTTAGAACATCTGCACAAGCATGAGTACCATGACACGATAGCTGGTGGTGGGGTAATAGAACAGAAAAAGGCACACCTTGTTGGCACAAATAGCGTAACATTGCTTGTCTCACAGGCTCATCACGGTGCTCTGCCGAATCCACATTGCAATGTTGCATCAAGGTGTGCCTGTTCTTCCATGTTGTTGGTCAACATATTTGCTCCAGAGGCACACCATCGAATGGAGGTGTCATCTCCGAAGTTGGTTTAGTAGAGTGCACTTTAACTTTGTCCATCAAAGGTCTTCCAGCCTTGTAGTGACAAAGCTGGGTGGCCACTGAAATCCATTGAGCTATGCTCTGTTTGGAAACTGAAGGACCTCTGCCATGGTATGGCACCAGCAGCTGGTCTGTTCTTCTAAATTGTTTCATCTGACGCAGATAGAATTTAAGGCAACCTTTAAAGTCCAATGTATGTAATGATCTTTCGGCTGCCGTTTTCAAATTTGGAAAGAGTGTCCTCCGTACAATAGTTCATTTACGTAAAAATCCATTGGGACTTGAGGAATACATTTGGGATAGGTTTGGAGCCACACTATTATCTTTGAACTGCATAAAAGGTCCTGTAATTGTGAAGGCCGTTATCTCGCTAACTCTTCTTGCTGATGTAAGAGCCAATAAAAGTGACATTTTCCATGTTAATAGTTTCAAATCTGCTTTGTGAATAGGTTCAAATGGAGCCTTTATCAGTCGTGCAAGCACTGTATTCAGTTGCCAAGATGGAGTAGGTTTCTTTATAGGAGAAAAGACTCTGAAAAGGCTTTTAAAAAATTGTTTCATCACCCTACTAGACCATAGACCACCAGACGACCTTCTGTAACTTGAAATTGCTGCTGAGAGGACTTTAATTGAAGCACGACCAAACCTGATTTTGCCAAAGGTAATCGCTAGGGTAGAATCTTTTCCGGTGTTGCTGATAAAGGGTGAATTTTAGATTTTTGGCACCATAAACAGAAACGCTTCCTTTTCAGTTTATGCGGTCTATTAGTAGTATATGCTGTAGCTTTCGCAAGAATGTCTCTACAGTCTTGAATAATGCTCAAGCTCTTATTGTTACTTGTTGTAGCGTTCATTTCCCGGTTTCTTGCACTTCCTGCAAAAGAGGTAGAGATTTTGTGCCCCCTAGTTTGTTTATTAATGCATACCGGTGGTGTTGTCTGTGCAAATCAATACCGACAAACCTTTTATCATGGGTAGGAATTATTGTAGACTCAATACTATGACCTCGAGTTCTAACACATTTAGATGCAGTTTCAATTGACGCAGAGTCTATTTCCCATGTAGTCTTAAATCCGGTAGATGAGTGCCCCACCCCTCTAGGGAAGCATCTGTGGTAGCAACAAATTTGGGTATCTGAGTAAGTTAAGTTAATCCTGTCGACAGATTGGCATCCTTCTCCCACCAAGGTAAAGCCGCTGTCATGTTCAGGATGATCGCGTCATTGAATGATCCATGAATCTAAATCCATTGCTTGTTTAACTCTTCCTGTAAAGGTCGCATTCTGAAGTGGCAAAATAGCAATAGAGAAATGGCAGAGGATATCATCCCAAGAAGTGATTTAAACAGGCGAACCAAAAAGGACTTTCTTTTTAGTAATCTCTGTGCCAATTGGGTCTTATTCACTTTTCTTGTGATAAGAATGCTTTGTCTTGAATTGTATCCAGGAATGGTATTTTCATTGAAGGATTTATCCATGATTTCTGGTGATTGATAGTAAGACCTAGGTCATTGAACAGTGCTAGACAAGCTCTTGTTGCTTTTGTTGCCTGACAAGAAATTGGTGCCTTTATCATCCAGTTGTCGAGGTATGAGAATACGTGGAAACGCATCTGTCTTAATTGAGCTAAAACAGAAGCTACATATTTTGTAGAAATACAGGGAACTGATTTCACCCCAAAAGGGAGAATGTTGTACTGGTAATGAGTGCCTGCCTTCCTGCATCTCAAGAATTTGTTATTTTTTGGGTGAATGTTGATATGAAAGTAGTCATTCTTCACATCCAAAGTTGACATGCACACCCTGAGAATGAGAAGACGCAGGATGTCCTGAAGAGTAACCATACGAAAGGATTGTTTTGTTATGTTGCCCTTCTCCCATTGTCTTTCTTATTAAGAAGAATCAGGAATAGTTACCCATTCCTTTTTGGGAGTGAGGTACTTTCTCTATCGCTTCTTTTCTGAGCATGGTTAGTGCCTCTTGTTTGAGCATATGTAGATGAGGTGGGGGTGCTCCCTTCGGCTGAGTTTTTGGTGGCCTCGGTGTGACTTCCAAGATTTGACCGTTGGTGATTAAGTCCAAAACCCACCTATTTGATGTTATCTATTTCTATTGATGTAAGTAATTTGAGATTTTAGCCCCAATTATTTGGTGGGATGGAAAGGGCGTAGTTTGTCACTGTTTTTTACCAGTGTCCATGCCTTGAGAAGTTTGTTTCCTTCTCAGGGCTTGTTTGGTATAAGCTACTGTTGTCGTTGGGGATACGAAGGCCACTACTGTGTTGAAAAGGCTGATTTTGCTGACATCTGTATGGTTGATATCCTCCTCTATATGCAAATAACCCTCTTCTTCTAGCACCTCGAAAAGGTATTTTTCTCATCTGTAAAGTAACAAAAGATTTTGCGGTATACACCCCTGCTTTAATCGCCTTTTAAGGCTTCATTCATATGCTTGCCAAACAATGCATCCCCATCATGTGGCATGTCAAATAACTTGCTCTGAACTTCCAGTTTGAGCGATGTGACTTTCAGCCATCCTTGTCTTCTGAGAACAGCAGCTCCTGATAGCTGGTGAAAATCTGTTGATGCGATATCCATCCCACAGTCTGCAATTTCTGAGGAGGTTCTTTCCCCTTCCTGTAGGCTCTTTTTTGCTTCTCCACTGTCATAATGGCCAAGAATAGCCAATGAATTGGTGACATGAACTGTAGTTGCTGACATAGTGGAAAAGTGTTTCCCAATATTGTCTAAGCTCTGGCCTTCTCTAAGTAAAACTGAAGAGACTGTAGCTGGGTTCTTCATTTTCTTACCAACTTCCTCCAAAATAAAATCTACTACAGGGATTTCCTTAACTGGTTTGTAGCAGGTTCCTTAAAGTCACATAAAAACCAATCTGAATGTTTGATAGTCAATGGCAATTAAAATATTTTTGTGGCCCTTTACATCAAATTATGAAATTCTCCAATGTTATCAGGTGGAGAATCTACCTGGGTGATGCTGGCAGGGATGGTGCTGGAATTAGATAATCATCCCACTCATTGGATGTTGATTGTTTGACAGGGATTTCCCTTTCTACTCTATCCTCCTCCAAGGAGACTGCCTCATCTGTGGGTGGCACAATATTCAAAGTTGGGTGTCAGAGGCATAGTTGAAGCATGCGGAGTGCCCGTAGTGGGGGTTTGTACTTGAGGGGATTGCAGAGGACACATTGTCTGTGATGGAGATGCAGCCTTCGTAGGTTCCAGAAGCCTTCTGTAAAAGTCTTGTAGCGTACCTCTGAGGTCTTGTACTAAAGTTATTGGTACTAGAACCATGCCCTCTTGAAGCTAAGTGATTGGTCCATATATTGAGCAGGTTTCTCTATGTATTGTTGTAGTCCCGATGGATAATAATCCTCATAGTATTCCTCTTCATCTTCGTACTGACACCTAACATTCAGTACGGAAGGACTGTGGACCATTCGAAGCTGACCTTCTTCATCCGAATCCTCATCATGTAGTAAGTGGCTTGGTGGGAGAGGAGAAACTTTGCTTTGAGAGGGATGCTCTGGTCTTAAAGTGTCTGATTGTATTTTTTCCCTCGTCGACCTTGTTATCAATGATCCAACTGAAATTTGTATCTTCAACAGAGACCTCTTTCCCATTGTCGATGGTTTCTTTATGGGCAGTGCTACCAGTGTTGATGCTGCTGTCATTACCATCGTCATTGAGTGTGTCATTATCTTCAACATAGTTGTTGTCGTCTGGGTAGATGTTGCCGTTGTCAGTGTCCATTTCGGCCCGGTGTAGATGGACAATTTTAAGGATGATTAACCGGTTACTGTTAATGGCCCTGATGAGGGCTTTTCCAATGTAATGCCAAACTAGGCGAGGGAGTGATAGGCTCAGATCTTACTTTTTCTGAGGAGATTTTTCTCCTTTTTCTGTTGAGAGTGCTCTTCTGATGTCCTCTGCTCTGTTAAAGCCTCATGATGGGTCTTTTTTAATGCCTTTTTTGGTGACTCTGAAGACCCCTGTGATCTTTCTCTGTCACCTGACTTTTGGTTTTGAGAAATCCCCACTGTCCCTCTCAGAAATCGAAGGCTCCTTTGATTTTAATTTTTGAAGTCAGTTAAGAAGGATCCCCTCTCTATCTTTAAGAGTCGTAGAAGAAAAAGCACAGCCTATTTTACTATCTTTTACCTTGTGTGAAGGATATAGACAATTCATGCACTCCTTATGTGGGTTTTCTGAATGAGGACTCTTTTTTCACTAATTCCTTAAGGTCTGAAAAGTCCTTTCTTTTTTGACTCTGACATAGGTTGTCAGGTCTTGGCAGGTGTAGGTTAGAACTGTCTTTCCTGCAGAATAAGCCTTTTATAATGAGAAAAAACTGGTGATAAACTGACCAGAGCTCAGGGAGACTACCATCACACAATGTGTGGTAGAAAATCTGAGGGAATAAAACCTCGGTGGCGAGTGTTTTAGAGGCTGCTGTCACTTGATTGGCTGAAGTTTGGTTCCTTATATATGTTGTGGAAAACTTAATGAAGTGACTATTGTCTAGCCATTATAGGCTGCGGGACTCCCACTTCGATGACGGGGGATGATTCAAGCATGTGAATCTATGGAAGATCCAATATTGGAGAAACAAACTTTTTTTCTAATCAACCAATCAAAAGGGTCTTGATGAAGCTATGCCCCAGACGGGGTACAAACACGTGAAGAGTAAGAAAAGCCATAAAATAAGAAACAAGCAAAAATAGATTGACAAGAAAGCTAAGAAGTGGTGAGAGCAAAACTCCCAAAATCCATTAGGCTTTCACATGAAAGTCCAGGACTGATAACCATGTTAGTAATGACCTGGAGAGAGGTGGGCACCCCATGTCTGTCTGTTCTAGCCATAGAGCTCTATATTCACTTTGGAGATTTCAGTAGAGGAATTGATCAGCACTTAATACTAGTATAACAAGAGAGTGTGTGTATACTTTGCCAGGTCTTAACGATGAGCTGGAGGTTGTTTTACATGTATTGTGTGAAAGTCTGATCTTCAGGAGGGTCCGTACGTGGTCATCTTATTGGAGTGGCTGTTTGCCATCATTTAGTGCCAAAGAATGGCTTTGATGAAAGTATTTTTTTTTATATGTAGTAGAGAAGTGAATTTCCCATTAAAATAGGCACACACCAGACTTTCCTTTGCAGCTTCTTATGAAAGGATTTCACCCTAATGGCACTAAGGAAATCTCTGGAAATTAAAACTTTCTCTGAGGACTCCCCCAGTCCCAGTCAGTTGTGAGAAGAAACGCAGACTAATGCCGTATATGCATCAATGCTCTCAAGAGCTCTTAGACTTATGCACTCCCTACAAAGACCTATGTGATTTGCAATTCACAGATTGGAAAGTCAGCTAGGTTGATTCAGCTTTTCATGTTTCTGAGGTTGGTAAATTAAATCCCACTTTATTAGATAACAATTACAACTGTGATTTATAGTGCTACCTGCTAGCTAACACTATATAATGCAAAACATTCTCATTTTATATTAGTGTTAGGACTGGGTGAGTCATTCAGCCACCTATCTGAAATGTTTAATAATGACAGGGACGTTTTACAGAATATGAAGCTTACGAGTGCAATGTACTTGGCATACATGGAAAATAGCAAAGATTTACAGGGCATATTACCCTACAAATACAGATTATGACATTATTTTAAGTACATGCATGACATTTCTGATAACAGGCGATGGGAGTTCCTCAGGGAGAATTTGCATAGCCTGTGTGATTCAACTTAAGTTCCAATCCAGCACAGGAGTAAACTTTTAAAGCCCTCCAGGACCTCAGGAGAGGCACTTAAGAGACTTACGGGTTGTCAGACAGCAGCCTACAGCAGGGTTCAGTCTAGATGCAGTTGCAACTGGTCAGCTCGGCGGTTGCAGGAAAGGCCTCCTGCAGCCTACTTTAGCTATAACAGAAGGTCAGCCTTATGACCCTTGAAGTCCACTTATTTGTGCTGAGTACAAGAGGGAAAAGGTCCAGTCTGGATTCCTCTCTACTCACATACAGCAGGTCCAGTCCTCTAATCTTCTTTCTCAGGGGCTACATCTACACCTCCTACCTCTGGAACCATCCCGTTACCGGACCGCCTACCACCCTAGGACACCCTTGGACAGTTTCCTTTCCCATCTGACAAACCAAGAAGCAGAGCCTACCCATCACCACAATCTAGGGTGGGTACCTGCCGGAGTCCCTAAATCTAAAGAGAAGCACCCTTCTCCTGCAGGACTACTGTTTACAGAGTTGGGGTTCAAAGGACACTATGGCCTGGGAACACTGTAATGGAAACAGTTATGTGAAAGCCCACCCAAAAATCACAACATTTCAAAATTGTAAACCGGTCACATTAAACACAGCTAATATATCAACCATAATTGCCCTCACATGGAATATTTGTACAGGGGGTTTCCTTTCACACATTTCGAGTTCATACAACCAAAACTTTGAACCCCTCTTAGAACCTTGTGCTCTGATATTTGTGCATCAATGCATAGATAATGTGTGACAGTAGTGAACTTATCAAATGTTATCACAGCGATACTGGAACGGGATACTGTTGATCCCAGTGCGGGCAACTAATTACTAGTTGTGAAGAATGAGAGACCAGTGCAAGTGGTGAGCCTGCAATTGTGTTTTTACTGGGAACCAAGTACCCCATTTTAGCACATGACTCTCTCAGGGTAGCGAAGCATTGCAGTCCAAGGCCTACTCAGGGGTTGAAGGCTGCTGATAGGTCCAGGAGGATGAGGGCTGCCGTTTGGCCTTGGTCGAGGAGGGCGCGGATGTCGTCTGTGGCGACGAAGAAGGCGGTCTCGGTGCAGTGGTTGCTGCAGAATCAGGAATGAGAGCTGTCTAGCTGGGTGTTGACAACCTTTTCGATGACCTTTGCTGAGAAAGGAAGCCGTGAGATGGGCCTGAAGTTCTTGAGGTCCATCGGGTCTGCGGAGGGCTTCTTTAGGAGGGGGATGACTTCGGTGTGCTTCCAATTATTAGGGAATGTGGCGTTCTCGAGGGAGCAGCTGATGGTTCGACGTAGCTTGGGTGCGATGGCTGTGGCAGATGTGTAGTGGGCATGGGTCAGAAGGTGCTCACGAGTGGATGCGGAATGATGTCAGAACTCAGCTGCAATCATTTATTACAGTTGATTTCTGAGCTCACCGTGCCTGCTACTAGAGCCATCAGCCTGGTGGAATGGTAGGTCGGGTCACAGAGCATAAACAAAGCAGCTGTTTTGAAAGAAGGAAAAACGAAACTACTTTTCTTTCTGCTTCTCTGTTTTGCTAGTTGTATATTGGCATGAAGTAAAGAGATATTTATGGCAACATGTTTATTTGTTGTGTTCCTTCAGATCTACTGCACTCTAATTTGTTTTTGCGACGACTATCTAACAGCTTTTTTGAGGTGTTGAATTGTGCACTAGAGATTGTATGTATATTCTTCATGTTTGAAAACGTGGTCTCTGTTTCATATGAAAGAGATACGGACTAAGCATTTAAGTGGTTTGTAGGAAAGATGATGGTGTGACCATTTATTATAAGGAGTAAAGTACCTCCTGCCGTACATAAGGATATTGCAAGTCATCTCAGAGTTTCATAAGCTTATCAAGGAACTCTGCCTCATTCATCTCTATGATCAGAAAACTCTTTGGTGACTCAAAATAGTCTTATAATGTATGGCAGGGAGTATTATATATAAAATATATTCACTGCCATGCATTATAAGGTTATATATCATTAATGGTGATCTCACTTCTAGGGCAAGGGAGATGCAATAGTTACGAGTAAGACATCAAGCCCTTAACCTCAGTAATAAAGAAATAAAGTAATTTCTGCCCTGCTGCCTTGTAAATACCCAAGTATATGCTAACTATGCCTTGCAGCTACACTTCCGCTCGGTCGTATTGTCATAATGTTCTGTGCCCCAGTTAATTAAATGTTATCGCAATAAGCGAGCCACCATTGACCTGAAAATTATTTCCTGACTCCCTGAATGCCCACAAGGCATTTATTTATTGGATGCGTGAGCCACTTTCCTCCGCCTTTTCAACACTTAATTTTCCACAAAAATGTATATATGTCAGTACGGAAAAATATGCCTATTAAAAATAAAAACAGCAAGCCAGCTATTTGCATTTGACAATTGTGTGTAGTGTAACATAAAATGAAGAAATAGAGTTTGCATAATTAATATTCTTAAAGAGCTATAATTGTCATAGAGCTGTCTGGCAATAAAATTGATTGGCAAAGAAAGTAGTTGTAGATTGCTAAACCTGTATGTTGTAGGATTTTCCAACGATGCCTGTATTTACAATTCGATTGTGAGCTTCCATTTTTAAATTGGCAAATTGTGCGTTGACTTGTTTTTTGTATTTATTTTGTTATCATGTTTATGCATTTCTGTTTTTTGTTTTACATATCATTTATTTTCAATTAAGGGGGTGTAATCTGTCCCATGTTTGGATGGGCACGCCCTAGTAACCTCAAATAAACACAAATGATTAAAAAAAAAACGGTGTTTCTTTAGACAGAAATGTTTAGGAAAATTTACTTTTGTGACTAGTTTAATCAGAATTAAAATGTCTTTCTGGGAAGGTTATGTGCACATTTTAAGCTTCTGAACTAATTCCAAATTTTGAAAATGTCTGGCTGACACACAATCCTCTGAATTCGAAATATAAACTTACCCGTTGTGTGACCATATGAGTACATCCCCTGGGCTAGCTTTATGAAGTGTCCCCAAGATCACATGGTAACTAATGTCTTATGAAACGAATAAAATGAAAAGATACATATGAAAATACATATACTAAAAAAAACTTGATTTTTGACGTGTATGAAAATACTCATCTAATAGGTTATTTTTTAAAAATATACCTCTACACGAGTTTAAGCAAGACAATGGGGGGTTAAAGACTAAAAGTAAACGAAATAAAAAAAATAATAAAGTACAAAGTTTTAAACATAGTAGTGTGATTTCTAAAACAGTAAAACATCAGTTCGTTCACTTTTATTGGGAAATCTGTAATATTAATTGGCTGTCAAATTGTTAGGCGTTCATGGATTAATGTGCTTCATCGCAATGCACTGCTTAGAGAGGGAAGTTTGATCTTGATGTCCCCAGCCTTTATTTAATGCAATTACACATATGCATCCAAGACATTTGAGTGGATTGCATTTCATTAATATGATTTGAGTGGACAACGCTAAGCTGCTGTCGGCTTCTCTCTGACAGCTAATTACCAGAATGATGCCGACGGGCTGATGAAGAGCAACCCAGTGCTGGACAGGGAGCGTTGAAACAATAGGTGGAAACGAGAGATCCACCTGAATGGATTTCATTAGAGGAAAAAGGAGGCAAAACTAACAGCAGGGCTGTGAAAACAACATGCGCAGGTCTCCGGGGTTGTTCCTCAAAAAAAGCTGTCTTTTTGTGCCAGAGTTTGATATTGAATTCCTTTTTCACCTGAAATTCATAAGAATGTTTCTTTCACAATTTATTTACTTTAGTGGATTTTTTCAACTATCTCACCACATACAATGTAGCTTCCATAGAAAAAGAAAAATCTTATTTTGAACTGCAACTTTTGTAATCTTGTTGGTCAAACTTGAACCAATTCCTGGCACCCCTACAGTCCTACTTAAATGAGGTTTGGTCAATACTGTTGTAGAGTTTCATAATGCATAACACCTTTTTATAGTCACTTTATGAATATGTTTCAAGCACGGTCCAATAAATCCACCTCAAATTTCACTTGCATAAAGAACTTATTTGGACGTGATGTAAATTTTAGATGAGGTGTATATTTCCCACTATATGAGGAATTTTTAATGGACATGTATTATTAAGCATATATAAAGGGCACGTGCTTATGACATCCTTACTCATTGGGATACAAAGTCTCCAAAACAGCATAAACGTATTCATGATCAACACATATTCAATGTGTACATGAGCGTTGGAAGTTTACATATTTATACATTTGTACACATGTACATGCACCAACTTACATAGGTAAATGACTACTACATGAGGAATATACGCTTGCATAGAAGAATGTAGAAATAATACACAATCATGTAACACCTTCACACGGGTCTAGATTACGAATGTCCTGGATTAATCCCTTTTATACCCTTGCCCCGGGATTCATTTTATTGGGGTTCCCAGTAAATCTTGGGGCAGGTAAGTAAAAGATTACTATTGGGGGGAGTAGAGGGAAGATAACATATGGGAATTGATGTTTTCACTCAAAGCCGGCATGTTTTGCCCGGCCTTTGAGCAGCTGACAAGTGAAGATCCAACACTTATAAATTCTGATGTGCCCAATAACTTATGGTACATTAGAATTCATGAGACCACTTGTAATAAGGACTGTTGACACACAAAGTTCTGAATGAAACATCACTTCAAAGTCATGGTTATTCAAAATGCACTCTATGTCATAGTTGACAATGTCAGACATCTTTAAATCTTAAACAAGTTCTGGCTTGCATCCTGGATAAGTCCTCTGCAGTCTGTAGGAAACACAAACTCAACCATTCACCGTGTTATTGTACAGTGGACGGGTACGGTTAGCTTTCTGCTAAGCCCCACTAACCACATTACCTCAGTTGCTATCAATAACACGCCAGCTCTCTGTAAACCTATTGTTGCCAATTCACACATTGAGTGTACTTTGGTTCCGCCCAAAGGACTATGTCTCGCTCACCTCATGTTATTGACTATTTGGTGTAAGAATCCATCTCCTATAGAATGCTTCCATTGTAATACATTGGAAAATCCATCTCCAAATGACACTGAATTGTCACACATTAAATTCTTTATATTGTACACGCACTTTTAAGCAATTTGTTTTTCGCTGCAGCAGACTTTTTTATCGGTTTGTCAGCGCTCAGGATGAAAGCCAGGCCTTTTGGCTTTGGCAATGGTTGTTTTAATAGGTTTTCAATGATACCTAGGTTTGCATTTTGGATTATTATAAAAGAAATTGTTGAATCCTGACATGGATAATTTTTTTACCACATTTTTTGCACAATTTTCAAAAATAATACTTACAAGTTGTCAAATGTACGTTGACGGGTGCTGTTCATCTAAAACAATTACCTTTCATTTTTTGTCTGCATTTGACAGAAAATTATTTCTATGGAGGAAACACTTTGTTGCTTGCATTCCGTTTCGCCGTCTGAAGTCTTGCTTGCAGGGCAGCTTCTCACAGTGGTCTTCTCTTATAAAGTAATACCCTTGAGGCAGTAACTTCGAAGAAATACCGCCTTTATTTCCTCTTTGGATAGCAGCATAATGGTCCCTTCACCTGTTTCCACCAACTGCTTTCACTACCATTCAGCTAGTTCTGAGACCTCACTTGACACCAGCATTCCATAACGTTGGGCCCTTCTGTAAAATATGGCGAACCAACATAAAGAAATTCTACCACATCCCCTTTCCCCCAGCAACAGCAGCATTTCCTCTCATCTCTGTCTAAATAGCACAGATTACCCTCATTCTAACCACACAATTCTTTATCACCCACTGAGCAGGAAATCAATGCATCGTTCGACGTCATCATGTTTTTCTCCCTGTCATTGAAATACATGCACACATGTGCCTTTCTAACAAATAATTATCATTTACATTGTTAGCTATTATTCATTCTTATACAACGTAGTTCTATTTCTTGCCTCTTAATTCAATTTCCATAAATAGATTGAGAATACGGTTTGTTTGGCATTTTACCATGGATGTGAGGGAGCTTCAAAACAGGATTTCAAATACTCAGAGATCCCTGATAACTGAATATATGATTTATGTCTAAAACATTTAAGTGGGATATTATAATGAAACTTTGTTTGGCATCTTGCTGAAATGGGACATGGTAGATGGAAATCATGTACACAATTTTGTTGTTAACATCTTAATATATAATTGTAGGAACTTTTAAATGTACTTGGGTGCATTAGATTATTTATTTGCCTTTAATATCCCGGTGCCTTTTTTATTTTTTTTAGATAATATTGAAGTGATTGTCAGATATATTATAATTTTATAACTAGTGATTGAAAAAGTACACAGACTTCAAATATTTAATTTCGTAGCGCACATTCGAGTATGTGTCCTCATACTTAGAACAAGTTAGTAGCAAGTTATAAAAAAAGAAACTTCAAGAATGCAGTTTGTTAGTAAATATTCACTTTTATTAAGGTGTAAGAGTGAAAACACTTCAGAAAGAAATTTGGTGAAGGTGAGGAATTGAAACCTGCACTAAATTATGTAAATTGTGTTTGAATGGAAGAAATATAAAATTTCAAAACACACAGCACAGGTATGATACACAACCATGTCGGTAAATGTATATCTTTGGTCTTAAGAACTCTAATTGTCCTAGACGCCACTTTTAAAAAAAATGTATTTTAATTGTATTCTTTTACGGAGTTTTATATAGCGCGAACTTGACCCGAATCAGGAATCACTGTGCTTCACATAGCACCAGTTGTGTTACATGAGGACACGATAATTTTCTTTTTTTTTTGGCACGGGGCGATTAAGTGATTTGCCTAGAATCACAGGATGTTCAGCGTCATTGCCGAGACTCGAAACCAGTTCCCCAGATTCGAGGTCGACCGCCCTAGCCGTAAGGCCAACTCCTCTCCCCTAATCCACCTAATCAGATATGGTGCATGATCCCTAACATACTGCAGTTCTGGCTTCTATAGCATTCCCTTACAAAGTGATGGTGCTTAAAAAGTAATTGAAATCAAGATGATAAAGAAAGCTCATAGTTAAGCATTAATCTTGGGAGATTGTCTCTTTTTTCATCTGTATGTTTCTACATTTCCCATTTACTCTTAGTGTTCTTGTGTAGCCATAGTGCTCATCATCATCAGCTGTCAGGCTATAATATGTTAGCAGAATGTAAGCAACAGAAATAATTACATTTGAAAAATGATGTTGTTAACAATTTAATGTAGATGTAGATGTCTCCGTTTTAGATGATTGCCTTCGTGTATGTGTGACTATTATATGCTAATCAATAAACTCTTATTCTGGTGTTTCTAAATGTGTTTATTTCACTTTTTTATAAAATAGTTAAGATCTGTTTGACTTAATAACATAATGTGTAATTTAACTTAGTAAATTGTCACATTTCAATAAAATATTACAAAGCCCTGCTCTTGTATTTGACAAGTTTTGTTC
Organism: Triturus cristatus; assembly: GCF_964204655.1. Lineage (NCBI taxonomy): Eukaryota > Metazoa > Chordata > Amphibia > Caudata > Salamandridae > Triturus > Triturus cristatus. Next base: position 1,106,367,314 of record NC_140580.1, on the reverse strand, counting down.
TATAGTCTCATCTTCCAAAGCATATTTTCATAATAGTGGTACCCTTATTTCCTGTTTGTTTGAATCTTCAATTAAAAAAGGTAAATCAACCAAATAGGACTACCTAAAAAAAAATCTAGTTCCAGACTCCACCTTTGTGATCTAAAAGGGAATGGAATTATAGAACCTGACCTTGCCTTTTGAATTTAATACAAACACTTGATGAACTAAAAATGATTGGGTTTAGAGACATTGAATTATCAATGATTTTGATAACTCTTGTAATATGTGATCTAGGATTGTATATTTATTCAATATTATCTCTGCTCTGATCATGAAAAACTGGTTTATTTGTACTAAGGGTGTTGATGTAGTACTTGTTACTCTGCCGGTCCAAAGCCAATGTATGGGAAAACATAGCTTAAACATTAGAACAAGGCTATCTGTCCATCAAGTGCAGAATAGTATACCCTCTAGAGACATGATGGGGCAGTATAAGCAACAGTATTAAATCTAGGTTCAAGTTGTATTTTTGTTTCAGTTCTCTGAAAACTGTCTGAAGTACCGAGACAGCCTCTGATGATGAATTTATGGTATGGTCTTGGGTAGCAATGGGCCAAATAAATAAAAAGAAAAGTCTAGGTTTCTCAAAGTACTTATTCTAACCAAAAATGGTTGGTCCTGTCTTGGAACATAGGGGTCCATTACGATGGCAGGCGGACAAAGTCCGCTTGCCACAGTAACGGCAAAAGGGACCGGCTGCCATATGTGCGGCGGTTTCCGCGATTGAAATTAGGATGCGTCCGCCACACTGGCGGGCACATCCCGCATTTTTTACATTGTGGCGGGTGGTGCTGTCAGCAGCACCTGCTGCAATGTAAAAAAGGCATGTTGTGCATTTGCATGCACAACGTGGCAGGCACCTAAGGTACTAAAGAAGGAACAAGTCAGACATGTTCTGATATTTGCTGATTTAAATATCAAAGTACCAAATCAGGAACTAGACATTTTTGGAGACAGAGTGGGAGGTAGCATGGAAATCCCTGATGCCCGGGCTGGACCGGCCATAGCGGGCACTGGGCATTTACCCTGTAAGCCGGACGGGTGGGGGCCGCTTTTGTGCCCGTGGGGGCCTGTTTTTGTTTTGTCACTGTGGGGCGGTTTTGCAGCAGTTTTTAATATTGGCCCCCTGTAACAAAAGTGGGAGCTGTGCTTTTTGCTAGCTCCACCGGCTCCCAGGCCCGGTTGAGCAGCAATATGCCAGGGCTGGTTGCTGTTCCCAGCTCGGCCCACAGTTCTCCAGAGCAGATAGACAAGGTGTTCCAATTCTGGAGCACTTGAGGGAACTGAGCTGTGACCATAAATGGTCGGAAAATAGTCTAACAGCAAACCCACCCAATACCGGTCTGTGGGGCTACTCAATACTTAACTATGTAATATCCTCATTAAGAGCCTTTCAGTATATCTCTGATTTCAAGAATTGAGATAAACTGAGTGGCCATTGAATTTTATCTTAAAATCGCTCTTGTCTGAAAACTATTGCTGGGCGGAGCCTAAAAGACAGATGAGTCATGATTGAGAATACTTGTGGCCGAATACACTGGAGCCCCAGGCATATATTTTGCTTAAAAGTTTTATTGTCAAAAGCATTTGAAATCCTAATTGATTCCACAAGTAACATCATTGGCGAATTCAGATCTTGAATCGAATTCTACAGGTTGCAGAATAAGTTGAGTGCCCATAAATGCCCGGTTAGGGATGGTATAGAGAGAAAATATCAGAGCAAATTAAATGGCCTAATGCAAGGCACTACATTCAGCACTCAGCTGTCCAACTGATATTAATTGGATGGCATAAAAGAAAATCCAGAGACTGTGCCATGCTTCTGAAAGAGAACACACAAGTCTGCCGTGGCTTGATATACTTGGAGCCGCTGTATCTATGAATACCAGACACTTTTTGTGCATAATCTTTAGATAAAATATCAAACCCCCACTGTATAAAGGAGCCGGAAACCATGATGGTCCATCCATGTGGTTCTGAAGTTGTTCAGGACAAGAAAGAATTTGAGCCTCCAATACAAAATGAGATAGTCAGTTGTATGAATAGAACACCATACAAATTAGCCTTGGCTCAATTTACGTGGAGCTGTTGCACCCAAGAATGCCAGACAATGTTGGTGCCTACTTGCCCATAAGTCTGTATTCAAGGCACCTGCTCAACCAATACTCATTTCTAATCAGGAGCGGAAAGATTACACCTCGACCCTCTATGGTACAAATGAGCCACAAACCATGATGCCCCTCCCATGTAGTTCAGAAGTTGTTCTGGACAAGAAACAATTTGAGCCCCCAAAGCAAAACCAGATACTCAGTTACTTGAATAGAACTCAGTGCTTTGGGGCCATGGGTCCTGATCACGTCCCAGTTACAATCATAAGAAAGAAACCTCAACTACACAGCGTACACCTAAAGAGGGACATTGGTGCTTTTTGTGCTGTATGACACACTTGTCCGGTCAGATCGCTCTATGATTGGTGATTACTTACCAACCAAAAAGGAGATGTGGTGTGGTGTTGTCAGTAACATGTCGCGGTGCCTGATGCCATATTAAGCATAATTTGGGATGGATTCCACTAAGTATAGAGAAAGGAAAGAGAAAATTAACATCGATTGAGACAATGCTGGAATTGAATACCTATTCTTATTATAGTTGACTATGAAAACACAAGCTGAAGTGATAAACCCAAGTGAAGTGTGAAATAGAAGTAACTTCCCTTCCTAGCCCTGACCTGCGCACTCCGCCCCTTCTTAGGACCTACTTAACAGCACCTGCTGTTTGACCCAATTGAGCAGGTACCGACGCCCTAGCTCCCACTTACCTTGGACTAGTCCTTAGACCAGTCTAAGACCCTTTCGGACCCGGCTGTCTGCCTCGAGGCCTTGCCTCACTGCGCTCCTCCTCGCTCCCACTGCTGTCCTCTTGCTCTCACTCACTCTTTTCACACTCTTGCTTTCTCTTCCTCTGATCTTTCTTCTTTGTCATTCTGCCCGTTCTGTACTTTGACCTGTGCTTTGTCTTTTGTTGCTCTTTTGTTGCTATGTCCTGTCTTTTGTGCCTGACTTGGCACTCTTTCTTGTCTTTTGTGCCCATCTCGTTTCTTTATGCCCATTTTGTTGCATTGTTTTTGTGCCCGTTTTGTTTCTGTGACTGCTTTTTCTGTTTTTCTCCTCATTTCTCCGCTGCTTCTCCCCATTATCCAGGGACACCCCAGCCTCCATGTGCTTTCCCTTCTCCGCCTCTTCTTGCCTGATTCTCCCACGTCTTCCTTGTGCCTTCTCCTGTCTGCAGATTCCTGCCTCTCCCTAGCCACTCACTCCTGCGCTCCTCCTCCTTCTAGGACCTACTTAATGGTGGTCACTGCATGACGATGCTGCAGGCATGCCAAAGGCAAACCCGTCTGCGCCTGTGCAACACCGGACCGCTCCGAGCGCCACGGACTCTAATGGGTCCAGACGTCACCACTACGGCTGCTCTTCTTCTGACATGCTAGCACTCAACACTGGATGCCGACACAACTGCTGCCTCAGCTCCACACCTCATTGCATGGTAGGACCGTTAGAAATGGCGGTCTATAGTTGGCAGAGGTTTGTACCTTTGTCCAAGTAGGGACCCTTGCTTCTAGTCAGGGTAAGGGGGATACACACTTTAGATAACCCTTGCTCACCCCCTTGGTAGCTTGGCACGAGCAGACAGGCTTATCCAAAAGGCAATGTGTAAAGTATTTGTACTCCGAGAACACAGTGAAAAGACCACAAATGGACACCACACCAGTTTAGAAAAATAAAGTACCTTTATCTAAAACAAACAGACCAAAACGACAAAAGTCCAACATACATATATCAAAATAGCCCTTAAAAACAGTTACATGCAGAAATATCACTTGTAGAAACAAACAGCTCCACCTGGGGCTTTTACAACGTTGTGACAGGCATAAATCCAAAGTACGGCACTGACTGTGTGGTGCACTGCTTCGGGCATGGAGTCACACGGACCCCAAAAGAACAGAATCTTTGAAAACAAAGTCTATAGATGATGCACGGCATCGTGGAGGTGAGGTGTCGATGCCGAGTTCCAGGGTGGTTCCCTGGTTGCCACGGGGGAGGCGAGAGTTTGTGTCCACGAGGCGACGTGTCGAGTCCAGGACAGGGGAAACAGCAGTGTTGGTACCGATGATGCGATGTGTAGTCAAAGAGTTTGTGAAGTCACCTTCGTCCGTTACCAGCTCTTTGATATCGGGATGCAGGCGCTGGCGGAGACACCGTCGGTGTGAGCGCTGGAGTAGGGAACGTCAATAACTGCAGGCATCAGCAGGCCTTGTAGCTGTGGTGCAGGCAGGCAGTGTGTTGTGCACTTCGTGAGTAGTGCCCCTAGCCTTGGTGCAGGTTGCAGCGTCGCTGGTGGCATCGGAGTTGTTTTTCTTACCTCCAGAGGCCCAAAACTGGAATAGGCACCTCCTGGCAGGTCATAACTCCACAGCAGTGGACTTAAGGGGAGCTGATAGTGATGTCTTTGTGTCCATAAGACTTCAGAACAGGAAGCCAGCACACCCAAGCCCTTGGAGATTCTTCAGGTTCTCAGCAAAGTTCCAGTCTTTGTCCTCTTCCTTGGCAGACGCAGCAATTGCAGGCCAACCCAGCAAGCCTCACAGAAATAGGACAGTACTCATACATATTGCTCTCCAGCTCATCTCCTTGGCAAAAGATTCCTCTTGAGTCCAGAAGTGATCTAAATCTCAGAGGTTTAAGGTGCAATACTTATACCCCATTTTGTCATTGTTCTCTGTGAGGCAAGGGTCTCTGGGGCCAATCCAAACCAGTTCTGTCCTCTCTAGTGCACCATCTCTACAGGAGGTGGAGACAGCATTGTGCAGTGGAGACACTGCCTATTCAGGTGTTATTGAAACCCCTCCCACCACTCTAAATGCAGCCAAGGTCTATTCAGTTCAGCTCTGAGTCACCCAGAAAAGGCAGGACGCACCGCTTACCCCACCACCTCCCTCCCCCCCCCCCCGGTGGCTGTCTACAGTGAATGCAGATCCCCAGCCCCTGTCACTCCAAAACCAGACAGTCAATACACAAACAGCAGAGACACACAGAATGGTGTAAATAAGAAAATATCTACTTTCCAAAAGTGGCATTTTCAAGCACACAATTTAAACACCATCTCCCTAAAAAGATGTGTTATTAAAATCTGATTTCAGAGAGCCTAAACTCCATTTCTCCATCTTGTCCCAATGGAAAGTTATACTTGTAAGATGTTACAAAGTAACTCCCATCTTAGCCTATGGGACAGATAGCCTTTCAATAGTGAAAAATTAAATACACAATATTTCACTCTCAGGACATGGCACACCTGTACATGCCCTACCTTTCAGATACACTGCACCCTGCCCATGGGGGGGGGGGGGATACCTTGGGCCTACCTGAGAGGTGGCTTACATGTAAGAAAAGGGAAGGTTGGGGCTTGGCAAGGATGTGCACTTGCTAGTTCGACATGGCAGTAAAAGACTGCTTGCAGACACTGCAGAGTCAGGTCTGAGATACCTTTGAAAGGCTACTAGCGGGAGTGGCACATTCAGTGCTGCAGGCCCACATGGTAGCACTTGAAGTACAGGCCCTGGCACACTCAGTGCACTTTACAAGGGACTTACCAGTAAATTAAATATGCCAATTATGGATAACCAATCATAATAACAATTTATATAGGGAGCACTTGCACTTTGACACTGATCAGCAGTGGCAAAGTGTCCAAAGCATCTAAGCCAGCAAAAACGAAATGAAACTTAGCATAAAAAATATAGGAGGTAGAGGCAAAAAGTCAGGGGAAACCACGTCAAGGATGCCAAGTCTAACAAGGACCTTTCTAATGCGCTTACTGTTGCGTCAGTTCCACACTACCCACAGCTCACAACCACTTCCCATGCATGCTTCTCAGCACCAGATCTCTTTGCAAACATGCCACAGAGGTCTGAGGTCTCATCGAAATGCACTCCTGGACATCCTTTTTCTCCAGACCAACAAAAACACTGCCACCAGGCTCAACCTAGATGTCCGCAGAAGCGCTCACATTACTGCCTACTTCACTAAACTACACTGGATACCCATCCAGAAACTTTGCCAATTAAAACTGCTAATGCATGCCTACAAAGCCCTCCACAACACCTTACCAGCATACCTCCATGACCAATCACCCAGACAGCTACACTGTACCTCTCGCACCCTCACTCTGGTCCCCCGCATCCACAAAAGCACGTCAGGAGGGAGCTCCTTCTCCTTCTTCACCGTCAAGTACTGAAATGAACTTCCTCAACAGATTAGGACAGCTCCTTCACTCCTCAACGTCCGCAAGAAACTGAAAACCTGGCTGTTCAGCTAGGAGCTCTGTCTGCCTACGGTCCTGCTCCAGCACCTGGATACCCTCACATGTGATAAGATGCGCCATACAAATCGATACAATATAACATAGTAACCCGTACTTCGAAAGACTTGTTAGCTGAAATTTTTAAAGCATTAAACGCAGTGCGAAAACAGGTTTATTATAAAGAATGTTGTTCTGTGTTCGAAAAAATGAACTTTGTGATAAAACTTGTGATAACTAATACATATTTATGTGCACGAAATTTCAAATAAAAGATTGTGCATTATTTTTAAATAGTATTTTGTACAATAAAAATGTGGGTAATTTTTTTCAATAATAGCTCTACTTTGGGCATTTACTGTATTCTGTAACAATGGAATTGTTTAATTGAGAAAGGTGATAGGTCTGTATTCGTCTGGAAGGGTCTGAATGTATGCAGGGCATAGACGCACACTGTTCTTAATGTGTGTCTTTATTTCATATATAAAGCCACATTTTAAAAAGATGTCGATAAAAGGAACAAGGGATACATCTTTTAGCACCCCTGCTGCGAATCATTGTAAATTCCAGACTTCTGGAAAGGCAGTATTATACTTACATCATATCAACAGAGGTCTAATACATCAGACACCAGCTGAAGACAAATAGCTTTACTCGACTCCATACAGAAACTTTTTGATAAATGTTTTTTTTGCACCTACATTACTTGGACCTACACAATGATATTATTCCTATTGTGGATATTTTTTTTTTTAAGTGTTTGACTATAGATAACATAGTACACGGCATATTGCATGGGTGTATGAGAGTTAGGGGACAACCAGTGTATTCAGCCTTCATGAATTTCCCTATGGCCTTCAACCTTGTGGAAAAAATTGAGGGCTCTAGAGATCCTCTCAGGATTGCTGAAACTGGTTACTGTGCTCCACTCTTCCATTGGTTAAAGGATTTGCATTGGTGATCCGTTGATGCTATTGGCTGATTTATTTCTTGGAGGTCTCAGAAAGCTCCAAATAATGAGGTTTCGAGCATTCCAACTGGGGAAACAGCATTTACATTGCATGCGATTCATCGCATGCGATATAACGCATCTGATTACAACGCGGTTGTTACACCGCAAGCCATTACATCGCAGGTTGTTTCTACGACTTGCAGTAGGGGTGCGCTAAACTAAGGAATAGTATAATTTACTATTCCAACACCTTACCTACTGTTGCACACGCTAGAGTTGGAATAGTAAATTATGCTATTCCTCAATACAGCGCGCCCCCTACAGCAAGACGTAGAAATGACTTGCGATGTAATGTCTTGCATTGTAACAACGCGGTCGTGGTAACAACCGCGTTGTAATCGCATGCGATGTAACATCGCATATTCTTACAACAGTCCATGTTCATGCAACCCTTTTGAGCTGTCTTGTCTCTAAAGCCAATTAAAATCAGCTTTAAAAAATCCAGGTCCCTTGGTCAGCACTGAGCTCAACTCAAATTAATGTTCTATTTTTCATCAATATAAAACGACCACAGACTCTGCACATACCAAAGCAATTCAATTATAACTTGAACTGTACCTTAATCATAAGGTTAAGGCTTACGGTCTTACTACTGAAGGCTAGAGCACTTTACTCACACACTCTAACGCCATACAACGATCACACACTGGCACTTAATGCAATAAAAGACTACAAGATTTATATCACACAGTTTGGTTTAGGCATTAACCTTGCGAAAAAGAAAATTTTTGTGTCCGCTCTATCTTAGTTTTGGCATTACTTTGGCAGAATTGCAAATTTTATAATATGGCCACCAAATGAGCTGATTAGTTCAACTATTTTAACTTTTTTTTTTTTTTTGTAGAAGGTTTTATACCTTAGTGTTAAGTTATAATTCTTCGAATAGGAAAAGATTTTTTCATGACTATTATACTATGTTCTTATTCTTGTTGAATTTGTAATGAAGGGAATGTCGATTTGTTGAAGAAAGGTCTGCAGATTTTGATACTGTGTTTTAGGAGTCAGAAAAATCCACATTTCGAGCTCTAAAGCATTAATAAAGACTAGATGATTGATTGTGGAAATTCTGTCTAATGGATGCTGGAAGCGTAGCTGCAGGTTCCTTGTACAGACCACGTCGAAATTTTACCAATCTCAGAAAATCATATTTTATAAACCTGGCTGGTGGAGCAATTGTCTGTGAATTTTGATAATTTTTTTCATCAGGTTTAACTTTTTTGTAGGTCAGCATAGAGTGAAAGGGCCCAGGCCCTTTCTTCCTAGCGACGAAAATCGTACATATATAGGCAAAGGATACAGCTCCTCGAGACCTTCACCGGTAACAAGCAGCGCTCTACAAACCCACCTTACATTATATTACAAAGGAAGATGTCCCTCTTCCATTAGAAAATGTATTCCAGGCTAATTCCGATTTTGCTATCAGTCTCTTTAGCTGAAGACAGATTTGAGAATTGTCCGCTTACATCTACCGTTGGAGCTGGTAGAGACCACATATAGACATTCATTGTAAATAAAAATAAATGAGGTGACAATGAGGAGCCCCGGAGCATCTCACATCGGATAGTTTGCCAGAAGTGTTCTGCACAGGCGATCCAGACAAACCATTTTCATTTTGAGGGGCATTAGCACCTTGTAACAGGGTGTCCAACCCTGACCGGGACAAAAACCCACCATTGCGGACTGACTGTATGAACAACCCCCTCTCCCCTCTTTACCTCCAGCATCCTGAAGCCTGGAACCGAGAGGCGGACTTAAGAAGCACGGGAGGAAATGAAGACCCCTGTTTCTTTAACTGGAACGAACTCTGCTCAAACCATGCCCCCATTGATGACACGGCGGACGGAAGGAGTTCATATCGCGGAAGTACAGGACGAGAGGGTGGAGCGACTACGGACGAAGAGGAGAGCGAGACGCGAGAGAGTCGAGAGGAGAACCAGGAGAGAGAAGGAGAGGACGAGAGACCTGTCCCAAGACTGAGGATCAAGACGTCGGAGCCCGGAGGCCAACGCCCCGGTGTTTCGCCCTGCCACGTTTCTGGAGAAGCGTGGCACCAGCAGGTACGGGCTCGTATCTCGGGTTGGGCGGAACATCAGAAACTAACTAAGCCCTAGGAGTCGTATTCCCCAGTACCCGTTCCCTCACTCACCCGACACCTAGGACAGGAGAAAGAGCACGGTGTGATTCCCCACTCCCCGTCCCCTCACGTTAGACAAGATTTGAGCACCGGACTGATACCAGTCTCCTTTTCCTTTACACGCACACATTGGACCGGAGAGTATTCCCCTTCCCCGGAGAACACGGCAACCTGGACCGGAATAGGAGAGGAAAGAAGACTCCTAACCGACGGGCGGCCCCAGATCAAGAGGCGGTCTCCCCTCTTCCCTTCTACAGGACAACCACATATAGGAAAAGAGTGTTCCGAACAATAAAAACCCCTTCAGCCTCTTACTCCGCCTCCGAGTTTCATTCAGTCCCGCGACACACCTCCAATGGAAAGCCGCCTCTGATAGACCTTTCCCGTCCTCTAGGTGACTTCAACGGATAGCCAACAGTGTCAGGAGTGGCTGCGGAGAATTCTATCTGCTTGTACGTTCAGGTCCAGAGCTAAAATGACGCCGGTGCACGGATTCTGTGCCTCTCTCTGCACCGGCACAAATTAACCATGCTTAGTCCTACATGTTGTAGAAGTAAACATGCACTCGTGTCTGGGGTAGGAATTGCCAGGCCAGTGATATGAAAATCTACACAGTTTTGACTTTGCATGAACACTCCGCCTCCCTCTTCCTCACCCTCAATGTCCCGTGTGATCAGCCCTGTACTTTGAATAATCTGGCATTTACAACTACATAACATTGTAGCAGTCTTTTCCCAGTAGCAATTATACGCCTGAAAGGTCTGTAACTTTTGATACTGGGACTTAGAATTCAGAAATTCCATGTGCACAGTCAGCTTTTTCAACTGAGTTGAACTTCATGCGCAAAATATGCACAAGCCTGCACATTTGTGAGAGTCTGTCAGCGTATATTCTGAGTGGGATACCAGCCTGCTGCGGGCAGGTGTGCGCATGCTGGGGGCAGGTGTGTACATGCTGCTGGCAGGTGTGTGCATACTGAGGGCAGGTGTGGGCATACTGCGGGCAGGTGTATGCATGCTGCGGGCCGGTGTGTGCATGCTGCGGGCCGGTGAGTGCATGCTGCAGGCAGGTGTGTACATGCTGCGGGCAGGTGTGAGCATGCTGTGGGCAGGTGTGAGCATACTGCGGGCAGGTGTGTGCATGCTGCGGGAGAGGGAGACCTGCAGGCAGGTGTGTGCATGCTGCGGGAGAGGGAGACCTGCAGGCAGGTGTGTACATGCTGTGGGAGAGGGTGACATGCAGGCAGGCGTGTGCATGCTGGGGGAAGGTGTGTGCATGCTGCGGGCAGGTGTGTGCATACTGCAGGCAGGTGTGTACATGCTGCGGGCAGGTGTATTCATGTGTACATGCTGCGGGCAGGTGTGTACATGCTGCAGACAGGTGTGTGCATGCTGCAGGCAGGTGTGTTCATGTGTTCATGCTGCGGGCAGATGTGTACATGCTGTAGGCAGGTGTGTGCATGCTACAGGCCAGTGTGTACATGCAGGCAGGTGTGTGCATGCTGCGGGCAGGTGTGTGCATGCTGTGGGCAGGTGTGTACATGTGTACATGCTGCGGGCAGGTGTGTGCATGCTGCGGGCAGGTGTGTGCATGCTGGGGGCAGGTGTGTGAATGCTGCGGGCATGTGTGTGCATGCTGCAGGCAGGTGTGTTCTTGTGTACATGCTGCGGGCAGATGTGTGCATGCTGCGGGCAGGTGTGTGCATGATGCGGGCAGGTGTGTGCATGCTGCGGGCAGGTGTGTGCATGCTGCGGACAGGTGTGTGCATCCTGCGGGTAGGTGTGTCCATGCTGCGGGCAGGTGTGGTCATGCTGCGGGCAGGTGTGTTCATGCTGCGGGCAGGTGTGTTCATGTGTACATGCTGCGGTCAGGTGTGTACATGCTGCAGGCAGATGTGTGCATGCTGCAGGCAGGTGTGTGCATGCTGCGGGCTCGTGTGTGCATGCTGCGGGCGGGTGTGTGCATGCTTCGGAAGGGTGTGTGCATGCTGCGGGCGGGTGTGTGCATGCTGCGGGCGGATGTGTGCATGCTGCGGGCAGGTGTGTGCATGCTGCCTGCAGGTGTGTGCATGCTGCGGGCAGATGTGTGCATGCTGCAGGCAGGTGTGTGCATGCTGCGGGCTCGTGTGTGCATGCTGCGGGCGGGTGTGTGCATGCTTCGGGCGGGTGTGTGCATGCTGCGGGCAGGTGTGTGCATGCTGCGGGCAGGTGTGTGCATGCTGCGGGCAGGTGTGTGCATGCTGCGGGCAGGTGTGTGCATGCTGCGGGCAGGTGTGTGCATGCTGCAGGTCACAGTGTCAGGCAGATGCAGTTATCATTTCTTCCTTTGAAGTTCGACAAAAAGCATACTATGGGGCAGGTTATAACAGCACTTTATTTAAGCGCCAAGAAATGATTCCGTTTCTGCCATGCGCTGTGTGGATAGCTGGTATTATAAAGGGCAACTGAATTCTGAGCTTCAGATCCGGATTTGCAATTGTTCTTTTTTTGCGGTGAGGCGACATTTTCTTCCCCTTTCCGTGGCAATGTGTTCACATTTTCTGCGTGTAGAGCAAGATTGCCACCGTTTTGCAGTTGCACCCTAGGCCTAGCCAGACCTGTCACACTGCCTCACCATAGAACCAGTGCTGGTAGTCTGGCTGTATCAATCCACGAATTCTAAGAGTAATAATACATATAAGTGCTCCTTTATTTCCAAAATTTAAACGGACTTTATTTTCTAGTCTTTTCTCCTTTACCCTGTGCCCTCATGCCAGGTGTTTCCTAAACTGACTGTATGTCTGTGTGTACTTTCAATAAACTCTCATTGTCCCATGGCATGTGTTAGATGTTTAGCCAGCCTGTTTTATAGATCTCGTCTGCAGACAGCAAGTCTTACTGTATACAATACCAATACTTACATTGGGCGTTGTCAGCCTGCTTTTCATTGGCTGACTAACTTCTTTGTCATCTCATTCGCTTGCTGCTTTTTCCTTCCTCCTCTTGTGTTCCTCCTCCCCTCGGGCATTGCTTCTTTAACATCCTTTTTAATTGATGACTTGTAACATTTCGGTGCTTACGTTCAGAACTCCATGAAAGACAGCATGTGTTTTCTTATTTTTACCCCCTGTGCTGCTTCAGCCTCACATCCCCACCTGTGCATTGTTTTCCCCACCCATCTCATTTTTTTTTTGTTCCCCACCTGCTCATATGTTTGTTACCTACGGATCCCTGCTCACCGTCGGTGCCACTTTTCTTTTTTTCTATTATTTCTAATTTTTATCTTTTTGGGAAGGTTTGCCAGCTCGAATTTTTTCCTAGATGTCCATTTCTTTTTGGACTCGATAATACAGTTTTGTGCATTTTTTGTTTTTTTATTCTACCTCTCTAAGATAGCAATCTGCCCAAAAAATTGCCCCTGCAGCATCATGACGTATAATAGGTAATTATGTTAGGAGGGGCTGACCATAAAGTAAACAAAACAAATGATCAGCGTGAGCCTCGGTGAGCGCGCCCTTAGGGCCCGGTCCCCCTGGCCCCAAGCCACACCCCCTTAGTCCGGTCCAGTAGCCCGAGGGGCTACTGGTCGAAGGAAGTACTTCCGGGTCGGGCCGTGACGTATGTCCGGCGGGAGCCTTGCCCGGAAGGGGTGGAGCCAGGGAGGGGCTATTTAGGCCCGGGGCCCACCTTAGAGCTTTCTCTTTCCTACCTCGACCTGGGATCACGGACGTCATGTATCTCCCACCCACCCATTCCTGACTAGTGGTTTGGGGCAGGAAAGGGGGGGGGGGGCTTGGCGGAAAAGAGACCACACAACATTGATTTCCAGGGTTAACGGGAGGCCTGCTTACATACTCCCGAGGCCAGCACTGAGGGGAGAGGCGGTAAGCTCTCCGCAGAGAGAATGGGGACACTGGCTGGGGGGGCAAGGGCGCCAGGTCACACGCATCTCCTTGGCTGCCTGGTGGTAGAGGGGTGAGCCCCTGAAAGGACGGACAAGGACCGAGGGCGGGGGGCTCACCGCTCAAGGACGCAGGTGGGTTGCGCCTTGCGTGGTTCTGATAGGAGAGGCGAGCCAGAGGGCCCCTTGGTGCTGGAGTAAGTGGATAGTTCATAACCGGTGGTTATGATCAACTTGTAAATATTAAAAATTTAAATATTGTATTTATAAATGTGAATTTAAAAATGTTTTGTCATGTTTATGAATATGGGATAGTTATTAAACATGGCCCTTTTTTACCCACACTCATGGACTGGCAAATTTTGACTGTGGGAGTACAGGGGGTTGGGGCGGGGGACTACTTGGGGGGTCCGGGCTCTATCGCCATCACGGCGTTATGACGCATATGTGTGGTTGAGTGCATATTTGCACACATCAGGTGTCTGGGACTGTCCTTTTTGACTTTTTTTTTCTTTTTTTTTGTAACCAAGACTTATTTGCTTTTCCAATACTTGTTTGTTTTCCCTTGCATTTCTTTGCACGAGTCCCTTCAAAGTACATATCAAATAGTTGTTGGGGTTCGCTAAAAAACAGTTTTTCTTATTTGTTTTGGGTCGATTAAAGCAGCTGTTACATTGAAAATGCCCTTTTGTCTTGAAAAGGGAATTAGAATCCTAAAAATAACCAGGGAACTAACTGTTCTGTGCTTTTAGTTGTGTTGCCAGTTGTTACATTTTTATACTAACACCTTGTGGTACCTCTGCTGCTGCAACCGCTTTCTAGACAGAATTTGTTATATTCATCAGTCTTTCAAGGTAGCTTGTTACACTCACAAGAATGTCACCAGTCAGCCTCGTGCAAGGATTGTGATGGTGGAGACACCAGTTGACGAAAGAGTTTTCTGCAGACTCCTTTGAAGCTGACTGGAAGATGGTGTCATTGCTGTGTGGCTGGCACTGCAGAGCAGACTGTCTGCAGTTTGCGTGGCATGCAGCACTTTCGGCAGATCCCAGAGGGCTCCAAATGGTTTGGAGGTTTCCAACACAGACTCGAATCTAGTTCTCGAGCTGGAATCTCTATATTTGGCGAATGTGTACTCTTAATTGACTAATGGGTGCATATTTCCGGTCCCTAATGAGTGAGACGAGAGGGATGGACTAACTCGGTTAATCGTTTTCTAGAAAGTAGGGTCTGCCCAGTGCTCAGCAGAAGTGTGTGCATCATGTATTTATGTGTGTTAGTTATTCTTTTTTAATGCAGTCTGTTTTGTTCTGGTTCATGGTGTGTTTTTGTGGAGAATGCTGTGTTGGATGCGTGTGCAATGTTCTCTGCAAAGTGAACCGTGAATGTTGCGTATGAGGCATGCCTCTGATGATGTCTCCTGTTGTGAGCACGGTGATGATCATCTACATGAGAAAGTGGCTCAGTTTCACGGTGGCAATTAAAGAGTTAAGAGATTTTCTATCTTCACCATGAATGTTACCGAGTCAAGTTCTTCTGTGAGGAGTGGTTCTTCCATGCTGTCCATCACCCGGGAGGCTGATCAGCGGCTGGCTGGCATTGGAGATTACAGGGCCTAATGAGTACCAGCTACAAGACACAGCTGATGCCTGACTCTACCCCCTTCCACCTAATTAGCCTCATTAATGAGCTCTCCTGCTCTCCGCTGAGAGGGCTTCCTCCTTGGAATATGATGCGAAAATACTGCGCGCAGGTAGAGTGGGCCGCAGACCTTAATTAGCGGCGCACCTGCAACGCCGGGTGAGTGGTGGTGTGGTGGTGGTGGAGGTGGTACCCCTGCACCACAATCTACCTGTTTACAAGGGATGTAACCGGAGCCTAACTCCTCGAGCACCTCTGAGGCATGCCTCATTTAAAGGTGCATCCCAGAAGGCATGCTCCTGAGACCTTAACCCGAGGCGCGCAGTCAGCTCTTGGCAGGCGAAAAGCAACACAAAAAAAAGTTGATATTGCGCCATAGATAAAGTCCCCACAGATAATACTAAATCATGAGACAAATTTACCCATTCAGATTTCAATTTACACACTTAAGTTGCCTTATTTTGTAAGTTGGTTTGTTAGAGATAGCTATTAATTACCAAGATGAGGCTAAAATACTCAAATAGTTTCATGTTTGTATTCAGTATGTTTCCCATATTTACCTTTTTGTTCACATGATTTGATTTCAGGGACAGAGAAGGGGCGGCCATTGTGTTTGTGGACTGGTTTGTTTGTGTTGCATCTGTTGCAACCATCAGCTCACCCCTGATAAAAGTCAAAGATGCAAAGTTGTGTGGGGGAAGTGTGACAAAGCTAGAGATGTGTTACCACAATTTGAAAATTGCACTGTACACGACTTGCATTGCGATTTTGTTGCTGTCACATAGCTTCCCATGACATGAAGTACCTTCAACTGGCCCAGTTTACTGACACCAGTTTCAAAAAGTTGAAAATGTGCTTTCACGGGCTTCCTTAAACATTTAGAGTAGATTTCTGACCTGATGAAGCTTCACAAAGAATGACAGACCAAATGGATAGTTACACTGAGCTCTGACCGAAGAACCAGGCTAATAAGTACTTGTTACTTAGTGTGCAGTACCTCTCACCTAGGAGTACTTAGACAAGCATTTGCAAAGCCAATAGGGAAGGATTCAATGTACTAACCATGCAGTGTTAACACATTAGAACAAGACACGTGAAAAAGCCCGTTCATATGCAAGCACTAGACTGAGGTTGGAAGGATACACTCAAACAGCTAATATCATTAGGTGAATGATTTATACACTCCACTTGGCAGTAGTCAAGATGCGATTAAAAAAAAGTCTCAAGTCAATGGGTGAAAGAGGCTAGTCAAAGATAGCCAATGATTGAAAGGGGCACACCCAAAACCACCTCTATATATTTTGTGACCAATAGATCTGCATGTTGTAAAACATTTTTTTTTAAAAAGGATGTAAAACCCGTGCCCACTTCATTTGGCATGCTTCGTCATTGGGCGTGCCCCTGAGTGGGTGGTATCTCATCATGGCAGAGAAGTCCTTAGTAATACATGTGACCTACATTTTACGGGGGGCGCGTTCATGTTTCATCCGAGGAAACCCTACTCTATCATTGTCATTATGTGTCTGCGATATTTTTGCCACCTACGCTGTTTGTGGTGACCTCACTTCTGATACCCCTTCAGCCTATGCTTTTGTTACTGAGTAAAGACCATATATTAATTCTGTGTGAGGGTGGGATACAAGGTCATTAACTGGGACCTCCCTGGTAACATAAGCGTCTCCAGTGCTAGTTTCATGATGAACTGCAATAGTTTATAATCCTGTGTAGAGTAGCAAACCCTACATTTCATTTATTTAACAATACATTTCTGACACCCAAATATGGAATTTTCTTTCCTCATAAAATATCACCTTCCTTTTAAGAAACCTGTAAAATGTGTATTTTAATGAAATTTTAAAAATGGTTCTTCACCAATGAAATGTATCATCTCTGGATATTCCTTCACCACAAGGCAAAATGTGGCGGTTGTCTGTGTTAGAAGCAGTGTGTTATTTAAAATTCACCTAATTTATTAGGGGGCTTTAAGGTAGTTTATGTGCAGATGTGTGTCTGATTAATCCTGATGGATAGCTTGTCACCTATTTATGATAGGAGTGCATTGTTGGAGCAGGGGCTTGCATCTGGGCCAGGGATACAAGTTTAGAATTAGTTCAAGGCTTAACTTGTCACGCCTTTAAGTTGCCAATACCTTTAGAAATGCAGACACCATTCCTAGGCCTTAAAATGGCACAGATAACTAGATTCCAGGCATAATCAGAAGCTGCTATCGGTTTTCTGTGACACCCTAGGACGAAAGGGTGTCGTTCACATCACTACACACCTCACTTCTGTTGGTCTGTACACGTTGGAGAACTCCTAGATAATCGTTCTAATGGAGCTTGTTGATGGGACAACGTAGGCTCTTAGCCACTGAGTTTATATTGGAAACCATAACACAATGCTTACTGTCAGCTGAAATTCTACTTGTTTGGTGAATGCTGCGAAGTGGAAAAGTACAGGACTGGTTTTGCATATGACTGGATCCAAGCTTAGGTGGCATCGTGTGCAAAAGAACGATTGACTGGGATGCAACCCTGAATAATTACGAGTGGCTGCGTTTAATTCAAGCCTTCCATTTATTACTTTTTAAAAAATATTTTAGTGTGTTGCCCTAAGTGGGGCGTGTATGCCCAGACGTGGGTACCATGCACACTGTGTCACTGGAACCAAGATGTACCTGGCTGATGAACTTTAACTCGGGTGAAACCGGTCCAGGGTTGCTTGTGTTCCTGGCTTGGACTGTTCCCATTGGAGCAGGGTCAATCAAGACTGATTTGCATATGGGTGAGTCTAAACTTTAGGTGGCATGTTGTGCCAAAGAACTGTGGACTGTGGTGTGTATCGAGTAATTACCAGTGACTGGGATTAATTCAAGCATTCCATCCATCATTTTTTTGTATACTTTACCCTGTTTTTGGTTCAAGGTAGCCACAATCATTGGACAGCCAGAAATCCTTAATTTGTGAAAAGATAAGTGCAGGTGCCCAGAATGTTTCTCAGGAGGCTCCCACCCACTTCCACCACTGGACCCACCCACTTCCACCACTAGCATTGCCTGCATGACCACTGCTCAAGCCGGATTGCAGCGTGTGACCAAAGTAAGTTGGCCCACATTCCTCAAAGTTAGTTTTGGTCGGTTGTTCCTCTGAGGAATTTTAGAAATAGCACGATGAAATATTTCATTTTAAAGCACAATTCTCACTGAAATACTGAAATAGTATAGAGTTTGAAATAGCACTACTGAAATATTCCACTACTTTCATATTGTGCCAATAAACCTGGCCCCACATACTGCCCTAAGAAAACACAGTTCTCCTTTCACATAGGTTCAGCAGAGATGACTGCTCACATGGGCCAGACACACACATCTATCTCACATATACAGCCAGCCACATAAACACACAGATCCCACCACATAAACTCCTCAAGAACACATAGACTTAGACATAGAGACCCCAAACATACACAAACAGCCCCACACACAGACATCAAAACACGTAGAGACCCCAAACATACACAAACAGCCCCACACACAGACATCAAAACACGCTGCCACTCACACCCATCAAAGCCAACGCATACAATGCATATGCAAAGCTCCTCACAAACAGATCTCACACCCTCCCACATTTCACATCTAGAATGCATATTCTCTTGTGAGCAGTGGTTCCAACACACTATACTGTATTTCTTTATATCAATACCTCAGTATGTTGGATGCGGTAAATGTAATAACTCTTCCTTGGCCAGTCTGGTGTGATATACATTTTCAGTGATCTGCAGATGAAGGACTCAGAACAATGGTGGAAATACGACAGGTGCAGGAGTTAAAGGTGTTCTCCTTCTATTCCCCCGGCATCAACTTATATATAATGTAAAACTAAACTTGCAAAACCAGAAATGTTTATTAGAAATACACAATATTATACTATGACCTATAACTAGGTGTTGAAAGGTGTATGTTCACAATAGCAACATAAGGTATTCCAGCCCATTGAGATTAATTATTTTTGGTTGTCTGACGTAACACATTCCATTGCAACGCATGGCTTATGCATTGCAACGCGGATGCCATTACCACGCATAGCCTTTACCACGAATATTCCTTTACCACGAATATTCCTTTACCACGAATATTCCTTTACCACGCAGACCTTAATTTTGTTGTAAAACAATGCATGGTAAGGGCATATTCATGCCTTAGATTATCTCAGACCCCGGCCCCAAGTGCCATAACTGGTCCCTTGCGCCCTCCCACCTCCAGTCCTCAGATTGTTAAAAAATATATATATACCACTCCCCTGTTCCCCCGTGGAACCCCCCCACATCCTGACCCCCATTCCTTCTAAGAAGCACCCCTCCCCTGAACCCTAAAAATGGACCGCTGCCCGATTGTCCCACCCCAAACCCTTCTAACAATTACCCCACCCCTGCCCGGAACCCTAAAAAAGGACCTCTGCGTGATTCCCCAATTCCCCAAACCCTTGTAACAAATACCCTTCCCCTGCTCTACACCCTAGAAACAGCCCCTGCAAGACCAAACCCTCCCAGTCCTTTATTTATTCAAATATTAATTTATCTATAAAGTAAAATCCCCCATTCCTCTCCACGTCTCCTCTCCAAGCTCTTCTGAGGCGCAGCGCACTTCGTAAAGAGGAAGCGGAAGGGTCTTTCCATTTCCTTGTAACGACGCCGATGGCCTCCACCACCCTTACCACATGCATACCTTTATCACACATGCCTTTACTACGTATCTCGTTGTAATAGCATGCGTGATAAAGCTTGTGCGTGGTCCCCTCATGTCTGACTTACCTTGCCTGAAAAATCTAGGAGCACCTTGATGTCGGCTAAATGCATTTATGTTTGAATATATGGCAAAGGCACCTTGGCATGGACGCAGGGACCAGCTGAAAACTCATCCTGGACACAGATACATCACTGAGGCTGTAACACCTCTCAGACAAACACAGTGGTAACCTACACTTTTATTTCAATGCCAGGGAGGTATTATTTGTGCATGAAGAGGGCTAGACTGATGAGGGCCAGGCCATACTGAAGAGGGAGAGTCAGTCTCTCCAGACTGCCCCTCCTGAACAGTGATCGTGCTGCTGATTGCCGCTATGTGGACCTGAAACCTACATCCTCTGACTTATCCTGTGCTCCATGGTCCTCTCTCTTTCGCCCTGCCCTCCTGCCTTCCACTTGGTTGTTGCCCTGATGGACAGGTTAAAAGGAAATTATGATAGTTTCTGGAGCCACGTCTCCTTCACAGGCGATGCAACTCAGGCGTGCGTCACACTCCCTGACTGACTCTGCCCCAGTTGATACAAGTTACAAATTGAGAGAGGGAGGCAGAGGTAGAGGCTAGGTTTATCCTCCTGACATTTATGTAGAGAAACACAAATCAAGTAATTCGAAGAAAACCTGCCCTTGGGAAAGCTGAAATGATACAGCGAGAATCCGCTGCAATCGCTCGTCTAGAAAAAATACTTTTTTTCTAAAGACCCCTCACCCACCAGGGTTGCCCCTAGATGACATGCTTCATCATTGGGGTTAATCCCAATCCTCTACGGATTGAGGCGTGCTGTGATCAGGGCCGGACTGGGAACCAAAACCGGCCCTGACAAAGTGCACGGCCGGCCCCCCCCCTGGGGGTGCGGCCAAGCTCTTTGCTAGGGTTGGTTTTCAGACGATTTTGTTATAGGGCCGATTTGCAAAAACAGCCCTGTAAAAAAAAAACGCCCCCCAGGGGCCCAAAACCGGCCCCCACCCGTGCGATGCACCGGGGGATTGCCCGGTGCCTGCTACGGCCAGTCTGGCCCTGGCTGTGATTTGCGAAATACGTAGGAGCATTTAGTGGAGTAGACTATGTAAAGTGCCGTGGAAAAAGAAAGCTTTAAAAATACCTAACTAGTTGGCCACTCTTTTAATCCCTCCCCTAGTTGGTATGGTTAAAAATCACTACTGTCTGGTTGTCTCAGTAATGTATAGTCAACATGTTTCGAGCCGTTCCCCTAATGGCTCTTCATCAGGACTTCACGGGGTCCAGACCCGTGTGTGCCACTCCTAGTCAATCCTATAAGTACGCAAAACATGCACACTTGGTGGTTGAGAGGTCTCTAGAAAAAAAGCATTTTTTCTAGACGAGGAATTGCAGCGGATTCTCGCTGTATCCTCTCAGCTTCCCCAAGGGCAGGTTTTCTTTGAATTACTCGATTTCTG
This sequence comes from Triturus cristatus, assembly GCF_964204655.1. Lineage (NCBI taxonomy): Eukaryota > Metazoa > Chordata > Amphibia > Caudata > Salamandridae > Triturus > Triturus cristatus. Next base: position 1,106,346,027 of record NC_140580.1, on the reverse strand, counting down.
CCCCAGTTGAGCCATATGTAGTAAATAACCACTGATGAGATGCTGACGAGGGAGACGGTGGCAGGCATTGACTTGGTGCGCACCATGGAGACTGAACAGTGAGCTATCATGGCATGGAACCATCACCTGACCAGTTAGACTCCACAGCACTCCAATGTTGGTGTCACGTCACATCACCACTTGGTGGTACAGCGACCCAGAGAGCGTGCAATGAACACCTGGACTTGAGTTTGGAGGACAGTGTCAGTCAGGCTGGCTTTGGACATTTTTCAACGTGCAGCACTGCCCGTAGCAGGGATTCGGTGAGTATGGGCCCTCTAAAGTAAGTGCCGGAGGGACCCACTAACACAAATTAAACACTAGATTTCCGGCACATGAATTTGTCCCTTTTTACCCAGAAGTGGTGTTGGCTGGCTGGTACCAGAGCAGTATCCACTGAATAAAGATCTGTCCGTGCCTATACTCGAGGGTCAGTAAATAAAGGAAAGGAAGGAAATTGGAAGAACGTTTGGCATTGCCATCGACTTTGACAGCAAAATCCTACATCCATGGGTGCCAGCATAAGCAGAAAGATAGTTTTTACACGTATAAAGCTTTAATTTGATGTTTGTAGTCCATATGCATGCATATTTTACATCTGCATATCTTGAATGAACTACCTCTTTTCTTTTGAAATAAATAAAGCAGCTTATTAAGCACATAAACATGTATGAATTACCACATAGTGTATTGTGCTCATTCTGTGCTACAAACGTCCAGGAGTGTTTTTTGTATTAGTAGGAAGGTGGCAGGGTTGGCGCAGGCCGCCTCTTGCAGAGGAGCGCGTGCTTCCAGGGCAGTTGTGAAGAGCTTCACGCGATGAAACCGATCGTCCGGGGCGCGCGGGTCCGGAGGGGAGCGGAGTTGGCGTTTTTTGGCCCTGCAAATGGCCGCCCATCTGCTCTCTGTCAGGCGGCATTAGGAGTGCAGCTGGACCGGCGCCCTCGAGGTTCCCGCTCCGAGCCGGTCACGTGCCCGTAGCCACGACAACACGAGGCGCGCGCGAGAGCGCGAGCGCGAACTGCTGGGCGCCGGAGACAGATGCTGCCCCGCACATGTGGTCTAATTAGGTGGCATTCTCCGGCACCAACACTTCTCCCCACCCCCGGAGAAAAAATTACACACCCACACCGCGTTTTTAATGTTTAGGCGCGGAATAATGGGGAGGGGGGAGGCATTTCGCCACCAAATGAGGAGAAAATGACACTAATGGGGAAGCGATTCCTTTTAAAGCAAACTTCTATTGAGTCATGTAGCGATAACGGATACTGCGTGTTCACTTAATTACGGAGACGCGTCGCCGGCGCGCGGCGTAGCGCCTTGGGGTGACGCTGCTTGTTAAAGGCAGACGAAAGAGAAGCAAAGGTTAGCTGCCTTTTCTCGCATTTTTCATACAAATCGTTAGCTGTCCGATCCGGAGAGGGTTTTCTTCCCTTGCATGCTGCGCCAGTGGCTAGAGTCATCAGTGAACAAAGAGAGCCATGCATCTGGCTCCTGAATTATTTGACGGGGCGTGGGATGTCGGCAAACATCTACAAAGTAATTGCGGCAGAGTTGTTTGTGTTTTTCATCAAATGTTGATTTTTCTATTGAACTAGGAAATACACATTTGTTATTTTTTGTTGATTTTTATTTTTCTGCACTGTCCTTCTAGAAGGCCGGATCAAAGTTCAGAGCAGGGGCAGAATAGAGAAGAGCAGAACGCAAAGGAGGGAACAACAAAGTAGGAGGTTAAGTTTCAAGGGAGACTCGGGAGTCGAATGAGTTACCCCAAAATGCTTGTAGCTCACCGGATGCAGCAGTGGTGCTTCGGGAGTGAGTCTCTTGGGCTATACCAAGTTCAACAACAGGGTGCCTGTGGTGGCTGCTTGAAAGGAATTGCACAAGAGGCCTTATAATAATATTAAAAACGTAATTTTAAAACAAAAACACTGACAATCACCAGTTATAGTTTATTTGAGCTAACTAGAACTTGCACACCAGCCATGCACAGCTTATGACCTCACATATTACATCTCTCAGCAGGGAAGTACAAGAGGGGCAACAGAGGGACTGTCGTGTGCAAAGTCTCAATTCTTTTGGTATTTATACACACTTTCACTTGAGTTATCAATCCCTTTTGCACAGAATTACACAGAACATTTAAGCTCATTCGGTTTTACAACTGATCTCCACCCAGAAACTCCATGGTGCTGTGCAGAAACAAGCATAAAGGTATTTCTGTTTTTATGTTTCATCTGATTCCCTACTGAAATGTACGTTCTCATCCCGCAGTCTTTTTGCCCGCAGGGAATCACAACGCGGTCGTTACAACGACCGCGTTGTGATTCCGCATACCATTACTCCGCAAGTCGAAAAAACGACTTGCGGAGGGGGGAGGGCGCTGGATGTTGGAATAGTATTATTTACTATTCCAACTCCAGTCTGTGCGGACAATAGGGAAGGTGTTGGATTTTAAATCCAACACCTCCCCCACTCTCCGCAAGTCGTTCTTCCAACTTGCGGAGTAATGGTATGCGGAATCACAACGTGGTCGTTGTAACGACCGCGTTGTGATTTCCTGTGGGGAAAAAGATTCGTGGTAAACGTTGTTTACCTCCCTGCTGCAATTTCCTCTCCTATCACCTGGCTATCCTGAACTTGAAACTCCACTGCAGAGATTTGGAAGTTGAGCTGGAAATGCGCACTTCCAAATCACCATCGAGTATCACGACTGACATAGTGGCCTTGACTCAGTTGTAAACAGAAGAGAATAATAAGAAATATTGACATGAGGCTTGATTGAAGGTACCTGGTTGCTAGTTTTGAAGGTTGACCCTCCCCCTTATTTTGTGATTGGGTCAGAAAGGCATGGCCTGAATTTTGGACCTAAAATGGAGAGGTGCTTCTCCCTGGAAGTTCTGCTGCGCTTCCTGGCAGGTAAACAGAACATTGCACAGTGTGTGCTGGTGGTTGCAGGTGGTTGGCACTGGCACTTATTTTATGAGACTGGCAGCCGTGTCCCGTGCAGCTAAGAGCGGTGGGGCCCGGTGAGGTTGGATTTTGACAGACAACGAGGGAAAACAAATTATTTATTTAATTTACCCTCGTGGTCTTCTATCGAATCTCCACCCAACCCGGCCCCACCGCTCTTACCCGCACGGGCCACGGCTGGAGACTGAGATTTATTGTTTATCATCAGACTTTGATCTAGAGCAAGAAAGGGAAAGGCCGACAAAGGACAAAGAAGATGTTGGGTTAAAATAGGCAAGATTGTGAGAAAGGGAGAAGCCAAGAGTGAGATAAAGACACTGGAAGTGCGGGCTGGTAGAAAGAGGCGTACGTTCAGATTAAGACTAGGGCAGGTTTGCTATTAGGCTAATCCAGCATTTGGCAATACTGGTGGTGGGCTTCCAAGAGAAACTTGTAGTCAGTGATGTCATCAATAATGCCTTTGAAAATGGCATGAGTGGTGTTTTAAAATTATGGTTTTTATATTTTTACAAGGCCTAACTATGAGATCACTTTAACTTTTGTTTTTTCTGTGAATTTCTATATATATTTTTTTTTAACATAAGCAACAATTTTAGAACTTCATCTAACAATAACATCACTATATCCTTTTGTTTTCTCAGTGAATTTCTGGGTTTTATTTAATGTATAGTAAGATATTATTATCCGACTTAACTATAGTGTCTCTTTAACCTTGGGATTTTGCTGAATTTGTTTAAAAAAACAAATGTTTACCTTCTTCCCTCATTGAATATACTTTGGACCATGTGCAATAAGAGATTGAATGCAACGCCTGGACACGCGGCCACGTCATACCACCTGCCCAAGCCCAACTGCCAGCAGCGGCCAACCCACCACTGCACAAGGTCGAAGGCTGTGTGACGGGGTTGGGCATAGGATCTGACTTTGCCAAAGCTGTACTTGTGAGGGAGATGACTGCCTGTGGCCAGGCCCAACGCCCTGCATGTGGCCAACCCCCGCCACGCTTGGCTAGGTCCTGTGCGAAAACCACCCACGGACAGCCAGCTCCAATTTGCAGGGCCTTTGCCAACCCTTTGCAATTTTTTTTTATTTGCTCCTGTGGTACTCCGACGATACCTCAGTGGGTATCATAACCGTCCAGCAGGACCACAGGGGAGGGCCGTGCAGGGTTCAGCTGGAGTACTGTGGGGCCCATGGCCCCCAAAAAGGTTTTCTTTTATTTTGAGGTACCCCTACCTTGTCCCGTATATATTTATTTTAAACAAATTCAGGATACAGGAACCGAATCAGCAAGTCCTGACATGGTCGCCACAAGCTTTTTGTTGATCTTGCCCATGAAATCACTTGGTCCGACAAGACTCCGATGGGAAAGAAGGGCGTCTCGACCAAGCAGAATACTCTATTTTTTTTTATTTATTCACCTGCATGATTCCCATAGGGCTTTTGAACCTTCATTTCTCAAAAAACGCTAAGCAGATTTACACCAGATGACAAAGAGCACACTTTCTGGGTAAAGATCTAGCTTTTTCTAGCATAGTAATAAGAGCACAACTTCCTATGTAGTCCTCGGGGTATGGTTTGCTTGGCTATTGTGAACGTTATGGAGTTAACCATAACTTGTAAATTTTAGTGATTTTTAACAATTGTTTCGTAACCATAACCTCACATTAACAGTTTAAGTGGAATATATATATATCATCAGTGTGTATATATATATATTTTTTTTTTACTGGAAAAAATGTAGCTAGAGGTTAGTTATGATTCAGTGGACACAAAACTGAAAACATCCTGAAATTCACCAGTTATGGTGTGCAGCAACACATTGCACGACATGACTTGTGAGAGACCATGTTATGCTCTTTCCAAACATTTTATTTTTATGCACCACCCCTTCAGCTAATGGATGTACAGAGGATGGCTGTGGGCATGGGTTCCTGTGTGCATTGTCTGTTGCACACTATAACTGTCAAATTTAATGTTTTTTTCAATTTGGTGTTCATTTTTTTTCCCAGTAAAATAATGTTCCACATTCACCTGCCATCTACCTATTCTGTGATATGCACGACCTTCGACCAGACTCTGTGCCCGTCCCCTTTTGGCAATGCACCGTGGGAGTTTGTTACAGGGCCTACATGGCCTCGCGCTGGGCTTAATTTGCTGTCCAACGAATTTCATTCAGATTCATCAGCCAGTGCCACAAATATTAGAAAATAAATCTTGTATTGCGTCCTGTGTGTCTCTGCCCTCCACCCCTGGATGGAGCAGGACATAATCAGGTGAAAGCGCAATCTACTCAATATCTTCCTAATTTTGTGGGGACTCAAAGTGGGGCAGATTCATCAGCGAGTTAACCCTCCTTTCACCCCTCGCTTTAAAAAGGCTCCCCTCTGATGGACCTGCATGAAATCAAAATTAAACAAGAAGCAGCTTGAAATGCGAAGTCTCACCAAAGTTTGGGCAGCTCCATCAGACAGAGCCAAATTATTAGTAAATCAAAGATGTTTGGAACCCCGTCCCCTTTTAACTTTACCACCCCCACTGGATCCACGTGAAACCTGAAATACCTGTATGGAGTGTAATTTGCCAAATGCCAGCCATTTTTTAAGCATATTCATCAAACTGTGCTATAGTTATAAGTAAAGGAATATTTTATTATCCCCCCTTGATGGACTGGCAAGAAACTTGACATATCAATAGAAAACCATTGTTTCCAACCTTCGGCAAAATTATGTGCAGATTCATCACACAGTGCTCATGTCCTCAGCAACTTTTTGTGCCCGCTTTTAACGGTGCCCATCACCCCCCGCCACCCGCTCTGATGAATCCACATGAATTTGAAAGTACTAGGAGTAGGATAAACATGCCAAATCTTTGCCAGATGTCATTCAGGTCCATCAAAAGGTGCCAAAGTGATAAGAAAATTAGAAATGCCCTTCCTCAAATGTTGCTTCCCCCACTGGATCTGCACAGCACCTGAAATACCCGCGCTAAGTAGAACTGCTTGCCACATTTGATGCAAATTCATCAAACAGAGGCAAAGTTACAAGCAAATGAAAATGTAATTCTCTTCCCTTTTACTTTGCTCCCCTCTTGATACATTTGCACTAAACTTGACATGCTAATGGAAAACAAATCCACAGTTTGTGCATCTGTCATTCAGTGCCAAAGTTATTATTTTTTTTTTTTTTTATTCCCCTGTCTCACTGCCCCCATTTATGAAGCTTGACAAATGTACAACTACCAAGAGCCATCTCAACATACTAAGAATTGTCTGCCAAATTGTCTGCATATTTGTTCAACGGATCACAAGTTATACCCTGATCAATAAACAGCTATTTTGCTCACAAGATATACGTATAAGGAGGGCACTGGATTTCCGCAGTGATTTCCGCATGGTTACAGATTTGCCGCATTTGCCTCATTATACACCATCTGCTGCATAATATGCAGATTTTAACAACAACAAAAACAGAGTTATTTCTGGCACACGCGGTTAAAAAGTAACAAAAAATGCAGTGACATTTATTGCCGCACAGTTAAAGGCCCTTTACAAAGCTGGACTGGTTGCCTTTCTTTTGCTTGTTGCTATATTTTAATATTAAATGGGTACTAATGTGGTGCAACCAATTCCCAGACTGTGCTACCAAGTTTAAAAATTAGGAAAAATAATACAGTAATACTATTGCAAGATAGGGGGGTGCATAACGCCACATAATTTGCCCTTTCATGCTGCAAACATAATTTATTCAACCCTGCATCATAATTCCAGTGGCCCTGCATTTAAGCCACCGACACCCTTTTCAGGCCCTAAAATGTTAAAAACTACTGAATAAACGTATGCCGAACCATGAAAAATACACATTCCGAGTAAAGTTGTAATTACATGCCAAGTTTGCCATAATTCCATTCAGCAGTTTTTTTTGTTTTAGTATAGAGCAAATTATCTTATGGTAGTTAAAATTGAAAATAATATCCTTTTTAGCTATTTTCACATAGATGGAAGCACACAAAAAGTATCTCGCCGGTCCTTAACTTGAATGATAAGCGAGTGTCAAATTTGGTGCACATCCACCCATGGGGACAAACAGTATAACCAAATCAAAAAAATGCATTTTTAATGTGAAGTGCAAGTGGGCCATAACTGCACAGTGGTTACTTCCATTGTGTTAAAAAAAAAATTAGCTTCAAATTAAATTAAATGTAATCAGTCATTTGAGGCCCGAAGGCCTGATCATCTGAAACGCTGTTCTGCAAAAAGACCAGCGCGGACAGCCAATTTGCCTTGATGTAATGGTTTGAAGTATTGCAAAATCAAAATGTGAGGCTTACTGACTGTTAGTTCTCTCCACAGGTTCATATTTTTAAGCAGCATAATGTGTCTCACTTGTTAATTAATGTGATACGCATTACAAAAATGGTGTTCGCTGATCATTCTTAAATTCTCTTGGTGAGGGCATGCGGCACGCGGGGATTACCACTATTAAATGAGGGGCAAGCAGTGATTATGTGTCATAACCAGGTTAACCCATCGTTTGAAGAGGATTTAAATACTAGGTCACATAGAAAGGTGAGGCAGTATCAAGTACTGTAGAATAGGTTACGTTACTGGGCAAGTTAGGGTTAAGCGCTTTGCACCTCTTTAGATAATAGAAACAGGCGGGGCAAAGTGCTTTTGCAACTGGAGAGATAATGAAGTTGAGATGGATTAAGTATCTTCTGCCAGGTTAGATATTGGAATAAGGCAAGATTAAATGCTGTTTTTTAATTGGGTTGATAATGTGGCTGTGATGCATTCAGTGCTCGTGTGACTCAGTAGATATTGGAGATAAGAGATTTCAACTGATGTAGCAACTGGTTAGATGATGGAGCGACACTGTATTAAGAGCTGTTTTCACCGGTTAGAAAATGGAGCGATGAAGGGCTAAGTGCTGTTCTAGCAGGTTGAATGTTGAAGCCAGGAAGGAAAAAAGAGCTGTTGTAATTGGTTAGATGGTGGAGCCAGAAAGGGTTAGTGCTATTGTAACTGGTCATAGAATAGAAAGAGGAGGAATTCCCTTCTGCTGGAACTCATTTGGTAGTGAAGTGAGGCGACATGAAGTGCTTTTGTAAGTGGGTATATGATGGGGAGAGGGGGAGTCACGTGCCCTTGAAGGGTGGCCCAGTTTGTTATATTAGATCAAGTCTGCAGTGTTGCAAAAATGAAAACAAACATTTTTTTCATAGTTGTTGCTTCGTACTTAAAAAAGAAAAAAGAACATTGTACAATCTGCATTTGCTTTGGCCCTTATTACCCAATAATCTCATTACAAGGTTGACACTGGATATATATGAATCAACTGTTGCATTTGTCATATGTGATAAAAACTAATCAAATCTATGAATAACTGGTATTTAAAAAGCAGCCTCTATCGCTCTAATTGTGCTGGTTTTGCAAGATGAAGTGGAGAAAATGTATTCACCCTGAAATGTAATTTGTTCCTTCATATTTAAGTGGAGAACTTGTATTTGTGGTTTACTTTATTCTGTAAGCCTGGAAAAAGGAACTGGACAACATTTATCTGTTTCAGGCTCTAGTTCAAACTTCTTTATGTGACGTCATGGACTCTAGCAAACCCCATTTGCTGGATTCCCTGTTCACACGGAGCAGTGCGGTTATTTCATAAAACCTCATTGTGATCGAGGAAGAGGAACCTCACGCCCTGGTATCACGTGACTTCGACTCTGGCAACAGCGCATTCTACTCTCTTCTCAAAGCTGCTACCTAATAATGACCACCGCCAATGACTGCAGGAATGCAAGTTAAAGATGTCTTAAAAGATCCGTAGCCAGGTTAGTTCAATCACAAAAGCAACAAGCAGCAACTTGGGGGTAGTAATCGATACCTCTAAATGACGGCCATGGCAAGCATGGACAGTTTCAAACACCGCTTGCCCCTTGACTTTCAGCAGCAGAAAGAACACGAGGTATTTGTAATGCACCTTTTATAGATGTCTTTCTGTCTAGGTTCGTTGAACACATAGAGCGGGTACATGTATTGTCACTTTGTCACTATTTTGCATAAACTACAGGATTAAATAAAAAAAGATGAGAACATAAAAATGACTTGCGGCATGGAATAGGCAACGAGCGCAGCAGGGTCGCAAGATTATGTGTGCTCACTTTCTCACACTGAATTTTCTTTATCTTCCTTGGAATATCAATAGTTGTGTTTTGTAAAATCCTTCGTCCATAAATACATACATACATTCTCACAGAGTAAATTGGCATTTTTATCGTCGCCCTGTTGTGTTTTCGGATCCTGATTAGGCTGTCTCGGGAGTGGGCACAAGGCCCCAAAGAAAGACTCTTTAATCTGGGTTTGAGCAGCACAAACACGCGCTCCATCCCACCGGAGAGACTGGCACCGCTGTCTGTCTAAGATGCCTTCTCGTCCCATCATCCCCACACTATGATTGGCAGTTTCCGCGCCAACACAAGGAGGCAATTTGTTGCTGCTGGAAGGATGTTTCCTCAGTCTACCCTGGCTGGCTGAGAAAGTTATTATGTTAACAAATGGCTGAAACCAGCCACCTCTTTGAGGAGCTGGTGGCATGGAGCCAGCTTCCACCGTGGGGGGAGGGGGTGTTGGGAGTGGGGGCGGTACTTCCTGTGACCTGGTACTGTACAACTAGGTCTGAACTGCAAGTCAGTGTTGTGGGCTTCAAAGATCCAAGCCCAATTACTGATATGGGGGATTCATCAGCTGGCCTGTCACATGTCAACAGGAGTGTTGAGGGGAATATGCCACATACTCGACAGTCTTACAAAATAATGCTGTCTTTCTATAGTTCTCCAAGGTAGCGATGAGACTAGAAAACTAAAGGAAATGATTGGCTTCTTAAATTCATTATTTGTATTCACGTCGTTCCTGCCTGAATTTAACTAGTCACAATGTACACACTTCATAGTAGGCACTGTAAGCTGTGTTGACTGTAGTCTCTTTTGGTTCAGGTCTCATGACAATTGATGGATTTGTGTTGCTATAGGCTACAGTCTTAAATGGCATGGCAAGCCATTCACAGTCAGTCTACGAACCCTGAGCTTCTCACACACTGTCCATGTGCCCTAAATCTCCACTGTTTGACCTTGTACCCTAAATGCCTCGTACAGCCAATGCTTTCGCAGTCTGTCCATGTACTTTAAATCTGCCACGGTGTGACCCTATACTCTGCTTTTCGCACTATCTTCCCATGTGACCCACTCTCCTCACACTGTCTGACTTTGTGTCCTCTTAATTCTTCACACTGTTTGCCTATGTGTTTCAAGCTCTTAATGTACGTCCACATGGCCTAAACTCCTTAGAATCTATCCATGTTCCCCAATCTCCTCACACTGTCCGTCCACGTGGCCCAAGCTCTCATAATCTGTCCATGTGCTACAAGCTCTCCGTGTATGTCTCTGTGACCTATACTCAGTATCTATCGATGTTTCCCAATCTCCTCACTCTGTCTGTCCACGCGGCCCAGGCTCCGACAGTAGGACGTTGTGCTCTAAGCACCTCACATTATCTGTCCCTGAAACTCCTGAGTGTCTGTCCCTGAGGCTTACGCTCCTCACATGGTCAGTCCATGTGCCATAAGTCCCACACCCCCTCTCAGTTTGTCCCAAACCCATCACACTTTAAGTGCATGTGTTTAATGACATCACGTGGTCTGTCAGTGTGTCCAGTCTCCACACATGGTCTTTTGGTGTTTGCCAAGCTCTTCACAGTGTCTTTCCTTAAGCCACAAGCTCCATACACTGGGTCATGAGGTACCCTGACCCCAACATGTGACAATGAGGAGAGTCGCGGACTGGTAGACGAAGTTAGGGATTTAGTGATTCAGGATCTACACGTAGGCACACAGGTAGGTACTGAATGAGGGTATTGCTGTATTTGTTGCTCATTCAGTTGGGAAGTGGTCGTTGGAGGGTAATAAGGTTTTATATGGCTAAATGTGTGACTAGTAGTGGCATTGGTGCCTAGATGACAATTGAGATTGATGTGGTTGTGGTTGCACTGCTATGGAGTGTGGTGGGCAGAAGAGAGTTAGTGAATTCTGACTTTGTACAATACCGGGCAGAGAGAGAGGGTTTGATGTATTTGTGGTTGCAGCCAAACGTATCCATATTTTCCAACATTACTTTTAAAGAAATGAAACCCAAAGCGAGAGTAAAAAAATACATAAACTTCCTATTTCATATTCAGGAGATGTAACCAATCAAGGCACACATATTGACACAAAGAGATTTGTGTTATGTAAGTGAACCACTCTTTCCAAGAGAGGTATTACATTTGGAAAACATTTTTTATCTCCTGAATTATTAATATAATATATATTCACTGAAAAAGCCACAGGTTTCAGGGATGTTATAGTTAGTTGGACATTTCACTTGTACAAAACCAGAGAAATTTGTCCGTTATTTAGTTGAGCTAACTATAACACGCTCCCCCGCAATGCACTACTGATGACGTCACATATTACATCACTCATGACATTGCCAGTGGCATCACTGGTGACATCACTGATGACATCATCCAGTGACTGTGTGTTTCTGAAAAGTGTATGTTTTATAAATATATACACCAAGGTGTATTGAAGAATGAATTGGTGTATAATTGTGTCTGAATGGATGATTTAGTAGGTGCGTGACTGACTGTATAAGCGAGTGATTAGACCTGTCTTAGTGAATGCATGGGTGAGTGACTAATCTGTGTGATTGTTTGTAGCAGTCTGTCAGTTGGTGTGTATGTGGCTGCATGGGTTGGTGAGTAGCTACATGAGTGTTTATATGGGTTAATGATTGGTTGTCTGAGTACCTGTATGGGTGTCTGAGTGTCTGTGTGGGTGTGTGGGGGTGTGTAACTTTCTGCATGGATGTGTGACTAAGTGATTCAGTGGGTGTATGGGTTCATGATTGTGTCTGCTAGGGGCTGTATGGGTGAGTGAGTGTGCATATGGCTGTGTTGGTAAGTGAATGGATGTCTCAGTGGTATGTGTGTGAGTAACAACATATGTGAAAGGTAGTGTATGTGAGTGTTGGAGTATATAACTGACTATATGTGAGAGTGAGTGATTGTGAGGTGCAAGTGGCTGTATAGATCAGTGTGTGCGTGTGTCAGTGATTGTATAAGAGAGTAAGTATGTGTTAGTATCTATATGAATAAGTGAAGTGATGTGTGTATAACTGTATAGGTGAGTAAATGGCAGTGTGATTGTCTCTGGGTGACTGACTAGGTTCGTGACTATTTATGTGAATGAGTGGCAGTATGTGAGTGTCTGTACGGGTGTATGAGTGCATATATCAGAGGCTGTATTGATGAGTGACTGTGTATGAGTGACTGTATCGGTGAGTGAGTGGATGTGTGTAGACCTATGAATCAGTGAGTGAGTATGTACTAACTGGTATTGGTGTGTCTATGATTTCAAGAATGGTAGTCTGTATTTTAGAGTATTAGGGTGTGAGGAGGTGCATCACATATTAAGTGGATGATGTCATCGGTGATGTCATCAGTGACATAATTTGAGATGTCATCAGTGATGTCACTGACCATATCATGAGTGATGTAATATGTGATGTCATCAGCAGTGCATTGCAGGGGCACAAGTTATAGTTAGCTCAACTAACTATAACGGCCACATTTCTCTGGTTTTGTTTGAGTGAATTCCAACTAACTATGAAGTCCCTGAAACTTGTGGTTTTTTCAGTGAATTTCTAAGATTTTTAAAATGCTAATTACTAACTATAACGTTCCTGAAACCTATGTTTTTTTCAGTGAATTTCTAAGGTTTTTTAAATGCTAGTTTATAACCATAACATAGTAGTTGCGTTTTCAGAGTAGTGTAGTTAGGGGGTTGGGACTCCGACCAGTGCTCAGGAATTCCACTGCGTAGGACTTACAGGAGGAACCAGGAGGGCTTCTTGGCCCCCAAAGTCCCTCAAGAGTAAAGTGGACTTCATTCCCCAACCCATAGTGTGCCAGGAGGCGCGTTTGCAGAGTGGTGGAGAAAGGCATGGCCTCCGAAGACCTCTTAGCAATACCACTGTGTGGGACTTACTGGACATAACAGGAGGGATAGTTGGGCCCCAAACACGTCCTTGGGGGCCAACTACCTCTCCTATTAGCTCCAGTAAGTCCCACACAGCAGCATTGCTAAGTTCTCATAGCAGACCACGTCCCCTTTGCCCACCATTCTGCAAACGCTCTCCCTGGCGCGCTCTTGGATGAGGATTAAAGTCCCCTTCAATGCTGGGAGTCCTTAGGAGCCAACTAGCCTACCTGACACCTCCAGTAAGTCCCAGATAGTGGGATTGCTGAGAGCTGCACACAGGCCACGCCCCTTTTCTACACCACTCTGCGAAAGTACCTCCTGGCGCACTACTGGTTGGGGATGAAGTCCCCTTGCCTTTTGAGGGTCCCTGGGGGCCAACTATCCCACCAGGTATCTCCAGTAAGCCCCACACAGCTGGATTGCTGAGAGTGGTCCTAGGCCGTGCCCCCTTTTTACACCACTCTGCAAATGCGCCTCCTGGCGCACTGCTGCTCGGGTGATAAGTCCACTTTAGTCCTGAGGTCCTCAGGACACATGGACCTCATTGCCCCGCCAGCAGTGCACCAAGAGGCGAGTTTGCAGAGTGGTGTAATAAGGGGCGTGGCCTCGGACCACCTTTCAGCAATCACACTGTGTGGGGCTTACTGGAGATACCTGGTGGGTTAATTGGCTCCTAAGGACCCTTAAGGATCTAGGGGACTTAATCCTCCAACCTACAACGCACCAAGAGGCATGTTTGCAGTGTGCTGCAGGGAGGGGGCGGGGCCTCTGGCCAGTTGCCCTTTTCCCCCCAATGTCCCAAGGTGGGCACCTCGGGACATTGCTGGAGCTGGCCCTGGGGGGTGGCGGTCCCCGGGGCCGTAGTGGGCTCCAGGAGGGGGGCTTCACTATAACTTGTACTCCTGCCATGGACTGCTTATGACCTCACATATGACATCGCATATGTCAGGTTCTGTGACATCATTAATGGCATCACAGATGACATCACTGATTAACCTCATCCAGTGAGTGTGCAAGTTAGTTTTACAGTTTACATTATGGCAAGTAACTTCCATATTACTTTTCTACGTAATTTTGGACAGCTTGGGTGCAGCTAATGGGTGTACATGTTTACATAACCAATGTGCTCCTAATGCAGAATCACTGTGGTGAGGTATTTAACATGTTATAAATGTTTGCATTCAAGAGTAACTGAGTGCAAGCAACAGTTGTCTTGCATTCATTATGTTTCACACAACTATTTAATTCTGCATAAAAAGTTTCCAAATATAGAAAGATTGTAGGTAGTTAATATGAACTTTTGTAAGCAGCCTTGAGTTGTTAGAAAGAATTGTGATACCATGGTAATTTATACTTACATGGAAAAGTGTGTGCACCAGGTATGTGCTTGTTTTGCATTAGAAGAAGGGCTGTCTGTAAGGTTTTCACCACAGTATGAAGAGTGTAGATTGTATGATCTTTAGCACCTTCAGATCTTTGTTATGTTTAGCCAATAGTGGATTTTTTGACAGCTGTGACATAGAAAGTACACTTTTCTTAGTGGATTCTTTTGAATACTCTGTGTTGTATTTCTCATGAGAGTTTCACTGTTTGCAAACAGTCATATAGAATGAAGTCTCTCCAAGAGTAAACCCTGTTTACAGTACTCAGTTCTCTATTGACATTAACTTAATTTCTCAATGTGTTTGTTGTGTGTCAGGGGTTTGATGCAGATAAAAGTTTTCCTCAGTAGGGCATTTGTTTTGGAATTAGCATTCACTATTTTGGCTTTCTCTGAACAGTTGTATACAGATTGTGCAACATACTGAATGAGGGTTTCCCATGTATCTGTGGTTGATTGTTAATGTGAACTGTTATGTGTAAAGCCATAGCAATTCATGCAGCAATACGTGGGAAAGTGAAGCTTGGATGATGTAATCAGTGATGTCATCAATTATGTCATTTGAGATGTCATCAGTGATGTTGTAGGTGAGGTCATAAGTAGTGCATGGCAGGGGTGCAAGTTATAGTTAGCACTGCTAACTATAACTGGTGAATTTCTGTGTTTCTTTTTAGTTCAAAATGTTAATGTTCACACTGACAAATTCACCTATCTATAACGTTACTTTAACCTTTGTTATTTTCAGTGAATTTCTAGGTTTTTTATTTTTTAAACGAAAACTGATAATGTTATTGCACCTCACTATACAATGTTACTTTAACTTTTGTTTTTTAGTGAATATATATATACACCACACAAGTGAACAGCAGGGGACTCAGTTTTGCATGGGGCTAGTAGCCACCCACAGAATATGATCCAGAGTATCCCCTTTGGGGAACTCATAAGGATCAAAAGGAATAGCTCGAGACATGAAGATTACTTGAGAGCTGCAAATCCGAGTCTGAACCGCGTCAAAGTGAGGGGCTACCCTTGCAAGACACTGGAGGCGGCTAAGTCTAAAGCAGAGAGGAAGAACAGAATTGATCTCATTCAAAGTGTTGGGCAAAAAGAAAAGAAAGAGAGCACTAATAACTTCAGGATGATCACACACTTTTCTAACGCAGCAAGTTAAGTTAGAGCTATCATGCATAGAAATTGGCGGATTGTTAAATCAGATGCAGTCATTGGGAGGGATCTTCCAGAACAACCAGGCATAACTTTTAGGAGATCCAGATCCATAAAGGATCATCTAGTTGAGAGCCACCTGATCACAGTGAAACCACAACAGGGTTTGGCAGACTTGCATGGTTTGTTTCCCAGCGCAAAAATGCAGGGTGTGTGCTACGAGCAAGAGAATAACCACATATGAGATCCCGGGGTTGAAGACAGCGAAGAGGATAACGAAATTTATGAAATGCAGTGCCCCATTTGTGGTATACTGCCTGATCTGTCCGTGCAACCTGCGGTATGTAGGGAGCACAATAAATCAGGTAAAGATGAGGATTTTAGAACATCAAAGGGCCATTGCCAGCAACGACACTAATTATCTGGTTGCGAGGCATTTCGCGAACTATCACAAGAGTGATAGAACATTGTTGCAGTATTTCTGCCTGGATCACGTCCCTAGGGATGTTAGAGGAGGTGATAGGGAGAAGTGACTAAGGAGGCTTGAATCAAGATATATTATAGACCTCCAGTGCAAATCTCCAGGGGGACTGAACAGCGGGAAGGATCTGGCTGTTAACCTAGGATCCTGATAGCATTGTAGATACAGTGCGGGCCCGGAATGGGAGTGTTAAGAAACATGCAAGATATAACATCTTATGTAGACAATATTGGCCCATT
Organism: Triturus cristatus; assembly: GCF_964204655.1. Taxonomy (NCBI): domain Eukaryota; kingdom Metazoa; phylum Chordata; class Amphibia; order Caudata; family Salamandridae; genus Triturus; species Triturus cristatus. The sequence goes on along the minus strand of NC_140580.1, from coordinate 1,106,329,677 downwards.
CAGGGCGAGATCTTGAGACAAACACAGCACCACGGCGATGAGGTCATCGCAGCCCGATTGGTACTGTCACTAGGTCCACAGGATATGGACTAGCCTCCATGGTGACGTATTAAGTTTGGATAGCCCATACAGGGCGCAATACTAAAAAATTACCACAGATGTTTAAAGAAAGGGAATTATCGCTAGGAAGGCGGGGGTTTGTCAAATCAGAGTGACAAGTGTTGATCGATTACTCATCGCTAATGGTGTGTGTAAATACTGTAAATAGTGTACATAAGATTTATTATCATGAATTGTAATAATGAATTATCAGAGTTATTACACTGTGTATGATGAAATACACATGGACTGCTTTCACAGAATAACAATGAATTCTGTGAATATTTAACACGTTCCAAGATGGCACCCGCATTAGTTCAATCACTGTTTTGTCCGTTTTCTAAGTCATGATGTATCACATGTTTAAATATTGCCATGCCAACGGCGGCCGCCGACATCGACAAAGGCAGGATTGCCGAAACGCATTTGTTTTCATATTTTTTCGCCAATAAATCTATAATAAGATCTAACTAACTATAAAAAAAAAATATATATATTTATTATATATATATATATATATATATATATATATATATATATATATATATATATATATATATATATATATATATATATATATATATATATATATATATATATATATATATATATATATATATATATATTTTTTATTGGGAGAAGCACGTTGCCTGGGGTGAGGCTAATGATTGTTGGGTGGAGAAAACCGCCTTATGGGCCAGATACATAGACGACCTTTTCATAATTTGGCGTGGTAGCCGCGCCTCGGCTGAGGAATTTGTGGCTTCCTTAAATATGAATGAACTCAATTTGAGATTTACAGGTGAAATTAGTAACATGTCGGTTACATATCTGGATCTTGAGGTATATGTGGATAATGGCATACTTTCTACAAGATTATTTAGGAAGCCAACAGGAGGGAACACTGTGTTGCATGCTGATAGCCACCACCCACGCAGTACTATCAAAAATATACCATTTGGGGAATTCCTACGCCTCAAAAGAAATTGTTCAAAAGATCTTGATTATGAACAGGTCAAAACCGAAGCCACTAAAAGATTCAGGGAAAGGGGCTATAAGAACTCAGACCTCTCCGCAGCTGAAATTAAAATCAAAAGTATCAATAGAAAAGATCTATTAATTACTAAGAAAGCTACTGAACCAGATGAAGGCCAGGTTAGGATGATAACCAATTTCAATGAGAAGCCCAGTCAAGTAATGCAGATCTTCAAGAAAAACTGGCACATTTTACAAACTGATAACATCCTCAAAAAAAAGTTACCATCATGCCCATTAATAACTTACAAACGTAGCCTATCAGTAGGGGACTATCTTATCCATAGTCACTTTGATCCAGTCCCCAGAGTCAGAAATCGGATAGGCTTAGCAGGCTTCTATCCTTGCAATCACTGCAAAGCTTGTAAATTCAGTGAAAAAATCATCACGTATCAAGGCAGACCCAATGACCCAAGGCCAGTACGCAAGATAAAACTATTCCTCAACTGTAATTCAGACTTCACTGTGTATTGCCTTACTTGTCCGTGTTCTAAAAGGTACATAGGAAGTACTATACACCCCACGAAAAAACGTATTCTGGAGCATATGCGGGCAATCACTAACAAGGATCCCGCATATCCGGTTGCCCGACACTTCGAGCAGTACCATCAAAGCAACTGTGATTTATTAAAATTTCACTGTATTGATCAAGTGGGAAAGTCAGAAAGAGGAGGTGACAGGGTACGGAAACTCAGCATTCTGGAATCGACTTATATAATTGATCTCCAGACCAAGACCCCAATAGGGCTAAACAATGAAGAGGAATTATGGGTTCATTTATGAGGATTTGAAAATTATTTTTGTGCGGAAAGGCATATCTTTAAACACATTCTGGATACCCTTCTCTGCCTTCTTCTGTTCTGTTTTCAAATTTTGTTGCGAGACAAAAATGTTATGTACTCTCTCTCAGCAGTTGGTTTAAATGCCCATTCAGGGCTCTATTGTCGCGAACGAGGAGATGACAGATTAGGTTACATGGGTGGGGTGTGAATTGGATATTTATCCGCATCGTAAGAAAAATAAAAAATTATTTCTCTTCATTATATCTTTTCCCCTTATTGCGCTAATCTGGAGAAATATGTAACGTGTTCCTGTTAATCTAGGGCATATACATTTGTACGCATGGTAAATGCATTTAAGCTTTGGAAATTATCATTTACCATCTGCTTTTCTCTCCTGATCTCCTCGACAAAAAAGACATTTGCCATATTGTACTGCTGCCCAATTTTTTACTTTAAATATATTGTTTGTATCATTGAAAGGCACATTGCTTTGCAAAATTTGTCACTATAAGATGGCCGCCATGTATTCACGAACAATGCTGCTGAAAGTCCATCTTCTATGTTGAGGTTTTACCCCGTGACATGTGACTCAAGTTTAAATGTGCCCGCGAAATACAAAAAAACTGACATTGAAAAAGCCAGTCGGCGAAACGCGTCTGTCAGCGTTTCGGGATTTCGGGAGTAAAGGGGGGGGAACTTGCTAAATAAAGCATTTATGCTTTAAGAAACATCTTTCCTGTATTTTGCTTGGAGTGCTCTCCGTTCTACACGTTTGACGTGTTTGGTTGTTTCATATATATACACATACATACATATTTCCTGACAAAACTCAGGTAGAGTGAAGTTATGGTTGAAAATGTCATAAAACAGCACCTAAAAGTCACTGGAATTCACGTTTATGGTTAGGTAAACTACATCTCCCTACTTATGACGGTCTATATGACATCACCCATGATACGTTAAATGGCCGCTTTGAAAAGATCCCTAATGACATTTCAAATGACATTAATGATGACAGTATTAGGAGGTACCAACACAATGCAGCAGGATTTAGCTGCATGACCAGACCTTGTGCCCAAATTTCTATGAGCGACCAACACATTTTGCGCACGATGTTTGGCTGTATGCATCTAGGCTTGACTGTAAGAACTGGCATTTAGACCAAGTCTCTGTAGGCAGCCGTCCTCTGCTGTGCATGGCCTTCATCTACATGTAATGGGGGTTAGTTGCAGGGCCTGCCCACAGCCAGGCCCTGACCCCAACCATCCATGGGTAGTTGACCATTAGGGAACATGGTCTTAAGCCAAGCGCAGCAAGGTTTGGCTGCATGGATTGACCTTTGGGCTGATCCTGTGCCCAACCCATCGTGGTTGATTGTTTAAAATTGAGTTACTGGTTGACTGAGGTGTGCGCCATGATCCGGCCTCAACCGCAATCTTTGTCAGGGGAAGGCACAAGCAAACCTCAAATTAAGCTTTGCTCAATCTCTGGAAGCAGTCAGGCTTAACTTAGAGGCAATGTGTAAAGTATTTGTGCAACAATTCAAACAGTAAAACTGTGAAAACACCACAGATAAAGATCCCACACGAGGTTAGAAAAATAGAACCTAATTTAGTAAATAAAACAAGACTAAAACGACAAAAATCCAATCAGTAGAACCGGAGTTATGAATCGTTAAAAAATAAACTGTGAAATAGTGCCTATAAACAGAAAGAGCCAACCATGGCTATTTGGTCATACTGGCCCGGGTGAAATGCAAAAGTTTAGGACGCCTGCGATGGAATGCTGGTCGGATACAGACCAGATTAGTCCAACTGAAGTTTTACCTTCTAAAGTTTTGTGCCAAGTGTCCTGTTCATGGTGGAGAGGGTCACGGGGAGCAAGAACAGCGTAGTTGGTCGGCATAGTGTGAAGAGCAGGCCGGGCTTCGTGCACAGGCAGGCTGGAGCTTTGCAATGTCGGTCTTCCATGTGCTGTAAATGCTGCTGTGCGAAGAGACAGGCTGGTGGCCGCTCGCACTGATTTTCTTTGCGAGCGGCGCCTTTCCAGTGTGAACAGACCCGTTCGCTGTCGCGAATAGTCAAAAAGCTGGATTTTAAGAGCCTGTGTGCCACATCCAAGAGTCCAGGACCTGAGCGGCACCACTTTGAGGGCCAGGAACTCGCTGCAGCTGGGTCCAGGAGGTGGTTGGGGAGCCTTTTCTGTACCTGAGGCTCAGATCAAGAGGCCAGTAGACTTACCCTTGTTGTCACTCTAGTGTCCTGAGTTCAGGATGGAGTTGCAGGTCCAGTTCTTCTTCCCCAGGCAAGGGGGTAGCAAGTCAGCACAGCAAGACAGCAGTTCCTTTAGGTCAGCAGCCCAGTAGAGTGGCTGTCCTTGTAGAAGCACAGGAACCCTTCTTCCTGGCAGAGTATCCACTAGTCCAGAAGTGTACTGAAGTGTTGGTGGTTTTGTTTTTTCATTTTGCAGTTTTATATAGCACTAACTCGACCTAAAGGTAATAGAGTGTGTATATGAGCACAAGTTATATTACACAAGGAGACATTCATTTTGATAGGCATGGGGAGATTAAGTGATTTGCCCTGAATCACAGGATGTTGAGCTGAAGCTGCGACTCAAATCTGGTTCCCCAGTTCCAAAGTCGGCAGCTCTGTCCGATACGCCACATCCTTTCCCATAGGTCCTTCTTTTATACCCTGGTGCCCTAGTTCTGGAAGGTGTGAGAAGCTTCTAGACAGTGGCTTTGAAGTGCATGGAATTTCCTGCCGCCCCTGCCTGGGCTCCAAGCTGGCAGATGTGACAATGCAAGATCATTAGGCTCTTTTTGTGAATTCAGAGCACAGACTATTCAGGTGTAAGTGGGGCTGTGCTTGGCTCACACCCCACCCCCTTTCTGCTAGCAGATGGCCCATTCAGGCACATCTAATCCTTCTAATGTGTGACTGTCTGGGAGGAATTCACAAAGTCTAACTGTCAGTTACACCCAGTCTTGTGACCTAGACGAGGCTATAGGCGCAAAAGACTAAGGGAAATAAAATGCCAACTTTCTAAAAGTGGTATTTTTACAATTGTGATGAAAAGCCTGACTTCACCACTAAATAGGGCTTTTCACTCCATTTCCAAAGACACCAAACATGAACTGGTTATCCCTTTCCATTTGGAAATTGCACTTATAAAATGTAATGAGTTAACTACACTGTTAACCTAAGAAAGATATAGGCCTTGCCGTAGTCAAAAAACAAATGTAAGAGTTTTTCACGACCAGGGCATGTAAATCTTAAAAGTACATGTCCTACCTTTTAAATACACTGCACCCTGACGTCTGGGTTGGCTAGGGTCTTCCCTAGGGGTGACTTATATGTATAAAGTGGAAGGTTTAGGCCTGGAAAAAGGTTTCTTTTGCTAGGTCAAAATGGCAGTTTAAACTGCACACAGAGGCTCTGCAATGGCAGGCTTGAGGCATGTTTAGAGGGCTACTTAAGTGGGCGGCACAATCAGTGCTGTAGGCTCACTAGTAGCATTTAATTTACAGGCCCTGGGCACATGTAATGCCACTTTACTAGGTACTTACAAGTAAATTAAATATGCCAATTGGGTATAACCCAATTCTAACACATTTTAAGGAGAGAGCACAAGCACTTTAGCACTGGTTAGCAGTGATAAAGTGTACAGAGTCCTAAGGCCAACAAAAACAAATATATCAAAAAGTAGGATGAAGAAGTCAAAAAGTGGGGGTCACCCTGCAAAAAGGGCCAGGTCCAACAGTGACCAAGCCCACTGTACATGGCTGTTGGGTCTGACTTCTGGCCAGGCCATGCATTCAACTTTCCGTGGGAGGCCAATCCCTGCTGCCCGCGACCTTAGACTGTGGGCAGCTGTGGCTGGCCTCGGGCCTGGTCATTAGCCATGACTTGCATCAAAAACTGCTGCCTAGGACCATTGGTTCCCTTTATATTTTAATTGTTTTAGGGTTCATAGTCCAATATCAATAGCACTATCATAAATGATTTTTGAGATGTCATCAGTGATGTCATTAACATGCAAGGAGTGATGTCATATGTAAGGATAAAGCAGTGCATGAATTTGTGTGAGTTATAGTGAGTTTACAGGCTAAGATCTGTGATTTTTAGGTGCTGCTTTGTGACCATAACTGCATTTTAACTGTGTTTTTAAGTGAATTTCTGTTTTTTGGTTATCATATACAGCATGTAACTGTTCTTTGTGCATATCCTCTTGTTTATGGTCTAAGCAAGCATTGGCCTCCGGTCCTTGCCTTCAGCCACATCCTGCATCCAAACAGCCACAGTGGCCAACCCCCTCCACAACACACGGCCTTCAGCTGTGTGCAGTAAGGTCAGTGACAGACCTTGGCATACGGCCAGGACCTGCCCTCAACGGTCCACAGGCGACCAACCCCTACTACGCCCTACCTTAGACCATGCACAGAAGGGCTTGGAAGCAGTCCCTAGCCTTTGGCCAGGTCCTGAATACAACCCGCCAAAGGAAGCCAAACCCCTTTGTACAGCTCACCTAGGCCATGTGCACAAATTCAACAGCTGGGGTGTACTAGTGGGTTGGCCTTCGGCCAGACCCTGCCCCAAGCCCACCCCAGGCAGTCAGCTACCATTGCACACGGCCCAAAACTATCCCCAGTTGGCCAGGCTCTTCGCCTAAACCAGAGCAGGCATTGGCAGCAGGATCTGCACTGCGGTTGCCCATGTGCGGCAGAGCTTGGCCGCGAAGGCTGCCTGTGTCCAAGGCCTACATTCAGCCAGTAGGGATTCCAGGCTCCTGTAAGGCCTGGCTTCGGGCCAACCCTGCTGTAGGCCAGGCTCTGCCCCCAACCCACAGAGACTGGTGAACCCCCATTTTATAATGAATTTTTGTTCTTGTTGATTCCAGGGTGCCAGTCTTTGAAGCCTCTACCCCCTTGTGGATTTATTGGGTAGCATGACATAGAAATATGGCATATGGTAGGCTTCAACAATGCTTGAAATCAAAAGTCCATAAAAGGAATAGAAACATTTCAGAACAATTCATTTGTTTTATTAGAAAATGTTGGCCACAGATATGACCATAACAAAATACTGCTTGAAGAGGGCCATCGATTTTTTCCTAATAAAAACCTGTGAAAGATGTACCTATGTCATATATCCCCCATGTACCTACATGTTATCTGTGTTTCCTTTTCTACGAGCCTTTTTTTGTGTAGATGCCAGTTATTTTTTTTTTATTTTGTTCATTTGATGCGGTTGTATTTTTTTGCTGTGCTATGAGACTGCTACAAGTGTTCAGAAGCCGAAAAGGTGCTTTTTTCTTTCATATTGTTAAGCATATTGCTGGGAAGCCCTTTACAAGACTGGATGTTTCATGGAAAGCCTCTGTATCCCGGAAAATGGATATGAGTAAGCCTCTAAGTGCTCTCAACCAGACCCCCTTAATGCCTCTCGCGAGAAGTGTGGGATTTGTAGGAAGCGCTTTCTGGTGCTCCATGTGTCAGTTTCAGAAACACTTACATGTGCATTTAGGCTTGTGAGGCTTTTCTTCTTTATATAATTTCTCAAGATAATTTTTCAAGTGGCTTGCATTAAGAAGGTTTAAAATGGGCGTTGGGTCATTCATATAGTTCACGGTTAGGAAGGAGTGGAAAGAGCATTCTCATAGCACACTTGTCCATCAACCTGGATTTCTCAGTGCACTGGTCTGTGACAGCACCTATGGATTAAATAGATTTCCTTTTAGAGTGCTCAAGGGGAAGAAGGTTTGGTCCAGAGTGTAGGTGGTGAAGGCATTATTCACAACCGACCATGCAGGGAACCCAACCAGCAACCCATGGTGAAGAGATGAAAGGAAATTGGGCAGCCTAAATCTGATTAACTCAAGGAAGAACCTAAAGGGACAAAGGGAAAGAATGTTTATCAGAAGATAAAGAGGACAGTTATGTGGCTGACATATTGAACGTCAATTGAGGATAACCAGGAGTAGCAGCTGCTACCCCAGACTTGCTCTTTAGTACCCTTGACACTACCCTTGGTGCTACCCTTGAGTGCATGTGATCAAGTTAATGTTGCTCCAATAGCCCTGTTTACTTTCTACAGTTTCCGCCTCTTGCCCTTCCCCAGTCCATCATTATCGCATATTAGTCTCTTGAGGGGCAAAGGGATGGACAAACGGTCAGCCCTATGGTGTCACTTGCCGACAACAAATGTGTGATGTCACTTCCATGACCCTGGCTTTGACATTTCGGTAAAACGGTGCCTATGACCTAAGAGTTTCTCTCGACTCTGAACGAAAGAATGAATGACCCGAGCTGCACTGGGCGTCCATTCAGGTGGATACTTTGTAATCTGGAGACCAGATGTCTCGAGGTCCGACCTCAAGGAAGGACGCTAGTCTTCTGGCTTCTCTAAACATTTGAATTGTAAAACATGTGTGCACCTAGCGCGTTAGCATAAGGTTAGCTACTGGTTTCTTCAATGACTTGTGAAATGTGACTACAGCCTACATTAGACGTGGCGCAGGGGTGACCTCACAGTGGACTTCCTCCCACATGCAGAATAGCTTACATTCCACCAAAAGGACAAACTTGTAACAAGAAATGTCACACATTGAAAACCTAGTGCTTGAGTATAGGCTTCAACCCGAACTGCCGGGTCCAAGTCGGGACCCTAAGCATAATGCTCAGCACCTTCTTTGGTTTTTGGTTTGACTCTATTTTTAGAAACCCACATTTTCATTCTTTTTCAATGGGAGTAGCAGTAGAGTAGAGTTATGGGTGTATTTTATTTTAGTGATTAGAGAAAAAAAGCAGGCAGAACCTACCGCAGTGTCAGAGTATGGTTCCCAACTTCCATAGTAATACCAGCTAACATGAAAGCTAGGATGTGGGACACAAACCAGGTGAAAGACGGCTATATTGTCTGCCAACAGTACAACATTGCAATATTAGAAAGCAACTCGTGTTGGTATCTCTCACCTGGGCGCATTCTGTCTTGAGTTATTCCTCAAATCAATGTTATCTGCATTAATATTAAACGGTGGTCACTCTAATGGAATGAACAAGAACTCTGCGAAAACAAGGTGTTAAGCAGTTTTTTGGGCTTTTGCTTCATTGATTTTTCTCACTTTGAATAGTAATTTGGACTAATACTAATGCTTTACGTTATAAGGTGATGTGCAGTGTGTTTGGCAAACTGAGGGTATTTCTAGAACCAAGTCTGGTTGAATAATCAATTCTTACAATGTACACGCGCAGCAGGTTTGCAGCTAATGATATCTTATGCGCTCTTTTAATAGATTTTTTTCCTAATAGATTCTCTTCAAAATTATCTTACAGGAGGAGCCAATCACATTTTGCGAAGAAACCTTTGTGTCTCATCGATCCAGCGGCATGAGACAGTTTCTCCAGAATGCCACACAGCTTCAACTTTTTAAACAGGTATTTCAGTGACATTTTAAAAAGGTTAATTTTTTAAAATTAATATACTGTATTTTACAACTAAAGCAACAACAAAAGAAAATCACAACATAGAGGTCAGGATTCCCTCCATGTACCTTTTTTAGTGGTTTATAAGAGGTTTGCTTTGTGAGTAAGGAACAGCACAATTGTTTAATTTAAATTGATTGATGGATACATTAGTAAGGGCCTGAAAGGTCAGGGTTCCTGAACTATTAGCCTGTTTTCCCCAAGAGTCCAAAGCCCGATGAAGGAAGGGGTTGTCTATTAAAAGACCGAGATCAATGTTTTAATTGTGCCACAGTCTGTAGCCCACGCGCAGGACTGTTAACCAATCAATTTGATCTTTCAAGTAGATAAACAATGTTTGCAATTGCACAATCATTTTTAAAAAAGCAGGATTTTAAAATGTTGGGTAATGTTTGGTGATGGATTGCTGTTCGCCATTTTTCATAGCAAATGCTTAGAAGGGATGCACAATAACTATAGATGTGTGACATTTTTTTTAGTTTCTGCATCTGATTCATATTGCAATATCACAAGCTGTGCTAGGAAATGTTTCGTGGACAGCACTATTGACTCTCCTATCCAGTGAATATCTTTACTGTCCAGAGTAGGGTTTGGCTTTGTCTGATTATCTGACAGGTACTGTAGATAGTGATCGAGTGGGAGTAACTAGGGGAGAGGAGTTGGCCTAACGGCTAGGGCGGCCGACCTCGAACCCGGGGAACTGGGTTCGAGTCCCGGCAAGAACACTGAACATCCTGTGATTCTGGGCAAATCGCTTAATCTCCCTGTGCCTACCAAAAAAAAAAAAAATGAATGTGTCCTCATGTAATGCAACTGGTGCTATGTAAAGCGCTCTGAGACCCGATTCGGGTCAAGTTTGCGCTATATAAAACTCTGTAAAATAAAAAAAATTAAAAACTACTTTGGGCTTCATTGATACTGGCCCGCTAATGTCTGATTTGTGCGATAACTCCTTGTATCGCACATATTGAAATTATTCGTTTTGTGTTTTCATCCCACCCAGGATATACTGGGTGTGATTAAAAACGCATCCCCTTTCCGGATTTAAAGGCAAGAAAAGGCCTGGAAAACCACAGGACATGGGGGATTTGGCTCAGCAGCCACCAAAATCTGCATGTTATGTCCCATTTCATTGGCAAAATCTGTAATAGGTACTATTTACTGCACTTTATAAATTCCGAACACCTCAGTGTCGATCAGTAATTATCCCCTTTTAAACCAGGCCACTCTCAATGGGCATCTTTGAGTCCAAGATACCACCGTGCGACCAGTGTCTTCAAGTTGGGTACATTGCTATGGATATAGTGTCACTGGAGTGAGCCCTAATCACTTGTGGTAAGCTGTTCTGGAGTTGGAAACGTGGTTTCCTATGAATTCCTTGAAATACACAATATCCTGCTTGTCACTGCTTCAACGTGACCATTAGGATCACAAGATGGACCTCCCCCCTTGTTTTATGTAAAAGACTGGCTTTCGGCTGTGAAAATCCTATAACTAGGGTTCTATCATGATATACTGTTTTGCTAAAGTTCCGTTCTCATTACTAATGATAGCCGTGCACCTCTTGCCTGTCTGAGTATCGCTGAGGTAGGGTGACCAGGTTTTGAGAAGCAAAAACCATGACTGGCCTGACATAAAAGTAGGACTATAGCCTTTAGTCTTACTTCTATATCTGACCTGTCCTGTATTTTGTGTGTGTGTGTGTGTGTGTGTGTGTGTGTGTGTATATTTTTTTTTAAACTTTTGTTGCTGCAACTTCTTCTTCAGGGTCTACATTCCGGTGCGCTCTGCTGGTACACGCACCACCTCTCTCTGGTCCATGGTCCCAGAAGGAGCTTTTTCTGTGTGTGGGGGAGATTATATATAATGCATTTATATATAATGCAGCAACACCTCCCCCCAGAACAAGGGGGGCCGCAACGGGCCCCCAAACCCCATCCCCGCCAGCCTTTCCATGGCGGCATCACCGCCATGGAAAGGCCTTTTCTTCACAACATCCTAATTTGGTGGACGGTGCCCATTTTAGGCACCCTGCACCGTCCGCCAGGCAATCGGTACGATTGCCTTTGGCGGTGTAGTGGCGGACGGACTTTGCGTCTGCCGCTGTACCCTCTGCCATCCTAATTGGGCAGTGGGTAAATTGCTTAGTGATGGCGGAAGGACCGCCCCTAAGTTATGCGGTGAATTCATGAATACTATGAGGGGGGATTTTATTTTTTTCATCTTTTTCTGATAAGCGGGTTCTTTCATGTGTTCAGGGCACATGCAAACTGACCACTTGCTCCACTTTCTACCATATGTTTCGCAACCCTGGACCTCTTCAATGACATAAAATGATGGCCACAACTCTGCTCAAGTTGCTGCCAGCCCATCACGGCATTCCTATTGGCATCTGCATTCGCGATTAATCGCTAAATCGTTGCAAATTAACTGCAATTGCAAATATACAAATTTGGATTTCCTTAAATTTCTCTCCAACTGCTAAACGGATTTACACCAAATAATAAAAAGCATAGTCTGTGGACCAAAGTCGACCTTTTTGCCAAATTTGGTGTATTTCTGTCCAGCAGTTCGGGCTGCAGTTGTGTCTAAAGCTCCTATGGGAATTAACATGGGAAACACACTTTGTTTGAACCCCCCCAACCCCCTTTTTCTTGGGTCTTCTTTACGGATCATCCCAAATCTTTCCGTGTGCAACAAGAATTGCCAGCACACTTTTTTTGGGACACTTTGTGAAGATTCATCAAACGGTGCCAAAGATATTGGTAAGTCAAAAAACGCTTTTCCTATGGAAGCATGTTCCTAACTATACCTCCCTACTGGTGACTGCCAGTAGGATATGGATATATATATTACCTACTGGCGGTCGCCAGTAGGTAGTTATAGTTAGGACCACGTTTCCATAGGAAAACCTCAACATTCTATTTTGAATAACTTTGGCGCCGGTCGACGAATCCTCGCGAATTTCTCAAAATAGGTGGGGCGCTACGCTCCGCTCCTACCCTGAAAGTCTCGGGGGGATTCGTCAAGCGGGGGCTGAGATAAAAGGGGGGTCCCAAAACGCGTTTTTCCCATGCATTTTTCCATAGGACCTTTAGAACGAGCTACAGCCCGAACGGCTGAACAGAATTACTAGAAATTTGGCAGAGAGGTAGTCCCTAGGTCAAGGAAGTGCCTTTTGTAGGTTTGGTGTAAATCTGTTCAGTAGATTCTGAGAAAATAGCCTTTAAATCAATATATATATCTGAGCCCGCTTACGGTACGCTTACCGTACGCTTACCGTACGCTTACCGTAAGCTTACGGTGGCGTGCGCGAGCGCGATTCTGATTGGCTCTTAGATCTTAGTAAACATTCGAATCGGCCGAAACCAGGAAGCGGCGTCCGCCATTTTGTCTCTCGCACTGAGTGTTGTTTATCAAACATGATGGCCAAAAACATGTTACGGGGCTGTTTTGACAACTCCCTCCCACATAGTCATGTTGAGGGAGTCCCCAAACATCCCCCAAGAGCAAAAACGGTTTTATTTTTTTTTCGGCAATTTCGCGGGGTACGCTTACCGTACGCTTACCGTAAGCTTACCGTACGCTTACGGTAAAAAAATAAAAATAAAAAAAACACTATCCACACTTACCCCACCCCCTGTGCTTTTGGTGGCCGCAGGCCACCAAATGTGCAGGGCTTATTAATAGAGAAAAAAAACGTAATTTTGGCAACATGAAATTATAAAATCGAAATAAAAAAAACACTATCCACATTGACCTCACCCCCTGTGCTTTTGGTGGCCGAAGGCCACCAAATGTACAGGGCTTATTAAAGTTGATAAAAACCGTGCACGGAACGAACTGCGTTAAGTGGGCGCGCACGCCACAAATGGCGTAAAGTAACTTAGCATTTAAAAAACCGTACAAATTCACTGAAAAAACCATAGGTTTCACACACGTTATAGTTAGGAAATAGCATTTAAAAAACCTTGCTAATTCACTGAAAAAACCATAGGTTTCACACATGTTATTGTTAGCTGGACATTTTACTGATAAAAAACCAATGAAATTCCCCCGTTATAGTTACTGTAGGCAACTATAACTCACGCGACCGTAATCCTCTGCTGATGACATATGTGTCTTTATGAAAAAAAAATATTTGTAATATATGTATAGCTAAAATTTAATGGAAGAAGATATGGGCAAATAAGTGTCTAAATACAGTATTAGCATCAGCAGAGGATTGCGGTCGCGTGAGTTATAGTTGCCTACAGTAACTATAACGGGGGAATTTCATTGGTTTTTTATCAGTAAAATGTCCAGCTAACTATAACATGTGTGAAACCTATGGTTTTTTCAGTGAATTAGCAAGGTTTTTTAAATGCTATTTCCTAACTATAACGTGTGTGAAACCTATGGTTTTTTCAGTGAATATATATATATATATCCATATCCTAAACACAGTATTCCACCAGTGGCCAGCCAAACTCGCAGCGGGTGCAGCCAGGAAGCGGTGGTGGAAACCGCTTATAAAACAGCAAAAACAAGGAGTTCATGGTACTCCCAAGGTCCGGTGCACTCACGGGGTATGTGTCGGCTATAAAACATCCGCAGACGCGTTTCTGGCTCTTGCCGTCATCAGTGCGGAAAAGCCGTCAATAAAACGACACAGTCCTTTTAAACGGTTCTGCCATATGTTTGGTGGATCGTTGGCCAATGAAGGGCCGGTAATGGGGCATCACCGTTTTCATTATTTATTACCTAATGCAATGTCTATGGCGCTCCCATCGCTAAAAAAGTTAATTGGCAGCCGTAATACCTGTGCCTGTACATCCCCCGCCTGCCGCTGGATTAAAATCGAAAACACTGTGAGTGTCCCACATATGGTGAAGCACTCTAGCTTTGTATAAGCCACAACCTGAATAGGTGATCAAGACCGTGATGGTTGAAACCCGTAGGAGTAGGAGAGAGATGGATTGAAACAAATAAACGCATGAAATCCCAATGAGAGTGCTGCGAACTTTTTAATTGTTGATTAATGGTTTAGCAAGGTCGGCCCTACCTTGCCGCAATCGCCAACTTTTTAGCGCGCCCCCCGCAGAAGGACCGTGATGGTGAATGTAGGTACACACACACAATAGGCTTCTAAATGCATGTGTGTTTTTGAATATATACATATACATATATATATATACACACACACACACGGCTTGTAACTGTGTGTGTTACACACATTAGGTTTGTGTGTGTGTGTGTATATATATATATATATAGTGTGTGTGGTTTTGGTACACACACAATAGGCTTGTAAATGTTTGTGTGTGTGTGTGTGTGTATATATATATATATATATATATATATATATATATATATATATATATATATATATATATATAGGCTAATAAATCAATTTGTATGCACTGAATTGCGGTCCGTGCTCCTTTCTTTTCGGACACAACGAAACGCTCACAAAAGCGGAGGAGTGCTTCTGATATATATATATATATATATATATATATATATATATATATATATATATATATATATATATACACACACACACACACACACACACAGGGACCAGTCTGGGCAGAAGATTACAGGTATTCAGGGGTGGTGAGAAGTGCACATGGGGGAAAGTGGTTTCAAACTGTTCTTACAACTGCTAAGCCCGTTCACAGCAACCAAACCTCCTTAATATGTCGGCCGACATTGTACGAGATAGGGAGGCAGCAGCCATGACCATGTTTTCTGACAGCCCCCCGATACCATCAAATATTCGAGACAAAAGCAATATAGAAAGTAATAAGCAAGACAGTTCCTTGAAAGAAAAATATAAAATTTTAGAAAAAAAGTTACGCAGTGAATAGAGCAAGTGGTGGGAGTCGAGATCCCTCCAAAGGTATATTGATGTAAACCGGATCCCAAGGGGACTGAGGATTTTGACGGCCCTAACCCCGACCTCATGAAAGAGTGGGCCGAGAGTAATCTTGAGTCTTCGCGGGAACTGGTACTAATTCTCATTAAGTACGCAGACATCGACCGGGCACTATTGCTTAAAGAGATTGCAGAATTAAATGAGGAATTAGGCAAATTTGAGGCAATGGAGGAAAAAAACAAACTGATTAATGATATGACGCTAAGACTCGAGAAAGAGGAGGCAAAAATCATGGAAAGGAAGACATTCAAATTCCAAAGGTATCGCAATGATTACAAGCTGGGTCAAATTTTTACATTTGCCAAGAAATATGATGCCTTACGAGTTTCCAAATTTAGAGCCACGGAAAATCCTAAAGTCCACATCAGAGACAGGAGCACTGCTGAAACATCTCAGTCTGACATGAGTTCAATGGGCGACAGCGACTCGGATTCTGAGTTGCTTAGCATGGGGGAAAATGTCCAAATACCGAAACCATCACCAGGGGAGAGATCCATGTTTTATGCCACGAAAGAAGGCAAACTCTCTGCCCAAGACCTCAAAGAAACAACAGCGAAAGTTTGCCAACTGCAAGCGGAGGCAGAGGAGTAAAGCCAGCAGGAGGCACTCAAAATGGCACTCAAAATTACAACAAGAAGAGGGGAAGGGGACAGTGGACAAAGAAATAAGGACTGAATTTGATACAAACAGAACTGTTGTAAACCTAACGCAAGTGAAATTAACAAATGATGAAGAAAACATCTTGAAGTTAGGTCTTTCGTTTGCCCCAGAAAGTGACTTTGATTACGCTTCCACTAGACTGGAAATTTACAAAGCTGTTAGAAAATGTAAATAGATGAAATTCCACGCATTAAATAAAAATCATACTGAGGTGAGAGACAGGGGAGAAGCCAGTATCATGACGCAATCATATGCCCCCATTCTCGTAGAGATGCAGGAACTATTGGAGAGGGAAGGTGCAGGTTATGATGAATCTTTTCAGCAATACAATATACCTACAGGTGATATCATATGCCCACGACAAACCACACAGTTGACACCGTACAAACCTGTATCTACATTTAAGCTTATAACACCCTGGGATTCATCGGATGTCTTCCATGAAAATGTCATAGCTCAAGTAAAAAAAACTGCATAAGGAAACTCAAATTAAGCGGCGTAAGTACAGCAAAGAGAATCAACAATATGAGGCCCTTATCCAGAAATTGAAATCGGACAAGAACTTGATCATAAGGATCAATGACAAAGGAGGAAACATCGTACTCCTGACACGTGAGGAATACGACAGGGAGGCATACTCTCAACTTAATGATAGAGAATGTTACTTACGGACCACACCTATGGCTAGGAAGGAAGCTCATAAAGATTGCTACAAAAAACTGATAACATGGAAAAATAAATTATTGATTTCTGAGGATGAGTACAAATATCTAAAAAAGGACAATCCGGTAACCCCTTCCATATACTTTATCCCCAAAATCCATAAGGATATGAACAAACCACCTGGCAGACCCATCATATCTGCCAGGGATGAGATCCTGGAGAAGGGATCAGTTTACATAGATTATTTATTGCAGGACTATGTAAAATCTCTGCAGTCCTATGTACAGGACACAGGGGACTTTTTACGTAAAATCAGTCAAGTGGTCTGGAGGGAGGGTTCCTGGATGTTAGCATTAGATGTCACATCCCTATATACCAGTATTAGACACAGTGACGCTATACGAGCAGTACAGTACAGTACTATCTATCTCAAAGGCACAAACAATACAAGGAGCATAATGACATGTTACTCGAGATATTAGAAGATTGCCTCAAGAATAACAATTTTATGTTTAATAATCTCATTTATCAACAGATCAGGGGCGTAGCCATGGGGGCCAGTTTCTCTCCCCAGCTATGCCTGTCTCTATACGGGCAGCTGGGAGGAACTGGTCCTCGGGCGACAATTTGGAAAAATATTTGATGACAATGTTATTGTTTGGCTGCGATACATTGACGATGTATTTGTATTATGGGATGGCACTAAACAACAGGCAGAGGAATTTGTAGCAGGAATTAACGCAAATGATCTGAACCTTCATTTTACTGTCACTTTGAGCCAAACATCCATCATGTTTCTAGATACTGAGGTATATGTACATAACAATCAAATTGAGACAAGGCTTTATAGAAAGGAAACCTCTGGAAATTCTACTCTACATGCTAGCAGTGCACATCCTGCACACCTCATTAGCAGCATCCCGTATGGGGAGATGCTACGCCTCAGACGGATTTGTAGCAACGAATCAGATCTGAGGGAGGCACAGAAGCATAGCAAGCAAAGATTTCGAGAGAGGGGATACTCGGATCAAGTTATCAACAGCGCCGTCATGAAATCCATGAGACACAGTAGAGATGAGCGTTTAACCGACAAAAAGGAGGTGGTCCACAAAGTACCTCAAGATGAAACTATTGACAAAGTATGTGTGGGAAGTGAGATTAACCCATTTAGAATTATTATGGGGTACAGCAGACAACACACTAGCCTCCACAGAATAATCAATAAGAACTGGCCTACAATACTGAGTGACCCAGTGATTGGACCCACATTAGCATCCAGGGTGTCCATCACACATAGCAGGGCTCTCTCTATGAGAGACATGTTAGTCAATACCAGTCCCGAAACAATTGAGAAAACTACTTGGTTGCAGACAAACAGTGTTTTTTTTTTAAAGTGTAAAACCTGCAAGGCATGCCTCCATGGAGTTAACACCAAAACTTACAGAAACCCCTTCAGTGATAGGGAACACAAGATCCATAAGCTCCTCACGTGCAAAACAGAATTTGCCATGTGTGCTTCAGTACATCGGAAGCACGAAATTACCGGTATACAAGCGTATTTTACAACATCTTCATGCTATTTCCAACCAAGACAATACATATCCCGTGGCACGACATTTCAGGGAGTGGGACAACAGTAATAATGAGGGGCTTAAGTACTACGTGGTGGACGTAATTTCACCCAGCAGAAGGGGTGGTGTCAGGGAATCCAAACTGCACGGATTAGAGACAAGATATATTCTCCAGTTTGATTCCAAAACCCCGGGGGTGTTAAATGCCACGGAGGACTTGCACACCTTTTCTGGAATAAAAGATAATATAAGCGAGCTCTATCTGTTTGTTTTAGATATATACACAATATATGAATATGCAATCTGAACCCCTCTTTACCTGCCATCTTAACATGGATGGGTTATTATAAATTTGCCTTACAGGCAATTTTTATATTCATATTTATATATATATTTATATTTTATATCTATTCATATTTATAATGTTTCTTATATATAAATTAGTGTGGATAATTACTTATAACTGAGAACAACATTATATAGTTGCGACAGTCACCCACACTCTCCAGAGGTCCTTCTGGAGTAATATGACGGGGGATGTTCAGATACAAGGCATGTCATTTACATATCAGCGTTATATACCGAATATACAGTTTTAGAGCCTAACATGGAACAGTTTAGAACCCAGGGTGTAGTATAGCAACGTGGCCACTTACCTAACATTAACATTGGGTAGCTCTGACACTGCAACGTATTGTAAGTTTTGTAGTAACTGTCGAAGAGGATTTATTCAAGTTTTTTTAACAGTCACTCCAAACAGTTTTTATTCATCACAAGGAAAAGGTTCTTACACACACAGGCAACTGCTACATAGAAATTAATTAAACATTACCAATGCAGGGGACACTGAATAACGGGGATTTAACCCGAAACACAACAAATCCATTGTTTTAGTCAGTGTTGCACTATTTATGTATATAATCCATGGTGGGCAATTATCACAATTGCCTAAAAAAAGAGGGTTGTTAATCCAGTATTCAGCATTTATGCAGATATTGATGCAATTAAAGTCCAACCGTAAGTGTACATTGGTCATGCACACACAGAGGCAGTTGCATGAACAAACTGTTTTAAATTATTGGTTTTAACCTCTTTAATTTTTAAACATGGAATTTCAAAATGGATTCTACTGCTTAACTATATGCATTTGGTTTTATAATTCTTTAATCAAAAGGGTATGGATTATTATTAACCCTTTTATGTCTATGGGCGCTCCGCTCACGTGATTGTTGGTCATTTGCACTGGTCACTTTAAAAATGAAAGCTCAACATGAGTACAATGTCATGTGAACAAGGCTCGGAGGAGTCGAAACGTTATGGCGATATCAGAGGAATAAAGATTTAATTGCACTACCTTCTGGTCTGCGTCAGTGGTTGAAGGAGGAATCTGTGAGTTTGACACAGAAAAAAGTGATATATATATTTATTCACTGAAAAAACCATAGGTTTCAGGGGTGTTATAGTTAGCTGCACATTTCCCTCGTACAAAACCCTAGAAATTCCCCTGTTATAGTTAGTTCAGCTAACTATAACTCGTGCCCCCGCAATGCACTGCTGATGACGTCACATATTACATCACTCATGACATGGTCAGTGACATCACTGATGACATCACTGATGACATCTCAAATGACATCACTGATGACATCACTGATGACTTCATGCAGTGAGTATGTGTTTCTGTAAAGTTTCAATATGTTTACTATATATAGGGAAAAGCCTGTTGAAGAATGAGTGGTTGTACAAGTGTGTGAATGAATGATTTTGTATGTGTGTAACTAACTCTATAACTGACTCTATAAGTGACTAAAATGTGTGAATGTCTGTATGTGTCTGTGTGTTGGTGTATAAGTGGCTGCATGGTTTTGTGAATAGCTATATGAGTGTCTATATGGGTTATTGATTGGTTGTCTGAGTATCTGTATGGGTGCCTGAGTGTTTGTGTGCGTAGGCTGTGTGTGACTCTGTGCATAGATGTGTGAGTGGGTGATTCTATGGGTGCATGGTTTTAAGAGTGCATCTGTGATGAACTGTATGGTTGAGTGAGTGTATGTATGGGTGTGTTAGGGATTGAATGTACATCTCAGTGGTACATTTGTGACTAACTACATATGTGAAAGGCAGTATATATGTGTGTAAGAGTATATAAGTGGGTATATGTGAGAGTGTGTGATTGTGAGAGTGGCTGTATGGATGAGTGTGTGCTTGTATCAATGATTGTATAAGAGCGTAAGTATGTGGTACTATTTTTATGAGTAAGTGAACTTGAGTGTGTATAACTGCATAGGTGAGTAAATGGGAGTGTAATTATTTGCATGACTGACTAGGTGTGAGAGTACCTCTATGGATGATTGGTGGTGTGTGAGTGTCAATGTAGGTGTATAAATGCATATGATAGTCTTGTACGGAGTGACTGTAAGTATGAGTGACTGTACAGGTGAATGAGTGGGGGTGTATGTAGACCTAAGAGTTAATAAGTGGGTATGTAGTTATTGGTATTGGAGTATCTATGGTTTTGAGAATGGACGTCTGAAATTTTGAGTTGGTGTATCAACGGTTAAATTAGGGTGTCAGAAGATGCAGTAATTTATCACATGGATGACGTCATCAGTGATGTCATTTGAGATGTCATCAGTGATGTCATCAGTGATGTCACTGACCATGTCATGAGTGATGTAATATGTGACGTTATCAGCAGTGCATTGTGGGGGCGCGAGTTATAGTTAGCTGAACTAACTATAACAGGGGAATTTCAAGGGTTTTGTACGAGGGAAATGTCCAGCTAACTATAACACCCCTGAAACCTATGGTTTTTTCAGTGAATTTCTAAGGTTTTTTAAATGCCAATTCCTAACTATAACGCCCCTGAAACCTTTGGTTTTTTCAGTGAATTTCAAAGGTTTTTTAAATGCCAATTCCTAACTATAACGTGCGTGAAACCTATGGTTTTTTCACTGAATTTCAAAGGTTTTTTAAATGCTAATTCCTATCTATAACTTATCTCTGAAGATATCATGTTTAATGATTTTGATTGGATTTGTATATTTTTCAAATTCAGTGTGTCAATTTCATTAATTACATTTTTTTTAAAATACTTTTTAATCACCATTTTTTAAAGTTATTTTTTCAATTAATTCTTTTAAAAATTAAAAAATATTATTTGAACTTAATGGGTTTTTCAAACATTTTTTTTATATTTTTCAAAATATTTTTTTAACTATATGTGCAAAACTTTATTTTATATATTTTTTCAATGTTTTTGGATCCGCGCACCCTAAGCGCACCGTTCCCGATCCCTTCGCGATAGCATCCGCGCATGGTATGCATTGGGTACGTGTTTAGTGCGCGATCGCAATGCGACGGGTACACGACTCCCAGCGTATATGCGACACGTTTGATGTACGTGACGCGACGTTTACGCGCTTTCGCGATGCGTCATCTGCGTCTATGACGCGGTAGGTGCGCGGATCCCGTGAAATATTTAACATTTAAAAAAAACATATATATATGTATTTCGTGTCAATATTAATTGAAGACAAACTCTAAACTAGTCTTAAAACTAATATATTTTTACATCTAATCCTATAATTTTTTTAATTCAATTTCGCAGATGCGCGCTGGGTCCGTGCTGCGTCCGTGATGCGCGGGTCCGTGATGCGCGGATCCCATGTGACCTGCAAAAAAAGAGATTTGATTGGTTCATTACACTTCCTCTTCTAACTATTGAAAGACCCCACCCATTTCAATCATTCTTTTTTGACCTTC
The DNA here is from genome assembly GCF_964204655.1 of Triturus cristatus. Lineage (NCBI taxonomy): Eukaryota > Metazoa > Chordata > Amphibia > Caudata > Salamandridae > Triturus > Triturus cristatus. Next base: position 1,106,307,696 of record NC_140580.1, on the reverse strand, counting down.
TTTTGAGCACCATCTCTTTGGAGAGAAGAAGATTTTTTAGACTAAGTTTACACTTAGCTCTAACTTTTTTCAACCAAAAATGGCTTCAGGGCAGCAGGCATCACCTGCATCACCTCATACTTCTGAGGATGAATTTTTGGCGGAGGCACCACCCAAAGAACGTTTTTCTTCAGTGGTGTAGAAATTTTTTACTTTTCCCGAGGGGCAGAATAAGACCAATGCCACCTTGGTCACGTGCAAGATTTGCAAAAGAGTGCTGTCACGAAGAGATCCTAACAAGAAATACTCGTGCGGCATGGCAAGTATGATGAAGCACCTGAGGAGCCTTCATCCAAACAATCTTGCACGACAAGGGTGCAAACGGATGAGAAACACTCCTGCGCCATCCACTTCATCGCAGCCGAGCACATCTAGAGTGCATCCATCAGCCCAAACCTTGGACATCCGTCCTCAATTTCAATATTTAAAAGTGCTCTGCACTAAGTGCAATAAGACTTTGTGCTATGGTGAGCAGTCGATCGATCTGAGTCACATCTAGTCACATTTGCTATTTTTTATTTTTTATTGTTTCCTGAAGTTCATTGTTTGGTTTCTCCTGTTTTATTTTTTGTTTGTTTTTTTGCAGAAAAACCAAGAAAAATTAAAAATTGTTCAGAAAACCCCCAAAAAATTATAAAAGAAGAAAGAAGAAAAAAAAAGTTTTTGTAAGAACTAACTTTCCTGGTTTATAGAAAGAGCTAAATTTCTTTGTTAGTGTTAGTTTAGATGAATGTATGTGTAGTACGTAATTGACTGAATGAATGCATTAGTAGCGTATGGTGAATGTATAAGTGCAGAAGTATGAGGAAGTGCTGCAGCATCACACAGTAACCTCTTTAACTGCAGTGTGCTGTAGTACTTCCGAAGCACAGGGATGCAACATGTGTACATAAATATGTTGCAAATCTATGCTTCTGTCTGCACGGCTGCTTAAAGTGTAGCCATGTGGTGACACAGGCATCCTTGCACCATAGTGCAAGGATATCTGTGTCATGTGCTGTTTGTTTTTCTGCAGGAAGACTCACCTTCCTCCACAAAAACAATGAGAAAATGCATTTTTCTCCTTCAATGTATGCTGAACATTTCAGCATGCATTGAAGATATAAAAATGTGGAGAAATGAAAACAATTCTCCTTGTTGTGCTTTCCTACACCAAATTTAGAATGGTGCACCATTCACACACATATCGAGATTTACGATTTCTGATAAATCTAGACATGTCTTGTTCTATGAGTATTCAGTGCAATCATGCACAACAACACTTATAGAACACCCTTTCAAAACAAAGTGGTCTGCATGGTGAGATTGTATTTAAATGAAGTATAAAAAGTGCACAGAGTGCCTTTTCCTCTCTTTGTAAATATGAAAGAGTATCTTACACAATAACTATGTTACAAAAAGTGACATATTTCTGATTTTAAAATTCCTTGCGAATGATAAAAGGTAAGCACAGAGTTTTGTCTGCAAAGATGTTCAAAGAAGAATGATTTAAATAATTGTGGTCCTTCAATAGCTAAAATAGGAAACATTATGAACCCCTCAAATCTCTTTTTTTGCAGGTCACATGATATCTGATTATGGTCAGATTTCAAAACTACATAGGTATAAACAGAGTGTTTTTACAAACATGTTTCCACTTTGTAGCTTCTTGCAGACCTCCTCATTCAGCATATTGAGACTTAGTTAAACTTACCTTCACAGTAAAATGAAGAAAAAATGGTACACATTTTTTTCACATTTTCATTCCAATCTACATTCTTAAAAATTGCTTATTTTAAAATTTGGATCTGTGAAAGAAAAGGGAAAAAAAATTATAACATGTAATAATACATTTTTTACAACACAGCATAATTTCCACAAAGTAATTTTTTTGCCTTTTTTGCTGTTGTCAGAATATAATAAATTTCAGTAAAAATAGTGATTTCAATCATACTCATCACTTAACAGCGGGCAAATAAAACACAATCTCAAAGATTGTTAAAAAAAAACCAACATACTATTCTCAACAAAAAAAAACAAGATACAAATCACAGATATATAAAATGCACACAGCTAACAAAATGTTTTAACTTTAACTTACAAAAACTGTAAATGATGTCGCTTTAAAATATTCACCGAATCTAAAGATGAATTTTTGGAGGATGAGCCACGCCCACAGCGTTTTCCTTCAGTGATGTGGAAATGTTCTACTTTTCTCGAGGGGAAAACAAAGACCAATGCCACCTTTGTCACGTGCACGATTTTCAAAAGAGTTCTGTTACGAGGGGATCCTACCAAAAAATACTCGTGCGGCACAGCAAGTATGATGAAACACCTAAGGACCCTTCATCCAAACAATCTTGCACGAGAAGAGTGCAAACAGATGAGAAGCACTCCTGTTCTGTATCTGTAAAAAAGAATCACAAATAAATGTATATTAATTACTTTCAAATTTATACTATTCCATTACTGTACAAACACATTTTATATAAATACTGACTCAGAAACTATAGCCCTGAACCACAAGTGTGACGATGGTTAAAACACTACATGCATAGTGCATACTACTTTGAAGCAGTTCATGCTCTAAAGCCTACCTCACTAAAACACTACATGCTAACTGACTAAATGATTACAGTACTATAAGGAGACACACTGGGTGACTGACAGGGTGTTTGCTAGAAGTGAATGAATACTAACTAGGGAATTGAAGGTGTGAAACACAACTGTGTAGGCGATTAGAGGACTGCATCCATACTGCATAGGCATTTAAAGCAGTCCATGTGCTAAGGCCTGGCTCACTGCATGACTACTTGGGTACTGACTGAATGATTAGAGTACAGCAAGGAGAGTGCCTAGGTGAGTTTATAAGTGGTAGGCTTTTCGCACAGGGAATGGATTAGTACTTGGTACTGAATGGGTCACTAGAGGAGTGCAAAGGCAGTGACAGGATGTTTGCTGGACTGTATGGATTCTGACTAGGAAATTGAAAGTGTAAAAGACAAGTGTCTAGGTGGTTAGAAGACTGCATACATAGTGGATAGGGGTTTGAAGCAGTCCATGTGCTAAGGCCTGACTCAGTGCATGAATACTTAGGCACTGACTGAATGATTAGAGTACTGCAAGGAGAGTGTCTGGGTGAATTTATTAGGGTTTGGGTTTTGGCGCAGTGAATGGATTAGTACATGATGCTTAATAGGTCACTAGAGGAGTGCAAGGGGAGTGACAGGGTGTTTGCTGGAAGTGTATGGATACTGACTAGGGAATTGAAGGTGTGAAAGACAATTGTGTAGGTGGTTAGAGGACTGCATGCATAGTGGATAGGGGTTTGAAGCAGTCCATATGCTAAGGCCTGGGTCCCTGGATGAGTACTTGGGTACTGACTGAATGATTAAAGTACTGCAAGGAGAGTGTCTGGGTGAATTTATTAGGGTTTGGGTTTTGGCGCAGTGAATGGATTTGTACATGATGCTTAATAGGTCACTAGAGGAGTGCAAGGGGAGTGACAGGGTGTTTACTGGAAGTGTATGGATACTGACTGGGGAATTGAAGGTGTGAAAGACAAGTGTGTAGGTGGTTAGAGGACTGCATGCATAGTGGATAGGGGTTTGAAGAAGTCCATGTGCTAAGGCCTGACTCAGTGCATGAATACTTATGCAGTGACTGAATCATTAGAGTACTGGAAAGAGAGTGTCTTGGTGAATTTATAAGTGTTTGGGTTTTGGCACAGTGAATGGATTAGTACATGGTGTTGAATGGGTCACTAGAGGACTGCAAAGGGAGTGACAGGGTGTTTCCTGGAAGTGTATGGATACTGACTAGGGAATTGAAGGTGTAAAAGACAAGTGTATAGTATGTTAGAACACTACATGCATACTGCATAGACATTTGAAGCAGTCTATTTGGTACTTAGAAACTGACTAAATCATCAGACTACTTCTAGGACAGTGCTTGGGTAAAACTTGTACATTTTCAGTTCTGCCACAGTGAAGAGAACAGTACATGGTACTGCACCTTATTGTCAAACCCTGACTCATTTTATCAATGCATAAGCAAAGACTAGCTTCTAATGCTACTAAAACTTGACAACATGACAGGTTTTAAAAGAGTTATCTGCTAAAAAATACACGATGTTGCCAAATGCTTCTCTCACAGTGATCCAAATACACACTAACTAACAGTGTGATTCTAGACAAGCACCACTATCCCTAGGAGTTTACCAAAACACATTCACTACAGTGCAAGTGGTAAGGGAACTTCACATATTTCAGGACTGCACTTTTGTGTCAAAGCCTGACTCATTTAATCAAGGCATAAGCAAAAACTGCCTTCTAATGCTACTAAAACCTGACAACAAGACAGGTTTTAAAACATTTATCTGTCAGCAAATACACAATGTTACCAAATGCTTCTCTCACAGTGGTTCCCAAATGCACACATACTCACTGTGTGATTCTAGACAAACAACACTATCCCTTGCACTATACCAAAACACATTTATTCATCTAGAAGAAGTACTACATTTTAGTATAGAAACATAACATAACTCATTTCACAAATTCATAAACAATGACTGGTTTCTAATTCTACCAAAATATAAAAACAGCACAGTTATCTGTCTGCAAACACATGAAAAACAAAAATGCTTATCACAGAATGGTTTCTACATGCACACACACTGTCAATAAGATTGTAGAGAAAAAAAAAGTACTCCCCTCTTTAGCAGGAGAAATACATTAGTCTGATTAAAATCAAAATAGTCTACATACCTCCCCTCACAATTAAATAACTCATCTTTCAAGTTGTTTTGTAGATTAAGAAGTATATCAGTCACTCACCATATTTTCTTTTACAGAATCTCTGCACTATGCACCTCTCAGCAAAAACAAAGAATGGAAAAGTTTCCCTTTCATTTTCCACACATATACATGTAAACATCAAATCACAATCCTTCACACATAAACTCAAAAGCAAACACACATTTCTATTGGTTAAACATTTCAACCCTTTCCAACTGAAATACATTTCAACCCTTCCCCCAATCTGCCTTCTGCCTGTTACCATAGAAACAGGTCATGGAACACTGCACTGAGCACACAGGTCAGAAGTTCAGCACACAATGTTGCTAAACAAGAGAGGAAGTGTGCTTCACTTTTCAACATATCAGCTAATCATATATAATGTTCCTTACAATCTGTTTTTGTTAACCAATAAGAATCATTCCTTTAAAAAACAGAAATATACACCCTACCTTTCAGTGTACAAAGTAGTCATACAACCAATGATTTCTTGTCTTTTTTGTTTAAAAAATTCCGTGGATCCGCACACCCAACGCGATAGGATGCGCGCACCGTCCGCGCATTTCGCTGTTTTTTTTTTTAAAGAAGGAGGTCCTTCTGGGACCCCCTAAGCACCTCTAGAGGGTCAGAGTATTTCCACCTTGCCCGCTTTATATGTTTTACACACTTTTTCCCCTTGCTTCTTCAGCCTCACTTCTACCGAGGCAGAAATTGGCCGCCAACAGTTCCTGGTTTCGAATGTAGAGAGACACTCGACAGCCAATTAGCATTCAGCACGCGATCGGGAGCGTGCGTGCTTGGTTCGGAGAGGGTGCGCATACGGTGCAGGTAGGGTCCGCGGATCCTCCCCGGCCATAGATATTTATGTACTTTTAACTCTAATTTTCTCAGGAACTACTGAACGGATTCACACCATTTATGCTAAAGGCACGAGTCTGAACTGAGGACTACCTCTTTGCCAAATTTGGTGTCATTCCGTTCAGCGGTTCGGGCTGTAGCTGCGACAACAGATCCTACGGGAAATTGCATGGGGAAAACGCATTTTGGGACCCCCCTTTTTTCTCGGCCCCCGCTTGACGAATCACCACGAAACTTTCAGGGTAGGAGCGGAGCGAAGCTGGCCAAAAGTTTGGAAAATTTCGCGAGGATTCGTCAACCGGCGCCAGACTTATTGGGAATAGAATGTTGCGGTGTCCAAGGTCAATCAGATAGTCATGGCTCGACGCGTTTCGAACCTTCCGTTCTTGTTCACGAGCCTGACGGTAAAAAACAGAACAGCAGCCAAGTTGAACACCTGTGCCATATTTATTAACTAGGTTTGTTAATGTGTGTGTGATACACACGTTAGGTTTTTGTATATATATTGAATCTGTGCCTCCACTCTGAGCTTCATTTCCCTCCTACGCACCTGTCTCCCCTCAGCAGGGCGTATGCAGTCATCCCCCTCCTGTGCTGCACGAGAGAAACAGATACATTACTCAAAACATTTCAGTCTTCAGAGGCTCCTGTGAATGGGGAGTAGAACCTTCAATTCTGCTTTGCAGAATGACCTGACCTTTGTCCAAAAACCAGGACATTTACCTAAAATTAAGAAAAGCGTTAGGACACTGGGACAGTCCTCTGAAAACAGGGAATTTTCCATGGAAACCCAGGACGTCTGGTCACCCCACACTGAGGTTGTGTTTTAGGTAGAGCTCAACTTGAGTTCAGGGGTGTAACAGAATTGGATGGGGCCCTTCTGCGGCACGTGAAGAGGGCCCTGAGCCGCCCATATATATTGGGCTGAATGTGGCCCCCTGGAGGGTCGGGGAGCCCCCCTGCCCGAGTTGGGTCCCAACTTTAAGGGCTGTCTCTTGACCCTTCCTTACTACTGTCCTGTCCCTGTCGGACTGTGTCCTCGTGTTCTGTGTGTGGGACCTGTCACTGCACCCTCTGCAAGGAAGTTACTTGAAGGACAAACGCAGATTTGTACATTCCTGTGAATTGTTTTCCTAGTGTGCGCAGTGGTTACACTCGACACGTTCTGGTTGCATTTGAAAGAGAGACTGTTCATTGCAGATGCAAACTATGCGCCATGCTCACCCATTTGCCTTCTCTTCAGTTCATAGATGGACGCCTTGACTTGTTAAACTCAGGAAATGGTTTCAGCGACGTTTTCGAAGATGAAATCAACATGGGTGAATATGCAGGTGAGAGATGACACATTGGATAGCCTACTGTCTCCAGATACCAGCTGTGCTTAGTAATTACTCCTTGTCTTAGCATGCTGCACTGTTTGAAAAGCTCCGAGTGCCGCGGATGATTCTAAGTGGAGGCTTCCATGGCTCAGTTTGCGCTTCGCAAATATTTTATGAAAAAGCCGCTCTAATTGGCACACGCAGAACCACAGCCAATAGGGTCCTGTCTAAGAAAGTCTGATAAATCTCTGACATGGGGCAAAATAGAACATTTCTCCTAAGAGGTTATCAAACTTTCACCTGATCGTTTTATCCTACTTTTCTATACGTTATACTTGAGATTATAACAAAGATTTGTTTTTCCCATATATTCAGCATATAGGAGACTTATCACAGTGCGAGGATTTATTATGACCATATAGCTGGATTTTTCACCTTCCACTATTTGGAGTGAAAAGTAGGTCTTAGTCCTTCATTGGTGTCCAGCGTTGGTCCATGTGGCCTCCACCATGTCCGGTTCTTGGGAGGTTCACATACATGAACTGTTTACATGAGAAGCAGTGTTATGGACACTTTACACGGGTGCCAAGGTCAGGGCAAACCATTTTGCTGCTTGTGTAATTCGGAATGTAGCAAACAATTCCCCTCGCAACCCTCCCAGGCCCTGAAAAGGTGTCCATACTAGGGAAGAAACGAGAAAATATATTGCATATTGTAGAAACTAATTTTGGGGTCTAAATCGTTTTATACATCTGAGGGATAATTTAAAAAGAAATCCTAGCTCGTAAACAAGCCTCTAAAAAAGCAAACTGCTCTCTACTTCTTGTTGCTCCTTATGAAATTCAAATTGGAGCAAAATGATGTTCCATCAAACATAGTCTCTTCTTTCATATTTGAAAAGTAGACACAAAAATACCCTTTGCTATGTGCCCGTTTACACGAGTATTAAAAGTGGATCAAATAGGTTTGTCCTGGTTTTATTGCACCACTAAAAGTTGCTGTGCTGTGGCTGTAAGCAGTGCTTGGTTTGTATAAGAATAAGTGCTGGGGCCCAAAGTTTAGCTCAGAAGCCCGTGCCTGGCGCTCTTGAAAGTTGGGGGCACTGAATACCAAGGCTGCGTAGTCTTGATTCCACCTCATGCTTCTTTCATACACTCCTTGCCCCTTTATTTCGCTCTTTTAGGTTTGTTTTCATCCCAACTTTCTTTCTTTGTCACGGTTTTTCATTTTTGTCTCTTCATTCTTCTTTTTCCCTTTTTATGTTTTTCTCTCCATGGCTCTGGGTCAATGTCCCATGAGGAAAATAAGTGCATGGCCCAAAAACGGAGTGCCAGCCATTGCTTAATTTGAGCATGTGGTTCCCAGTGGGGGCCACCGGCACTCATTTTTGGGGACCGGCACTTATTTTTCCTCATCAGACCGTGACAATGAGCAAGAGAAGGAAAACAGACATTGGAGAAAGGAGGAGGAAAACAGACACGGAAAACCCTTGACAAAGGGAGAAAGCAGGAACTTGCAAGAGTGAGATAAAAGAACAGGTAGTGCTAGGAAGTGGATTAGAGAGGCACTAGGCGGGTTGAGGACTATGCAGCCTCGGTTATCAGTGCTCTGATGTTCATTTGCCCCATCCGTAGGCCTCTGAGCAGAGATTTGGACACCAGCATTCATTTTACAAATTGAGAGCTGCTGCCATGTGGGTTCTGCCTGCAACCACCGGCTCAAATTAAGCACTGCATGATTTTTAATTGGGACTCGGTAACCAAGCCGGTAAATGGTTGTCCTGATAATCTGGCATGGCTCCTGACTTTGTGGACCAAAGATGGACACCCACAGAGGATCACAACATCAGTCAATTTGGATAGGCTGGCCCGCTTTAATTAATGTCAGAATCTCCAGCGGCCCGCGGGTGGGCTCTGCCTGTAACCAAAATGTTAGATTCTAATGCATGGACATTTAGCAGCGCTCAATTAGTGGAGTTGGCCAATTAATTAAGCACAGTTTGTTTCCCATTGCTGAGCAGTAAACGATGCTCGTAAATAAAACACGTTGACGCTGTGATGCAGATGAGATGTAATTGTGTGTGTTTCATTCCCAGGCAGCGATAAGCTGTACCACCAGTGGCTCTCCACAGTGCGGGTGAGTAAACAATGTATCATTCCTTGGCACCTTACACACTTGGCACAGAGGGTGGTTATATGTGGCATAGAAAATATGTGAAACCAAACGAGGCGCCTCGATGCGCTTTCGTAATAAATACATGGCCTGTTTTTAGCATCTACATTGGTATGATAGTCCACCTGCAGCTCTCTAGATTGTAGCGAATGTGTGGTTTTTAGGTCATGTATTGTTGAAATCTTTGATGTGGTTGTTTCACGCCTAACATTTTCTGATGGTGATGTTCTGCAAAGGCCTTCAAGACCTGAGGGCTAAAAAATATTTCTCTTTGGAAGGAGTGGCGGGGCCTTGGAGGGGGCGGTGCTTCGTGTCCGGAACTGCCCAAGAGGCAGTTATGCGGCCTTCTCCCACCAACTTCCCTCTCTACAAAAAACCTAAACAACATTTTGATGAAGCTTCTGCGGATGTCCTGCGCAGAGTTCACATCCCTTTATGAACATCTGGTGGATCGGAGCATCAAAAGATAAGCTGGAAACCCACTCAGTGGAGAGGTGTCCAGCCTGTCTTGCCTGCCACCGTGTGATATCGGATCCTCACCAGGGAACCGTGTGAAGGGAGCTAATATCGCACGGCTCATGGTGGCACCGTGTGAGTTAGCATGTCGGCGTTCAGTAGACAAGCGTCATTTTGTTTATGCTGACTGTGTGGTGTGGTATTTTCATATCAGTCTGTGAATGAAGATGACAGCTGTTTTGGAACAGCCTTTCCTCTGGGTCCGCGACCCTGCAGTAGTTTAAAGCTGATGTTGAACCCGGTCCCTGTCAGGCCTTAACATTAGTGGGAAAAATATCGGTCCATTTCGGAACAGTGGCTGTACAAACTGTAAAGCAACCCAGGTCAGCGAGATAGCTCCTGTTTACGATTCACATTTAATGTTAATTTACTTTCTCAAGAGTATTTGCTTTTTCCATGATGTTCATTGCAGGTATTTTCATACAGCCGATCACTTTTTAATAATAGCATTTATTGTGAACTGGATTGCTTTAGGTGAATGTGACTCAGGCTGTGAGTGGGTTTTTATAACGCAGCACGGTTAAGAGCTCTGGAGTTGAGGCTCAAAGCAGTGAGTTTCTCACAGCGCCTGTCAGTAGGGCATAAAGGCGTTCAGAATACATGCTCATTCACTCCTTGGCCTCTCTACAGACCACTCAGAGAAATCGTCACAAATGCCAATTGCAATTGTGACTCTAAGCAAACGTGTATGAAGGAAGTACACAGCTGTGAAATGATTTATAGTGCAAATGTAAACGAAAATGTGATGCATACAGATGAATGGGTGGGTAGAGTGTTTGTGAGAAGACGGTGAAGTGAAAGCGATGCAGTGAAGTCCATGCACGAGAGAGTGAACGCAGTGTACAGAAGAAGAAAGAGATGAGGTGTGAGGATTTCCGAAACATGTTGGAAGAAAAGGGTGCTTCTCACACAGAGAATACAGAGGAGAGTGGTGTGAAGTAGAGAACAGGCATTGTTACAGCATTCTGAAAACCACTGCACTTTCCCCAGACCACAGTAATGTTTAATTCATGGTCTCATGTTTTTAAAATGGAAACGTTTTCAATTCTAATTTTTCACAACGCTCGTTTGTCTGAGATTACTAGCAAGCATTGGCAAAATCAGTAGGTCTGGCTTTGTTTAGGTGCATGTCTATTACTGTGTGATGTGTGGATGCATTAACAGAATGCTCGTAGAGGGGCACCGAAATACTGGTCGGATAGCATGCCATAGAAAATGCGGGCATTCAGTGTACACGCTTTAAGGCTGTGTCCTTAATTACATATGCCATGCCTCTTGGCCTTTCGCAAAGGTGTCTGCATTCTATGTCTACGGCTACAGTTTCTCTGAGGTTGAGACCTGTTGGGGGGACTCTGCCGATGACGTCATGGGGTGGGGGGTTGATTTAGCATTGCTAGGGCTACAGTTTATATTGTTGAGCTTCCCATAATGGTGTCCCAAGTGAGCTGTTGGACCCAGATAAAGTTATAGAGCGTCAGACGCAGTAGTCCTGCAAGCAGTACGTCCATGGCTACCTTCGAGCAACTGTGCACCGTGACCTCCAATTGCTGGCGGAGGGGCTCGCTGTTGCGAGTGCGCTAGACAGCAACAGCGACTACAACTGTGGCTCTCTCATTTTACAAAAGGTAACATCAGAAATGCCATACACGTCACCCTTTCTTATCAGGTAGGCGTTTAAGAAGTCTCGTCCACTCATATGACCCCCCCCCCCCCAGCTGCTGCACCTAAATACATTTAAATTGCATTTATATAGTGCTTAATCCCCCTGAGTAGTTGTGTTTTCTCAAAAACTGCCCTTACTCAACCTCTCCCTCATCTTACTAAGAGCAATCCTCCCTACTCTTCACCCCCTTCATTTCAAATAGAGGGCCCCCACAGCAGACCACTTTTTGCCTGGTAACCACACGCTCTCTGCTGTCAACAGGGCTTGCTTTAACTTCCTGCCCCTGTTTATAAATTAGAGTTTGTGTAAAGTTGAATAATGCCTGGCTTCATAGTTCATCTGGCTATGCTGTGCTTCAAGCATGTTAAACCAAGATCTATTAACTTTGCCAAGGCTTGCCTTCTTTTTTCGAATACAGTAAGCAACAATTTAGCTGAAACCGAGTGAGTCATTGATCTAGTTTAGAAACCCTTCAGAACTACATTTTAAGGTTTTGAGTGGAGATTCTGAAATTCACCCCCATGTACCAATGGCCACATTGTCACCATGTTTTAATGCACTGTCTCCCTCCTCGGGATCGTTCCTGGTGTGAGTGAATGAATGGTGGACAGATAGTCTTCTAGTCGCTATGTGGTGTTGGTGCGAGTGAGTGAATGGTGGGAAGTTAGCCTTTTAGTCGCTATGTGGTGTTGGTGTGAGTGAGTAAATGGTGGGCAGTTAGCCTTCTAGTCGCTATGTGGTGTTGGTGTGAGTGAGTGAATGGTGGACAGTTAGTCTTCTAGTCGCTATGTGGTGTTGGTGTGAGTGAGTAAATGGTCGGCAGTTAGCCTTCTAGTCGCTATGTGGTGTTGGTGTGAGCGAGTTAATGGTGGACGGTTAGCCTTCTAGTCGCTATGTGGTGTTGGTGTGAGCGAGTGAATGGTGGGCAGTTAGTCTTCTAGTCGCTATGTGGTGTTGGTGTGAGTGAGTGAATGGTGGGCGGTTAGTCTTCTAGTCTCTATGTGGTGTTGGTGTGAGTGAGTGAATGGTGGGCGGTTAGTCTTCTAGTCTCTATGTGGTGTTGGTGTGAGTGAGTGAATGGTGGGCAGTTAGTCTTCTAGTCGCTATGTGGTGTTAGTGTGAGTGAGTGAATAGTGGGCAGTTAGTCTTCTAGTCGCTATGTGGTGTTAGTGTGAGTGAGTGAATAGTGGGCAGTTAGTCTTCTAGTTGCTATGTGGTGTTAGTGCGAGTGAGTGAATGGTGGGCAGTTAGTCTTCTAGTCGCTATGTGGTGTTGGTATGAGTGAGTGAATGATGGGCAGTTAGTCTTCTAGTCGCTATGTGGTGTTGCTCTCCATTAATTGTGGGGAAAAGCAATGGTGTATCGTAAAGCTGTGCTCCTCTCTAAGTAGGTGCGACCCGTGGCCTTCTAGCAACGATACCCGTTTCTGTCTGGAGCAGGCCTCCAGGCGCTTGAGACTTTAACAACTAGATTAAAGGTTGAATTTCTTTTTACATTTTAGAAAGGAAGTGGCGCTCTGATAAACACCATGAAGACGCGAGCTAACCCAGCCATGAAGACTGTCTATAAGTTTGTAAGTAATATACTCAGGAAAGCCTCTCTAAAAAAAAAAAACATTTTCTAAATTTCGCTATCTGTGCTCAAACTCCTGCGATTTCACGTGTAAGTAGCCCCTCTATTGCCATTTGCTGTGGCAGGTGCAACTTATTTTGGAGCGGGGTCGAACTGAGAAAGCCACACACTGTTGTGCATTGGATCACAATCAGTTTTCTCAATACTTTATCAAAATTGTTTAAAATAGACTGGATTAACTTCTGTTTCCATCATTTCCCATAAATGGCGTAAAGGGTATTTTCTGGCTTTTGTTCTGCACTAGTACAGATTTTACACAGTGTTTACCTTTTTTTCCCCTAAAAATAGAGGTAGTAAAATACATGAAATACGTTTTGCAATGCTATTCTAATTAGCCTCATATTTTCATTTGCTCACCTTCCAGACTATTAAAGACTCTTCTTTATATAGCCATCGTACACGTGAAAAGGACATTTTTGATTTAGGTGAAATGAAGCCCCCCTCTCCTGTCGTACATTATAAGCTGTTAAAAAAAAAAATATATATATCAAATTCAATTTAATGTAAGTCAAATAAAAAATAAAAAAAAAACAATGGGGCTCACTGCGTGTAGATAAATCCAGAGATATGTTCTATATTTCCTATAATGATTTGTAGTGTGCAAAAAATAAAATAGTTCCCATAAATATTCCCTTACTGCTTATCAATATTTCTTTTAGAAAAGAAGAAGCTCAGAAGAATGGAAAGCCACTTTTTCTTTTCTCGGCTTTATTTAAACTGCAGCTGGAATGGTGCTCTGTGACCTGCTTTTCACCTTGGCTGCTGCTGGTAGTAGGCGTTACGACGTCACAACTCGACTATAATAACCTTTTACAGTTGAGTAGCTAAGTCATTTTGTTATTACAGCTGACTAAATACTTCTCAAGTCGCCTGTAATAAGGGAAATCTGAGGCAGCCTTTTATGCAGAGGTTGCAAGCTCCCAAGTATTATTATATTAATAAATATTACTTCTGTTTTATAGGGGGTTTCAAAGCACCCTTCTGCCATTCCCAAGTACTGTAAATAAATGGTGCTACTATTGCCCATTTTAATGTACCCAGTTCACCTACAGTATTGTCGAGATCGGACCTACTGACCTGCAGCTTGCATCTGCCCATCCCTGCTACATATATGTGTCGTATTCACTGGTCATGACAGTTCATTGCAAGAGTGACCAATTTACAGTTTTTTTATTTTTTAATAATAGTTGGATTTAAGTTTAGTGAAGTGTAAACAGGCTGTCTTTCCTCACCAAGGCAGCATGTCTTCAACTTGTGAGATGGTTGCAGAGAAAATGGACCTATGTGATGTTGCAAACTGCAAATGTGTTTCCAGAATTCATCTTCCTTCCAATCCACACACATAGCTAGAGACAAACATATTATGGGATGTGGCCATGTGACGCATAGACCATCAGTCTGTAAATTCTGACAACCCGTCATAGCACGACGCGCCTGCTCATGTTCTGGTGCCCATTATGTAGTAGTTTTTTTGCACTATTTCTACTTCTCGGAGTGTTTCCATTTCCTCCTGTTGTAAGAAATCCGCAAAGACGGGCCCTGATGGACGGGAATCAAGTCAACCCCGCTGCAGACAGAATGCCAAAGAGTAGAGTGTTTTTTAAAAAAAATTTTTTTTACTCTGGTTCATTTTTCTTGCAGGCGAAAGATCACGCGAGAATGGGAATAAAAGAGGTGAAAAATCGCTTGAAGCAAAAGGTACTTGAAGTTTTTATTCAAAATGTATGCGCCCCATGCATGAAATACTTAGCCGCAAAAAGCATTATGTGATCAATAGAGAGCTGCTTCCTGCAGGGCTGTTAGCGCTCTTCAGAATGCATTACCAGCTGTCCTGGATGTTTCACACCGCTATAAATATGCTTGAGATGTTTTGGACTGGCGCTCTGGCTCACTTCTCCGTTTCTCAAGTTCAGAACTGATTTTCCTTGCACTCCCTTAGTACTTGGAGGAGGTAAAGTGTGCTCGGTTCTTTCTCACTTGCCAGTGTCTGGATCTGAATATAAGAAGATTAGTGCCTTACACCTGGCTTTCCACTTACTCCATGTTTCATAATTGTAGCTGTAGGATGTGCAGTGAGATGGCGCATCGGGCATCACTGTGGAACTCTCTGGACCCATCAGGTGGGAGTGTTGCGGGTCTGTGCGGGCGCCAGGGAGGAGCTAAACCGCTTTCCGTTCTCCACTTCAGTTATTTAACTCCAAAAAAAGGTAGCCACAAAAACACAACTGTGTTGACAAATGTAATAATTAGTCTGTATACTCTGAAAGGGCCTGTTTGGGGTTAATTTTCAACCACATTAAGAGCTGTGAAAGAAATGAATGGATATGACCGGGTGAAGAAAGGCAGGACGCGTATGCCCCAGTGTGGCCCAAAAAGATCCTCTAGAAGCAGTGTTGTCCCCATGGCCCAAGGTTCTAATGGATTTTCTGTTAGTCCAACTACCAATCAAAGGCCGACTTTCTGATAGCACAAGAACACCTACTAGGTATGGTGCTTACAGCAGTTCACAGAAAGAGTACAATTTTCATTGTCCAAGTATTAATAAAGGTATTTGTGAGTCGAGTGGTCAAAGTTCAGTGGACCAGAGACTCGTAGATCTATTGAAGTTTCCACCGGCATGTGTACTCATGGTGTTGCTTTGTTCTTGGCACTCATAGAAGTATTGGAAATCCCTGGGACACAGGCAGTCATGTAGGCAAGCTTGTGTTCACTGGCAATTTATATGTCGTACCTGCGGTGTAGTTTCCTTTGTCTCGATAACTCACCAAAGAATTGAAACTTGTACTAGACCAGGGATTCATTAAGGTGGGAGCCTTGTCATGGTTCCACATCCTTAGAGGAATGCTTGAGAGTTCAGAGAGCTACGTGGAAGGATTCAGAGGGGCTCGGGGACACATGAACGTAAATGCGTTTGTGTTGTACAAGGTTTGTGGTCCTTTGGGCGAGGTTGTGATCAGATGGTAAAAGGTGAACCAAGCATGGTTGGGGGAAGAGGTGTAAGTGACCTCACGAGCTTGCAAAGCTGTCAGATCTACAAGACGCGGTGGCAATGGCTTTTCCACAGTGCCTGCTGTATTATATTAAGGCAGGGCGTTATGACGTAGGAGTAAATACTTCCTGCATAAGGAAAGCTAAATTAGCATATGTTTTCAATTCTTTGTTTTGTCTAGTTTCTAGCATAGTATGACAAGTTTTCAGTGTGAAGCTGGAACAGATCATGTCATTTGTTTATTTATGTTGCAGGCTTTGTGCAATTAGTGGGAAGTAGATGACAGGCGGTAGGTGCTGCTCATCATTCCCATAGTGAGCATGACACCCAGTAAGGTATCGAACACAGGGAGAAACAAGAGTGACGTATATCCTGTAGTGAGCATAAAATCCAGTAAGGTATAAAACACACAAGTAAATGACAGGAAGAAATAAGAGTGACGTACATCCCCGTAGTGAGCATAAGACCCAGTAAGGTATCGAACACAGGAAGAAACAAGAGTGACGTACATCCCCGTAGTGAGCAAAAGACCCAGTAAGGTATCGAACACACGAGTAAATGACAGGAAGAAACAAAAGTGACGTACATCCCCGTAGTGAGCAAAAGACCCAGTAAGGTATCGAACACACGAGTAAATGACAGGAAGAAATAAGAGTGAGTGTAATTTCCTTTACGGGACTTTGAACAGGGTTCCCCTCCTGCAGCTGTATGTGCATGTGGTGAGTGTGCATCATGTAGGGCTTAGAGCCTCTATGGAACAGAAGGATGGGGGTAGGGCTGGCATAGTAGCTGTAATAGGGGAAATTACACACTACTACTGTTGCTCTGAGATCTTCCTAATTCATTGACATTGACATTGGAAAGAAAACATTGTTTAGTGCAGGAGGTCAGAACTCTGTTCCTTGTCACAGTGGGCCCAGTAAACCCAGTTACAGCCATGGTAGCATATGGTTGGTGTAATAGAAGGTGAGGTTTTGATCCGATTGTCTGAGAAGGGAAGGAGGTTGGTGTAAGGAGATCGCTAACTGGGGCCCTTCGGCAGACAGCAACCCGTGAACATGTCAGGGCGAGGCAGTGCGTCCTGATAGGCTGCACACGTCCAACATAACCTCTGAATGAGCACAGCTGTGAGGCAGTATCTGGGACTTCAGTACTCCATACAAGGGTGGATGGCCAGCCCTCTGGGGGTGAACAAATAGAGGGTTGTACTGGGTCCTCATTTGCAAAGCTTTCCAGTATGAGGCTGATCCGCTGACCTATGGAGGCTAGGTTCACAGGGTGCTGTGCGTAGCAGCAGATGCTGCGATGGGAGGTCAGTGACACCCAAATTTCCCAACTGAAGCCTGGCTGTCACTAGCTGCAGTAGCAGCTGTGCCACTGCAGCCCACATGCAGCTCCTCTCTTTTCCAGTCATGCTTCAGGCTGCCCTTCTTGCTACACAGACCTTCCAGTCCTGCAGAGTACAGCACTGGAGCACACATTCCCCTCTTGATCGATCACTCGGAATGCTCAAACATTTCAATGCAGAAGGCATTCCTAAAGGGCACACACGTTACAACGTTTTTAGTTGATTTGGAATCTGTCTTTCACTTGCATGGTTATTTCATCAAACTATGGCAACAGCCATGGGGTGAGGTGTGTGTGGGGGGAGGGGTTGGAAATAATACATCCATTGCTTAGGAAGGTAGGATCCTTCTGCATGGTTACCCTCACTTTTTGCTTGGGGCTAAGCTGTATTTTGACTAGTCTGACTGGGATCCTGCTAATCAGGACCGCAGTCTATCTGCTTTCTCCCTAAACTGTTGTGTTCAGTACTTCGGTACATCCCAGATTGGATACTGGGGTACCCTTATAAGTCTGTAGTATATGGTACTAAGGTACCCAGGGCTTAGGTACCCCAGAGGTCTCCCATGGGCTAAACATGTATTATGTCACCCATGAGAGACCATTCAAAATGTAACTACAGGTCTCCCATTGCAGCCTGTGTAAGCTGGTGCTAGCACCACTTACTAAATACATAGGTTTTCTATATCTAGGGTCACTGCACTTAAAACCTTTAAGTCACCCCAATAGCAGGCCTTTGCAATCCTGAAGGCAGGGTGCTTGGTTCTAAGTATGAGGGTGTCCCTGCATGAGCAGGACTCTCCTACAGGCTATGGAGTCCATTCTCCCGGTGTCAAGAATTCCTGTCATACGAGGGGAGGAAAAACGGTGGCTAGCATGGGACGGCATTTCTGGTGGCCAACAATGAGAGTGGATGTCAGGAGGTGGGGACAGGAGTGTCCTACGTGTGCTACCATGAAGGCCGACCATGGCCGAACCCAAGGGCTCTTACATCCACTTCCGACCCCGGATAGACCATGGGATAGCATATCACTGGACTTCGTGGTGGGCCTACCGGTAGACCAGGGGATGACGGCAATACTGGTGGTGGTGGATTACTTGACGAAAATGGGGCACTTCATCCCCTGCAAGAGAGTCCCTACGGCCGGGGAATTGGCGTCACTACTCCTAAAGAATGTGGTACGACTGCATGGATTACCTGGGGTGATCGTGTCGGACCGGGGGTCGCAGTTTACTGCGCAATTCTGGAAGACTTGGTGCACTGCGCTGCATGTTAAGACCGCCCTGTCCACCAGCTACCACCCTCAAACGGACGGCCAAACCGAGCGCCTGAACCAAACGCTCAAACAGTATCTGCGATGTTTTGTGGACCAGGGCAGGGAAGAATGGGTCGACTTGCTATGGGTTGCAGAGATAGCCTATAACAACGCCACTCACAGCTCCACACAGTCATCTCCGTTCTATAGCAACTATGGCCAACATCCCAGGTTCTTGCCATTTCTACATCCGTTCAGAGAGGACAGGATTCCCGCCACAGCGGACAGGGTGGCACACATAAAAGACACGTTGATGCGCTCAAGGGCTGTCCTAATAGAGGCCAAGAGAAGATACAAGGCTGCGGCAGATAGGAAGAGAAGGCCCGGGCCACTGTACCGCACTGGAGACTACGTCTGGATATCCACAAGAAACATGAGGTTTCGAAAGAACAGTGTGTTCCATCCCAAGTACATGGGCCCCTATCGAATTACCAAGTGTATGGGTCCCGTGAACGTGAAGGTGTGCTTGCCCCAGTCATTGCGGATACACCCTGTCTTTCATGTATCATTGCTCAAACCAGCACCCTCCAAGCCGTCTGGGACACCTAGGCCGGTATGCGTGGAGTCGGAGGTGGAGTATGAAGTGTCGGGCATACGGGCGTCCAAATGGCGCAGGGGGAAGCTGTGGTACCTGGTTGCGTGGAAAGGCTATGGCCCGGAGGAGCATTCATGGGAACCGGCTGAAGGGGTTCATGCTCCGCGCTTGGTCTCCTTGTTCCATCGGCGTTTTCCTGCCAGCGCTGGACCCGTGGGGAGCCGCTGAGAGGGAGGATGTACTGTCAAGAATTCCTGTCATACGAGGGGAGGAAAACGGTAACCAGCGAAAACGGACTACATCTCCCAGGATGCTTAGCGGTTGAGAGGTTATGTAAACAGGAGAGCTGTTACATAACTCAAGGGAAACACGCCCTTATGTAAACAGGAGAGCTGTTACATAACTCAAGGGAAACACGCCCTTATGTAAACAGGAGAGCTGTTACATAACTCAAGGGAAACACGCCCTTATGTAAACAGGAGAGCTGTTACATAACTCAAGGAAAACACGCCCTATAAAGGGAGGAACCGGGAGGTACAAGGCTGTCGGATATTGTGTTTACACCGAGGTACCTGCTTCGTGAAGAGCAGTGTTCCGGAGTGGTGCTCCAGTAAGGCAAGAACGGAGGTAGGTCGAGTCGTTACTCCCTGGGCCGTGTCTTGCCCCATCGTCACCTGTGAAGGACCCGGAAGCTCTACCGGTCAACCATTGAGCTTCGCTTTTTGACTCGGCTGAGTCCAAGCGCAGTGGCGCTTTTGCTGGTTGGAGTCGTAACTCCCAGCCCGACCAGAGACACAGGGACTGCCAGCTGTAACGCACACCAGGAGGTGTTTGCCGCGTTACAGACTCGAAAGTCCACAGGATCGATCGAGCGGCTGCTCTCGGTTCAGTCTTCTTGCTTGTGATTGGGGTATCGGTGACGCATCACCAGGAGGTGACTCCGCGTCCCGGTGCAGTCTGAGGAAGAGGTTGAGCGGCTGCTCCCTTCAGGTAGAGACCCCGGCTGGGTGTTTCCCTGACTCCTCGATTCTCCCCAACACTCTTCGTGCCCCTCACAGCCTACCGATTGGCATTGTCGGCCATTTCATTTCTGCCCTCTGTTGGCATACGCCGGGATCGGCGTATATGCAGAGGACGGTTAGGACCATCCGTGCTGTGGGCTGGTAACGTACTTAGCCTGGAGGATTCCAGTGACTATAACTTTTGTTTGTTCTTTGTATTTTATTTGCCTTCATTAAAAGAACTAACCCTTCACAAGTGGTTGCGTCCTCATTGTCGTGTCTGTTAAACGATCCTGAGACGTTCAGGGCGTTACACCCGGGTTGTCAGTGGAGCAGCCATATACTATATAGAGGGGCACAGCGTAATTACGCGATGACCATCTTGTTAAAGGCTGCAATGAATCCTGTCATGTTTGGTATCAAACATGTTGGAGTCATACCCTCACACCGTAAATGGTGTGGGAGGTATGATTCCGAGCACTAGAAGAGCCCTCCATTGGGCTCTCAGTGTTATCGGTACCAGCCTTCTTGACCCGGACAGCACAAAATGGTTGCTGCCGCCCAGAGACACGATTCTGCCCTCCTGCTGCTGAGTCAAGCTCGAGCAGGGGAATGCAGAACAATAGGCATCCTGTCACAGGGAGGTGTGACCACCTCACAGACAGGATTTTGTGTATTGGGATGGGGTGGGTGTGTTTGCCAGCACTCCTCAGTCTGCATGAGGGACACATTTGGTGTCCCTGTGCATAGTCCAGTTCAAACCAGTCCTGGGAGCCGTTGGCTCCCGCTCTGGCGCGAAACTGGACAAAGGACATGGGAGTAACCTACCCCCTGTCCAGACCCTCCCCTGGGAGGGTCCCCTGAATCTACCCAACCCTTTCCCTAGGGTAATTAAGCGCTTACCTGGGTGTAGGTCCCTAGATTCGTCGTGGGATAAGATTCAGATCAGACATCACTGCTCTTCTACTTCGCTGGACTTCGCTTGAGCCTGACTTCGTCTCCCTTTCAGTCTGCTGCATCGTCTGTGCGTGTAGATCATACAGGAACCTTCGAAGGCCTGTGAAGCATCAAATGGGGTAAAAAAACAATGGTTTGGGTGTGGCCAAAAGGTCCAATAATAAAGTGATCCTAAGGAGAGCACTTATGGTTAGAGAGTTGAAGATTAATTATTTTAAAGGAGCAAAAAAAGTAATAATACCGCTCGGGCTTACTGACTGGCCTCCGCGAGGCTTGGGTTGCCGATGGGCTGGAGTTGGACGACGAGGACTGGATTTCCGCGGTGGCCTCTCCGAAGGAGGTGGCCATCCCGGCTCGCCTTCGCTTCGTCCAGCTTAAGATACTCCACCGGGTGTATATGACGGGGCCAAGGCTTCAGCGTATGGGCTATGCCGAGGATGGATTGTGTAAGCGTGGGTGTGGTGCTTTGGCGACTTTTTTACACATTCTGTGGGAATGTCCGAGGGTGGAGCGATTCTGGCGTGGTGTGCATGAGGTCCTGCGAGCGGTTACACATGTCGCGCTGTTGCCTGAAGCGAGGAGATGCCTGCTGAATGTGTGGGAACCGACTGATTACTCGGTTCCGCAGACGCGATGGGTGACTCTGGGATATATGATAGTTAAACGTGACATTGCTCAGCTGTGGGGATCTCAGAGACCCCCGGCGGTGTCGGCTTGGAAAGAACATATGGATTGGTGCATGTTCCGAGAAAAGGTGGTATATGTGGCGCGGGGTAAGCCTGGGGCATGGGTGAAGATATGGGGCCCCTGGAACGCTTACCGCGGGGGTATTTGCGAGCCACCGTTGTTGCCTCCCGCTTCACCAGCTCCATCCCCATAGTTGACCCCCTCCCTCAGCCCTGGGCACATTGTTCTCCCAGTCCTGGATCAGTTTCCCTCCCCCCCTCTGGATTTCTTTAGATGGTTGGGGTTCCCCACTTGAGGGGCACATGTTGTCATTTTTGATCGTGGGTTGCCTTGCGGGTGTGGTTTTATGTTGTTGTGTTGTAGAAAACGAAACCGTATTGTGGGTTCAGAGTTATGTGGCCCACGTTGTTGATACCTCCTGCTTTATCGTCTATGCAAAGCCAAGTGCCTTATCGTATGTATGTCATTTGCTTTTGTCACTTTAGCGGCCGGCCGGAAGGTTGTAGGCCCATACTTGTATATATTTGAGATTGCAATAAACGGTTTCAAAAAAAAAAAAAAAAAAAAAAAAAAAGTAATAATGTACATAGGGACATAAGTCAGTTCATGTGAAACATTTATTTCCACAACAATAGAATTCAGGTGCTCACACAATAAGTGAAAGAGGCGTGACATGCAGAGTGATGGTGAAGTTTAAAATAACGGCATCGCATTGACAACAATAGTGTAAAACTCCTCACGCAACTTTATAGAATAGGAAGAGTTATGTTGTAAAGGGTCAACGGCGTTTCGATCTCAACTGTTCGAGATCATCATCAGGACATATGTTTGCAAGATAAGCATGGGTGCTGGTCGTGATAGCTTTTTAAAAGGTGGAGCTGTTTTGAAGGGTGGCGTGAGCCGGGCAAGGGTACTCAGTGGAGTTGCATCTGGATGGTGGTGATGTGATCATATTTCTTCAGGATGTGATGTACTACAGCATGTAGGTTGTTCCTAAGGGGTGCTGTAGTGGTGCGTGGGAAGCCATGACCTAGAGCGTTACCATCATCCAGATGTAATAGTACAATGTCTTGAACAACAGCTCTGAAGTTTTTTACTAAAAGAAATGGTTAGTCTTTTTTTTTTTTTAGAAGAGAAAACTCATACCTGACTGTCTTTGATTTTTGGCATTATGTTCTTTGAGGGTGAAGTTGGCGTTGAAGGTGAATCCAAATGACTTGGAATTCAGTGAAAGTTGAGTTTCGAAGCCACCGTGCTTCATGTCATTGAGCGAGGATTGTACTGTATCTTCATTATTATTCTTGACAAATAGCAGGAATTCTGTCTTGGTTGAGTTGAGCTTCAGGTAGGTGCTGGATATCTGGGTCTGGATAATGTGGAGGAAGTGTTTGAGGCATGGTCTGAAGCAGAAGAGACTGTCAATAAGTGTGCTGTATCATTGGCATATTCGTGAATCTTGATGCTGTTGTCTGTGTGTAGAGCGCAAAAGGCTCCATGTGCAGGTTGAAGATGACAGGCGATAGTATGGGGCCCTGGAGGACCTCACATCTGATGGGGATCTTATTTGTGCTGGCCGTGCCTATGTGAGCAACTGGTGTCATTTGGAAAGGTCAGAGCAGAACTAGCAAAGGACATTACCGGTGAATCCATTGCGAGACTCCAAGGTCCATAAGAGGGTGTGCTAAAGACGAAGAGGTGGGCAGTTAGTTGCATTGAAATAACAGCCCCAAGCATGTTTGAGCAGCAATGCATTCAACTGCTCCATAGACATTAGATAGCTTTCGTAATACTTTGAAGTCAAATCCAGATTGTACTAGAGAGTGATACTTACGATGCTGAAGATCGTGCCTCCAAACTTTTTTTCCCTTTACATTTTTACATCCGACCAGATCGGCTTGTCTGAATCTTATACTTCAGACATATAGAGGTGGGCACATTTTGTATTGTATTTAATGCTGAGTCCAGTGAATGCATTGGACTCAGCATTAAATACAATACAAAATGTGCCCACCTCTATATGTCTGAAGTATAAGATTCAGACAAGCCGATCTGGTCGGATGTAAAAATGTAAAGGGAAAAAAAGCTTGGAGGCACGATCTTCAGCATCGTAAGTATCACTCTCTAGCCCTTCAATTTTGCTCTTTATTCAGTTAGAAGCCAGTGGATTGACTTACAGACGTGGACAAGTTAGTTCATGATTTTTAAGATCATGGCACCATCTTATGATGTATGTTGCAGTAGTCGGACGTGGGAGTCCTGACATTCCTGTGTATCTTCAGGCTCTATTATTTTCTTCTTTGTTTCTAGAAGTTCCTCTGCGCTTTTGATGAGAGTTTAAGGTGCCTCTAATGCCTGGAGACCCTCCAAACTATACCGTCTGTGCATCAAGGCTACCTCTTGAGTGAGCCTCAGAGAATAGACCCTCATTGGTGTCTTCTGGGTTCTTCCTTCTCAAACCCCCTATACCCAGCCCAAGCCGGAGGCAGCTGAAGTTTAGTTTTTGGTGTGCTCAGGTGCACCTAGGCGCTTCCTACTTGCATCCCCATAGTATTCGAATATTTGAGTAATGAAAGGGATCATGACAATGACTGGTCAGCATAAGTTGGCGATACTAATAAGTGATCATGAACCTTTGTCAAAGAGTAAGAATGGTGTTTATAAGGTAGTGGATGAGTGCTGTCCAAAGAGGACCCCCCATCTTCACACTTCTGCTACCTGCCCTTCGTGTGTTTAGACAGAGAGATTCCACATAGCTTCCTAATAGAGCTGCCACTTTGGGGGGGCACCAGGAGCCACCACAAAGACCTATGTCAAATTCCTCTTTGAGGAGGGTAACCTGACTCCAGCCTGAAACGCTGGACCTTGTTAAAAGGAATTTCTTCTGAATCTGGGATGCAAGTGGTTAAATGTATGCAAAGTCCAATTGAAGAGAGTTTGGGATTATTAGGGCAGTTGTTTCCCAATGTAAAGTAATTGGTACGTGCAATTTGCGAGGCAGTAAAAAGTATTTTTCTTCTACCAATTTTGATGTACTGTGGCAATAATGTAAAAACCTTTGCACTGTAATTATTAGTATGTGAATTTGTTTATTAATACATTTGCTATAAATTGTTGTTAGGCCATATTTGGCAGGCGGATAGACAGAATGACAGCTAGATGTTCACTGAAAAAAATAAAGGTTAAATGACATAACTGATGACATCATTGATTAAGTCATCTGTGATGCAGTCTTTGACATCATGTATGAGGTCATGAACAGTGTGCAATTCGAGTGAGTTATGGTTGCTTCCATAGCTATTAATTTCATGTGGTTTTAGAGTGAAAATCACAAACGTAGCATCTTCTCAAACGCGGCTTTTTGTGGAGGAAGCAGGTGGGAAACTTACCATGAAAGTGACCGCAGGTCTTTCCTGGATCCTCAGGGGCCCTCTGGTGCTGAGGGAAGGGGCGCCTGCCCTGGTTTTCTGTTAGAATGACGAGGACTGTAGAGCGGTGGGTTACCTGCCAGGGATGGTGATTCTCCTTTTCACAGATGCAGCGTTGATGCCCGTGCGCATCAGCATTACCCTGGCACCAAGACCTTGTATGTCCAGCTCATCGTGTGGTCAAATTTGAGTGGCTATTTCGGGCATGGAAAATTACTTTTTTGTCAATGTCCCATAATAATATAATGTTATAGATCACTTGTTATGCTTTGGTTTATATCTCG
This sequence comes from Triturus cristatus, assembly GCF_964204655.1. Lineage (NCBI taxonomy): Eukaryota > Metazoa > Chordata > Amphibia > Caudata > Salamandridae > Triturus > Triturus cristatus. The sequence continues at coordinate 1,106,282,181 of NC_140580.1, read as the reverse complement.
TGAAAGAATATATACACGTTTGATTAGACTCTGCATTTCATGGCTATAATATAATATTCAGTAATGTCAAATAATTCATGACATCCTCCTGTGATTTTGAAATTTCTGTTTCTTGGGAAAATATCAGTCAAATGGATAAGTAAAAGTATTTACTATGGTAGACTTTTTTGGTTTCATTTGTTTGCACTAAGACTGAATATGGCTTTGAACCTTGTACTATCTGTGCACCAATCATGGCAAAGAAGATGAAACACTTGCGAGTTCTAAGGGGACATGATACTGGAGGAAGCTCCGCAAACCATAGCATTATCCGCTACCACCCAACTATACGTCAGGGCCTTAATCCTTTTGTTATTAGAAAAGTTTATGGTTGCAGCCAATTAAAGGCACTGGTGTCTCTTGAAACTACAATAGATTTGAAAGTACGCATTTCATTGGCCATTGCAGTGCGTCATCTGCAGTTCATTGGAGCTGCTGAACTTGATGGAAAGTGGTACTGTCGCCCCCTCCCCCAATGACACTTGCATCATATAGACACATGGATAGCGCTTGCCAGTCGGAAGAAGGCCTTTATTAATGAGCCATGGCATGATATTTTGAAGCAAACCCTAATTATTTCTGCCTTCAATCGGATCCTAACCCCGAACCCCCCATTTCTCATTCCTTAGCCGTTTATGCTGAATACTGTAATACTTGCCTGCGATTAAACAAAACGTGCAATAGGTTTGCTATGGACGTGTGTCAACCGTCACCCCTCAATTCTGGCTTATCATTTGCATACAGCTAATTAAGTTCCTGCACCATATATATCACCTCAACACTGTGACCTCTTTATGTTTTCTCATTTTTACAAACTCTGCCTGTTTCCTTGGAAAGATATAATGTAGCTCGAAGACTCGAGTAATCCGTCACTTGTTAGAGTCAAACAGCAGCAGCTATTCCGAAAGGCTCGAGTTAAAAAAAAAAAATGTAACAAAGCCAGACAAGAAATTCGCCTAGCGCAAGTGCGCGTAGCAAGGGTGACCCCGGATTATAATCAAGAGCCCGGCGTGCCCCCGGTTCGCTTCAGCCCTGGGTTTGAATTGCAAATGTGGCACGCGCCGGTGACCTGTGGAGGGGTCAGCCTGGTCGATGCGAGGTCGCTCTTTAATATGGCGGTCGAGCCGGAGCGGGGTCGCGTTCCCGTCCCTTCTTCACCTCCAGAGCAGCATTTCAAAGCTACCGAAATAGAAGTTTTCAGAGGCGGTTTCTTGCGGGCGGAAACGCATTGTTAGCCGACGGGTTGACATTTTATACCCCTTTTTCTTGCACTTTTTCAAGGCAGAGGACGTCTTGTGCATTTTGTGGCGGGATCAAGTGGCTGGATGCTGTCTGCCGCAGTGCCTCCTTTAATGCGTGTGGGGAGGGTTAGGACAGGACCAAGCTCTTCTTCCAGACAAAGAGGAGATGAATTATGCATTCCTATTAACTCTCACTCCTGGAGTTATGGACACCTGCCCTCTACAAATTTTTAAGGGTGCTTCCGTCAAAGGATGCTAATGTTTGGTGTGAAGTCGTCTTCCACCAGATTTGGGGCATTGGTAGACTGGTGTCATATAATGCAGCAAAACAGTCCCTCACCTTTACAACAGGTGAAAAGGAGAGCTTTTAATCATCCGTGATGCTGCTATAATTAAGGGTGGGTTAAGCTTTTTTACTCCAACCTTTGCAAAGTTCTACGAAATTTTTTGCTACTTAATCTGGCTCGCAGAGTTTGGGAAGTGTACATGGAAATTGTGAATTTTGAGAGTCTATGTGACACATATATTCTTGTTTGATGCTTTGAAAAGGTACAGAACGAAGTGTGATTTGCATAAAACGCTTTTCTTCTCCTGAGCGGAATTGTGCAGAGAAAAATCCTGCATACATTTTCCAGCATGGAATTATGACGCAAATATGTAGACATCATGAGTCGCTCTCCACTGGTCGAGTTCAGATTACCTTTGGCCTTTGAAAGTGAACATGACCTTCTTGTTCATAGAAAGATCTTGGTGCTATGAGATTGTGGGAAAACTGAGAAAATCGCAAACCATTCGACGGGAGAAATGTTAACTTTGCAAAAATTAACAAGTTAAAACAATAACTTTGCACTCGCCGTCTTATAATGTGCTCTCACTGCCGGTGCTGGGCCCGCAGTCTCCAGTTCAGTTCAAATGCTAGAGAAACTGCTGTTTGTAAATGACTTCCATAGACGGCTTTTTCGAAGGGCGAGGATTTGTCATAGGAGAATTCTGTGTTTATGCATGAAAGTCAACTTATTGGGCGCAATATGCTATAAAACCAGGCATACAATGATTTCCGTTTGTGTTGTTATAATAGAAGGGGTGTCTTTCTTTGTTTTGTTTTCTGTCAAAAATGAGTTTGCTTAAAAAATGGCCGCCATTTCCTGCCTTTTTGCTTATCCTGGATGTATCGTTTTTGGCACAGGAGACACTAGACCAGGGTTCTCCAAAGTCGGTTCTGGAGGGCCGGTTCCATGCCAGATTTTTACTTTATTCCCATTTAGATAATTGAGGTTGTCATAAAGATCTGCCATGGATCTGGCCCTCCAGGACGGAGAACCTTGCAGTAGAGTATAGAGACCTACAACTCATACCGCACTGTTACATACATCTGAGCAATAGTATTTTAAGGGGCTCGTCATATCAACGCAGTGGTGATGTTCTGAAGGCCTTTGCTTTTGGTCAGCAGAACTACATTTCAGTTTGACAAACTTAACACACTTAAGTCTCAAACACTTTACATATTCATACCTCACAACCTTTATGGACTCTGGGCTGTGACATTTTACTCTTTCAGGCCTTAAGCAATGGAGCGTTTCCTCAAAAATGAGATTTTGACCCAGCTTTGGTGTTAAGAGGCCACAGAACGAACAGGCATTGGCAATAGACAGCGGAGATGTGTTATAGACTGCATTGGATTTGACATAATATACATCGACCATTGATCGGATGACACAGAGAATCGGCAAGGAGCCGGGAGCTCCTCACCCAGCCCATCAGTTGCATGTCCGCACTCCAACCAACCTTCCCTTTCCCGGCTGTTTCATCAGGGATTGTCGGTTATTTAATGTTCATTTGAGTTATTTAATAATTCATGATGATTTCAGTTGTTTTCCAAATCAGATTCTAGCTTGGTTGCTAATGCTGAATGGCCATTCACAGTCTTTCATCCTCGTGTTTCTCTGGTTGACTCACCCCTCCTTCGTTAACTACCTACTTGATTTGGTCTCAGGCGCCTTCACAGTGTGTTTCAGAATGAGCTTTTTTTTATCGGCTCCCCCCATATCCTTTTAACGTGGCCCTGTCAGCTACAGTACCATGATTTTATTTGTGAATGGTTTAGGTACTTAGACATTTGATTTCTATGTCATAAAAATGCCTATTAACTTGTGCTATAAAATACTTTAGGAACGTTTGCTAGCAGAATATCAACCCCTAGGCTATTCTTGCAGGGCGTGTTCAAAACATAAATGGGTGAGGTAATGGGATAATCGGGAGTGCCTAACATTCGATGTGGATCCGCCACTCGTCTTTGAAATGTTGGAATGACGGAGGATGATTTGAAATGAGATGGAGACAGAAATGGGGCAATAACCATCAAGACCGCCACAAAAAAATTGTGCGTTCCTATACCTTGAAAGTGATGGCAGTTTTCGGACCCTATTGTCAGTAGTTGTATGCCACCGCTAGGTGGTGCCCTAAGGTCGCTGCCCTTCCTCGATCTATGTAAGCCCCAGCTCTGGGAGGTGGTGCCCTACGACACAGTTGTTGCCTTACCTCGGTCCATGGAAGCCCCAGTTCTAGGAAGTGGTCCCTATGACACGGTTGTTGCTTTACCCCGGAGTAGGGGAAGCCCCAGCTCTGGGAGGTGGTGCCTTACGACACATTAGTTGCCTTACCTCGGTATATGGAAGCCCCAGCTCTGGGAGGTGGTTCCCTACGGCACAGTTGTTACCTTACCTCAGTATATGGAAGCCCAAGCTCTGGGAGGTGGTGCCCTACGACACGGTTGTTGCCTTACTCCAGTCGATGAAAGCCCCAGCTCTGGGAGGTGGTGCCCTATGACACAGTAGCTCCTTTACCTCGGTCTATGGAAGCCCCAGCTCTGGGAGGTGGTACCCTACGACATAGTAGCTGCTTTACCTCGGTCTATGGAAGCCCCAGCTCTGGGAGGTGGTGCCCTACGACACGGTTGTTGCCTTACTCCAGTTGAGTAGATCCTCAGCATTATAGCCTGCGGGGACTAGTTGTTGGTGTGAAAATTCATCATGACACCTTGAACAGTGTCACCCTGCTTATATTACATTTATTCTGTTGTCATAGATGCTTCTTTATTCTGCAGTGGAACTGAATGTAGAGCCTACTTGGAGGTGCTCAAGATGTTTGCTAATGGACTCCACTTTCCTAGCAGAGTCCAGACCTCTGCTAAACTGTGCGCTACACCCTAGTGTGCCACCACCGGTCCTGGGAGTGATGACTGCCATAAGGCCAGACCGAGACTATTGTTGGCAGCTTATCATTGATTGGCGTATGCAGCCATTTCTCCTATGAACCCTTGATGTTGAGGTATTCCACCCTTGGGGTTACATCTTACCTTGGTGCTTTCTCTCCTCTCTGTGTCGCCTGGCGTGCTGGCATGCTATGTTCTGTGGCACGGTGGCTGCGACTCAGAATGAGGTTCTCGCTTAGTTGAGTCAAGACCCTAAAGGTCTCTTGTCTCCTTGTATGTAGTCCTGTCATGACAGGGCTCCACCACAACAGTGCCCCTGCTCTATCTTCACAGATGCCATTTTCCATCCTTGGGTTGTAAGTTATAGCTTGTCAAATTATCATCATTTCTCCTTCTTCCAAGAGGTGGTTGCTGGGCTACAGTGAGGTAGACTAAATCTTATAAATTTGCTTAACCCTCTGTGATGATCTTTCGTTTTAATGACATCTTTGTCTCCCCATGTGCAAGGTGGTTGTGGGTACAAACCCAGACCAGACTGGTCACATGGGGTTGTATGGTGATCTCAGTGCTGTATTCCATCTGAAAGTCTCTACTGGAGAGCGTGCATGTCATTACATTCCCTACAAGTCATTTGAGTCCAGTTGATGAACTCTCCCTCGGTGCCTAGTTTCATTGAAGTTCCCATGCACCGAAACAGTGTGGACTTCCTTTCTGCTGAAAACCTGCAGTGACTACAGAAACCATAAAACCATCTTTACTTTGCAGATGTTTTAAAACATCTAATGAATATATACACTCCAGCACAAAGGAGTTGGACTCTGTATTGGTTCCTTTGCTAGACTGTATCACGGTGTTCATGCTTGGCGGTGCACATGAGGCTTGTTGTGTACCCGTGATGACATGCTGTATCAGTTCATACCTTCTAACTCCAGACATTGGACCGACTCAAAAACACAACTAAAATGGCATGGCACGTGCTTCAGTATGTGCCGTCTAAAGTGTAATCCATCCATGCACATACATGGAGATCCCTTGAGAATCTGGTTCAATCATTTTGTCAAGCCACAGGTGTGTGAATAACTTCCTTCCATCTAAAACTTGTCAGCCCATCCCATACTGGCTGTTTTATGATGAAATGCTTGGTTGAGGGCCTTGCCTCTCACAAGCTTAAATCCCACTTTTCCCAACTAGACCCATATTTTGAGTTCTATGACAACTAGATATTTAGAGTGACTTCTATTTTTTGTCATAAATAGATTGCATATGATTTCGAAATGGATTTCACCAGTTTCTCCCAAAAAAGCCTATTAATGACTCCTCACTAGAGCAGGGAAACGCACTCTGTCACCACAAGATAGGACCCTGTTTTATAAAATGAAGCACCATCACATGTGGTAGTGTCCTTTTCCAAGGTGGCCTGAGCCACCTCATGGACCTGCCCCTCCATTCTGGACCAGAGCACCTGTCCCGATGGGGAAGGCGATGACTTCGAGGCCATAGATTGTACTTAGCCTTTGAATGCAATGATTCTGTTGATCGGTCATAGTGTCTGAATCCCTTTCGCACGGTGACAGTGGGTCATGGCCGGGGCAGCCCTCCAGGTCTCCCAACTAGTGGCTTGTAAGGGGAGTCACTTGCAGTCATTTGTTTGCTCTGTTGTAGCACTTTTGAAAGACGCTAATCCCGCCTTGGGAGATATTTGTGATGTGTGCATGCACTATACCCTAAATCTGAACGCCATTAGAGACAACTGGGTGTTAACGCAAGTTTCTGCCTTAGCTGGATATTATGCCTCATGAACGTATGATATTCATTATTTTTCTTATGCCTAATAGTATGATACATTTATAATATTAAAACTGTGTGACTTGGCAGAAACTCCTTCATATGTAAACTGAAAATATCTTAGTTGTGGTGCAAATATCTCTCTTCTTAACATCTTGTTAAATGTGGGGTCAAGTTACACACTGTGTAATACCGAGTACAACCCTGCAAACTCCCTACCTGTCAAGACCAGGTGCCTTTACCTCCCTTTTTCTGACCATGTAAGCACAGATTAAGAATCCATGTCCACGTCTTACATTTTTTCTGAATGCTATTACTTGGGTATATGCCAAGTCTATTGCCCAGATTGGGCGCTGCGGATTTCCCTTACGAGGTTCCAGATCTGTTTGAAGAGGAAGCCTCACTCACTGCTTTGTGGCGTACTTCATCATTGGCGGAAGTGATAGGAGCTCAAGACTTTATCATTCTGCTTCCTCCCTTGAGGGTCAGTTTCCTTTGGCCCTTCAGGGCCTCCTTTCTAACCCAGGATACCATAGGGCTACCTAATAAATATAGGGTTTCATAAAATACTCAGTAAACAATGGCACAGTAGTCTAGAGATGGCCTCCTTATTTTCCATCTCCGGGTTCAGTGTGGCGGGTTTCTTCTTCTGGCTCGTTTCATTCTGGACCCCAACATTGGTGCCTGGGGAAGGTTTGTCGCTTGCGGTCCTGTGCAAGAACCATTGTGCATGTTTTGGCCTTTGCTTTTCATATACTGTTTGTAACCCCTAGCTGCACTTTCCTCTTTGTCCAACCAATAGGACTTTGCTGATAACACGGAGAATGGAAGTTGTGTAACTGCTGACGACCCAGTCCCAAGGACGGCTCCGTCCCCTCTGCTAGACAAAAGAGATTCCAAAATGAAAGACGAGAGGCGTCCAATCACCGTACATTTTGGGCAGGTAAGATTTTTAATCTTCAGCCATTGGCTGTTTGTTGCCTGACGCAAGTGCATCCGGTTCTCAAAGGAAGTCTGTGGCGGGCAGTTAGCGGCCCTGTGGGGATTATGAATATATTTGCCGAAGTGGATACACTTAGCTTCTTGCATAGTGCCTTGTTCCCATGGGAAGGCGCTCGTCATTTTGCTGATGATGCAACAAGTTAATTTTACTGCCTGCCCTTGTTTCCAGAATGTTGTGCAAATGTATAAGGTAATTCACATGGCCCAATATCCAGACAGTTCTATGATATGCAAGCCACAGGTGTGAATACCAGCAGAGCAGTTTCAACCTTTCATCCATAGGCAGTTGTTGACATATCAGTTGGTTACTGAAACCTTTGTATGAAATGTTCTATCTAAAGATCGCTGGATGACAAACACCACAACAATTGTGTAGCTGGTCGTTTTGCTTTAAACATATTCTATGTTATTATTGTTAGGGTGGCTATACAAATGCTACGTTTAGATTTTCCTTGACCATAACTTATTTTCTGAGACATAGATTGGAGGTAGAACCTTTTGAAGATGATATTGTGTTTGCAAATTGATTCTTAACCAGTGGGTTTTACATAGCATTGGCATGCATGGCAGGGCATGCTGGAATTGCAGGATTTGGTTTCATCTGCTTTGAAACAGTTAACATTATTCATATCACAAAGCATGGTGCTGCTGTTATTCCAACATTCCCTGTGCCCTTCTTGAGCAATAAATCAAGTAAAGTAGGGCAGTGGACTGTTTCAACCAATCTGATTGGCTGCTCAGTGACCAATCAAACTGAATGTAAATCAGTTGTCAATCTTATTGGTCGCTGAGCAGCCATTCTGATGAGGTGGACTGGGTTCAGGTAAGTCTGATTGGTGTGTGGCAAGTTTAGACGTCCAGAAAGCACCTTCCAAAAGCACAGTTCCTACAGCGGCTGAAATATTCAGATGGGAAGATTGATCGCTTAATCGCTGCTCCACCCAGTGCTACTCTGGTGGAATGTTCCTCCCAACCAAATTGTAACTACATGTTCCCTTGGTATGATCAGGGTCACTGAAATTGTGCTATTCTGCGGCTGCAGCGTTTTTCTCATAATTATGCCTTTGCCAATTAATCCATCATCTGCTGCATAATTTGCAGATTTTAACAAAAACGTTACTAAAAATGCAGCAAAGAATGTTGCTGTACAGTGGAAGGCACTTTGCAAAGGTTGACTGTTTACATTTCGGTTTCATACTACTGTTTTTGGGTGTTAAACTAGAACTAACAAGGTGAAACCCTTGTTCAGGCAGTGTTAACGTGTAAAAATGACAAAATAATCAACTAATACTATCTCAAAATGCGCCTCCTCATAATTTGCATTTTCTTGCCACATAATTTAGTTACCCATGCCACATAATTTGGTCCCCCCTTACCAAATACCTACGGTGGACCTGGGTATGAATGAATCTTAAAATGAAAAAACATTTTGAGTGGCATTGTGTTTGGAATTTTATTATTGGTACATGTATATGTTTTGACACAACGTCTGCTTCAAATGTTGTGTCTATTGGATTTTGGATACTGCTAACGAAAATAGTGTTTTTCTACATAAGGAAGTTAAACGGTTTCCAAAGATGGTTTCTGTTTCCTATACTGCCACTCAGCTTTGGCCCTTTTCAGAAGCTTTTCTGGATGTGCATAGACTTCCCACATTTTTCAGATGTTTGTAATGATCTTATAAAATGGTATTTTATTGATTTACCAAAAGATCTCCAATGTTTTCATGAAAATCTGTATGACTGTATTGATATATGTATAACTATTGTCATGTTGTGGCTGTCAAGACCAACTTCTCTGGCAAAGTTTTCATAACTATCTGGCTTCGGAGTGCATCCTTTCCCCCCCTTTTTATCTTCTCACATCTAGAGGGGCATTTTTCAACGTTTTGTGGCTTCTGCTTGCTTTGCACATGCTCATACCGACACACAGTTTGTGGCTCCTTGTTCCTGAACTGCAGAGGAAAGGGTTAGCATAGAGAAATGAACGCATCTTTCTTGAACCTTCCTTTCCAAGCCCTGCATGTTTACACTCATATACAGTATAAGCACAGCCACACATTTTCAATTTGCAGCCGCCTTAGTAGGGGTGGAAACATAAAAAAATGTATTTCATAGCAGGGATCCTTTAGAATCTGTTCAGTGAAATGTTATCCCAGCGCCCCTGTGGATTTAGCCGATCTGAAGGTGCACACAAAATTATGGGAAGAGAGTGAACTTTCTTCTGGTCTCAAGAGGAGCTTTGTTGATGTCCTATGACTCAGTCTTGTTCTAGAATTCCTTCTTCCTATACGAAGAGCACTCACCTACAGGAAAATCATGAAAGCAAGTAAAGAGGCATGTTGTCCTACAAGCCAGAAGATATGTTCTTGAAATCCAAGGTGGTAGTAGAGCAGGCGGCTGATGACACGTCCTTCCTCATTGGTTCAGGATGGGATGTGCCAACGTCTGATCCATCAGTATTGATACAGACTTTCTTACCCTCTCTACCCACACACAATGGTGACCCCCTTATTTAATGCTATCACTTTGTTATGCTGAGCTGGAAATCTGAATATATGTCTTAGAAGTCCAAGACAAGGAGCCTGATAAGTCTGGTCTTCCATCCATAAATCCAAAGTGTTTTGATGATCTATGTTTAGGGTTGGCCTACAATTTACATTTCCAATACTAAAGTGGCTTCCGCTCAGCTCACATTGATAAGGAAAAAAATGATTGCCCATCATTATTCTATTCTTTTTATAAAAAGGTTTTATTAATATTTCAAATTTACAAACAAATACAAAATCAAGTGCAAAACAAGGTTTAGACATAAGAGGGACTGACACATGTATATCTAATCATATATTTGGCATTATGTAACAGAGAGCCGCAAAATTCCCCATTACTGCAACCATTTACCCCATATCATATGTTGTTCATCTGGGCATTCGTGCTTCTCATCAATAGGTGCATCTAGTAACCTACATGTATCTAGACCAGCCTTCCGTTGGCCACGGTTGGGGTTTCTTCTCGTCTCAGCTGTTCTGTGCCCCTCTTTGCAAGTTCCAGCCCCAATCCTAGAAAGGCCTTCTTATAGCTATTGAAACACAGTTTTTGCAGAAAGTTCCTCCAAGCAATGTCAGAAGTTAGGGTAAGATGATGATGCAATACGTCGCAAGCACCCTTTCCACTGCCAACCATAAAACTCTGACATTTGTACCACTCCAGACCAGGTGGTGGAACTCTTCCTCTTCTTCATGACATTTGAGACAGGTAGGGGAGGTCTCAATTCATATGCACCATAGTCATTTCTTTGTGTAGTAGATTTGATGAAAGTGAGGGTCATAAGGGCTTATTGCCAGTCTGTCCCTTCTGGAGGGGGTCATATATCCGCCTCTCAGGCCTGCTGAAATGTGTCCAATGAGTTGATCACTAATGACCAGCAAGCTTAAGTGATTTTCATTCTACAGTTATCAGGGATAGCATCTATTATGCTTCCAGGATGTTATGGTACGATGGTGTGTCTATATTGGCATGGGCTGAGGACGTGACTGAGCTGTAAAAATGAATAACATTGATTCTGCTGAAGGACAAATCATTTTGGAGTTCACTGTGTGACTTCATAGAATTTGGAGCCACTACTTCCCCAAATGTAGAGACCCCAAGTCCATCCCAGCACCCAAATCCTGATAAGGCAGATACTTAGGGGAGACGTTAAGCAACCATAATGAGGTTTCCTCAGTTATATCACCCTCCCACTGCATTTGTGACAGTGACTCAACCCAGACCGGAGGGAAGGATAGTATGAGGCGAAGTCAGAGGGAAGTACTACACCTCACCCTCGCTGTGGAACCCCTTTACGGGCGGCAGATGTTGGCAACAAGTATTGGAGCAGAGTTCTTCTTAATGAAAAATAATAAAATGCATTCCTACTCAAGTGTGTAAAATGCTTTTCGAAATCAATGAGCAGTATGATGGAAGGGTCCAATGGGTAAGGGCTACACGTTAAGTAAGCGTGGATCTGAGTGGCATAAATCCGCTTCGATCATGGTGAGCTAGGTTTGAATAACTATTACTAAATGATTTCCTGAAGTTTGGCTTCAATATTGGCATCTGTATTAATGAGCAAACTACATTTATATGAGTTGTAATGATTTGCTGTTTGGGCCAGTTTCAGGAGAGCTGCAGTAACTGCTTTGCATAAGCTAAATTGAAGGTCCCATTTAATGAAAAAAGTCTAGCAAATAATACAGAGGCTGGGCAAGAGAGACAGAGACAGAGAAATAGTTTTAGGATTTAGAATCCCCCCCAAGAACCTAATAGGGCTCAGACTTTTCCCTGTGGGGATCTGACCGCCTCGGAGATCTCCTCTGCTGCTAGTAGATCATGAAGGGCGTCAGATCTGCCTGTGAAAGTCTAGCTATGTGAAGAGCAGCTTGAAGTCCGACAGCTCTCTCTGCAAATTACTTTTGCACCATAGAACCCTCTCCAGTATCTGGCAAACTGCGGAGCTATCACTGTTGCTTCCATAATCACATTTCTATCCTCACTTATCCCACCAAATTGTCTACTCTACTAATCGCTCTGACTCAGCCAGTTGTACCTGTTTTTGATCCATCTGCTCATACTTGCTGTTTGAGACATTGTCAGGTTCTGAGTTTGCAAGGCTCAGCTCATGGATGTTCTCTTCCGGCATTGGTCCGCCTATTCTAGAATGGCTTCCTCAAATCAGATGAGTTTCACCAGGTTAGCCCAGTTAATTTTAGCAATGTAACCCAGCGCTCTACCTCTTACCATCAGTTTGAAGTGATCTGGTGTTTGTTTGCAAGTATTGCATAATTTCCTTTGTTAGTAACCAGCCGCAGCCCGTGCAGGTAAGAGCGGTTAGGGGGGATTCAACAGACGACCATGATGGAAAATTAAACAAATAAATAATTTTCCATCTTCATCGTCTGTCGAAATAAATGGGCGCACCGCCCTACCGCTCTTACCTGCATGGGCCATGACTTTTAGTAACTCACTGAAAACCTCCCTAGTCCGCAACCACGTGTTGAGCCACCACATACCCTGCTGCCCGACTGACTCCTCTACCTTTTGTGAATTCACATGGTTGCAGTAGATGTGGTTTTTTTGGGGGAGGGGAACAACTTGATTATGTATTATTTTGTGGCATTATGTACTGCATCCCTCTTTATTTTGTAGAATAAACCAATCACTTTCCAGGAGAGGCTCCTAAAATGTGTTTGGTATCACCATGGTTCAATGTCTGCTACATTCTCTGTTATGTTGCTGAGTGTATATCCGAACCCAAAGGTGCTGTATACATAAACACACCTTAAAGAACTCCAGTGTGAACCATAAGCTATTACCTCCAGCTTACTGCATACGTCTGTGCAGTATTTGTTACATAACAAAAGGCAACAAAGTCACCTCCCTTTAAAAAGGACAACCACTAGTATTGCCTCCACTCGGTTACACACCAAAATCATCCCCTGGTGTAAAGCAAACAGTAAGGAAACTAGAACTGAGAATGAAACTTAGGAACATTGCACCATGCTCCCAAAACTCTGGTGCCTACCATGTTCAGTCAGTGGGAAGTCAAGTCATTTCCTTCTCATCTTTCAAGGGGTCAGCCAGACCGGTTCTGCCACAGGGGCTCCCATAAACAACCTTCCCCTTTGACCCTTGAATGCAGCAGCTGAGTGCTGCTTATGTAGCAGAAAGAGTGATGATCTCAGTAGCTGAAGTTGAGATCTTTCCTTTTTCAGTAGTTGATCATCTCAGCTGTCCAGTGTCTCCAATAAGAGGAAGGTTGCGTGGTCTCAATAATGAGAGGGGGCATGTTTTGTCATATCCACAGAAAACGCCAATTGCAACAAAGTCTTTCTAGGTGCTCAGTCCTGTCAGATTAATTTTAGTATATCTTCTGATGAATGACATGAGCAGCAGCTCCCACCTGTTTCTCTAAGTTTCCTTTTATGCTGGGTTCCTCCATCTTTTGCTTATGTTTTAGTTCTGACATTGATTTTGCTCACTTCTTTCAGCTCAGGTCTTTTCTCCACCCATTCCCAGGTCTCGTTTGGCGTGTTGAACAAAAATTCACCTGGAAGAGGACTTTTAAATTTAAGATGTGGTGGGGGTTCATTGCCTTGATTTTGCATTTACATTTTGCAAATTCCTTCCTTTTCTGTTGTTATCAGGGTTATAACAATGTGATGAGATTCTTAGTGGGCAACCTCTTTGTCTCGCACCTCTTTCAGAGTGGTTTCCCTATCTTTGTAATTTAGGATGCCTGTGGCATAGGATCTGGACCAAGGAGCAGACAAAGTTAAATAGAGACATTATGAAGGATAGTCTGGGTCTGGATGGGGCCTTAAAGATCCCCTGGATCAACTTTATATGTAATTTCATGAAGGGCCTAGGTCACCCGGAATACTCTACGAATCCCATCACTATGTTAGCAGTGTCGAGAAAGGCTTTGAGAATGGAGGGTTTACAATTATTGGGCTCCTTGAGAATGGCAGGGGAAATGGTGAAACCTAGCGTTATGCATCATCAGTTAATGCTCTCCTGTATACAAATGGAGCCCTACTTACTATTTGTACCAGGAGCCCATGATAGGATGCTTCTGACAAGATTGAGATTGGGTAATGTCCACAGAATAACGACAACACCATCTATGAACGATTGGTCACGTAACTTGTCACTTTGCTCCTGTGACAGACAGTCAGAGCAGTCCACGATTCATTTAATGTTCTTTTGTAAATGTTATGAAGAGTTGAAGAAAGTGTGGCTACTTGCACTTTTAAAACGTCAAGGTGTAAGGCAATGCCGTCCAGCTTTTATTTGGCTTCAGCTCTTGGAAGATGAACACATTGCGTGGAGAGTAACAAAGTTTTTAAAGAAGGCTATCCTGCAGCACAAACACATGGTATTTGATGCCCTGTAAACCCTGGGCACCTCCTTTGCCGTAAACAGCAGGTTTTTAAATGAAACATTTGTATTTGTATGGTTTTATGGCATCTTAAACATATTGTTGTATATTTTTAGATTTTATCTGGTGTCATTTCTAATGAAATTTTATATGAATTTTTCTGATGTATTTGTGCTTTTATGATTGGTACAATAACAATCGAATAAAGCTTTCTTTGAACTTGAATTCAGGATGCTGGCAAGAAGAGAACTAAGCTTGAATCTGATGGGGGGGCTTATTCAAAATGGTATGGTGTGCCTGCTTTATAATGAAAAAAATGAAAAAGCTATTCCTGTGTGTCTGAGTCATGATCCATTGCTATAGAAAGATCTCTTGGTAGGGCGCTCTGCCCCCTCTGAGAAGCTCCAGGTGGGATATTCCACCTGGCCTTGCCCGCTAAGCCTTTAACCCGGTCCTCCAGCACCCAGGAGCTCGTTATGAGGCATGTGACAGTAACCTGTAGCCTGTTCAGTGAGTCTTCTAACTCAGAGTTGTGACTACAGCTTCTTTAACCCTCTCCTCCACATGCCTTAAGTCTTGCCGCAGTAAGCTCTCAGCTAGGGTCACTTTGCCTATTTTTCTTTTTAACGCTGTGCCGGTTCATTGAATAGCGTGATGGATAACATGTGAAGAAGTCGTGATGTCACAGGATTAATGAAGTGGTATTCTGCAGGAGTGAGGAATTGGCAGATACCACTGCTGATGGTCCTTGCAGACCTTGTTTATCGAGTTTTCTCTTACTTGAGGTGGATCTCATCTTACCCTTTGCCTTTTTAATGGTGGTCGCACCTTGCCTAGCAGACGACTACTTTTGAGGGTGGGCAGGGGAGCATCATAGACAAGGGGTAGAGCGATTATGTGGTTGGGACCCACTCACAGCCCCACCCTCTAGACAGGGGCATGCAGCCATCGAGGCATCTGGTGTAGCCGGCCTGGCTTGCCTATGCACCATACACTGCATAAGCGGGCTCTCCTCCTGTTGTCCCTGTATATCTCCCTGTATATTGGGTTTGTCCCTCAAGACCAGGTTGGGCATCCAGTCTCTGTATTGCTGCATCAGTACCATCTGATGTCACTTGCATGGTCTGCAGTTTAAGGGCGAAGCCAGCCTTTTCTGTTGTGGCGTTAGCCCGTAATGCAGGCTGATGCTTTTTTCCATTTAGTGGTTCTCCAAATTAGCTGTGATTTTCACCGCTTTCCAGTCTAAAGATCAAAGCTTTCGTGATCCAGAGGCAGCTTACGCCAATGTGTTTGCCGTCCCTCCAATCACCGAACAGTTCGAGTCATGAGGGCCGTCTTCGTCTTTCACTTCACCAAGAGGTTTAATTTGTTTTTAACCTGCTTTAGAATTTTTTTACATTTTACCTGAATTATCACTCATCTGTTACATCATGTTACTGGGTGTTTGAAATGCACTGTTGTTAGCCAATTACCTGTCTTCTTAGAGATCTGTGCAAACATTGGCCAGCAGTTGTGATTCATCCAGCCAAGGGTCTTTATTTGGCGGGATTTTGTTTGCAGGTTACACTGGTGTGGAAGAGTGGTTTTTCAGGGTGTGGGTTATCCTCTCGAACGTGTTCCTTTAAAGGTGGGTGTGGGCCTTGTGACCTCTCAAGCTAACTCAGGTCAATATCAAGTGTAAGGTGGGTTATCTCAGTAGTGATTCATGTTGAGACATCAGGTGTTGAACCGTCCCTCCATGCCTGTCTTGGGCTGCAACAGACCTGTATCAGGCTAAGGCAGTGTTGTCACGCAAGGGCGGTCTTTCCAAATGTCCTAGGTGAGTGAATGTTAGCGTCTTTCTAGTGCATTGTTTGTGGTTATTCTGCCCCTCATCTGGGTTGTATTGTTCCTGATCTGGGTTTTGATGAAAACATAATGCCCGAGATTCTTCTTTCCTGTAATCCTGTAGTGGGGCAGGGTTGTCCTTATCGTGCACTGTTCTGCTGGTCTTTATTGCAACATCCTTGTGTTGTTGTGCCTCAACCCAACAGTACTCAGTTGTGAAAGTCGCCTGGCTTCTTGTTTTCCCTGTCACATGAGAGTTGTCTCAAGGTTCTCATAGTACACCTCGGTCGTGGTGTCCGTCACTGCTCCCTTTCCCTTTAGCAGCCGGAGCTTTGCCTGTGGGCACCAACTCTGTGGGAAGGTTCAGGTGCTATGTGCCGAACTGTAGTCCAGGACTTAAATTCAATGTTTACAGTTGCTCATTCCTGGAGAACCGGCCCCTGTAGAAAGTGGGTCCCCATCTGACTCAGCCGTTTGCTGCTTCCTCCATTCTTTCCTTGCCCTTTAGCACCATGTGTACTGTCCTTGATCCTGATTCTCTGGTAAAGTGCTTGAGCTTTGCGACTTTGTGGGATTTAAAAGCAGTCCCTAATTAGATAAGATTGCTGGGAATCCCCAGCCTCTGTTGTGCTTCATTGAACCGTGCCCCGTAAGCTTAGTCTCCAATTTTGTGGTCCGTCGCTGCTTTCTCTCGCTCGCCACCGTTGCTGAATCCGTTGGTGTTTTTTACTGCAGCCTTTTGTCCTGTACACAGTTTCTTCTGCTAAGGAGCATTGACCACACGCCTGAACCATTCAGCCATCTCTGTGGCCCTCGAATCACTCCACTTGCGGGCTATCACACGTTTGGGAATTAAAAGCCCAATTCCAAGCAAAGTGCAGAAAGCTCTTGCCCCCCCTCCAACAGCCCCCTCTCATTTCCTTCATAATGCCGAGCACAGAAACTTTGGGGTACATTGGGACCGCTGGCCAAGGACCTGCTCCTGGGATTTGTGTATCTCTTCCCAGTGCGGTGTAACGCTAGAGTAGACCCAGACCAAAGTTGGATGATAAAGTAGTCTGTGGGGGAATTTGATTTAGATTAGTCTGAGCTTTGGAGAAATGGTCAAAGTTCTGGGGCTTTACAGGTCTCCAAGTCCACCACCACATTTCCTGCACAATTGAGTTAATGCGTCCGGCACATTTTCTTTGCACAAACTGTAAATACCACTCTTACCCAACGGCTCTATGGTGACCTTAGCCTGCAGAGGGTTAAAGCTAGAGTCCTGTGTCATTCTGTCCTCATGTTGACCCAGTGCATGTCTGATCTGTAGGTTCTGGAAAAATTTAGATTTTTTTATTGTAACTCAAATTCTTCTGAGAGCTGGTCAAATGACTTTATGTGGGCCAGATGTCACTCACTGGTAAAATCTCTATAAGATCTCGCGCATCAAAGCCTTCCAATCTACTTGGGTTAGCCAGGTACCCTGCCAAAGGGAAGTTTCATCTGTGAGTGTTTGCCACCAGCCGATGTGGCGCAGCAACGCTCGCCAACGTTGGATAGGCAGTGTGGTGTCTGCAGGCAGGGTCTATGGACTGGGAACCCATAAAGCAGCCGGTCTACTGCATGGAATTCCAGGAGCTGTAGTTCCAGTCTGGTCAGCGATTCCTTCAGTCCCTAAAAGAGCCAGTCATTAATTAAGATCATCTGCACGGCGCAGTAGTAGGCCAGAATGTTTGGAGTCTCCAGCCGTTTATCATATTGTGACTGTGCATCTATTGAGGGAGACCCGATCGGCCCCCGTTCCACATGAACCACGGAATACGGATTCCAGTTTTTAGAAGAGATGCAGTGGCATTGGGAGGGGAGGGGAGGTTCTGTAGCTTGTACAGAAATCTCAGCAGGGTGACCATTTTAAAGAGAGCGCTACGCCCCAATATGTCATCGGTAAGTTGGACCAATTGTCGGGTTCCATCTTATTCCATTGGTGAACCGGTTAATATTTCGCTCCCAAGCTCTGCCAAAATTTCTCATTATCCACGTCCCCAAGTGTTTCAACTGGTCTTTTACCACCTCGAGATGGAGATGTTAATGGGCCTCAGGGAAGGTTCTATGCGCCAGGAAGAACATTTTTGTGTCCAGTTTACCCTCCCAGTTTTGTCCTAGTTAGTCCTGAGGCCTCCGAAAATATCTAGGATCCGCACTGCTCTCGGAAGGGAGTCGCTGGGGTGATGCATATATATGGTAAGTCAACCGTATACAGCTAAACCTGATCCTCTACCGGTCCATCCATCGAGCACCGCCCCGTTGGGCATCACTTCTGAGCAGCCAGTATTCCATCACCATCAGGAACAAGACGAGGTAGGGCATCCCTGTCCGATGCCCCTCTCTATCTAAAAGATGGTGCAGGAACCCATTCACCATCCACTCAATATATTCTTAAGTGATGCATTGGTTTTCATTGCCATGTTTCTAAGAAAGACTTATTCAGAGAAGGTAAAAATCAGTAAATTACCTGGTAAAATGTAATGCAGGGACACCTATGCTGATCTTGGAGAAAAAGTGAAGATTTAAAATAGAACTGGAAATGGCATGGAACAAATCTCTTAAAGACACTGCATACAAAGAGAAAGTAAAGGGTTTGACATTGGCGCATATTTTGACTCATGTAAAAAATGCATGTGCTGAAATGTGCGAGGTAGTTCCAGGATCCACACATCTATTAGAACAAAGAATGAAGTAATACGTGCATGTTTTCTATGAAATCTCGTGGAATGCTACCGTGCTGTGAACGACATTTTTTGTTGTTGCTGAATTTGGTTTTTTGCTCTGTGCAGAAAATGCAAACGCATCTGTTTTGATTAAATAGTATGCAAACTACATGACTTGTCTCAACACACTGCGCTAAATCATTTTATTTCTTGGTCCCTTCTCTAAAGCACTTTTATTTGTTGTTCTTTTGCAGCGCTTAAGTGGTATTCCAAAAATTCGTTTCCCATAAAACATGTGGGCTAAGAACTTTATTTCATTTTTAGATTTACATCCTGTTTATTGACAAAATAGGACCATGGAAAAGTGAATCCTAGAACTCCCCATAATTCGACCCCACAAAACTGAAGCCGCATGAGGTCCATCCCATTCGGGAAAACACAAAATTAAAGGAATAGATCACATAAGATTTTAATTGTGCATTCTCAAAATGACTGGGCTTAATTTGAGCCGGTGGTTGCAAGCTGGGCCCATAGGGAACAGGTCTTAGTGTTCATCATCCAAGTGTGACCCCCAGCAAGAGAGAGAGAGAGAGAGAGAGAGGGGGGGGGGAGAAAAGAAGAGAACGATGGAAACCGTGACAAAGGGAGAAACCAGTGATGAAATGAACCCACAAGAGAGATATAAAGGGGGATAGAGTCTGTCCTCATCGTTTGGGACGAAAATGATGATTTTTAGCAGGAAGAGTTTACATAGAGTGATAGAATTGGCTAATCGTTCCTAAAACTCCGGCTCAGTAAGCTTCACTAATGGAACAGATAGCAAAGTAGAAGCACCAAATGTGTGCTCCTGTATTGCATCTAGAGGGACTAGACAATGATTTAAGACTTTGCAGCAAGTGTTAGAATGGGCAAAATATGGGTAAAATGCAGTTTGATGCTCTCGTCTTTGCAGAATCAGATTTCAGAGCTTTCATATGCAGACTGAAATAATCAATATATGTATGTGTGCATATATATATATGTGTGTGTGTGTGTGTGTATAGTATATGTGCATATGTGTGTGCATATATATCTATATATTATCTACTGGCGGTCGCCAGTAGATAGTTATAGTTAGGACCACGTTTCCATAGGAAATCCGCAACATTCTATTTGGAATAACTTTGGCGCCGGTCGACGAATCCTCGCAAAATTTTCAAAACTAATGGGGCGCTCCGCTCCTACCCTGAAAGTCTCAGGGGGATTCGTCAAGCGGGGGCTGAGAAAAAAGGGGGGGTCCCAAAACGCGTTTTTCCCATGCATTTTTCCATAGGACCTTTAGACACAGCTACAGACCGAACGGCTGAACAGAGTTACTTGAAATTTGGCAGAGAGGTAGTCTACAGGTCAAGGAAGTGCCTTTTGTAGGTTTGGTGTAAATCTGTTCAGTAGATCCTGAGAAAATAGCCTTTAAATCAGTATATATATCTGTGGCAGCTTACGGTGCGCTTACCGTGCGCTTACGGTAAGCTTACCGTACGCGTACGGTGACGTGCGCGAGCGCGATTCTGATTGGCTGTTACATCTTAGTAAACATTCGAATCGGTCGAAACCAGGAAGCGGCGGCCGCCATTTTCTATCTCGCACTCTGAGGGGGAAGATGAAAAACAAAAGGAAAAAACTAAGGGTGGGCGTAGTTCGCGAAGTAGCACTTTGCGAAGCTACGCAAAGTGAAGTTCGCACTACGCGAACTGCGTAGTAACATGTTCGCACTGTGCAAGATGTTGTTTTCAATGATTGCACAGTGCGGACAAGCAACCGGCACTGTGCAATCATTGAAAATGGCATCTTGCACAGTGCGAGCTGTAGTTTTCTGCTGCTCGAGTAGATTTTTACTCGAGCGGCAGCTTTCTCAACGCGAACTGGTCGTTTCTCATCGCGAGCGGTCGCGAGCTTACGCGACCCCTCGCAATGAGAAACCTGACCTCCTCGCATTGGGAATCTCGCCGGGAGGTTTATTTTCCATGCTCGCGATCGCCAACTTGATGTTGCTGATCTCGAACAAGGAAAAAGTCTCGCCGGGATGTCATTTTGCTTGCTCGCGGTCGCCAACTTGACGTTGAGGACCGCGAGCAAGCAAAAAATGACCGCAGCACTACGCAACACTACGCTACGCGTGTTCGCACTGTGCTACGTGCAGTTCGCGTAGTGCGAAGTAGCGCGAACTTCGCAAACTACGCGAGCGTAGCGTAGTGCTTCGCCCAGGCCTAGAAAAAACATGTAAAGGGGCTGTTTAGACTGCTCCCAACCACCTAGCCATGATGAAGGTGTCCCCTAAGAACCCCCAAGGCAAAAAATGCAATTTTAATTTTTTGGGGAAAATCGCCGATTACGCTTACGTACGCGTACGGTAAAAAAAAAAAAAAAAAAAAAAAATATCCACCCTCTCCACACCCCGTGTGCAAATTGCGCCCGAAGGGCACCATTTGTGCATGGCAGATCACTTTAAGTTAAAAGTCAGACATTACCTTTCAAAACGAAGCGCATAATATGTCCTCCATGTGCGCACGGTGCGCGAAGCGCATCGTGCGTACATGGCCCATCCAGCGTAACGTGGGCACGCGGTGCGCGTAGCGCACCGCGTGCCCACCGTGCGTGCACGGCACTAACTGCGTAAAGTGGGCACGCGGTGCGGTGCGAACTGCGTTAAGTGGGCGCGCACGCCACGAATGGCGTAAAGTAACTTAGCATTTAAAAAAATCGTACAAATTCACTGAAAAAACCATAGGTTTCACACACGTTATAGTTAGGAATTAGCATTTAAAAAACCTTGCAAATTCACTGAAAAAACCATAGGTTTCACACATGTTCTAGTTAGCTGGACATTTTACTGATAAAAAACCAATGAAATTCCCCCGTTATAGTTAGTGCAGGCAACTATAACTCACGCGACCGCAATCCTCTGCTGATGACATATGTGTCTTTATGAAAAAAAAATATTTGTAATATATGTATAGCTAAAATTTAATGGAAGAAGACATGGGCAAATAAGTGTCTAAATACAGTATTAGCATCAGCAGAGGATCGCGGTCGCGTGAGTTATAGTTGCCTGCACTAACTATAACGGGGGAATTTCATTGGTTTTTTATCAGTAAAATGTCCAGCTAACTATAACATGTGTGAAACCTATGGTTTTTTCAGTGAATAGAGATATAGATATATAGATAACACAATATCACTGGCAAGAGAAAGGCCCAATTCAACTCGTGGAAAGACGTGCATTAAGATGCCAAGGGGATCTCCTATATCTCACCGAAGCAACAGTATGTCCGATCATCTCACCTACCTGAAATGAAGCCATGTTGGCCATCTGAATCAAGGAAGGACAGAAGTGACACGAGAGATTTTACAACATTTTAGCAAACATGTTGTATTGGTGGTGATATTATTATACATTATTAGAAATCCGCTCTTGATTATCTACAAACGTGACATCTGTACAGCACCTCACTTATTTTAATGTGTGGCTTTATCTTTAAGTGTTTTGTTTTTATGATGAATCAGGTCCATCAATGCAGGACTCTCAGGGTGTGGATACAAGTCAAGGAAAGCTTGTCTACAGATGAGGGCCCACTCAGTACCAAGTTCTACATGAGCCGCTGTGACGGGGGACCAAGGAGAGACGAAACACGGGGTCGGGGTAGTTTAGGTTTTATTGCTATAAGTTTGCGTTTTGTTCGGATAGTCAGTCTTTCTCGGGCAAACCGGGCGGGATCCGTGATGATACGTCGGTCAAGGTCTTGGGGCCGTCTTCTCCCACGGAGGGGTCCGGTCTCACGTCTCCCCAAGGTCCGCGCTCGCCGGTCCCCAGAAGGAAAGAGAAGGAGCTTTATTAGGCTTTGTATACGTGGACTTGTACCTAACACCAGGACCAGGGGAGTGAGGGATCACCTTGTGACAACCACAAACAAAAGATTCCAGTGATCGCAACCGTAACCGTGAGGGATGGGGTTTTAAACACAAAGACGGCCTAGGGAGAATCGCTGCGGTCGCCGACTACCGTGGACGGTCCCGCCTCCCCATCCAGCCCGCTACCCGGTCCCGTACCTGTCCTAGCCACGCTCCTCCCCCGGGAACGTGGCAGGGCGCTTCGCCGGATCCGTATCCTGCGGTCCTCTCCACCTCCGCCTTCCTGCGGTACTCCGGTTGGTCCTGCTCCTCCTCGCTCTCCTTCTCACCGTGCTCCTTCCTCTCTACAACTCCAACACTCCTCCAGGGTTCGCCGTCCGTCGACTTCCTGGATCCACCCACGTTAGTAGGACCTTGCGTCGTGACGTCACTGCAGGGCTGGACTTGTGAATCTGGATACTCCCAGTTAAAGGGCCCAGCACCCATCCGGAAAAGCTGATCTTCAGCTGCCGAATCCCACTCATCCTGCGGACAGGGAAGAAGGTTAGAGACCCGTGTAAGCGGGGTCCACCAATCAGTGTCTTCAGTAACCCCCGGGGTAGCGCTCGGAGCTCCGTCACATACCACCCCCCCTGGCTGCTCCCGCTCGGGGAGAGATGAGACTCGGGAAAGAAAGTCAGCATTGCCATTGTCCCGGCCCCGGCGGTGGTGTACCGTAAATGCAAATGGCTGTAAGGACAAGAACCACCGGAGGACCCGGGGATTGTTGCTTTTATTGCGATGCATCCACTGCAAGGGGGCATGGTCAGTGTAGAGGATGAATGGCTTCCCCTCAAGGTAGTAGCGCAGTTTTTCTATCGCCCATTTAACCGCAAGGCATTCTTTCTCTATGGTGGGATAGGCCCGCTCCCGGGGAAACAACTTGCGACTGACGTACAGGATCGGGTGTTCGTGGCCATCGTCATCGGTTTGGGACAAAACCGCCCCTATCCCGGTGTCTGATGCGTCAGTGGCTACAATAAATGGTTTCTGGAAATTAGGGGATAGAAGAACCGGAGCTGTCGTGATAGCTGTTTTCAGCTGCTGGAAGGCGCTCATCGCGTCCGGGGAGGGAGAGCGCAGGTGATGAGAAGAGCACTCCTTCCTGAGGAGATCCGTCAAGGGAGACGCCAGATCTGCAAAAGAGGGTATGAAACGCCTATAGTATCCTATGAGACCTAGGAAACCCCTTAGTTCCTTCTTAGTGGATGGGAAGGGTGCCTCTCCTATAGCCCTGATTTTCCTTTCTTGGGGAGCGATGACCCCATCCCCTAGGACATACCCCAAATACTGGACCTGGTTAAACGCTACCCTAGACTTCTTAGCATTGATGTGCAGGTTGGCTTGGCGTAGGGCGTGAAGTATTGTTTGGACGTGGAGCAGATGGTCCTCCCACGAGCGACTAAACACCACTATGTCGTCCAGGTAAGCCGAACTAAAAGAGGAGTAGGGCAACAATACTGCGTTCATTAGTCTCTGGAAAGTCGCTGGGGCCCCGTGGAGCCCAAATGGTAACACCGTAAACTCAAAAAGCCCAAGGTCCGTTGAGAAGGCAGTCTTCTTCCGGTCTTGTTCCCGTAGGGGTACTTGCCAGTACCCCTTAGTAAGGTCCAACGTTGTTATGTAGGTGGCATCACCTATCTTCTCAATGAGGTCGTCCACTCTTGGGATAGGGTATGCATCGAAAGAAGATATGCTATTCAACGCCCTGAAATCCATGCAAAATCGTGATGACCCATCAGGCTTGGGTATCATCACGATGGGCGACGCCCACGGACTGGTGGATGGTCTTATAACCCCCAGCCTTAGCATCTCGTGCACTTCCTTCCGAATGGCGTCTCGTTTGGCTGCTGGAACTCTATACGCCTTTTGTCTTACTACCTTCCCCGGTATCGTTTCGATGGTATGTTCTGCGAGCGGGGTCCTCCCCGGAGAATCGGAGAATATCTCATCAAATTGGTGGAGAGTCTCGAGTAGCTGATTTGTTTTGTCTTCTGCTAATTCGGGATTTATCACCAGGTCTCCCACCGTGGACTTGCTCTGTCGGTGTGAGGGAAGTAAGAAGTGGGCGTTCTGTGGTATGGGTCCCAGCCACTTTTTCAGTAAGTTGATATGATAACTTTGAGTTCGGGATGGGGTCAACTGCAGTTTGTAGGTGGTCTGTCCGATTGTGTCCAACACCTGGTAAGGGCCTTGCCATTCGCTCTTGAACTTGCTGGTGCTGGTAGGTAACAGCACTAGGGCCCAGTCTCCTCTCTGCAGGGTCCTTAATTTCTTTCCTTTATCGTACAATCTCTTCTGTTTGGCTTGGCTCTTTTCCATGTTGTCGTGAGCCAGGTCCCTGAGCTTTCCTAACTTGGACTGGAGCTGGGATGTATATTCCAGGACGGTACGGTGGTCTTGGGAGCCTTCGTGTGTATCCAGGCGTCTCTTGTTATCTCCAGCAAGGACCGAGGCTGTCTCCCGTATAGGAGCTCAAAGGCGGAATATCCAGTACTACTCTGCACTTGGGCCCTCAGCACGTATAAGGCCAAGGGGAGCAATTTGTCCCACTCTTGGCGTTCTGCCGTCAGCATCTTCTTCAGAGTAGATTTTAACGTACGATTGTACCTCTCCACCAGTCCGTCCGTCTGGGGATGGTACACTGAGGTGTGCAACTGGTGGATGTTCAGGGTGTTACACACCTCCTTCATGAGACGGGAAGTAAACGGGGTGCCTTGGTCTGTTACGACTTCTTTCGGGAATCCGACCCTGGAGAATAGTTCCACCACTTTGTCTGCCACGTTCTTGGTGGTGGGGGTGGTCAAAGGAAAAGCCTCAATGAAGCGGGTGGCGTAATCCACTATAACCAGAACATGCAGATGGCCCCTTTTTGTACGAGGAAGAGGCCCTATCAGGTCCATACCCACCCTCTCGAATGGAACCCCGATGATGGGCATGGGTTGTAGGGGAGCAGCTCTGGGTTTATAGGAGGAAGTCCTCTGACAGATGTCACAGGTCTTACAGTACTCCTCAACATCCCTATAAACACCTGGCCAATAGAAAAACCGCAACACTCCACTGGTAGTCTTTTCTTTCCCTGCATGACCGGCCGTTAGGTGGGCATGCGAGAAGAACAATATCTGTTCCCGGAAAGGTTGGGGTACTAACAGCTGGAGTCCCCCATCCTTGGTTCCTTCCCTGTATAAAAGGTTATCTTTTATGATAAATCTGGGATACGTGTCTGTCGGGTGGTTTTGGTGTATGTGAGCGCTTTCCCAGGCGTTGAACAAGGTGCGGTCATTGCCCTGGGCAAAAAGGAAACTCCTGTCAGAAATCCACGGATCTGCTGAGACCAGACCAGATGTGACCCTCCCGCTTCCCTGTGTCTCGCCTTTCGTGGACTTTTTAAACATTGATAGAAAATCTGGGTTGTCTACTCCCAGGATGATGTCTTCGGGTAGGGAATCCACCACCCCCACCCTCACTGTACAAGCGGGACTGTTCATGGGCTTAAGCGTTACCAGTGCCAAAGGGTAGGGTCGGACCTCCCCGTGTATACACCGTATGTGGACCTGTTGTTGGGCTAGATACTGCTGGGGCAACACCAGACGTTTCTGGACTACCGACTGTCGGCATCCGGAGTCTAATAACGCACTTAAGGAAAAGCCATTCAACCCCACACGTACGTAAAATGACGGCCCCATTTCAGCCGAGTAGAGGACGCTTTTTGGCAGGTACCCCACGTCCATGGGTTCCTCGGTCCTCTTCTTGTGGCACATCCTGGCGATATGGCCCCATTCTCCGCACTCGAAGCACTGAGGACCACGGGTCATTGGAGATTCTGAGCGGTAAGTCTTAGCACGGGGTAGTACAGCGGGAGGGGCCGCTTTTCTCTCGGGTCGGCCTCCCACCGGTGGTTTGGTCATCTTCTCAGCCTCCAGGCGGGGTTGAGCTCTAGAAAAATATTTAGCCATGTCCACCGCTTGTTCCGGGGTTAAGTGTGGGTGCTGTCTTAACCATCTTTGGGTTCCGAAGGGCAAAGCCTCTAGGAATTGTTCCATGTATATCTTAGCCATGATTTCTTCCTTGGAGCTGTCGTCAGGCTTCAGCCATTTATCAGCCGCCGTTTTTAGGCGGAAGTATAGGGTCCTGGGATTTTCTCCAGGTACCCCTCTTTCCTTTCGGAACTTGCACCGATATGCTTCCCCATCAAGCCCCAAGTGTTCCAGTATAATTTCCTTGATGGTCTGATAGCCAGTGGCTCCGGTAGGGTTGGCCACCTGGTACGCGGCTTGAGCCTCCCCGGACAGGAGCGGGGCCAGAAAGAAGGGCCACTTTTCTTCTGGCCATCCACAGGCACGAGCGGCCCGCTCAAAGTTAGTCAAAAAGGCATCCGGGTCTTCGCCGGGGGCATACTTCTGTAGGGACACCCCCGCGGCACTCGAATACGGGAGTCGTCTTTCTATGGGGACAGGAGGGGGCACATCCGGTACTGGCTTGGGCAGTGATTCGAGATGGGCTTTCATTGAATTTTGGAACAGTTCTCTGTCGGCTTGAGCGGACGTCATCTGCCTCTCGACGGCCCAGCTGAGTTTCTCCTGGCCGTGAATCAGATGCTGCACGAGGGCCTCCATCTTTGGTTCACAGACGGAGTGAGATGTTAATCCCACTTCTGACACCACGTGTGACGGGGGACCAAGGAGAGACGAAACACGGGGTCGGGGTAGTTTAGGTTTTATTGCTATAAGTTTGCGTTTTGTTCGGATAGTCAGTCTTTCTCGGGCAAACCGGGCGGGATCCGTGATGATACGTCGGTCAAGGTCTTGGGGCCGTCTTCTCCCACGGAGGGGTCTGGTCTCACGTCTCCCCAAGGTCCGCGCTCGCCGGTCCCCAGAAGGAAAGAGAAGGAGCTTTATTAGGCTTTGTATACGTGGACTTGTACCTAACACCAGGACCAGGGGAGTGAGGGATCACCTTGTGACAACCACAAACAAAAGATTCCAGTGATCGCAACCGTAACCGTGAGGGATGGGGTTTTAAACACAAAGACGGCCTAGGGAGAATCGCTGCGGTCGCCGACTACCGTGGACGGTCCCGCCTCCCCATCCAGCCCGCTACCCGGTCCCGTACCTGTCCTAGCCACGCTCCTCCCCCGGGAACGTGGCAGGGCGCTTCGCCGGATCCGTATCCTGCGGTCCTCTCCACCTCCGCCTTCCTGCGGTACTCCGGTTGGTCCTGCTCCTCCTCGCTCTCCTTCTCACCGTGCTCCTTCCTCTCTACAACTCCAACACTCCTCCAGGGTTCGCCGTCCGTCGACTTCCTGGATCCACCCACGTTAGTAGGACCTTGCGTCGTGACGTCACTGCAGGGCTGGACTTGTGAATCTGGATACTCCCAGTTAAAGGGCCCAGCACCCATCCGGAAAAGCTGATCTTCAGCTGCCGAATCCCACTCATCCTGCGGACAGGGAAGAAGGTTAGAGACCCGTGTAAGCGGGGTCCACCAATCAGTGTCTTCAGTAACCCCCGGGGTAGCGCTCGGAGCTCCGTCACAGCCGCCTCACCTCATTTTCAAAGATTAATATATAGATTATTAAACTCTTCACTGAAGTGATTAAATGGGTCACAGTGCTAGGGCCACTTGAAGTGGGTAAGGGGTAGAGGTTCCCCCAAATATGGGTCTACTCTTTTCTGACAGCTGCAATTTAAAAAAATGTTATGATAATAATAACAATTAATGATGTTGCACCCACTAAATCCTTCATTTTAGAGTCGCACTCAATAAAAAGCATCATTTGAAACTCAAACGAAGTGTCCCAGCACTTTGAGGAAAAGTCTGGGTGTGATATTTCTAATTAATATCCGTAGGAGAGTTTAGAGGTAGATACTTAAATGTATCCTCCTGGCTTACTAATTAACACAATAAATACTTGAGAAGTAAAAAGTTGCTTCTGTTATTCCACAGTAAGGACTGAGTTGGAGAGGGTCATCAAGAGATATTTGAGGGATAATCTCACCCTTAACGTATCAAGGCATGTTTCGTCATTTGGCGACCTCTCACACTGGGGTTGGAACAGTGCCACTCCAGAGGACTCAACTGGGGTCACGTGACCCGGGAGTTCCTATAAATCTTATTTCAGGACAAATACAGTGGTACTATTCTCAGTAAAGAAAATAGAAAATGCCTAAGGGGTATACCCAAAGGAATCTCTTTATTAGCGAGTGCCCCTTGTATTAATTAAAAACATACAACATGGTCCTCCGATGAAATGCAATGATTGATGTAACCATTCAGAATCCCTCCACTACCAACATGTTTCAGACTCTGTAATAGCCCAAAAGGGTCTAAGGTCTTCCTCAGGGTAAAAGGACTCCCTAGCTATGGTATCCACTCGTACCATGCAAAACAACGAAAGCATAAATCCTAGCTATCCCTCGCTTAGATAGGACTTGACCCGAGTCATATTAAACTACAGGCTTCATGCTTTAGTGAAGGGGACATCTCCTCTGTTGTCACACTTACTCCAAGAGGAAGACGTGGACTCTGCACCTAGCGGGACCCCCACGAGGATGATGTGGTCTCACTGTATGAATGTGTCTCCTGGTATTTGTTTATCACGAACAAAGAGGGGGAATAAAACTGCATGTTTTGCCCCTTCTGAGCCGCAAGGCTTATAATTGTCAGTATTTCCCTCCACACAGAGTGCTCCTGGCAAAATGTGTGCAAGGAAAGGTCTGGTATTACTTGACAAATTGTGACCCTCATTCGGATGCAAACTCCTGTAGTGCTGATCTTGCCAGCCTCCAGAAGGTGCCCAGTGATGCCTGTCCTTTGTGGGTTTAGAACAATGGGAGCCTCGTGCTGGTCCCATTGTCTCCTGGGCAACCTTAGCAGCTCACCACAGAAAGAAGTTGCTTGTTGCAAAATACTTCAGACTCATTAAATGTTATGGAATACATTTCGCACCACGTTGATTAATGATAGCTAAATATTTAAACACAGTGCATTTCTTGACACTGTATATATTGTGTGTTATTTATTAGCTGCTTCTGTCCTGTGATGTATGGAATCTCCAAGCATGCTTCAGCTATGCATGTTACACATACATTAATATTTCTAAAAATGCAATTACAAGGGACTCTGCCAGGCTATCCCTCCATCACTGACAACAGGAAAGTTTGTCTGCCTTGAAAGAGGAGGGCTGTGGTTAGAAACGCCCATGAGCTGAGGGTGATTCGCGGAGACGGTTAACATGCAGATTGCGGTTGGATCCCGGGCCCATCCCCCCTTTAGATAATCTGTCATGTAATGAGGAAGACGCTACCCCGGCAGGACAGCTTGCTGCCGACTCACTTACAGGCAGCTGATTATGGATGTTCAACCAACAGCAGACAGCGGACCTTTCCAGGCAAAATAAATAGACTGTATGCAAATGTGTTTGTCACTTTGACAGCATGTCTCAATTAAGGCATCTCACTTCTGGTGGGGCGGCTGTGCCGCCGCCGCCGCGCAGGCGAGCCGCCTGCATTACTGATACGCGGGGCCTGACCCTAATCCGCATGCATGCATTTTAAAGAATCCTGCCTTCACCACATACACTAGCATAATGCCAGCAGACATGTAAAGCAAGTGACAAACAATGGAGGGGAAAAATAACAGGATCCCTAGTTAAAAGACCTGCGGGGAAGCAAGCATCCTTCTCCGCACTCAACGCAGGCTTAGAATAGTTTCCAAGCTGCCTCCACCACAACATAAGTATTAATCCCTGATAATAATTGTATCATTGGTTCTACACTCTTTTTGCCTTATAGTTGTATTTCTGAATTGTGTAAGATATGGTTGCTTTATGCTGGTGATTTATTGTTTCATTTTTGGAGGCTTTTTGTCTGATGGTAGAGTTGTGTTTTGATTCTTTAATGCTTGTTTGCCTGATTATAATTGTGTTATAAGTTGCCCATGGTCTTGTTGGTATTGGATTGTGGAATTGTGTAAAACCTGTTTGCCTGATGATAACCGTTTAAGGTTGTTTGCCTAATGATGCTTAAAGTGCCGCTAATCCTATTGTTGAAGTGTGTAAGTTTCTGTTCGACTGAAATCCATATTCGTAGATTGGATAAGGCCTGTTTGTCTGATGATAATTACATAGTACACCGTATAGGGCTTGTTTGCCTGATAAGAGTGGTGGTACTTCATTCAGCAGTCCTGTGTGCCTGAAGATGGCGGCACTGTGTCATTGCATGGTGCTTCATTGTCGGATTGCGATGATGTTGCTTAATTCTTTAGGGTCCCTGTCAGAACCGGAGTCTTAGACTGGCCTTGACTGTGATAAACAAATATGCACATAATATAAATAAATAAATAGCTCTCGGTTACAATTTATCGCTAGTAATTAGCTTCCTGGGGAATCCTACGGTTTTGAAAGAGAATAAAGGATTTCTTGAAAAGCCATCAGTTCTCGAAACAGCACCAGGTTGTACTGAGAAACTTTCTCCATAGAAGCTAACAAAGTCAAATGCATTGCACAGATAGTCCACTATAGGCAGTATTAATGTGAAGAAGCCTGTATTAAGATATAAATACTAGTGAACACCGTGATCCGAGAGGCGGAGTATCAGATGTTGAGTAACTGGTTAGATCCAACAAATTAACATTTTTGAATATTTTTAGATGTGCATTGACCACTGCATCAATGTCCTCACCCCACTTGGTCTGCCATTTTGGAATTAATAGAAAGCGATCTGTGGACTACTGTACGCGGTCGTTTCTTATTCAGGGAGCTCATGGCCCCTGATAATAGTTATACCAGGTCCTTTTAAAGTGTTGCAGTAATGGCTGCTACTTTTACCAAAAATCAATGTTACTAAATGTATTTAACTCTTGAATGATGAAAGGCAGAGTTGGTGCTGCAGGAATTTCAACCTCTCTGCTGCCATTTAAACTGTTCTCTAGCACAGATGAATCACTCTCACTGAGATTCTTTGAATACATCTTTGTACACAATTAATAATTTCAATTGAGTGTTTATATTATAAAACAATTGCTGTATCTCCCTATTTGTTTCTGCGCGTGGTCACTGGGACGAAGATGCATAGTGCCTGCACCCATCATGCTTTGTGCACTGCTGGTAGTGACTGTATATTCATGAAAACAGTGTTCCCACAGTGGTTGTCTTCTTGAAGCCGGGGTAATGCTTAATTTGTAAAATTATAAGTGTAAGGCATCTGACCAGGAGGCCACTGCAGCTTGCACAACCCATTGCTCCTGTCGTCGCTGACAGTGAAGGTACAAAAACAACTGCTCACCATCTCTTTCCTAAAAGTGTGACCGTTCAGACTATTCCAGGTTCCCAAAGCTAAAGGAATGACTGGGAAGGCAGGTTACAGCAATTTTTAATGAATATTCTATTCATAAACAGCCGTTGTTGTGCTAATCTCTAAATTAGATGAGCTGCGCCACCATGTGGCAGACTGTCATAAGTGCCGGTGTTTGCAATTAAGTGCCCATGCCGAGCACCGGGAACCACTGGCTCAAATTAATACTGACCCGGTGTCTAGGCCAAGGATCAGGGACATTCAGGTGTTCCATGGTCTGTGTCCTGGTGTGATGTGGCATGCTGGTTGCTGAAACCATGGCTTTCACCACTCATTCAGAATATCTGAGCTAGGGTGGGTTAAAGGAAGGTACTATGTGCTTCCACAGACAGTCTGCCGTGTCCAGTGGTGAACATTCTCCACTGTCCAGGTGGCATGGGCTTATCTCTTCCTTCATGTATATGGCACCTACCAACCATGCTTCAAGGACGACCTAACTCAGGGGTGCGGAGAACCATCAGGGTGCTTGTTCCCACCCTGCAAGGGCGGCCTAACTTATGGGTGCGGAAAACCATCGGGGTGCTTGTTCCTACCCTGCAAGGTTGGCCTAACTAAGGGGTGCGGAGAACCATCAAGGGGTGCTTGTTCCCACCCTGCAAGGTTGGCCTAACTAAGGGGTGCGGAGAACCATCAAGGGGTGCTTGTTCCCACCCTGCAAGGGCGGCCTAACTCAGGGGTGCGGAGAACAATCGGGGTGCTTGTTCCCACCCTGCAAGGGTGGCCTAATCCAGGGTTGCGGAGAACCATCAGGGGGTGCTAATTCCCACTCTGCAAGGGCGGCCTAACTCAAGGGTGCGGAGAGCCATCGGGATGCTTGTTCCCACCCTGCAAGGTTGGCCTAACTAAGGGGTGCGGAGAACCATCAAGGGGTACTTGTTCACACCCTGCAAGGGCGGCCTAACTCAGGGGTGCGGAGAACAATCGGGGTGCTTGTTCCCACCCTGCAAGGTTGGCCTAACTAAGGGGTGCGGAGAACCATCAAGGGGTGCTTGTTCCCACCCTGCAAGGGCGGCCTAACTCAAGGGTGCGGAGAACAATCGAGGTGCTTGTTCCCACCCTGCAAGGGTGGCCTAACTCAGGGTTGCGGAGAACCATTAGGGGGTGCTAATTCCCACTCTGCAAGGGCGGCCTAACTCAAGGGTGCGGAGAACAATCGGGGTGCTTGTTCCCACCCTGCAAGGTTGGCCTAACTAAGGGGTGCGGAGAACCATCAAGGGGTGCTTGTTCCCACCCTGCAAGGGCGGCCTAACTCAAGGGTGCGGAGAACAATCGAGGTGCTTGTTCCCACCCTGCAAGGGTGGCCTAACTCAGGGGTGCGGAGAACCATCAAGGGGTGCTTGTTCACACCCTGCAAGGGCGGCCTAACTCAGGGGTGCGGAGAACAATCGGGGTGCTTGTTCCCACCCTGCAAGGTTGGCCTAACTAAGGGGTGCGGAGAACCATCAAGGGGTGCTTGTTCCCACCCTGCAAGGGCGGCCTAACTCAAGGGTGCGGAGAACAATCGAGGTGCTTGTTCCCACCCTGCAAGGGTGGCCTAACTCAGGGTTGCGGAGAACCATTAGGGGGTGCTAATTCCCACTCTGCAAGGGCGGCCTAACTCAAGGGTGCGGAGAACAATCGAGGTGCTTGTTCCCACCCTGCAAGGGTGGCCTAACTCAGGGTTGCGGAGAACCATCAGGGGGTGCTAATTCCCACTGCATGTTTTAATCTGTGGGTGGCCCATCTCCCATGTGGAAGGGTCAGCCTTGGTGATTGGTGGGTGGGCCACAAACTGAAATTCATAAATGCCTGATTGTGTTTTCACCAGGATTGTAGATTTCAGTCAATATCCACCCCTGTGGATCCACCCTTCTACTTTACTCCAGTTATCTACTTCTTTGATTCGTTGGTGGGCTGCCTCATTAATAGTCTGCAGAGTGGGTGATGTATATTATCACGGATGGTGTGTCTTCTGTAAGTTGCTTTTTAAATGATCTGTTAATTTTCGATCTGTCTGAAATACAAGCAAAAATAAGTGAAGAAGAGAATAAGCTTTAAGCGGGGTTCTTTTAGGCAGGGAGAGAATGCCAACCCGTTTGTTAAAAACACAAAGATAAAATAAAATTAAATAAAAGAGCATTTCTTCTTTTAACAGCAAAAAAAATCGGATCACTCAAGGATGATAGCTTTATTAGGACAGTGTTACTGATGGCACAAAAAATAGTTTACATTTTTCACTCGAATAGAACTGTGATGGACAAAGTGCCTGGCGTGGGATAAGGTTCGTGCAGCCCCTCCGGGAAAGTTCATATGAAACTGTCCTACTACAAAAGTCAAGTTATGTGCAGGGCACCGGCATATTCTTAATAAACAATTTTTTGAATTGCTCGTTTGTGAAAGGCAGGAAGGAGTCCCAAGAAAGGGGTTAACAATACTGCATACAAAGAAGCTCAGCTCTTTAAAGTTAGGCGGGGGATTGGGGGTGTAATGGGTTTTAAAGCATTGAACAAGCCAGTGTCCCTGCTCAAAATTAAGATTAGGTTTAACTAGGCCATCATCTTCTACCGTGCCATGTGCGGTGCTAACATCCCTGTCATTGGAGTTAAACACAGAACTGCCCTTCGGTAGCCTCTCTATGCATTGGAAGGGGAGGAGGGGGGGGGGAGGGGAGGAGGGCTTCATGTCACGATTGGATATTGCTAGAACCAGCTTTCCATCTCAGGGATGTGTGTGTGGGGGGGGGGGGAGTTTGAACTTGATACAAGGTAGCAGCTGATGGGATTGTACCCCCAGTTCTTTGTGGAAGTCTCTGTTGGCCGGTGCCCCCTCCCCCCCCCCCCTCCAGACCTTGCACGCTTCCCGTCTGTTGCGAAACAAAGGGTGGCCCCAACAGATATGTTGGAAACTAGTTCACAGGAAAGATGCCCCATATTGAAACAATAACAGAGGGCGCGCGTCTTCTCCAGGGATGACGCGGGGGCAAACAATGGAAGCGATTGGTCATGAACGTTAGGCGGAACAGTAGCCTTTCTATGTCCTTCGATGACCCATGGTGAATTTATGCTTGTAAGGGGAGCTTGTCATAACCATGGTATAACGGAAAACGAAGTCCCGCCTCCCAGGTTATCTGCTGGGAGGGGCTGCGGCGGACAATGGCCAATCTGTTTAGCAGAAGTAAGCAGGTGCCCACACTGAGTCGATGGAGTTGATCATGTAATTGCCTTTTTGTTTAAAGTTTGGATCAGTCAGCGG
Source organism: Triturus cristatus (assembly GCF_964204655.1). NCBI lineage: Eukaryota > Metazoa > Chordata > Amphibia > Caudata > Salamandridae > Triturus > Triturus cristatus. The sequence continues at coordinate 1,106,246,960 of NC_140580.1, read as the reverse complement.
GATTGGTTCATCCAGAAACTCATGTTTACGAAGCCAGGCATAAAGGATATATTGTCAGCTGCATTATTGCCTTTCAGGTCTGACTAGATTTTATTAAGAATTCTAACTTCTGCCGAATAGCAGGACTTAATTGTGTCCTCAATCAGGTCCCATTACACAAAAGGGGAAATGATGCAGGCCACGTGAGCATCACTTTCCGATTAAATGCATCTTTGAAGACAAAGGAGGCAGCCGGACATGGCAGGCCTGATTCCTGAGTCAGGATGAAATTCGAAATGTAGGAATGCTAAATTTCCTCCCCCAATTTGCATAGATGACTCGTGTACCAGAATCTCGGAAAAATCCCGTGGACCATGTCCGGAAAGCTACTCTCATCTTGTATTCACTTGCTTATCCTTCGGCCTAAACCAACAGGTTTTCAGCTGGTCAAAGGTCTGCTTGTCTGAAAGTACTCATGTGCCTTGACTTGGTGTTCTGTTGTTTACCTCCACTGGACAGAATTATGGTCCTGCAGTAACCCTCTCATTTACAACCTTGCGAAATATAAGAGGTGCATATGCCTCTAAGAGCAGCTTGACACATTTACCCCAACATTTATTAATAGCACAATGTAGGCAAGTAAAGTGACCATGAAAACCATCACCTTTGTGACTATCCATTTAGTATAAACTTTAGGGCCATTCACAAAGGCGCACTGAACGACGTAACGTTGCAGTCCTGTAGTACTGTTTAATGTATTGTATTGTATGGAATGCTTATATAGCGCGGCTGTCATCCAACGGGTATCCTGGCGCTTAGAGACCTGATGAATGTAAACTTAGGTCAGCAGAAATCGACTGAGCTCTTAATCAGGAGGCTTACTTCATAGTCCTGGCAAATAGCCAGGTCTTAAGGTCCTTCCTGAAGCCCATCAGGGAGTCGGCTTGCCTGATGTTTTGTGGTAGCCTGTTCCAAAGACATGCTGCTGCTGTACCAAAGGCCCTGCCTCCCATCCTGGCCATCCTAACTCTTCCAATAGAGACCAGACTTTGACTGGCGGATCGAAGAGATCTTCTGGCACATACCAGGAGAATCTCTCTCGCAGAGCCATTGGGCCCATGTTATGTAGAGCCCTGTATACCATACATAGTGACTTAAAGCTGACTCTGTCTCTGTCTCTGATGGGTAGCCAGTGGAGGTCCCCAAGAGCCAGAGTAGCAGACGAGCCGCGCTGTCTATTAAGGGCCAGTTTCGCCGCCATGGACTGGACCCTTTGCAACCCCTGCAGGATGTATTGGGGAGCACCCAGGTACAGGGAGTTGCAATAGTCCAGTCTACCCAAAATTATGCTTCTAACCACTGGGGGTCTGGCCTCACTAGGCAGGAGAGGTAAAATTCGCCGAAGGGCTCTTGCCAAACCAAAGCAGATTCTAATTGTTTTATTAGCCTGCGATTGCATCTGTAGGTCCTCATCCACCAGCACCCCCAGGTTGCGAACCGTATTTGTAGCCACCATAACATCCTCCTCAGGCCTAAGCCTGAAATCACCCAGTTGGGGTTTGGACCGTCTTGCTGCAGAGTAATACAGCAGCTCTGTCTTCCCCAGTTAAACTGTAGGGAAATGGCCTTCTGCCAATCCGAAACCTGGCCCATACACGCCTGAAAGATGTTCTTAGGCACCGCATGTTTAACTTCGAGAGAGAAGAATAGTTGGGTGTCATCGGCGTAATTAACCAGGTCGATCCCATAAGATTTTATGATAGGGATCAGAGGTCGTAGGTAGATGTTAGAGGATCGGGCGAATTGCCGATCCCTGAGGTACTCCATGATAGACCGGAGACTTGTACTCTTGCAAGCTGTTGTGAATTGCCCTCAAAGCAACTAATATGGAAATAAAAAGATCATTTTCAAGGATTATCCATAACCAGTTGGTAAAAATAGAAAAAGCTTTGCCCACTTTCTGATTGGAAGATGGACTTTTTGGGCTGATTGCCAGGCATGCCACCGCGCATAAGATAGAACTTGTGTGGAACTACATCCCATGCTCAGTTTTGTGCGACTCCCCTCCCCCGTGTGCATGTTCAATGGGGTCCCAATGCCTGCTCCTGCTAAACCCAGACCCCTCTTCCAGTCATCCATCCAGCCAGTGCTGCAGTGCACCGAGCTCCTCCTGGGTGTAAAGGTTGGTAGCTCTGGATTCTGTGGCAGAGGATCTCACAAATCAATTTCTTAGGTACCTTTTCTGAGTACCTACGTTATATGGAAGGGTGCAAAAACATTTGGTAGCTAAATCTGTGCATTCCAACTTTGTTCCCGCATTCTGCCAGCTCAATCTATTGTAAATCTTTTATATTCTACATATCTGTCTGCCATTCCAGAAATGACACCCCACACGCGGGATTCAGTAATTCATTGAAAGGTTGATCAGTTAATCAGTGGATGTGATCTTTAAGGCACGTTGTTTGCGTCCTCAGAAGTATCTCACTGAGGTGTGGCTGTTATTTCTGCTTCATTTCCTCATCCCTTCACACACACACAAAAAAAAAACTAATGAGCACCACTATTGTAGAAAGATGGGCATGTTACCTGGGCGCCATTATTTTAACTCAACACTGGTAACAGTGTTCTGCATAACACGTCTTGTGGTATCCTTAGCGGTTGAGGCCATGCGGAAAGCTGCCTGGAATCTTCTCGATGTGAATTTACGCACTTTGTTTCATTGCGCCATATTACTTGCGCATAAAAGTCTGTTTCAGTGGCTCATAAGTGTGATCCCCCATCTCTCATGTGTCCTCAGGGAAACAGAACATGAATGGATTAAGTAAAATTGATGTCTCTTACGTCTTTTTTCCCCTCTTCTACCTCTTGAGTAAGCCGGAAGTGCCTCTCAGGATGTGCTTTGCACACACGTTCACCATAGACAGACGTAAAACAGTTTGCTATGTTCACAGTTCCTCTACAAAGACACTGTGATGTCCATGGGAGTGTAGCTTCTGTCTGTGCCTCCAGATGTTACTCCTACATGGACGTAGAGCAGTCTCAGCTGTCACTCTACCTGAACCCTGGATTTCAGATTCGAATTGAGGAAAGCTCAGCTCATTGTAAGTGCCGGCTCGTGGGAGGCCTGTGGTTGCTTTCAAAGTGGTGGCACTAAAGTGATTGTGGACTTTTTCTTTTAATATACTGTATTTGCAAATGGTTTATAGAACAAAACGATGGTATCAAACAGGACTGACTCCAACAACGATTGATACTTTCTTAAGGCCTGGAAAGGGCAGCATTTGGACCTCACCTAGTAGTGGCACTAAATGACTTTTCAATTCCTGTAAAAACACACTTTTTCAGTGCATGGAAGCGCTCCAGGAGGTAACATGCGACTTTCCCTGGAGCTCTGAAAAGCCTTGTACCAATATTGCCTTTAACTGCATTCAGTATGTGTTGTGGTGAGTGGGGGCATTTTATATCAATGTATTATTTGGGCTAAAGAGATTCCTTGGAGGAGGGCACGGATACCTGCCAACTGGCTCATTGGCATGTATGACAGTTTCAGCCAGTCCCGGCATGTGCTCATTAGCACCTTTGATTTTTGGATGCTTTTAGAAGTATGGGCCTACGAATCCCCGAATCCATCCATAGTTCTGCTGGCCAAAAACTAGGACTGGCCGAAGACGATGCTAAAGACATCGGGCCAACCTGCAGCTATTCATAAAGATGTTCTGGCCATTGTATAGATTCCGAGAAGTCCTCATTTTTTTAAAGCAGGAATCGGGCACCAGTATATGTGTGGTAGGGTCTCCCCCTTTATGACGTATCACAGGGTAAGAGAAGTCCTCCGTTTTGGGGATGTCTCCATCACATCTTCATCTCATTGCACTCGAGAGAGCCTTTCTCAGAGCTCCGTTTGCAGCTGAGTGCCTGAAATGAAAAGAGATTTTTCACCCAAGCAGGCAATGTGTCAAGGCACTGAGCTGATGGCTTAAGCTCAGATCTGGGCTTTCTTCGTTCAAGGCACCACACGTGCCGCAAACATGTGAAAGTGCACTTTTCAAGTGGCAGGAATTGTTTGTTTCGAAAATAAATCGCATGCTCCAAAAACTAGGGCAGCAGGGATTGTTCTTTTTTCGTCGATGCACGTTCAAGGAGGTTTTTGATATGCATGCCTTAAGAATTATTTATTTCCTAATTCAGTTCTACTTAAAAAAATATATATAAACTGAACTTCAAAGCTGTGCTTCTACCCTATCTGTGGTATCAATGGCAAGAAGCGCTTGTCGGATTGATTCTGCTGGTCTGTCATTCCCATGTCCAACATATCAGCCATCTGCGGTGATTCTATTTGCTCTCAGCTGTTTACAGCTGATGTACACAGAAAGCCCCAGAGCCTTAACAGTGGTAACCTCGAAGATAAAAACAAGTTAATACAACAACACAGCAGATAAAATGAACATAAAAACGGCAAAAACAAGAAATAAAGATTTTCTTTGAAAAATAGGTTTTTCATATTTCTTCCAAAAGCAAACAGTTTAGATAATATCTGCATTTTATTTCTTTTATCTAGTGATTTTATTAATGGTTAGTTTTTCAGCAACTTCAGCAGAAAGCCACAAAGTGTTAAAAGAACTCTACCCTTGATACACACGACAAGATATATAGCCCAACATAGCACATAAAACAAATATACAATTAAAACAAAATCAAAAAGTAAAAAAAACACAGTAAAATACTGCTGGAAAGAGTTTAGCTTAAATTTTATTCCTAAACCCAAAGCAGTCCAGGTAATATCTACATTAAATTGTATTTTTTAGCAGCGGAGATCCCTGTTTTTTTTTTCTTCTGAAAATGCAACGGATTCCTGATTTTCTTGACATCTCTCTTTTGTTTATTTTACTTCCTCTTGTAAACACTCTTCCAAATCTTGGTTAACCCTTTCAGATTTGAGGTAGTACAATATTTAATTGTAGCATAATATTGGAGAGAGAGCATAATAGTTGAATATTTCTGCGCTGACAATTCTATTTGTCTTTAAACATGTAATGCAAACGCATGCTTCAGGTTTGATGCTCTGCACTTGGAGATCAGGTGGGTTGTTTATTTTACAATACCGAAGGTGGAATATTTTTCTCAGTAGAGCCACCCCTGAGAGGATCTGTAGACATGTCTATGACCACCATAGTTCCACGTCTACACTGCCTGATCTTCTTCAGAATGTGCAGACTTTGCCTTTATCCGCCTGAAACGATTATATGTTTGACTGCTTTTTCCCTTTGTTCTTGGCTATGATCCCTCTACATCGAAGGAGGGCCATGCATGCGGGGCTTGCGCTGCTAAAGAGCGCCATGGTGCGCTTCCGGTTCTCTGAGCGACATTACTGCTGGTTGAGCGGTGCTCCTTCACTCGCGCCTTCAGCTCCCATCACTGGTGTATTATTGATGGGAGACTAGCAGCGATGGGTGAAGCACACCAGGACACCGCCCCGGGGCTCTGCCACTTCAGCGTTCCATCCGCTGATTGATAGGCGGAGAAATTAAGCCGCGGATTTCCATTTTGACTGATTTCATCAGAGATGTTACAAAAGGGTCCGTTAGTTCATCCCTGTTTGAAAGGCATTTTTCTTCTCTAGATTAGGTATCAAAAGTGTGACGTGACAGTAACATTACTCATTCTGAAACAACGTCTCGCAAATAGGCTTCGTTATCGACTTTGACATGTTTTTAGTCAAGTCAAAGACTACATGATTGCAGAAGACTCCCTGAGTAGCGCAGCCCCTTGCTCTGAATCCTCTGCGATTGATTTACTCTGATTTCACTGCTCGCAGATTGTTTAGCCAAACGTACCAGAGCCGCTCAGAAAAAAAACACAAGTGCAGGGCATGAACACAAATGTGGGTAGGAGGATGTGATACGTCTGGTTTTGTCTGCGTATCACAGTCTTTCAAAATGTCTGTCGCCGGACCACTTATCCAAGACTATGATGTCTTCTGCTGTTTTTTGCTAGAAGGGGTTAAAGCGACTTTCGGCGGTTGAGGTCTGGGTTTTTGATGTTGATTGTCTTTTGCTACTAAATAGGTTTTTGGTTGCAGCTAGTGGGAGATGTGCTGAAATGTCTCACAATGTGTCCTATATAAAAATACAATAACGAACCACATTGAGATGTTCCAATGAAGAAGGATCAGGTATGGGGTAAATAGATTAGCATTTTTTGTGCTAATAGATAGGATACATGTAATTATACCTTGATCATTCGGAACGCCAGAATATCAGGAGTTTGTCAGGCTTTCTTGGAAGATGGACATAAGCGTTTCTCCTCAATGCTGAAACAGCGCTCCAGATGAGGATGTATCGTCTAGGGAGGGCTCTGTACAATCTCTTTAAAGCTGGGGGCTCCAGGTACAATTCTTGACGCTGTTAACTCCACATTTGATCCACCGGATGAGGGTGACATGAGGACCGATCATCATAATGAAATGGTACATGTTTTAGTACCACTCACCAGGGACATACGGCGCTGTCACTCCCTGCTGGAAATAGCGCGCTTCACACCGGCTTTGACCTAATTCTGTCGGGGCTATAAAGTCTACCTATTGTAATTATTTCACAAAATGAAGAATGTAAATTTGTAATATCCCTGGATAATATGCTGCTTCTAGACAGTGATGACACAGCCGGTCAACTGTGATGATGTTATTGTTCGGGTCAAAGGTCACTTCCCAGCAGAATAGAGACATTCTGGTACTTTCAAGGCCATTTACAAAGGTATAGTGGGGAATTGGAAAGATTAATAACATTGTCACAGAAACCTAAATTAGGAAAACATGATACTGGGGAGTGATTTAAGACTAAAGGTGGAGAGGTTGAAGGTTAGGACACTGAGTATCGGGAAGATTGATGTTTTTACATTATTTAGCCTGTCTGGAGTAACACACCGAGTAGTTTATCCCCAACTTGCACGCAACCAGCACTGCTGGGAGGCTAGAAACGACTTCAGTTACCTCTAACCAGAAAGAGAAATCAAACTTGGGTTAAGTAGGATCATGGTGCGACATCTTGGCAGTATTTTCGAATTAAATGTCCTTGTTGTGATCAGAGGCTGCCTGCTTTGGTGGAATCCCTTCAAGAGTGCATTCCATCCCTGGGCACAGAAAAGCCAAGTTGCTTGAAACCAAAAGTCTCAACATGGGTCATCTCCACACCCATTTAGGTCACATGATGAATAGCGTCACTGGTGACCGTAACCAAGGAAGAACTCTTATGAGTCTTTCAACTAAACATTTTTAGGCTTGGCCTAGAGATAGTTGTATCCGTTTTGAAAGCCTGGTGTTCAAAACACTTCCTAAGTAAAAGTCTATGCATTGATGGGGAGATTGGATTAGCACTGTTTACTCCATTGGTCGGTTCAGTTTTCAGTCCTATTTTACTTCCGCCCAGCACAGCATACAAACATTGTCGGTCTTGCACTGTAAATGAGTGCATTCTGGCCTGTCCCATGTGCACATCCGCCTAAAAAGAAGTGCACTTGAATGCTAGGAACGGTGGGCCAATGCTTTTCTGTAACAATGCTATATCTTTGCATTTTTTATTTTTTTTACTCTTTTAGTCACCATTCTTTGTTTACCCTTTGTCTTCTAGTTACAATTACTTAAAGCCAATCATACCTTTGCTTTTCACTAATATTGATCTCTCACACTTTCTTGTCATGCGTATTACTTCTAAAAAATGTTTGATTCCGTTTCTAAGTACACCTGACTGATATGAAGCACCTGTAATATCCTTTTAGAAAAGTGTGAAGGTTCATTTAAAAAAAAAGTTATTGCAAGCACGTGGCTGCTGCATTTATGTGGTGGGGCGTTTTCTTCTTTTTAATATCGTGGCATATGCTTGCAATTAAAAGATAAAGAAAAATGCTCCAGTACGCCAATGCAAGATCTACTGACTTTGCCAGTGCTTATTTTAAAAATGTGTTGTATTTAACGCAGTTCTACCCTGGAGGGTTTTGGGGCATTCTAGTTTGTGCCACGCTATCTGACTGATCACCAGAAGACGTTCTCCTTGCGTTGGGGTTGTGTGGACTGTGTGCCCATTGGCCTCAGTGTGCATTACTTTGCGTATTTCTGTGGCAAGGCTGTATGAAAGGCCAACCCTCTCTTATTCATTCAGCCGCGCCTCTTGCCATCATTTTGCCCCATTACTTTGACCTTGCTTGGTTTCATTCCTTGTTCAAGGTCACCATGATCTCTACTGGCATTCTTTAGCGTCAGTGGATTACCTCTAGCCACCTCTGCAACAATCCCTCGCCCTGTGTGGATCAGCGTAACAGGTTGCTTTATTTCTGCTCTTAGAAACATTTTTGGAAACCGTATTTCAATAATTTCTCAGAAACACAGCGACAAACGGGCAACAGGGTATTTGTTTTTGGCATTGAAAAGGCATAATTAGCCCTCTTTCGAAAAGAGAACGATTTCTCATTCAAAGTACCTTGATAAAATGTCAAAATATTGTGTACTGTTTCCTCGGATACCATCCATCAGTGTAAGTGGCAGGAACTCGCAACACGAGTTTAGGTCCACAGCAACATGGCCAGTTCCAATAAGTCCTAAAGATTTTTGTACCTCAACTCCAGCTGTTTTCCCCACATCAAACTCTGGACCTTCCAGGCACACGTGAGAAGTGACAGAGGAGCAGGAAGGAGGTATGTCCAGTTCTGACTGGTCTACTGGTTTTCTTCCTGGTAGTGACAGCCCCTTCTGCTTCCAGGGATGTCTGTCCTGCCCTGAAGAGCAGGAAGTTATACAGGAGTAAAGATGCTTCATTGGAAGGGCCTTGCCCTCTTTTTCCATGGTGGTCATCAAGAGGTTGGTTTCACCATCTCTGCGACCGCTTTCTTGTCTCACAGAGATTTAGGACAAAGCAGGAGACCGCCCTCTCTTCATTCCCCTGGCAGACAGGCAGAAGTCCTTAAGTGCTTCCGATATGCAGGATACCCCTTTCCGCCAGTGTTCTGCGTGGAGTAAGTTAGGCGGGAGTTTTAAAGATTAAAACCAGTCAGTGGATGTCGGTTTTCTCTGAGAGACTGGCACGAACATGCCCAGGCGCTACACGCACATATTGTGCAGCTGTGTGGCTGAGTTTACGCACATGCTTTCGAGTACAATCTACCTCATATACCCTTTCAACAGAGAAACTTACATGGATGATCACTTATTTCATTGTTTTGGGGTCTCCAAACTCAATTCTGGATCAGCCCAGTTATTCCGACTATGCCCCTCACAGCAAGATCTGCAGTGGAAGCCGCAGGCCTACATTTCAATCCCTCCCTTAGCCTTTGTGTGCAGTTTCGTTGACATAATAGCTGAATGTGCATGAGTAGATCAGCCGAGATGTGAAATGTCTTTTGTTAAACATTGCAGCTGAGCTTAGGCAGAGTTCACAGAACTATGTGGCAGGAAAAGTCAAATGATGTAGCACAATGCAGTACCTTCTGTGGTGGTATTATTTGATCTCATTGCCATTTTAACTCACATTAATACAGTTTGACCAAAATGTTTCACCTCAATGGTAATAGTTTCACACCTGAGTGCAATAATAAAAAACAGAAATGTGAGCAGTGAACCTTCACATATGGTCTGGAACTGCACAGCTCAACGCCTCCTTTAATTGGAAACTTTTATCTGTTTGACCAAGAAACTTTTTTTGTTGAGTTCTGCAAGATATGTAGGAGATGGTAGATCATGTGGCGAGTGGAACAGGCCCATGGGGAATTATGTTGCTTTAGAGTCCTACTCCACTGGACCTGCTGAGACGCTGTAAAAGTGGTTTTCGTACGAACCATCTGTAAAAGTTTACCAAGTAAGAGATGTAATCCAGGTTTTATACTGGAAATTATTTTGACAGCTTTGATGCAGAAATCACGCACTTATAAACCCACATTACATGTTAGGTTCCAGTGGGAAAGGTGTTTCTTTGACTCTTCCGCCCCACATCTGTATTACGTACAACTGTGCTGTCTTTTGTGAGCATGCAACCAATTTACCAAAGTCTTCGATATGGCAATTTTAGACGGTTGTCTTTTTAATCACAGCAAGTGCCTGATCAGCAGGGAAGAGATAACGTCACGGCGTAGGCAATGCTGCTTAGGTCACGATGCAGGGCCTGTGTTTCTTCAACAAATACCAAGTTGTCCTGCTTCCAGACGTTGGCCAATGATGAATAAAAATTGATTTCTGAAGGATGAGGACAATTACTCAAGTGGTATTTCCCTCAAGTTTTAGGTTCACATAGGGAGAAAATCTCCAATACTTCTGGGAGCCAGCTGATGTGAAAGCTTTGTTGAAATCTGGGGAGAAAGCTGAGAGAGAAATCAGTGAGAAGCAGGGCTCTTGCGTAATATATACTGGTGAACCAGGAGGGAGACCCTGGATCCAACCATGTTGGGAATACATATTGGCACTCTCTCAGTAGACGAGGACAGTTGGTATGAGGCCAGTACGCTTGAGGCTGTTTCTAGGCACAGGCTTTGCTGAAAAGAACCCAGAGTGAAAGGTTCTTTCGAAGTGAAGTCTGACAGTAGCACTGTAGGCGTCTGAAAAATGTAGGTGTGCCTTGAGGTCTTGGAAATTGACTTTGAGGTTCACTATTTGTAGTTTGATTGACGGCTTCTTCGCAGGATTGAGAAGAGGCTGTCACTGTACTGTTAGGATATGCAGGGAGAAATGTAGGGTAAACCATTGGAGGGCCTGTAAGCCTTAATGTGCAAGGTGTTGCCACCACCCACAGTCCGACTGCAAGACCGCTGGCACGTACAACTGTACATGGTGGTACTGACCAATGCCTATCGAGCTAACTTCAAATTTTAACTGTTTTTAGATATCTAAAGAAAAGAAGAGGGTATAATTAAATTATGAAACCATTTGGTTACTAAGTAATATTCTATTCAACGATGCATCAATATAGGAAAATATACAATTTTAGTATTGGATGTACACTGTAATGCTCTAGTTAACGACTGCTTAGAACCCATAATATATATATTTTTTAAAGTTGTATTGGGTGGTAGCCTGTTCATCTTCATGTCATGGTATCATTTCTAATACATCCTTACTTTTGCATCACTTGTCAGTAGGAAGGGCTTTCAAAATTAAGCTTTTGTCATCTAAACTTGGGGCCGTTAGAGTTGGATAGCGTATGACTTTCAACAATAGCTAAAGCCAATGACCATCTACCACCGGCCTGTGACAGTGATGGAATATGTGGGAGACCGCCGTACCTCCGCCTTCATCACAGCGTGCCAGGATCTTACGGTGTGCCACAATCCCACGGCCTCAGGAGCGGTGCGGTTCCTTATTGCCAAAAGCTCACTGTTTTCTGAAATGATACAAAGATCCCGTTGGTAGTCTGTGCCTTGTGGTCATATTTCCAAATTGCAGACTACAGTTTGATTATCAGGCTGTATCAGATGAAGACAAGCCATCGAAGAAGACAGGGATGTCAACTTTAGCAAATGCCACTGGTCTAACGCATGTGTCGGGGTGGACTCTATCTAGGTACCTCTAGCATTTGTTTAGAGAGTTCGAAAAATGTGTCTGCTGCGTTTCGGAAAACTGTTTACGTGATTACCCTATTTGTGGACATGAGGTGACTGAATGTGCTTTGATACAACTTATTCCCACTTTAAGTTATTTTACGAAAATTGGGCACAGGCAGAAAAGGGGGTGCTTTCTTGCTGAATTATCTATTTATACGTCTTACTTCAGAAAACTTTATTACCAGGGCACTCTCAAGACGACCAGGACCCTTGCGTGAAGGGTAGCTTCTCTGTTACACCTTGCAGCTTTATTGTAGATTGCAAACACATCTATTGTGTAGAAGAACAAAGGCGACAACGCCAGCTACTGAGCAGCAGATCTTAAAGCCAAAACTATGGTACGTTAATAATAAGGAGCTATGATTGATGTGCTCCACTGTGACGGGACCCCTGGAAAGCTTGTTCCCCCCCTCCCCCCCTCCATCATTTGATCAAATTCGGCCTATAGCTTATCTTGTTGCAACATTTCAGCCACATCAACCCCCTCAGAGTGAGCCTTCAAATCTGTCATTGATCACCGGTGCCCAAATTGTTCACATTTTGCTCTTTTAGGTTCATGTATCTCTTCTGTTGATGATATTTTATGTATGATAGCTACCCTACAAAGCCTCATGTCAGTATAGTATTTAAAACGGAAATCAGTGAATTCTGGAAAAAGCTGATATTCACTCAGGGCCCCATCAGGTGAAAACTACAGGACTGAAAGTTACATTGGTGAGAAAATGGTTTCTACCAGCTTTAGTGATCATGGGCGTATTCTACCTTAAAATGCAACAACTCTCACTACACCTACTTCTAAAGTAAATTATATAAAAAAAGATTTGTACTTGCTGTGCTTTTAGGTCATTACTGCCAGACAGCACAAGCTGTCTGTTTATGGAAGACCTATTGTGAATTTACAGTGAGCGTAGAGCATCTCCCATTACTTACCGTGTTGCTCTTTCCTTAGCGTCTTTCTCCCCCTACAAATATCCCCCAATAAACCACTGCTCCGTATAGCTGTTTTCCTTGTGTGCTTTTCTACCCCCTCTGGCATGTTCCATATTGCTTTCTCCCTCATGTATTCCGCCCCACACATCCCCGCCCCTGCAATCCATGTTGCTTTCTCTTCCATGTATTCCACCCCACACATTCCCGCCCCTGAACCTTGTGTTGCTTTCTCCCTCATGTATTCCGTCCCGCACTTCCCCGCCCTTTGCTGCTTTCTCCCTCATTTATTCTGCCCCACACATCCTCGCCCTGCACTCTGTGTTGCTTTCTCCCTCATGTATTTCACCTGCACATCCCTGCCCTGCACACACTGTTGCTTTCTCCCTCATGTATTCCACCCCACACATCACCCCTCTGCACTTCGTGTTGCTTTCTCCCTAATGTATTCCACCCCACACATCCCTGTCCCTGCACTCTGTGTTGCTTTCTCCCTCATGTATTCAGCCCACACATCCCCACCCTCCATTCTCTGTTGCTTTCTCCCTCATGTATTCAGCCCGCACATTCCCGCCCCTGCACTCCGTGTTGCTTTCTATCTCATGTATTCCACCGCGCACATCCCTGCCTGCACCGTGTTGCTTTCTCCCTCAGGTATTCCGCCTTGCCAGGCCCGGCTTTTGCATCGGTGGTGCCCGATGCGAAAGCCATTGTTGACGCCCCCAGAACCTCCTCCACAGATTCCCACTCTGCCACCAAACAACAGTGCCACTCATCCTTCCATAGCCTATCTTTCACATTTATTTTAAGTATAGCACCACTCTCATCATAATGTTTTATTTGGAGAAACACAAACTCAGGATTTTGTCCGAGAGGGGTGCAGCACAGACTAGCTTGTTGGTGTGGAAAAGGCCGCTTTATTGAAAACAGGTGCACCTCACATCCATATGCCTTGGCCTGTGCCGTACAAAACTACGCCTCACTAAATATTATCCTCCTACCTTACCCCCTCCCCTAAAATTGTTCCCCCCTACAAAACATTTATAAACGCCCCAACTTGTAACTTTTAAACCTGTCTTCACCTAGCTATCTATGTGCACTCCCTATGCTCTTTCCCCTTCCTACGTGCTCCCGGAGTGACCTTCCCAACCAATAAACAGTAACCGTAAACTGCTGTACCCACCATTACAAAGGAAAAACCACCACTCAGAAAAGTCTGGTGAAAGGCTTTTCTGACCCCCCCTCCCTTAGGGCTCCTGTCGTTTCGGGTATCTACAGAGGCCTAAAGCCCCGTCCAAAACTTCTTTGACCTACCGTTTGTGTAACTCCATACCATAGCGGGACAGATGTACTCCGTTTTCCGTAAAGAAATACCCTGCTGCATAATGCAGCTCCGAATGTTCCATCCTACCAAACCCTCCTTGCCGCAGAAAATTTGCAAATCCCTGTTATTCTTCCTCCGTGCCCTATCTATGACCGCTGGTTGCTCTGCCCCCCTCCAAAACCTCTTGGGAATAAACTCTGACCATATCACATGACAGCCCGACCACTGCCGCTGAATCTCCCAAAAGGTCTCTTCATCTGTTTCAGCAAAGCCAAATCCTTGCAGGTCACCAGGTCATTCTCACCCAAGTGAATGACCAATACGTCCGGGCAAATCCCACCTCTAATCGACCTGTTCAACGCTGGCAACAACTCATGCCATCTCATGCCCCTTTGCCCTGCCAGTGACCCCGAAACAACCTAGGATCCAACTCTAAATTTAAACTTTCATTCTTGTCCCATTCATAACGCTCCGCACTTTCACAAATGTCCAATGATGAGGATGAACACTCCCTCCGATGCAGGCCCCGCTACCGCACCTGAAAAGACACATATGTGAGAACGAGGAAGGAACATTATGCCTGTCCCGCCCCGGAGCCCCGCATCCTGATGTATGTTCTGTAGCAGTCAGATTTCCATTGCCCCAGGCGCATCAGATCCTGCCTCCCCCACCCCTGCTTTGCTACATCAATCGCCACGCCTATGCGAAAAGAATGGGTCCCAAACTGACTTGGGTTCTCACCTAGGCCTTGGCCTTTCAGCGCGCCTCAATACCCAGATTAGTTGAGGCACCGTCACTTTACCCCCCTTCTCCCGGCAAAAAACCTCCCCGGCCACCTGGCCCCCAATGAAGCCCCCGCACCCCCCATGCGCCCAGGAGCTGTGAAACCCGAAAGCCCCGAAATACATCCACAATATTAACGTGGCAAAGAGCACTGTTTCCTCGCTGTTACGGCATATCCGAGGCAGGAGCTGTGTCACGCGGACAAGCATGCCCAGCGTTATGGGCCTCCGCTGCTGAGATCTGTTGCCTCTTTCCCGCGCCCAGCCTTCCATTAAGCGCGCACCCAGCTCACTGGCTGACCGCACGTATCCCCACCCTAAATTCCCCATGAAGGCTATGGCTGACAGCTGGCCCGCCATCGTCATTTTGGACAGCCCCCTGTCCATCATGGCCAGAATAAATTGTACCACCTGCTCACCCCTTACCCAGGGCCTGGCATGCCGAGCCGAGCCACTTGCAAGAAATCCCGCCACGCCCGCTCGTATGCCCGCTCCCCCCGCTCTTCCATTGTGACAGCCATTCTTCGGCTCACCACTTTCCCTGCCCGTACAGTCCAAAACCACCTGCCCCCGCCGCATCCGAAGAGATGGTAACGACCCATTCCCAGTCCTCCCCGGGGGCCATTGGAATACCATTAAAGTGTTCCAAAAATGTCCGCCACATGCACCAATCCTCTTTTGTGCCTGCCAACAAACGCATATGGTGATGCGGCAGCGTCAAACCGGACAGTGACATACCGAGACGTCTGCAGAAAATCTGCCCCGCTCGCACAACCCGGCACGCGAAATTCAAGTGCCCCAGGAGGACCTGTACCTCCCATAGCGTCACCTTCTTTTTTGCGAGCAGGGTGTCAATCAAAGTCCGCATATGCACCTTCTTGTCTCCAGGCAAACGGGCTTCCATTGTCACTGAATCCAACTCGATACCCAGAAATGACAGCACTGTGCTGGCACCCTGTGTTTTCTCTGGCGCCCACCCAGGTAGCCCATGAGCTCTGTAAAACCATCTAGCTGCTGCTGCCAGTCCACTGAACCGGGCAGTCCCACCAAGAAAAAGTCATCCAGGTAGTGCATCACCGTCTCTTTGCCTGTGTACCACGAAAAAACCCACTGTAGGAAGGTACTGAAATGCTCAAACAAGGCACAGGATATTGAACACCCCATGGGTAATGCTTCGTCCACGAAGATAGACCCTTCAAACTGTATACCCAACAGGTGATACTCCTCCGGGTGTACCGGGAGCAGCCGAAATGCCGACTTGATGTCGCACTTTGCCATGAGGGCGCCCGTCCCCACCGTCGTGACCAACCGCCGCGCTACATCCACTGATGAGTAGGAAACTGAGGAAAGCTCGGTCGCAGTAAAATCAGTCACCAACGCCCCACTGCACCATGCGTCTTGGCCGATTTTAAAGTATCAGCCCCCATGGCAGCCCGCGGACCCCCGTTCCCCAGTCGGAAACCCTGCCGAAAACCCTGCTGCAGCAGACCAGCGTCCTCAGTCTGTGGATAAGACGCCAACATTGTGTCTATCCGGTCCAGCCTAATTGGAGTAAGAGCCTTTGCCCGGATGTCCCCGTCCTCCCCTGCTCCCTCTACCCCCTGGCTGCTGTCCTGTCTGCATGGACTGCTGGCCTTGCCCACTGGTTCCCGTCCCCCAGCATTGCACCACTGGATGTCGCCCTACACATGTGGAGCATTCGTGCCTAGAACTTGCAATATTGGCGCCCAACGTTCCTCCCACATCGTATCCCGCCTTCCCCACCCCCCGCGGGTGGGGCGGGTCAAAAAGGGGCATGGCGCTAGCGGAAGTCTGCTCGCCGTGTAAATTGTCTTTCCGAATTTGGCCCCCACCCCATGGTTTGCTGGTAGAGGTCCGTGTCAATTTCCTCCCACCTCGCGTCTGGGTCCCAGGCCAATCTTGCCTGGAACTCCTCGTCATAATGGGACCAAGCGTATCCCCCGTACATGACCTGCGCCCGCCTGATCACATCCATATATTTGAACAGTGCGACAGGCTGTCAAGAATTCCTGTCATACAAGGGAAACACGCCCTTATGTAAACAGGAGAGCTGTTACATAACTCAAGGAAAACACGCCCTTATGTAAACAGGAGAGCTGTTACATAACTCAAGGGAAACACGCCCTTATGTAAACAGGAGAGCTGTTACATAACTCAAGGGAAACACGCCCTTATGTAAACAGGAGAGCTGTTACATAACTCAAGGAAACACGCCCTTATGTAAACAGGAGAGCTGTTACATAACTCAAGGAAAACACGCCCTATAAAGGGAGGAACCGGGAGGTACAACACTGTCGGATATTGTGTTTACACCGACGTACCTGCTTCGTGAAGAGCAGTGTTCCGGAGTGGTGCTCCAGTAAGGCAAGAACGGAGGTAGGTCGAGTCGTTACTCCCTGGGCCGTGTCTTGCCCCATCGTCACCTGTGAAGGACCCGGAAGCTCTACCGGTCAACCATTGAGCTTCGCTTTTTGACTCGGCTGAGTCCAAGCGCAGTGGCGCTTTTGCTGGTTGGAGTCGTAACTCCCAGCCCGACCAGAGACACAGGGACTGCCAGCTGTAACGCACACCAGGAGGTGTTTGCCGCGTTACAGACTCGGAAGTCCACAGGATCGATCGAGCGGCTGCTCTCGGTTCAGTCTTCTTGCTTGTGATTGGGGTATCGGTGACGCATCACCAGGAGGTGACTCCGCGTCCCGGTGCAGTCTGAGGAAGAGGTTGAGCGGCTGCTCCCTTCAGGTAGAGACCCCGGCTGGGTGTTTCCCTGACTCCTCGATTCTCCCCAACACTCTTCGTGCCCCTCACAGCCTACCGATTGGCATTGTCGGCCATTTCATTTCTGCCCTCTGTTGGCATACGCCGGGATCGGCGTATATGCAGAGGACGGTTAGGACCATCCGTGCTGTGGGCTGGTAACGTACTTAGCCTGGAGGATTCCAGTGACTATAACTTTTGTTTGTTCTTTGTATTTTATTTGCCTTCATTAAAAGAACTAACCCTTCACAAGTGGTTGCGTCCTCATTGTCGTGTCTGTTAAACGATCCTGAGACGTTCAGGGCGTTACAAAATATCCGACCTTAATAACACTAACTGTCTCCCGGTCGATAACAGACATGGCAACACTTGATGATGTGCTGGCTGCTTTAGCGGCCATGCAAGTTGAAGTGGCTGCCTCTAGGCAAGAAACAGCCGATGTAAAAGCCAGACTGGATGCTATCCAATTGGACCCGCTCACGCCCAGCACCTCCCTGACGAACCAGACCCCTGCGGTAGTAGTGGAAATGCCGGTAGCCATCCCCTTGGCAACACCAGAGAGGTACAGTGGGGATCCTAACACAGTGCAGGTATTCCTCACACAAGTGGCGCTACATTTATCGTGCAAACCAAAGGCGTTCCCCACGAGTCAGGCTCGTGTGGCTTTCCTTATATCCTATTTGGCTGGAAACGCGGCACAATGGGCCGTACCTCTGGTGAGCAGGGACGACCCCCTCTTATGTGATTGGGGTGCTTTTCGCGAGGAATTCCTGAAGGTATTCGACAGAAGGGCTGACTCGTACACGGCGGACCGTGAAATGCTTGAGTTGAGACAGGGATCCAACGACCTGGTGCAGTATCTCAACGCGTTCCGAAGGCTGGTTGCGGAAACCAAGTGGCCTGTTGCTAAACAGACGGCGCTCTTCCATCACGGGCTGTGCGATGAGCTCAAGGACGCTGTGGCTCATATTGACCCTCAACCCAAGACATGTGAGGGCCTTATCAACCTGGTATTACGGCTGGAACATAGGCTAAGTGAAAGAAAGGGGGATCATGGGAGAAAAGGAAAATCCCTTCCATCCTATGTGACGGTGGGAAGTCCTGAAACTTCCACCGCATCCAAGGGAGAACCCATGGACATCAGCGCAATACGAGCGAGCCTCACAGCCACGGAGAAAGAGTCACGCCGTAAACAAGGATTGTGCCTATATTGTGGCAAAAAAGGCCACTACGTACGTGAATGCCCTGCCAAACCGAAGACGTCACGTTATCGGGCCAACCGGTCGGTAACAGCCGTGGTGGACATACCGGCGGAAAACTAGAGGACTCCAAGACCAGAGAAGGGGCATCTCGGAGTCACTCATCCATCCCTTCACTTTCCAACTCGGTCACTAAGGGACAACGACACCTGTTTATCACGGTGCACGTGGGAGTGCATGACCAGTGGATACCCGTTGTGGCCATGGTGGATTCAGGGGCCACTGGCATGTTTATGGACCACAACGAGGCATGCAGGCTAGGGCTAGTGCTTCTTCCCAAAGCTGTACCCGAAGACGTCTATGCTGTAGACGGAAGGCGATTGGTGACGGGGCCCATCGGGCAGCACACGGGGGTCCTTCCGATGAGATATGGGTGGAACCATTTGGAACAAATCGATTTTAACATCATCCGAGCGCCCCAATATGGCGTCATATTGGGATTGCCGTGGCTACAGAAACACAACCCCTTTGTGGATTGGCCAACACATCGCATCGAAATGACGTCACCGTATTGCATCCTGCATTGTGGAATAAGAACGGAATCCCTTGACGCAGATGAGAGCGGGAGTCAGACGGTGGCTACAGCGGCAGAAAAAGATGTGGCTCTCCCCCAGGCTTATCACAGTTTTGAGGATGTATTTGATGAGGTGAAGGCGGAAGTGCTACCACCACATAGACAGTTTGACTGCCAGATCGACCTGGTGCCAGGGGCCAGCGTTCCCAGCGGCAGGCTGTATGCCCTGACGGAGCCTGAAAACGTGCATCTCCGGGGGTACCTGGATAAACTCCTCAAGCTAGGATTCATCCGCCCGTCCAAGTCTCCGGCCGCCTCGCCACTCTTCTTCATCCCGAAGGCTAATGGGGAGCTGAGAGCCTGTGTGGACTTTAGGGCATTGAATGCGATAACCATAAAAAATCGGTACCCCTTGCCTCTCATCAGTGTACTTCTGGAACAGGTCAAGAAAGCTCGTATCTACACCAAGTTGGATTTGAAAGGGGCATACCATCTGGTGCGCATGAGGGACGGAGACGAGTGGAAGACCGCCTTTAAGACCAGGTTCGGCCTTTTTGAGTACCTCGTCATGCCGTTCGGTCTGTGCAACGCCCCGGCAGCCTTTCAGTACTTTTTGAATGAGGTATTCAGAGAGGAGTTGGATATCTACGTGGTCGTATATATCGACGACATCCTCATCTATTCGTCCAGTGTGGAGGAGCACGTACACCACGTCAAAGCTGTGCTCCAAAAGCTGAGGGAAAACATGCTGTTTTGTAAACTCAGCAAGTGTGACTTCCACGTCACATCCGTGGAATTCCTCGGAGTGATGCTGAGTCCAGAGGGACAGGAGATGGCAGAACGAAAGATCAAGGCGGTGAAAGAATGGCCGGTGCCCCAAAGCGTGAAGGACGTCCAAAGTTTCATTGGCTTCGCCAACTTTTACAGGCGGTTCATAGATGGATTTTCAGGAGTGGTGGCCCCAATCACACAGCTACTGAGGAAGTCCAAGGAGTTTGTCTGGTCCCCTGAAGCGAACAAAGCCTTTGAGGCCCTGAAAAGCGCCTTTGGTAAGGCGCCGGTGTTGGCTCACCCCGATCCGGATCTCCCCTACGTGGTGGAAGCGGACGCGTCGGATGTGGCGCTGGGGGCTATCTTGTCCCAACGCAACCACGACACAGGGGTGCTTCATCCCGTTGCGTACATGTCCCGCAATTTCAACGACGCCGAACGCAACTACCATATTGCGGAGAAGGAGCTTCTCGCAATCAAGGACGCCTTCACCGAATGGAGGCATTGGTTGATGGGGGCAAGACATGTGGTATCGGTGTACACGGACCATCGGAACCTACAGTTCATGACTGCCACTAGACACCTTTCTCCCAGGCAGCTGCGGTGGATGATCTTCTTTGCGGGGTTCAACTTCCGCATCACATATCGGCCGGGGACGGAAAACCGAAAGGCGGACGCCCTGTCCCGTCAATCTGCAGTTAAGGAACCATTGCCTGCGACCGAGCGTTCCATCATTTCCCCGAGGATGGTATTGGGGGTTATCCAACCGGATACTTTCCTGAGGGGAATAAAGAGAGGGATCAGGTCATTCGCATGGCGGAGGTGGCTCCTCAGTCACAGAGAATGGCAGCTGAAGGACGGGATACCCCTGAAGGGCAGGTGCCTATTGATACCCACGCCTAGGCTAAGGAAACAAGCATTCATCTGGTGCCATGACTCTCCATGCGCAGGTCATTTGGGCTTTGAAAAAACGGTGGCTAGCATGGGACGGCATTTCTGGTGGCCAACCATGAGAGTGGATGTCAGGAGGTGGGGACAGGAGTGTCCTACGTGTGCTACCATGAAGGCCGACCATGGCCGAACCCAAGGGCTCTTACATCCACTTCCAACCCCGGATAGACCATGGGATAGCATATCACTGGACTTCGTGGTGGGCCTACCGGTAGACCAGGGGATGACGGCAATACTGGTGGTGGTGGATTACTTGACGAAAATGGGGCACTTCATCCCCTGCAAGAGAGTCCCTACGGCCGGGGAATTGGCGTCACTACTCCTAAAGAATGTGGTACGACTGCATGGATTACCTGGGGTGATCGTGTCGGACCGGGGGTCGCAGTTTACTGCGCAATTCTGGAAGACTTGGTGCACTGCGCTGCATGTTAAGACCGCCCTGTCCACCAGCTACCACCCTCAAACGGACGGCCAAACCGAGCGCCTGAACCAAACGCTCAAACAGTATCTGCGATGTTTTGTGGACCAGGGCAGGGAAGAATGGGTCGACTTGCTATGGGTTGCAGAGATAGCCTATAACAACGCCACTCACAGCTCCACACAGTCATCTCCGTTCTATAGCAACTATGGCCAACATCCCAGGTTCTTGCCATTTCTACATCCGTTCAGAGAGGACAGGATTCCCGCCACAGCGGACAGGGTGGCACACATAAAAGACACATTGATGCGCTCAAGGGCTGTCCTAATAGAGGCCAAGAGAAGATACAAGGCTGCGGCAGATAGGAAGAGAAGGCCCGGGCCACTGTACCGCACTGGAGACTACGTCTGGATATCCACAAGAAACATGAGGTTTCGAAAGAACAGTGTGTTCCATCCCAAGTACATGGGCCCCTATCGAATTACCAAGTGTATGGGTCCCGTGAACGTGAAGGTGTGCTTGCCCCAGTCATTGCGGATACACCCTGTCTTTCATGTATCATTGCTCAAACCAGCACCCTCCAAGCCGCCTGGGACACCTCGGCCGGTATGCGTGGAGTCGGAGGTGGAGTATGAAGTGTCGGGCATACGGGCGTCCAAATGGCGCAGGGGGAAGCTGTGGTACCTGGTTGCGTGGAAAGGCTATGGCCCGGAGGAGCATTCATGGGAACCGGCTGAAGGGGTTCATGCTCCGCGCTTGGTCTCCTTGTTCCATCGGCGTTTTCCTGCCAGCGCTGGACCCGTGGGGAGCCGCTGAGAGGGAGGATGTACTGTCAAGAATTCCTGTCATACAAGGGAAACACGCCCTTATGTAAACAGGAGAGCTGTTACATAACTCAAGGAAAACACGCCCTTATGTAAACAGGAGAGCTGTTACATAACTCAAGGGAAACACGCCCTTATGTAAACAGGAGAGCTGTTACATAACTCAAGGGAAACACGCCCTTATGTAAACAGGAGAGCTGTTACATAACTCAAGGAAACACGCCCTTATGTAAACAGGAGAGCTGTTACATAACTCAAGGAAAACACGCCCTATAAAGGGAGGAACCGGGAGGTACAACACTGTCGGATATTGTGTTTACACCGACGTACCTGCTTCGTGAAGAGCAGTGTTCCGGAGTGGTGCTCCAGTAAGGCAAGAACGGAGGTAGGTCGAGTCGTTACTCCCTGGGCCGTGTCTTGCCCCATCGTCACCTGTGAAGGACCCGGAAGCTCTACCGGTCAACCATTGAGCTTCGCTTTTTGACTCGGCTGAGTCCAAGCGCAGTGGCGCTTTTGCTGGTTGGAGTCGTAACTCCCAGCCCGACCAGAGACACAGGGACTGCCAGCTGTAACGCACACCAGGAGGTGTTTGCCGCGTTACAGACTCGGAAGTCCACAGGATCGATCGAGCGGCTGCTCTCGGTTCAGTCTTCTTGCTTGTGATTGGGGTATCGGTGACGCATCACCAGGAGGTGACTCCGCGTCCCGGTGCAGTCTGAGGAAGAGGTTGAGCGGCTGCTCCCTTCAGGTAGAGACCCCGGCTGGGTGTTTCCCTGACTCCTCGATTCTCCCCAACACTCTTCGTGCCCCTCACAGCCTACCGATTGGCATTGTCGGCCATTTCATTTCTGCCCTCTGTTGGCATACGCCGGGATCGGCGTATATGCAGAGGACGGTTAGGACCATCCGTGCTGTGGGCTGGTAACGTACTTAGCCTGGAGGATTCCAGTGACTATAACTTTTGTTTGTTCTTTGTATTTTATTTGCCTTCATTAAAAGAACTAACCCTTCACAAGTGGTTGCGTCCTCATTGTCGTGTCTGTTAAACGATCCTGAGACGTTCAGGGCGTTACACAGGCCTGTCAGGGTATTTCTCGCAGTACACGCTAGCGAAAATCAAAAAACCCGCCGACCAGTTCTCGATGTTCATTGGCTCCGTCAGCCGTATGGCTAATTCCAGCTCCTCTTCTTTGGAGCCCTCCTTCGCTGTCAGCTCCCTATGGAGGAGCTTCAATATGTCTACGTACTCGCCCTTCCAGATTTTCTCTTTGGTGGCCAGCGTCATGTGGGCCCCCAAGGGCTTCGTAATGTCTATATAAGGCACTTTTTTCATGGGGATGTCTGGCGCCCCCCCTTTCACCTTCCTCCCCCCTGTGGATCCCCCTGCGGCTCCGCCGTGCATCCCTCCACCGTGACAGGCGACGGACCCCCTCCACACTTGCCCCCTGGACTCACCAACTCCGGCCCCACACCTGTGTCCTTCACATACGTCCCTTTGCTCAATCGCACCCCCCCTCCCCCGGGCATCCATGCCAACCGAAACCTTGGCCTGCGGACCACCGCCGGCTGGCCCTTTAACCACCTGTGTGTGCGCCTTAACTGGCGTCAAGGTCGGCGTCCGCACCGGATCCCGCCGCCTAACCAGTCGTGCAGGTGGGGCCATTATGCTGTCCGCTTTGTTTCACCGAACCACACCGCTCTGCACAATACTAGGCACATAGTTACTCGCAGCATCCCCACCCCCGCCCTGCTCCACAATTTCACCTTCCTCTGCGCTGTCATCATCATAGTCCAACAGTAAAGGGCCGTCCTCTTCGGACTCCAGCCCTGACACCCCTGCACGGTCCCTATCTGCTCGGCTTGGCCATGGGCTGCCCTCCGTGGGCTCCAGCCCGCTCAAGCCTGCTCGGTCCCTGCACGTGCGTAGCAAGCCCCCCCAAGTCTACACTGTCTCTCCGCTGCCCTGCGTGGAGTTACTCAAGGTCCCGGTCCATGTTCTCAGACCCCTTCCCCCGGCGGCCGCAGCGACCCATCGGGGTGGAGCCACCGGGGCCCAGTCGCCCCGCTTCCTGTATGCCGCTGCTGTCAGGTCCCTCGTGGGAGCACGGCCGCCCGCATGAGGCAGACCCGGCCCATCCTCTCGGTGGGTTGGAGCCGCATGCAACTCTCCCGAGCACCTCGCCACGCTGTCCTGCCAAAAAGAAGTGGAGTCCGACATGCTGGGGTTAATCCTGCCCCCTACACTGCCGCTTCCCAAAACCTCCCCCTGTGGAAACCCCCACCCCCGACGCACCAGATAGATGCCCCCCCCCCCCGCTGTGATGGTGTAGACCGCCCGACTCCAGCTTGGCCACCCCTGCCCCAGGCGCCCCCTTCTCCCCCCTCCCCTTCGCTCCATTCCAATGACTCCAAAACCCGCCGCACCGTGCTCCCCCTCTGACCTCCGCACTCCCCCTACGTCCCGCCGCCCCCAAGGCTGCCCCCAGCCCACCGCATCTGACCACCATTCGCGGAGGCCTTCCGGCGTCCTCTCCAGCCCTCCCCCGGCGAACCCCACGTCCCCGGGCTGTCCCCCTCCCCCCTGCCCCACCCCTGTCCCCCACACGCTTCCTTCGCGAGGGCCCCAGCTCCCCCCACCTGCTCCTCCAGGCCCACCTGCCCTCTGAGAAACCCCCCTGTCTCCTCCCCCTCCTCCCCACTGTCAATTAGTAACGGCGAGGACCACCCGCTGTCTGCCCTCGCGGTGGTGGCCCCACCGCTGCCCAGTTCACGGTGCTCCACCCTGCTTGTCCTGGCCCTACGGCCGGCTGTCGTGTCACCACCAGCCCAATCCAGCCCAACATAGCCCGGGCAGCCCAACAAGCCCAACAGGGCTCTGGCTACCCCGGCCCATAATCCCCCGGGAGGTGCAGGCCTCCCGATGGTCGGCCGCCCCCCCCCAAAGCCCTATTAAAACATAATTCAGTGGCTGGTGCTATCTATACTAATACGAATGTTCCACTACCCAAAGAACCCTTTTTAGCAAACTTAGAATAACAAAATTGGAGGAAAAAAGTTCTAATCCTTTGCCTTGCAATTTGCCTGTAGCTCTTTGAAGGATTGTAATGTACAAACTGCAGGTAGCAAAAAGATATCCATGTCAAACGCAGTAACCCACTGAGCTTTCTGTATAGAATACACATTTATGATCCTTCGTGTTGCACAGGGTTTCGTTGTGTCTCCCCCAGTGTTCCTTACATTTGCCTGTCCGTCCCCAAAAATTCAAACATTCCTGCTCATCACTCATCCTCACTACATTCTGAGCCTAAAGGCTGTTCCATTCCGCAGCTTTCTTTTAACACATGCATGCTGGAAATTGTAGTTTTAGTTCACTTCCACTGGACAAACTGGACTAATGCACCTTAAAACTCTAGTTTTTTGGAACATGGAGCGGGTTCCTTATAAACATGTTGAGGATCCGTACCAGCCAATTTTTGGTGGATGCTACGGTATTTTACAAGCACCAATAACAATGGCGCAAATAGACAAAAAACAATCATTTGTGAGGAAGAGTGGACATAAAAACAACACGAGCCTAGTGTAAAATGCTGGTTTGGGGCAGCAGGGAATTACTTTTGTCGCACAACATGTAAATGCCATCGGTGCCAAGCAGGAGCCCGTGCTTATCTGTGAGTTTCGAAGCTCCAGCAGCAGTTCTACTCTTAGGCAACCTGACAGAATGAAGTAATAAGTTCCATGTACGAAGGTATCACGGAAACCGTCCCACCAGTGACGAATAACTCCCGAAACCCACCAGTGACGAATAACTCCCGAAAGTCCCTTGGATGGTAATGCGGAAAGCAGCAGGCAAGCTCTGCATGCTGAACCATTTTCCAGCACGCAGTATGTAAGTTAACATAAGGAACTGGGGAATTTTGGGCGCCAGTGAACGAGGAAAGGAATTATGGGTAAACTAAGCTTCCCACAATTCCCTTGTTAGCTGCTTCCTTCGCATGCCCTTGCACCTTCCAATACTTGCGGTTCACCTCAGCTGCAGCACTAGGCCAGCACTCACTGAATTTACAGTGGGCAGCCCAAATTTGACAAACGAGCAGAGTAACTTTTTCAATGTACAAATGGGAAAATGTGCCCCATTGGAGTGGGAATAAGCAAAGCCCAATCAGGCAACAATGTTTGTGCACGCACTCTGAACTCCCGGAAGAGAGTGCTTTTAAAGTGCATGCAAAACGGTGCGCCCAGTGCGGTTGCACCGCTCGCACCGCCCTAGAGCTGGCCCTGCGCCTTTCTCCCTCATGTATTCCACCCGCACATCCCCGCCTGCACTCCGTGTTGCTTTTTCCTTCACATATTCCACTCGCACACCCCCTCCCCTGCACTCCGTGTTGCTTTCTCCCTCATGTATTCTGCCTGCCCATCTCCACCCTGCACACTGTGTTGCTTTCGCCCTCATGTATTCCGCCCGCACATCCCCGCCTGCACTCTGTGTTGCTTTCTCCATCATTTATTTTGCCCCTCACATCCCTGCCTCGGCCATCCGTGTTGCTTTCTCCCTCATGTGTTCCGCCCCTCACGTCCCTCCCCTGCACTCCGTGTTTATCTTTACCACGTGTACTTCTCTCCCTGAAAACACCTGTGCTCTGTGTTGCTCCTTCCCTCTTGTGCCTGCCCCCTTGCAAACTCCCCTACCCTGTGCTTCATGTTGCTTTCTCTTGCGTGAGCTTCTCCTACCCCTGGAAAAGACCTTCACCCTGATGCTCTCTTCCTCGTGAGATTCCCCGCGCAACACCCACACCACCCCACACAGCATTGGCAAAGTCAGTAGGTCCCCAAGGTGAGTCCTCTTGGCGTTGTCAATGCTTGTTAATTTAATGTATATGTGCTCACTGACAACAGGTCAAATCTTGAACAACAACAGGAGAGTGTACAATGGGGAAGCATTTTAGCTTCAACTAGTGTACCAGGACAGGGTTTATGTGTAAAGACAGGGGCTGGTGGTGGTAAATGTGTGGTACGCGTCACACCGGCCGACAGGGAGTACAGAGCTGTGTTAGACAGGGTGTCAGGGCACAGCTCTGCTGATCAAAAGGAACCTACAGCAGTCAGCTATAATTACCAAACATATTTAATTAAATAGAATGCATGATCAGAAAATTCTTCTCACCCGGCAACCCTTATTGGTCTGCAGCTTATAAAACCAGGAGCGCCTGATGTGAATCGAAATGGGGATCCCTTGACAATACTAATGAAATATACTTTTTACTGACTCTGTTTCAAAGCAGTATTAGGCCAAAATGCAATTCAGCCTATTAAATATCAAGATTGTGCTCATTGCTTGGTCCTGTAACTTATCGCTACATTCTGTTTATATTTTATGATTTTTTGTCTTATATCTCTATGATAGCTCTTTAGGTTTTACACAAGCTGCAGAGTTTTTTGAGTAACCTGATGTTGCAGGCCTGTGGGTAGGGGTTAGGGGGATTACAGTTAAGATAATATGCCACGGTACAAAAGCAACAAAGTAAACCGTGAATGCTTGGACAACGTCCAAAGGACTGCAAATTGGACTGAATTCCTGAGTTCATTGTTGGGCTGGTTCAATACCTCGTCCGAGGCAGAAGTGTTATGTACTTGTGTTGGTTTATGAACGTAATATGCAGGTTGAAAGAAAAAAACTAATAAAGAAATAAAAAATAAAAAAAAACCCTGATGGTTGCAGGCTTTGATCACAAAAGTGCCGACACACCCTTGCATCTTTATTTGCAAGATTGATAAAATACATGTTATTTAATCAATTGGATTAGACAAATCCTTT
Organism: Triturus cristatus; assembly: GCF_964204655.1. NCBI lineage: Eukaryota > Metazoa > Chordata > Amphibia > Caudata > Salamandridae > Triturus > Triturus cristatus. The sequence goes on along the minus strand of NC_140580.1, from coordinate 1,106,219,047 downwards.
TGTGTAAGGCACAAAAAGGATGCCTTTCATTTTTTTTATTTACAAAGTTTTATACAACGCGAACATGACCCGTGAGGGTATCAGAGCGCTTTACAAGGGTAGGAAGTAAGAAATAGGTAAGAGACAAAAGAAACAATCACATATATGAGAGAGGTGCAAACAGCTATGATTAACCAGATGATAAACTAGACTTCCAAAGGAAGTTAGCAATATAGTAGTCATGATCAACAAATGAAAATAATCTGGATAAGATCAAGAGCCAAAAGAAGTGATCTTAGTATTATCTCATCCTCATGTCTGTTTGCCGAGTGTTTATGGCAAGATAGATGTCTGCCTATGTACCGTACATGTTTCATCCGGCTCTTGTAATCTCTCCTCCTCTACTCTTTAATTCTCATACAAAATGCAGAGTTCATGCATTGAGACAGCACCACAGCGTGCGCAGTACCATATTCGCACCCGGTAGCAGATTTCCACAGACCTGGACGCTGTTTGGGCCAGATTCTTCTGGAGCAATGTATTTCATATTCTGACAGCCTGTATTTATTTAATATGCAAGGGAATGGATCCATAGAAACACTACTTTCACACAAAAAATACATTAAAATAAATACATTAAAAACATCCAAAAACACTATTAACTTGAATCCCGTTGCTATACGTTAAAAAGCAACCGTGTGGGAACCAGAACCTTGTTTAACATCTAAAGTACAAATTCAATGAGCTAAACGTTGTTCACAAGATAGCATGCCCAAGTCTATCCAATGTTCACAAGATAGCATTCTCAACTCTATCCATTGTTCGCAAGATAGCATGCCCAAGTCTATCCGTTGTTCGAAAGATAGCATGCCCAAGTCGATCCATTGTTCACAAGATAGCATGCTCAAGTCGATCCATTGTTCACAAGATAGCATGCCCAAGTCTATCCATTGTTCACAGGGTAGCATGCTCAAGTCTATCTATTGTTCGCAAGATAGCTTGCCCAGGTCTATCCGTTGTTCGAAAGATAGCATGCCCAAGTTGATCCATTGTTCACAAGATAGCATCCCCAAGTCTATCCATTGTTCACAAGGTAGCATGCTCAAGTCTATCCATTGTTCGCAAGATAGCATGCCCAATTATATTCATTGTTCACAAGCTGGCATGCCCAAGTCTATCCATTGTTCACAAGGTAGCATGCCCAAGTCTATCCATTGTTCGCAAGATAGCATGCTCAATTCTATCCATAGTTCGCAAGCTAGTGTGCCCAAGTCTATCCATTGTTCACAAGATAGCATTCTCAACTCTATCCATTGTTCACAAGGTAGCGTGCCCAAGTCTATCCATTGTTCGTAAGATAGCATGCCCAAGTCTATCAATTGTTCGCAAGATAGCATGCCCAAGTCTATCCATTGTTTGCAAGATAGCATGTCCAAGTCTATCCATTGTTCTCAAGATAGCATGTCCAAGTCTATCAATTGTTCGCAAGATAGCATGCCCAAGTCTATCCATTGTTCACAAGGTAGCATGCCCAAGTCTATCCATTGTTCTCAAGATAGCGTGCTCAAGTCTATCTATTGTTCGCAAGATTGCATGCCCAAGTCTATCCATTGTTCGCAACATAGCATGCCCAAGTCTATCCATTGTCCTCAAGAGAGCATGCCCAAGTCTATCCATTGTTCTCAAGATAGCGTGCTCAAGTCTATCAATTGTTCGCAAGATAGCGTGCCCAAGTCTATCAATTGTTCGCAAGATAGCATGCCCAAGTCTATCCATTGTTCACAAGGTAGCATGCCCAAGTCTATCCATTGTTCACAAGGTAGCATTGCCCAAGTCTATCCATTGTTCTTAAGATAGCATGCTCAATTCTATCCATAATTCCCAAGCTAGTGTGCCCAAGTCTATCCATTGTTCACAAGGTAGCATGCCCAAGTCTATCCATTATTCACAAGGTAGCGTGCCCAAGTCTATCCATTGTTCTCAAGATAGCGTGCTCAAGTCTATCTATTGTTCGCAAGATTGCATGCCCAAGTCTATCCATTGTTCGCAACATAGCATGCCCAAGTCTATCCATTGTTCTCAAGAGAGCATGCCCAAGTCTATCCATTGTTCTCAAGATAGCGTGCTCAAGTCTATCAATTGTTCGCAAGATAGCATGCCCAAGTATATCCATTGTTCACAAGGTAGCATGCCCAAGTCTATCCATTGTTCACAAGGTAGCGTGCCCAAGTCTATCCATTGTTCTCAAGATAGCATGCCCAAGTCTATCCATTGTTCGCAACATAGCATGCCCAAGTCTATCCATTGTTCTCAAGAAAGCATGCCCAAGTCTATCCATTGTTCTCAAGATAGCGTGCTCAAGTCTATCAATTGTTCGCAAGATAGCGTGCCCAAGACTATCAATTGTTCGCAAGATAGCATGCCCAAGTCTATCCATTGTTCACAAGGTAGCATGCCCAAGTCTATCCATTGTTCACAAGGTAGCATTGCCCAAGTCTATCCATTGTTCTTAAGATAGCATGCTCAATTCTATCCATAATTCCCAAGCTAGTGTGCCCAAGTCTATCCATTGTTCACAAGGTAGCATGCCCAAGTCTATCCATTGTTCACAAGGTAGCGTGCCCAAGTCTATCCATTGTTCTCAAGATAGCGTGCTCAAGTCTATCTATTGTTCGCATGATTGCATGCCCAAGTCTATCCATTGTTCGCAACATAGCATGCCCAAGTCTATCCATTGTTCTCAAGAGAGCATGCCCAAGTCTATCCATTGTTCTCAAGATAGCGTGCTCAAGTCTATCAATTGTTCGCAAGATAGCATGCCCAAGTCTATCCATTGTTCACAAGGTAGCGTGCCCAAGTCTATCCATTGTTCTCAAGATAGCATGCCCAAGTCTATCCATTGTTTGCAAGATAACATGCCCAAGTTTACCCAATTAAACAATTGTTAATCACAAAAGTGCAATTTACATTCGAAAAACGTTTAAAAAATAGTACAGACAAGTACAGTTTTTTTGTGACTAAGGTCGCAAGATAGCATGCCCAAGTCTATCTATTGATCTCAAGATAGCATGCCCAAGTCTATCTGTTGTTCGCAAGATAGCTTGCCCAGGTCTATCTGTTGTTCGCAAGATAGCATGCCCAAGTTGATCCATTGTTCACAAGATAGCATGCCCAAGTCTATCCATTGTTCGCAAGATAGCATGCCCAAGTCGATCCATTGTTCACAAGATAGCATGCCCAAGTCTATCCATTGTTCGCAAGATAGCATGCCCAAGTCTATCCATTGTTCGCAAGATAGCATGCCCAAGTCTATCCATTGTTTGCAAGATAGCATGCCCTAGTCTATCCATTGTTGGCAAGATAGCATGCCCAAGTCTATCCATTGTTTGCAAGATAGCATTCTCAACTCTATCCATTGTTCACAAGGTAGCGTGCTCAAGTCTATCCATTGTTCACAAGGTAGCGTGCTCAAGTCTATCCATTGTTTGCAAGATAACATGCCCAAGTCGATCCATTGTTCACAAGATAGCTTGCCCAATTCTATCCATTGTTCACAAGATAGCATGCCCAAGTTTACCCAATCAAACAATTTTTAATCACAAAAGTGCAATTTACATTCGAAAAACGTTTAAAAAATAGTACAGACAACCTATTTAAAGCTTTGAAAATGACATTAAAACTATTTCAGGCGAGAACAGATATTTGCAGATGGTGGCTTCGATATCAAAAATAACTCCTTCTTGCTTGTGTTGCAGGAGTGATTTTCCCATATCGGGACAATATATTTGATTCTTGCTGTCTCCAAACCTGGGCAAAAGAATAGTGCATGAACTATTTTCTGGGTCGTAGCATTGTGCTGCATAGTAGAAAACAAGTTTAAAAGAAAAGGTAGACTACACGTCTTGTTTCGCAGAGTTGTTTAAAAATACTAGAAATGTATTTGACAAATACTACAAAAAAATTAGAAACTCAGACATGGGGATATCACTCGCTATGCCCAAACAGAGCAGTGTCATAATGGTGAGATACATCAACTCCTTCATTGAGACATTGAAAAGTGGTGCATCCAGTGCTTAAATTGAGCCAGTGGTTTCGGCACCTGCACTTAATTGTCAACACCAGTGCTTATGACAGTCTGCCACATGGTGGCGCAGTCTGTCTAATTTACAGATGAACACAACAACAGTTGTATATTAATTTAATATACATTCCAAAATGGTGAATATCGCCAATCGATGATGCACTACTATATGTGTTCATGCATAAAAAAATATTCATTTTATCCTAAGGCATTATTACTTAGGTTGTAATATTCATTACTTTTAGTGATTGGTAGTGCTTGAAAAATGCATTTCCACTTTGTGTGTTAATACCGATATTTAAAATGGGTTCTAAAGTCAATTTAACACAGATACCTGCTTATCTTGTTCTGTGAGAATGTTTAGTGTTCTCACGTTTCTGTGGTCTGGCCTGCTAACACACTAAGGAATTTCGGGCAAATCTTTAATCAATTGTATCTGTATCAACAGTATTGCATTAATCATTGTTGTACGTGTTTTTTTATTTGCTTTTTTCGATCAGTTGTGCTTGTTTTCTGTGCAGTATTTGTATGATTAAATTGAGTATTTTTTAAGTCTTTCCATGATAAAAATATAAACGAGCACAAAATATGTATGTTGCAATTTTAAATGTGCATTCATTTTGCATTGTACCTGTTAGTTAAAGCTGAATTTGTTATATTGCCATAGGTGGATTATAGAAATATGGAGGTTGTTTGCGGTTTTAAATGTGCACTTGTGTGATAGCAGTGCTGTTAGCCATGCATTATATACATTGGCATATGTGTTTCTCTACATTGATAAATGCACAGGTATGTGCACGTGCGTTTTTGCTCGTGAACGCATGCAGCGTGCCTCACGTGGGATGGAAAAGCCAGGCTCTGACACTAGCATCAAAGGGGCGCGCGGTTGAAGCACACACTGGAATATTTCAAAGGTGCCGTAAAACCAGTTCCTGTACTTTCACGAGGAGGAAGAAGTCGTGAGACACTTTGACTCACGTTCTCACACCTCATTCGGAAGCCAGAGTGACAGCCATGCTGACACCGCTTCACATGAGTCAGCGGGCGCGCTGGGATTATGCCGTCATCACCGCCATGTGTGGGCCTCCCTCGATTCCCAGAACAGATGCACGTCATTGCATTTAAATAATGGTGAAGCCTGAGTGTGACGTCTATGGAGGCTTTTTTCACAAGTGCTGGGGTCGTATCTGAGCCATGCTTGCCTTCCTGACATGGAGATTCGGGCTACAGCGCCATCCTTGGAATTTCAGAACATCGCGACACTGGTGTTAAGGGGGGCAGCGAAAGACGGACCATTCTCCTAAAACTCTGAGCTGTAGATAAACTACTTGTAAAGCAAAGGCTTGGCTTTGAAAGAGTGTGTATTGTATATGCATGCTTCAACATTTGCAGGGGCTGGAAGTAGATCCGGTGAAGGGAGTTTGAGTCCCAGGTAAAATGACGCTTTGCCGTTTAGGGGATCTCTCTGTTCTCAAGCACCCAATGCCACCCTCCCTGGCAGGAGTGCACCGGATAGTTCATCAAATGTGTTCATCTTTTTAACAGTTTGGGAAAATCAACGTTTTTGTTGTCTGTTGTTAAATGTGAGTTTGCAGCATTCAGAACTGTATCTTATTCCACTGTGCCCTTAATTGAAACATTTCCAAACTTGGCATCAGGGCTGTAATTGGCATGGCCCTTGGATGCAGTTCTGACCACAGAAGTGGGGCTGGTTTTCCAGGGGAGTAGTTTGGTCAGCAATGTTGGGGGTGGGGGGGGCTTCTGATTTTCTAACAATATAATGCTAAAATGTATTATACCCCCATTAGGGTTCATGAGAGGGGATTAGAGGCGGTGGAAAGGGATATGATTTAGCAGGGGCGGCTACTCCGGTAAGGCGGAGGAGCACCGCCCTACTGCCTTTCAGCACTGCAAAAAAGGAAACATAAAATGATAATAACTCGATGTTAGTATCATTTAAATTCTCTGTGCTGAGGCAATTTTTGGGGGTGGGCCTGGGCTAGACAGAGCAGGGGGGAGAAGTGGTGTCACTCTCTAAGTGCGCAAGACGGTTTGGCTGGCCGCCCGAACAGTCATGGACACTTTGGATGTTCTCCACCGGCTGTATTGTGCAGCCTGGATGGAAGACATGCCCAGGCTCCGAGTCCCTGTCTGAGCACCGAACCAAAGCACTCGGACCAATCACAACGCTGCAGCATTGTGATTAGCTTGGGGGGGCCTGGGTGCTTCCTGCTTCCACAGAAGGAAGGAGAGGACCGAGGAGAGGCGGCAGCTAGCCCACAGGTAAATTATCTTTTTTTTTAAAGACTCCTCCTCCACCCCACTACTGCTGCCCAGTAATGGCCGCCACTTTGAATGAGGGTTGATAGGAGTACGAAGTAAGAGAACGTACAATATTTTGTAAAATAATCAACTTTTAGAAAGACTTCCAAAACCGAAAAAGGGAGAGTGTGTGTGCGTGCGTATGTAAAAATTAGGGGTTGAAATGCGACAGACACCTCACCATACCCGACTGAAAGCCCCTGCACCCAACTGTTTACCAGAAAATCCATTTATTAAGGGGGGTGAAACTCCCCTCCCGAAATTACTGCCCTGAGATTTTCTTTAACAGTTTTGCGGTCGCTAAAATTCCTTAAGGGTTCATGAATGTTGGTTTTTAATTTATAGTTTGGTTGTTCACTGCTGGCTACTTTACAAAAAGTGCATTTTGTGGACGGATCATAGCTAAACGTGCTCAAGGGTGAATCTTTCTTGGTGTCTCGCTGTAGTCTCTGTATATCTTTTTAAGCAAGGTGCTGATGCTTCTTGTTAGATCTCCCTGTTTAGAAAGTCATGAAAACAAGAGAAAGTTATTTATAGCATTAAAAGTGCCGGAGAGCAGTCAGTCCCGATTTATAATCACTCCGTGCGCTGCTTGATGCAGCTTCAATAGTTACACATAGTTCCTTTTTCTTGCCAGACCTCCCAACAGGACAAACACTTGACTTGCATGCTGACTGAGTCTTAATATCTGGAGACAAGCTTATGTTTAATGGATGAATAGATAAGACAAAACACATAGGACTCGATTTAGAAGTAGGTGAATAGATTAAAGGCAGTCAGGGTGGCAGAGGCCTTTCAGTCTTCCACACAGCTTTTACTCTGCCAGATTTAGAGTTCACCGCTGGCTCTGTGGTCATAAAAAGACATATATAAAGGTTTGGTGTGCTTCTGTCATTGCTGATAGACACATTTACCAATCTTTTTAAAGTCACAAAGTTTCCCTGCCTGTGAACAGTGGCAGGGAAGTGGTATGTGCTCCAACCCGGCGGGAGCACAAAAACGTCTCCTTGCCCATGCTCTTGCGGGGAAGGAAACACAGAATTGCTGCTGCCCAACGGTGGAAAAAGAAAAACTGCTCACACTGGCTGGGAGCAATGCTGGCTCCTCCCACATCCCTTAGACGGGTCTTGGCAGGGAATCTGGCAGGGCTGTGGGGGCCTTAGGGTTCCCTCCATAGCCTCCAGTGTAAGAGATGATATAGAGTGCCCCAAGTAGGCACCCCAGTAAAAAAAAAAAAAACGTGTTGGCTCCTGTGCAGTCCATGGGCAGCTTATAGGGAGCTAGCAGAGCCGTGGTGGCCCTCGGCTCCCCCTGCAGCTCCCAACAAAAATTAAAGATGTTGGTGTCCAGGGTGGACACTGGGACACTCAAAACAACTAATAAATAAAATAATAATAAATCAGCAACAGGAGCTGCTAATTTATTGTTCGCTTCTTCGCACGTGCCTAGTAATGGCCTGTGAGGGCTTTTTATTGTTGTTTTATTTTTTTATTCTGTTAGTGTCCCTAGAAGGAGCTGGGGCACCACCGGTCATTTGTCAATGTTGTGTTGGGGCTGCAGGGAGTGTAGCAGCTCCCAGGAACAAAAAAACCATAGGTCTTCTTGGTTATTAAATCCATGGTTACCATATATTTTTAAAGCACTCCTAGCTGGAGCGCTATCTTCTTCAGATGTAGTGCAGGGCCCTCTTGTGATTGTTTGTATAGCTGGATTTTGTGGGCTGAAAAATGTTAAAAGAAAGACTCAAAGACATGTTTATGCTTTTTTTATTAAAAGGTTCTTTAAAATGTATCACTGTAACTTGTATTAAACATTGCAATGTGTGAATTAATGAAATATATATTTTACTATAATTATTGGCGAGTTTTTGACATAGACAATAGGTCTGCTTTATATATGTTGATATGCTGACCCCTTGATAAAGCCATTAGGCCCAGTTTTTATGTTTTTTGTCAAAGTCAGCAATTCTCCCTTACCTGAAATAACACCCTTTATGTTGTAACATCACATAGGCAGGATATTGGGTGCAGGGCCTGGCCACAGTAATGTAGTTACTTTAGATAGCTGGTGAATTTCAGTGGTTTGTACATTTAAAACTTTATGGCATTATACATGTATTTATAGAGATACATGTTTCTTATATATATACACTTGGAGAACAAACCAAGCATTGGATTGCTGGACATAGGAATAAGGAGTATGTTGTTTCCAAGCAGAAGACTGGAGACTAAATCAAGATTTTAGACTCTCCTGAGGGAGAAAGGGATCAGGAAAAGATTAATTTTGCTGAGGAGCTGATTGGGATCCTGTCGATGAGAATAGGCTTGACTAGTGGTTTTCTTTTTTGCACTTATTGGTTGTGAGCCTGGCATTATCTGTGTTCCTCGAGTTGCCTTGTCGGCTGGAAGTATAGATATTTGGACAGGGATGTTGGCGCACCATTTCTCGCTGCTTTCTAGGTGATGCAGTTAGTTCTAGAAACAATGTTAGCCTGGACTGGCCTCCAAAGCAAGGAATCGGAGCATTAAGATGGACACCAAGAGATGTTTGTGATGAATTGAGATGCAAGTTCATCCCGCGTCATGTTTTTTTTGGCATTTTCAGCTCTGAGCTTGCCTATCGCTCCTAGCAAACATGAGCACTTCTGTTTTGTTGAGTTTAGTTTTAGGTCAGTGCATGACATCTGGTTTTGTCTCAGTGCATGACATCTGGTTTTGTCTCATGGTAAGGTACATCGTCAACGAGTTTTTGAGGTCAGCGTAGGAGACCTTTAGATGAGTGATCATCTTGTTACCATTACCAGCTAGCAGGTCTCCAGTTAGCTCCCAATGAAGGTTGGTGATTCAGCAGAGAGAATGGACTCCAGGGATAATTTGCAGGAAATTGATTACTCCTGAGACCTTAGGTTCCCATTTGAGTAAACGAGTGTCAGTTGGAGAGAAAACAGTTTATCAAATGAACTACAGTGTTCTAGAATCCAAGCAAGACTCCGGAATGTTCAGGTTTATTTATTGGTGGTGTTGACGCTGCTTTTATCCACTGCCAGACTTACTCTGCCCCTTTATCTCGCTCTTGCAGTTCCCTTTGTGGTAGTTTTTCCATCTTTCTCTTGCCCCGGCTTTCATCTTTGTGTGTTTTTCACTCTCTTGATATCTATCAATGTCTGGTGAAGAAAAATAAGTGCCAGTCCCCAAATATGGTTGCTGATGGGCCCCACCATCTCAAATTAAGTGCTACTGAGCATGCACCTCGCATAAAATGGTCTTATGAGATACCTGCAGGGAACAAGATCAAGCCAAGAAAAAAAGTGTCATTCAGCAAGACATATTCTGTACGAACCAGTTTCCTACAGGCATCTCGCAAGACTTTTTTATGCAAGGTGTGTGAACTCTTGAAAAAGTATATAATGCGAAATTTCACAAAACTTTCCAAATAAATTTCATGTGACTCAAAGTTGAAGAATTTTGCAAATGTTGCTGAAGAAAATTAAAGTGTTCCCAGGCCTAACATGAATGGAAGAAATATAATTTTGTACAGCAATTGTTTGGATTTCCATACTTTAAAATGTACTGACAGCATTTTCTGCTTTTGCCTTTGGTGACACAGATAAGTCTCACATTTGAAGAACATCTTAAAACTTTTGTACGAAGATGATCTTTGTGGGATGTGCTTTTTTTGTACAAACGTCCAGTTTTTTATGTCCTTTAACGTTGTTCATGCTGTCCTTGCTCGATTATTTTACTGTTCCAATCTTTTTTCACCCCTTTCCCATCTAACATCTCTTTCACATCTTCACTATCCCAGTCTTCTCTTTTCTCTCCCCTTCATTGTGCTTACTTTTCATCTTCAAATCTCTGTCTCTCTCTTCTTTTTTCACCCACTCTTCCTTATCTACTTCTCAAGATGTTTTCTTCCTCTAGTACTGTGATGACACTCAGCCCATCACAGAGTAACAGCCCTGTGTTGATAAACACTGTTAACGTGCAATAGCCTAATAATAAATTGTTCGTTTATTTTTTTTCCATGAGATACTTTTACCCAAAACTGAGATCAACGCTGAGTAAGCGACAAACTTGCTAGAGTGTGAGCTGAGCTCTGTACAAGAATAAAAGCTGCTATCCAGAAAAAAAATAGAAGTGCTAGCCAGTAAATTTGCAAGCATTGAGCTCAAAATGCAGTCGTTTCTCATTAGCTATTCAGCGTTCAATGAATGTGTGCCTTCGCTAACGTCTTAGGACCTGTAGTCTGTCTTCAGTGACAGTCACTGGTAACACTGGTAAAACTTTGAGTTAGAGTTTAACGTTGCAACATCATTCGCTACTGCCAGTCGGCTTCCACAATTTTCCACCCTTGTACGGATGTCAAGCTACGGGTGTAGGAAAGTAGGATCTACTTCTTATGGTTACCCCCACTTTTTGATTGATGTCTCACTGTTTTTGACTAGTCTGACTGGGATCCTGCTAATCAGGACCTCAGTCTATCTTCTTTCTCCCTTAAATTGATATACATATACTTTGGTACACTCCAGATTGGATACTGGGGTACCCTTATAAGTCCCTAGTATATGGTACATCATGTGCCCAGGGCATAGGTACCACCGAGGCCTCCCATGGGCTGTAGCATGTATTATGCCATCTATGGGAGGTCGTGTAAAATGGAACTCTAAATCTGCTACTGCAGCCTGTGTAAGATGGTGCTTGCACCACTTACTTTAGATATAGGTTCACTATATCTAATGGTCACTACACTTAAAATGTATAAGTCACCCCTATAGCAGGCCTTATCAATCCTGAAGACAGGGTGCTGGGTTTTATGTAAGAGGGTGCCCCTGCATTAGCAGAGCCCCTCTGCAGCCTTTGGAGACCATTCTCCCAGGTTGTCTGTGACTCAGCCGGACATATAGGTAGAGGTGCATTTTAACCTCGCGGTATATGCGATCTCAAAAACGGCTCCATAGAAACATATTGTTTTTTGTATCAAACACCTTGGAGTCATACCTCCACACCAGTAACTGGTGAGGGAGGTATGATTCCATCCTTCAGAAGCGAGCTTCGTGGGGTCACCGGTCTATCTAGTACCAGCCTTCTCTACCCGGACAGCACAAAATGGATGCTGCCAGCCAGAGACACATTTCTGCTCTCCTGCTACTGAGTCAAGCTCGAGCAGAGGAAGGCAGCACAATAGGCATCCTGTCACAGGGAGGTGTGACCACCTCCCAGACAGGGTTTAGTGTATTGGGGCTGAGTGGGTGCACTCTGAGAGTGCCTGAAAGTCTGCACTGGGGGCACATTTGGTGTCCCTGTGCATAGTCCAGCTCAAACCAGTTCTGGGGGCCATTGGCTCCTGCTCTGGCGCAAAACTGGACAAAGGACATGGGTGTAGCCACCCCTAGGAGGGTCCCTTGAATCTGTCCAACCCTCTCCCGTGGATACAAAAGGGCTTACCTGGCTGTAAGACTTTAGATTTTTCGTGGACACGATTCTACAAGAAGAAACTACTGACCTTCGACAGTCTGGACACCTTGGACTTTGCTGGACCTCGACTGGGCTCGACTTCGTCCCCCTTTCCGTCCGAAGCTTAGTTTGTGCCTTGCTCCATACAGGCCCCGTGCAGGACCTGTGGTGCACTTAAGACAACAGAAGAATCTCCCTTGGATTGAAGGAGTCACTCCCCTGCTTCGCAGGCACCTAAAGTGCAACTGACTGGTCTGCTGCTCCTGCGTACTCTGATGATTTCAGCAACACAGGAGGTGGGTTCCTGAAGGTCCCGGAGGTCGATCTGCCCTCTCACTGAGTTTGAGGCCAGTATCCCTCGTGGGGGCTGCATAACCCCAACCCTTGTGCACCACGTCCATTTGCAAGTGCATATGCTTATTGGCGATTCCCGAGCTTGTGCATTGGACTCCGTGTAATCCTTACCCTGAACAGTATTTGCACCTAAGAACTCCGGCCTCCTTGCACGGAGTGCTCCGTGGGCTGGTACTTTGTAACCTTGCTCAAGGTCCCCTCGAGACTCCTGGTCATTCGGCCTGTGGGTCCTCCTGAGAGTCATCTTGATTGTTCTTGGGCTTTCCTGGTTGCTCCAGACGTGCCCGGACTCCCCATTGCTTGGTGAGTACCCTGGACCTTGCTGGTCCACACCGTAACCTGTTTGTCCTTCTAGCGTGGGTTGCTGTTGCCAAGGCTTGTTGGTGCTCCCGCCAGACACCTACCTCTCAGCACTCGACATCCTTCGTGGGACAGCTCACCTCTGGCTCCTGGTCATCTTCGACGTCTTCTGGTCCTCGTGGCTGCAGAGGCAAGCATCCCTTCTTTGCACCTGAAGCACCCGACATCGGTGGGCATTCTTCTACGGAGCCCCTGGTCACTCTGAAGCCACCCAGAGTCTGTCCCCTCTGCTTTCAGGTCACTTCCATCCAGAATCCAGGCTTGGTTTCTACCGGACCCTTTTCACCTTCACGGCAGCAATACTTCTTCACTTACTTCCATTGAGAACGGCCGAGGCCTCAGACCAATTCAGACCTATGCACCCGGCTCCCCTGGGATAGGTAACTCTGGTACTATGGTATCCACAGGTGGGGTGGGTCTCTAAACTCTTAAGTTCCAAAGGATTTGTTTGAAGTCCTCTTAGAAGGGTTCTTAAACTTTAGAAGTGTAACTGTGACTTCCCCATAGAATTGTACGGAGTGTGTGGTCGTGTTCCCACACTGCACCTGGCCTCCGTGGGGTCCCTGTCTACTCACCTTGGGTGGTTCCTTGGGGGTCCCAGTGATTCTACGTGCTCCAGACAATGTCTTGATCTCAGTCATGACTGTTATTCCACTATTTTAGTATATGGTTTGGTCTCTCCCTGGAGCCCACTGTGTATTGTGCTACTTACAACTGTTCTAATGATCTTGTCTTGTGTGCTTTGTGTTCTATCCTCGTGTAGAGTACAGTAGAGAGTATTATATTAATAAATACATATTTTTTGTATAACTACTGGGTGGTTCTCTTTCATGTAGTCATTCAGGAGGTGATATTCTGGTAAAACAAGCTGCTTTACATTACTTCAAGATTAAGCCTGAAGGTTACTCTCCATAGCTACCACTAGGATAGCTTTCAATAAGGTTATCTGTGACCTCATGCATCATAAGGGTCGTGTGGACTGGTACAGGGTGCCCACTTTAATTAGTGGACTGCATATACCAGGCCACCTTCTCACAATTGGCACAAGTTCATCCAAGAAAATGGCCTCTCCTAGTAAAGACCAAGAACATTCACCCAGAGCCCATTAGAGTTGACACATTCTCCTAACACAGGGACATATGTATTCAGACTACTCATAGTACATCTTCATAAGTCCAAAAAAGAAAGTTGTCACGTGCCATCGAAAGTACTGTGATACCGTACCTGTGACAGAGGCAGTACTGTAGCCTGTAGTTCTTAAAATGGCAGATAGGGTGGTGTCGATGAGCCGCCTTTACATTGTGGTCATACAGATACCGGCCATCTGAGCCACCGAGGATTCAGAGTAAAGTGCTGTGATATTCCGCGTTGTCCAGGCTTCTGCTTGGAGATGAAGAATGCCAAAAGACCGCTTAGTACAAGTTACCCAATCTTTTTGTAAATGTTCCCTGAAGAGACCTATGATGTAGTGACTGGTATTATTTAGTACAGGATCTCTGTTTTAAACCATTATCTAAGGCAGCTATCTCCACTCGTCCATGTGCATGAGGTCACAATACTTTATTGCTGTTTATTGTCGGCGCTCCCAAATTTCTCTGTCGGGTGTGCGGGTAGCACATCCAGCCCATTGGTTTCTTCTCTGCATTCTATTTGTTGTCTTGAATTTAAAAAGGGTTATGCAAGATTACAAGCGGCACAGTGCAATGAAAAATCATGCAACGCCTGCAAATCGTTATCCCAAGAGCTCATTGCTGGTCATTAGTCTTACGCCTGCCAGGAGTAGAGACTGCTGCTTAAAAACAAGTGTGGAGGTAGAGGCGAGGGAAGCCCCAGTTGCAGAGGGCGATTCATCGAGTAAGTAATTGCAATCCATTAAGGGGCAGAGGTGGAAGGCCAGTTGAAGGAGATTTCTGAATCAGACAAGATAAAACCACCATCCATAAAATATTGGTAGAATGTTTCAGACAACTGTATCTTGTGACCACCACATCTTGCAGAAGCTTCTGAGTCTTCCAATAGGGCGGTTTTGAATGATCTCAGTAATTTAGAAGGTATCTGTTCAGTGATCATCAATTTGATGCATGATGGACCTTTGATCTCTGGCGCTTTGTGGGTGATGCAGGAGAATTCTAATGCTATACTGGTGTTTATAGATAGGGGAGACAAGAACGTCAAGGTTCGTCTTTGCAACGGCTCCATACCTGCCTTTTCCACCATGTCATGAGGTAGTTCTGACGTTTGTAGGACCCCGAAAGGATCTGATGGCCCCTCTCTAACTGCAGATCTGCAGCTCTTCAGGAATCCTGTTAGTGTGCCCTGAGATTGGGTGAACCTCCATTGCTCTACCCATTCTGCTGCGTTGAGGAGTTACCTCCCTTGACCACATCTGCGCAGGGATGGGCTGGGTTCAGTATCCAAGATTTTGAAATATAGTAGCTGTGCTGAGCGGTAGCATATACTTTTTTCACCTAACAGAAATTCAGTGTTACTAGTTTAAAAAAAATGTAATGCAAGCTTTTTCTATTCAACCGACATCCATAATATTTTTTATCATTTGTAGAGAATGAAGCTATTTAACATACTTCTTTAGGGGTCCTATTGTTTGAGAAATTTATCTAGATCATGTTTTATCGTTCAAAATATTTATTTTATTTTTGGGCAAATACTGAATGAAAAAAAATGGTACAAATGTCTATTCACCTCTAGCCACTCCAAAAAGATGTTATCGTTGCAGCATATCATTTAAAATATTTACTAGAAAAATGTATTCCTTGTCCATCAAAGATTTCCCTATTTACATGCACTCATTTTACCTATAGCTTCATGATTGCATCAATGGACACTCTCCCACTCTCACTTAATTCTACACCCATATATACCACACAAGTACTCATTCCGTCTTATATTCTTCTCGTCAGCACATTGTAGTCATTTAGATTACACGCTGCTTTGTAATTTATGTACAATGTAAAATACAACGACCAGAGCAATTGCCATCCACCACATAGTTTGTTAATCACATATGTTGACGAGACTGTTTCGACATTCCTGCTTTCTGTGCAAGGCATTCTGCAGGATAAAAGGACCATTCATTAGAGATCATGCATCTGAATAGGCTATACTATCCAGTTCCCAGTGCATATTCCATCACAAACCACATTTTTCTTGCTAGCTGAACTTCCACAAGCTTTTTAATGTTTTAATCCCCAAATACAAGACTCCACGTCCCAGTATCCGGTCTCTGTATTCTATGGTGAGAGATGCAACCAGAATTATTCTATGCAGGCCGATTACAATGTTTGAAATCGTGTCGTAATCAGAGATATGTTGCGAGTTGTCCAAACATGTATAGTTTTCCTTCTGGAGGACACTGTGCGTCACTGAGAATGCTATCAATTCTAGAAGGCCATTTCCTCTTAAAAATGCCTGCTTGATCTGAGCATTTCAGTTTCTGTCCAATAAACATTCACCACTGTGCACTCCTTCCATATTGTCTAATGTGTGTTCAGCGTGGCTGCCCTATGCGATACAGTAACTGCAGTAAAAATGTTGGTGAAGTAGTGTTAAAGGTGATAAGGTGCATATGGCTCTGACTTCTGTGTGTTTTAAGGCCTCCCTTTTGTATGTGGTAGGGAACTTTTAAAAGTCACAATTTCAGTTGCTTGTGATGTTAATAAAAACATACATGTATATAACCGTATTGTTTTACAATGATGTGTTAAAGGACACAAATTAGAATTGTGCGCTTCACTGGAACATGGAGATGGCGTTCTTGGTCCATAACTCATTATGACCCATTATTTTATGTTTGAATTGCATTTGTCATGTTTGATGAGAACCAGGAGTTCATAACAGCATACAGACGGGAGTTGAAGTTGCATAGTATATCTTAAAGTTACATTTTTGTGGAGTTTTTTTAGGATTTTGTTTCTCAGTTCAAGGGCGGAGTTCTGCTCTATTGAAGCACACGAAGTCCTGAAAAAACTCAGCCACTTTCCACGGAGTTCCACAACCTGCAAAGTGTGGTAAGTCGCACTGATTTTTAGCGCCCAGAGTTTGCCCTGTGCTGTCAAATCAGTGCCAACGGCACTACATGTCCCACCAGAGGGCGCTGCTCCTTGCTGCCACTGGAGTGGCAGCTTCTTCAGCATTGCAGCAGATTTCTCAATGTTGCAATTTTTCTCGCTGGGCAATTTAATGTTGGTGAACCGCTCGAGAGAAAAAAAAACCTCCACTCTGCTCACTTCTAGGGGTGGGCGGAATTTGCGTAATCGCGTTACGCAAATCTCCGCGAAACGGTAAAAAATCTCCGCGAACACGCAGAAATTCCGCGAACACGCGGAATTGCTTGTTCGCGATACTTTTTTCCTGTTCGCGAACGCTGTTTGCGTGTTCAGGGTGAAATATCTCGCGAACACGCATATTGAGAACGCGAACAAGCAAAAAATTTCGCGAAGTCGCGGAACGCAGATTTTGGGGCAATTTCGCGTTCTCCGCGGAACGCGAAATTACTCAAATTCCGCAAATTCCGCGAGCGGAACGGAATTTACCGCCCAGGCCTACTCACTTCGCAGAGTTTCGCGGAACTCCGCACAGAGCGCGCAAAACTCCATGAACCACACCGGAGCGGAATTCTTTGCAGACCCCTAGTTCGTAACTGAGGTTATTATTCCGAGGCGTTTCTACATTTGTATATTCAAGAACGCAAGCATGCATTAAAAAAGTCACGGTTACGGAGGGAAACCTTCCCGTAGCATCTAAATGAAATGTGTTTCCAAATGTGTATGTATTCCTTTCCCTACCCAAAAATAGTCATAAGAGTAAGGAGTAGTCCAAACTGG
The DNA here is from genome assembly GCF_964204655.1 of Triturus cristatus. Taxonomy (NCBI): domain Eukaryota; kingdom Metazoa; phylum Chordata; class Amphibia; order Caudata; family Salamandridae; genus Triturus; species Triturus cristatus. The sequence continues at coordinate 1,106,201,657 of NC_140580.1, read as the reverse complement.
ATGATTCCCGCAAGGAAACAACGTGACCCCAATGGGATGACGTGGGGAGGAATCAGAACTGGTACCTTGTGTAGGAAACATGGCATGCATGTGAAATTATTCTACATGACATTTGAGCCAGTTTTGAATATTCATAACTCAGCTCATGCATCGCTCTCCTGTCGCGTGAAACTTCTTGGGATCCCAGGCGGCGCCTCACCTACCTGTTTCTAGGCCCTCACAATATGTCCGCCGTGGATGGGCGATGCGCGTTGGAAGCTGCACCGGGTTGTCACACTCTGCGCCATCCCTAATTAAAAGCAGCTCTCGCTCATGTAAGATGTTTCCAACCTCAATTACTAGCTTTCTTTTTTCCAAAGAATGAAAGAAAGCTGTCAGATTAATTAGCAATTACTGCACCTCGGCGATTCCTGCTCAAAGACCAGAGGCGATGCGCAGCAGCCGACACTTAGAAGCGGGGCTCTGAGGAAATGTTACCCCGTCGCTTGAAAGGCGGTAAATGCCATGTGAGACGCTTTTATATGAGACGGTACCTGGCCCTACAATGCCTGCGCTGTCCGGCCGTAATATTAATTACTGTAACTGGCTTTTTATATAAAGTGCCGTTTCTACGCACTATCGGTAACCGGTATTACTGCTGTTCAAGCTTCCACCACTCAATGTAAAGTAGAACGGAAGGCTTACTTCCGGGTTTCCAACTGGTCTCCTTCGGGTCACGGCAGGAGTCAGCGGTGAGCGCACGACTGCCTGCATCATTTGAGCAAAGGAAAAAAGTAAGCAATGCTCTGGGTAGAAGGGGGTGTAGTGAAGGCACCATTCGTTGATCTAGTTAGTGGTTTAAAAAAAAAAGACTAAATCTTTGAGATCTCGTCACACACGGCTGAACTGAGGCTGTAAAGCTGAGCTGGCCAAGGGGAATTCTGGGAGCACAAGGCCCAACCCCGCTGAGCCAAGACTTCACCTCCCACCAACCCAGACAGATCCGTAGACAGTTTTCTTATAGTTCGGACCACTTTATATGGATTTTCAGACCCCAATTATATTTCGATATTGCTAGACACCATGCAGGCTTGAATTAGTAGAAACTATGCAACAAAATGCAATGTTGCTCCGAACAGGGTGCCCCGAAATATTTCTGATCCCGGACGCCAAAAGTTCTTAAAGTGACACTGTTTTAGACATACTCCAGGGTTTGCCACATCTGCAAAGTATACCTGCATCTGCTGCATGATTTGCATATTAAAAAATGTTCCTCGCTAAACCTGATGAAAATGTACTAAACAGAAAGCTGCACGCGTGGTTCTGGATCACGGCTGATCCCTTGCAAAGGTTAACTGGTCACCTTTCAGCTGGTTGCTGTAGTCTCGTAAAGTGGTACTAATGCGGTGCAGCTTCGCCAAGACACTAGTACTAGTTAATAGAATGGCAAAGTAATGAAATAATACAGATGCAGATTGGTGCCGCATAATCTGCCATTTCTTGCCTCCTAATTTTGTCAACCCTACCCCATGTGCTGCTTAAAACCCATGGCTCTGCTTATGGGCACTTACGTGATTTGTTGCTGACAAAGTTTCCGCTCCTGGCTAGTGAACCAGAAACCGAACTATTGTACAGTTAAGCAGGGTTGGATTGGGATTAAAAATCGGCCCGGGCAGGCAAAAACAAAAGTGGCCCACATCTGCATATTGCCTTTCTGCAAAACACTGTTTCTGCGATATTTTATAAAAAAATAAAAAAATGGGGGTGGTTAAAAAAAATGCACGGATTAGTTTACACTGGTGAAACACACTGGAAAACATGTGAGGCCACTTTTGCTCAGGCCCCATGTCCCCCACTCAATCTGCATATATTAATTGGCCTGCCCAGTGAGAGAAAGGAGTGACACACCTGCCCGTTGAAACAAGAATTTGCAATGCATTTGCGAGAGTTTAAGCTATTGGCATTGTAAATGACAATGCCTTTTATTTATCTGTTTTGCTAATTAACACATAAATAAAAGGCATTGTCATTTACAATGCCAATAGCTCAAACTCTTGTAATTGCGAGACCTATTCAAAGAAGCGGCCGCCATTGTCCCGGCTGCTAGGAAAGTGAAAGCATGCATGGCGCACTGAATGTTGCAGGAAAGCATGTCGTGCCTGCAGTAGGAGAAACTCATTAACCCCTTCAGCGCTGCGCGGATTCCCCCGCGGTGCTGAAGGGTTCGAGCGCGGGCGGGGCCATGACGGAACGGTTCCGTCATGAGCACAGCTCAACCGATGCTCATGACGGAATCGTTCCGTCATGAGCATGGAAGGGGTTAAAGAAAATAGTGCTTACAGACTAAAAAAGACATAGCGTGTAACAACCGAAGTAAAAGGGACAGTCCTCATGGGAGGTTACAAATGAAGATAAGGCGGAACTAAGGAGGGACTAACAAATCTATTAACGAATCGGAAGCCAGCATTTACGAAGGACAATCACACAAGCCAATGACAAATATGGGTAGAGAGTGGGCAGGGCTTCTATTCCATACTCCAATACAGCATGCCACAGAGCAGTTCATGTGCTGACCTGGCTCGACCTTAAAAATGACCATTCCAATCCCCTACAACTGAGAGAAAGCAAACTGCACTCAATTTCCAGCCTTTCTCGCTGCTAACGTCATGGCATTAGCAGCACAGGTTTACAAAAAACTTGCCATTCTGAATGTTGGAATAATGAATTACCTGTGAAACTTCCATGCCTCCATGAATAGCTATTCACCAACACGCCAGGGATAGCCACAGTAACATCACATACTCACCTATTTATCCAGTGACATCATAGGAAGTGACAGCCTATAGCCTTTAAAACTGAATTCACCCTGGAAGTGCTGTCACATGACTTTCATACTGGTGAAATCACAATAAGTGACACTGCTGAAGGTAAGAGCCTCTTAACGCACAGTTATATAATAATAACACAGTGGTTACTAACACAGATAAATGTATTTTCTATATACCACTTATTTTTTTAAATAGAGTGCTGACATAATAGTAGCAGTACTGAAAAACTAGCCTTGGGTGTCCACATCAGCGAGTAGCATTATGTAAAGCTCTTCCAAGCCTCTGTAGGGCTAGTATACAAAGATCCTTCCTAATGGTCCTCGTTTAGGGTATGTTCATATACCATCTAAAAGTAGAGTGCTCTACCTGCTGTTCGTTACGGGCATCAGGGAGCCAGCCCTGAATAAAATAGCTGCCTGCCTTTCGGTATTACCCCTCTTCTACAGCTTACCCTCCAGCACCAATGATGGACAATCTTTGCCCTTTCCAAGCAGTCACGAATGCCCCATCAAACAAGTGTCCCAACCCGTTATCGAGCTATAAAGAATCACAACAGACCCACCCACATACATTAAACGACCCGAGCCTCGTCTGCTTTCAGTTTAGTGCCCAGTTGCTGCGCAGCCAGAGGTAGAAGAGAGACTACGCGACTTCTGAGGCCTCAGCCATACTTGGATTGTGTAGCGCCGCAGCCATCTTGTAATATGTATCGCCCCTTCCAGTGACTGCACATTGAGGAACACATATGTAAATGGCCACGGTTAGTCTACGTACCCCATAACAATGCTAGACTAATTCAACTCTCCAAGGTAGTCCTATTTTTTTGCTGCAATGTCCGTCTTGCAAACCCACCGGTGTATCGCTAACATAACCATAATATGTGAGCAGTCAAAGACGTGCCTGCAGAATAATTCTGTGATGTAAAAGAAGCTTCTCTGGATGATGATTGAATGCAGGATTTTTTTTGAATATCCTGGTAAATTGGGTTATTACGCCTGTTGATAGCGTGGCAGCGTTCTAGTGTCATACAATGGGTGACGTCACATTTTTTTGCGACAGAAGAGGCCAAATGCCGGCAGAGCGAACAGCTAAAGGAGGTAAGGTGGAACAAGAATAAGCCCGCGAGTGGTGCGCGCACGCCACCGCGAGCGATCTGTTTTCAATTATCGCGCCCGTGTCTGGGCACGATAATTGAAAACAGATGTGGCCTGTGCGGGTAACCGACACCAATAGGCCGTGGGCGGAGCAAAGGTGGGACATGCACCCGCCTTTGCCCAATTGCTTGCTGTCTTTCTCAGAAAGACGCACGCAGAGCCCAATAGCTCTGTAACGAAAGCTGACCACATGCACGAGCGTGTGGTCAGCTTTCTGAAGCCCCTACAAGAAGTCTCGCGCTACGCGAGCAGTGCTGCGCACTGCAATGCTAGGTGCGAGACCTGCAAAGGGACAGTTGAAAATAGGGAGGTAATGGATACCCATCTGCCTCCAGAAAGGCCACTCAGTCACCCACTGGGCCTGAGTGGGCCATCGAACAATGCAGAAACCGCCCAAATCAGCACCCCAGACTGCGCAAGAAAACAGCCCACAGCTGGAACTGGACACCGGCCCCTCGGGCATTGCCTGAGAGCCCGCGTTATCAATCCGACGCTGCTGTTAAGTGAAACGCATGGCTCTATTTTTGTACAGGTGTTGGATTGGTTACTCACACTCCCCCTCCCACCTCATTGTAAAGTGTCAGGGTCACTCACTGCACCATCTCACTCTGTTAGGCAGGCTTTAAAATATTGATCAGGGCTGCTATTAAGTCCCAAACCAGTCCTGCTGTTTTGGTAATTTCTTAAAAGGGCCAGCAAGTGTAGAGTTTGAAAAGGTCTCTACTCAGTCCTGCATCTTTAACGATGAGCAATATTAGGGCCTTATTATGAGTCTGGTGGTCCATGGACCGCCAGACTCACGGTGGTGGTCTCCCAACCTTTATATTATGACTAGGGCGATCTGGCCGCTCTGGAACCACCTCAGCTGCCAGGGAACCACCGTTCCCTATCGGTTGCACGGTGGTCCTGAGGCCGCCATGAAAAGTGTGGTGGAGAGGAAACAAAGGGGGCCCTACGGGGCCCCCCTGGTGCCTCACAACATGTAGATGCACACAGGGGAGCCCAGCATGTCCCTCTGTGTAAATGCGCAACCTCTACCTACACTGCATGGACTGCAGCAGCCCATGCCATGCAGGTACTGATTTTGACGTTCCCATTGCAGTTCCTATTTCATTGGCATCACCGTGGGAACCCCAAAACACAGCCCACCAGACAGGAGTAAAATCCTAATCTGGCGGGCGGTTCAGACATGGGTTTGGCAGTGTTGAAGCGGGGCGTTACCGCTCCCGCACCACTAAACCCATAAGGCCCCTAGGCATTGTAGAATTCATCTTTGTTTGATGATGTCAGCTGTGGTTCTGAGATCTATTTTGACATTATTCACTGTATATCTCCTTAAGTGGAGTTGGTTCTGTGATGCCTGGATCTGCCTTGTACAGAAAGTGTGCCAGCACACTTTTTGTTGACCGAAGGTGCTTGTGCTAGTGAGCTACATCAGACTGTACTTTGACAGATATACGGATGTTCCAGGGAGTCTTTTGCACATTAGATGTGTTGTCTTGTGCTACTGATCCCTTGTATGAGCTTTTAGTGGCATCCCTTCCTGCCAATCGTCATAGGAAAACACATCCATTGTCTCAATGTCAGCTAACCTGGTCTTCTGTCATCAAATTATGAGAACGTTTTCATCACTAATGACATCTAGGTGGAAATTTAGCCATCTATAATTTATATATTTAGTCAAGGATTTACAAAGGTGCTTTCCGGAGTGCCGTGTTGTCTACTGGTAACGTAGACACTATTGCATAGATTGACAAAAGGATATTTCTTGATGGCTCCGAGATCAGCTGGAGCACCTTCCCGAAAATCCAAGAAGAGCAGAGGTGGGATGCAGTCAGTTCTGAGCATCTGACGTTCCAGATGTATAGAGTACAGCTCCATGGCACACGAGCGTGTCCATCTTGAGAGCGCACACTGGAATGGAGGGGGTGAAGGGATGTACCGGTACATCACTTTATTCATTGAAGGCTTGTATAAATAGTGTCAATTCATTTCCCTTCTTGAATTTAAGGTGATTTAATTTAAACTTCCAATAGTTCATGGTGATTTATTTTCCATTCGGACTTCGAGTCACCCAAGTTTTCAGGATTTTCAGATGATTTGAGTGTGTACGCGAGAGCCATCCAAATGTTTTCATATTTCGCTTTGTTCATTGGTAGATAGGCGGTGGTGCTTAAAAAAATGAAAAGAAATGTTCAAGTTGTACTTGTGATAACAGTCCTCCACTGCACTGTGTGATTTGACAACACACAGCATTGTTTTCTCAGTCAAATTTTGGCTGGTAAAGATTCTGAAGGCAAAACTGCAGTTTTCTGAGTTTTGCACAGTGTAAAGTGGGAAACATGCCGTATTATCTCATTATTCGCCATACTTAGATGCAGACCATGGACGTACTACCACTCAGTAAGTACCACAGCTATCAGTATCAGTATTTACTGTGCACGGTACTACGGCCCGAAATAACAGGGGTACCACGATGAGGCCCTAAGATGCTTTCCTGGGATATACAACTACATGTAATTGCACTGACTCTTCTCCATTGAACTCTGGTGTCAGGTTTACCGCAGAAGGTGCTTTCAGATTGATTCTTTTAGATGTTCACATATAAAGTGGATGCAGTGACATTTGAAGTAAGGATCTTTACTGACACATTAATTTATATTTAATAGAATCACTTCTTAACAAGCATATTTTACAGACACATTTTTGGATGCATTGCTTGCTGATAAAGCTCCCATACACAAACAAAACAGGTATCCTCTGTGTATTATTCATGTAAAAGTCAGAGTCGTCTAAAGCCCATAAGCAGAACAAATTCCCTCTCAAAATCCGTGATTACTCCCAGGAACTGGCAAAACGGTCAGCAAAGGCAGCCTGGCTTCCCTCCATCCTCCTTATTTTTAATGCCACACAGCGAGACTTCTTGGATTATACATGAAAAATATATGCAGTCTGTTGTGTGCTGACACCGTCCTTGAGGATTTGACAGTGAGATTTTCCAGCAGTTGCCCTTCGTTAGACTCCTGGCGGTGCCTAATAAGGCAGCCGAACCGCTGCCACCTTTGGTTCGTGTTTGTTCTCCGAGGGCTCTGGGGCTGCTGCAGTAAGCACATCGACCAGGCTGATCATTACAAGGACGCGCGCCACCATGAATAAAAATGTCACACATTTCCCCATCTCACAGCGGTACAAAATGTCAGCCCTGTCAAACACACGTTGCAGGTAGCAGTGTGCAGTCGGTACAAATTGGAGAGCGGAATATTCCCCGAGCTTTCTGATATTCTTCATTTGAAGCGAAGAAAAACAGTTGTTAACCTATTAGCTGAGATTCCGCGCTCTGGTGTGGAGGTGGACAGATAGTTCTGCAAACGGATAGAGATGTGTTGCCTTGGTCCCGGTATCCTAGAACTGCTGCTGACCATGTCAAATGGAAGCTTTTTCCTTCACATTCCTCATCTTACGAATACCTCCAGGTGCCCAAATGGATAAGCAGAATTTTTTAGTAGTAGCTTTCTTTAGCCACCAGGTGGTGCCACATGACTCCATTGGCTGCTTTGCACACCCAGAAACAGATGACATTGGACCATATGCGTCATTGCCTGGCGTGCTACTGTTCGTCCCGCTTTTTATGTACCTTACCATTGTGGGTCTGGAGCTCTTCTTCAGTATTTACCAAACGCCTCAAAATTCCATGAGATTAGTGTTAAAATTTACAGATTTTCCTTCAGTCTTCTCTATGTTTTGGCAGTCAGCTCTCCGTGGAGAGTATCCCCTCCAAACGGTGGTCAGCCTTGAAGAACCCCCTAAGCCCCGATTGAAGAGTGAGGACCCGCTCACCTGGTTTCTACAAACTTAAGACCAACACACTGTCTAGCTTTCCTCGTATTAGGTTATATTTTCTTGGAGGTTTTGTGAACTCAATGAATAGTTGCATCGTCACATTAAGTGGCGCAACCTCCCATGAAGCCCATCTGTTAGAAAATGCCTGACAAAACAGGTTTGTTATGCTTTGAGAGAACTTCCCTTTGCTTTTCTAATGGAAAACCCATGTTGGTCATTATGCTTTGGCAGATAATGCACATCCCTCAATATACCACTAAAATGTTTTTCCCAGGAGTTTTTTCTCAATAGATGTGGTCTTTGGAAGAAAAGACCAAAGCATAACGAAACTACCGCTGACTATACGTTTGACACCTCTATTTTAATGTCCACAATATTTTAAGGTCCTGTGCCAATAGCCTCCGAGATCTGCTGCAGTTGGGTCTCACTGGAAATCCTGAGACATAAATTGAAAGAAGTGAAGGCAGCACCAGGGATGGAATCACAACAGCCTCTACAATTTGGGCTGACTCTCGCCTCGACTGTGAAAGTGGGACTTGTTTGACATTGAAGTATCTTGCCCTGATGAAGTTCCTATTAAAGGAACGAAACGCGTTGCCTGTTGTCCTGTCGTTTTAACTTAAGAAGAATAAAGACATCTGATTAGGACATACTGGCTGTTGTGACTCCATCCCTGGTGCTGCCTTCACTTCTTTCAATTTGGAAGAAAAGATGTCTACCCTTTGTGTCATTCTGGAGCTGCAGCACTGCAGGTTCAGGAACTGTGTGTAGAGATTTTGGCGCTCCAAGGGAAATGCAATTTCGACTCCCGAAGGTTTACCCGTAAGCGTATAAGGCACTTTTTAAGCCCTCCACAGTAATTTGGTTCGCCACTAGGTGGTCCTCTCATTCTGCCGCCTTACCAGCCTTGTGGAAGTGCCAGCCTAGGTAGGTGCCAAGGAGCATTGGCACTCAAGGACCCAGGTGAAACTGATTAAAGTTCTAGTCAACCTGAAGAACGTCTGTCAGAGTACGGCTCTTGAAGAGCTCTGCACCATGAGTTTTCCAAAATACTTTGAGGAAGATGACAGGAGATGGGCCGATAGCATGCCAGTAACATAGCAGTGGTCAGTCTGTTGTGTCTGCTCCTCAGGTTTTGACTTTGGATCCATTTTTTAGCACAAAGTACCATCACTAGGAAGTTCCAAATGCCCCTGATTATAGAATCACAGAAAATGGTTGGACTGTAACTAACATGAGTGCAAGAACCTGACCCGCGTGGGTGTGGCTAGAGTGTCGCACTAGGCATAAAGATGACCAGTTTTGTCAACGAAGCGGGTGCCTTCAAATATATTCACAGCTGAATGTTTCCTCCCTTCCCTAAAACATTCTTCCTGGTTGGTGGAGAGCTTCTTCAGTTCAAGTTGTTATTTTCTAGAGTTTTCTTCCGCTGGACGTACGCAGACAAACAGATTTACTCTTGTTCAGGAGGACAACATTATTATACTGTGCATTGAAAGTCTAATGGATGTAAGTGTTTAGACGCCCAGGATCGACCAGTCTTTTTATCGTGGGAGGTCCTTCAAGTCTGCTGAGTGATGCTCTTGGGGTTGGAAGATGATGCCATCAGTATGAGCAAAGCTGCCATAGCCAAGTGGAAGCGGGAAATTGTGTGATATTATATTAATAGCAATACTTGCATTGTTGTTCTGTTCCTTGGAAAGGTATCAGTATTTTTTTTTTTTTTTTTATAACTGAAGAGGGAAAGAGATGTTGGAAAGGTACTAGGGCTCGACTTAGGCAGACCAGTTGTATCGCTTACATAACATATTTTACCGTGGGTTGTATGTCAGCTCCTTGCTCATAATTGGATGACTTTGTCCATCTCAGATGGCTCATTTTGATTCAATGCCTTCCCTCCCTATTCTTGGTTTTGTGTCATCCAGGAGCCTTTTGGTTTCACAGTGTTCTGATTGGAGGAGTTGTATCCTTCCACTGCCTAAATTAAGGGCCATTTTTATTATTCATTTGTATTGAGCTCTCCATGGGAGTCCATGTGTTTACTTCATCTCCCTCTTGTTTTTTCGTTTACCTCCGCCCTTTGCACTCTGTTTTCACGTTTCCCTCTTCCACGGCTCGATGCTTACCTCTCCATTTTCCATCTCACTCCTCTTACTTTTCCTACGAGAGCCAGTACTGCTGTGCCACTGACTTCATTGTTTGCGCTTCACCAGCATTTTTTTTTTTTAAATTGCATTCGAATTTAGCTTTTTAATTGGGCCATCCTGCGGTTACAACGGTAAATTTAAAATGTCCATCCCACCACAAGCATGTACAACAGCTGCCATCTTGAAATGGGGTTTCTTTCAGAGAAAATCCATTGTAAGTTTGCCAGTCATGTGTGTGTACTTCATGATGCATGCATCACATGAGATTGGCAAAAAGCATTGCCAACCAATAGCTGGCCTTTAAGAACTGAGACCTGTTGGCTTTACCAGTGCTTGTTTCCATCCGCTGCTTCTTTATCTCCTTCTGTAGGCTGACATTACTTTGCGACAGTCTTTGGAGACAGATTGCTTGACCACTCGTCGTCCTTGTGGCTTGGAAAAAAGCCTGTCCTGAATTAATTGAAAGATGACAATAAGCAGTACCTCGGTGTCAGGGTAAATAAAGGTAGGGTTTTCAAACACAGTTAATGCAGAAACAATCTAAATGAGACTCATTTACATAGTCAGAAATGATTCTAGAATTCTGGCACGTGCCTGCTCTCCTGGCCTTTGTTGGACACCCCTGCTGTACGACAGGATAGAACCTAGGCACCAAAAAAGTTACTGATGAAAAGGCTTCAGTCCATCTCACTGACCGGTAAATTCTCCGGGTGCACTCTACTCCCGTCTTTCTATGCCATTATTGAAGGTGGCAGCAAATCAATCTTGGCACCATGGCAAAACGAGAAGTTCATTGGCAGACGCTAGCCACTGTCCGCTCTGAATGGTCACACAAGAATCTCCAGCATGTTGGGCCTTGGTGGGTCTCCAGAGGTGCCGTTCGAGACCTGGTTTGAAGGCAAGGTTGAGATCCACTTCAGACGTACTCACACCGCATAGAGCACACACTCCACACTCGAGCTTCAGCCGGTACCGGAGCGCCCTCAAGAGCTGTGGAGAAAGCACTTTTATTCCAGTTGCTTGCACCCAACATGAGGCCTCATAAACTCAACGTGAGCGATTCTGCTAGTTTCATTGCCCCTCTCCTTCTTATACTTAGACCCTCATTACCAGTGATTAATTTGAGCTGGTGGTTTCCGGTGCTCTTACCGGCGCTTAATTGCCAGCATCGGCTCTAATGACAGTCCACCACATGGTGGCGCGATCTACTTTTGAGATTAGCACAAGTGAGTTTAATGAGTCAAAATACATTAAAAAAAAAAAAAAAAAAAATCCTGCTGCTCACTCCATTGATATAGGTTTGGGGTCCTGGAATAGTCTGAACTGCCCCAATGGGTGGGGTGTGTTGGTTAGTAGTTGTGTAGGTGCTGTCATTGGCATCGCTGGCAGGGGCAATGGGTGGTGCGAGCTGCAGTGGCCTCCCGCGGAGGCTCTGGCACTCACTTGTTTGTTTGTTTGTTTGTGGCCTGGAATCATCCTTGTTAATTCTCCTTTCAGAAAATACCATTCCAGGGGATCCCAGTAATTCTAGTAGTGGGGATTACTAGATTTTGGGGGGAAACCTGCAGGAACATGGGCCAATTCCTGCATGTTTTCTCACAAGTGTATCACACACAGATTTCAGTAGCCAAATTCTCTGTGTGAAACGCCACAACATCACTCACTACTGATTCCAAGTCCGTGGGAATTAAGGCCACCAGTAACCAGGGCCTTCGTGGTTTAAACTGTAACCATCAATCAGTCAACTCAAAAAAGATGCTCGTATGTGGGGACTTGTGTATGGATGTGGTGTTCTGTACCACCCCTTTGCCCCATGATCTCTAAGACTCGCCATGATGACTCAAATGGTTCATTGCTTGCCTCTGGCACCTGCGGTGATCTGAGGTCATACGTTTCATTCCCACGTTTCCATCCTTCCACAATTGGTAAATAGAATTCCATTAAATTGGGTAATTGTAACATCTGGTATTTATAGCTCTTAGAAACAGCAGAAGTGTAAAATGGCGCTATATGTAAAAAAAAAAAAAATACTTATTTTAGTTAAACACGTTCTACCAGTTTAACGATTCCCTCGCCAAATCATATGTGTTGAATTGTAGCAACATCCCATCCACGCACCCACAAAATGTCTGTTGATGATTTTGCAGGGGCGCACTCGCTCGACACCTCATCCCCGTGTTGGGCATCAGCAGCGGACTGACAGACTTGAGTCATTAATTCAGACAGCTGGAAAATAGGGCTGAATGGAAGATTTTATCTGCGTTAACACAACTGCACGTCCAGGAGTGGGCCATCAGCAACTCATTAGATTAATCAACCAATTAGACACTATAAAACATTTCTGGGGGGGGGGGGGGTTGGTTCGTGCCTGGGGTGAGGATCGGAGAAGCACAAGTCTTGCAGGCTCGTTACTGTCGCCATCTCTAGTCATTAGTTAATTGCCATTAATAAGGTAGCCGGGACATAGGTCGGTAGCGTTGCACTCAAACCAGTGGAACTGAAGCTGCGAACCTGGTCCACTCTACATCACTACCTCTTCACCGACTACCTCGAGGGCCTTAACATTGTTACTCATACACCTCGACTACCACTACATCCACTGTCCGGGCACCAAAGCCTTTCCATAGTCCGCATTTTTGTCAAAGCCTTGGCAACGCCAGTTCATCTGACCCTGGCATGGGCAAGTCAATGGTTGGCGATGTGGCTGGTGGTGTTTATAAAACACAAACCTAGCTAGAGAGCAGTGGAGCCTAAACCATATGATTCGTGGTTGTTTACAGTGAAGCAGAATTATAGAGCGATGCTTGGTATGTATCGTTTAAGGACCAAGGGCAGGGGCGGCTCCTTCACTAGGGCGGAGGAGCGTCGCCCCACTTCTTTCTTGCAATGCGAGAAAGCCACAAAACAAAATGGTAATAATTTTTATTTATTACCATTTTATGTTTGCTTTGCGCATTGCGGGCGGGCTGGTGGGCGGGGCTGCTCTGCTCGTTGAGCAGAGTAGTGGAGGAGTGGTTTACCCACTCTTGAGTGCGCAGAGACTTTTAGGTCGGCCCTCTCTAGCCGCCCATACCAGTCATGCACACTCTGCCCATCTTCATGCAGGCTGCATTGCATGGAGAACATGCCCACCCCACTAGCACCTGGCTTGAAGCCGTGCCGATCCATCACAACACTGCATGCAGCGTCATGATTGGCTTAGGGATGGGAGCCTGGCTTCCTGTTCCTGTCGGCGGCAGGAGAGCAGGAGCAGGGAAGACGTGGGACTCACGGAAAGGTAAGTTTAATTTTATTTCTTTTATTTTCCTGTGACACCCCTGCGATTCCAACTCCCCCCCCCCCCCCCCCCCCGCGACACCCCCACAAATCCACTCCGGGACCCGCGAGCATTGCCGGCCGCTACTGACCCAGGGCCACATATAGAAAGCATTTTTGCAGTCGCAATTGGCCCGATTCATGGAAATGGGCCGTTAGAGATTGAAAAAATGCATTTTCTTATACACAAACAATAAATTGTGATTTGGTAACAAAGTAACTGAATTGCAATTTGAGTTTGCTGCTCAATACGAAGGAGGTATTTGGAAGAGGTGTTTTTAGGGTCTCCGTTCCAAATATCAAATCGGATTGGTGTGTTTTCCGATCACAAAACATTCGCTAACAAGAAGAGGTCCCAAAAGGAGCACTTCCCCTTTGTGAAATTTTTAGGAGTAGGCCGTGGTCCAAAGCTCTTAGAAAATGAAACTTTCACTCTTCATTTTTTTTTTTGAAACGCATCCTGTTTTCCTTTAAGGAAAATGAGTTGCATCTAATAAGACCTGGTGGTCTGCTGACCCAAGCAGGCCACCATCCTTGTGATGGCTGCCATTCCTAGTGAGTCATAATTTGCGACCCACCTCAATAATATTCTTGAGGTAGGTCAAATTACGACCCACTAGGAATCGGTAATTTTCAAACTGTCTGTCATAATAAGAATGGATCTCCAATGCAAGATATCTTGAAACTTAGTTTATAAGGACCGAGAGAAAACCTACACCGCACTCGCGCCAGGCACAGCTAGACACTCCGCTGCCTGATCCAGAACACAGGACCAACGTCTGTCACTGGAGAATTCCTGGGTGTCATAGTAAGACCTGCAGCCTCAGCCTGGTCGAAGTGGCCTAAACACATTACCAAACTGACCTATTAGTACATAGGTCAAATTTCAAATTCCCACACTGGTACAAAAATAATGGTCACAAATTGTGACCAGGATTTGCTGAGATACACTTAATTCTAGTGCATTGTTCCCACTGTGGTTACCGGTTCTACAGCAGTGATGACTTTTGTAATTACGACTTCTTGTCCATGGTTGTGTGCAGACTGCAAGATATTGTATATTGGAACCATTGGACAATGGTGTTTGTGGCTGCAGTTTTTCATGCGGCGAGCATGCCTCTTATCCGCTTGCTGCAAAACTGGTAGGCAGTTTGCATCTTGCCGCAGATCCATCAGCGTAGCAAAGACGGGGTTCCTCAGTACGCTCATGCCTTAAATAAGCGTGTATGTGAGGGGTCACTCGGTGGCCTTCTTTTAATGGAAGGTGGCAATCTCTTTGAGACACAGAGTGGGAAAGGACCGGCCTATATAACTGTAGAACACAGTCACTGGTTCCTTCCTATTGATTAATTATATGCACAAAACAGTACATTCAAGTATTTCTGATGATCTTGTTACATTCATAAATTGGACACCTACATCATATACTAGTCCTAGTTCAGAGCCTTAGCAGCATCAGTTGTATATTTTGTCTTGGACTATGGAGAAAGCTGCTTAGTGCTCAATGAGTGAGAGAACTTGAGCTCTGCACAAAGCAAACATGAAGCAGTGTGGGTCGGTGGCCTTCATCTGTGCGAGCTGCAATGACACCTGTGTAAATGCCCTGTGTATACATTAGATATTCTATACTGAACTCATGGGTCAATATTCTAAGCCACAAACCCGGGCCAGTCGACTTGTTGAGTCGACGTTTCGCCCATGGAGAGTGGCCTAAAGGGTCATCATTAGGACAAAAAAGTCATCTTTACAGTATCATGGAAGAGGCTGAATGCATTCAAATCATAGCCCCTCAGTGGCAGACAGTGAAGTAAACAGTTGGAAAAGCTACTCCTACAGTAACTGAGGTGTGGCTCTGTTCAGACATCTGACTCTTAAGAGGCGCTCTCAGTGGAGAGACCATCGCTCAGCAATGAGACACAGGACATTCAATGACTGCACAGGAGTCCAATGTCAGCCCACGCCTCACCCGGAGCACTGCCCAAAGGATGCCTGCCACATTCTGCTGCCTATTCTATTGACTTTCATTTTCTCGTTCTATTCTCTGATTTGTGGTCTTTCTCACACATACATACACACACATATGACATACCAAAGTGAGCACTCACTGGATGCCATCAGCCTCATTAAGGTAATGAGAGAGCGTGGCGCTGCATTCGCTGGTAGTTTCCCGCCTTTGGCCTTCTCCCCGCCCCCTCCTCTCCGTATGCGAGTGGCGCGCTGCACGGGGTGACCCCTTCGCAGGGTGACCCCTTCGCAGGGTGACCCCCATGCTGCTCGTTATCTGTTTTCAGGTATACGACACCACTCTTCTGTTTATTCTCACTGTGCTTAGCTGTTCCTTCGCTCTACACACAGTGGTGAAAGTGGCAGGGGTGGGTGTTGGAGAGGGGGTTCTGAGGGCCACGACGTGCCCATACTTTTTAACATTTTTAGAAAAACAGTTCCCCTACTTTTTATGAAAAGACAACGGTCCGGGACGGTTCCTTCCGACCGTTGAAATGCTTCAGCTGAAATGGAGGGAAGGCAGGGAGTCAGTCTCCTGTGCAGTGCAACCAAGGGAGGGGCAGACAGCTAGACAAGCCTTCCTGCCAGGGTGTCTGCTGCCTGGAAGAAACTTGAATGTGTGCAACTGGTTAATCTGCAAATGTAAAGGGTGCTTGGAAGCCGGTATTGGTTTTAATTGATGGAATCCCTCGAAGCTTCCTGATAACAGATCTTTATACTTTTTGTGAGGTATTGTAAAGGAGTTACTATCTGAGCTGTGAAGTGTGTGCTTTTAAAAGACAGTTATACTGAAATATGTTTCATCATGACACAAATACATTCTTTTTGAGAGCTATAGTAATTGAGCTACCGCCTAAGCTGCGAAGCGTCTACGTCAAGTATAATATAAATTGCACTACGTACAGTCTGGGTATTACTAATATCTATATTTTGGAAGCACTTTATCTTAAACCTCTTTGCGCATTTTGTATTAGCGTATCCTATAATGTGTGTAATGCAAGTGTAAAATAATGACTTGCATGTTCAGGGTGCTTTCTGTCAGAGACTGGGACCTCGTAGCACTAAATATACACACGTCCCTATTCTCCACTGCACCAACCAGGATTCAATTCTGTGGTTCTCTGGTGCAGTGCATCAACTAATAGAGGTTTCATAATGTATGATAGGGTATTTCTCATCCATTAACATAACTTGCGTTTAAGTTTCACTTAAGCTGTGCATTATTTTATAAGTAGTTACCTGAAGGTGACAGACCGAAAAAAGTTACAGAATATTTTGTTTCATTAGCCACAACTTTTACAACGGCCCCACGCTCACACACCGTGCCCCAATTGCCCGCGGCATCACAATTACCATACTTTTTTGGTCTACACACCATGGTGCAGATTTGCCGAGCTTTCTTCCATTGGTACTTGGAAAGTGTGACTTACTCCTTGAAACCCTAGAATAAGTCAAGCATAAGTTATACCTACTCATAAAAAACTCTTTGAGAATAGGTCCCCTTGGAGCAGAGTTTTTTAACCCCTTCGCTGCGGCGGGAATTCCGCCGCAGCGCTGGGGGGGTGCGGGGGGCAGCGCGGTGGCGCTGTGCTCATGACGGAGCCACTCAGTCATGAGCCACGGTTGAGCTGTGCTCATGACGGAGCGGTTCCGTCATGACTCCGCCCAGTTGCGTTGTCCCCCCGCACAGGCGGGGAAACAGCGCCGCGTGGGCGGAGCGGCCGCCAACGGTCGTGGCATGACGGAACCGCTCCGTCATGAGCACACGGCAACCGTGGCTCATGACGGAGCAGTTCCGTCATGAGCGGGGAAGGGGTTAAGCCGTGAACTGCGTTCCTTTTTTGATGATCAGAATTATTGAGGGGTTTCATGTGGGACACATTAGTTTCCATTGTACATGGCGAAAGCGCACAGGTGCGCACACACCGCCAGGTATATGCCCACCGCGGCCGTAGATGGGTAAAAGGCTTTGGACGCTGCAGATTGGGCAGAGAAGTGTTAAGGCTGGACAACGTGGCATTAGCTCATGGTCCCGCTCTTAAGGGTACAACGCGGTACTGTGATTCGGAGAGGTAGGAGTCAGCCTAGGACAAAAGTGTGCGTACAGAGCAGATTCATTTTTAACTTGTCCGCTGGGCATGCGCATTTCACTAAATAAAAAAGATGTTATTTCAATCACGTCTCTCTTCTGATTTCACTTCACCACTTCTACCTCACCCCTGTCTTGTTACCTCTCGCCACTTATCTCCATTGCTCTTGTACCTACTATCTCGGCCACCTCTCCGTCTTTTCCTTACCAGTCAGCATCTCTCAGTATCTTACCTCTCTTTAGCTTTGTCTCACAATCTCCACACCACCTTCCTGCCTCCCTGCTTTCTCTGCCTCACATCTCTTACAGCCTCATCCCCTACCCCCTTCTCTCCATCTTTCACTACTTAACCTCTCACTTTACACCACCATTTCTTCGCTATCTTTGCTATCTCCTCTCCAACTCCCCTCTTCTCTTTCTGCATATGTTGCCTCCACCTCACCTCTCTCACTAACTTATTTTTTTCTTTTTCTTATACCTCTGTTTTCCTCTATCATTTTCTCTTTATTCCCTGTTTCTGCACCTTCTTCAATGCTTGAACTCACCCTCTCTGTCACCTCTCTCTCAACTTTTCTCTTTCGACATCTCTCTAACTCACATCTCTGCCACTATCTCTGTCTCTTCCTCATCTTCTCTCTATACCTTCCTACTCGTTCTTTACCTCATCTATTTCTCTCTATTTCACCTCTTTTCAGCTCATTTCTTTCTACCCTTCACCCGTTCGCTGCTCCTTTCTCTCTGCCTCACTTCTCTTTACATGTTTTCTATCCCATTTCGCGTGTCCATCTACCTCAACTGGCTGTTACTCTCTACCTTGTACTGATACCTGACGGGGCCTGACCCTCTCTCTCCTTACTCTACATCTCTCTACCTCATCTCTTTCTCTACCTCTATTTCACCTCTCCCACCATGCTGTTCTCTCTGCCTCACACCTTCTCCTGTTTCCTCCTCACGTTTCTCTTTCCAGCAGAATCCCAGTCCAGCCAGCAAAAGACACCGATACAAAGAGGAGAAGAGGTACAAAGCAGGTGAAGAGATTTCATCTGATGGAATGGTGAAAATCCTCATAGACGGGCTTTGATTTTCACCGTCACTAGCATGAAACTAAGCCACGGGGCACAGGCATTGCAGGATGCACAGGTCAAAAGCAGGAAATGAGAAAGCATGAGCCTGGGGCTCAGGAACATTTAGTATGTTGCTAAGCTAGGCAGGAGTTAGGGTTTTTTGCAGGCAGGTTGCTCGGCCAGGAACACCTGCAGGGGAGGACGGTAGTTACCAGAACAACCCAGGCAGGGTTTTGGGCAAAGGGCAGTGTCCAACCACTCTCCTATTAACAGCTTGATTACAAGTTCCCTTTCATCCACTGCTCAACTTGCCTTTAGTGGATTTTCTACAAGCTGGTGCAGTCGTAGGATTTTCTCACTCAGGTTGGTGCTCAGCAACGGGTTGTGCACCAGTGGCTGCTGCGGCGCTGGGACATTGGTGCAGGCTAATGGGTCGAGGTCATGGAGGTACTGAAGGCGGCAGGGGGCTGTCATGGCGGCAGTGGGCTACCGGGGTTGGGACTCACAAGCGTGGCACGTGCAGGGCTAATTTTTTCCTGTTCATTATTTAATTGTATTTACATGTTGTATTGTGTTTTGTTATCCATTGTCCTGTAAAATTGTTTTTGTTGTTTTTGTATTTGTAGATTTTGGTCTTTCCATGCGTTCTCATTTTTTGACTCTGTTATCACGCTTTGTGCTGGGTCAGGATGTGTTCCTTTTTATCACTGTTATTTTCATTGTACTGTATATAAAAAAAATTATATATAAAAAAACGGATATACAAACAATATGAAAAAGATATATTTTGATACCTTGATGCAATAAATAGATTAATTTTTTACCATACTCTTGGTCTGTGGGCATATCTTAACTTATGGACATATTGCCAATAACTGAAGTACATATGTGAAGGAAGTTTTGTGTTTCTTTGGTACTTACTATTTCCCTGATTACTTCCTCACTCATTCAATCCATTCAGGGTCCCTCTACTGTAGCTTTGTTAACGTGCAGGGCTAACTACAGTATTTTAATTACTATTACTGAAGTGTGGAGCTCTAAAGTCGTGTACTGTACGTTGAGATCTTTGTATTGTGTGTTCCAACTCTGCTGTTGTAACCAGACTGATGATCTCCCGGATGTAAGGAGGGCGGGGCTGCGTTCTAAAGAAGAAGGAAAGTCCAACTGTTGGAGGGGAAGTGTCAGAGGAGGGGAGCATAGTTTTGAGGAGAATGTTCCGTTTGCATCTGGGTAAACAATAGGGGAAAGGGGATTGGTGTGTAGCCATATTGGAATTATGGTCAACTATTTGTGAGAGAGTTGTTGAAACTTGGGTGTAGACTTGCCGTGTGCTGTGCATGCTATTTTGAACATGGTATGGTGCCTCCTGTGGTGACCTCTCGACACCCCCTCTTAGTGAGTTGGAGGTGATGGTCACCATGTTCTGCTGGGACCTCAGTCACGCTTGGAGCTACGGGGCACGAGCAGGAACACTAGCAGGAAATTATAAATACAAAATAACATTTAGTAAATAATGAAAAAACACCACGTGCCCAGAAAAGGGAGAGGAGGAGGGACGAGGGAGGTGTTCAACACGGACAATGGGAGGAGAGTGTGAGAAGTTGGCCTGGCATATGCTGTCCACTAGTTATAGTGGGCACCTTGTACCAGTCCAAACAACCCTTATTGATGATAGGTTTAAAGACAACCTTTATTGAAAGCTATCCTAGTGGTAGCTATGGAGAGCAGCCTTCAGGCTAAGTCTTGAAGGAGTGTAAAGCAGCTTGGTTTATGAGAATATAGCCTCTTGAATTACTAAATGAAAGGAGATCCACACAAGGTATATATAAAATATATGTATTTATTTTTAAACACTCACTACTAATCTCTTTATGAGATTAGAGTCCAAGATACACAATAATACAGTTTTAAAACAACAGTAAATAGCACAATATACCATGGGCCCTAGGGGCGGACCAAACCATATATTAAGAAAGTGGTATAAGAACCACGACTTGACTAGACACAGTGCCTAGAGCTCGTAGAATCGCGGGGACCCCAAGGAACCACCCAAGGTAGTGACACAGGAGACCCACGGGGACGTGTGCAGTGTGAGAACACAGCCGCGAGCCCCATACTATTCTATAGGAAAGTCGCGGTTGGAATTTTAGAAGTTAAGGACACTTAGGAGAGGACTTTGAGCAAACCACTTTAGACTTAGGTGGTTCTAGGGCCAGCACCTAAGGGAGAACTGGAGTACTTGAGTTACCTCACCCAGGGAAGCCAGGTGCATAGGTGTCAAATTGTGTCGGGAATTGTCGTTGATTTCAATGGCGATATGCTGCAAAGTGCTGCTGCCGGGAAGGAGAAAAGTGTCCAGTGTGATCGAAGCCTGGATCGAAGATCAGAAGAACCTGAAAGCAGAGGGGACAGAGTCTGGGTCACTTGCCAGTGGGCAGGGGCACGATAGACGAATGTCCACTGATGTCGGGTGTTTCAGGTGCGAAGAGGTGAAGCTTGACTCTGCAGCCACGAGGACCAGGAGGCGTCGACGATGACCAAGAGCTTGATTCGAGCTGTCCTACAAAGGATGTCGAGTGCTGCGGTGTTGGTGCCCAGATTGGACCCAACAAGCCTTGGCAACAGCAACCCACGCAGGAAGAGAAAAGATGCTTCGGTGCGGACCTGCAAG
The DNA here is from genome assembly GCF_964204655.1 of Triturus cristatus. NCBI lineage: Eukaryota > Metazoa > Chordata > Amphibia > Caudata > Salamandridae > Triturus > Triturus cristatus. Next base: position 1,106,180,566 of record NC_140580.1, on the reverse strand, counting down.
GTCCTGGGGACTCCCCAAGTGATGGAGAGTCAGGGCACATCTGGAGCAACCAGGTAAGCCCAATTAAAGTTAACGTTGCCTTCACAGGGACCCACCAGTCGACGGACCAGGGATCGCAAAGGGAAGAGGGACCTCGAGAGAAAACACAAAGGGCCTGCTCACGGAACACTTGTGGATTGTAGGTGGGCAATCTTTGGTGCAAATGCTACTCGGGTCAGGGCTACAAGTAACCCAAAGCTCAGCTGCAGGAGTCATTGGAAAGCTGATGCTTCTGAAAATGGTCACAGTGTCCAGAGGTTTGGGTTGCACGGTCTTCCATGAGGGATACAGACCTCAGAATTGCTGAGTGCACAGATCGACCTCAGAGACCACGGAAACCCACATCCTGTGTTGCAAAATTCTTCGGAGTCCGGCGGGAACTTAGGAGATGCAAACCGGACAGATGCGTCTTTGGTGCCTGCCTTGCAGGGGAGTAACTCCTTTACTCCAAGGGAGATTCTTCAGTCATCTAGTTCAATGTAGATCGTCGAAGTTCCAGGATTTAGTATCAGAGTTTCGTCCAGGTGTCATCTAAAGTCCTTTTGCCAGGGGTTCCTATCTTATACCCAAGGAAGGGGTGGGACAAACTCTAGGGACCCACCTATGGGAGGGTCAGGAAAGAGGGGTGGCTACACCCAGTTCCTTTGTCCAGGTTCACGCCAGAGCAGGGGCTGGTAGCCTCTGCAACCGGTTTGAGCTGGACTATGCACAGGGACACCAAATGTGCCCCCAGTGCTAACTTCAAAGCACTCTTGGAGTGCACCCACCCCGCCCCAATACACTAAAGCCTGTCTGAGAGGTGGTGACACCTCCCTGTGACAGGAAACCTATTGTCTAGGTCTCCCCTGCCAGAGATTCGTCCAGCAGCAGGAGGGTAGACTCGTGTCTGTGGCTGGCAGCATCCATTTTGTGATACCAGGGCTCTGTTAGCTGGTACTGGATATACCGGTGCTGTCATGTCTCTCCCTGTAGAAGGGTGGGATCATACTCCCACACCAGTTACTGGTGTGGGGGTATGATTCCAAGGTGTTTGACACCAAACACAACATATTTCCGTGCAGCCATCCCAAAGTTAGCATTTACCGTTTGGTTATAATGCACTTAGGAGTATATGGTTTGGCTGCATCACAAACAACCCCGGAATACAGGTTCCGAAGGCTGCAGAGGGGCTCAGCTCATGCATGGGCACCCTCTCACATAAATCCCTGCACCCTGCCTTCAGGATTAGTAAGGCCTGTCATAGGGGTGACTGATAGGTTTATATGTGCAGTGATATGGAGAGATATACTGAACCTATATCTCAGTAAAGGGGGCATGCACCACCTTACCCAGGCTGCAGTAGCAGTCTTGTGGTGTCATTTTGGAAGGCTTCCCAAGGGTGGCATAATACATGCTGCAGCCCCTGGTAGGCCTCTGCTGTACCTATGCCCTGGGTCCATAAAAAACCATATACTAGGGACTTATAAGGGTACCCCAGAATCCAATCTGGAGTGTACCTAAAATACTGGTAATACATTTAGAGAGGAAGCAGCTAGGCTTGGGTCCTGGTTAGCAGATCCCCATCCAAACTAAAGTTAAAAAACAGTGAAACATCAGTAAAAAGTGGGGGTAACTATAAGAAGCAGATCCTACTCTCCTACAGAGAGCAGGGAATTTAAACCACAGAGAGCATGAGGAGGGAGGGGCTAAAAGCAACAGGACAGTGGGCGAATGAAAAGCAGGACATGGGGCGGCACTCACAGCTATGGAGCATGAGCAGGGAACACTAGCAGGAAATTACAAAGGCAAAATAATATTTATTAAAAAAAATTTAAAATCTCGTTCCCCCAAAAAGAGAGAGGAGGAGGGACGAGGGAAGTGGTCAACGAGGAAAACGGGAGGGGAGCGGGGAATTTACACCACAGGGAGCACGAGTTAGGGAGAGAGGGGCTATAGGCAACAGGGCAATGGGAGAAAGAAAAGCTGGGAACACTAGCAGGAAATTCACAAAAGATCCCTAGGCAAAAGAAAAAGTAGTGTGCGACACTAACGTATATGTCCGATCATTAAATAATACATGGAACAGGGGAATTCTCCAGAGTGTGACCGTAACAGCAAAAGGAGGGACAAATGTAAGCTATTCATCAGTGAAAACAACGGAATTTCGAAAAAGCACATGAAGGAACCAATCAAAAGCGATGGACATGCTGAATGCCCATAACTGAGATACAGAATGCCTCGCAGAGCAGCGTGTGGTTGCTGACTCTAGGCTCGACCTAAATAAGCAGTGATTGGGATTTTTTAATTAATCTCAACTACTTGCAAATAAACTGAGAAGCATTTCAGCCCCTTTATTCACCACAGGTGACTGCGAGGAAGGCAAGGATGCTTTTTTTTCTTGTCACCCGGTTCCCTGACATGGTACTAAGCGTGGGTTCTATTCCGCACACCATCTGTTAATCGATCTTTAAATATTGGCAGGTTTTCCACTAACAGCCTAGACCAATGGGTCCTAACCTTTTGACTTTTACCCCACCCCCCCTCCCCCCGCTCAATCATTATTGGAATTTGGGGAACCGCACTGAGTGATTGTTCGAATCCAGGGACCCCGGACTATCCTATTTCAATGATTTGAACTGCAAAACAATGCACAAAAATACGAAACAAGCATCCGTCAAACAAATACACAAATGATTACATATTTTACTTAGTTCACAAACAAATATAAAAAAAAAATCAAAATTTTAATTTTGATGCTAATATTATTTTATTCTCTAAGCTGTTGCCGACCACAGGGACGGACTAGCCGTAGGGGGCACCAGGCGTTTCCCAGGTTGGCTTCCGGGTTGGGGGCCTGCAATATTGTTACAAAACCGGCCCTAGAAAGCAGCTCGGCCACACCCCACCACCTCCAAGGGGAACCGGCCGAGCAGTTCGCCAGGGCCGGTTTCGATTCCCAGTCCGGCCCTGGTGGATCCCCTGAGTAACTGTTGTGGATCTCCAGCGTTCCCGGGACAATAGGTTAAAAACTGCTGGCCAAGACCACATCCCACCCCTCACAAGGAACAGGACCCCTTTTGTACCACACTTAGGTTGTTAATAACAACCATATTTAATCTGCAGTGGGCCTTTCGGACCTGTGAGCCCCAGTGCCACTGCACCTGCGGCACTAGTGATAGCTACACCCTTGGTTGTGAGAGAACAGCATCCATGTTTATGCTGCTTGTTGCAAGTCGGGCATTTGAATGGCTAAGGCATCGAGTGCCAGATTACAAAACAAGAGAGAAGGATTTTAGGAGACGTGGTTCAGGGCCTGCCTTTTGGCCAGAGGAAAAAAAGATTCCTATATTCCTTACCTGTAATGTGTATACATTTATAATATCAACAGATAAAGCAGATTTATTTCCGTCTGCGTTGTGGGGGCCGGAGGGATCGTCCACATACAGATGTGCACACGTGGGTTTCTACAGATACTATAATAGATTTTTACTTCTCAAACCCATAGGCTTAATGGCCTCAGATTCCAATGACACGGAGACCATTGAGAATGACACAAGTCTGATGGTTGACACAGATAGTGCTGAAGACATCCGCGTCACCCAGCAACCTGGGGTCTCTCAAGTGTTCTATCTATCACGAGTAGAGCTGAGATGTCCTGCGCGTGAATTGAAGCTCCTGACCAACCGGCGGCCATGGTCTTGTTTCGAATAACACAGAACAGCCTGAAGAAGACAAGGGTAGTTTATTCGCGCCGCCACGTTCCCTCAGAGGGTACTTCAACGCGGGCTGTACTCCATACACATCTATTACTCGCTCTTTAGTTATTGGCAGGGTTTGCAAAAGTCCTGGCTAATTCTTCTTCTTGTCATGGCTCATTGCCCCACACTGTCTTAATAACGAGTGTAGATCTTGCGCAAGGTGCACACATGAAGCCAGGTCTTCATCCACCGGTCCCTGGACATGCTTCTTGCCACCGCTCAACCCTGTGCTACACTAGGTGCATTGATATGATGCATTGTCCATGAAGGAGCACTTTTGTAATCTGGGTGTCTTGTATGGTTCCGGGATTCTCCGACTGGAGCCAAAATGTTTTGCTAATAATATATTTGGTTGCATTTCCTGTTGTTTGGAGGTCGGTTAATATAGGGCCACTGCGCAAGGACATTTGCAGATGACAGTTCAGTTTACAGGCGTAGGCAGCCTGTTTTACCAGTCTGAAGCCAGTTTTGTTATGCGTCAAGCCTAGTTTTACATTGGAAAAAAGATTAACGACTCTTAGATTTTCAAGGGAGATACAGGCACATGCATCAACAATGCCATTTGCGATTCCTTATTAGCGAAAAATAAGGATTTGCTAATAAGGAATAGCAAAAGGCTATGCATGTAGAAATCGCTTAAAAAATAGCGATTTCTAAACATTCCTTAATTGCGACTCGCAAATTGCGAGTCGCAATTAAGGAATACCTCCCCATTCATTCCTATGGGCCTAGAGGTCTATAGGAATGAATGGGAAGACATTCTCAATTTGCGATTCTCAATTAGAGAATTGCAAACTGAGAATGCAATTTCAAGGGTGCCAGGGTGTCAAAAGGACACCCTGTTGCACCCCTGAAATCTGCATATGAGTACATCTTGCACACACACATGGCCCCAAGGGCATGTGTGTGTGTAAAATGGAACTTTGAAAAATGCACTTTAGAGCATTTTTCAAAGTTTTTGCAAATTACCATGAAGTTCAACTTCATGGTAATTTGCTCCCCCTATTAGCGAAATCGCTAATTTTTTTACATTAATGCATTGCATTTAAGGAATTTCAATTTGAGATTCCTTAAATGCAATCGCAATGTAAGTAATCGCAATTTAGAGATCACTTAAATTGCGATTTTTGCATTTGGGATGATGCATCCCAAATGCAAAAATACCGGTCGCAAAGGGGCAGATTCTGAGAATCCGTTTGCGACCGGTTTTTGCTTTGATGCATGTGGGCCTAAATCTTTTACTTGGATTGGGAGTGGGCGTTCCACGGTGGGATTGAGCACACCCACAGATGTGGTTGTTTATATTCACAAACTTTTTTCCTGCCAAAGCCATGAATTAATCTTTTCCAGGACGGACATCAATTGGGAGCACCCCCAAAATTGCCAGGGTGTAGTCAAAGGGGTTTCTTCATGGGGAAAACTAATTTCACTCAAGGGAAAAGTTATTAAGTGCAATTTAAATAAATACATTATAATTTGTGCATTTATATGTTATATACAGTTACACATGTGGAGGGGCCTCTGTGTGAGTAAATAATAATTCGCTAAATATGTCCAAGGGTAATCCGGGATGACTCAACTGTCGCAGATTTCCAAGAGTACTTTTTTTAAACCTTTACGAGGTCCAAGCATTCACTGAAAAAGTCGCCCACATCGCTGCCAAGGCTAGTAGCCCACACATTTTTTGGCTTTAATGTAATTTTTTATTTATATTTTTGATGGGTCATTCTATGCAGACATGTAAATGCCACCTCTAGATGGCAGCACTTTTATTTCTATGAGTTTTACACTTTTAATGCCTATTGTTTATGTTTGGGAAACAAATATATACAAATATTGCAGACTTGAAAAGCCCGAACCTACTGGCTTTGCCACTGCTTCTTTATTTTGTATCTCATGTCATTAACCCCTTCGCTGCTGCGGACATTCCGCTGCAGCGCTGGGGGGGGCAGGGGGGCAGCGCGGTGGGCCTGTGCTCATGACGGAGCCGCTCCGTCATGAGCCACAGTTGAGCTGTGCTCATGACGGAACGGTTCCGTCATGACTCCGCCCATTTGCGTTGTCGCCCCGCACAGGCGGGGAAACAGCGCCGCGCAGGCGGAGCGGCCGCCAACAGGATTGTCATGACGGAACCGTTCCGTCATGAGCACACGCCAACCGTGGCTCATGACGGAACGGTTCCGTCATGAGCGGGGAAGGGGATAATGAAGGCTGTGTATAAACACCTAAAATAAAAAAATACAGAAATATAATGTTCTTGCCACAATTATCAAGAAAGCATATGATCCTGTCACTTTTAAAATATGCATTTTAACAATTTGGATCACTGGAAATGACTGTTTCACGATATTTACAATAACCTCACACAAAACACCCTTCTTTGTGCTCAACACAAGAGCTTTTACTACAAACACAAAGTAAGAACTTTTTGTTTTGTCAGTGCCACAAAGAAGATCTAGGTGGAAACTAATGTAATGTTTCTTCAAGAAATGAAAAACGACGCATAAAGTAGCTGATAGATACTAAACAAATTTCCTTAAATTCATCCAATGTTCTTGACCTCCCAAAGAGCTGCTTCTATTGCAATGCAGGGGCAGTGACGCGGATCAGGCCCTGTCAATGGAAATGCAGGGCTTGCCCTAGCCACAAGAGGTGCTGCCTCTATTGCAATGCAGGGGCTGTGACGCGGATCAGGCCCTGTCAATGGAAATGCAGGGCTTGCCCTAGCCACAAGAGGTGCTGCCTCTATTGTAATGCATGGTCAGTGACGCATATCAGAGCTTGTCATTGGACATGCAGGACTTGCCCTGGCCACAAGAGGTGCTGCCTCTATTGTAATGCATGGTCACTGACGCATATCAGGGCCTGTCATTGGACATGCAGGACTTGCCCTAGCCACAAGAGGTGCTGCCTCTATTGCAAAGCATGGACAGTGACGCAGATCAAGCCCTGTCATTGGACATGCAGGACTTCCTCTAGCACCAAACAATGCTGCTTCTATTGCAATGCAGTATGTGGGGAAAATGGTCGAGGTAGTTACTTCTTTTACAAAATAATTTAGAAAAACATAATACGAAAAGCACAATAACAGTTCACCACTTGAAATCGATTCAAAATTCAGAGAACAGAAATGTAATTTCTATAAGTAATAACAGCATTAAATGCGATTGTCAATCAAAGCATTAATGGGTTGCAATTCACTAGTTCCAAATACATTGGTAGTGCATACAGTATTTACAGTGCTCTCAACGTGAGAAGAAAGAAGGATGGGGCAATGGTAGTGAATTGGTAGGTGAGGGACAGGGTAAAGGTGAAGTGACAAGGACACAATTACAATTATATACACGATGACCTTTACAGCCTAATACAGGTCAGTTTGTTCCCATATATACAATGCTCATGGAAACATTATTGATTAGATTCTTCCAATCTATGAGTTTGTAAGTGAAATGGTCTATGTTTCGACCCCAGCAGGATGGAGGGTGAGTGGTGTCCTCACTTCGGGGTCTCCATCTGGACAGTTGGACAAGTGAGCACCTAGAAATAATTAATATTGGTTCAGTGCAAAGTAAGTATCAGTGGTGAAAGGTCTAGTAGGTGAATAAATTATCACCTACTTGCATAAGGAAAGACGGGCACGAACGATCCTTAATGGGCTCTCAGGGGGGCTCCTGTAAAAGAAGTAACTACCTCGGCCATTTTCCTCCACATACTGTATTATTGACCCAGGCAGGGTAGTTTTCTTTGGGGTCTACCCCGTGAAAACTTATCACTCTATTGCAATGCATGCACAGTGACGCAGATCGGGGCCTGTCATTGGACATGCAGGACTTCCTCTAGCACCAAACGATGCTGCTTCTATTGCAATGCATGCACAGTGACGCGGATCAAGGGCTGTCATTGGACATGCAGGACTTCCTCTAGCACCAAACGATGCTGCTTCTATTGCAATGCATGCACAGTGATGTAGATCGGGGCCTGTCATTGGACATGCAGGACTTGCTCAAACGCCAAACGATGCTGCTTCTATTGCAATGCATGCACAGTGACGCAGATCGGGGCCTGTCATTGGACATGCAGGACTTCCTCTAGCACCAAACGATGCTGCTTCTATTGCAATGCATGCACAGTGACGCGGATCAAGGGCTGTCATTGGAAATGCAGGGCTTGCCCTAGCCACAAGAGGTGCTGCCTCTATTGCAATGCATGCACAGTGATGCATATCAGGGCCTGTCGTTGGACATGCAGGACTTGCACAAACGATGCTGCTTCTATTGCAATGCATGCACAGTGACGCAGATCAGGCCCTGTCATTGGACATGCAGGACTTGCTATAGCACCAAACGATGCTGCTTCTATTGCAATGCATGCACAGTGATGTAGATCGGGGCCTGTCATTGGACATGCAGGACTTGCTCAAACGCCAAACGATGCTGCTTCTATTGCAATGCATGCACAGTGACGTAGATCAGGCCAGTCATTGGACATGCAGGACTTCCTCTAGCACCAAACAATGCTGCTTCTATTGCAATGCATGCACAGTGACGCGGATCAAGGCCTGTCATTGGAAATGCAGGGCTTGCCCTAGCCACAAGAGGTGCTGCCTCTATTGCAATGCATGCACAGTGATGCATATCAGGGCCTGTCATTGGACATGCAGGACTTACACAAATGATGCTGCTTCTATTGCAATGCTTGCACAGTGACGCAGATCAGTCCCTGTCATTGGACATGCAGGACTTGCTATAGCACCAAACGATGCTGCTTCTATTGCAATGCATGCACAGTGACGCAGATCGGGCCTGTCATTGGAAATGCAGGACTTGCTCAAACGCCAAACGATGCTGCTTCTATTGCAATGCATGCACAGCAAAGCATGCACAGTGACGCAGATCGGGCCTGTCATTGGAAATGCAGGACTTGCTCAAACGCCAAACGATGCTGCTTCTATTGCAATGCATGCACAGCAAAGCATGCACAGTGACGCAGATCGGGCCTGTCATTGGAAATGCAGGACTTGCTCAAACGCCAAACGATGCTGCTTCTATTGCAATGCATGCAAAGTGATGCAGATCGGGCCTGTCATTGGATATGCAGGACTTGCTCTAGTGCCAAACGATGCTGCTTCTATTGCAATGCATGCACAGTGACGCGGATCAAGGGCTGTCATTGGAAATGCAGGGCTTGCCCTAGCCACAAGAGGTGCTGCCTCTATTGCAATGCATGCACAGTGACGCGGATCAATGCCTGTCATTGGAAATGCAGGGCTTGCCCTAGCCACAAGAGGTGCTGCCTCTATTGCAATGCATGCACAGTGACGCAGATCAGGGCCTGTCATTGGACATGCAGGACTTGCTCTAGCGCCAAGCGATGCTGCTTCTATTGCAATGCATGCACAGTGACGCAGACCGTGGCCTGTCATTGGACATGCAGGACTTGCTCTAGCGCCAAGCGATGCTGCTTCTATTGCAATGCATGCACAGCAATGCATGCACAGTGATGCAGATCGGGGCCTGTCATTGGAAATGAAGGCCTTGCTCCATCTATTGCAATGCATGAACAGTGATGTGGATTAGGACCTGTCAGTGCTCCGGCTACAAGTGATGCTGCTTCTATTGCAAAGAAGTGGGTCGCCCCCATCATTGAACATGCAGGTCTTGCTCTTGCCACAAGTGACTCTTCTTCCATGCCGGGACAGTGAAGCATGCCAGCCATACCGTTGGTCGAGACACAAGTAATGCTGTGAGTTGTGCCAGTGCTGCTCACAGACACTGATGCACGTTGAAGGTATGGCTTCAGCTTGCTTGCCCTCTGCTCTTTCTTTTCAGACCATTTTTTGGGACCTATTTTGTTTGCTTTCCTATGCTTTGGATTGTCTCTAGGCGCCTTCTAGAACCTCCATGCAGCTACCCACGGCCCCACACAATCTCTCATGTACACTGTGCAGCACCACTCCTTACCTCCTCCCGACCATTGCACTGCTTCCTGCCTTTCCCTGCTCTCCCTTGTAGAGAGCCACTCGGCCTCTGCTAAATAAAGTTGCACCCTATAGCACTCCTCGGGGCGGGCTCGCCCAGAGGAGATAAATAGAGGGGCTGAAGACTGCTCGGGGTCTTTTGCCCACACAACATACTACTGTGTGGTGTGTGTATGTGCGCTATGCGTTGCTAGGCCCAGCTGTGCAGGAGGGCCTGGCCGTGGAGGCTACCTTGCTCTCTACACTGGTAATGAGGCCGGTGACTACCTGTGCTGTGGCAGCCGTGTCGCAGCTGTCCAGCAACATGAACTGCTTCAACTGCAGCTGCCAAAGAATCTGCATACCCGGGATGGCATGCCTGGGCTGCAACGGTGGTGCAGTGATCGCGCATCACCTCATTGGAGTGGCCCAGCCGTAATTCCACGTCTGGCCCCTATGGCCTGCTTGGAGGACTCCTGAGCTTCACCACTGTGAGGAACATAAATGGCTCCCCCCCTGGGCCCCGGCGTATCACGCCCCCACGCTTGTCAGCCGACACCTGCCTACCACATCACACTGGTGAGTGCCCTGCCACCTGCCCGGCTCCCGCCCACAAGCTGCCTGATGCCCGGCAAAGAGTGGCACAGCTCTGCCTCACTCTGGTGGCATTTCACGCTGTCGCTGCTGCTTCACTCAGCGGGCCCAGCCCCACCCACCTGGAGGAGCACACGCCCAGTCCTGCGGCACCCTGTGGCCACATGCTGCTGCACGGCTGGACAATAACCAACTGCAAACTAAATAAGAAATAAAAGAGAGTAAGGAACAATTCAAAACAAAAGAAGACAAAGCAAGAAGCACAATATATATATATATATATATATTCCGCATCACACACAGCTGAAGAGGGTGTCACTCAGTGAATCTCTGGAGACAAATCAAGTGCACACCTAACTGCCTGCCAGATCTAGCCCGCACCTCCCTTTTTGCACTCCAGTCTCACGTGCCCCACGAACACGTTCCACATCATGAGCACCCCGCCACAAGCTAGTGTGGCAGCACCGCCAAGAAACGCCACCCAGCCCCCGCAACACCACAGCCATGCAGCAGTGAAGCCCCTCCCGCCGTTCAGTGAACTCTCTGACCCTGCAACAGCGGTCCCTCGTTGGAGTTCATTGATCGGACACCTCAACCATTACTTCAGGGGCTCAAGGGAGACAGACAAGCCGTCAAGAGATCGCTACTCAAGCACGATGGCGGCGGTGAGTTGTACAACCTGTTTAAGACGCTCCCGGACACAGGTGACAACAACGACTTTGATGCCACAGTGTTGGTTATCAGCAGGCATTTTTGACCCTCAGATCAACAGGGAATTTATGCATTTCCTAACTGTGCCAAACCAAACAGTCAGATACCGGATCTGTCAATGTCTTCTATGCACGCCTGAGAAAAATAGCGACCATATGTACCTTCACAACCAGGGGCCCAACTCATCCAAGGGTGCCGGTCGGTGATGTTATAATGGCTAATCCTCAGGCAGCTTGGGATATCCCTTGATGATATACTTATATTAGCTCACTCCCACGAGCTTTCAAACTCTTGAGCTGAAGAAATGGAAGCACCCGGCAGCACCCTGCAACTCCAGACCCGCCACCATCAAGGAAGGAAGGGTGGACGCCATCCACAAATGCTTCACCCCTGCTCGTACTGTCCAGAGAACACCCACGAACGGGCCCTGTGGAAAATGTGGAGTTGAACACTCCTCGCCTGGTACCTGCTTTGCAAAAGGCATAATTTGCTCCAGGTGCAGAAAGCCGAACCACTTCGCAAAGGTCTGCCGGAACAGAAGGTCGAAGGCCACCATCGGAAAGCCACGAGGGATGCCAGCCAACATAAAGCAACTATTGCTTGAGGACCCTCTGGGGCGAGAAGACGTCACCCCACTGAGTCCTGGATTCGAGGAAGAGGAAGACAACGTGTTCCTGGTACCCTTGGCCAGCCGCACAGATTGGTGTTGATGGCCGCCTCCCATGTGTACTGTCCGAGTAGCGAGCACTACCATAAGGGCCTTCAACAACATTGGAGAGTCCGTCAATGTCATAGACTCAGAGCAGTATGAACGCCTTTCACCATGCCCTCCCCTCTCTGCCACCAAGGCCAAGATCTACACCTATGGGGGGACGGAGACCCTCGCTCTGCGGGGGGTGATTGGAGTGGAGGTAGCTAGTGAGAATCAAACCACCAGGGCCAAATTCCATGTCAGGGAAGGGAGAAAAGGCACGCTGCTCAGCTGCCACACTGTGAGGACCTGGGGTTAGTGTTATTCGCCAACCAGATTGATGACTCACATGCAGAGTCCATACTGCATGAGTTCCCTCAGCTGTTCAAGGGTCTGGGTATACTCAAAGACAAGCAGTTCAAACTGCATATATCGACACCTCCATCCGTTCGACAGCACTGCGACATCAAAGAGTTCTCTTCCATCTGAGACCATAGATGGAGATAGAGATTCAAACATTGGAGGACCTGAGCATCATTGAGAAGGTCACCGGCTCCACCCCTTGGGTGTCACCCCTGGTTGTTGCCCCGAAGCCCAAGCAGCCGTGGGCCATTAGACTCTGCATTGACATTGACCTCAATGGGGCAAATTGGCTCTCCAAGCTCGACCTCAACTCTAGATACCACCAGCTGGAACTCGCCCCTGAGAGCTGGTATGTCACAACCTTCTCCACTCATGTGGGCCTGAGGCGGTATAAATGGCTGAGCTTTGGGGTGATGTCAACCACAAAGGTCTTCAAAAACGACATCAAGGAAACTCTGTCGGGCCTGCTGGGCGTCCTCAACCTAAGTGATGGCATCTTGATATTCTCCAGCAGTCTAGAAGAACATCATGTATGCCTCCGAGACACACTCCAACTGCTGCCAGATAATGGCCTCACCCTGAACTAGGCTAAATGCTCGTTTTACCAAGAGTCCATCGAACTCTTCAGATACATGTTCTCATGTGGCAGTTTCCAAGTAGACCCAAAGAAAGCAATTGCCATCCAGACAGCGCAAGTCCCCACTACCCCGACAGAGGTCCGCAACGTTCTAGGGATTGCCACGTACTGCACCGCTTCATACCAAACCTTGCCTCCCTGTTGGAGACCATGAGAGCTCTCACACATACCAGTGTGCCCTGGGAATGTAGCCAGCAAGCAACCGCGACTTTCCATGCCATCAAGGACGCATTTACGAAAGACTATCATGGCCTACTTCTACCCAGGGAGGCGCACAGAGTTGATCGTGGATGTGAGCCCGGTCAACCTCTGAGCTGTACTCTTGCAGGAAAACACAAACAAATACTGGTCCCTAGTGGCACTGGTTACCAGGCACTGTCAGAGAGAGAGAGATGAGATATGCCCAAATCGAGAGGGAGGCTCTTGCCATCAACGAGTTCAGGGTTGTGACAGACCAAAAGCCACTAATTCCCCTATTCACCGGGACCACGTGACTAGCACCCCTCAGGATAGAAATGTGGGCAGTGCAGCTTCAGACCTACAGGTTTGAAGTTGTTTTTCGTCCTGTTGCCAGCATGGGCACCAGGGAGCCGCAAAGACCAAGACCCATCTCCGTCGCAAAGTGTGGTTCCCGGGATGGATGCCTTGTTAGACGAGGACGTTCGTCAATGCCATTAATGCACGATCACAGGGGGAGATCCAGCACCAGCACCAATCCTCACTGAAGGACCCAGCCGTGAACCTTGGACGAAAGTCAGCATTGACTTTGGATGCTTCCCAGATGGCAGCAGCACCATCGACATGATGGACTCGCATTCCAAGTTTCCTGTAGTAGAGGTCCATGGCATTTCCCAAAGTCAAGGCAGTAGTCAAGAAAACATTTGCAATGCTGTGCCTCCCGGACGAGATCGGGTCAGACGATGGGCCTCCATTCCAAGGTCGAGAGTTCCAAGACTAATGTCTCTCACCATCCCACACCAGAAGATCACGCCTCAGTGGGCCCAAGCCAACGGTGAGGTGGAGTGCTTCATACGGACCCTCAACCGGGCACTGCTGTTTGGGGCCAAAAAGGGAGAGGGTGCCGGGAGCTGCCTTCATCAATTTCTCAATGCGTACTGACTTTTTCCGAAAGCCCCAATGTGATAGTATCCCAGCGGATCCTGCTTGGCGTCCAGCTGAGATTGATGGCGAGGCCACCCAGGCCAGGAAGGAGGCCACGAACCAAAAGGCATAGAGAGCGCAGTCATCTTTGCGGTGCATGGACGACTACGTGGTCATCAAGGACAGATATCCTGGCTGGAAATTCAGGACAGCCTACGAACCAAAGCTATGAAAGATCATTACCACCAATGGAACCATGATCTTCGCCCGAAGAGGGGCTCAAGTGGTCACCAGTAATGTGTCCTAATTCACGAAGGTGGTTGAACTGAGGCCAGATTGAAAGCAAGACGTCAATCCCGAAGGAGAACCTGACGAAGTCAATGATTTGGCATCCTCCCCGGCACCGGGCGGAGGGTGCCCTGTTCCAGGGGAGCAGATGAGATGATCCAAAATTAAACCCCACGTTGCCCAGTTCCCAGAAGTGACACCTCCCCAGATGGACCGGCGAGGACAGGACCAAGCACCAGCTCCCCGAGTCAGACGTATGGTCTCCAGCCGTTTCCTGCCTCCAGTCAGTGCCTCAGAGTCTTTGTGTGTTTTCTACATCTGGAGCTGTAGCTGAGTGGGTCGTGACCACTAAAGGAAAGGAGGGATGTAGAGAGCCACCCGGCCTCTGCTAAACAAAGTTTCACCCTGTAGCACTTGTCAGGTGGGCTGCCCAGAGACGACAAATAAAAGGGCCGAAGACTACTTGGAGCATTTGCCTACACAACTTACTACTGTGTAATGCGTGCATGTGTGCTATGCGTTGCTAGGCCCAGCTGCGCACTAGGACCAAGTCACAGAGGCTACCACGCCCTCTACGTCCCTCACCCTGCTCCATGCCTTCCCTCCTCACAGGCTCCACTATGCTCCCTGCCTCCCCTACTCACAGCCTCTTAAATGCTCGCTGCCCTCCCTCTCCCCGGCCATTGCACTGGTCCCTTCAACCTTGGAATGTGCTCCCCACCCCCCCCTCACATTTTAGACCTCAGACCCGCTTGTATCAGTAGCAAAGCTTCACCTTAGTGACACTTCTGAGATCATCCCTCACAAGGTGATGCCTGAAGATCCTTCAAACTCCCACAAGAAAATGTTTTATTTTATTTGTATTCTCTGCTGATGCAAAGGGGGCCTTGTTTATTTAGTTTTATTGTTTACAACCAAGGCCCAAAGGGTGTGGGAGTGCTAAAGGAAGCAACAGATTTATTTACAGGACACTAAAAACAAACAATAGATGGAATTACAATCTTCACACGTAAAGAAAACAACACACACGGCTGTTGTGGTATATTCAGGGCTTTAAGTGGGCAGGGTCTCACCGGCGCTGAGCATCAGCAGCTTTTTAAAGGGGGCCTCAAAACGGGTCTCTATCGGGCTCTGTTTTGTGCCCTGGCACAGGCGGTCCATTTTTTCCAGCTGCAATTACAGCAGGTCAATCAAAATGATACAAACGGTTCTGTCGGGTAAACAGTATTACTTCTAGCAAAAAACCTTCATTTGTTTGCTTATACGAACACACATAAAGACCATAAATAGTATTCAAAACAGCTTTATGAATTGCATCATTCATGGATAACTACTTACAATGGCTGTCGAAAAATAAACGTGAAACATATTTGTGACAAAGTGATATATAGTGCTCAGTGCTGTGGTGAACGGTGCGTAATATATACAGTGTGACTTATGGAGGTATTGATAATTTACAAAGGCCAGTCAAGCGAATATTTGAAACAGTCTGCAGATGGATTGAATGAGTCTTTTATGCAAAGTATTTTCAACTGATCCTTGAAAGAATGTCGACGTTTCAACCCAAGGTAGCGTTACTAGCTAGTCAATACGGGTCTTCATCAGGACAGGGAGTGACAGCCAAAAAGAGCCCAATGTAACTCTTGGGGCGGAGTAGAAGGATGGACAGACAGGAGCAACTGTATCCTGTAAGACGTGGCTAGGAGTCGGGTATGTGGATGTATTCTCTCTCCAAATTGGTTCAAAGGAGGAGATTCATGGAGTTGGGTAACCTCTAAATCGAATTAGTGATCCCTCTGAGGTTCCGCACAAGGGAATGAATCTAATCCAGGGCGGCAGAGGTGCACGGATGTCAATAGTCTAGTGTCCTCAGGAGGAACGAATCACTTGAATGTCGGCCCGGCAGGGAGCAACTACTGCATACTTGAGCGAGCGCAGGCAAACGTCCTGCCTCTGGAGGAATCTGTCAGCAGGAACATCGATGTGCGCGTGCTCACACTGCTCACTTCTCATTAGTGGAGAAGTTACGGCATGACGTCATGCCAGATGAGCATTGTAGGGGAAGGGAAATCCTTTAAAGAGAGTCATTTTCTCTCTGGATTGCCCTTCTCTTTTTGAAAATCAGGAGCAGCAACATCGTCGCGGTGTCAGCAGGGCTCTAAGTGGAAGCTTTTTAGGTCTCGGGACCATCCGGTCGGCAGACCGGAAGTCCGGAGATTTAATGACTTGGGAGAAGAGGGGCTTGAACCCGCCCCTCTTCTGCCCTGTTCTCCATTGGCTGGCCTCGTAAATGCTGGCCAGCCATTGGAGAAGAGGTCCCGTCACTCCAATCCTGCCCCGTCCTTTTCGGATCGGGGGGCGTGTTTTTTGCGAAAAGTCTCAAGGAGGAGACAACAACAAAACACGCCCCCGAATCCGAAAAGGAGGCAGCCTTTCTCCGAGGCATCTGCTCTGCCTCGGAGAAAGGCGGTGGTGTCTTCCGGTGCCCTCGTCGTAGATTAGCTTTGAAATTCACTTACAGGGAGGGTCACTTTTGTTTGTGGCCCACGCCTATTTGATGTCCCAGTCAGAGCCTGAACAGCGACACGGACATTGACACCGGGTGACGCGGTGCGAGTACTTACGCTGTCATTTCACGTCAGAGGCCACACGAGCCCAACAGGTTAGATGCACAGGGCGGCCCCCACGCACATTTGTTGAACTGAAACATTTTCAATTATAATTATTCACAACAAAATTGTTCTGGTTTTTAATCCAGTGGCAGGTACTTGGGGCTTCTTTCATACTGTAACATTTATATAGCGTTTCCCTCCTCTATGCAGTGACGAAGCGCTCAAATTGCGAATTTCCTCCTAATTTCTATCTGCCATTGCAGCGCCTCGACATCAAGCATGTCCGCGCCACCAGAAAGCAAGCCATTCTCGTTACGGCTTCCAAGTGCCCGTTTCTCGGCGCTTTTAACCTCAGCCGCACTTTTCTGAACCCTGCTGGGACCTCATTAAGGTCATTAATTGACTGCGGATGCGGTAAACCATGCGATGGTCGCGGGGCCGAATTGCAACAAGTGAGGCCTCTCAGCGCTGTACAACAAGCTGCTATACAGGGCTTTCATAGACAAAAAACGATCCAAGCAGTATTCCGCCGTTTACATGGGCACTAGATTACCACCTCGGAGACAGACAACCGGACCCGGATAACTTTGAAGGTCTCCTGGTTACTTCTAGAGGGACTGGACCGAAGATGTCCGACTATCTGTTTTGGCGATATTTTACCGTCAGGCTGTCCGGACTAATTGCACGCGCACTGGTTACCGCCACGGGGACTGAGGTAAACGCACGGGACTAGATTACTTAACCGAGGGGTGGACTACCGGTACTGGGTTACTTCCTGGTGGAGTGGATTAAATTACCGCCGCAGGGATTGAAATAAATACACAGCACTACCGGAACCGGATTACTTCCAAGGGAACGGGGTTACTTTCTGAGGGGCTGGGCCGAAGGCATCTGGACTCTCTGCAGGAGGCGGTTTCACCGCCACAGGACGGGGCTTCCACTGGCACCCGTGTTACCTTCTCCGCCTGAGGGACGTAGTAACTAAACTATCCTTAGCTTTACTGGTACCAAGCACTGGGGTACAGGTTACCTCCAGGGCCACTTGGACACAGTCTGTTACCGCCCCGTTATTACATCAGTTACGAGGCTGACATCACGGTAAGGGAATTAGCTCCGGGTCCTTTTAGGGCTGCTAGATGACTTTACACTCACACCTGGACACTATGCTGGCCCTCCTGGTATTTCTTTTAACAAATCAGTGCACTCTGGGAATTGTAGTCTGTTTCAACTAAAGCAACTGAACTCATGCACGTGAAATAATTGTGTAAAAAAAAAAAAAAATTGAGGATCGGATGCCTCCTAGGCCACAGGCAGAGCTGCCGTCCCTGTATGCCTCCACGGCCCCCCAAGCGCGCGCGCGCCACGCTCCGCCGGGCTTGTCTTGTTTTTTTTTTTTTTACTTTAAGCGCGAGGCGCGCGTGCGGCCAATGCTTGTTTCACATACCCTGTAACTGCTAACGGCAAACTTTGTCCTTTGACGAATTATTTCGGGCTGCTGTAAGGGATGTGCTGAAGCAGGAAGAGATTTTTCAAACAAAAATTCACAACCACACGGCGACAGCTGCAAGTGAGAACCATCCGAATACTGCACTTCTACCGAATCATCCTCATAGAGGACAAACAGACTTTCAGGATACAACGCAGAACATTCAGTTCGGCAGTCTGAGAAAGGAACAAAGCAGAAATACACAGAAAACCTTATTTAGAATGCAATTACGGCACTTTTTACAGCTGTTCATATGTACTGACCTCAATGTTTCTGCCTTGGTTAGCCTATTTTTTACAAACATTTTTATTTTCAGAAGTTGACATGCGGATACCACAATAAGCACAATTGAAAAATACGTTTCAACGTGGTTTTCAACCTAATGGACTTGTGCAGATACATCCAAGCAGCAGTGTTACAATAAATATGTGCCGCAATTTTGCTGACTGTGTGGTAGTAACTAGGTTAGGCAACAAGGCTAAAATTAAGCGTTCTGATTTAAGCAACTTCAGCCACTAGACTTTATGAGCTGCCTTTTTCACTTCTCCTCAAAGCATTGAGCGTGATGGGAGAGGCGCTACCTGATTACAGTGAAACGAGTTACTGCCAAAACAAAGCACTGAGGATGCCATGGGTGAGCATTCCCTGCCAGCTGTCCTCTGCATCCTAGTAGGATGCGCCACCTCGGGCTCACGTCATTTGGTATCCTTTCTTACCCCCTGCTGAGCAGCTCCACAGTCGCCCGCAGATCCCAATTACAGAGTAGCTATTCAAGCCTCCCGCCCTCGGAAGGAACCATAATGACGGCGATAAACTTCAGACTTTCTTTCCTGCAAGGAGGCCGCCATCTTACAGAGAGGTGAGGGTGTATGAGTTGTAATAGATATTATTAGAAGAGATACGCAATTCGTACAGTTTTAAACATTTTATCTGGATTTTTATTATCTTTTCTTTCAAAACCAACACGCTGAGAACGTTTTAAGGCATATGTCAACGCACAAGAATTTTGGTGTGATAAAAACGATTGTATAGAGATTTCGTAACTCTTCGCTTAGAAATAGAAAGTTATATATATCTGCTTCATAAATACTATTCACTACTAAATTAAGGCATGCACTCTTCTCTGCGTCTCTTTTTTGTCTGTTATCTGAAAACCTAAGAGGCCATCTTTAAATTCACTATGTCAGTTTCATCTTAATTCAGAGAGGACATACAACAAGCATTTACAATGCAATGGTCTCGGCATTGTTAAAGTTAGAGCTATTGGCATTGCTCATGACCATGCCGTTTCTTTAAATGTTTTAAAAACAAAAACATAAACAGAAATAATGCCATGAGCAATGCCAATAGCTCTAACTTTACCAATGCCGAGACCATTGCATTGTAAATGCTTGTTCAATATTATATACAAGCCATAGTTGCTGCTTATTTATCTTCCATTGACAAAGCCAATAGTCCTGACTTGTTGTAGGTATGTTGTTACTTGTTGTATCATATATCTGGATGCAATGACCTAAACAGTGAAATACAAGTTGGGCAGCACACTATGCTAAGCACAGATTTTTACCGTATGTGTTCTTTAGCCACACCCTTAATTACATTGGCCACGCCCCTGTGATAGACTCCCCCCCCCCCCCCCCTGTTTTGCACTTGTTTCTCCAAGACCCTATAACGCTCCAAGCCCACTTTCCATTGCATTCAGTCTTGGAGCACCTGCGGCGCTCCAGATTTGGGCGATGTCTCTTTGCTCAATGAATCCCAATCCAACGAACATTTTAGTGTAGGGATCAGTCTGCAACTCTACTGTTATATTTAATACACCCAATCGAGTCAAGAAAACAATTTTTCACAGGTAATGCAGGGAGTCCTTTACCCTCTCCATTTTGCAGGCAGGTTGGAGAGGCCTAACGACCCATTTTTCACAGGTGCTCCCTTGTATAATGTGCTCTGTTTAAAAATATTAACTGTACCAGTCTGAACCTTGCCGCAATGGCAATATCCAGAAGGGCCATTAATGTCCACTGCCAAATCACTATATTCCAGACTACCTATGTCACCCTCACATGTGGTTTTCAGTAAGGACAATTTACCTGGTAAGTGTGTTTTTTAAATGTACAAAACTTTATTTGTATTCAAATTGCCATGGTGAATTTTGCTTGCAGTGGGCTAAATTCTGCAATGCTGTCTAGTGGGGCAGGGTATGGAGGCACTGCGTGTCTGAGCTGTCAACACCAAAAATTGTGTTTTAAGCAGACCACATACTTCTTGGATATCAGTGAACATCTTTACTACTGAATTGGTGGTTAGGTTTCCAAGAGCGGCGATACCCGGAGTATCCCATTCCTTCAACCCCTGTAGTTTTGCTCCTGCATACATGAAGGATACGACCCATAAGACAGTCAGTTAAGTGAGCTTGGCCTGCCATCCCATCTCGCGGGTAGTGTCAGTGTCCTTCCAGATCTCTAAGACCGTCTTCGTGGGCGTTCCTATGGAGATTGACCCTACGTATAGAAAGTGCTTTGGAGCATTCATTCCCAGATCCC